>NC_134580.1:137132864-138332864 GCF_037038515.1 Microtus pennsylvanicus
TGTTTTGGAAGCTTGGTCAACAGGTAAGGGATGTTGGAAAGTGGTGGGGATGAGTGGGAAACCCAAAGGTCACAGGGGTATGTTTTCAGGACCCTGAATGACTGAATGATGCTCTTCCAAGGGCTCTTACAGGAGCATCTTCTGACCACTCTCCTTCTTCCTTAGCTTCTTGTCTTGTGGTATCCTCTCCATCTCTGCTCCCATTTTCTAACATCATCAACTGCATGCCCTCAGCAGAGCTGAACCGAGGCTGGTACCATGCCCTTGGAACTCCAGAAATATGAACTAGATAAGCCTTTTTTTTAAATAAAGTTATCCAGCCTCAAACTATCTTCTTTTAATAGTAGAAAATAAACACACTATTTTTATGCCAACCTCTCCACCTTAAAGAAGCCTTTTGCCAGTTCCCTTAGTGGTTCCCACCCCAATTCTACCCAGCTTCACTCCCATCCTTCCTCACGCTCCCCAAAGGACAAACTCGGATGCTAAAGTGTCGTGGCTGCCACCCGATTGAACCACTCCTCATGGAGAAAATCCCCTTTCCGTTTATTCCAAATAGTAGGGAAAAGACATACTTCTTAGAATAAAGGTTTGGGGCTCAGCCTTTGCTCTCCGGAGTCTCCTCCCTCCCCAAGCCACAATCCTCCTTCCACCTCCACAGCCATCCCTTTCATTTTCGCATTATATTATTCCTGCCGCCGCAATTCCCTGTTTGCAAATTATCATCCTACCAGCAACAAAAGCATCGTCTACAAATTGCTTTATAGGCCATCAAGCATCAGCATGTGTCAGGATTATCTGTGCGCTCATAAATTCCTTGTGAGATTCACAGTCCAGACACCATCTTCCACATTTTACACATGAAAGAGCCAAGGCTCAGTAAATTCCTCTGGGTTAGATTTTCTTTTTTTTAAGGGTGATGGAATTTAGATTGGAACTCAAAGCTTATAATTCTCAGGCCCTAGCTCTTTGCATATTGCATCTATTAAGTAGTCTTTTCTAAGAGTTAATTGTGGATGCTTCACTCTGAAAGAGAGGATGGCTCCTTTTGATTTTCTCCCCTAGCTTGGGGCCTTGCACAGCAAACTGGCTCAATAAATCATTACCGAATTACTGAATAAATAAAGGTTCCTTCCTTGGTTGTAGTTTTCTCATCGTTAAATAAACATGTTTGGGTGACGTGATTTCCAAGAACCTTTCTGGAATGTTCTTTCTCTAGCTATTGATTCTGGCTGTTGGGCTGAGGTCTGTGCCCCGCAGCATGCAGATATGGAGAATACCAGACACACTGGTTGGAAATAAGAAGTAACAACAAGAACCAACAAATGAATTGAAGTCATTTACACAAATAATAAAACACAGATTCCTTGATGCTAGAATAACAGGCGCAGGCCTCCTTGTTACAGGCTCTGCTGTTTGGTGTCTTCCCCATCCCACAGTCATTCATTCCCATTTAGCCAAGCACCTCATTGTGTGTGTGTGTGTGTGTGTGTGTGTGTGTGTGTGTGTGTGTGTGTGAACCATAGTCTACTGGGTGGTTTCTCCTACGGTTCTGAATGTACCACTCACACATGCCAGTTCCTTCTCTGTCTTTAAAGTTTATGCTCCTTTGTATACAGTGGCTGCATATTCTGCTATCCTCCAAGTCATTTGCAACAAACTCCCCCTTAAGGCTCCTGCTGATTTGAGAAGGAGAGAAAGAGGATTTCAGATAGCACCTGTGTATTATCAAATTGCCCCTAAAGGACTCTCAGAAGAGCCACCTGTGAATAAGAATTACCAAAATAGTAATAATATAAGCTGTCCACTATTCAGGGCTTACCAGGGGTAAGACACTGGCCAAAAGTATTACATTTATTCTTGTACTCAATGCTAATGACAAAATATGGATACTAGTTAGTAAGACCTCCACTGTGGTGACCAAGGCACAGAGAAATTTTTAATATGGCAAGTGAAATAGCTAAGAATAGGCACTGCCAACATTGTCTGATCTAAGATAATATCGTTCAGTCAGTACATAAAGTGCTTTTCTGTCTTTTTAATCTTAAATGAAAATGAACTGTAATATGATTATTAAAAAAGAGTCCAATGCCAGCTTGGGCTACATAATCAAACCCCGTCTCAATAAACAAACAAAAGCATTAAATGTTTAAAAAGGGAAATAGATAAATACTGTACACAAATTCAGAGAGAGATCAGTGCAGAAGAAAACACACAAGATATATCAGTAAGGTAGGATAGCAGATGTGGGGCAGGGGAAGGGAGGGAACTGGCCAAGCCCAGAGCTCCATCAGCCACAAGACTATCTGGGTTAGTGAGGAGGGTGGGGGCGGGAGGGGTGAGAGGGGTGGAAGGTGGGGGTTGAGGCACATTCCAAGCAAAGAAAGCAGCCTGCAAAACAAGCAGCAGAACTAGCTTGGACAGCCCAGAAAACAGAAACGGCCAGTGCCTTGCAGATGCTGGGCCTGAGATGGGAGAGCCATACGGTTGTTCCTGAGACGAGAATTCTGGTTTCGTGGACTGCTTTAAAGCTCATAAAAACTGGGTGAATCTGACTTTTAGCTCATCAAACAGAGGTTATAATGTTCCAGGGCAGTGCATCCTGCTGTCTTATTTGTCCTGATCATATAGGGTCAACTCACCTGGGCATTCCTGGGAGAGAGAGAAGGCCGGAAAGATTCCTTCCCCCTTCCTTCCTCTCTCTGGAATCTGAAGGAATGAGCCCATCAACAAGTTTTGCTGCCCTGCATCAATGTGAGTGTCTGTGCTGATGGAGGAGGAGGATGTAAAATAATAGAGCATTGAAAGAGGGCTTCTCCTTCTCAGGTAGTGCATAAAAGCCCTAGGAAGCCAAGTGTGGAGCTTGACACCCAGGTAATTCAACTTATCAGGCTTGATAAACACTTCCAGGTTCCTAACAGCCAGGCAAGTCAACTGTTCTCTATTCCTGCACAGCCCATGAACACTGAAGCTTTATGGCAGCCCCACAGGAACAAAGGCATTTAAACACCAAGGTCACTACAGAAAAATCAAATTAAGATACACTAGGTAAGAAAACAAACACTGACTTTTTTTTTTCTGCCTGTGCCCCTTTCTGCTACCTAGTGTCACAGAGCAAAGGCCACCCTGTCCCTCTGTGCTTTCTCCTCCTTCCTGTCTGTAGGGTCCACTCTGATCAGGAAGCCCCTCATGACCCAGTTAGGGAAAAGTGCCGGGTAAAGGATACTGTTTCTTTCTTCAAGCCACAAGAACACTCAATAAAAGCCACTAAGACCATTGTCCCTGATGATCCCTTCAAAGTGCAACAGCTGCTCAAAACGAGCCTGCTAGAAGGAAAGAGGTGGGAAAGTGGAAAGAGAGGGCAGGAGGGATGGCCCAACTGTCCTTCTCTCCTAGGACATTCTACTGACCTAGCCTTCACAGACCAGCTCTTCCTTCTCTACCCAGAACACGTTGCATTGTGTAGTTCTCCTAACTACCGTGGCTGTCTTGGCATGGATGACAGACCATGAGAGGAGCCTCCTCCCCACCGTGAAGTTTGCTGGGTGCTCAGAAGGCAACTCATTCATTCAGTCTCTGGGATAAAACCTAGTTCAGAGCGTTGCTGCAAGAGAGAGCCAACTGTCAACAGTGGATAGTAGCCAGCAAGGAGGCAGTCAAGGTGAAGAGAGGTAATCAGAGAGGGGTTATCTGTCTGTCTGTCTGTCTGTCTGTCTGCCTGCCTGCCTGCCTGTCTAATCATCTTTCTCTGTGTGGGTCACAGAAGTGTAGGCATGGTAATGGCACTTAGAGATTAAGGTGGGAACCAAGTGATATAAGAATGGATAGAGGCTCAATGAGTCCTTTAAGAATCCAATTATAGATACAGTGGGCAGTGACATTAAAAGAAATTTAAAAAATTTTTAAAAAGATACATTGTGGAACAATCTTTTTGTACACTGTGAATATGTGTCCCTACTAACGTGCTTTCCAATTGGTTTAATAAAGAACGGTGTGGCCAATAGCAAGGCAGGAAAGGATATATGGGACTTCAGGGGAGAGAGGAACTTGGGGAAATAGTCAGAAAGTCTAGACTTGCCAGTAAGGTGCGGAGGAAGTCAGACGTACAGAAGGAAGACAGATGAGTCACAAGGCAGAATGCAGCTGAATAGAAATGGGCCAATTTAAGTTTTAAGAGCTAGCTGGGAACAAGACTGAGCTAAGGTCAAGCTTTCATAATTAATAAAAAGTCTCTTTGTCATTTGGTTGGGAGATGGCAGTCCAAAGAAAGTCTGGCTATAAAGAATTCTAATACATCTGCTTTGTAGCTAGTAAGGATGCGCCCATTGGTCAGAGCTAGGCCTGAACAGAATCTACCTGGTCACTTTGTGTCTCACACCAGGAGTGACCTTCAGGACCCAGCCTGCAGTAGGGAGAGCTTTGACCATGCTTGGGAGCAGACAGGAATTCAAAACTCCAGGTAAGACCTTACACCTCTGACCTGCAAGGCCAGGTTCTGCTCATCAACTCCTAAATGAGAGACACTGTGCATCTTCAGCTCCTGCAGGGTCCCATGGGTGTCAATTTACTCACGTCTCAGCCTCTCTAGGTCAAAGGCTAGATGAGTCCTCACAGCTGAGCTAACACCCCAGCTCCAGCCACTGACCTCCAGCTTCAATTTTTACACATTTATCACTGTCTTATCCACATATGCTTCAGACCTTGGAACAAAGTACGCTTGTGTAAATGTCTGTGAACAACTGACTTAAATGACCAAGCCGTTCAGAGACCAACAGAAAGAAGAACATTAAGACTAGTCTTCTGGTCCAAGACACAGTTGCTAGGGCAGCATTATGGAGAATCGTGTGGGTGCAGGGAAGGAAGCCTATTTCCCCTTAGACAGGAGCACAGAATATCACTGATGTGTTGTATGGACCAGGAATCTTTCCGTGCCCCAGCTCTCTACTCAGCCTTGCAGACAGGATGCGCTCTTGATGTATGTTATATGTTTGGTGAATTGTATGCAATCATACCACCAAAAGAGGTTAACAGAAATGAAGAATACATCAGGCTCCACTCCAGTCCCACAGAAGCATAGTCCATATTTCACAGTATCTCCAGTCATTCTTATGTACATTGAAAATTGAGACATGCCTACTTAGTGGCATACTATATGTCCCCTGGAGTCTTCTCTGTACACCAATGTTCCCAAACTCTCTGTGACACCCACTATTTTGCCTTTACTCTCCTGAGAGGCCTAGTTCATCCAAACATCAATGCCATTGTTCTCTTGGGTCAAACAGTCTCACATGGAGATGTGTATACCTGCTTGTACTTAACAGAGCTAGTACAATTGGGCCATCCCTGCAAAGGAGAGTCCACAGAAAATCCAATCTAGGGACAAGAGAATAAGAATTCCAAACAAAGGCTGCTACATGCAGATTTAAGCAAATGGTTATTAATTCCAACAACATTTGTTGGGCATGTTTACATGCCAGGCCCTTGGGGGAATGACAACTGTCATTCACTTAATGCCTTTTGTTTGATAAAATACGCTCACTGCATTCTCCCATTCAACTGCACATGCAACAGATATGCAATGAACAGATGAGACAAAAGCACAATCCTACTTTCCTAAGTACCAAAAAGAAGGCTCAAAACAGCTAAATAACTCGCCTGAGATTGAGAACTCCAAGCTGGTGTCCCATCCCCTTGGCTCTCTCCTCTTTTCCCAAGCATGATGAATCTTATATTCATGGTTGCTTAACTATTACAACTTAGTTGTTTCTGCCTTCTCTGCTTTAGGAGTGCCTTCCACGGAGCAGTGCTGTGATCAGTTGCCACAAATATCCATCAGCCAGAGTCATCCTTTTGCCGTAAAAAGTAATCCCTGAACAGAAATACATTCACAAAAGTATTGTCTACAATAACTAACCTGTGGAAGCAACTTAGGTGTCATCAGAGAGATGGATGGGAAGACAGATGTGACATACACATAGGGAGGAATTCTGAAATACACAGTTGATTAACCTGTATGCTAAGTGAAACAAGCTAGTTACAGAGAGAAAAAGACTCCATGATTCCACTGACATGAGGTACCTAGAATAGTGAAAATCACAGTCAGGAAAAACAGTGGTTGCCAAATTTTTATTGAGTGTGCACAGTCTCAGTTCTGCACGATGAAGAGAGTTGTGGAGATGGATGTTGCTGGTGACTGCACCCCATTATGAAAGCACTTATTGTGATTAAAATGTGCATAGAATAATAGTTAAGAAGGCATATTTTATGTTTGCATATTTTAGAACAATGAAAATAGCTGTGGGTAATAGGTACAAGGAGGATATAAGGAACTTCTTAGGTAAAGATTTGATGATAGAAAGGGAGATTATGGCTGTGCCACCAATCATGGGTAAACGTTTAGGTACTTCTCTCTTGCTATGACAAAATACCAAATGAAAGTCACTCTAAGTGATCCCCAGACTGAGGGTGCAACCCATCATGGCAAGGAAGACATGGCATGTCCAGTGACCCTAGCTGTGGCAGCAGAAACATAAAGCAGCTGGTCACGTTGTGCATGAAGTCAGAAAGTCAAAAGAAATGAGGGATGGAGTTCTTTTTCCTCTTTTTATTTATTCCATGACCCCAACCCATGTGACAGTGGCAGTTACATCCAGCGTCAATCTTTCTACCTCACAGATACATCCAGAGGAATGTCTCCAGTCAAGTTAACAATAAAGACTGACCATCACAAGTTGACACAAATGCATTCATATATTGGAAAAAGTCCAAGATTCAAAACCTCTGCAGATCAGCACCTTGAAATCTTGATTTTTATTTTTTTACTCACCCATCAATAATTCTTGTTCTTCGTAGAATAAAGTATTCCCCCAAGCACACGAAAATAGAGTTAAGGGAATGAAAGGACAGATGAACAAAAGAATGAACCTGAGCGGGCCTGGACCATGAAAGCCAGAGTGAGGGCAAGAGCACCGGGTGCTAAGTAACATTTGGGAAAACATCGGCTCTGTGGAGCTCAGGGTTCAGAGAAAGGGAACCAACAGTTTGGGGTCTGAGAGGTTTGTAGGTGTTTACTCTTAGTTCAGCGTCTTCCAGGAAAGTCTGAGGGTTCTCTCTCTGCCCTCTGCCCCTTCACCCTCGATATAAGGCAGATCTTTCTGGCACCCACATTAATAGCATGCCTATGCATGTGTCACAGTTCAGGAAATGCCCCTATGTGTGTAGCTCTTTATTTACTTTTTACTCTTTGGTCTTTGGAGGTCCCATCACCCAGCTCCCAGATAAATAGATAGAGCTTTATTATTATGTATGAGTACTCGGTCTTAGTTTGGCTTCTTTCTAGCCAGCTTTTCTTAACTTAAATTATCCTGTCTACCTTTTGCCTGTGGGCTTTTACCTTTCTCTAGTCTATAAACCTTCCTTTCCTTCTTACTCCACGGCTTGCTGTGCAGCTGGGTGTTTGGACCCTGGAGTCCTCCTCTTTCTCCTAGATCTTGCTCCTCCCAGATTTTTCTTCCTCTTTATTCTCTGTCTGACAGCCCCACTGATCCTGTCCCCTGCCTTGCCATTGGCTATTCAGGGTTTTATTAGACCAATCAGGTGTTTTAGATAGGCAAAGTAACACTGCTTCACAGAATTAAACAAACACAGCATAAAAGAATGCAACATGTCTTTGCATCATTAAACAAATATCTCACAGCATAAACACATCTTTAAACAACATTCCACAATACTTGTCACTGAATCTTCACAAAAAGTCCTACACATTGATTAGATTCCTTACTTTCCCAGTTTTATCAATAAGAAGCAGAGAGTTCAAATACAATTCCATCCTTCCAAGAAATAACCACAGGGTTCACTCCCACCCAGATCTGAGTTCCTTGTCTCATTCTCTGTATCTGGCACAACATGCCTCTTCTGACCCCATAACGGCCACAGCTGGCCATCTCATGCATCAGGAGAAGCCGCAGCCACTGCCTCAGTGCCCTTGTTTGATGAACACACTGTGATGCTTCCCTCATAGAGGGGCCGTTGTTAGGGAGGGTAAATTCATCAGTGACTGTGAGGCCTCTGGAAAGCCGGAGTGATATAAATATCCATGTTGTCAGCTTTGCCTCTCTGCTGCAGAATGAAAAAGACCATGGGACCCCATTGTCCTTGGATAATAGCTCTGATTTGGTGCAGGGTGGGAGGAAGGAGACTGACTGGGGATAAACAATTCAGAGATGTTCACATGGCACAGGAGAAGGAAGGCAGAAGGGCACTGGGCGAGTCTTTCCAGAGGAACTGTGTGCCTTCAATCCTGAACTCCCTCTACGCTGTGCCTACACTCACACACAAGGAAGTGCAGGAGCACATTTATCCCCTTCCCCCAACCTCACAAGCCAGCTGTCTGTTAACTTGGCCCAATCCTTATCCCAGATAAGGTATATCACAGTGACCACTAGAAAGAGAGAGAAGCCAATTCAATCTACCAAGAAGTGCCAGTTTGAACCACACTTTTCTCTTGGAAGGTTGTTTGCTATGGCTAGTTCATACCCTGCAGACTCCCTTGGTGATGAACAGCGGCCCAAGCTACAAACAACAGGACTAAGTCTGGGTAGGTCTATACCTCTGGTGCCCCACAGATGCACACGCGACTGTTCTAATGAAACACTGTATCTGAATGCTTTAAATAGTACACAATTATTTTCTAATCATTGTAGAGGCTGAAAGTTCAAGATCACGACAGCGGCACAGGAAGGCTGATCTTGGCTCGCAGACCACTGCTGTCTTGCTCTGCACTCTCATGGCATTGCCTTGGTGTGTGTGTAGGAGGAAAGACAGTGGGGGGAATCTGGCTCTGGTGTCTTTCTATGTTTTTAGAAAGGTACTAATCCCATCACAGAGGTCCTACTCCCTTGACCACTTCTAATTCTATTTCTCCCTAAAGGCTCAACCTCCAAATAGCATGACATTGGGGTAAAGGGCTTCAGCATGGAACTTGGGGACAGGGGTGAGTAGATACAGACATTCAGTGCATCCTAATTCTAAAGCAACAGTTAAAGGCTCATTTGATCAGGGCGACAGGAAGATCCAGCATGGATGGTTTTTCTACTCTGTAGTATCTGGGATGTCAACTGGGAAGGATCACTAGGGTAACCTGGATATTGGATCAAGGCTGGGGAAGTTGGGACTAGAGGAAGGAATATATTTCCAATAAGTCTTATTCCCTCACGTGTCTTGTGCTTGTGTTGCTGTGGCTCAAGGTCATCTGGGTTGGGACTGTCACCTGGAGCTCAGAGAGGTGTCTTGTCATGTAATGCCATTCTTTTCACTGCCAAGAAAGTAATCCAGAAACAGAGTGCCTCTGTGTGAAAAAGAGGTTCAGGACAAAACCTTCTGCAAGGAACACTCTGACCTTTCTCCACAGGAAGGAACAGCCACAATCTGCTCACCTCAGTGGAATGGGGCTAAGACCTTTCACAATGGGAGAAGTTGGGGTCAATGTTTTCAACCTGCTATTGGGAAGGATCTCAGAGTTTACTATAGAGTTGGGGCTACAGTTTGGATCTTGTGTGTTCTTCAGACACACATGTATTAAAGGGGACTATTGAAAGTTGTTGGGATTTTTAAAATGTGGAGCCCACTGGAGGTCTTTAAATCACCGAGATAAGTTCACTAAGGGGACTATGAGATCCATCATTTTCAATATTTTAAATCATAAATTTGGGGTCTTTGAGTAATCTAAAGCCTTGTTTTTATGTTTGAGGCCAAGAGAATCTACTTGATACATCTAGTGTCACATGACTGCTAAGTGACTCAACCAGTACTCAACAAACAAGTCGGCTGGCTCCAAACTCTAGGCTCACCCCCTTGTTACCCTTCTGAGGGCTACTATAGTAGTTGTGGCTTTCCGTTTCCTTCTACCAAGGTAACAAATCCATCTCCACAGCCGGGTAACCAGACGAGAAACTGAATCCTCCTGGGGAGGAGGAGGAGGAAGTCAAGAGGGTGACCAGGGGACATTCAACGCTTTAGGAGGCTTCAGGCTGGCAGACAAAGGTGAATGGGTCAGCCAGCCCCTAATCCCCCAAACCCTCAGGATGGGCCTGTGATGGGCAATTCGATAAACACATTTGGAACAGGACACGGGTGCAGTCAAGTGTGAGCACATTTTTAAATATACACTTCACAGCCATATGCAGATGCCACTGACATGTGACAAATATGCTGTGGCCTCCAGGAGCTGTTCTCCAAAGAGGCACTTATTCCATTTGACTCCAGGCATCCAAGCCTCAGCAGATGCCAGAATTCAGACAGGCAGTGGGAAGCAGGCTTCAATTACTACAAGAAAAATCTGCATTCCACAGCAGAAAGGACTTCTTTTCCACCACTTTTGTTTTCCTTCTAGCAAATTCTTTTGCAATATGGTATGCAGACTCAACATAGACACTCGGATATATAAGAATGATCTCTGAAGACACAGGGAAGAAATTGGATTGATGGAAACTGGGCTGTTAGCTCACATCCCCAATGTTTCTGGAACGCAATTATCCAACTATGAATGTCATGGTGGTAAGCACGTTGGGCTTAAATGAAGGCTGGGTGTCTGCTTTTTGGAAAGAAGACAGCATTTGAAGGAGCAGAATATAAAGACTTGAACTTGGAATGCTGAGAACGGAGGGCTTGTCAACCTTTTTTCACAGGCATCTGTGGGATGGGAAGAAACTCAAGTCTATATAAATAAATTCCCCACGCTGTGTGCCAGGCACTTTTTGCCTCCTTTTCTTGGGTTAAAAGGAATAGTACCTTTACTGAGACATAACCCACATGTCATAGAATTCAGTCGTTGGAACTGTGTGATTCGGTGCTTTTTAGTACCTTCACAGAGTTGCGTGCCCATCATTGCAATTACATTTAGAGCCTTTCCATGATCCCCATAAGACATGCGCTATTGGTTCATCTTTTAACAAGCACCAACGGTCCATCCACAAAACTGAGGCTTGAAGAGGTCGATTCTCCCAGATGCTGAAGGCTGTCCCTTTGCTAAAGGGATGTGAAGATCTGCTCTCAAATCCTTCCCAACCTCTCCTGCAAGCTGCCCAGTCTTCACACCTGCTTCCTGCCTCTAGCCATCTCTGCAGATTTCTCATTGTGGTGTACATAAAGACCATGGGTGCTATCTGGAATGGAACCCACTATACATTCGATGCAAGCTCTTTTTCTGAGTCCTGAGACTGAACCGCACCGTCCTGGAGTTTTGCATTCCTTCTGATCAGGGTAGTAGAAGCTATGGCCAGGAGGGGCAGGGGGAAAACAGAAACAGACCTGCCTCTCAGCCATCCACCCACATTCCCATTGTATCCACATCTGGACATAGTTCTATCAGACTGCACGCAGATCAGTCTCCATTTCCTCTAAATGCTGGAGTACATAAGACTCTTGCTTGGCCCACAAGTAGCTTCACAGACTCCATTCTCTATCCGACTCACAAGATTTCTCCCTCGTTTAAGAAATCACAAGGACAAAGCCCCTAAATGGCTTGGCGTATCCTGAGGCACACCTTGATCTTGATCCCGGGTTGGTTTCCAAAGGCTCCTGGGACCACTGGGCTCCCTCTTCCCACTTGTCTCCCAGTGCTCTCCTGAGCCCCACCACCCAGGAAGATAAATGACGCTGGGAAGCATCAGGTATGTTGTATTTATATGATGCACACCGTTCCTTATTCTCCCTCTATTGTTCTTTGATGTATGACAAAACTCCCAATTTGTCAAACGCTTAACAGCAGTCAGGATAATCTATTCTCCGCACATTCACAGAGCTTTTCATTTTGCACAACTGTCACCGAGAACAGCTTAGGAATTTTCCATCTTGAGAGGATGGAGAAGGGGGAGCAGAAACATCCGAGTGCGCCCCCTTCTCCTGTGAGTCACACAGCCCCAGCTCATTGGGGAGGAAACCGTCCAGTGCCTGAGCACCTCCCCACCCCCCACCAAATTGCACCTCCTTCTAATTGCACACAGCACTTAGGTCCATTTCCCGCACAGCCATTTTCAAAGGCTATTCTGTTGGTATGAACTCTCTCCCAAGGTTGCTCAAGTAAAGATCAGACAGTGACCTCCTCCAAGGACCTTGCATTTACTGCACAAAGAAGGCAGTTAGAGAGGCAGGAGTATGACAGCCCTCCGCACCTAGATGCCACTACCTGGCTGACCTTCAACAGATCAGAACGCAAACCCAAAAGCCTCGGGCTTTTTTAAAAAATTACACATTGAAAAATGTACGTTGAATCAACTTTAATAGCGCAAACCTGAAAACCAATCTAAATTTCCAACAAAATGAGATGAATTAAAGAAATTATGATAACCCACATGGTGAACCACTGCAAGAGTAGCACCAGAGCATAGGACTGTAGTCAGGATATGCCAACTACAGCAAGTTTGAAAACTGTATTTACAGTAGGACTCCAATTTAGAAAATGTATGCTTATATATGTATGCATAGGGAAGAAGACACCAGATGGATACACACCCTAAATGTTAAAACTCGAGAGATTATCTGCTTTTTTAAAAAGATATTTGCTTAAATGTATTTTTCAAATTTTCTTCAATGAAGAAAAAAAGTTATTCTCTAAATTAGAATTTTTTTAAGAAATAGATTTCCTATCCATGCTGTCTATGCACACACCACTTTGAAGACTTTAGAGAAGCAGAGAGATCTTCTGTACAGTAAACAGGAGTCACAGCCCAGTGGCTCCCTGACAGAAAGCACGTTTTCATCCACACTGGGTAACACTCCTCCGAACAGCAGCTGTCCATACGATTTTAATCACAGTAACTTTTGAAACCACAACCCGCTTTTCCTCTTATTTTATTCCATTAAAAAGCTGCCTCTTGCAGCTAATGAGCGAACTCTCCGAGTGCTGGAACCAAGGAAATGCTGAATCATGGGGTGAATAGCCCATTAAATCCATACTAGTTATGCAGTCCTTTGAAGAGGCCCAGGGCTCAGATCATTTGAAAGTCCCTCTGAGGATATCGAAGGTCTGTGGTTATCATATGTAAATGAAAGCCAGGGCCTCCATGAACCAGTGATTCGCAAATACCTTAGCTCTGATCTCAGCTGAAGCTCTAATCTGGGGTGTAACACCGTGATCACTGTAGCAAGGACCCAGAGGCTAGGATTAACCTTTACTGGAAAATCCTGGGTGGGTAGAGTGGAGGCCTTCTAAGAAGCTGTGATCCTCTGGTCTAATTACAGTTACCACTGAGGGAGCAAAAACCACTTCCATACCGCACCTCTTCCTTTCTCTTCCCTCTGTGCTTTTTTGTCTGTCTGTCTTTACCCACCTTGTATTCCTGAGGCTCTCTCCTCCAGAGGACTGTATCCTTGAAATGTTTCTGTAGGTTCTCTCTTTGGACAGGAAAAGGGGGAACAAAAACAATTCCTTTATATCAGAATTCCAGAGCTTCCTCAATAAGGAGCCGCAAGCTTTAGAGGATTAAACTCCAGCAATTGTTATAAGCTCACAGTTTGTGAGGCCAGAGTCCAATGTCAAAGTAACAGCAGATTTGATTCCTTCTAATGGCTGTAAGACAGAATCCCCAACTCTCTTTCTTTGCCTCTCATGGTTTGGAGACCATCTCATCATCTCTTGGCTTACAGCAGCATCACCCTGCTATCTTCTGTGTTCAGCTTCTCACAGTGCATCTGTCTGTATGTCTAAATTTCCCTTTTCCATAAAGGCACTAGTAGCACTGGATTACAGTTCAACCCAGTGTATTCATTTTAATTTAATTATATCTACAATGAGCCTATTTCTATATAAGTTCACTTCTGTGATCCAGGAATTAGGACTTTACAACTGAAGGGGTTAACTCAATTTGTCATGTCTTATATGAACCAAGAAAGCCACTTCCTTTGACTCTGTGCCAACTAAGCCACTGAGGGCCAGCAAAGGGCACCAAGGTTAAAGAGTTAGTCCTTTCCCATCCTTCAGGATACGCCCTCCTTCCTGTCCTCCAGGGCTGCCTTTTCAGACCTTTATCATTCTCCTCTACGCCTACCTACCTCAAGAAATGACCTTGTATCCTTCTTGAGAGGCCCCAGAGGATGTTGTGACTGCCCCCTCCAGGAAGCCTGACCCTCTACTGCATCCATTTCCTTCTGTGCTGCCATTAAACAGAGGGTTGTTATTTCCCTGGGTTCTGGACCCCTACCCACAGTCTCATTAAAAATCTTCACCTACATCTATTACTCTTTCTACTTCTGTCTTTCATCACTCCCTCTGTATAGGCTTCTTCCCATGGGTATTTTCACAATTCCACATCTTTCCTGCCCTGAAAACCTAGATCTTGTGTCTCCATGACTCTCCAAACCCTCCACTCTCTTTCATAGTTGAATCAGGTAGAAGAGTGAAATAAGGATAACCCCACTTTCTTGTCGTTAGCCCATTCCACATGAACTCTGCCCTTCCCTGTCTTCTGTAAAATGACTGCCATGGGCACTGTGGCTACAGAACTGGTCATTTCTTTCAGCCCCTCCCTTTAAAGGATGAACAGTAAGCATGGAATTCCACTGATGGCATCCTTAAATACATCTTCACAGTTTTGCTTTGGTTTGCTTGAATGGCCTCTCTCGCTCCAACATGAGCCATATGCCTAATGTCTGTATTCCTAGTTATTGTGCTTAGCTCTTTCCTCTCCCTTCCCACTATCATGTTCACTGTGAGTTAGATCACTATCTAGACTCTGGTGAGCCAGAAGTCTTTACCTACTTCGTTCTCTCTTGCTTGGCAATTTCGCCCAACTATTACATTCCTCTCAAATGACCCACAGACACAGATAGATACAGGCAACTGATGATGAACTGAGACAAATTCAGGAGAGCCAGAAATCCATTTGAAAGGGTAAAGAAAAGCAGAAGTGGAGTGAGGTTATTAACTGAAGGACTGGCTATTTCTTTTGTAAATATTCACAAATAAAATTTTCTTGAGTCTTTGATACCCAAGATTTTCAATAGATACCCTCCATATCCCAGGGCACTGGTGGAAGAACAATATATTTTCTGAGATAGAAGAATATTCTAATCTAATTCATGTCAAGTAGCACCTTGTCATGGGTATGCCATTGAATTGTGCAGTGCTGGATTTAAAGTGAATATTACTTCTTCCATCTAGACTTGTAACTATAAGAGGTACATTTTTATTAAGATTTGCTTCCTTCTGTCCACTCACCCTGGTCTTTGGCCCCATTGTTGGATAGAATTGCATTTGTGAGTAGCTGGATATTAAATAGCAAGCAACTCAGAACAAGAAAGGTCAAAACAGAAAAAAATAAAAACAAAAGTTATTAGCTTTAAAATATATAAGCCTGGAAAGAGAACAATTTCATACACAGGACAATACATCATATAATTATTAGTAAAACCAATCAAACACTTGGAAAACGGAGCACCCTTAACCCACCACCCTTATCTCAATAAGGCCCACAAGAAAGAGTTAGTGAAACTCTATGGAATAGAACGATGTAGTAACAGGGCTTGGTGCTCTTGCATCAGTGTGTGTCTTGGGAGACCTTGTTTCACAAAGGGACTGCGACCATCAGAGCTTGAAGAGCACATTAGTTCAGTACCCAGCAGGACCTCCGTCATGCTCAACTCACACGTTTACAGAACCCTAACTAGGGGATGCTCCCTACATACATTTCAGTAGGATCCTCTGATCTGCCCAGAGCCTAAAGCCAAGCTCACATTTCCACTCACACTAAATTTAGCCCCATTGTCTCTGCTCTAATGTTCCAGTCTCCTACCTTTCTCTAGTTTCATTGCAACCGGCTCCATCCAGGAGCATTCTAGGAGCAACATAAAACTTCCTGGGCTCACACCCTGCCAGACTTGACCCAGAACCCAGAGTTAGACTCATCATGGCAAACAAAGTATGAGTAACAAAAAAACAAAAATGACCTCCAGAATGGAGATGCTGCTGAGATCATGGTTCAGTCAGCGTGAAGTTATGACATGTGCCAAGCACGGTGCTGGGTACCAGTGCTAACAATGTCTCACTTAATTTAATCTCCCAGCCTTAATGGAGTCCCATTCTTTGAAATCTGTGCAGGGGCCAGAGGGAAACAAGGCATTATTTATAATAATTGGTTCACCATTATCCATTCACTTGGCACAGTCTGCAACGACATGATGGGCCTTTATGCTATTCACAACCTATAAAAAGTCGTGCTGTTGTGATTCAACATATAGTGAGCTCCATTTTAAGAGGACAATAGAAACACTCAGCTATTATTCATTCCAGAGCCTTAAACGGCAGAGCATTCCTTTATTAGGAACATAAGGTTAAAACCACATCGGTTATTAATATTGCAAGTAGACCATTGCATTTACTGTGGTTCTCAGACTGCTCAAAAAAAAGGAAAAAAAAACTAAGTATTTTTTTAAAAGGCATATCAGCTAAAAGACAGGTCCCAAGCAGCACGTTGAGAGAATTGAGCCAATACACACACTATTACAGGATGGAGTAAGTTGAAACAAGACTGGTATTTGGAGTTGTCATTACTTTGGTCCAATTCACCTCTGAGTGTTATGAAAAACAGCAGGCAAGAGAGGAAAGCAGGCCATAATAGGAAACTGAGATTTGGGGGCTGGATGCTATGAAATATGGCAGTTCCAAGTCAGAGTTTTTTAATAACCATTCCTGAAAGAACATTACCCATTTGGTATCCAGTGAGCCACCGAAAAGGTTGGAGGCAGTCTACAGAGACAGCATGAGAAACAAGACAGATGTAATAAAGACTGAAAAACTAGGACTAGCCTAGAGTGGTTTATAAGGATATATACTTGCTGGCCATGGGTTTCCTACAGAAGTCATAGTAAAGGCTCTGATCCCATTGGAAGCTTCCTGGAAACTTAAGAGGACATTTTCTCCATTGCTATTCCCTTCTCTCAGATGACACTCGCTTATTTATGTTAGGTTGAGATGAAACTAGCCAGCACACCCACACACAGACTCACACACACATATACTACACAAACACCCACAAATATACATACACTGAACACTGACAAAGCAGTTCCATAGATAATGCCAGGCTAGGAGGGCCATCAAAGGGTATCGAGACAGAAGAGAACAGGGTTTATGCTATAGGACTTGGATTGAGCAACTCAAAGTCATAACTGTGAAGTCTAGCTTACTTAACTGATCCAGACCCCTAGAAAAGATTCTTAACTGAGCACATTAAAGATATTCTATCCCCATTATCCTTGACACTCTCCAGCTCTGAGACCAATCATTCTGCGTTTCTCAACCACAGCCTGGACCTTCTCATTCCCCAAACCCTTTGAACCAGAGGGTCCACCGCAAACTCAGGGGATTATGGAGAGAATGATATTCCTGGGAGCAGCCACAGAAAGTCAAGGGCAGGGCTACGGTTAGAACAGAAAATGGCCCTTGCAGGCTTCTGGTCAAATGTCTGGTGCTGAGTGGCGGTACTATTTTTGAAAGATTCTGGGAATGTTAGAAGATGCAGCCTCACTGGAGGAAGCTGGTGCCAGGGACATAAACTTGAACATTATGTCTTCCCTTCCTCTGCATCCTGTCTGCCGAGAAGTGAGAAGCCTCCTTTTCTACATTACTCCCACACTAGGATGTCCTGGTCAAGCAGGTGGGTTTAAACCCTGTGAAACAAGAAGCCAAATCAGACATTTTGTCTTTCAAGAGGTTTCAGATAGGTACTTTGTCATAATGGTGAGACAAGTAATTAAAACAGGTAGAATGGCTATTTTTGTGCACAAGGGCAAAGACTTGATTCTCTGAACTAGCCTGTAGCAACAGATGCATATCCAACATGGTGGTTCTAGCTTGACTATGACTACCTGTCACCCCTCCAAACCTCAGTCTAGCAACAAGGGTGAAAAGAAACCTTGACTAGAATCACACCTCTCTGCCTACAGAAATGAGCTTTGATGAGGCTCCATTGGCTGGTATGACACATACCTATTCTTAAATGACACTTCCATATGATTGTGAAGCATCCCCACACAGAGCCATCTCATTTCTTACAGGAAATAGTCAAAAACCCTGCATATTTTTTCACCTATTTCATCCTAAATGATGAACAACACTATTCAAGCTATACACTGGGTGACCAGGCACAGCGGTGAGATTTGGGGAGAGTGAGCTTCAATTTTTCATGCAATTTCACTTTTCTTCTTGTTCAAATTCTTAAAAGGCTTTGGATGTATTTTATCATAGTGGGACAGGGTCAAGACACAGGTAACTCCAAGGCCTCTGTTCTGAGATGTAAATCAATCTCCATCACTTCACGGAGGCCAGGTTTGAGGAAGCATTGGGGCAAGTGTAACCCTGCTGCTCTGCTACCTGTGACAAAGCTTCAATCAGCTGCCCAACTCACTCTGTTTACTCTGGTATCCCTTTAGCTTGGGAAAATTCCCTTCTAGAAATTAGAAATTTGGTATGCAATATATTATTTAATATGATTATTCTCACTTTATTTTTCTTTCTGTCTCTCTATCTCAGTTATCTCATTCTTACATCTAGATATTCTTCTCTCAAATAGCATGCAGAGCATATGTTTGTTTTAGGTATTATACTAAGAATCACACACAGCATCTCCGTTTGATTCTAATAAATATCTTGAAAGTAAAATACTAGTTACAATTATGTAAAGTTTCAAGATATTACACATCTTACAATTACACCCCAGTGACCAAAGTTAACATATACTGGGGCATAAAGTTTTGCTAAGATTTCAATGAAGTCTTTATAATAGAGGCCATGTGAGTCACAAAACTTAAAAATATTTACATGATGGTCCTTCACAGATTCAATTTGGCACGTGATTTTGTTCAGTAATAATTTTTAAGAAGTAACACAGTCAATGACACAAGTCTAGGTACATTCACCTCACAAAACATATTCCTCAGTGTTCTCCTGTGCTGCAGAAGAATTTGAGTTTGGTCTTCATAATTCCCTGACTCCTGGGGCAAGTTGGTCAAGCGAGGCTCAGGTGTGAGGTGAAGAACTGGGCCATATTACTGCATAAGTAGCCACCTTCTGTTGAGACTCTTCCTCATTATTAAGAAAAGCCATGGAGGACTTTTTTCCTTGAGAAATAATTGTAGAGATGAGTATTGATACATGTTTTGACTTTTCTGCAAAAGTAGTTCTGTCTTCTCCAGTTTAAGCAATTACGTTTGTTTCTAAATAGAGAAAATGGAACTATAGTTGTCAAGGAATGTACAGATCAGTCGCCTGTGCTTTACAGTGTGCGAAGAAGAGGAGAAGTTAAAGAAATTGAGCCATGAGAAATACCACAAAAGATCTGGTGCAAGACTCAGGAGGCAGGCATAGCTATTGTGTACCCAGTGAGTCAGAGGAACATGGGGAGGGCAAACGTGAGTGAATCACAGTGAGAATTTCCACACTTTGGGATCTCTCTTCCAACCCTATCATCATCAGGATACCTTAAAAAATTGCCTATGGTAAAGTGTTTTCTAATGGTACCCGTTACGTGATATTTTGTTTGTGTTCTGACAAAGGCTTGCCTGGAAATCAGAAGGCAGAGTTAGCCACTAGTGAACCATAGAAGCCAGGCAATGGTGGCACATGCCTTTGATCCCAGCACTCGGAATGTGGAGACAAGAAGGTGGGGTGTAGACAGGATCTCAGCCCCTGTGAATGCAAAAAGGAGACAGGTAGAAACTGGGTGGCTGCTCCCAGTTCTCTGATCTTCCAGGTTTTTACCCCAATATCTGACTAGTTTTTATTGATAAAGATTAATTAGATTAGTGCTTCAGATTCCTGGTGTGATGTGTGATTTCCCTTTATATGCTGTAAACATGTTTTATTACCATTGGTTAATGAATAAAGCTGCTTTGGCCAAGAGCAAAGCCAGGTGGGAAATCTGAACAGAGATATAGAGAGAAAGTAGCTGAAGTCAGGGAGACGCCTGTAGCTACCAAAAGGAGACATGCCTGTCTCCCAGTAAGCCCCAGCCTGAATATGATACACAAATAAATAGAAATGGGTTAATTTAAGATATAAGAGCTAGTTAGAAATACACTCGAGCCACTGGTCAAATAGTCTTGAAATTAATATAGTTTCTGTGTGATTATTTCGAGTCTCAGCAGTTGGGAAAGGAAAAAGCAGTCTCTGTCAGTGCTGGTGTGAGGGAACTATTAGAGGTGGTCCTCTAGAGCTTAAAGAGATCACATTTCACGTGGTATTCTGATGGAAGACACAATCCTGAACAAAGGAAGCAGCCAATGAAACCAGCAGCAACTAAAGGTTGACTAAAGAGGATTATGAGACTAGAAAGCAAAACTAACCTGAAGTGACAGGAGAACAGGCCTGATCATAGGCCAAGGAGCAAAGAACAGAGAAATTAGGAATGACTCAAAACAGCCCCTGAGAAGCATGTATACTATTGGGGGGGGGGGGAACCAGATGTACTTGGCAATGGGATCCATAGTTTAAAGCGTCCCACAGTGACAGGCCACTGGGAGACCTCTATTCCACATCAGCAGCTTCTAAAGACATCAGCATCCTAACCACCAGAACGTGTGACAACATCATGGTAAATCAAAATGACTCTGAGATTCCACCTTATACCTGTCAGAATGGCTAAAATCAAAAATATTGGGGACAGCTTATGCTGGAGAGCATGGAGTAAGAAGAACACTCCTCCACTGCTGGTGGGAGTGCAAACTTGTACAGCTACTGTGGAAATCAGTATAGCAGTTTCTCACAAGATTAGGAATCAGTCTACCTCAAGATCTAGTGGTAACACTCTTGGGAATATACCCAAAGGATATACAATCATGCCACAAGGCCACTTGCTCAACAATGTTCATAGCATCATTATCCATAATAGCTAGAAACTGGAAACAACCTAGATGCCCCTCAATCAAAGAATGGACAAATAAAATGTGATACATTTACACAATGTAGTAATATTCAGTGGTAAAAAACAATGACATCATGAAATTGGCTGGCAAATGGATGGAACTAGAAAAAGGCCATCCTGTGTGAGGTAACCCAGACTCAGAAAGACAAACACAGGATTGCTAACTCATAAGTGGATACAAACATATAGCAAAGAATAACCAGACTACAATCCTCAGCTCCACAGAAGCTAGGTAACAAAGCAGACCCTAAGAGGGATGCATGGATCACCCTAGGAAGGGTAATTAGATAAGATCTCCTGGGGATACTGGGAGCAGGGGGTGAGGAGGCAGGAAAGGGAAGGGAATGGAGGATGAGAACACGAGGGAACAGGATGGTCAAGTTGAGAAAGGAAGAGAGTGGGAGAGCAATGAAAGACATATCTTAATAGAGGGAGCCATTAATGAATCGGGGAGAAACCTGGTGCTAGGGAAATTCCCAAAAGGCCAAACGGATGACCCCAGCTAAAATTCTTAGCAATAGCAGAGAGAGAGCCCAAACTGGTCTTCCCCTGTACTCGGATTGGTGAATACCCAAACTGTCATCATAAAACCTTCATCCAAAAACTGATGGAACCAGATGCAGAGATCCACAATCAAGCACCAGATCGAGCTCTGGGAGTTAAGCTTAAGAGAGGGAAGAGGGATTATATGAGCAAGGGGAGTCAAGATTATGATGGGGAAATTTACAGAGACAGCTGAACCAAGCTTGAGGGAAATTTAGACCCACAGCTGTGGAACCTCCATGGGACCGAAATAGACCCTTTGCATGTGGGAGACAGTTGTGTAGCTTGGTCTATCTGAGGGGCCCCTGGCAGTGGGATCTTCCCACTAGCCTTTTGGAGCAGATTCTCTATAGTGGAATGCCAGGCTCAGCCTTAAGGCAGCAGGGAGGGGCTTGCTCCTGCCTTAGCTTATTATTTCAGGCTTTGTTGACTCACCATGGGAAGCCTTACCCTATGGGAAGATTGGGGGGGTGAACTGGTCAAGAGGCATGGGGGGCGGTCTAGAGGAAGGGTAAGAGGAAGGAGTGTGGTTGGAATGTAAAATGAAATTTAAAAAATTAAATTAAAATTAAAAAATGAGGTATTCTACTGATATGATAAAAAAAAATCTTACAAAGTGTCCTTCCCCATGGTCACCTGGGTGGCCCAATGTCATCACAATGACCTTTGCAATGGGAAGAAGTTAGAGTCAGAAGAAGATGTGTGCATTGGCACACATTCTCCCACTGCACTGGCAGAAACTCAGATAAGTTCTAGACGCTAGAACAGGAAAGGAAGTGGATTTGCCCCAAGAGCATCTGGAAGTAATTCAATGAAACCTATTTCTAACCTCTGACCTGAGAAAGTTAGAAGATAATGTGTAACTATCATATAATAGATCTATTTATTTTTTAAGATATTACACTTGTGGCAATCTGTGACAACAGCTTTAAGAAACTAATATAAAATTATGCTTAGGGGTGAGAGAGGAAAAAGAGCCACATACCTCCTTACCATCATAATAGGAAGTCAGAATTATACAAGATATCAGATCCTAGCCAGGTATGGAGACCATAATAATCCATTACTACTTTTCAATTCTGGTATGGCTTAATTCATATAGGAAATACAATATTAAAATTCCTTTGTTTTCAACCCTTTATTTATTTGATATACTTTATTTTAAAATCCTATGCTATACATATCCACAAATCTTTATAGAGATGTGTGGACACAAAATAAAATGTTGATGTATTTACTGGGCATGTATCCAGAAACAAGAAAGCTTAGAGACTGCAAGCATCAGTGTGTGAGTTTGATATAATTCACAATGGCCTTGACCACAGGATACACTTAGTTACCACTAAGAATGTTGGCTATGCATTAGGATCGGTGACTTTAGAAATATGGGGAGCACCATGCACAGAGTTTGACATCACAAATACTCTCTAAGTGGCTGGTGTCTCTGTCCCCTGGAAAGGGAACTACCAGCATGATCTCCTCCTTGTGGTTGTCTGATCTTAGTCATGATGGAGACATGAGGAGGTTCACTCAGGAAACAATGCCAGACAGAAAAATCTTCAACCAAAACAATTGTGCCGGTAATCAAGCCGTCATCCTGGTGGCCACTTTTACAAGATCTTTGATGGTGTCAGGGAGGAGTTAATATTCATAATGTGAGGTAACAGGAAGAAAAAATTATCTCTTTTGGACAGAAAGTTTAACACCAAGAAGATAAACCCTAATGTTGGGGAAATAAGTGAAAAAATGAAATTGTCTACCACCTGGTGGTGGGTACATTGAGACCGTTTATTAAAAAAAAAAAAAAAACCTTTATTTTTTCAAATTAACTTTCAAGGTCTCTAAAATTTGATGATGATCGTGGAAAATAGAACCAAAATAAAATCACTCAGAAGAAAAAAAATGACCAACAAGTGAAAATACTTCAATTTCACATTTCGTCAAATGGCAGATTCTCTGAGATGTAGGCTGGAAATTAACAAGGAAGGTGTTTATCACATGGTTTCCTTGGTGTTAACATCTATGGAGAGAAGGCGGGGTTAGCAGAAGTGAGCCAAGTGCAGCTGTGATGAAGGCTCAAGGACAGAGCTAGAATGGCCCATCTGAGTGTCCCGTGGCTAGGTCAGGGTGTGAGGCACTCATCCTGCCTGCTCCAGTGGGTGATGACCTTGGCTGCCCTAAGAAGCAAAACGACTCTGGGTGAGGCAATGCTCAGAGACTGACAAGTCTCTTGCAGAGGATCCTTATGTCAAAAGGTTCAACTAGGTGAACTTCAAGTGGTAAAATGCTGTATGGCAAAGAAAATACTGACCAGTTTGGGGATACAGCCTCCAAGAAGCCCTCAAGGTCTGCTAGCTGGGGACCAAGAAGTTGAGGTAAGTCACATGGTCATATTAAGCCTATAGGGCTCACCTCCAATAAAAATCATGGACCTCAAGGTTGCTTGGCAACTTCCTGACATCGTATGTATCATCATCTCATGTTATTGCTGGGGGCACACATGACTGAACTCTCATGCTTGGTTCTTCCTGTGCTGATCTCAATCTGTGTTCTTTTACTGTTTAAGCTGTGACCACTAGCATAACCTCCGCCCCACGTTCTTCCGGTCCTTTCTGCAATCACCAAAGCAAGGATGGCTGGATGAGACCCGAGTATAGGACTTGGTGTTGAAAGCCATCTGCTGACAGGCACCCTAGCAGCTGGAGTCACAGATTCTGTCTTGAAGGCAGATTCAGTTCCACAGCACAGCATCAAAAAGCAAGTCTAGTAATAGGCAATCTGTTCGGCAAACACAAGTCAGGAAATACCCCACAGAACCCCCTAGTGCGAGAATGACTGTGGTCTCTAACTCTATTTGCAATTCAGGTGAAGGACAAAACCAGCCTTTCACAACTCAGGATAGAAACCAGAATTAATGTTGGCCACCAGCCATGGCTGACCTTGAGCATCCTAGGTCTTTGAAAAGTCTCCCGTTTTGAAGGCTGCCAGAGCCATCTGAAATTGAGTCACTAGGAAAAAAAAAATAACCCATGCACTTGCTCTATTAGATTGACACCAGAGAGAAGCAGACAAACCCCGATACTGCAACTCTCGATGTATTTCATGTCCTAGAGTTAGATCAAATGCAGCTAGGCATCTTCCAGACTAAAAATAGCGAACGGTCTTTGGGAGGATACACAATTTCATTTGGAGAACAGCCACATGTTTTTAAAACTGTATTTCACAGCTGGAAAATGGCAAATTCTGCTTAATCTCTACTATGACATTTTGTTATAATTGGGGGTATGGGGAATGAGCACAGTGTGGTAGATTACCCGATGATCCCCAACTCAGTCCTGAGATGAGACATAAACAAAAATGAAATGGGAAACCCAGTCTGGCAGCGGATGCCAAAGTGCCATAAGCATGAATGGGACTTCTTTCTGGGTTCAGATAACCAGGAGCCAGTGTGTCCTACCTATTTCTCTCTTCCTCTGTCACAAAAGACATTGGAAATACCATGTGCTTCTAAGATGACAGAGCTCTAAGACAAAAGCCACTCAAAGTCCTGCACCTAGAATGACAAACTTTAGAAAGACAGGCTTACCAGCCTGCACTAAAAACCGACAGGTGCACATGTCTCTAGAGAAGCAACGACAACTATGTAAATAAATTTTTAGATAAACAGTTTATAGTGTAAAAAATTTTAGTAGCAAGAAATACTTACGTTCTATGTCATGGTAAATTTTATTTCTGAAATCTATGAAACAGGGGGCAAAATGGTGGGGGGGAAATGGATGTACTTTAAGCTGAAATTCATGAGCAAGAAATTGAAAAAATAATAGGCAAAAATGTGCTGCATCTCAACACTTATGAGACTTTAATATCCATATTTTCCTCTGATGTGCAATTATATGAACTTATAATCCCTGAAAAATTGTTATTTCTTCTGTTGCTGGAATTGCTTGTAATAGGAATAACAGATATGTTTGGGAATGTGCCTGGATGACTAGAGTTGAACAAACACAGCCATAATTCTTAGTTTGGGATGTGCTAGGATTTCAGAAGTGCATATAGAGTTCATATCATCTCTTTCTGGAAGCCTCAGGTTTTTCAGTTTTGTGTGAAACTAGGTGAGATTCCATTGTACAGATAACGAGAGTGGTGAGGTCTAGACTAGCGGCCAGAATGAGACCCACATGGAGCTCACACACCCACTGAATGCTACTGCCTACTCTTAGCAAATCATCCCCACCCTGATTTCTGTACACTGAATGTCCATGCCGGCTTCTTAAGAACTTGCGTACAATGCAGTTCTATACATAACTCATTAGAAGTAACTGTTGGCTACCAGTGAGGTCTCTGTCACTGTCTTTTAAAGAATGTCCTTGACTTAACGCTGAGAAGGTCCCTTAAGATTGCTACTTATGAAATTAGTAAAACTGAGTGATGATTTCAGTAATACGAGGCTACATTAACCTTGTACTTGGTTGCTTTTACACATGCTCAGATCATTCAGGCATCCAAAGGTGGCCTACAAACTATGATCATATAAACAGGACCCAAACCCTGGTATTTCTTTATAATTGCAAGGGCAATCAAAAATCTCATGTGGGTGGAGAATTGAGAATATTTAATAGCTTAAATTAAGTATCACTGAACAAGTCATACCGGTCACACACAGGTTATAAAACCTTTATGCTGTATGTGGATGCTTCTCTTTGCTACACTCCTAGCAAACGAAGAGAAGTTTAAGAAAATTATCATGGTGGGTGTATCAGATACAAAAATACCTGAGGGAGAATGAGACACACTCACAAGTGACTATGAGAGTGCACTGGTAGTGTTTTAAGATGGACATTAGTGGCAGGACTTGTGAGAAGGTGTGTGCTCCATCACCCTTGCATCAGAAACAGATTTGATGCGGGCTTTCTGTTTGTTTGTTTTGTTACTGTTGTTTAGTTTTGTTTGTGATACAGACTCTTACTATACAGACCATGATGGCTGAAAATTCACAGAGCTCCATCTGCCCCCATCTCCTGAGTGTGGGGTAAAGATTTGTCCCACCACATCTGGCCAAGCCTTTACTCTTTTTTCTTCTTTTCTTTCTTTTTCTTCTTTCTCTTTCATTTTTTTCTTCCTTACTTTCTTCTTTCTTTTTTCTTTTTTCTTTTTTTGTTTGAGATAGAGTGTCACTGTATAGCCTTGGCTGTTCTCAAACTTGCTATAGTAAAGTCTTAAACTCACAGACACCCACCTGCCTCTGCCTCCTAAATGGTGAAGGAAGTTAGTTGTAGGGAGGCCAGGTGGAGAAGGAGGGGTGAGGAGAAGCTGGAGAACGTCTCAGGAGATGTGAGGAGGTGAGCTAGGTGAGCTGCTTCCTATTTAGCCTCTATGGGGAGCAGGACTCTACCTCAACCTTTGAATCTTGAGTTCTTTGGAGGGACAGAGATTTAGATAAGTTTCTTTTGTAACTTTGAAAGAGTCGGTGCCTAAGGGAACAGAATTTCCTCCTGCTTCTTATAGCTACAGAGTTACGGTGGTTAACTAGGCTAGCCGTAGCTTAAAAAGCAGCAACAATTAAAAAATGAAACAACAGCACAATGCATCCACACTCAGGAAGCAGAAGTCATCGCAAGGAAGGCAGAGAAGGCATGGCGGGTCACATTGCATCCACACACAGGAAGCAAAAGAGAGACAAAATACTGGTACTCAGCTTGCTTGCTTGGTTTTTCATTTGATGCAGTTCAGAACCTCAGTCTAAGGGATGGTACAGGCCACATACAGAGTGAGTCTTCCATCCTCTTTAAACCTCTGTGGAAACGCCATCACACACGAGTCCAAAGCTAAATTGGTAAGAATGATGAGCCTACACACAAGTAACTGAATGTCCTTCCCTCTCATTCCCAACTAAACATATCTAGAATATGCAGAACATATTTTTAAGATACTGCAGGTCCAATTGTGCACGTCCAGGTATAGAAACAAGGGAATGAAATACAAATTGAAGGCCACAGTGACAGAACTGTATAAGCACCAGTAAAAAGCATTTCTACGTTAGTACCCATATCCTTTGTCTAAGGATCTTTATCTGAATTTTAGGCACATTATCATTTTAATTTAAAATATTTATAATAAGTAGGTTGGATCTGAGTTTTACATTTTGTTTATAAAATGATTTCCTAGATACTTATGATGATGTCTAAAATAAGCCCATAAATCAATGGAGAAATTCTAATAGCAGAGCCCATTTAAGCACTGCACATTTAAAGAAAAGCTGAGGGGAAAATCTCTTGTTACAAAGATTGTCATTGCATGTTAATTATAAGGCTTCAGGTAGATTTTATAAAACTCAAATGTGAAAAATTTAAATTATCTTCCCATTTGCCGCTTTTAGTTATTAATGTCCCCAGTAGGAGGACAAGTTAACCTTTAAATTTCAGCCAGTTCAGAAAAAATGCCCAAATTCACACTTGACCTCTTCTACAAGGAACCCATCTTTGTCACAATATAATTTTATCGTCTCAGAGTTGCTCTGTAGCCACCCGAGGCTGGCATTTGCACTCTTTAAAAACAAGCCAAGAAATAATAGGACAGGGGCAGTGGCGCTCATTTTTATATAGTTTCAGACACTGGACTTCCTGCACTGAGGGCCGCAGGACTTCTGCTTTCCTCGGAGCACTAGAATTCCTGTGCCTTGGCTCGCAGCTGCCTTTGCATGCTGCCCTGTGCTAGCCCCAACCAGCTCTGCACATTCCCACAGCAATCCCTCAGACCTCAGCTCTAACACACTCTCTGTATTTGCTTCTGCATTTTGCAGAGTGGGGGGGCGGAGATGAAAAGGACATGGTCACTTAGCACAAAGTATGGAATTCTAGTAAGAAAACACAACAACAAACCAGAGGACTTTCCCCAAGATCCTTTCCTAGCCACACAGAGCCCTTCGGTTTATCTCAGCTTCCCAGTTTCCTTGATTCTCAATATCCCCATTCTCATCTTGCCAATCCTAAATCTGAAGACTAACTGGTTTGTATCTGGTCAAAAGATTTCACTTTTATATCATATAAAAGAAAACTACATCACTATCCAGACATTAACTGCTTTACACCTTCTTAGGAATCTTGCTCAATATATTCCAGGAATTTCATCTGGTGATGCCTATAAGGATTTGGGCTTTATATAGCAATCCTGGCATTTCAAACAATACAGCTAAAGTTAGGAATATTAACCAGATGTCCTTCAGCAGCTATGAACCTGTAGAACACCTCCATTTACAGTCAACCCCCCTAAAATAGTTATCTAAACATACCACGCCCTCTCAGCCTCTACCCGTTCAAGCTGGTTTCTGTCCACAGCTCTCCAGCCCAGCACTCTCGCCAAGTCCAGACAGTTCATCTAATGAGCTTGTTGGACATTGTGTTTCCTAAATCCCAATATACTTTCAAATATACAGCTTTGAAGGAACTATTAAAAATATAAACATATGTGAATTTAAGCAATATAGATTCTGCAACACTCATTGAAAAAATAAAACTTGCTAAAGAAATTTAGAATTCAGGACTGCAGAGATGGTTCACCTATTAAGAGCACTTACGGTTCTTCTGCCAGAGGACCTGAGTTCAATTCCCAGCACCCACATGGTGGCTCACAACTATCTGTAATGGGATCTGATTCCCTCTTCTGGCATAAAGGCATGCATGCAGATAGAGCAATCATATAAATACATTTTTAAAAAGAAATTTAAAATTAATAGGAGACTTCATTTGCCATTGAGGTTACCATCAGCTTGCTCTAAGCAAGCCTGTTTTGCTTGCTAGTTGGAAGTCTCTCTCCCCTCTCTGTCTCCACATAGAAATTCAGAATACATTTTATTGCTGGAGCCATACCATTTATGAAAACACAGGAACATTTTTGCATGATTTTAATCACGGTGAATGTTCAGTGGTGTCTCTGGGTTAGTTTATTTGCCATTCTATCATAAGCATTCCCCATGCTGCTCAATAGCATCTATTATTTCCATTTTAATAGCTACATAATATTCCACTAAGTGGACTAGCTATGATTTACTGAGCCATTATCTCATTCTCAGGCACTTAGGTCTGTTTCCAATTTTTGCTCCCATACCTTGCCCTCCATGTAGTTCTATCCTTGGTTTAGATTGATTCCTTATGGTAATTTTCTCCTATACTAGATTACTCTGAACCGTTTTGAGGCTTTTGGTACACATTTCCAGTTCTTTCTGAAATGACTGTGCCAATCTACTGCCAGCAGCGTCCTTTCTACCATCCCCACATGGACTGAGAGCTGTGCTCTCAGAATACAATGAAGCCGTAGATGTGTACACATAAGCTGAAAGTGTATGCTATTTTGATGGATATAAGTCTCTTCTAATAGAGGCTTTCTTTATCCACCTTGTCTCTCTTTTTCTACCTAACCTTTGTCAAGAAATCATTTGAGGGCTGGAGAGATGATTCGGTGATTTAGAATGCTTACTGATCTTTTGGGGGACTGGGGTTAGGTCCCCAGAACCCACATCAGGTAGCTCACAAATGCCTACAAATCCAGCTCCAGGAGACGTGACATCATCTTCCGGCCTCAGTTGGCATTTACACGCATGTGTATGTGTATACATGCACTAAGTAGGAGTTCTTCAAATAAATCTCACAAAGAAGTCATGTCAGCATTCATCACTGAGAGTCCTTGTTGCAAAGACGATACAAGGCTTCCTAAATCTAATGGTGCCTGACCTGGGGCAAAAACCTTTCCATCTCTGTCCAGCAACAAGATACAGGGAAGGCTGAAGGCAGTACTCCTCGTGGATACTGAGAACTAGAAACTGTGTCCATGAGACATCTGTGACTTACGGTCTCCCATGTCAAGGTAAGAGTCAGTATCGAGACAAGGATTGGTGTTTCTCGCCATGAGCCACATGCCAGGTCCACCTGTGTGAATTCTGGAGCCATAGACTGACTCTGGTTTCCAATGGAACAACTGCCTCTCATGCTAGTGGAGAGCTGGGAGGGCTGCGGAGCTGAACTTGGCCCCGAAGACCCAAGCATCTACTAAGTACAGAAGGCCTGGTATGTGGGCATACCGATTGCACCAGTAGCACTGCTGCCCAGCAAGCCTGGGAGGTTAGTCCGGGAGACAAGAGAGGGCCAAGTGGTCAGGGTGTCTGCACAGCTGCCTCTCAGAAGAGGATCTGCATACTCTCTGAGGCTCCACAAAGCAGAAATAAGGTCCCAGGACCTTAAGTTAGATCATCTTGGGTGTGGCTCAGTTAGCATTTTCTATCCTTGTCTGTGTTCTCTCTTTCACATCACATTAAAAAAATAAGAGAATTCCCAAATTTAATTGTAAAAGATCTCACCCTTACTAGTTGTGTGACATTGTCAGGGTTATTAATGTTCCTAGGTTTTGAACTTCGTTTGCTAAATTGGGATGAAAATGCCAACATGGAGATTAAAATAATATTTAGCAATCCCCTGGATGAACAAAACAAATGAAATAATAAACTACAATTCAAGATGGCTGTGGTGACACCAGCCTGTTATCGCAGCTACTTGAGAAGCTGAGGCAGGAAGCTCACAAGTTCCCGCTTGGCTAGATTATAGAATGGGTTCTAATCCAGTTTGGGTAATTCAGCAAGACACTGTCTCAAAATAAAAGCTAAGGACCAGGGGAATCGTCCAATGATAGATCACTGGTCTTACATGGAGAAGGTTCTAGGTTCAATACACAGTACCAATAAACTAGATCAATCAATCAGTCAGTAGAACAACTACAAAAATATCAATGGTTACATTTACTGAGTTAATACAACCTATTTGCTCTGAGTTAAACAAAAGAATTTATGCAAATTATCTCACTGATACTCTCCGCAGCCTCCCAGGCTAGAAATATTCAATAATTGGCATCAACAAAAAGCCCAGTGAATGGTAATAGTGCTATGCCCTTTAATATTAGTCGTTCCCAATGAGGAATGGCCCAATTAGCTAGCTGGAAAGAAGAATTATTGAAATGAGTATTGCCAAGACTAGCTGTCCCCTGGGAAGTTTATTAAAAGGACCAGAGTGCTGCTGACTGCATTTATAGCCATGTTTTGTTGTTTATCTGTATCTGTGCTGTTTGCTCTATAATCAAGTGACATCCTCCAACTTTGACATTGGGCATGATTACATGACTTGTTTTGGTCAATGGTAAAACAGAAACTTCAGACAAGTGAAGGCTGAAAAGAGAACTGTACGGTTTTCCTTCCCTTCTTGGGTCCCTGATCCTGATATGAGATCAAGCCCAAAGTATCTTGCCAGAGAATGGCAGATCATGTGGAGAACAGTAGAGCCATCGCAACTGAGGCTGCCTGGGCCATCTCGCTCCAAATGACCTGTCTGCTGATCCAAGATGCACATAGGCCGGCCTGCTTCAAGTCAATAGAACTGTCCAGACAAACCATGGACCCGTACAAAGGTCAATATCTGTTCTGTGTCATCAAGGCTATACAGGTTTTGTCACATGACCATATTATGGCAATAACTGACTGATAAAGTCACGTCCAGAAACTCACAGGTGCTATTTCCTTTGCACAGGCTGATACCATCTAACGAGTCAGCATTGTGACAAAATTTCACAGGGATTCTATCATTTATTTGTTATTCCATGCCCCATGAGATTATGCTATTCTACCTTCATTTTAGAGGTGGAAAAATCAGACACAAATAGCTTAAATACTTTCCCATGATCATTAAGTGAGAAAGGCAAGGCTTGACCCTGGGAATGTCAGCCTCAGAGACCCTACTATACACTGCTTAGTTTGTCCCGAGAAGCTGTTCCTCAAACCAACCTGTTTGGAGCCTTCCACTCTGAGTTTACGGTGCTCGCTTATGGCCAAGGCATTCTGCATGCATCCTCGGGGGGGAGGGAGCCTATGTAGATATAAGATCTACAGACTGAAAATCCTTGTGATGTCTAGTGCTGGTCTTGATGAAGAATTCCGGAAGTACCAGCCATCTGAACTACCCAGGAGGCCTGCTGGAAATCAGCTAAGACCCTGGCTCTGTCCTCTCACCTCTTCTCCACAAACACACACTGAGGCTTCAATTGATTGAACATGTGTAACAACTCTCTTTCCCCCAGACCTGCTGGTCTCTACCATTTAGCCTTTGTGACAGTTTCTTCTGGAGCTCTTCCAGAATCAGCCTTTCTAAGACAGCCCTCAACTCCACTGGACCACACTCTCAATATACACGTGATGACAGGCCAAGCCCTGGACAGACACGAGCAATGGCTGCCTGAGATGAAATGCCTGCAGCTGGCTCTCAGTCTCTCATATGTTTTGCCAGCACAGCCTCGCAAACCAGGCACTAATGTACTAGTGTCCTGTGGCTCTAAGTTCACATTCCTCTCTAGTCTCAGTGCTTCAACGCCAGCAGGTCAGGCTCTCACCTATACAAATGTGTTGGCGACAAGTTCTAGGCCAGCAGCCAGGCAATGGGCTGGAAACAGAGCTATCTTCCTGGGAAAGCCAAGGTCCCAACCTCCCCTTCAGTCATGATCCCTTGAACAGAGACTAAGCAAAGCAGTCTTTAGCGTACCCCAAAGGGCCTGTCTCTAAGAGCAGCCAGAAAACCTCTTTAAGGAGTGATGGGTGAGAGCCGTGGTTTCCTACACATTAGAGTAAAGCCCTGGGATAATTATCATCAATCCATTTACACTGCTTTAATCCCAGCACTTACTGTGTAATCAATAACTTCCATCCACCCGCGCTTCACCGAGTCCTAAGCATGTCCATATCCATTTCTTCCTTTGCAGTCTGGCCAAAAGCTTGCCATCATCTCCATGACATGGAGGAAGAAACTGACCTGGAGAAGGGCAGAGCCTCCCTAAGTTCATCCAGAGTCAGAGCTAAGGATCATGCAGGAAACCACCTAGGACCTTACTATAACTTCTTGATCCTGTTGTCTGTCTAGCTATATCTATCGCAATGTAGAAACCAGCAACAAATCCTCTGGAGCAAAAAGAATTCTGGATTTGAAGAGCTAATAAAAGTTGATGAAGGCTGAGTAACAGCTGTTGACAGCATACCCTGAGCCTGGAGATCACAGGCAACCTGCTTTACTGGTCATGACTCTGGGGAAGAGAATCCCACTGAAGGAATAGAATATGTTTGACCTTGGGTCTTAAGGGAGTGCAAAGGAGCTGTCTTAGAGCAACAAACTTCATCCTGTTGGAGACTAGGGGAGGAGGGACATATCCCTGCTTTCTAAAGTGTGGATCTAGAAGACTGTCCACAGAAACAAACACTGAGGCGAGCTGTCTGTTAACACGCCATTCAGTCCTTCCCGGTCTCTGCCAGTTTCCCTCTGTGTTTCTCAGGGTCATCTCCCAAGGAAACCACCATCAGTAAAATCAACACATGCCTTTGCTTTGCACAAACTTGAGACCAATCATCAAGACATGGATTTCCCGACAAGAAGGAAGAACAGGGACTGAAAAACACCACAGGGGAGGGACTAACCAGCAGCAGCTACGACAGAGGAAGGTGAGGTCATGGGGGTCTTTGGAAGCAAATCAAAATTATCTGGCAGGAAAAAGACCATGTCTGTCCTTCGGGGCCATCATGCATATGTTTCAGGTAGGATGTGTGAAGAAGAGAAGGGAGCTTGAATAAGTATATATTTTGCTAACTGATAACTAAGCCAACAGAATCCAAGTGTTGAAAGCCACTGAATTTGACGTAAATGAGCTGAAGTTAGAGCTAAGCTGAAATTTTAATAACTGCTTGGGGAAGCTCGCCCAATACTGCCTGGCCCAGGATGAGCACACTGCAAAACCTGCTAACGACTGCAGTGGACACTACTAGGTTCCCTTTACCCCGTGAAGGCAAGTGGATCAAGAAATCTCAGCACCCCACTGGGACCTTGGCTCCCTCCAAGAAATACCCCTGAATTAATGAGATTCCCTTTGCCCATTAAGTACCGCTCTTCCCCAGTGGTACACAATGGCTGATTGACATGGGCTACACGAGGCTAGCCCCTTACTGGAGGGAGGTGAAGGAGAAAGCCCTATCCATTGCTTTTATGGCCCATGGGCTAAACTAAGATCTTGTAGGTGTTTTTTGAACAGTTACTAGAAACTGTAGCCTGAAGAACAAGTGAAGGGAAGTGACTCCTACAGTGTTGTATTGTTTTAATAAATAAAGCTTGATGAAGATCAGAGGGCAAAGCAGTCATACCAGTCAGCCATACAGGCCAGGGAGTGGTGGCACACACCTTGAATCCCGGGACTCAGCCATACAGGCCAGGGAGTGGTGGCACACACCTTGAATCCCGGGACCCAGCCATACAGGCCAGGGAGGGAGTGGTGGCACACACCTTGAATCCCGGGACTCAGCCATATAGGCCAGGGAGTGGTGGCACACACCTTTAATCCCAGGACTCGAGAGACAGAGGCAGATGGATCTCTGCTACTAAAGGCCACTCTGGACTACACAAGATTGAATCTGTCTAAAAGGAGAAACAGAGCTCACACAAAGGTGATTCCTGCACTTGGGATCATATGCCTTTCATATCAGCACTAGGGAGGTGGAGACAGTAGCGATGTGGCTGGGTGCAGAGAGGAATATAAGGGGGAGAGGAGAGACAGGAATTCAGTGGAGTGTGGAATGTGGAGTGTGGAGTTTTAGAATTCGTGGAGGTAGAGGTAAGAGTTACTAGCTGGCTGCTTTGCTTTTCTGATCTTCAGGTCAAGCCCCAATATCTGTCTCTGGGTTTTATTTTTCCTGCTACAGAACCTCACTCTGATTCAGTATTCCTTTACAAGGTCTTCTAATAGACCACACCTACTTATCTGTCTACCTCGCCTCAGTGGGGCTTCCCACCCAGCATGGTTACGTACATGCCTGCATAGTATAACAGCTCATACATGTCTCTCTTGTGATGAGATAGAAGAAATGCCCTTCACCCCTTCGTCTCAAGTCTCCCTCTCAGCATCTGTCATAGAAAAGACGTTCAGTGAACAAATGAGGGAGATAAACAAATGGCCCTTCACACTCGGCACTCTGGTCCAGCCAACAGCCAGATGCCCCCCTTGACCCATCCCTCTGGCGGGCTTCAGGCTCGATTTCTCAGTCATTCAGCCTTGCCCAGAAGCCCAGCTGTGACAGTTAATAGATGAATCCCTTCAATTTGCAAGTTCCCCTGAGTCTCAGGCAGAAAATAAGGCAGATCTCCAGGGGGCTCTACACCTAGGACTTGGCACTCACCCCATGACCTTGCCTCTGCCAACACAGCCCTTTAACGTGCCACCCTCTAGCCCCTGGAAGACAGAGGGGAGCCAGGAGGAAGGGACTGTGGACTGTGACTGTTTCTTCCTGAGCCCGCTAACAAGGACAGAGTCTGCGAAATCAGCTGATGCTCATTAAAGCCAGGCTCTAGTGACCAGTTCCTCCCAGATTTCAAAACGGAGAGAAAAGCTGGGCAATCTAGATTCTGCTTTCATCCCATATATGCTGAAAATCACACCTAAGTGGTTTGGATGAAAAGAAATCATTAATAACAAAGGTAGGAGATAAGCCTCGTAGGAAAGGATCTGGTAGCACTACATCCCATAACAAGTGGAGGAAAGAGGCTTGGGTGTGGTCCACCGGTGTCTTTTCTCTCTCTGTTACTCAGAGGACACGGCTCCCCCTAGGGTACTCTGTGGGTTTCACAGTACTCTTCCATGGCCCCAGGCCTGGAGGCATATTGTTTAATTTGCTACATTGCTAGCATCCATATTGAAGTCAGATGCTTTCAAGAATGAATGGTTCAATTCTGTCATCATTTCAGACTCCAGGTTCCTTGTGAAGGCATTTCATTCGCAGAGAACGGGAGGCTGGTGTCACTTGTCTTTATCCTATATCACTTTCCTGAATTTCCAGGATACCCCCACCCCCAGAGAATAAATAAATAAACCTGTAAGACAGGACTGCAGTCAGCTTCAGCAGCCTTATGCCTCCTAACGGGTCTCTTTAGCAACCTCTAGAGCAGTAATTCTCAACCTTACTAATGTGACCCCTTAATGTAGTTCCTTATGTTGTTTTGACCACCCAAACATAAAATTATTTTCAGTGCTACCGCATAACTGCAATTTTGCTATTGTTATGAATCGCAATGTAAATATCTGATATGCAGATGGTCAAAGGTGACCCCTGTGAAAGGGTGGTTTGCTCCCCAAAGGGGTTGCAACCCACAGGTTAAGAACCACTGCTCTAAAAGAAGTCTGCTCTGTGATTAAACCTACATGAAGAGTTGTTCTGGGTATGAGAGAGTCTAGAATCTAAGCTGAATTTCCTCAGAAGCCCAAGGTCACCAGAGAAGTCCACAGAAGTCTATGTAAATAGAACACAGCACAGCACACCGAATGGGTCATTGTCAGGGCCTCACAGTGAGCCTTTGGCCTCACTGGCCATTCAGAACACTCAATCCCCTATTTATTCACCCACAACTGGGGTGATCTAACCATTATCACTCATGCTGTCTTCTCACTGTGTCCTCCAGACTGAATTCACTGACACACAGGCTTAACTTGATCAAAGTCCACTTCTATCAGAGAGAAAAGAACGTTGTTCCTAGAAAACCTTAATAAGGCCCTTCTTCTGTGGAATTAGCTTAAGATCCTTAAAGAGCTGAGGGCTTTACCTACTGCAAAAAGTGCTTGTTGAGTGGAAGGGAGATACAGCCCTCCCTTGCTTTCCTCTGAAGTTGGAGGCAACCCAGCTGATTTAGTATGAGAATCTCTTTGTATCCACTTAACACTCAAGGGTATCCAGCACAAAACATTGAGTGACTTACACCTGCTCCGGGATGTAGACAAGACTCATTCACCTTAGGTCTATATCTCTAAGGCAGAAGGATTGATATAACAGCAGTAAGTGGTCACAAGTAACTGTTGCCTCCTTAGGAAGAATGTTCCCACTCTGCTTATAGCTCATTGATAAAAAAATAAAATAAAATAAAAAATAAAAACCTTAGTCACATACCCATACTCAACTGCATGCGATCCTGGAAAATATAGTCTTTAGATGGTAACACTGTTGCTAGATAAAAATCCAACCTCAATTAGAAGTTACAAATTGGAGGCTGGAGGGTGTTACTAAGTTGGCAGATTGCTTGTCTAGTGTGCATGAGGCCCTGGAATTGATCCCTAACAGTACATGAAAATGCATAAGGTAGCACAAGCCCACAATTCTGTCACTATGGAGAATCAGGAGTTCAAGGTCATCCTGGACTATATGAGGCCCCTTTTCAATTAAGAAAAAGCAAGAAAGCAAGCAAGCAAGAAAGAAAGAAAGAAAAAAAGGTTAGGGAAGATATTAGTTAGGTAATTAGATGTCTCTTTGATGTCTTAATTTTTAATGGAAAAGAAGTTCAGCCCTAAACTGGACATCTTTATCAGCAAGCCATCTACTACCAAGACTCAAAGAAGATCTTGGGAGAGGAAGTATAAAGAGTAGGAGAGCTTGAGGGAGTGGGCAGGACTGTGACATGCTGTCTTCTGGATATGTCAATAGCTATCTCATGAACTCATGGCATCTCTGACTGTGTGAACAAGATCTACAAAAGACCAAGCTAGCTAAAATCCTCACATAGATGGGGCAAATGATCTTCAGGTTCTACTCCTTACTGAGGAGCTAGTGATAGTTGATGGCTGCTGGGGAGAATCAAAGAGATGGCTACTGGAAGGTTTCCCATGGCTCAGCAGATGGCCCACACTTGTGATATATAGGTAGCACTAGTTGGACTTAATAGGCTATCAAAAAGAAGGTATGAATTTAGGAAGGAGAGGCATTGAGGAATATAGGAAAAACTGAGGGCAGAAAAGAAGAGTGTATATGAGCATATTACATTCTATACAATAAAGGATTTTTTAAAATGGAAAAAAAGAATCTCAGAGGAGTTACTAAACTTCCTCAAGAAAATAGCAAAACCAAGGCCCAGGTATCCCAACCAGGACTCAGTCCCCCATCCTATCATCTAATAATGCAATACCTGGACCAACCACTGAGGAATTTGCAGAGAGCACTACCCAACACTGATATTATCAATACACACATGCACACACACACGCATGCACATACTAACATTCTCTCTCTCTCTCTCTCTCTCTCTCTCTCTCTCTCTCTCTCTCTCACACACACACACACACACACACACACACATGCACACATACGCCCTCCATCTCTTGTCTCATCAGGGATTACATCATTTTCAAAAATATATCTGTCACCTCCATCAGTCATGAAAATCAATCAGCTAGCTACAGAGGAGGGGACCATGTCAAACCAGAGGGCAGGAATAAATTGAAATTGGCCAGTGGGTTCATTCTCACCACCCCCTTGATACTTTCAGGCAGATGTAGCCACAGAGGCCACAGCTGTGGAAAGATTCAGTATGCAGAGAGTCTGGGCTTTCTTTCTGTGTGGCTTGTGCTTGTGTCATGGTTCTACCGTGACAATAAAGCAGAGGTCACCCCCTGAGCTGCTCTGAGATCCCCCACAATACATATGCAAAGATAAGGCAGAAGAGAAAAACCAATTTCCTCCCAATATTTTTAGCGTCTCGGGAAAATAACCATAGAGCAGAAGATATTCATCTCTGCCACTGTGGCAAAGAATGACAAGAGCAGAAAGCAAAAGCGATTGAGCCTCGTGTGGGCACCGTGAGAAAATAACACAAATTAAGGAATCCCAGTGATGTTCCAGCTCTTGGGGAAATACGTAAACTTGCTTCTCCAAGAATGCTCTTCAAGAAAGACTGCCCTTTCCCCCTCCCCCAGTCACACTAAAGAAAGGTCACTTTACCCACTTTCCAGCGGGATCCTGTCACATGTGCAACAAGATGGTGTTTAAATTCAGACAGTGTATGATCACAAGTAGTTCCACTACCAAAAGGCATTTGGAGAAGAAAACCAGTTTTGATGCATGTTATTATTGAGAGAACAGGGCAAATGCATTTGTAGAGAGGATCTTTGGAAGTTATGTGAGTAAACAAGACAATGAACACAGATTTAATTGGACCAAATAGAATTAATGAGCATGCATAAACTTCCTCACTTGCCAAAATGAAATATAAGAAATTATGTGGGGGGTTGGGGATATAGCTCAGCGGTATAGCACTTGCCTAACTTGTGGAAGATCCTTGGTTCAATCTCAGGATCAAAGAAAACAAAATAGGCACGGGCATATTGTATTGATTTCTAACTTTAGAACAGTTGTTTAAAACACTGTCCAATTATCCATCTCACCCTGTTTTAAGTTTATCAAGTAATCATCTGTATTTCCATTTTGCAGATGAGAAGGCACAGGCTCTCAGATCTGCAGAAACACTCATTATGAGACAGAGGGAAGGAAGGGCAGATCTGAGATTCATGTGCCAGGACTACAAGCCCAGGGAGGTTTCTCATCCCCAAGGAGAAGTCTCAAGTTTTTGGAACATCACAGATAGTATTCAAATGAGGTATCATTGCAGAGAAAGGAGGCAGGAGCTTTAGGCCAGGGCTCAGGTCCTCTGCATGGCTACTCATGTACTCTATAGCCCATAGCAAAAGATTTTCTTCTCTGACCTTTTTCTTCATATAAAAAAAAATTAAAAAGAGAGAGATGATTCTGGATCAACAAGATGGTTCAGTAGTTAAAGTAACTTACTGCCAAGACTGAAAACCTGAATCTAATCCCTGGGACCCACACAGTGGAAACAGAGAACCAACCTCTACTAATTGTCCTCCATTTTCACATATGCCATGGCACGTGTGCCTCCTTCACATACAAATGAATAATTATAATATATTTAAGAGACAGTTCTACGCTTTGATTGCTTGTAATACTCAATTAGAGAGTGTAAGAGATCTGCCATACAGTTTGTTTCTATTCTACTCTAATGACCAAAAATGGCTCTTGAAACATTCATTATGAAATGGGACACTTACAGAAAGTCTTTCAAAGGAGCTATCTTCTCTGAACCCACAATACCATGTGCATGGTTGTGGGAAGCAGGCTTTTATGAAAGGAACACATTGCTTGGTACTTGCCTACTGCCAGGTTGTGCTGGACACTACAGTACCAATATATTGGGGACACTGGGGTCCCTTTCCTTGAGTTTTCCCCAGACTGTTGTGGTTCTCAGCAAGTTCCCTGTCACTGGGAGACCATATCCTAGCTTGTTCTTGAAACTTGTGCCTTCCCACCAATCATTATTCTCATCGTACTTAGAAACCCTATTCTCTGTGTTAGAACCGATCCTGTCTACCATAGTCTATAAGTGGAGTTTTTTGTTAGGACCGCTGGCCAGCTCCCAAATAACCACACATAGACTCAGCTGATAGCTTAGACTGGTTACTAACTAGCTCTTACAACTTAAATTATCCCGTAGTTCATATCTAAGTTCTACCACATGGCTCATGGCCTGAAACCTCATTTTCTACATGTCCTGCTACCTCTGTGTCTAGTTTGTGAATCCTTAGACTCTCCCTCTATTCTTCTTCTTCCCAGCATCCTCTGTGTCTGGCTGTCCCACCTATACCTCCTGCCTAGCAACCGGCCAGTCAACTCTTTTATTAAAGCAATCAGAAGAAGCCTTGGCAAAGGCACATCTTCACAGTATACAGAAAGACTATTCCATAATAGTCCCTTTGATCGTCTATGGAGGCCACAGGGGAAGTTGATGGCTATGACTTCCTCTGAGTTCAAAGTAAAGGGCCTGGCCACTTGCCAAGGGTTACTTCCCCATCTTTGTCTTCTCCCTATCTCTGTGTCATGTCACATGACTTAGTGAAGATTTCCTAAATAGGTCATGTTTTGGTTCTCACTGAGTGCCTATGGTGGTGTAACCCAAGACTGGACATACTTAAGCCTACCTCTGAGCACCCCATCATTCCCTTTTTAATGACAACCACTTGGGACAAACCAGTCCTATCCAGTTAATAATAAGAAGAATTCACATTATTTGTAAAGTTCTTACTAGATTGCTAATAGGTAAACTCAGCAACTAAACCTCAAAGGGATGGTGGTAAATTGAAGACACCATCAATTATCACAGACTTAAATGATAACAAAAGAAAAAGATGAATGGTACTGTTGCCTACAGGAGCAAAGACATATCAGGAAGTAGCTGGTGCAAAGGGGGGCAGAGAGCAAAGACAGAAGCAGTTCCAAGTCTGTGCCTGATCTTCAAAGGCCAGTGTAGTTTTGAAACTCTCTATCAAACCGTATTAAAACACACTTACATTCTTTCTCCAACACTAATTTTAATTTTGTCATAAAATAATTCTGTAATACTGATAAAATAAATTTGCTTTTAATATCATTTGGTTCTCTACAACTTAATAACTTATCACTGCCTCTGGATTTTTCTAATCACTTTGTACTTTGAGAATTCTTTGTCTGGGAGGAGAGCTAACTAACAGTTGAAATGAAATTTTTAAACAGCAAACTTGATTTTATATATGTCATGTAGACATAATATGGAGAGAATTAAACGCTTGTTACTTTTAATCATACTGTTTTTCCAACATATGTTTGAGTCTAAATACTGTCATTCCGGGCTCTAAAACATTCTTGTGAGCAGTGAGATCTCTTAGTCATGAAGCTGAATGAGAAAGGGGGTTGGACAGGACAGTTAAAGTTGAAAGATCTCCTGAAGGCCCTTGAATGTCAGTAAAAGCAAAAGAGAGGAAGGGGTAGAAAGAACATAAAGTAGGGAAGATCCAGAGACAGATATGTGCTGGCATGATTCAGTTGACGGTCCTAGGGAGGGAGACGGAACTTGGAAGGGGGAGAGACAATTCCTGACTGACAATAGGGAGGGAAAGATGATGAAGAAGTGCAGGAGAGGGGTGAAAAGGCCCTTCCTTGCACAGCGAGGTGAAGGACACTGAAAACAAGCCCCTTCCAAGACAGACAAGCACACAAAGAGGGGACTTGGGGGGCATCTGAGGAAGTGTCCCTGACAACCATTGAGAAACTCCTGCATCAGATAAGTCAGGTTGTTCCCTCTTGGAGTAGGCTCACTAGGAGCTCAAAGGTTTCCATGCCAAAGGGTTTCTATGGAGATGGGTATGGGCTGAGCCTGAGGCTGTGACATTAGAGGTGCTATGAGATCCAGAAAAGCTAATCAAAACCAGCTCTCAAGACTCATCATCTTCTTAGGTCACAGGTCATGTTCTGAGTGTCTGAGCCGCTCTGCACAAAGTTGCTTATGTGTAGGCAGCCTCAAAGGAGCCAGACTGTCACTCCAAACAAACAGAAGAGGTCCAATGAAGTTCAGCAAACTCAGCTATGGCAATACCGCTGGTAAGTAGAGAACATATAATCTAGGTCACCCTGATTCCCCCCAGCCACTACACCAGGCACTATGACAGTGCTGATGAAATGGAGACGAAGAGAGAGAGACATATCTTCTTGAGCTTTTGTGATATGCAGTTAAATTAATTTTCTCAGGCTGGAAACACAGTTCAGCAGTAGAGTGTTTACCTGACATATGTAAGTACCTGGATTAGATTTCCATCATATATAACCACGAATTAATAATTCTGCCATTTAGTCATACTGAGGCTTGCCTCAGCCAGACAATGGAAAAGGTCCAGTAGCAACACTTTATATCTGAACCTATTGGATATGTAAATTCTCCTCCCACCCTGAGAAAATTCATTAGGATAGAACAAAATAAATCAGCAAAAGGAAATTAATTTGGAAAATCCAACATAGTCAACTGGAAAATAAAAGAAAATGATAATTATCTGCCTTAGAAACTTTCCAGGTTCCACAAACCTGATAAGACAGTTGGTAATAAGTATAAAATAAAAAGTGAAAACAGAATGAATAGCTATAATTTTTTTGAAAGCACAGTGGGAATCCAGTCCTCAGGGACATAAAGGTAGGAAGTCCCTCTATTCCTCCAAGGATGATAGTGCTGTTTTGGGGTATGGAAGGGTGGTCATGGCCTAAGAGAAAAAAAAAGCTGTTGCAAAATGGAAGGCTGTGAGGAAAACAGAGATGATGAAGGAAGGAAAATGTCCGGTGCTAAATCAGAGCGTACCTAACCCAAGTCAAAAGGGAAGATAACAGTCTGCCGATATTTAACATGGATGGATGCCAACAAGGCAAAGAATTGATTCTGTACCAAATAACCAAATTAGAGGTTGGGACTTTTAATCACAGATAAGAAATAAGAGCCATCGGTTATCAGCTCTCAACACCAAATTTCTTGTTTGCAGAGTTTTGTCCCAGGCAAACACAAAGGAATAAAGAGAGAACACAGGCTCACAATAGCTTCAGACGCACATGTCCCAACAAACAAAGCCTCATTGTCCACAGTTGAGTGCTGGTTGTAAATTGATCCAATTTTTTAATAAAAGAGAACAAAGAATTGAAAGGCTCAGCCTAATTCTAGGAATTTATTCCAGATAAATTTATTGGGCATAAAGATCTATCAAGATAGCAACTGTAATTTTAAAATATTTTAAAAGACCTAAATGTTAAAGAATCAAAGGTGGGATGTAATCAGTTATACATCCATGATGGCACGTCAAGACGTAAAATACTATTTCTTCTCTCTTGTCTCTATTTCACCTATTCATACCTCTCGTACCTGCCGTGTCCTTATAAGAACTGTCCATGCCAAGTCGCTGCTGGCTGCCATGTTGCCAGTCCCAAAGGGGCGTTCGAGCAGATCTTAGTGGGGTTCCTCAGATGGCAGGCAACTGTCCATGCTGTTGACCCTAAGGCCGTGTATCCCCCTGTCTGTCCCCTACTCCTCTAGACACCTACATTTCAGGCTCTGCCTCCACACTCCCTGCCCATATTCATTGGAGTCAGCATCTTTGTCTTCCCCACTCTGAGTAGGTTGATTAAACGTATTAGAAGATTGTGGGAGGAAAAGGTATGTGCTTCCTTGGGACACACGCTTTGTCTGTAATCCTGCTCCCTTGCTATCTGATGCTGCGAAGACTCTGGGCATTGTAGCTAACAGATAGCAATCCAGCATAATTCTTGTCTATAGACATGTAAATGGTTCTTTCTGGAAGAGGGGCAGCTTTCCCTCAAAGAAACGGGTCAGTTTTGTCTCATTTGCATATTCATTTCAATATTCCTAATATGTAGATAGTCTGATCTTCGAGTTATCCTCTGCGCTGAATGTAACTCCACGTCAGTTTCCCCATTCATGAATTAAATAGCATCATGCTCATCTTTGCAGCTCTATGGCAGCAATGATGTTATCTTGTCTTGAAATTATGCTTATTTAATAGTTTTAAATATGTGAAGACAAAAAACCCTAAACATATGTCTCCATTCCTGAGTGTCCTCCTTCACTGAAGAGCATAGGCAGGCATATGGCTGACTCGTGTTGCTCAAGGCAATTTTCAATAAAGTTGCCCTGAATTACAGAATACTGTACCATGGGCTCCTGGAGGAAATGCATGGGTATGTTCCTCTCGTCACAATATTAGTTTCAACTGATGAATGCATGTCCCTGTTTCATGTGTGTGTTTCTGCTTGGGGACACCTTGTTTACTAGACATGGCTGATTCATTAACATTGAACACACAGCCAACGGCACAGTAACTCATGCCTGAACAGAGCTCCTTCAGCATACCTACGTCTCTGGAAGGCACAGCCTAGCCTTCTTGTGCTTAGGGATACCGGTTGGCACTTTAGCACTACTACATTTTAAACAACAGAGTTCCCAACAAAAAGCTCTGAAATAGAGAAAACATTACATATGAGCACCCACCATGAGGATGTCCATCTTTTACAGTATTGAGCAAGACTAAGAAGGCAGACTTGCCACCTCACTGGGCCTCCAATGATAATGTGTATATCAAAAAACTCAGATATTTTATGGCTTGGTGTGCACTTATGAGTACATTTATGACAGGATGTAGGGGCAGAGAGTAAACTGTGGCATTGACGTTGGTGTTTATGTAAATTTTGTGGGATAATGAATTTGCGAACATGGAATCCAGAAAGAATAAGAATGGATAATATCCCATGTCTGAACTAAACATAAAATGTGTTTCCTCCATTGGTCTTCAGGATTAATAAAAATACAAACAAGCCTCTGATTATTTTATTCACTGTGTTACATTCCTTAATCCCAATCCCTATGTTTGGTACATAGTGTTATTAAATGTATATTTTAACTTATCAGACTGCAAATATACTTAGGTGTACAAAATATATTCACATTATATATATTAGTTACTTTTCTCATTGCTATGACCAAATGCTGATAAGAAGCAATTTAAGGGTTGAAGGATTTGTCTTGTCTCAATTTGAGGGGTCATGTCCATCACAGCAGAGAAGGCATGCCAGCAGGAGCATGAGCCCGTCACACTGTGTCAGCTGTCAAAAAGCAGAACGAAATGAACATTGATGCTCAGCTCATTTTCTCCTTCTAAATGTAGTCCGACATCTCAACCCATGAGATGGTGCTGTCATATTCAAGATGGGCCTTCCCTCCTCAGATGAATGTTTCTGAAAACACCCTCATAGATATACCCAGAGGAGTGTTTCTACAGTGATTCTAAATCTAGTCGAAATGACAATGAAAATCAACCATCACATCACATACCGCTCAATAAAAAAATCAACTGTTCATAGACTATACGTATTGGCTCAAATTTGTGTAAGGAGATGAATGTGTTTGCATTTGAGAAACAAAGCAATAGCAGACAAAAGCAAAACTGTGCTGGAATTTGGAATGGTTATGTACAAATGGTGAAATTTATGGGCTATTTTTGAATTCTACTTCAGTGTTTTTTTCCCCCACATCTTCCAAGATAAAAATGAAGACGTAATTCTTTCCTCAACTCCGCCATGCCAGGAGGATGTAAACACCTTCCTTTGCCTTTCCGCTCTCTGCAGCAGATGTCTGAACAGCTCTGAGCACTGGAGGACCTCTAGACGGCAAGGAAATGTCATCGTCAGCACCCCAGGCTGCCAATACAGATTTCACAGCTCAGCCCCACAGGGCCCATTACCATCCCACATAAAATCTCTTACCTAATGTCCTTGACAATACATGGTCAGAATCAAGTGCTGTATTCTTAGGGTGCTCTGTCTCGCATATTACAAGGATCCCATTGCTCACTCCTTTAGAACCCTCAACTCAACGTAATACAGAACCCCTTGGTAATCATGCACACCTATTCCTAAAGCTGCCAGATTCACAGCCAGAGACAGAAGTCTGTCCTTAGCACACACAACATCTACTGTGCTCAAGACAGAATATTGGCCATTTAATACCCATGGGGTGTCTAATGTCTTTGGATGTCTAAGATGCCAAGGAGGCCTTGATCAAATTCTTTTAGTGGGTGTGGGAGTAACCAAACACCCATATCAGCTGTAAAAAGCAACTGAGGGTCACATTATTGACTTCTTTCTTCTCAGGAATATTCCCCTGGGCTCAATTTTATTGCGTTTAGTTCATATACTATCCCATATAAAACAGTCTGGGTCAAGTTTAAATGGATTTGCTACTTAACCTTCAAATAAAAAAAAAACTTTTCAATTAATCAGAATCTCTGCCTCCTCTGTCCCATGGTTCTCCTATCCCCCTCCCCACGAAATATCTAGTTAATCCATGACTCAGAGACTACAGAAACCTCTGCAGTGGGTGGAGGGCAGAGAGGGGGAACGTGGAGCCCAAAGAGGCTGTTTCCTAGACTATTGCTTCATTCCCTCACAGCCTCAGGACCACCCCTGCATAGAGCAGGAACCATCACCGAGTTAATCTCAGCTTACTCTGAAGACCATGAGACTCCGTTCAGAGAGGGCAATGGAAAGTTAGAAAGGTCAACACTCTGTACACACAGAGATGCCGATCACATGGACAGGGCTGTGCTCTCCGCCCAAAGTCAGTTCCCACTGTAGCGGTTCTGTATCTCCAAAGCCAAAGGATTTGCAGTAAGAGCTCCTTCTTCCATCCCAGTGTTCCATCCCACCTGTTCCTCCTCATGGGACTGTCTGACCATGCCTTCCCATCAGTGTTGGGATATCATGTCAAATATGTGAGAAACAAAGTAGAAACCCCACCATATACCAAAGACCACCATGAACCCACATTCATTAATGAGCTCAGTGCAAAGTAAGAACCATTCAAAATGCCACCTTGGCAACCTCTGTCTTCAATGGATGGTATTACATGGGGCCATTTTCATTTCTGACTGTTTTTTCTAATGTTACACATTTGTTTCTAATGTGCACATACCTCTTCACAACCTTCATGCATTTGACACTCATTTTTTTTAGCTGTCTACATACAATTCCAGTCATAACAGAGCAGGGAGCTGCCCTTGGAGATATAACATCAAACGGAAACAGCACATGGTAATCAGACAGACGCACAAATGAGCAGATGGGCAGGGCTATAAATGCTTTACAAGGAAAGTGAAGAAGAAGCTAACTTAGGTCGCAGTGTGAAGGTGGCACATGTAGAGTAGTGATGAGTGAGTTAGGGGGGTGGAGGGAACGCTCCATGGAGGAAGGGACAACTCATGCAAAGACCCCAGGCTAGAAAGAGCTTATGGTGGAACTTTGCTATTCCTTTCGGAGTTTCCTGATGCTGGAGACCAAAATCAGGATTTTGCTCTTACAAAGCATGTGCTTTGCCACTAAGCTATGAGTCTCTCCTACCCTGAACTTCTGAGGAAATGGAAAAAGATGGGAGTATTTGGCCCAGGCAAGCAAGCCAAAGTCAGTGGAGATAAGAGGGATTAAAGGGAGAAGGGTCTCAAGTTCAAGGACAGCCTAGGCTTAGGAGTGAGCTGAGAGCTAGCCTGGGCAATTTTGTGAGACTTTGTCTCAAAACAGGGAAAGAGAGCTGCAGAACAACTCCTTAGGATGTGTGTCTAGCAGAACAGTGAACTGGGTCTTAGCCTCTGGGGCTGGAAAAGGTGAGTTGGAGCAGACTTGGGATCTTACCTCTCTGCCTATAAAATGTGCAAAATTAAATAAAATGACAGTACACAGTCCTGGCAAGCTCACACTGAGTTGCTCATACCATTGGAAGCAATCTGTGAAGTACAGCAAAAGCTATAAGGCTGTCTCTGTCTTTTAATATCTTCCTTGAAACTTTGTTTAAGGAAAACCATTCAAGCAGAAGGCTATAGGATGGCAGGAAGGCAAGATTCTGGAGATGCCTAATGCAGAGATACAGGAATTGTTTAGCAAATTAGGGTAATTAGACTCCTGGGTCACTCTAGAGCCATTCAAACATGGTACAAATTCCTTAAAAACCTATAAAATATTCACTTTCTGATGTTGAGTGACAAGCAGGGATCACACGTGGCATACAGGCCATGATATTGTAAGGTTTGTGCCAGTGACATGAAGACAAACTCATCTAATTAGAACATGGGATATATTTTAGTTTCCTAAAACGTTGTTTTCATATTTTAACAATTTGATAATTTGTTATTGCAAGGCAGAGAGAAAGGAAAGAAGGCCCCCAGAGTGGTTGCATCTGCTCTCAGCCCTGAACCCAAATGGCTGGAAGACTTACCCACTGCTGCTGCAGCTGCAGATGATGATGATGATGATAATTCCAGATGTGTTCAATGAGGGGCATCTGAGTGACAACAAAGGATGGGTATCCAGCCCCCTAGTCCTTAGACCAACTACCCCCTTCACTTGCTCTCTCAGCCTAGCTCCTGGCACACTCACCTTCCTGAGCCCCAGAAGGACACATCGGTTAAGCCATAAAAATCATGGTTCTCCAGCCTCCTACTCGCAGTCAAAGTGGTCTTCTACCCATCCTCAGTCACAGTAGATCCTCCCTCCATTACAGTAACTTCTCAACCCTCAAGTCACACACTAGATCCTCCCCCCCCAGCTACAGTAGGTCCTCCCCCAGAGTCACTCTAGGTTCCCTCCCCCCAGTCACAGTAGGTCCTCCCTGCAACCAGTCACAGTAGGTCCTCTTCCCCCACTGGTCACAGTAGGTTCTCCCCCCAGTCACAGTAGGTCCTCTCCCCAGTCACAGTAGGTCCTCCCCCCAGTCACAGTATGTCCTCCCTCCAGTCACAGTATGTCCTCTCCCCCTCAGTCACAGTAGGTCCTCCCCCTCAGTTACAGTAGGTCCTTCCCCCCAGTCACAGTAGGTCTTCCCCCTCAGTTACAGTAGGTCCTCCCCCCAGTCACAGTAGGTCCTCCCCCCAGTCACAGTAGGTCCTCCCCCCAGTCACAGTAGATCCTCGCCCCTGTTACAGTAGGTCCTCCCCCTCAGTCACAGCAGATCCTCTCCCTACCAAGAAGACTTGTACTTTGAATGGCCCTCCTGTCCTTCTATGTATGATGGGGACTTACCATTCCAGAATGTTCTATGATTACAAGGCACCCCCCTGCCTAGGACTATAGTTTCCCGTGTGAATGTAGCAGTCATCTTCCCATTGTCTCACAGCAGTGAAGGTCTTGGAGATGACTGGTGAGGAGTGTGTGGATAATAGTGACTGTCTCTAGGGTTTTAAAGCACTGGAAGCCCTCATGTACTAAGTTCCTATTAAATCTAAGCATCAGTCCCCAAAGGCAGAGTAATAGGGTCAGGCGAACTAAGAGCAGGGTCCTCTCCAGTCAGACTCAAGGCACTATAAGTACAGCAGCTGCCTAGTCTATGTGGCTCAGAGGAAATCACTTAAGATCTCTGGCCTTAGCAGTGATGGTAATGATGTATCTACCTCATGTCTTGGAGGGCTACAGGTATGTCCAGGAAGGTAGGTTAACAAGCATATTCCTAGCCCTCACCAATATCAATACCCCTCTACTCCATCCACTGTAGCAATATTATCCCTGGTTAATAGGTAGAGAAATAGTTCAGAGCAGTCATGCAAATTGTGCTAGGCCATCCTGCACCCAAATAAATGAACCTGTATCCAAAGTCAGAAAAACCTGGAAACAAAGCCCTCTGTGGACCATCCCTTGCTCCATTTATAGTCCAGGGCCTTAGCAATGTAGAACTATGCCTGTAGCTTCCCAAAATACCAATGATTTGCTAAGTGCAATTAAAAATAACCTCTCACATTTATATCGTGTTTTACAGTGCGTAACAATTCTTTTATATCCATACTTGACTCTAAGGGGGAGGCACTCTTAATTGGATAAGTTTTATGCAGTTTAGTAAAACAAAGAGAAAACATTTATAGTGATCTATAATTTCAAAATCTGTGTGTGTGTGTGTGTGTGTGTGTGTGTGTGCATGCATGTGCATGTGTATATGTATGTGTAGATACGTAAATAGATATACTGGAAGCATTTTAAGGATATTGTCTTGGTTAGGGTTTCTACTGCTGTGAAGAGATACCACGACCATGGCAATTCTAATACAGGAAAACATTTTAATTGATGACTTACAGTTCAGAGGTTCAGTCCATTATCATCAAGGTGGAGCATGGCATGCAGGCAGACATGGTGCTGGAGAAGGAGCTGAGAGTTCTCTATCTTTGATCCATAGGCAACAGAATGTGAACTGAACCACTGGGCATGGCTTGAGCATGTATGAGACCTCAAAGCCTGCCTGCACAATGGCACACTTCCTCCAACAAAGCTGCACCTAATAGCGACACTTCTGATGAGCTTATGGGGGCCAGTTATACTCAAATTACCATAGATGTTTCTCCCACTTAAACCTTTCATCTCAAATTTAGCCATCCCACCCCAACCCACTTAATGTTCAGCTCAATGCAAACAGTATGCAGGGTCTTTGGAAATAGATCCTGGAGCAATACAACTGCTTTGCATAGTGCATGACCTGACTGAAGTCTGACAAGGTGGTTTGAGCCTGAAATCTTCAATGCTTGGGAGGCTGAGGCAGGAGGATGCCAAGTTCAAAATCAGTTTGGGCTATAGAATTAATTTGTAGTGAGATGTCATCTCAAAACAGGTGTGATGGTTAGTCTTGGTTGTCAGCTTGACTAATTACTTCTAGAATCAACTAAAACCTAGGCACCTGGGCACACCTGTGAGGAGCTTTTCTGGAGTGGGTCATTTGACATAGGAGGCCCATCCTAAATCTGGGTCATCTTAGGTCAGAAAACCCACCCTAAACCTGGGCCACACCTCCTGTGACAGCTCTCATAACAGGGCATGGACAAAAGAAGCATTTTCCTTTTGTCTGCTTGCCCTCATTGTTGTTGATAAGTTCGTCTGCCCTGTTGCTGAGGCTTTCCTTCACTGGTATTAGAACCTACCTCTTCAGGATTCCAAAAAGACCAATGACCAGGGTCTCTCTTGGACTTCCCAGGGACTCCAGCACCAGACTGGGGATGCTGAGGAATCCAGTGCTGTGGACAGAACAATTAGGTGATTCTTGACCTTTCTATCAGGAGAATGCCATTGGCAGACTTCCTGGATTTCAGCCTGTAAGTTGCTCTAATAAACACCCTTTTAATGCATATATAGTCATTCTATCAGATCTGTTCCTTTAGAGAGACCAGATTAATACATAAAGGGGGCTGGGGATATAGTTCAGTGGTAGAATGCTTGCCTACCGCATGCAAACCCTATGTTCAATAACCAACACTTGAAAGAGACATCGCTATCCTCATGTGCAAGGTGGAAGAGGGGAGAGGGGAGATAAAGATGTAATATCGCTGATGACTTTCCAGGCTCAGGAAGGAATTGAAGTCATTTGCTAAGCAAAGTCTTGCTTGTCCCACCAAACACTAAGATGTATTCTAGAGCTTTAGACAATTGATAAATGATCTAGTCTACATTAGTCCTGCTAAGAGTCGGGGAGAAACATCCATGTAGGAACACAGTACTCATCTCAAAGGAAAGAAGGGATCACTTATTCTGGTGCCAAACATGAATGAGGATGACCCAGAACACAGATTCACAAAGTTGTTCTAAATATCAGGTCCTAACATCATAACAGCTGATGGAAGCTTTTATACTTAACAGACGACAACAGATTAAAGTACTCAAGACATTTTCTACATACAACCGTTGGACACCATGCAGCCAGGCTATAACTGAGGGACCTCTCTTAGACAGGTCTGAGATGCCAGCTGATGACATTGATTATGGTTGGTGGAAGCCAGTGACCTGCTAATATATCCCAGGAAGTTTCGTGAGTCACAAGATGACAGTCACTGAGGTAGGTAATGAATGGCTTTTAAGAAGAATAAAGGTAGTCCAAGATAATTTGGCTCTAGATCTGCAATATTCCAACTCATTACAATCAAAGGTGTTCTAATCAGTCAATCAATGTGATAAAATATTAGTGTAGGTGCAGCTTTTTGTTTTTCTTATTCAAGGAACTGTATTTGAGACAGAGCATTCAGAATCCTGGGCTGGTGTGATGGGAGTCCCAGTGCTCTGTGTGTCTCTGGCAGGATACAGAATAGGATTCTTATCTACACCTCATAATTCTTCGCAGATAAATTACTCCAAATTGGGGCAGTACTTACATGGTCAGGTTTTTTGTTTGTGTGTTTGTTTTTACATAATTTCCTTATTGATTCTTGGGAATTTCACATCATGCACCCTAATTCTGCTCACCTCCCAGTCCCTACATATCTTCCCCACAACCCTGAAGTGCCCCTCAAAGAAAAATTTTAAAAAATCAAACCAAAATAAAACAAATCAAGTAAAAAAAAAAAGAAAAGCAAAAGAAATCAAAACAAACCAACCAACAAAACCCCTGATCCTTTCTTCATCTTTCCCACCTCTCCAACACCTCTTCATTTGCCCTGGTGGCATTGGGAACGGTGTGTCACATAGTATACCCTTTTGTCCAAGTGTCTTTACTAGCAAATGTTTGTTGCAATGATTCACGAATATGGTTCAAGATCTCTGGTTTCCGGTATGCCATCATCACTGGATCCTCTGGTAGTCATGGAGATCCTGTTGGCATTGTTCCATATGACTAGTCCCTTTACAAACTCCAGCAGGTCCTAGATGGGGCAGATGTTATCGTGGGCCACCCCAAGGGATGGATGTGGGCCTGGTTAGTAGCTGAACTGAGTAAGACCACTGGAGCCACCTGCCTCAGGCAAAGGGGTGGAGCCAGCTCCCTCATGCTCCTGCTATCAGGATCAGTTCTCCCTTGTCTGTGGTGAGGGGTGGGGCCATCTCTCCTGAGAGCAGGGGACCAGTTCTTTTGCTGCAGGGCAAGGTGTCCCAGAGCCAGCATAGGGTGGGGCCCACTCAGCATGGCCCTCTGATTTCTTTACACAAGGTTCCTATGGTCTCCTGAGATGACAAAAGCTACAGACACAAATCTCTGATTCAGCTGGACCAAGGAACCCAAACTTGACCCTTGGCAGCAGCTTGGGCCCAGACAATATCCTGGGTCTGGGTGGACACACTGGCCACTCAGATTGGGATGGCTCTGGTGGCATGCAGCATAGCCCCCAGAAACCACCAAGGCCTCAGGTTTTAGCCCCAATCCCTGGCTTCTGTGCAAACTTTGATGAAAATACAGGACTTTGACTCTGGCACAGACCCCGGCCACGGTAGGACCCAGACCCAAACATGGTCCGTGGCAGTGGCTGCATATTCAAATCTTTAAAATTATATATTGCTTATTTTCATGTGCATGGGTGTTTTGCCTGCACAGACATGTGTGTCGGTGTACCACAAGCTTATCTGGTGCTGGTGGAGTCCAGAAGGGGGTTCCGGGGACTGGATCCCCTGGGACTGAGTTCCAGACAGCTGTGAGAGATCATATCAGGGCCAGGAATTGAACCAGGGTCTCCCAGAAGAGCAGTTTTGATTTTTCATTTTACAGCTTGAACCCTGACCCATGTCATTTGATGTCATAGAGAATGTGGTTTGTATAAAGTAGCAGAAAATTGTACTATGTGAATAGCAAACATTATTTATTTTCCTATTGTTGCTCTGTTTAAGTGATTTGCAAGTACTTGCCCTCATAAAGAGTGCAGCGATAGACTCCACACAGGGCTCCTTCCGAGAGCTCTGAGTGTTTGGTTAGAAAATCACAGTGTTAGTCAGCCCACCTTTGGAACTGACTGACCTTTCACGCTGCTGGCCACAATCAAATGAAACACAGACTGTTGTAACGTAGCAGGTAGGACACATTTATTTGTTTGTAACACTGAACACTTTGTTGTGCATTTCAGCATTCATCTCTCTGTGTGTGCATGTGTGTGGTGCACAGAGGTATTCCTGCGGGAGGGTGTGGACGTGTGTGTATGCGTGTAGGCCAGTGGTTGACACAGGGAATCTCCTTCAATTGCTCATCACCTTACTTTTTGAGACAGTGACTCACTGGATCAGATGGTAATTGATTCCACTCAGCTGGCTGGCTAAGCTCTTGGAGTCTGTCTCTACCCTAGCCAGTACTGGTATTGCAGATATGCACCAGCACGCCAGGCCTTTGCATGGGTGCTGGGAATCTAAGCTCAGGACCTCATGTTTGCACAGCAGGCACACTACCTAGCAAGCCATCTCCAATCCCCCCCCCTTCGCATTTCTACTGCATTTACCTGTTTATGCAATGCAGCTTTTCTTCTATCAACGCAGTTAGATTTTAGTGACTGCAGCACTCTTTCCATAACAGTATGTACCCTTTGTTCTTGTTCTGTTGCAGCTTTTCCCGCAGCCAGTTAAACCATTGGATTTTTAATTACTGTCAGTACCCACCATAGGCTTCCCTTCTCCTTTTTCTCTTTCTGAGTTGTGGGTGTTCCAAATACAACCTTGACGATGGATCTGCTCACTTTTAAGAAACTGAGACTCCTGCCTAAGAAAATTTTCTTCACTTTCTCCTACTTATTATTTTTATCTATACTTTAAGTGCTTAATCTATCTTTAATTTATTTTGTATACCATGGTATATATTAACATTCATTTTCCCAATTATTTATAATATATACTACTTATTAATCGCATACAATTTATTAAGAACTTACACATTCAGACAAATCTCTAAATTATGTTTTTCCATAGATTACATCCTTCAGAGCTTTAATTATAATAGTGAATATAAATGTTGATATCTCACAGAGAAATCCCCTCCTCCTGCCATTTTTCTAAGTGGTCTGCATTACCCCCTCATTCCCAGCTATTTTTTCAGATCAGTTTCTAAATCACTTTGTTAAGTTTCAAAACGAATCACATTATGAGTTTGATCGCAATTATATCAAGCCTATAAATTAATTTGGGAACAATGATATCTTCACAGTACTGAATTTGCTAATCCAGCAGCATGATATATGGCTCCATTTATTCCGGTCTTGTTTTATCATTCTCAATGAAACTCTGTAGGTGTGTGCATTTTCACAGAGATTCTGAGTCTTTCCTACTTTACTCCTAAGCATTTACATTTTAATTGTGTTTGGGAATATGATATCTTTCATTATATTTTTGTGACAGTTATTACTAGCATGTAACTATTGATTTTTATTTATTTACTTGGTGTCCAACAGCAAGACTGAAATGAGTTTGTATTTCTACTACCATTTTCTCTCCTCTGCCCCCCCCCCTTTTAAAGTTTGCTTTAGTCTCTTGGGCTTTGAGACTATAAGAACATTTTCTGGCCGAAATAAGAAAGCACCTTCCCACTGCTGGCTCACTAAGGATTCTGATCAGTAATGAAGGGTGAATTTCTTTCAAATTACTTCCCAGCCTCTCCTGAGAGGTTCATATGGTTTTATTCTCTGACCACTAGAAGGAAACATTCCACTAGTATTTTTCTGATATTCAAGAATTTCTCTCCCCCTATTCTGGGAGAAGCCCCACTTGGCTATGGTGTATGGATGCTTTGCTAATCACACTGAATCCTGGGCTCATATCAGACAGTGGGTTTTGTAGCCCCGAGCCTTAGTTTCAGTTGTCAGTTTGATAGGAGATGGGAATCTGGATGTCCCTGTGATAATTGATGTGTGAAGACCGCATTAATCATAGGCTGGACTATTCCCATCCTTGACTGGAGCAAATCAAAGGGGATTGGGCAGCAGCAAGCACAGCAGTTGCTCACCCTCCTGTCACCTTGACTCCCCCACTAGGATGGACAGTGTCCTCGACCTGGAAGCCAGAGCAAACCCTTCTTTCCTTAAGTTGCTTTTTAAAAGGGGCTTTTGATTTCATGTATTAATTTCTTGTGTGTGTGTGTGTGTGCTCACGGGTCCACAAGTCAGAGGGCAACTTGTGGGAGTTGCCTTTCTCTCCTTCCACCATATGAGCCCCAAGAAAGGGACTCAGCTGGTGAGAGCTGGCAGTGAGAGTCTGAGCCATTTGACTGGCCTTTTGTCATAGCAACAGAAAGAAGCTAAGACATAGCTATACATCAAAGGCTCAATCCCTGGCTGGGTCACTTGGGCAAGAGTGTGGCCTTGGTCATGTTATCTGCCTCATAGTCACTGGAGAAAATAATGCCCACCCTGAAGGCTGTGACAATAATTACAAGATATCTAACGCCAGCTTCAGGCTATCCAAGTTGCAGACAGTGGATATTTGTATTGACAGCCACTGTTTACCTTGGAATAAACATCCATTTGCTGTATTTATCATCTTAAGCTTTTACGGTTTTAGGAGTGAGTGACCCTAATTTTAATGTATTCCGAGGCTATTTTTTTTTAATTAATTAATTTATTTATTTATTAAAGATTTCTGTCTCTTCCCCGCCGCCGCCTCCCATTTCCCTCCCCCTCCCCCAATTAAGTCTCCCCCCAGCCCGAAAAGCAAACAGGGTTCCCTGTCCTGTGGGAAGTCCAAGGAACCCCCACCTCCATCCAGGTCTAGTAAGTTGAGCATCCAACCTGCCTAGGCTCCCACAAAGCCAGTGCGTGCAGTAGGATCAGAAACCCATTGCCATTGTTCTTGAGTTCTCAGTAATCCTCATTGTCCGCTATGTTCAGAGAGTCCGGTTTTATCCCAGGCTTTTCCAGACCCAGGCCAGCTGGCCTTGGTGAGTTCCCAATAGAACATCCCCATTGTTTCAGTGTGTGGGTGCACCCCTCGTGGTCCTGAGTTCCATGCTCGTGCTCTCTCTCCTTCTGCTCCTGATTTGGACCTTGAGATTTCAGTCCTGTGCTCCAATTTGGGTCTCTGTCTCTGTCTCCTTTCATCGCTTGCTGAAGGTTAATATTCAGGAGGATGCCTATATGTTTTTCTTTGGGTTCTCCTTATTTAGCTTCTCTAGGATCACTAATTATAGACTCAATGTCCTTGGTTTATGGCTAGAAACCAAATATGAGTGAGTACATCCCATGTTCCTCTTTTTGGGTCTGGCTTACCTCACTCAGGATAGTGTTTTCTATTTCCATCCATTTGTATGCAAAATTCATGAAGTCCTTGTTTTTTATTGCTGAGTAGTACTCTAATATGTATAAATTCCATACTTTCTTCATCCATTCTTCCATTGAAGGGCATCTAGGTTGTTTCCAGGTTCTGGCTAGGGGCATTGAGCTGAACAGAGAATTCTCAACAGAAGAACTTCAAATGGCCAAAAGACACTTAAGGGCATGCTCAACTTCCTTAGCTATCAGGGAAATGCAAATCAAGACAACTTTAAGATACCATCTTACACCTGTCAGAATGGCTAAAATCAAAAATACCAATGATAGCCTTTGTTGGAGAGGTTGTGGAGAAAGGGGTACACTCATCCATTGCTGGTGGGAATGCAAACTTGTGCAACCACTTTGGAAGGCAGTATGGCGGTTTCTCCGAGGCTATTTTTATTGCATGATCTGATAACTAAATGGTATTAGCTCTCATTACCATTAGGGGTTTTCTGTGGTTCACTTTTTGTTCATATCTGAACCTTCAAGATTGAGAGAGATTGGGGCAACACTGACGATCTTATTCTCGTGCTTCAGCTTCTAGGAAGCCCCACGTCCCTGGAAAACATAGTGCACCAGGGATATCTAAGTAAGGGAATGGTGTGGAATAATGTTTCTGTGGTTGGTTTGGAACTTATGCCTCATGACCAGTAATAGGCAGTTAAACAAGGGGACAGTCCACATAGATGCTCGAGGCTCCACCAACCATCCTTTCCAGAGATTGCAAAGAGGGGCTCAGCTGGATCATCCCAACACCACACTCATTCCATACAATATGGGGTAGGGGTTGGGGAAAGAAACTCGCTGAGACTGTAAAATATGGGTTTTAAGAGAAAAGATTTTGCCTTCTCTTCCATAAACCAAGGGAGTAAGGCTCTAAGGCAGCCACTTGTTGATGCTTGTATGATAAAAGAAAAGAGACGTTTATAAGAAGAGGATATCAAACACTTAGGCCCTTGAGAAGACACTCTGTGGTTCTTATGGAAGCTCCAGAATTGATGAAAATAAGAGCAGGCTCCCTCCTCCCTTTTTGAGTTTGATCTCCACGGTTCTATACACCTAGGGAAGAAGGCAGTATAGAAACACTAGAGAAAACAGAGAAGGGAGAGGTAACCTGCCACCATTTGGCATGGATCCACATAAGATCTAAAAAAGCTTTGGGGGGGGGGTGGCTTCTAGACTCACAAAAATGGGAGTCAATTGGTGCTTCTTGGAAGCCACATTTCTTCATACAGGCTGTGTTTTCTGGCCACAAGCAGAGACATGGCTCCTTTAAGAGATGGCTTCCTGGTTTGTACAGGTGGTGCTAATGACTCTGGCTCATATGGGAGATTCTGTTAGGAAGCACTTGCACGGGTTTTGAAGTCAACATGCTGCAAGTTACTTGGTAGCAGCATGGGCCAACTGCTTCCGAGAGTTGGTGTGGTAAAGATGGCTCCCAGAATTGGCGGTAAATGGAATTTTGTCATGTTGAAAAGCCGAGTAGGGTGAAACCAACAGTCACAGTGGTTGCTCCGGTCCTAGCCATGCCAGCCTAACAGTTTACAACAGTGATCAAAAAAATATTACAGATATGCAATAAAGATAGATTCAGACAGAAATAAACCTCTGAATGGGTCACAATGTGTTTAAAAGCATGTACATAGACTTGGGAGAGAGAAGAAAAAGAGTATAAACAGTGATAAAAAACAGTTTTAAAAAAAATAAAACAAAATCCTTAAAGAGACAGTAAAATTAGTATAAAAGAATACAGGCAGTCATAGATAAAGGAGTAAAGATAATAAATATTAAAAAGTAATAGAAAGCCACATAAAGATGGAAAATACACAGAGATTCTGGTTTATGTTTATTACTGTGTTTTCTCTGAATTTCTTGACTGCAGAGAGACATTTGATTCTGGAAACTGCTAAACTAAACCAACACACATATTTCAGAGGTATGTTGACTTCAAAATTTGAGTCTAAGGATATGTTATTTTGGAAAAGAAGTTCTGATTTTGCTTCCACAGAGGATGGGAACTTGTGGATTCCTTCCAGGCTAATGTGGTTTGATGGAACAAGAAACCTTCCCCCACAGAAGATCTCCATGAGCCCTAAAAATACAACAAACAGCAGGAAGAAGTTTAGGGAAACTATGCCCAAATTCCCAAAATGGTTGTTTATAAATGTTTGTTTTCATTTAAGGAAGATATGATATAGAAATGAAAACTTTACATTGGTATGGATTTTGGTTTATTGATATTAATTTAAGGTCAATTTGTTATATGTATATTTCTACTCTTGTTTAAGGTATTGTGTTTGTGCAGCTCATTTAAAAAATGTAACATGTATTTAAAAATACAGATTAATAGATAGTCATCTACAATAGTCAAACTTGTAGTCATGTTAGTTAGGTTTTCTAGATGTACAGAAATATATTTCAGATGGATAGCTATTCTTCAAACTTTTCTTTTCTTTTCTTCTGGTTTTTAGACAGGGTTTCTCTGTAGCTTTGGGAACCTATCCCGGAAGTAGCTCTTGTAGACCAGGCTGGCCTTGAACTCACAGAGATCCGCCAGTCTCTTCCTCCCAAGTGCTGGGATTAAAGGCACATGCCACCACCACCCAGCAGAACTTGGGCTTTTTTTCAACAGTGAGACATGTCTGCTTCTGGTAGCACCAATTACTTCAGATAGGTTGATGGACATTAAAGAAACTTGTTATGGAATTTGCCTTCAATGTGACAAGGTTAGCCATTTGGGCAAAAAGCTGTTCTTGCCTGGACTGCTTGATGTTATGCTGTACCCATAGTTACTGCTGAACTTGTCAAATGAAGGTAGGACAGTCTTTCAGGGTTCCTGATTCATGAAAAGGTCTACCAGACATTCTGCAGGACACAGAAGAAAGTGACTGACAAACTTCCAATAGGCAAAACAGTCTTTCAAATTTCCTACTTCATGGAAAAGTCTGCTGCATACTATGGACCTGTAGGCTGAAGATGAATGACCCAACATTACAAAAGAACTTTGGGTTCCAGGCAATGAGATGTCTCTGTCAATTCTAGAGTTTGGAAAGTTGCTTACAATACACTTCCTGTTTACTTAGGCAATATTATATCCTTCTGGAGTCTGTGATGGATTTGAAGACAGATAGTTACAGTTATAATTTTCCTTAGCTATGATAAAAGATAAATTAGATATAAAACTTCAAACTCACAAAAATATTGTAACTGTAATTCTTATTTGATATCCGTTTTGTTATATGTAATTTTAGTATGTTAAAGTTAGAACCTTCCTTTTTATTTAGACAGAGAAGGGGAGATGATATGGGACTCCCTTCTGTATTCTGTGAATATTTTTTATTACTATTGGTTAATAAAGAAGCTGCTTTAGCCTATTTCAGGGCAGAAAAAAAACCAGGTGGGAAATCTGAACAGAGACCTAAAGAGAGAGTAGGCAGAGTCAGAGAGATGCTATGTAGCTGCTGAGGGACAAGGATGCCAGAACCTTACTGGTAGGCCACAGCCTTGTAGTGATACACAAATTAATAGAAATTGTTTAATTTAAGATGTAAGAGCTAGCTAGGAATTTGCCTAAGCTATTGGCCAAACTATATTGTAATTAATATAGTTTCTGTGTGATTATTCAGGTATGGATGGCCTGAAAACTGAAGAACAGTCTCTGTTTACACCCCTCTTTCTGAGGAAACAGTGGTCACAATCCATGTTCTGCAGTTGCCTCCAGTCCTGAGCTTATCAGCAGCAATGTAACTTCAAGCACGGTGTGGCATGTCTGAAGTTTTTGCCACTGGTCTTTAGAATCTATTGATTGCATTACTGCATTCTGGATGGGATGGGGATTTGATATTTTATCAGCTAGTCTTGCCGTGTTCCCTGAAGATTTATGCATCATTTTACCTAGACTGTAGCGCAGGGCAACAGTGAGGATGAGGTTGTATTCATAATAACACGCACTCAGGAGGCAGTTCAAAGCCCTGAGCCAAAATTGTGTTACATCCGTTCCCTCCCAAACATACACCATCACATTACAGATGGTTCAGCAATGCTTACAGCAGTGAAGAAAAGGCCCCACGGGGCTAGGGAGATGATCCTGTCCTATTTTTGAAGACCCTTAAGTATCTCTTTTGTCTTTCTCTTGTTCACACTCTGTTCTGAGGCAGAATTGCTCTCTAGAATGAAAGACCCTTCTATTCTGGCCCTACTGTTCTCTTTAAGAAAAGATACCTACCCTTTCTGAAAAATGGATGTAGATTGGGCTGAAGAAAAGAGTGAGGCAGGAGGAGGGGAGGGGGTGGGAATGGGGATAGTTATGTAAAATGAGCAAAGATTGTATCAAAAAAAATTTTTTACATATAAAAAAGAGAGCCCTGAAGGTGCTGTCTGTCGGTGTTCAGAACTCTCCTCCCATCCTCCTCCCTCACAGTTTTTTTTCCCCTGAATTTGCAAGGTCTTGTTCTTGAAGCACAATTAATAAAAACTCAGAGACAGAAATTGGGGTTCAACCGAAGATCAGAAGAGCAAAACAGTCAGCCACTGACTCTTACCTGAAACTCTGGACAGAACCAGAGAAAGAATAATCCCCATCCTCCATACCAATCCTCACCATCAGGTACCATCACAGCTACTCAGCAATGTCCCAGGACACTTGCACGGTCACAAAGATCCCATCCTTCCTGTAGATTATCAGAGTTCTGTGCTAACCGCAGCACTAGAGAAATGTTCTTATGATAGGGTCCATAATGCCCAAGGTAGAAAATTAGTCCATGTTTTAATACCTCCTTCCCATGCCTGTCATTCCATTCTAAATTAATTATGTTCATAAAGGCTTTTGGGGTTCTGAGTTCTCTGCTAGGCACACACCTTACTGAAGCTCTGGGGAAAATGATGTGATAGAATCTCCCTTAAATAGAAGAAAAGAAACGGAGGCACAGAGAAGAGAAGTAATATATCCCTGGTCATCCAGCTAGCAAATGTCCCACTTGAAATAAAAACCAGATTCTCTTTGGCTCGAAGGCCCATATCTTTTTCACTAAATTCTAATGACTACTCTCACTTCATTGAGCTCAGCAATTTGAATTCCTCCTTTTTATCCCTCTGGAGAAAAGAGAGAACTAGACACATATCATTTCAAGTAGAAACCCATAAATATGTAAATAAAATATAACGTGCAATCAGCCCTCAGGTGAAGGGAATAGAAAAAGAGCCCTTGAAATCAGCAACGGAGCAGCCATCTCTGACCAGGCAAAGTAGGTTTCCACTTGGGGGATTGGAACTTTCCTTGACCACGATGAAGTGGGCTCTCAGGCAGCGGGCCTTTGATTTACAGGAACTGGCAATCACTCAGCTTACTGTATGGATTGGTGAACCTATAACAGGGATGTGAAGAGAGCTGCCCGGGGGTAATGGAAGAATGGGGTTTCCAGGGGAGAGGAGGCACAACTTTAGATTGCTAACATCTTGATTTGAGATGATGGGAAATGCTTGTAGAAAGCAAATGCAAGGCCGATATGTGGGTGTCATTTGGAAGCAGATCTGGGGGACAGTGTGGCAGAGTCTTTTTGTGTGGTGTTTAGATGATTCTTTTCAGAAACCAAAGGATGGGGTTGAAGCCATTGGAACTGACACCTACAGAAGAGCTGCAGAGCTAGGCTGGGTTAATATGATGCTTCTTGCTTTCCCCAGTGGTAAATTTCTTCAGTGTCATTGCCTTCAGGGTTCTTTACAAACTCCAAATAATGAATGCAGTAGCCTTCTTTTGATGTAAGGTATTGTTAAGTAGCACAGGCTGGCCTTTAACTCATGACTGCCACAGCCACCAGTGTGCTGGGGACTAGAGATGTGTCCCACAATGCCTAACTGTCTGTACTTGGAACCTAAAGGATTTTTCCTGTGTGTGACCCCAATCTGAGTTCTACAACAATTAAGTCAACACTGGGTAAAGAAAACAGTAAGAGTTCAGGTGCTTCAACAGGGAAGTGGTCTGTGTGGAGAGTGTGGCCCGCCCTTTAGAGGCAAGGTTCAAAGTGAGCTGCCCACTGTACAGCATCCCTGAACTCACATTGCTACCCGGATGTCTGCTGTCTGGGATTTTCTAGAGCAGTGATTCTCAGCCTTCCCAGAGCTGCAACCATTTAATACAGTTCCATGTGTTTAGTAACCCCCAACCATAACATTATTTTGTTACTGCCTAATTCTGCTACTGTTATGAGTCATAATGTAAATATCTGATATGCAGCCCCCGAAGGGGTTGCAACTCACAGGTTGAGACCCACTGTGCTAGAAGAAAACACTTTATGTTCTCCATAAGAAAGCGGCCCAGAATGCAGATGACACCATGAGCATCATGCTCTGAAGTAGGAATCCTCATGAGATGGTGAAGAACTAGAGAACATGGCTAGAGCTGTGTTAGTCCTGACAACCGGCCAGGCTAGCCTTCTTCTCTGTGTGTTAATGGCTCACAATAATAATGTCCGTAACAGAAGCACCAACAGCTTGTGATTCGTTTCATTACAGGAGTCTGAAGAGCATTTTGAGATTTTCAAAACCCTTTGATATACATCATTGTCTTTGCCCCTAGGCCTTTATCCTAGGAAGGATGATGAATGATTAAAATGAGGGAAAGAAACAAAATGACGAATTAAAAATGAACGAAGCATTCTGAGAGGAAAGCAGGAGGACAGAGAGAATTAAACTGATTTTTATCAGTGCTAAGGAGGTTCCCAACCCTTCATCCAGGTGAAGTTAGGGATGTTCTCATGGAAAAAGCTCAAATTCCTTAAGCTCTAGACTAATACATTCCCATTGCCTGCTAGTCATCTTCTCCTAAACAAACCATATTCTCCCCCTTAACATCTTCAGCACTTACCATCTCAGAATAAGATTCTCCCTCTCATACCTCAGTTACCTATACCACAAACCCTAGATGTCCCCTTAGACCCTCTTCTCCCTTCCCCACATATGTAGATTGCTGTGAATCTGTCTATGGTATAAGTAGCTAAGTATGTGCTCTGAACTCCTGCCTATTGGTCCTGCACACAGTATAGCCAAACTCTTAATGTCTTCCCCTTAAAGGGTCAGCCTCAGCTTCTTGGTTTCTGCTACATCAAGGATCTATCTGGTCATACCCAGTAGAACAAGAATATACCCCCACCATCCCTCACTGACTTGGTCGTTCTGACATCTTTTTGGAGCTTAGCTGGGCTTATAACATAACTACTGCCAAGCTTCTGCCCCTGTCTGTCCTGTCCTTTCAAAGCCAGCCTCTTCCCCAACTGCCTAGAACAGAGATTGGCTCATAGAAGAGAATGAGTAAGTGTTTGAAAGGACAAATGCAGCCATTCATTTTTAGCTGGTCTCCATAGTTACTACACAACCCCATACTTGAGAGGACGCTCGTGAGCAGAGGAACCCACCCCCAGCTCCTTCAAAGCAGTGGCAAGGAGACTTTTTCTCAGCACTTGCATGCTGTGTAGCCTTGATCCAGTCATGTGAGTGGCAGTTTGCCTCTCAGAGTTCAAGTCACACACTCCGTGGGTCTACTTGCAGTGGGCACACCAATGTGCCACAGATGCAATGTTTGCATTTGCAGCCGTGGGAGTCAGAACTTCTGATTGCACGGTCTTACTCTTGTACTTCCTGATTCATTGGGTGAGGAGAGGCTAGGTCTGAGCTTACATGAAACTTAATTCTTTTGGGTTTCTGTGACATAATACCATAGATTGGGTTATTTATAAATAATGGAAATTGGCTTTTCACAGTCCTAATAAAGACTGGATTGCTGGCCATAGACGCATCTTCTCACTTAATTCTTTTGGGTTTCTGTGACATAATACCATAGATTGGGTTATTTATAAATAATGGAAATTGGCTTTTCACAGTCCTAATAAAGACTGGATTGCTGGCCATAGACGCATCTTCTCACTATGCCCTCACTTGGTGAGTAAGCAAGAGAGAACTCTGGATACTCTCCTATAATGGTGAAAATCTACTCATGACATAGTTGTTCCAAAGGCTCCATCTCCTACACCATCACATGGAGACCCAGGTTTCAACATAAGAGTCATAGTAAACCAAAGTGCCCAGTCTCTAGCCATACTGGAGTCCCTGGTCCAGGAATCCCACACTGAGAAACGCTGCTCCAAAGGTGCCTAAGGACACCGCTTGCTGTCCTGTCTTCCTTCACAAAGCATGCTATTTCAACACCCAAACTGCATGTTTATACTTTACCACCCTTTTCTATTTTTCTTGAATCCTTACCCAGCCTGCGAATTCCTCTGGGCAAAAATTATACTTTCCACACTCTGTTTTGCAAAATAATGAGTACATTTCCAGAGTGATTAATAATAGAGTAGGGGAAGGGGAGAAAACTCCGAATAGCGAAGGTAATAAAGAGCATCTACAAATGGATATCAGCCTGAAATTCTCTTAAAAATTAATTATAAAGCAAAGAACAGTCTACCATCAGTGGCAATGGAAAATAAGATGATTTTCTTTATGACATAGTTTGAGAATGTAGGCTATTTGAAATTTAAGTCTAACTTACTTAAACACCACCATTTCTGGAAATACAATACCACAAACAACATTTCAACTCCAAATTTTTACAACGATAGTCAGACCATTGTGTCTGTCACATGTAAAATCCATTAGGCAGCCGTGGCAACTGTTTGCGATAGGTTATAAATTTTTATTGAGATGATCATCTCGCGATTGAATTTCTAAGTGCATTATATGATCACGAGCAAATAAGTCCACAGGGGCTTTGAAAGTGCTTTGAATGCCATTTCCAAAGATCAAAGCCCTTACATTTACCTTGCGGAAAAAGAGAAGCCTTATCAACAGGTTCAAATCAATTATTTTTATGAATGACTATTGCATGGCAGAGCTGAGGTAAGGAATTGCCTGGCTTAATAACATATCCTTCTGTCCTTTGAAAGCAGTTAGCTTCATAATCAGGTTTCAATGAGGAATTTTACCAAAGATCTGTTTAGAAAAATCACTGGGAAAATGGACTCTCTGTTCATCACAGTGGTTCAATAATTTTTCAAAGCAGTAAGTCTGGGCCATAGCAATATTAGTGATCCTTGGCTTCTACACATCAGGAGCACTCCTGAGACACGAAAGAGGGGCTGCTGTCGGTTCTGCTTGAACACTCAAACTGGCTCATGAACAACTGAAAATTCAAGCTTGTTCAAAACCATTGATCTAGGAGAGAGCAATGCAAGCACAGAGCAAATGTACTTATATGTGACTGTGTTCATAGAAGACATAAGTAGAGTAAAAACTTGAAGTCACACAGAAACACACACACACACACACACACACACAGTTCCCCTCAGTTCACCACTGTGGTCAGACACGCCCATTTCCACCTGGTGTTTCCTTTCAGTCTAATTCAGATGGCTTCTTCCTGCCTCCCAGTAACTCACAGGCTGCAAACCCCTACCTCTACTTGTAAAGAAAATACTGAGCTTTCCGGGAGGTGTCTGCGAGCTGCAGTATAGCGTCTTGTACTTTTTGCTCCACCTGATGTCTAAAATTAGCTCCCATGCACATCAGATGGTGCTCTCATTTTCATGGGTTACTAAGGAAGTAGGGATAGCCTCTGCCCTTGCTTTTCCTCCTAATCCCTGTGTTCTTTATAGCATAATACAGTGAGGAGAAACAATTTTAGTGGCATGACTGTCAAATTCTAACAGGCTTGATACAACATCCTCCGCTGTGTCTCGTGTTGGTGTACCTATGAATTCTTCACTCAGAGACAATGTTGCTTCATTTTCCCTCAGAAGCCCATGCTGGATGCGTCACTAGTCCCGGGACCACAACAGTACAGTAGCTCTGAGCTCAGTATGTTATACCAGGAACGCTCACCTTTCTATTCATCATGGTGTCGCCAAAGGCTCTGGAGTCAGAAAACCTGGGTGCAAATCCTGAGTGTACCACTGGCCATGTGGGGAGCCCGGATAAAGTTAGAAAATACTGAGCCACTCTCCCTTCGTATCTACATGGAACAAAAGTACTTCCATGGAGTGGTACTTGAGGGTGATAAGGACAGATGGTGAGTTTTAGAAAAATGAACACCAGTCTCTTTTAATTTCATGGGTTCCATTCAGACATCCAAGCTCAGCCAACAGACAAAGCCAAGAGACCTTGGGATAATCTTGTATGTAGAGAACCTTTCCAATCACATCCACCCCAGCGGCACTTAGGCAGGGACCACCAGGGAAACAGCTGGAGCCAGAAACCCACAGTTAACTTAGAATCCAGAGGTCCCCAAGAGGACTGTCCCAAGTCACACTCTTTAGTCAGAAGCCAGGAGCTCCCAGAGGATATGGAGTTGGGAAATTCTGAGGAACCAAGGCAGTTTCAGAGTCAATTCTGAGACACTCACAGAACCAGGAAGCTATAGTGATGTAACTGGCAAGAGGATCTCCTCAGAGACAAAGCTAGAACCAGGAAGCACCAGGACAATGACCAGATCCAGGGGTCACAGACCAAGCAAACTACACCTACTAGATATACAACTGGAACAAGAAGCCTGCAGGAACATAGTTGACATGGGGACTTTGAGGGCAGAACCAAAACCCATTAGAGACATGCAAACCGCACTAGGATTCCTCACAATGATAGAGCCAATGTCCCATCAGAAATACTGTCAACATCATGAGCATATCCGTGACACGACCAAAGACAGAAGGTTCTAGAATCACATCCAGAGCTGAGAGTTTCTCTCAAGTCTGAACAAGCCTTTAATGGTCTTTCCATCAAAGGCAGCACATTTACACCAGAGGAATCTGTGTCCAAGAGGCAAGAGGAGGGCCAATCAGAACAGCACAACATCTGGAGGGACGTCCTTACCTGCACACTTGGTCCTGGTGGTAAGAGGAGGTCCTGGTGGTCCTGTGCCTCCCTCGCCTGGCCGTGTGAGCAGCACCCGGATCTCATACTCCACATCAGGGTCCAGATGCCAGAGCTTGTAGTTGGGAGAATCCACGATGTGGGTCTCGGCCCAGGTGCCCGTGGTAGTGCGGTATTCCACTTCCTTCAGAATGATGGGACCGTCGCCAATAATGGAGTTGGCATTTGGCTTAATCCACAGGTAGGTGGCCCCCACCGCCAGTAGTTCTGGGGGAGCGATAGGCGTGGGAGGCTCTGTAAGAAAGCAAGCAAGCCAAGGAATTTCAGTCTAAGTTTACGAAGTAGAATCCAAGCATGTAAAGAAAAGTGGCCAAACTCTCAACAAAACCATAGAGAGGACGGTCGAAATGGCAGGCAAAGGAGCTTGTGCCAACCATACCTTGAGATGGATTCAAAGGACCCACATGGTAGAAGGAAAAATGACCCCCAAAAGTTGTCCCTGACCTCCACAAGGGCATATATTCTCTCTTCTCATTCTTCCCCCCTCCCTCCCTCCCTCCTTACCTCCCCCCTCCCTCTCTCTCTCCCTCTCTCGTGTGTTCTCATTTAGAGTAACTTGTATGAATGTATGTTTAGGAATGACTGGTTGGGACTGCATAACCTGTCAGTGGCTGATTCTCCCTCTCAGCAGCCTTTAGCTGCCTATAGTTCTTCATCTAGGGGTGGAGCCTTGTGAGATTTTCCCATCCATGCTGGCAAACCATCTGGTGTTGGACATTATGTGGGTACTGTTGAGGGAACCATGTAATTGGAGTTTCATGGGTGCAACTCTCATATATAGAAGGCACTATCTCATATCGGATGCCCGCATCCTGTGGCCCTTCACCATCTTTCTCCTCTTCCACGATCTACTCTGAGCTTTCACTGCAGGGATCATGTTACAGACAGATGTAACATTTGGGGCTGGACACCCCACGGTCTGTTGTCTGCACTTCACCAATTCTGGGTGTGCTGGTTAGTTGTATGTCAACTTGACACAAGCTGTTTGATGTGGGGAGGTAGTCAATTATGGGCATTGCCAATCCTGGGCTTGTGGTCCTGGGTTCTATAAGGAAGCAGACTGAGCAAGCCACAAGAGCCAGCTAGTAAGCAGTACTCCTCCAAGGCCTCTGAATCAGCTCCTGCCTCCAGGTTCCTGCCCAGTCTGAGTTCCTGTCCTGACTTCCTCCAGTGGTAAGCAGTGATGTGGAATCATAAGCCAAATAAACCCTTTCTTCTCCAAGTTGCTTTGGTCATGATGTTTGTCACAGCAATCATAATTCTGACTAAGACAGTGGGTTTCCCCAATTAGCTCCATATACTGCAACAGGAATTTTCTTTGATAGGGTCTAAGAGCAAAACTTATCCATAGGAAGAAAGATACGTATTTAGAATACAGTTAAGCACTACACTGATCTAGAAAAGTGCCTATAGTAGATCCTCCTCTAGAGCCCATGATATCAACCATTATTCCCTCCCATTAAAGATCCTTAAATCCAATTAGACAGTTGAACGCTAATCCCAAGATATCATTGACGCTATTGTACCACTGATGATATCTTGCCAGACTGGTCATTGCCATGGTTAGTAGGTAGCTGGGTAAAACTGACTGCTTTTCTCCCGTGGCAGCCTGCACAGAACCTTTGGATACTGTGAGACCTAGTCCTTCAGGAGGAGGCTTTCAGGCCAGTTCCACCTCAGATCACACACACTGTTAGCAGAAACCCTCTGCAGATGGTGGGGTGAACACGGATAGGAGATGGTGATGCAACAAGAATCCAGCTTCGCCCTCACCCTGACAGGTTTCTGCCAGCAGAGTGTCTTTGGCTAACAGGAGCACAGCAGGAATCAAGGGCTAAAGGAAAGGTCATAGCAAGTTCTCTGCTAACTTATCTATGTGACACCTTCCTTAGGCAATATATATTTAACCAAATAGACATAACCAAACCCACAGAGCAATTAACAACCCCCTGCAAGGTCTCCATATGTAGGTCAGGCTGACCTCAGACTCACTATGTATCCAGAATGGTCTCAAATGCCAGGTTCCCTTGCCTTGGCCTTCCAATTACAGGAATTATAGGTATGCATCGCCATGTCTTACCACGTGGCCATCTGTTTGTTCTGAGATGTCTTTCAGGCTTTATTTTACTTTCTGAAAAATATTTTATTTGAAGCTGGAGAGATACCTCAGTGGATAAGATCATTTGTTTGCTCTTGAAGAAGACCTGAATTCAAGTCCCAGCACACACCTGCTTAAAAATGGTTGCATAAACTCACCTTGACCTAAATACATAAAAAGAATATGTCAGTGCCATGACAGGATCAATGTGTAGACTATATACTATAGGACAATGGCTTGTTAGCTTAATTTTAGCTCATAACCATGTCTAACTCCAGTTACAGCAGAGGATCTTCTAACATTCATGCACACCAGGTACACAAACGCACAGACGGTACACACACACACACAACGGTTAAATATTCATGTGCATAAAATAAAAATAAATCTTTAAAAATGTAAGTATTTCATTTAATAATCATACGTGCATATTATTTTCACAGGACTTACACAGGATCAGCCATCTTCCCAGCACAAATACAGAGGGGCTCATGAAGTGCCACCACTACCTGAGGAGTTATGATATCTACTGGGGAGGGAGAGTCACATTTTGTCTGGGATGTGGATTCTGAGATGCAACCCATAATCCAAAGAATTGATTTATTTTTGGTTGTGCATAAGTTTGTGGGTATTTACATGTGAGTGTAGGTACTTGCAGAATCCAGAAGAGAACATTCACCCTCTTAGGCTTGGAGTTACAGGTAGTTATGAGCTGCCTGATGTGGGTGCTGGGAACTGAATGTCACTCTTCCACAACAGTGGGAAATACTCTTTTCTAAAAATGTTTATTTATTTATGTAATGTACATTGAGGTTTTGCCTGCATGTATGTCAGCATGAGGATATCAGATCCCTGGGAACTGGAGTTACAGACTGTTGTGAACTGCTATGTGAGTGCTGGGAATTGAACCTTGGACTTTTGGAAGAGCAATCAGTGCTATTAACCGCCAAGCCATCTTAACCACTGAAATCTCTCCAGCATCCCTCACTCACATTTTGTTTGTTTTGTTTTTAAAGAAGCATGGTGTGTTCATTATTTTTATTTGTGAAAAACACAGACGTGGGAACAAAAACCACCACAAAAAGTAAGGAAAAGAAAGCATGTCTCTCTTACCAGCCAGTTCTGCACATTGTAATGCAGTTCTTATTAATGTCTCACATTTTCCTGTAGTCTCAACGACACACAAGCTAGTGGTAGATGGTTTTGTTTCCCTCACTTTAAGCACCCTAGAAGATCCAGTTACATGCTACAAGGAAGAGGGAGTTACTGTCTTTTCTAGATTCTGACTAGACTATAAAACTATGATCCTAAGTGTGTTCCTGGGGTTGAGTATATGGGCTGTTCTAGGCTTAGTCATGGTAAATGATTCTGCCACAGACATCTCTATGCAAATTATCTCAGGCCTCCTTGTCTGAGTCTGGTATTGTTTAATGACCAAAAGGCAAGAATGGGTTATCTGTCCAGGAGAATGAACAATTCCTTGAATCCTAAAGTCGAATATAGAGGTGATGGGGGTGAGAAGCCAAATGCAGATTTATTAAAGAGCTTCTTATTGGGGGAAGTCTCTGGACTGCTCAGATGAGCAAAGCATGGGTGATGTTAGTTTGGTACTCAGGTGGATACTTTGGAATAAAGATTTATTCTGTGTTTTTCTTTTAATTAATGGCCCAGCATTAAGGATTCTCCAAAAGAATAATTTGCTATAAACCAGGGGTGGACAATATCCTCTCAGTGTGACTCGAAGCACACATCTTGAGGGACAACTTCAGATTGCCTCTATTACAGCTCGCCATTTGGTCGGAGAAAGGAATTAAGCAGATTAGTCAAGCTAGGTGCTTTCTTTACAAAGCCATGGAGGTTATTACTCAGGACCTTGTTATCTCCAAGGTGTTTGCAAATTGATTTTGGGATAATTTGTTCCAGGTAGAGAAGTTAAGTTGGCAGGCAGATAATTTCTGGACTCGTCCTTTGTGCATTTTAAATATATGGAGCCTCTGACGGCCATTATCAACTCTCGGGAGCTCCCATCAGTCTCCAGTGAGGCCTCAAGGGTGGTATTTTGTAGCTCCACGATGACTCTGCCTAATTCCTTAATATAATTATTCACAGAACGGCTCTGGACGGGACCAAGAACAGCCCACTCCAGTCTGTGGGAGCTGAGCAGTGGCTGCACTCAGCTCTTCCATCGACTTTTGCCCATGGTTTACTGCTCTCCTATTTCAGGCATTAGCAGTTTTCAATTTCTGACCACCAGAAAGAAAATACAGAATTAATCTTTCCAAACATTTACTCTCTTTTCATGTATTTCTAATGGTAGCTACAAGTGCAATAACAAACGTCTTCTCGAGTGTATAAATGTACCCAACTCAAACGGCTTGCAGGTTCACAAGTTCATGTGCAGTCTAGGTGTTGTGCCTCGCTCTTTCTCTCTCTCTCTCTCTCTCTCTCTCTCTCTCTCTCTCTCTCTCTCTCTCTGTATTTCGCTGTTTGTCTGTCTTCTCAAAATAGACCATGGAAGCTCATCATAGTGTTTCCTGTTTTAAGAATCATGAAGGCACAAGATTATTGCTTACAGTTTTTATATTTTGGTTTTTCTCTTTCCATGCAGAACAGCCTTAAAAAGAGAAGGAAGAGGGGATGAGGACAGGACTGTCTTATTAACAAACACTATATCATTTTTAAATTAATAGAAACATTTGTATTAATTCTTACCATGGATTCTCTTCTGTATCTGAGATAAACTCTCCAATAAGACCATGCAAAAGATACACTTGGACATTCAGTCCAGCTTAGATGATGGCCATCCTAAGACCTCAAGATATCTAGATGAATAGTGAGTCCCAGAGGGCACTATATAAATGGGGTAAGTTAAGCACTAGAACTCAGGGCCAGATTCCTATCCCTTCCTTTCTCACTTTATACTTTCGACGTTTATGGCATTAACTGCAAGTGTCATTAAAGAATGTGTATACCAGGAGTGTGTGACTTTGAGTAACACAGAGACCCTAAAATTCTGATAAGAAACTATAGGTGTTCTTCTGGGAAATGTACGAAAGTGCATTGCCAGAGTTCTGTGCCTCATTTCAGAAATTCATGTGAATTCTTCTGTTGTAGTTAATCTTCCCTGGATACATAACTAGGTCTAAAATCATACAGGGGATGAGACAGACTTCAGGGTGCATGTGCCGTGAGGCTTTCAGTGAGGTTTCGCTGAGGAAACTACCCTGCACATGAGTATCATTGTACCATGGGATGAAGTCCTGGGGCTTAGTAAAAAGGACAGAGGGGAGAGTACAGTTAAGCACCAGAATTTCTCTGCCTCTGCTTCCTGGGGACAGATGTAATGTGGCCAGCTGCCTCCTGCCCCTTCACCACGTCTTTCCTGTTCTGATGGACTGTAGCCCTAAACTAAAACCCCCATGCACCTTTCCTCCGTTCAGTTATTCTGTCAGGTATGCTGCTACAACAACAACATAAGTAAATAATAAAATCTCTGAAGCCCATGTATAAGTCTATGTATTGACAATAGAGAAAATATCAGAGAACCTACTGAACCTACATGCCCTTATATTACACTTCTTTGAGACTCTAGACTACCCTTTGCTGCAGGGACAGAGGGTGGGAACATAAACATAAAAGAGATTACAATTCAGCATTTCCAGTTTTTCAGGCTCCCTACCTTTGGGGGAAAATAAGCACACAAAGGTTTTCATAGAGTGCTGGTGCATAAATGCCTCAGACCCATGAAAATGGTGCACCCAACACATTCATATCTAAAGCACATAGTCCATATAGGAACCTTCTACAACTGTTTATTTCCAGGACTAGAGATGTAGCTCAGTTGTTACATGTTCATGTAGCACAGTTCCCAACATTATATACACTAGATATAGTGCCCCACACCTTAGCCCAGGACTAGAGATGTAGAAGCAAGAGGGTCAGAAGTGTAAGGTTCTCTTTGGAGACATAATGAGTTCTAGACTAGTTTGGGACACATGAGACCCTGTCTTTAGAAAAGAAAAAATGTTTTTAAATCCATCTTTTTTTGCATCAGCAACATCACTGGGGTCTTGAGATGAACAACTTGGCAGGCAGAGGTTCTCGGAGAGAGAAATCTCATCTTTTATAAACCCGTGCATCTCACTGGAAGTTGAGGCAGTCTGTTCCTTGAATCCAGTGGTGAAGGTAAGTACTGACACTGTGCCATGGAATTAGAGGATATCATAGCTGAGAAAAACAGCAATGACAAACCGGGACGCGGGTCATATTGCAGGGGACAGCCTGTGAAGGGGCCTATTGCCCAGTAAAGGTCTTCCAGGGAAAGCTGAGGGGAGAGTATTATTGGGTTCAGACATTTACAGGGGTCCTCTAAGTCTGTATTGCGTGGGCAGAAATCACCCAAGGCCAGTCGGATCAACAACTAAAACCATATATTGTGAAGATTTATTCATTCACTCGGGAATACAAACATTCCTGAGATGTTGGTGTGTTCTACAGGTTTATTCAGTTAAATAATAGAAACAAGAACATTATTTTCTCTAGTGGGCTGGCTACCTGGAAGGGGTCATGAAGAAAACTTGTGGAGTTTGTAAATTTTCTATACCTTGAATATGGTTATACAATTTCCTAGTTTTCCTTCTATTGCTGGTTTAAAAACCACGACTGAAAGAAACTCAGGGAGAATGGGATTTATTTCACCCTGAAAGCTACAGACCAGCATTGAGGGCATCAAAGCAAAACCTCAAGGCAGAAGCCATGGAGGGAAACTGCTTCCTGGCTTGTTCCCCGTGGCTCACTCAACTTGTACCTCTCATAGATCCCAGGACCACCTGAACAGTGATTGGCACCACCTACAGTGGGCTGGGCCCTCCCACATCAATCATTAATCAAGCAAATGCCTCAGAGACATGGCCGCAGATCAATCTTACGGTGGCATTTTCTCAATTGAGATTCCCTCTTCTGAGAAGACCCCAGCTTGTGTCGAGTTGACAGAACACTAACCAGCACAGTGACACTCATCAAAACAGACCTTAAAATACAGACATCTTTGTGTGTGGAAATGGGGTCTTGAAGTTGAATGAGAAACTAGGCAAATGAGATGATTCAGCCAGTCAAAGTTCTTGAGCACGGGCCTGGTGACTTGGGTTCAATCTACAGAATTCATGCTAAAAAGCAAAACACCATGTCTCAGCGCTGTAATCCCTGAACTCCTATAGCGGCATGGGAGACAGACACAGGAGGACCATGTGAAAGCTCTCGGACCAGCTGAGCCAGAGGATGAAGCTAAACAACACAACAGCAAAAGAGACCCTGTCTCAACAAGGTGGAGGGGGGAACAGACACTTCAAGTTGTCCTCCGACTTCCACATGCATGAACGCATGCGCACACACACGTACACACACACACATATGTACACACACACACACACACACACACATGCACACACATGCACACACACACACATTTATAAATCATAAAAACCAAACCAGAGCATTACTGATCTCTGGTCAGTCAATGAGAAAGACTGTTCACAGAGATACAAGTTTCTAACTTTATTTAGAATGAATCCTACAAAGTTTATAAGAAGAAAGGAGGCATTTGAGAGCAGATACTCTTTCAGAGAACCTGAATCTGATATCCAGCACCCCCATCAGGTGGCTCACAGTCACCTGTAACCTCAGCTCCATGGGATCTGGCAACTCTGACTTCTGAAGACACCTGGGCTCATGTGCACAGAATCACACATAGGCACACACACACACACACACACACACACACACACACACAATTACTAATAAAAATAAATGTTTAAAAGAAGGTGAACCTTCAATCCTGTGCCTTTTCTCTCCAAGAAATTGTATCCTTTTTTTCCCCCCGATCTTGACTCTCCAGTACATCCCCTATTGCTCAGATACTGTTAGCTCCCAACCAGGAGCTTCCCCACATATAACACAAGCAACCCCTCTCTGACCTCCAGCATCCACTATGAAAAGACCAGTGATTGACACCTGATGGCCTCCCAGCCCACAAAGTTTGGAACCAAATCAAGAGGGAGAAAAGTCAGCTGTTGGAGAGCCATAGCCTGACGTAGAAAATGGCATTGGCCCCCTCTGGCTGGATTTCAAAGCCTACTGAGGAAAAAGATGTTGTGAGCTCCCCTCAAACCCTGGGCTACAGCTGCCCTCGAGATGCCAAAGCTCTCCTTCGATGTATAGATGGTGGAGTGACCCCTTAATGTAATTCAGCCTCATCCTCAGGCGGCAATCTTCAGACCAATTCTGTCTTTCTTTTCCCTGCTGTGAGCACTTGTAACAGTTTGACTCCCAGAAATTCCTACGGAGAGCAAAAGTGCTTCAAATAGCTGAAGACAGATTGGTGTGTGTATGTATCGTCTGCTTCGGACAAAAATCAAATGTTCTGAGGAAAACTGGAGGTCATTAAGGTGTTCGGGGAACCTTAATACGGTTCAGGTAGGGATAGTGTGGCCTCTGGCACATGCTACTTCCTTCTTTACTCTATCAGAGCTTGCATTTATTTTGATTTACTGGTCATGTGGTCTCGAGAGGTCTAACAACAGGTAAACGTATGTGCACAGGGAGACCAGCACAAAGGATATACTACCATCACTCCCACGCTTTTACAAATGCCATCCATGTCAGTTGGGCTGTGTTCTTTTTACTCTTAACCAAGTCATGTACCGCTCTGTTTTTCAAATCTGCCGTAAAACTTCTTGTGTTGTGGTTGTGTGGACCACTGAGGTATCTGCAAAAGATGCTCAAAGTCACTGTAGTAACCGAGAGATTACTGATGCTTGTGCAAGACTGATGCATAAAATAGTGGGTCAAGGATCAAGAGATGAAGGGGCCCTACAGCCAGAGTTCAAGTCTTCTTTGCCCCTGTTCATCACTTCTCAAATGTGTGACCCTAAATAGTCTACCTGAGCTTTGTGGGGTTTGATTTTCTCACCTCGAGATTGGAAAACTGCTTTATGACATAAGTTGCAGAAATATTTAAATTCTCTAGATAGCACCACAAGGATTGCCTATGCATTCACTGAGTCTGTCCTGCCTTTCAGAGTCAGAAGGGGGGCCTGTTTTCTTATCCTCAGCCTGGTTGGGGACCAGGTAGTCCCTGAGTGCAGTCAGATGAACCACAACAAACAATATACTAATGGGTGCTCCTGGAATTAGCCTTCGTCCCTCATCTTGAACTTCTGACAGCAAGACAGAACTCTAAGCAAACAACCTAAGTGGGAGATTTAGTTTATATTAGAATTATGGATGTTTCTCTCCATCATGGTGGCGAGGGTATGGGGAGCAGAGGTGCTTATATCACAATAACAACCCAGAACGCAGTGGGAAGACGGAGGGATGGAGGAAGGGGGGAGGAATAAAAGGGAGGCAGAGAAAAATATTACTGGCTTTCTTCTTCTGTTTTTCCACAAGAGTCCCCAGCCAATATGGCCAGTGTCTCTCACATTCAGAGCAGGTCCCCCTGTGCAGTGAAACCTCCCTGGCTATGGGGAAACACCTTCACAGGTGCACCAAGACTTGTGCTTTACTAGTCTCCTAAGCATCTCTTGAACCAATCAGATTATCACAGGGTCAAAGTTGAATAAGTATTTGATGTCTTAGCTGGATGTGGCGAAGCACACTTATATATCAGTACCAAGATTTGTGTAGGGGCAAAGAGATGCGGGCATCAGGAGGAATGTTGGAGAGAAGCAGATATGGATGTCTAAGGAGCAGAAGGGTTTGCAGAGGAATGGAGGAAAACTAAAACCCTGCAACAGAACAGTTCTCAAAACACAGATGAAGAAAACTCTCAAACAAAGTCTCGAGTTTTCAGACTGTGAAATGTGAAGAACACAGGGAGATCCAGACCAAGCCAATCAGCAAGCTCGAGTTTAGGCTCACCTAGGAATATCTTTGAGATATATGACTAGAGAAAAATCCCCAATATCTAGAAAACATACAGCTATCCATCAAAACAAATAGAAAGACTTTTTCTTTCAAAGAACACGCCAGCCCTCACACTGCATCCTTTCAATTTGAAACCCTGGGATATGGGGAGGAAGGAAATGATAATACTAATAATAATTATAACCCAAGTGACAGCAGAGTGAGCTCACAGACTGGACATCTGTGGACACCTGTCAGTGCACTTAGGATGTTAAAATGCTAATTGGTTTTATGATCACAGAAATCCTATGGGTAACAGCTATGAAGACCAACTTTTTAAATTTTTTCTAAAAAGAAGAGATATCAAGATGAATGTCAAATAATTAGTCATTCAAAGAACCAAGACTGGGACTGAAGTACCTGCCTAAGAGGCTTCACTCCCAAGCACTAATGTAAGGATAACATTACCACAGAGAGAAGAGGAGTACTCCTCCGAAATGTGCCAAGAATTTCACAGCCAGAGAAGACATTCTTTTTGCACATCCAACAGAACAGAACTCATATATATAGGAAAAACACCACCCACTTGTGTTCCTCAGAGAAAAGAGACTTGACAGTTAGCCGCAGCGCACCTTGGCATGATCGGTACCATAGTTTCCAGGATGTGGAGTTTGAAAATGCCAACAAACAGTCCCCACAGGAGCGCTAGCTGCTACAAGACCTTTCTCTCTGAGATGAGAGTCAAGAAAAGAAGATCAGCCCCACATTCCCTCCATAAGGCTCAGGGACCATCACAGAAGAGAGGCAGGGGTAAGGGAGGAACAGAGGCAGACAGTGTCTACTGCACAAGGCAGAACTGTAGGGCTCATGAACTAACAGCAACAGAGCCTTCACCAGTCCACAACCCTAACTGAGGAGCTAGGGACAGTTGAGGCTTCTGGGGACGACAGAGTCAGTTTTCTTTATGGGTGTGGTTCCTGTAGGTCAACCCTATTCCAGTGGATGACCCCAGACCCATGAGCACATGGGTAGGATCCACTGGAGTTGGTGGGTTATTTTTTAAAAGGGAGAGGAGAAGACGACATGAAATTGTGGGGTGGGAAGGTGAAGGTGGGCCTTGGAGGAGCTAGGACGGAGGATCAAAATACACTGCTTAGTGGCTCTGGTGGTGGCACAGCCTCCAGGAACCAACAAGGTCACAGGTTGCAGCCCCTACCCCAAGCTTCCATGTAACCTTTGTAATTATTTTTTAAAAATTACACTGTATAAAATTCTTAAAGAATTATGTTTAAACAGAAAGAAAGCTGCTTTAAGACAAACTAGACTGAAGGGAGCCCACACTGTGCGGGGGGGGGGGGGGGGGGTTCCTTTCAGGCATGTCTAGCTAATGCTAGTAACAAGTCATTCTGTGATAAAAGGTTAACCCTTTCATGAGACACCACAAATGCTTCTAGAAAAGTCTCTCTCAGACTGATATCTGTGGGTTTAAAATTCTACTTTAACTAATTCAAAGAAGAAAACAAAGTTCCACCCACTTAAGTCTATTAAAACACCAGCTAGCCAGCCAGTCAAGAGTATAAGCTTTCAATCCCAGCAGTACTGAGATGCCACTGGCCCAGGAATTGCTGCAAGCTGAGGCTAAAGTAGGCTGCATGGTTGAGTTCTAAGTCACATTTGGCAACAGAAGTGAGACAATGTCTCAAGAAAACAAAACAACAACAACAACAAAAAAACACCCTAAACGCCTAGATACTAACACTATACAATAGATATATATATCTTTTGTATAGATACTAGATACTGTACAAGATGTTGATGCTCAATGTCTCTTTTATACAACTTTAAGGAAGTAGGGACTTTCCCACACCATGCCCATCCCTGTCTCTCAGAGAGATGTTTTCTAATAAACATGCATTGGCTAGTTCTTGTAAAGATGCAAATTTAAATAAGCCCAGTTTTCTATTATCTCATGGTTTCTCATGCAGCATGTCCTTTTCTGTGATTCCTCCCCTGGCATCTTCCCAGACATCTAGGTACCAGAGATCAAGAAGCACAGGTGCATCGTTTGTCTTGCTGGTTTCCCACCAACATCACAGTAGCAGTGGGAGATACAGCTACTCCTGATACCATCCCAAGGTCTCCACGGTGATGAGACTTGAATTTCAAATGGTCTTAAAATTTAAAAAAAAAAAAACAAAACTAAAAGGTAAAATTTCTCCCTACAGTGATCCATGCAATGAAACAAAAATATTCTCATATGGATCCAAGGCTCTGTGTTTCCTAAAATGTCGCCTCCTCACATTACACGGGTAGTAACCAGAACTGAGTCCTGTGTCTTCTCAAAGTCTACGCTCTTTCCCGAGTACTGAACCGCTGCTTTCTGTGCACTATACAAATGCTCTTCCAGGTAAGCAGTGAAGAAGACCCGGTGGGTGTGTTCACGAAGGACTTTCCATGCATCCAGCACCATGCTGGGGGCACACAATTCTTTCAGGCAGCTGGTATCATCATTCCTACTTTGTAAGTGAAACAAACAAACCAGCCAACAAAACCTACAGCTTAAGAAGATTAGCTGATCCTGATTACCAGAAGGAGCTGGGATTCAGTCTAAGGAAAACCACAGACAAGTTTATCAGTATCCTCACTGTGTGAAGAGAGAAAACAATCCTGCCCAAGGTACAGAAGGTGGTGAGGAAGAGAAGGCAGATCCAGAACTAGCCCATGTCATGTTAACAGGAGCCAACAGTTATGGAGCTGTGGATGCAGAAGGTACGTAGGAAGTCTCCACGTTTCACCTTCTGGAAACTGAGGTGTTTCCAATATGTGCCTGACAGGCAGCTTGAAGAGGTCCAGGGATAAGAAGCATATTTTCTATTGACCATACAAATGGTAAAGTTTTAAAATGATTTATTTTAATTAATTGTGTGTGTGTATGTGCGTGCATGCGCATGAAACATGTGCACGGGCCTATGTGTGTTCCCATGTGCATGTGAGTGCAGGTGCCCATGGAGTTCAAAAGCAATCAATCCCCCTGGAGTAGATAGTTGTAAGCTACCTGATGTGAGTACGGAGAACTGAAATTGGGTTCTGTGCAAGGGCAGTGCACGCTCTTAACCTCTGAGCCATCTCTCCAGCCTCTCTAGAGTCTTTATACTGAGACAGCACACACCTGGCCTCTAGGGGGATCATTCTCTCCAGCCCACTAGGTTCATTATGCTACCTTCACCATCTTAACTTTTATACACTGTTGATACAGAAATAGCAGGGGGCATCTCAGCTTGTGCTCCTTTCTCTGCTAGACTCCTCTTCCCCTTCTCCAGCTAACTCACTTTTTCTTGTCATTGAAAACTGAGCTCTCCTGTGGAGTGCCTTCCTGGAGACTCCCATCCTTCTACTTTGTTCTCTCTGCTTTCTGGTTTCTTAGCACGGGATGCAAGAGGCAGAGGCAGAGCCAGAGACAAGGCTTCTGCAGAGGCAAGAAATTAGAGATGAATTCTCAGGAGGCAGGAGAGGGGAAGCAATGGCTCTAAATGAGGATGTGATTTCGATTGCAAGACTAGATTCAGCCTAATCTCACAGGAGCTCTGGACATGAACTATACCAGCGGTAGGCAAAGGCACAGAAGTACATGGCATTAATTAGTCAATCTCCCTGGATACAGAGGCATCACTACCTCTCCCTCCGCCGAGCAGTGCAGCTCCCACTGCTAACAGCACTTATCCTGAGACAGGGAATATTACTCTCCTAGAACTTCTGAAACAATATGCCCCAATGCAGACAGCTGAAAGCAAGAGTCGTTTATCGTCCTGCAGTTCTAAAAGTGAGACGTCTGATGTTGAATTGTCAGTAGGACCACTTTCCCTTAAGCGGCTCTAGGAAGGCTCGTTGCTTACCTCGCTAAGCCTCTTGGGTTAAGTCAACAGTCCTTGGGCTTCTGTGGTTTGTGCATGCACTTCATCACCCTCTACCCTGTCTTCATATGTGTGCTTATGTGGCTGGAATTGGTACCCAAATTTCCTTCTTCATATGGAAACTTAGTTCGTACTAGATTAATGTCTATATAATGTCCATAGTTAGGGGTTTCTATTGCCGTGATAAAACACCATGATCAAGAGAAACATGGGGGAGAAAGGCTTTGTTTCGTTTGCACAGCCCACTTCTGACCGCTAAGTGTCCCACCTAAAGGCAGCAAGGATTATGTCTCCAATTAGTGTCACCAGTTTGGGGACATGTGATCTACATATGAGTCTTAGAGTGGGGCATTGTATAAACCAAACTATAAGGTTGAGTTTTAATATCTCTTATTTTGGTTGCTTAAGCTGGAATCTGAACTGAATATCTTTGACTCCCCATTCCGCTGCTTTTAGTCATATGCAGTAGTCACTGGAAGCCCCCAGCCCAACTCCTTAGTGGTTAGCACTTCCACGCTCTAGAAACGTCCTCCCTCCAGCACCTGGGCTCGCTCTCTGCTAATGTTGCTGTCACCGAGCTGTAAAGAAACCATGGCAAGGCAGACTGGCTCTGCCAAGACTAGATACTACACTCAGGGAAAACCCTCACCCCAAGGAAGGATGAAAGTCCCTAAGTAAATACCCTAATTTGTTGCCTCTTGATAAGACAGTATGGTAATTTCCTATCTCTCAGGTGACCCCTAGTGGCACTGATCATCAGATACTAGGCAGGGTTACAAAATCCTGAATCATCCTTGAGGGAACCCCTTCCTTCTCTGCCTCATCTCCCCATCCCCACTAGTATGCCCTTTAACTCTTAGGCAAACTACTTGCAAATGTGTTTCAGAGTCTGTTTGGGAAAAAGTCCAATTTAAATTATTATGAAAGCCTTGACATGTTATTTAATATCTATATCTCAAATTCCCCATTTGGGCTGAGGGTATAGCTCAGGGGATAGAGTATTGGTATAGCAAACACAAATACCCAGGTCCAATCCCAGTACCACATGAAAGAAGGGTGGTGGCACATGCCTACAACCCCGAACACGGAAGGTGGAAGATCAGAGGTTCAAGGTCATCGTTGGCTAGTTGGCAACTTTGAGGCCAGTCTGGGCAAAGTGAGATCTAGTCAAAAAAATAAAAAAATAAAAAACAAAAACCCCAAATAACAATGATAAAAACCACAAAGAACATTAAACATTAAAATTCGTAATTTATAAAACAGGTTAATAATATCCCTTTCCTTACAGGAATTGCCAATAGGATAAAGTTAACCACTGTATTTAAAACAAACAGGACACTTCCAGCACATAGGTATATGTCATGTGCCTGTCCCCACACTTCTACCCAGCTATTGGTGTGCTAGGCGGTACAGAGTCCCCAGTTCTCTAACTCTGGAGCACAGAAAGATCCCAACACATTTTCCTGCACACGTCTGGATAGAGAATCAACAACAGCAACGTCGGTGTGTTTTCTAATAAACATTTTCACAAGTAAAAACATTCAGGAGCCCAGCCTCAGTCTACTTAACACATCATAGCGAAACCTATGAAGTCATTTCGAAATTGCATAATTCAGCAACAGCTTAGCACCAGATGAGATTTTTATGATCTGCAATACTCTGTCTGCCCCTGGCTCCTCTTTGTCCCTCAGTGCCTCATAATTTTCAAGATTACTCTTGGCTGGGCTATTTCCCAAAATTAAGAGCACAATAATTATGCAAGAAGAGCCTTTTTAAAACTTACTTGCTAATCAAGAGTCTTCAGGAAGCATGAATCAAGGGTCTGTCTCCCTTGGAGGAGGACCTGAGAGACCTAGGATTGTCAAGCTTTGCAATCAGAGGCTGCTCTGCAGAGGCGCCTTGTCTCAGAGCAGCAAAGGTCATCTCGCAGGCAGTCTTTCGTCCTTCTGTCCCACTTTTTCCCAGCAGCACTGCTCTAGAGAAATGAGTAAGAGGAACTCACATCTTAGAGAGTTTGGATCTCTGAGTTCCAGATATACCCATGTGACCATTAGAGGCATCGTATACGACAGGGCAAGAACAACTAATCTCTTTGTGTCATGCATAAGCTTTTAGTACTGGGCCTACTTATATGAACCCATTCACTCTCTGTACCATACTATAATGTAAATATTATTCTAGGTGCACTTTAAAGATGAGAAAATTAAAGGAATGCGCCAGCCACTTATCTCTACTCTTCTGGCTTTAAGCTCACTTTGTAATGACCACCTCTGGGAGTCTGGGATAGAACCCTCAAGTTATACTTCAGGTGCCCAGTAATAGGAGACTCTAGAGCAGCGTTTCTCAACCTTTGGGGTGTGACCCCCACAAAGTCACATATCAGATAGCCTGCATATCAGACATTCACATTATGATTTATAACCACAGCAAAATTACAGTTCTGAAGGAGCAACAAAATAATTTTATGGTTTGGGGTCAGCACAACATGAGGAGCTGTAGTAAAGTTGGTTAACCCTACATAACCAAGCTGGGCAGCATTGGGAAGGTTGAGAACCAGTGCTCTAGAGAGAGCTAAACAAAGGACTGAGATGTTCCCTTCTGGTCTCATTGCCAGTGCAGCAAGAGGCAGCTAATTTCTGAGCTTTCACGTTTTCTGGTCTTCAGTGCGGTTAACCATAGCATAGCCTCTCACTGGAAACAACATTAGAATCCAGGTCATGCCCTTAGTGCTGATGAACTATTGATGGGAACCCAACCTTCGGAGGTCTCAGCAACTGGCCCTCCAGGGTTCCTTTTCCAGACTTCTAGTCCCCATAGCAAGACTTGTTCCCGTTGGCTGGCTAAGACCTAGATGTAGCAGGTGCTTCCTGTTATTTGTGGCTGCTACAGCCTCTCACATTTGCTCTGTCAGCCCTCTATCATTTATGTAGAATTCCTCCACCAATGAAAGCTCTCTGCTGAAATACTTTGTATGGGCTGAGGGTTGGTTAACCCTACATAACCAAGCTGGATTTTATAATCATCATCATTTTCCACATCAAGAAACCAAGACACAGAAGATAAGTAATTTATTACATGGTAGTCAGGATACCCAGATTGTCCTGCTCCAGAATTTGTGTTATTATTACATTTTATCATCTATCTATCTATCTATCTATCTATCTATCTATCTATCTATCTATCTATCCATTTATTTCGTGTGTGTGTATTTGTGTATATGTACACACTATGGTTCGCTTCCAGAAGCTAATGGGTAACTAAACAGGAGTTGTTTCTCTCCTATAATGTAGGTCTAGAATTTGTGATTTTAACTGCTTGTTGTTCTAACCCTCTGGCAGGCCACAGCCCAAGACAAAGATAAGAGCTGAGCAGAAAAACTCTAGTTCAACAAACAACTACTGAAGACTGAGTCTCTTTGTTCCCAGGACAATAGATGAAAGTAAAGCACTATCTCTACTGTGACAGAACCTGAGACTAGAGAGAGATACAAATTTAAATGTAGTGGGATGAAATTGGAATTATACAACTGATATGGTAGGTCCAAAGTTATACTGGCTAAGACAGGAATGTGATAAATCAGGAAAAACAGCCTGAAAACAATGTCCAAGTTCTGTTCTCAAACTTATAGAACCAAAGGGACTCTGCAGATGTGATGGAGACACAGCCATTGGGTCTAGTGCCCTGGGTTGTGCAGGTGGACTCAGCATAATAACCTGTTGGAGGAGAGAGCCGCTTGTTGGTTCCAGACCACTTAGCCCCGAAATAATCACACAGATACTATATTATTTAAATCACTGCTTGGCCCATTAGCTCTAGCTTCTCACTGGCTAACTCTTACATCTTAATTTAACCCATGTCCATTAATCTGTGCATCACCACGAGGTAGTGGCCTACCAGCAAAGTTTCAGCATGTCTGTCTCCAGCAGCTCCATGACTTCTCTCTGACTCTGCCTTCCTTCTCCCGGGATTCCATTTATTTCTCCCCACCTACCTCTATTTCCTGTGTAGGCCCAAGACAGTTTCTTAATTAACCAATGGTATTCACAGAAATTAGAGGGGAATCCCACATCAATAACCTATAGTAATTTTTAGTGAACAAGGAAGATGAAAGAAAGATATTTTTCTGTGGCTTAGAAGATGGATAAAGATACCTTATTAGATAGTCCTAGAAACTGGGAAAGGCCATGGAATAAGTATTCCCATGAGTCAAATGAGCCCAGTATAGTTAGTTGTTATAGACATCTGACCTTTGGTAACATCAGATAAGAAACCCATGTGGTTTAGGGTACAAAGTTCATGGCCACTTCTTATAGTATGTACAGGATATTAATACTAGAAAAGATATCAAAATCAGATGGAGGAGCTCATAGAAGGTTTCTTGGTGACATCAAACCATGATGCACATTTTTGAAAGCTGAGACTAAAGTCTTAAAACAGGGATGAGGATGGGGTAGATTCCTCTGAGCCAAGTCTAGGCTACTCTTGAGCTGTAGGTCCTGTAGAAATCCAGGTGACATGGGGAGGCAGCATAAAGAGGAGCAGAGAAGTCAATGGGTACCAGACAAAGTACTCATCATACCAAGACTTTGTAAGCGCTGCTATGACACAGACGTCAATTCCTTTGTATAACCCTTCTGAATGTTGGGTGGAGAACAGGTCTGAGGAAGGAAATTAGACTTGGGAATCTAGTAAGAAAGTCAGCATCTGCTGTCAGGTATGGACAGGAGAGATGCTGGAGAGGGCTGAGGAATATGATGGGGTTGGACAGGCTGGGTGAGAGGAATAAGTTACAGGTTAAGGAAACTAAAGGAAAACAAGACATGGCCACTGAATGCATACAAGAAGCAAAGGAAATGGAACCAATACAAGGCGAAGCTTCAAGAGTCTTGGGTTCCTACACAGATTTCCTTGGCCTCTATAGTGCATGTGTGGTTAATGTTAGCTGGTATCTAGCCACTTTCCTTTCCCAGTATTCCAATGCTCTGTGATAGTTCTTCCAAGCTATATCCAATGCCCCATGTGCAATATCTTTGCAATTCAAAGGACAGTGTGAGGGATTAAAACAGTCAATGAGCATTTGGGTCAAAGAGAGGTTGGCTTACTATTGTTTAGCTGTGTCACTTTGGGGAAGTTACATCATTCCCTTGAGGCTTGAGTTCTTCATCTTCCCATCTTCAACTGGGGCAATGGATCTTATCTGACTTGGTCTTGGTGAAGATCAAATACCTGACAAAAATGATGGCCTTGTTTCCTGCAATGTTCCCTCTCTCCATTCCAAAGCCCTTTCCAACAACGGTTATCTAGCCCAGACTCTTAAGTATCCTGTGATCTACAATCTGACCATCTGGATCCTTAAAGCATCTTGGACTAAAGTGAAAGAATCAAATTCAGATCCATGAATGAAGAAACTACTTCTCTCACACAAGCATCAGCAACTTGTGGCCAACAAGCACCAGGAGAAAAACTGGTACTGTCACACTAGAATACATCTGAGAAAACACAACGAATGGAGATGCAGAGAACAAGGGAAGGAATATGCAGTCTAGAGCAACTACAGACCATGAGGCTTCATCAGTTGCTATGCTACCAGACACTGAGAGAAAGGCTTGCACAGAAGCGGGATGGGGCTTAGAGATATTGTTATTTTGCAAATTTCTCTTCTTGGTCTATCCCTATGCACAAAGAAGAGATGCATAATTAGTCTTTAAACTGCTGAAATGGCTAGAAGTACCTAAAAGTCTAGATTCCTCTGAAGTGTCAGGAAGGGGGGTCCAGATGGATTAAGAAGCTTATCCACATAGCCTGTTCAGTTTGTGTGGAGAGTTTAAAAGATGATTGTCCCCTTTATGTAAAGGAACTGAAAAATTAGCTTCTCACAAATCCCCTCTTATTCCTGTAGGGCTATCTCTGTGCTCTGCCATATTCAGCCAGGAGAGAGGAGCCAGCTGAGCTAAGCAACTGCTCACATGGCAAAGGGTTTGAAAGAAAAGAATTCTGCAAAACTTTGCAAGGTCCTATAGACTGAGGTTTTATTCCCCAGGATTCTGTCTTAAACAGGAGGCTATAGGCTCTAAGGGAAGAAAAAATGACTTTACTTCGTGCTAATATCTTCCACAGTCTCCTATAGCTCCATGCAAACTCAGTATTCATGGCCCTTCAAGCAAAATTCTAGATATTTCTAATATTGAGTTCAACTGTTTCTTGAAGATGGGTGCAAAGAACTTGAAGAGATATGTATTGGCTTCCACCGAGTTTTATAAAACTATCAAGTTTTAGATGGAGCAATTTTATAGAAGAAATTCTACATGATGGCACAGAGAAGTTATTTTCAAATTTTTACACACATAAAAGATTTCAATGAAATTTTACTTTCATGAAAATACTTTCTAGAAATATGAAAAGAAAATATACTTCCAAATCCATTTGGGAATCCACGGATAAATATCAAAATCTTACAATGATATCATATAAAAAGTAACTCCAAGGCCCATCTCTCAAAGTATGGAGACAATAGCCTACACAATAAGAAAATGAAGAAAAGCAATGAATTTATATAATGAAGAACAAATCATGATCGGGTTAGTTTTATTCCAGGAATACAAGACTGGCTTAAGACCAGGAAATCTATCAGATGAAAACCACATAATCTCAGAAGAAATGGCTAGAAAAGACACAAAAGAGAGGATGGAGAGGCCTCTAGATATGACATGCTATTATACAAATCAACTCTCAGCAGCTTTGGTTACTAATACAAGATCTCTATGGGATCAAAAGTTAAAAATTTAGACACCAAGAATAATGAAGTGGTATTAGATGCCTCACCCCTCGCTGAGGAGTTCATTGCAGTCAATGGCTGTTGAGAAAGGAATAATCACTTTACTTTGGGCTAGCGTAGCCAGTTAGTCTGCCTATGCCCCAGTGGATACTTATAAGAAACACTAACCTGACTTAGTTGTTAAAGAAAACAAAAACATGAACCTGAGGATATGTTGTGTGGTATGGAAGAAGCTAGGCTATACTTCTATATATATATATATTCTATATATAGTCCATATATATATATGGACATGCATGAAATTTTCTAAAAAATGCATTCAATCATTTCAAAAGATGCCAACGAAATATTTGATAAAAGTCAACATCCACTCATGCATAATGAAGTTCTTAGCAAATAGTCATAGGGGAGAATTTCCTTAATGGGATAAAGGATGTACAAAATATAAGTCTAAAATCATAATTGACAGTATGATATTGAAGGCTTTCTCTTAACTTCCCTAGTTCTACTGGGTATTCTAGTCAATGAAATGAAGCAAGAAAAAGACATAAAATTGGAAAGGAAATAAGATAGTTTCATTATTCATAGAACACAGGATTGTATATATAGAAAATTCTACTCCCAAAATCTCAAAAGATGATGAAAATTAGCAAGGATATTTTATCCAAGTTCCATATATTAATATTCATGGAATATAAACTATTATAGAAAGAAACATAAAAGATGTCATTTACTGAAAAGTAAACACAGCAATAATGTTCCCTTTGGGTGGAAGTAATTGATTCAGTAATAGCATGAGCTGGACGGTGGTGGCACACGCCTTTAGTCCCAGCACTTGGGAGGCAGAGGCAGGCAGATCTCTGTGAGTTCGAGAACAGCCTGGTCTACAAGAGCTAGTTCCAGGACAGGCTCCAAAGCTACAGAGAAACCCTGTCTTGAAAAACAAAAAACAAACAAACAAAAAAACCCAGAAGTAGTATGTAGAGTACTGAAAATATTTATGACCATATTTACCTTGTTATATGAATGTATATTTGCAGAAAAATTGAGATGTTCATATATTACTATCATTTATTTCAATGTATTATACTTCAAAAATAAAACAGTTTCACAAAAGATACCCAAGAATGTACATATATATGCATCTATGTTTGTGAATATATTCTTATATCCCTCTACACTTAAAGCTATAAATCATTACTAAAAATGTTTTAAAACTTTGAATAAGGAAGGAAATAGTTTATGTCTATGAAATAGAAGAGTTAATATTGTACAGTTCTAGATCACCTTGAATTGAACACATGAGAATATTTTGTTTCATGCTGGCTTTAAGGAAATTTTGACAAATGAGTTCTCAAATTTATATAAAAATAGAAAAGGCCTAAAATACTCCAAATAATATTGAAAAAGGAAAAATCTGGAAAGTTTATATTTTAGGTTAAATATCAAGGCTTACTACCAAGCTCTGATAATTGAGAAAGTCTGCTACGGACTGTAAGCAGAAAAATAGGCTATAAGGCAATGACAGTCTTACCTAGCTGTGATCCTCTGAATGACTATTCTGTGCTGGCTGGTTTTTGTCAATTTGACACAATTAGAGTCACCTGAGAAGAGAGAACCTCAATGGAGGAATTGCCTCCATTAGATTGACCCATAGACAAGTCTGTTGGCATTGTATTGATTGGTTAATGATTTATATGGGAAGGTTCAGTCCACTGTAGGCAGTGACACCTCTGGGCAGGTGGCTGAGTTGCATATAAAAGCAGGCTTATACAGAATGGGAAAAGATCTTCACTAACCCCACATCAGACAGAGGTCTGATCTCCAAAATAAATAAAGAACTCAAAAAATTGGCCATCAAAAAAACAAATAATCCAATAAAAAAATGGAATACAGACCTAAACAGAAAATTTTCAACAGAGGAATCTAAAATGGCTGAAAGACACTTAAGGAAATGCTCAACATTCTTAGTCACCAGGAAAATGCAAATCAAAACAACTCTGAGATTCCATGTTACATAAGTAAGAATGGCCAAGATCAAAAACACTGATGACAACTTATGCTGGAGAGGTTGTGGGGTAGAGGGAACACTCCTCCATTGCTGGTGGGAGTGCAAGCTACAACCCCTTTGGATATCTGTATGGTAATTTATCAGAAAATTAGGAAACAACCTTCCTCAAGATCCAGCGATATCACTTTTGGGTATATACCTAAAGGGTGCTCAACTGTGCCACAAGGACATGTGCTCAACTATGTTCATAGCAGCTTTGTCATAGCCAGAACCTGGAAACAACCTAAATGCCCCTCTCGACTGAAGAATGGATAGGGAAACTATGGTACATTTACATAATGGAGTACTACACAGCAGAAAAAAATAATGACATCTTGAAATTTGCAGGAAAATGGATGGAGCTAGAAAACATCATATTGAGTGAAGTAACCCAGACACAGAAAGACAATTATCACATGTACTCACTTATAAGTGGTTTTTAGACATAAAGCAAAGAAAACCAGCCTACAAATCACAATCCTAGAGAACTTGAACAACAATGAAGACTCTAAGAGAGACATACATAGATCTAATCTACATGGGAATAGTAAAATACAAAATCTCCTGAGTAAATTTGGAGCATGGGGACCATGGGAAAGGGTTGAATGGGAGGGGAGAAGTAGAGAGGGGAGCAGAGAAAACTGTCTAGCTCAATAAAATCAATTTTAAAAAAAAGCAGGTTGAGCAATACAGAAGAAACAACCCAGTAGTAAGCAGGTTGCTCTATGACCTCTGCTTCAGTTGTTGCCTCCAATTTCCCACTTGAATTTCTGTCCTAATTATTTTTGATGATGGACTGTGATCTATAAGATGTAATGAACCCTTTCTTCCCTAAGTTCTGGTCAGCGTTTTATCATAGCAAAGAAACCAAAGACAAATACTAACTTTCCAGGCAAAGTGTGACCACAAGTACAATAGAGGCATAGTTATTGGTGGAACCAAGCACTCTTTGTCTATATTTGAGGCCACTTCACGAAAAGAAGTTTACAACTGGTACTCTAAGTTCAGTTAAAAACTCATGTTGGAACTGGAGAAATGGTTCAGTGGTTGTGAATACTTGCTGCTGCTCTTGTAGAGGACCAGAGTTTGGCTACCAGCAAGTACATGAAGGCTCATAACACACTGTAATATTACAGTTCAAGCAGCTCTAATACTCTCTTGTAGCCTCTGTAGGCACTATAGACACATGGTGCACTTACAGACTCATAACAATAAAATAAAACAAATTAAATCTTGAAATATAGCCATTAAAAACCCATGATTGATGCCCCCTTAGACCTGGGGGGGGCATTTTACTTCTGTTGAGTAGATAAACTGGCAAGGTCCCAAACAAAGAAGTTTTACTTTACAATGGTAGTGATGAATGTAGAAATACGTGACTTGACTATTAAGGTGCTGGGAATAAATGGAGGTTGAGTGCTCAGCCCTGAACAGAACTGTTATTCCACCCTCTTTCTCCAAGGTTCAAAAAGTCTTTGCAAGCCAGTCAGTAATGGCACATGTCTTTAATCCCAGCACAATCCCAGGACTCAGAAGCAAAGACAGGCAGATCTCTGTGAGTTATAGCCCAGCCTGGTCTACAGAGGGAATTCCAGGATAGGCTGCAAAGCTACAGAGAAACCCTGTCTTGAAAAACCAAAACAAATAAACAAGAAGTCTTTACAGAAGATAGAAGAAAGAATGTAGAAGCGGGGAGATTGGAAGACAGGCCGAGAAATGCAATCTTCTAGGCTTGGTGCAAGCAGTGCACTCGCATGACCCCACAACATTTGAGGCGATCTACAGTGTTTTCTAAAACCTTTACTTTTTACTTCTCTGGAATAAATACTTAGAAGGTCAATTTTCTGGTTCACACATAGTTTGAAACAGTCAAACTGCCTTCCAGAGCAGCTAGAACATTGCCCATGCCCACTGCAATGAGGAAGGAGCCAGCCATTTGCCAACACTGGTGGTGTTGCCATCTCTTGTTCTTTGATTGTTTTCTATGTGTACACATGGATCCCGATCATCTTTACTCCATTATCCTCTACCATTCCCCTCCTGCTGTGCCTTTGCTCCCAACAGCCGCTTCCTTCTTTTGCATCATACTTTTAGATTTCTAGATGTTTCTGGTAACTATATACTGATGTTTCATTGTGTTTCTATTTCAATCCCCAGCAGTCAGCAACTGACTACTTTATGAGTTTAGTTTACATTTTAAAAAAAACTCCTCATTGAAATGTCTGCTGATGTATTTTTCCATTTTCTTATTGTCTTGATTTGCTGTTATTTTAATGGTACTTTATATATTTTAAACAGTACTCATCTGTCATATATGGGGCTGGAAAAGTATGCTTTCTTACTCTATAGCTTGTCTTTTAGCCTCCTTGAATGAGCCTTCATGGAGTAAAAAAGCTTTAATTTTGGTAAGGTTCAATTTATCAATTTCTTTTTTTATAAGGCATGCTTTTGATGTCAAGTCCCTATTAATTTTTAGTTCCACACCAATTCATACAAATAGTTCATATTCTTGGCCAAAAAAGTAATATGCTCAAGGATTCATTTGACACTCCTAGGCTTGGTTCTATTTTATACCCCCAGAGAGTTCCCCAATAACACAGAAATACTGGTGTGTGGTGGGGATCCTGAATTATTTCAAAACCTACAGTGCCTCCCTTCATTTATTTTTTACAAGTACAATATTTTTTTTTAAAATTAGGCTTCAATCAAGATGATGGATAGTTGTTTAAAATTGGGGAATTCAAAGACTACTAAATAAGATATGAGACAGTAAAACTCCAAAGAACATACAACCTGGAAGGCACACATCCAATACAATACTGTCCTTCAGCCTCCCGTTATTGAACTTGACTGGGAAGAAATGAGAGCGCAACCCTGCGTTTGACGGGGGATTCGTGCAGGAGAGCTGTCAGTCTAAAGAGTGTGAGACATGCTTAAAAGCTTATTTAACATGTGATTCAGCGTTAAGACACAGGTGCAGAGAGCTAAAATTCCTTGTCTCTTGTACAAGAAAGTCCTGAACAATGCATGCATTAGATAACACCATCACTTTTGAATTGTTGTGGTCAGTTCTACAACAGGTCCCAACATACGTTGGTTCTTCATGACCACATCCTAGTATAATTACTGTCGACACGGAACTGAACGTAACAACTGGTTTGGAACACAAGTACAGTGAGAAGACCATGAACTTAAGTCTGAGGTCAGGTCACAAAAATGTCACCATCTTTTCTACCTTGTCCTCCCTCCCTCCCATCCCACCCTCTCATTTTCACCTCTCTTCCTTCTTCGCCTGCCTCTCTTCTTCTTACTCTCTTCTTTCTCCCCCTTCTCCTCTCCCTCTCTCTCTTTCTTCCTCTCCTCCCACCCCTTCCTTTCTTCTCCCTATGTTCACCCTAATCTTCTAACTCTCTCTCAATTTTCCTTTCTGTTTCTACCCTTCTCCTCTCTGCTCTCCTTCAGGAACACATGGCACAGAAACTGCATCTTTAGCCAACACAAGTGATGTCTTTCTGAGTGAAATAGTTAAACTCTCTACCCATAAAGTTTGGAGATGGTATAGCCCAAGATGACTCTTGAGCTTAGCCTTCTGAGAGGGCCCAGTACAGAGCTGACCCAGCTTCACCAGCATCCCAACCCAGGCACACGGAATATGTTTCTGTTGTTTCAAGCTATAGGTGACCAATACATTATGTATATTCCATAGATACATTCTATAATAATTTAGATGTATGTATCTAGACTCTTTTTGTAACTACAAAAGAAAGTCTTAGATGGACATAAATACCAAGTAGAAAAAGGTAAAAAACACAACTACACACACACACACATGTGCGCACGCACACAGCCTGACATTTCTTTTAAGATAAGTTTCAAAATCTCCTTTGAAGATGAGACTCACAAACAGGCAAAGACGGGAGAAAACACAGTTGAATCTGTTTGGGATCAAAATAAAAAGAGTAAGTCTACTGATACTGAAGGATACCCTTTAAAGATGTGTTTTAATGCATTTAAAGAGGTATTTGAACACTTGATAAGCTCAGTGCTTTATTCCACAGAAGAAAACACTTGTGGGCAATAACATCCAGATGTTTGGTATATTTTTCTGTGTATTCATTAATACGAGGCAACAGTTTCTAAATTACTTGAAAGGAAGATAACTGACGAAAAACATGTAAACAAAATACAGGTAGATGCTTGTAAAACATGGAACTTGTGATGGTAAATCTCAATTGTCCACTTAAATCTGACTGAGAGCTACCTAGGAGATTCATAAAACACATTCTTGGTGCACTTGTGGAGGTATTTACAGAGATGATCTACCAAGGGAGATGACTCAACTCAGTGTAGGTGGCAAGCCCCATAGTCTAAAATCACAGATTGAAGAAAAGATGGGGCAAAGGATAATTCCTAATACTTACTGGGCACTGTCCCTGGGTGTGCCTTCTGGCTGGGCTGGAGCAGGGAGTTCTACTAAACCCTCCCTTCCACAATGTACTAAAACCATGAGCCAAAAGAAGGTTTTTCTCCAGTAAGACAATATGTCACAGAGATGGGAACGTAAAATGAAATTTAATATAAGTATATGTGTTTATTACATACACATGCAGGCATGCATGCACGTACACACATATGGTACAGGGTAGGCTTCTGTATTCATTATTCAAAGTTTCCAACAGCTAGGGAGTCAGTTGTTTACAAAAGTTAGGTCTAAAATCTACCTCTTTATTTCTTAGGTGGAGGAAAATGTTTAAAATTTACTTTTGTGGTCATACATGCAATAATAGCAAAAGTGAATCTGGAAGTTTGCCCTGCTTCAAATAGATTCCTTTGCTTCATCAATGAGGAGCATTGACAGGCTCAGAAAAACGGCCATCATTGTTCATAAAGGACAAAACACATACACATACCAAAGGTGTGTGTGTATGTGTGTGTGTGTGTTTGGTCTTGCCAAAATACCCATCTAGATCTTAACCAGTAACACAATCTTATTAAGTCACATATGCCAAAGTACACTGGCACATGGTGGCAATTTCCCCAAAGCATTAGCAGTTTTTAGACTAGGCCTCTAATGGCATCATTCCTACAGAGCACACCACAGCCTGGAGGACTTTACGGTCTCTGCAAATTGCCTCATGAATTTCCCCTTCTACCTTTTATTCTCCTACAGGAAGGAAATGCTCCCAGCTGGGAATCTCAGTGAGGTTCCCAGACAGCTAGCCTGTATCAGTGGTGACCCTTTCCCAGAAAGGTGATGTGAAAATAGTTCGGCCTCAAGGTCAATTCAAAAGTTAAGTAGCCCATCTCCTTGACATATAAGAAGCATCCATGGGGCTTTTCCCAGAAATGGTAGTCATCACTGAAACCATGAGGCTTGGTCCTGTCAAGAGCTCTTTGAGGTCACTCAATTCCACTCACCTTTAAGTAGCAAACACCAAGGTTCCTCCAAGTGGCTCCCCTATATATGGATAAATACTGTCTTTATTAAAGATCCTTATAGAAAGAGATGATACTTACAGGACAGCTTCTGTGACCTCGCCAGTTAACCCCCAAACTCGGCTACATATTAGAATCATGGAGAAAGGTCGAAGCTCCTGACACTCGGGCCTTAACCTTTAGTGAACCACTAAGAATCTCCGAAATGAGACCCAGGGATTAACAATGGTTTCAACCTCCCCAAGCATTTCCAAGATGCAGACAAACACAAGCATCACCAGGCTTCCGTTTTCCTTTTGTAATCCAAATCCTTCCTGAACACTGATTCCATGAGTGAGTCCCCAGCTACCTTGTTCTAGTCAGCAATGTTAAACTTACCTCTATGTATCTAATACCGGTATCAGAACCAGCAGTAAAGGGACACAAGAATGAACGGATCGAGGAAAGGTCTCCTTTCTGCCCAGTTCTTGCTTGGTATATGGGTTTGGCATTTTCGGCTGCTGTTGTAAAGGGCCTTCGCTAAGGCAGCTCATAGAGACATTCATGTGGGTTTGCGACCCAAGAGAGCTAAGGAGGCTTTGCGGCAGGCAAGCAGGGGGATTGGATCAAGAAGATGAGAGGCCATAACTCGAACGCCAAGCACAAAGCAGGGAAAGTGAGCAGACTCTGGTGAGTCTATATACTCCCTTTTTAAAGGGATTTTATTAAATTTTTATATTATGTGTATGCATGTTTGCCATATGTAAATGCAGTATGTATGTGCCATACCCAAAGAAGCCGGAAGAAGGCGTTCAAGCCCCTGGAACTGGAGTTACAGGCAGTGGTGAGTCACCACACAGGCCTGTGAGTGCACGGAATGGAACCCAAATCCTTTGCCAGAGCAGGAAATGCTCCTAACAACTGAGCCATCACCTCTCCAGTCCCAGGCTATGCACACCTGAAGCCTATCCCTGACGCTGCTTCCTCCAGCAGGACCGTACCCCCTCCACCTCCCCAAACAGCCACCATCTAGAGACCGAGTGTACAAATGTCCTAGTCTATGGGGGATGCTGCTATTCCTAATCACCACAGACTGAGGAGGATCTCAGCTGCTTTCAGAGAGGTCTGCAGGGATTAAACAATCACTGTGGTGTAGCAGGCATGGAGGAGAGTGAGAGATGAGAAGAAATCCAACCTCACTGTGCTTTCTTTGAGAACAGCCTGAAGTGCAGGAGTCAGCACTCTGAGGCCAGGGTAGCATCCCTTACTCTATACTCAGCCACTACGATCCTGGTGTACTGTGCTGCTTTGCTTACTCATCCTGAGTCAGGTTCGAAACACAGATGGTCACACATATCACCTTACAAGTCCCCATTAAAATCCTTGGACCCACCAGCTTGTCTGACAACTTCTAAAATGGCATGTAACAGTCAACTGGGTACCCACCAATGAACCTTTGTTTGCCCACTATCTTAACAGTTGAAGATATATTTGAACTATAAGGTTCCATCTCAAAGATCAGGGGGCAAGTTCTTTGTCTTTTTTACAAGCAAAGGTATTAAACAATGAGAGACTAACAAGGGGAAAACCCGAATCAAGGGGCACAGGACATATGAAATGTGGAACATTCTTTCAGAGGCTTTTGTAGCCCACTCCAGCGCTGTTCCATTCTGTGGGATGCCGTCATTCTTGTCTGCATCTCTCTCCCTAACAATAGAGTCACTGTGGCATGGGGACAATGGCCAACCATGCCTATGCCCCTCACAGAGTCAAGTGCAGTGTCTCACATAGAGGTTTAAAATGAGAACCATTTTATTTCTTTTACTGTGTTTCTAATGCCCTTTTAGGGTTAAAAAATAAAGACAATTGATAAAGGAGCGAGCCTACACAACAATTGAGGCCATGCTAAAAATACAAAATTGATATCCTTAGTAGTAGACCTACATAAAGGTCTCTCTATCTCTCTCTCCCTCTGTCTCTCCATCCCTCCCTCCCTCCCTTCCTCTCTGGCATCAGCAGCCAAACCCAAGCCCCTGGTTTGTTCCCTGTCTGTGGGACCACTGGGTGACAGATCCTGGAAGGCAAGTTAGTCACAAAGGGCTTGAGAATTTTATTTACATAGAGATTGATCCTTTCTACCCTAGAATTTGTAGTTTTCACAGAATTCTCTATGATGAAACAAAACACACCTCCCATTTAATGTGACCCATGACAATTTCTTTTATTGCCTCAGCTTCATGTGCTGCAGCTTCTAGGGTCTCCTCCAGTCCTCTCAGGACCCTCTGAGAAGCTTCAAGACTGAGAGACCCTTCCCCCTTCATCCAGGGTGTGTGACATGTGCAAGAATCTGACACAGCAGCTCGGGAGATAGGAGGCGTGGAGTATCTCAACTTTACAGAGGATGTTTCTCAGTTTAAAAAAAAATGTTCTCACTTAAGAATGCTAATGGACCATGCACAGAAATAAAGTCCCTGACCTACTTTGAAGTTGAACTTATTAAACAAGCCGACCTTATTACTCAAAAGAGACTGTAAAACAGGAGAGAGAAGCCCAAATGGACCCCTCCCAGCCTTCTTTAACAGGAGCAGCCAAGAAAAGCGCAAACGAGTGTTGGCAGCCAGTGCTGTGTGGAAACAGATTAGATGTTTTCCCAAGTTGCCCTCAACCTTATGTTTTGAAGTATGGCCTCTCACTGAACCTGGAGCTCTCTGGTTTGGCTAGACTACCTGACCAGCGAGCCTGAGGGATCCTCCTGTTTCCACCTCTCCAGCTCAGGGATTACTGGTACACACCACCACACCAAGATTTTTCATATGGGAGCTGGGAATAACATTGAACGCAGACACTCATGCCTGAGCCACCTCCTCAGTCCTTGAGCCAGTGTTTCCTGACGACCTAACTCTGTGATCCAGGTGATGACACTGTCTCCACCGGACTATCAGAATCCTTCTCCAGGGACCAGACAAGGTAGTATTTGGGGGGCTGTTTCTATCTACAATATTTGGTGAGTCTGTTTTGTTTTGTAAGGCTGGAATATTAAAATGAAATAAAAAAGAATCCATTATCAAGGGCATATCACAACAGACCCTGTAAGACAGGTGAGCCACTATGAGGAACATTCAGCCTCCAAGGAGCCCGTAGTCTGGCAGAGCCGGGGGTGGTCCATACTGATGAATGGATTTATTTCCTAACAGCAATTTGAAAGCTGCCACAAGGCTACAGCAGACAGAACACAACTTGTGTCTGCAGCAAGAATTCCCTCAGGCTCTCCACCTGACAAGTTCAGTTTAGCCGAATGAATCTTTCCGTACATTTTAAGCCGCTGCACAGCCACGAGTGGCCGTCTGCAAGTTATAATCAGATTTATCACATGGGGGAGGAAGCGAGTGGTAATACATTTCCACAGGGCTTTGGGGCAATAACGTGAGTCATTCCCTGCTCATTCTGGAAAAACTCCTGCAGCCGCAAGGTACATTATCCAAACCAGGATTGGAGGGAGGCAGACGAGGTTCATGACAGAACAGTAGGTGTTGGTGACCCACACAATGTGGGATTAGTCAGTATTGATGGGTTTTACCGTGGGATGCTCAATGATGTTACTCAGAGAAAGTCACGATGCTGCAGGATTGGAGGGCCCCTTTCCAGTCCAGATTTCAGATTCAGAGGCCTTTTCCTTTGTGGGGTCTTTAGAACTGACACACCTTCCAGAGCTCAGAACACACAATGGGAGGAGATCTTACAGAAAGAAGGAAGAACCATGGGCTTTAGATGGACAGTTATGACTTCTCCCAGAGCTGGTGCTGGTGAATTTGGGGTTTGAAGTTGTACAACCAGAAACATGGCAGAGACTGCTTGTTCTGAATGCTCCTGGGTTTAATCGCCAGCACTATATAAAACGTGGGCGTGGTGGCACACACCTGTTATCCCAGGCTCTGGATATTTAAGCAGGAGAATAAGAAGCTAAAAGTCATTCTCAGCTACAGAGCATGTTTGAGACCAGCCAGGGATACATAAGACTCTCCTACAAAAACTAAAAAGAAGTGAGCATGGCTCAGTGAGATTTGGGGGGGGGGGGGATTCCTGCAAAGACTGGATGCCCTGAAATCATCAAAGGTCACATGCTAGGAAAAGCTGGAGGGACTCAGAGAGAAGGCACAAGATCATCAACTCTACCCTATTTCATAGCCCTTACCTGTAGTAGCACATGACAGGGCTCAGACAGTGACACATTTACAAGTATTTCAGTCCCCAAGGCATCACACCTACAATTCCTTCTCTCCTCAGTTTACAGATATTGGCATCGAAAATCATACGTCCAAAGCCACATAGCTTTTGCATGGCAAAGAAAAATGTGAACGTGGGCCAGCTGGAACACTGAAGCTAACCCTAATCCTTATCTCTTTAGTGCCCACTTTTTCTTCTCCCATGTGCTAATTCACCTAGGTATACCTACCAATCACATGCCCATTTGACAGCCACACCCGTCCACCGACCTGAAGATGCTTCCACCTCCATAGCGCCTTGCAGAACTCCGAATGAAGGGCTGTTTGCTCTCTACTATGCATGCTCTTATTAAGTGCTTGCCCTGGCAGCTACTCTTGGTGCCACTTTGAGATTTTTCAAGCCTTTGAGCCAATATAGCATGTGCCTCATCTCAGCCTGGGAATTTTCAGGAGCACCCCCTCCCAGGGAATCAGCCAGAACAGTGAAGCACAGTCAGAGAGCCCAAGGTTAGGAGAAGGCAGCCATCCTGGCTGCAAAAACTTTAAGAGGCTGGTGTGCATGCTCATTTGTCTGCGGAGCGATGAGTGTGGTATCTCTTCTCTACCTTAGGAACACTCTCCTGGCACACTGAACCTCTGTGGATTCCTTCCTTTTTAACTAACGGGAAGAATGTGGACTACCTGAGTGTATTTACTCAGAGTGTAAATAAAGGGCTTCCATTGACCCCAGATGGCTACCTCGTGCCCTACAATTGGTAGGATAAAGAAGGCAACACCCTCTCTACCAACCACCATGGACAACAGAGGCCAGGTTGAAGACTACTTAAAACATAGGGGTAGATGAATAGCTAGGTCACAATGCTGGATTCTGAATCTCACCAAAACTGAAGCTTTCATGGAAATCCTGAGGAAGACATTCCCTGTCAACTTCCATTCACAATTCCGGTCACATTTCTTTATAAAGTCATGATGGGAAGCCCAGCGCCATAGCCAGTCCACATGCGTGGGGCTGACTCACCTTTAACTCCTCTAGTTAAAGATGCTCTGCTTATCTGTATCCAGAAGCAAGGCCAAGAAGAACTCCAATGATCAAAATCCAGAGACAAGCCCACTCTTCCACTCCTATCATTTAGAGAATGCCAGAGAACAGACCCAGTGCTGCTCGGTGGCAGTAAGGAATATTTTGTTCATCCATTAAGTACAAAGGTCGGGGGACCAGTGAGATGGCTTATTAGATAAGGACACCTGCCAAGTCTGATGATTTAAGTTAAATCCCTGGGATCCACAGGGTGGCAGAAAGGGCCAACTTCTGCGGGTTGCCCCCTGACCTCTAAATACTTGTTTGTATTTACATATTTAAAATTTTTAAGGAATAAGGTCGAGTTTAGCATTGCTACAGACCCTTCTGCAGGTCCATGGAATAAAAACAGAGGAAATAGATCACTCAAAATAAAACAAGAATAAAGGAGGAAAAGAGCGGTTTGAAGAAAAATTGTTACCAGGAATGAAAAAGAACAGAATCTAAGAGATAAAATCCAGGTACTTATGTACCCACACCTCCACTCTCCACCTGAAAGTGGTCTTTCGGTGGTTGGCAAAGCAATACGCAGTGGGCACACAGCAAAGAATTCCTGTGGGCCAGTTGAGGCTCCTGTTTCTGTTCCTCCCACTGTAACCAAGGCTCCATGAATTTCTCAAACAGTGAATCATCCAACCTCTGCTCTTGGAGGAGGAAGCTCTGAGACCATCTCTTCCCACTCCTTCCAAGTACTGGGTAGAAAAGTTGAACTCAGAGAAAGGAGGCACTTATCCCTGTCCTTCTGGTGACTGATTACAGTGAGTCACCCTAGAAACACCATGCCTCTCAGTGGGCTTGTGATTGGCCCAACACCCTGAACCAGTAACACAGTCGCCATCTTCAATGGCCCACCCAAGGACTCTCGCGGTAGCTGAGAGTAGTTCTTGGTACTTGAGCTGCCTCATCCCAATAAACAAACAATTCTCTACATGAAATGATTTCTATGTGAAATATCTGAAGACTGTTTTTCCTGCTGGGTTTCAATGAACACATATACTAGACAAGTTTCTTTCTGCATCTCAGTTGCTTTATCTATGAAGTGTTGTTAATGTCTCAAAAATGTGTACAGAAGATACACATACAACGTAAGAGTAAAGGGAAAACGTGAAACCACGAGCAATTAGCCACCTCGGCACCAGCGATTTTGAGAAGCTGAATTTGTTCTTCTATTGGGAAGATTCTTTCTGTTCACAGGAGGGAATGTGGGAAGAGATGACTAACACTAAGTGCCTTCTGAAAGCCATATGGAAACCCTACTACTGTAGAAGCTGCCTAAAATATCACACACACACACACACACACACACAGCCTTAATGGGTCTACCATGTAATAAGAAACAATACCCCTACTGAATATCAAATGCTGGAAACAAAAACTCCAGAGTCAGGAATGTGTTACCTCTTTGGTGTTTTTAGCCAGTAAGGTCCAATAGACCCCCAAACTTTAGAGATTACTGTCATTAATCTCGGTTACCCTCAAGAACTTAACCACAAGACTCTATTGCTGAAGGTAGCAAATATTTGAACCATAGAATATGGAATCATCAAGCTGGTACTTACATGGAAAATTCATTCATATTAGATAACGTCCATAGTGCTAGGAGGTGCTATGAGCACAACCAGAGGAGAAATGCCACACTCAGCTGCAAACACTGCCAGCCAACACAATGAATGGGCTGACAAGATATGCCTACTGGTACTATAGTGCATGAGTGTTCCATGTGTAACCAAACACATTGTGATTGGATTTAAGGCCTGTTCCATGGGATAGAACCCATACCTGGTCACCGCTATAAGGGCCCAGACTATATGGATGGCTAGGTCACTGGCCCTAGGGGAAAATTAGTGCTAGTGTTCTGCCAGAGGGACACAGTATTAAAAGGACCCCTGATGACATATCACCACACCAGTAGATTAGTGCGTCTCTCATCATCACACAAGTTCCCCTTGTAGACAAATAACACAAAGGTCCATAAGTGATCATGAGGCAGAGAATGAGAGCTTATAGTGTGTGTTCAGCTCTAAATGAAATGACTGTATGATAGTCCTCCCCTCCAAGGCTCAGGGACCATCTTGGAAGAGCAGTGAACTAAGAGTCAGAGGCTGTGGATGAATACAGGGAAACAATGCTGTCTAGACCCAAGGGGGAAGCTGCATGAATGAACACAGTGAGGAGGGTTGGATGCACGCATGTGACCTGCAGGACAGTGTTGTCTAGACACAAGGGGAAACTGCATGAATGAACACAGTGAGGAGGGTTGGATGCTCGCATGTGACCTGCAGGACAGTGTTGTCTAGACACAAGGGGAAACTGCATGAATGAACACAGTGAGGAGGGTTGGATGCTCGCATGTGACCTGCAGGACAGTGTTGTCTAGACACAAGGGGAAACTGCATGTGTAAACACACTGAGAGGGACGGATGCTCACATGTGACCTGCAGGACAGTGTTGTCTAGACACAAGGGGGAAACTGCATGTGTAAACACACTGAGAGGGATGGATGCTCACATGTGACCTGCGGAACAGTGTTGTCTAGACACAAGGGGAAACTGCATGTGTAAACACACTGAGAGGGATGGTTGCTCACATGGGACCTGTGGAACAGTGTTGTCTAGACACAAGGGGAAACTGCATGTGTAAACACACTGAGAAGAACGGGATGCACACATGTGACCTGCGGGAGTATAGGCGGATGAAATCCAGCACTGAGAGGATCAGGCGAGGTGGACATGAAGTTCCACCCTAGATGAGGGGCTGCTGACTAATTGATAACTGCTAAAAGAGGAAGGAGAGAGAGAGAGAGAGAGAGAGAGAGAGAGAGAGAGAGAGAGAGAGAGAGCGCTTTCTTTAAGGGTTTGGCCCCTGGTAGGTCAACTATGCTCCAGGGTACCTTACACCCCCAAGAGTATTTGAACACCCCTAACTAGACTTACAGGAGGGAGGGAGGGAGGGAGGGAGGGAGGGAGGGAGGGAGGGAAGAAGGGAAGGAGAAAAAGAGGGAGGGACGGAGGGACAGAGAACAAGAATCTGAGTGGGGAGGGTGAGAAGTGGTTAAATCTGGGAAGAGGTAAGGAAGGGGAGTAGATACAGTCAAATGACATTGTATAAAATTCTCTAAGAATTAGAACATGAGCATGCAGCCACCTCAGCACCAGTCTTTCAAGTTATTGAGTTTCTTCTTTCGTGATGAATAATCTTTCTGTTCAGAGGTCTCATTTCAAAGACCTCGTTATTAGAAAGTAATGAATAAAACTATTAGTCAGTGTGATGATTAAAAATATCATCTACCACACAGAATTGTGAAGCAGCCCAAGAATCCAGTTTAAGAAAAAAAACAACTCTTATTACAACTTGAATTATTATTTCTGCTCAGAATATTTTAATGCCCTAATGCCCAGTACCTCAGGCTACTGTTCAAGGGAAGGGATCGTTGCAATACATTTAGCTAAGGTAAGCAGTCATATTGCAGCAGGATGGGCCCTAATATAACATGGCGAGTGTCTTAACTAAGGAATGCAAGAAAGGCAGACACAGGACGACATGTACAGATTAAGGAGTACATTGTTCCATGAATTCAGTTAGGCATTCCACTGATGCTCCATAAACTGCCAGAAGCAAGGAAAAGAAAGAGGAGGGTTTCCTACCATACCCATATTTTATAGGGAGTATATACCCCAATATCTGGACTACAGTCAGGCTTCTTGTTCCCAAAACTACGGAAGGGTGACTGTTGTGTGGTATGACACTGGCTTTGATGATACTGTGTTGTGGCCACCCCAGGAATATAGTTTAATAAAAGACAGAAGTTGCGTGCAAGCTCATTCTGGGCAGCACTCCTCTGCCCTGGCTATGTCACTGGGCAACTTAGCTCGGAGAAAGAGATCGTGCTGAGTTAAACTGACCATCAGACCTTCAAAGAGTCTGTGCTCTTCTGGCTGAAGGAGATTTGAAGTCTGGAGGCTTTGAGTCAAATTAGAGGCTCTAACACTGACTCTGAGGATGAAAGGCAACAAGTGACAAAGAACAGGGTGGCATCTCTGAGCCAAGGGTAGCTCCCCGCGGACAGCCAGCAAAGGAATGGCTCTTCTGTCTCACCTAAGCCACAACCAGAATTCAGGCAGACATAGGGGTGCATGTGGTGGCAGATGGTTCTCTGAAGTTTCAAGATGAGAATTCGGCCCACTGAGCACCTCAGTTTTGGCCTGGTGATACTTGGGACCCAGCATCCAGCCACATTGTACCCCAGCTTCTGGCCCAGGGACCTCTGAGATAATGGATGTGTGACTCTCAGCTGCCAAGTTTGAAGTCATTTCTTACAAAGCATGAGAAAACGAACACGGGAATGCACATCCGCTGTGGAAAATTCTATACGACTATTAAATTATAAATATATCCAAGACCATAAAGAAATACACAAAATGCTCATGGGTGTAACATTACCTTAAAATATATAAAATAAAATGATACTCTCTTCTAATGGAGTATACACCAAATTCCTATACAGATGAATAACAGAAAAATTTCACTTGTGGCTGGGTGACAGGATTGTTAGTTTAAAGCTGTCTAAGAGCTAGAAAGATGCCCTAGTTGGTGAAGTGTACACGCAGATGTGTGAGGACCTGAGATCCCATCCCCATCACCCATGAAAGAGTCAGTGCACATATGTAATCCCAGCTCAGAAGAAGCTGAGATGAGAGGAACCTGGGAATCCACAGGGCAGCCAGTCTAGCAGAATTAGTGAGCACCATATTCCATGAGAGACCTTTCTCAGAAAAGAAAAGATGGGATAGAGGAATGATAGAAGATACCTGGCATTGGCCTCTGAACCTCCCTCACATGTACACACACACACACACACACACACACACACACACGCACACACACACACACACACACACACACACACACACACACACACACACATATACTTACACATGCTCACAGATCTGTCTTTAGTCTTATATCACTTTAGAGTTATGAAGATAAGAGCTGTTTATGGTCTATGTGGCTCTTTACATTTCCATTCACTAAGACAAGAAGTCTTCATACTCATATTTTAATAACTTGAATAACCAAAGCAAGTCAGAATCCCTCATGCCTGAGTCCACCTGGGCAATGTATTAATCAGGCTGATAGTGACCTGACCTGTTAGTGGAAGCTCCCTGCAGCATGGCACCACATGTCACAGCACACAGTTTCTGTCCGCTCTGTATTGCCATCTTGGCCTACTCATAGATGCTGGTTGTAGCACCCCCAAAGAAATAACAAGAGGTAGCAGCAACTCATTTTCATGTTATAACACTGAAACTCTCTTGTCCTCTTTGTCAGGGTCACTGCAGGGTTCCAGGCTGTGGCTGTTCCATGGTTTTAGGCTCTGATAGAGGGACTTGTATAGGCCAATGACCAAGGCATGTGGGCAGTGATCAAAACTTCCTCATCTCTGACTTTGAGTCTTTGTTACTGTTATCTACTGTATCTTGCTACATCAGAGTCCATATGACCCTTCTCCTTCCTAAAGAGGGGGATGAGACTGAGATAACCTCATTGGCTGAAATCTACAAAGCTGGTAGGGACAGGGGTGAGCATGCAGTTCTGGCGGCCTAGAGTCCCTGGTGCTTATCGTCCTTTGTGCACCCCTTCCCAACTCCCCTACTTGATGCCTGGATAATGTGATGCTAGTAGTAGTAGAAGCAGAGGTGTGACAAGAGTCCCACTTCACAACAAGGTGCACAATGGGCCACTTGTCACCTGCACTAATAAGTCGGGGAAAAATGGGAGACACCAACTATAAGGCACTTGTATAGGAAGAGATGCATCATTAGGAGAGACCCTAAATGTCATCTCCGCTCTATGAAGAGGTTCCCATAGCCCAGGTGTCATTGTGATTTCTTCTCGAGTCCTGGAGATCAGGCTGAGATTTGGCCCAAGCTGAAAATAGGCTTAGTGTCCTACTTTGACTTGCCAGGTGCAGATTCTCCATTATTTGAAGAAAAGAAAGCATGACACAGCAGCTGAAAAGAGGCCCCTTCTGAGAACTCTGCGTACTCAGGGTCAGGCTCATTATATTGCTCTAATGAGTTAAGGATGCAGGGGGTGGTGGTTTGAATAAAAATGGCCCCCACAGGCCCATAGCACTAGTAGGAGATGTGGCCATATTGGAGTAGGTGTGGCTTCGTTGAAGGAAGTATATCACTGGATGTGGGCTTTGAGGTCTCAGATGCTCAAGCCAGGCCCAGTGCCACTCTCCCTTCCTGCTGTCTGCTGATTTGGATATAGAAGCTTCACCTACTTCTCCAGGACCATGTCTGTCTGAACACCACCATGTTTCCCACTATGATGATAATGGACTAAACCTCTGAACTGTGAGCCAGCCCCAGTTAAATGTTTTCCTTTGTAAGAGTTGTCATGGTCATGATGTCGCTTCACATTGACAGAAATCTTAACTAAGACACAGGATGAGATGACAGGCTCAATCAGGCCCTCTTCACATTCAGGGTACCCTGGGATCTGTACCATTCAGTTAAGATGCCTGGATTTAAGCCCACATCAACAATAGGACCCAAGAATATTGGACCTCTGATCTATTCATTCCTATCTATGGCATATGGTAATGGCAAAGTGGGATCTAAAGTAAAGTCCATCTTAAAGATTCAATGACCAAACTTTATACCAACTTGCACACATTGTTGATAGGCATAGTCATTGGAGCAAGTCCCATGGAGAATACTTTCACAATATCTATCAAAGATAAATGTCCAGGAAACCTAAACTTAGGAAATTATGCTAAAGATATGCTTGCACAATAAAATGAGGTTGGGACATGGTAATATTCTTTTTGATTAAAAAAATGTGTAGAAACAACCCAATGGCTACCCACAAAACCCAGGTAAACAAATGAAAGTCTATCCATACACTGGGATTTTCTAAATTTTAGAGAGAAAAGGAAACTTAATATGGCAGAAAGATTACCAGACACATTAAATGGGAAAATGAGATATAAAGAGTTTTGTAATATTCTTAGTTTGTGCAAACAAGCAATATAATGGAGGGGTTTTGAATTGTATTGTGGCGTGTGTGTGTGTGCCACAAATATATCTTAGAGCCAAAGGACTATTTTCAGGAATCAATTCACTCCTTCCAATATAGGTTCTGAGGATACAACTCAGGGTATCAGGTTTGAGTAACAATCAGTTTTATCCATGAGCCAAAGAATGAGAATCTGATTAATGTATATATAAAATGCCTCAGGAAAGATAACAAAAAAATGAGACCACTGGGAATCTTCAGGAAGACAAATGTGTTACTTGGATAAAGCATGGGCAGAGGGATCTCTGGTGTATACTTTTTAACATGGCATTTGATTTTGAACGATATAATAGTGTTAATAATAATAACAAAATATTAATAAAATATATTATCTAAAAACAAAAGAGAATAACATTATATTTATTTTTAAATTCCTTACAGCAAGAATTAGAGTAAGATTCAAAAGTGTGTTCCAAGGGTTCTGAAGACTGCAGCATCCTCTTCTTGGCACCTAGTACAGGCATCTGAGGGATGGCTGTTCTTCCTTCTCCCTTCTCAAGGCATATTACACAAATTTATTCAATTTGCCTTCCCATCATCCTCTATTCTCCAGTATGGTTATGTCTTATATGATACTCTTAGATTATTTTTAATTTTAAAGCATTTTGATGAATGTAGAAATAATAAAAATGATCTTTACAAAGGAGTAAGCAGGAACAGGATCTAAGCAGAGCTCTGGTTTGCATGCATCTGTTGAACACTATATTGCCTTCTCAAGGCCTCAATGTCCCCACTAGATCAAAAGTAGCTATGGAATATGTAATATCACCAGCTCTATCTCTCATGGTGTTATATTTTTAGAATTCTAAGCAGCTCACAGAATAGGGAAAAAAACAAGATTCACCCCAGCCCAGGTACCAGACACATACTCTCTTGCTCTACTGACCATAAGACCCATCCTAAATGAATCAGTCAACTTCCAGATGGGATAATGATATGGGTCACGTCAACACACATTATTTATGTACCAATTCTGTGGCAGGTGTTCTACTGGAAAATGGAGGTACAACTATAAACAGGACATAATCTCACCTTGATATAGCTCACAGTGTAGCATTCAGAAGGTGAAATGATGACTTTAATCTTCTTTATGCTATGACAAGGACTTATTGCATATGGTCACGACTGGCTGACTGGCACTAGACTTGATCTCCTGACAAAACAATTAATAAGCTACAAATAATCTGAGTTTTAATTTGTCAACATGAGATTTTGGTCACTAGTCGAAGAAAAATACAGATGTGTCAGGGTTTATCGTGACTTCCTGCCTGGGAAAATTCTCTAGATCCAACACAAGCAGGCAATGTCCAAGCACAGCATGGCAGTCTTACTGCACTGAGGAGGCCTACTGGAATCTGAGAGATGATGCTTTAGAGGCTGGAACTTATGAGACCAAGTACCAGAGAACGCATGAGGGATTTCTTTGCCAGTCTTTAGACAGTGACTGGCCTGTACGCATGCAAAGAAAAACTCTACTATCAGTTCTAACAAAGACTAAGTCACAGAGATTTGAGAACTAAAAACATAAAGAACAGAAGTTACATAGTACTGGGGAGCATTGCAACCATGCCCATCCATTCAGTGGAGACCCCAGCTGAGGCTCAGAAAGAACAAGTCACAGGCATGGGCACCACACCTGAAAGTAAGGACCACGCATGCGGATGACTGACAAAACTGAAATAGATGCATCCAAACAAGAAGCAAACAGCCTTGACAGGTTCAGGAGGACATGCCAAGCAATTTAACTGCCTGCCAGGATACAATTCAATACCCTTTAAAGAAAATTGACATAATTCAGACTGCCTAGAGCATACTGTCTGGGTTCCTTGTGAAGAAACAGGAAGTAAAAGAATAGTAAACAAAAACACTGAGACATGAAGAGTCCCCGAAGATGATTGAGAAGTTACAATATGCCAACAAGAACATTAAAATTACTAATATAGATATAATTAAAGAGTGAGAAGAAATTCAAAATGATAAAAGGACAAACAGGGAGTCATAGCAGAAGTAGAGAAAGTAAAATGGATGGATGGATGGATGGATGGATGGATGGATGGATGATACAATTTCATAATGAAAATGTGCCAAACCCAAAACAAAAAAGTTTGCTCTGGGATTAATAGCACTTCATCACAAGATTAAAAATTTAGCAGAAATGACCAAATCTGACTACCAATTGGGTGAAAGCAAGATTAAAAAATAAAGAGTTAATGAGACTCAAGTTGCCAGGCAATACCATGTGGTCTAACAGTACAGTTGTCTAGTGTTTATACGTGTCATAAAGATAAGCTGAAAAAAACACAGGTAGAAAGAGTATATAAATAAATAATAGGGTTCAGACACAGTGCTAGTAGATCAATGGCCTAGTATGCACCATGGCCTGGTTTCTATCCATAGCACAAAAAATAAAACAATAAAGAAAGGGAGAGGGGAGGGAGGAAAGGAGGGAGAGAGGGAGGGAGGGAGGGAGGGAGGGAGGGAGGGAGGGAGGGAGGGAGGGAGGGAGGGAGGGAGGGAGGGAGCACTATTGGCAAGCTAGGTATATCAACATCTGTCAATGGTTTCAAATATGTGAGAAGCTGAGGCAGGAGGATCACTTGAGACTTAGGACTCAAGAACAGCCCAGTTTCTTGAATCAACAAGATGGTTCAGTAGGTAAAGGTGCTTGTTACCAAACTTGACAACCTAAGTTCAATGCCCAGAACCCACATGGTAGAATGATTGAACTGAATCCCATGAGTCGTTTTCTGACTTTGATATGTACACCATGGCATGTACACACACACACACACACACACACACACACACACACACACACACACACCACTACAAGCAAATATAGTATTTTTTTGCTTTTTTATTGTTTTTATTGAGCTATATATTTTCTCCATTCCTCTTCCTTCTTCTCCACCCCCTTCTACCCTCTCCCATGGTCCCCATGCTATCAATTTACTCAGGAGATCTTGTCTTTTTCTACTTCCCATGTAGATTAGATCCATGTATGTCTCTCTTAAGGTCCTCTTTGTTGTCTAGGTTCTCTGGAGTTACAAATTGTAGGCTGGTTTTTCTTTGCTTTATGTCTGAAAGCCACTTATGAGTGAGTATATATTATATGTCTTTCTGGGTCTGGGTTACCTCACTCAATATGACTTTTTCTAGATCTATCCATTTGCCTCAAATTTCAAGATGTCATAATTTTTTTTGTGTGTAGTACTCCATTGTATAAATGTACCACATTTTCTTTATCCATTCTTTGGTCGAGGGAATTTACATTATTTCCAGGTTCTGGCTGTTACAAATAATCCTGCTCGGAACATAGTTGAGCACATGTCTTTGGGGTATAACTGAGCATCCTTTGAGTATATTCCCAAAAGTGGTATTGCTGGGTCTTTAGGTAGATTGTTTCCAAATTTTCTGAGAAATCGCCATACTGATTTCCAAAGTGGCTTGGCATTATAGTAAGATCCAATCTCTATACTAAATTAATTAATTAGTTTAAAATAAAGCCTTAATGGATGAAGAGTTATGTCACATTAATGGATTGTAAGATTAAATTTCAGCAAATGACAAGTTATCTCAAAATTCTTGTATAGAAAATGAAAATTTTGGCCAAAATCCCAAAAATATTTTTTTTTCTTTTTAAATAGGTTGACACAGTAGCCAATATGCATAGAGAGGTACAAAGGACTCAAAACAGTTAAAACAAAACTCATAAAGAGAGTGTGGAGGTCAGGACAGAAGCATGATACCTTTCACTCGTGTTTGCCTTGACTCTAATCCTGCTCTCAACACTCAACTCTTTAAGTCTATATGCAGCAGGATGCAACTTGTTACACTTCTGTCTTTCCTGTAAGAACCTTAAACTATAGCAGCTGCTCTTTTCAGAACAAAGATCTGAGATGGGCGGGTTTACAGCTTGAATAGAGATAGGATGCCAAACTCAGCCACTATCTGCCAGTGTCTAGCAAACTCACAGATATGTGAGATCATAATTAGCCGCTATTTGACTTAGAATGTAGAGAGTCTAGACTTCTCATCAATTTCAAAATGTAAGATAAATTTATAATAACCAAGTCAAATGAGTTATCAAAACATTAGTAAACAAAGCTATCAACAGAAAGGGATGGGGAATCTAGCTATGAGCCCACACATTTACAGTCACATAACATATTGAAAAAGTCCAATTACAACGACTTGTGGAAGCACAATACTTTTGTAATCATACACTATCAGATGATATCTATTTGGAGAAAATGAGCCATCATCTCCATTTAACACCTCATTCAGAGAAATCAACTTCAGACAGATTACATGGTCTTATTGTGGAACATAGAGTAATGTATCTTCTAAAATACAACAAATTGTTAATCTTAAGGGATACAATTCTTTCTCAAATGTGACAAAAACAAATAAATGCAAACATATAGATAGATGTCATTAAAGTGGTTATTTTTAAAACATGGTCTCATATATACCATAGATAAGAGATTGATAGATAACCCCCAAGTATGTCTGTGTTAAGGCATTTAACTCAGTAATTTTCAGAATAATGTAAGTTAAAACCACAAAGAATTATCCCTATAGACCTAATATTAGAAGAGTTAGCTTTACAAGACTGTCAACAATAACCCAGTCTATTGGCAGAGACTGCTCATTCATTTCCCAGCCACCCAGACCGGAAATAATCACACAGAAACTGTATTAATCACGATATTGTTTGGCCAATAGCTTAACCATATTTCTAGCTAGCTCTTACATCTTAAACTAGCCCATTTCTATTAATCTATGTATTATCATGTGCTTGTGACCTACCAATAAGGTTCCGTCCAGCATCTGTCTCCTGCGGTGGCTACATGGTGTCTCCCTGACTCCGCCTACTTTCTCTCTCTCTCTCTCTCTCTCTCTCTCTCTCTCTCTCTATATATATATATATATATATATATATATATATATATATATATATATATATTATATATATATATATATATATCTTTTTCAGCCTGGTAAATTCTGTTAAGCCACTGGCCAAAGCCCCTTCTTTATTAACCAAATAGCAATAAAACATATTCATAGCATGCGGAGAGGAAGCCGATATCACCATTCTATCTGCTAATACCTGTTTAAGTCAAAGAATAGCTCCACTCCAGGTTAACCAAAGAAATGTCTAAATGCTATGCATAAAAACACATACAGAGTGATCAGAACAGCAGGTGTCATTGCAACTAAAATAGGAAGCAAGACAGGTCTTAAAAAGAGAATACACATATTTAAATAAGGAATACTCAGCATAACACACACAATGAGTTGGACTCACAAATACTATTTTTAATGAAAAAAAGTCCAGAAACACACACTCTATGGTTCTAATTATATAAGATTCAAAAACAGAAAAAGGAACTCTAAAAAAAATCCTAAAACCATTGAGAATGAGAATTAATAATGCAGAAGGCAGGCAAGAAAGGTTACTGGGCACTAGTAATATATCACATCTTGGTTGAGTATTCTCCATGTCTGTGTATCCACTCATGATTTATGCTTTTTTATGTACTTACATGCTACTTTAAAATCAATGTTTACCCTATTCCCTCTAAAAGCCACTGCAAGAATCCAGCTGAGGGCTGGCAAGAGTCAATGTAAGGATTGTGGTAAAGACAGTGACAGAGTCAGTCAAGAAAAAAGAGATATATTGCCAGGTCCAAATGAAATGATCGGATGTGGGGATGAGGTGAGCTAGAACTTAAAATTAATCTCAGATTTCTTTCTGGTATTAGAGGTGAAATAAATAGGGAAATCATTAATAGAAATCAAAAACTCTAAGAAGAGCAGGTTCAGCTGGAGGTGCCCGTGGTCATCTGCAAGAATGTCTCTGGCATGTAATTAATTGGGAATTTGGGAGAATTGTCTGAGCAAGAGAGATGGCTATGAAAGTCATCAGCATCTCTAGTCATAATTAAAATAATGAGACTGGATAGAATCTGTCATAGAAAGAACATGAAGGAAAAAGCATCATCAACTGCTGGTAGGTGGCCGGTACTCTGGGGATCTGACATTTGAGAGAAGAAACTATGCACAGGGCAGACAAATTTCAACTCTAGAAACTGGGAAGAGACCAAAAGACATCAGTCATGAGATCACAGCTCTAAAGGGATACAAGAGTGATCTATGAACTTTGTTTCCTCCTTGAAGGCACAGAAATAGATCTGAATCTCTGAGCCCTCATGCAAGTTATTTCTCATCTCTGAGCCTCAGATTCTTCAATGGGAATATTTAGCACCTGTGTTGAAGTGTCTTATGAGAACTAAACATAACAATACATTTAATTGCTTAGCAAACAGCAGGTAGTCGTGGACTACAGCCTTCACAATCCTCACATTGATAACTGTAGCAAAGTCTTCTTTCTCAGGATGGGGGATACAGCGATGAGTTCCAGGCTAGGAATAGTAATGGAATCGCTAACTAACCCTGGGAGAAAGCAGAAAGTGAAGACCTCAAGATCTCAGGACGATGAAGTCACATGATATACTGACACAAGTAAGAAGGGATGCGGAAATAGACACTCTGATGAAGTGGTGGCTGTTGCATTGGAAAGATGCCATCCTACCACAGACATCACTATGAGCTGAGAAGCCCTAGAACAGAATCCTTATGTTTCAGACAACCAGTGCTGGTACAAGAGATATTGAAGAAATTGCAAACTTCATTCCTTTATCTGCCAACTATTTACTCCTTCATATTTGAGAAAGATAGCAAATATCTATTAGGTACATTGAAGAAATAAGTTTCTACCCTTGAAAAGGAAGCACTTCTCTAAGACAGTGACAAGGAACAGAGAAAATGATCACTCTGTATCTAACTGTGAGCTTATGTGCATAATGGGCTATAATCAAAGATAAAACTCACTATCTGTGTGTATGTCTGTGTATCTCTCTCTCTCTCTCTCTCTCTCTCTCTCTCTCTCTCTCTCTCTCTCTCTCTCTCTCTCGTGTGTGTGCACGCGCACGTGCGCATTCAGCCTGAAAAGCTAAGTGACAAACTCAAGGTCATATGACAGTAAGTATCAGAGCCAGTAGTGGGAAAATAGATTCACATTTCATCAAGAATTGTGGAAGGTAATATGGGTGTCACAGATACACCGGCTGTTGCTGGAATTATAGAGAGCTCAATGAGGAAAATGCCATATGGATTCGCAAAGGAAAGGTTGACCAGAACTCCGGTATTACCCTGACATATGCACCCACAGCATACTGGCTGCACAGGGAAAAAGTCAGGAGTCTTACTTGCCTTCTCATTATCCACACATGGTTTCATCTTGAATGAACACAATTCATTCTAATGACCAAAGTTAGAATGGATTTTTGCCAAGCTTTCCTGAGTACACAGAATTGTCCTTCTGCACTGTCAAATTCCCAGATTGCATACTTAGCAGCTGTTTTAAAGATATTTTGTCAAAATTGCATGTCATATAGGCACAGAATAATTTGTCTCAGGCATTTTTACATCTGGCTGACTCCAATCAAATCATCCAGGGATTAGGTAAAAACTTACAATTTTTATCAGTTTTAATTACTTAAAACAATTTCAATGGCCATTTAAATCTCTTCCACCCTACCCCCTACATATTCAACACAGAGTTGCAGAAATAATAGAGAACAGATGGCTGAAATATTTAAGACTCTGATTTTTTAAAAAACAAAAACAACCAAGAAAATATTTCATTTATTTTTTTTCAATTTAGAAGAAAACTTCTTTACAAAAAAGGGACATCTTTGCAGTATCAAGCTTTACTTTAAAATACATTTTATCCAATTTTTACCAAAATGGAGGATTTCTCTCAGCTCAGGGTTGATTGGGACTCCCTGGCACCCAGAGGGCACTCAGACATGCCTGGTACTAGTACAGCTATGCGTTGGTAAGTTGGTGTTGAGGAGCCTCCGTGCTTCCCTCTTAAGCAAGGAACCTGGCACAGCCAGAGCTGGATGAGCGTGTGTGCTGGCTTGAGCTCTCACTTCAAATATGAAGAAGAGCACCTGCACTGGGCCTGATGTAAATGGTGCAGAATCCAGTTCTCTGAAGGGAGTTGAGAGTGTGCCCCAGGTGCTATGGTTTTCTATTTAGTTTGGGTATGCCCCTCAGTAAAGGTCATCTGCCAGAAGCACAGGCCTTGATGGAGGGGCATTGAGAGTTGTAGGGAAATGGTTAAATAATGATTTGAAAAAATAGTTTTGGGGTTACACAAAGGGACAAAAGAACAAAAGGGAAAATAGTTCAGCTAGGTGATTTCTTTTTATAAAAATAAAAAAAAAAAAGGCCAGGCGGTAGTGGCGCACGCCTTTAATCCCGGCACTCGAGAGGCAGAGGCAGGTGGATCTCTGTGAGTTCGAGGCCAGCCTGGTCTACAAGAGCTAGTTCCAGGACAGGAACCAAAAGCTACGGAGAAACCCTGTCTCAAAAATCCAAAAAAAAAAAAAAAGGAAAGAAAGATAGAAAGAAAGAAAGAAAGAAAGAAAGAAAGAAAGAAAGAAAGAAAGAAAGAAAGAAGATATACCAGCACCCAAACCGGGTGCAAGCAAATGACCTCTGTCCTCTATCCATGCTGTAGGTGGTAACAACGTTCCATCCCACTGGTAGGAAATGGACATCACAGTTGGGCATGCTTGGCTAATCAGCACAGGAGGCTCAGGATACATGGGCCCTTGTCCCTTTGATAGGAAAAAAGTTTCTCACATCATTGATGATGTTGTCCTAGGAATGGGATTGTGCTGGTTTCAGGAAACGAACTGGTTCTTTTAAGAATGGGTCATTACATAAAGAACAAACAGAACTAGCCCCTTTGCAATCTCTGACTTCCGGACTTACCACGTCATCTCTCTTTGCTATGCCCCCACCATGCTGAGAGCCACCACAAGAGCCGTTCAGAAGCATATGTCCAAATCTCAGGTCTTTAGAACTGAACTAAATGAGCTTTTCGCTTTCAGTTCAAACTTCCTCAGCACCAGGTATTTGTTATAGCAACTGAAACAGATGGATATGCTGGGAAAGGAAGGGCCTGCTGGGAGGCTGAGCCTCCATGCCTCTGAGGCCGTCATGCCCAGGATTCCTTCTGAAAGGAGAGACTGTGAAGGAGGGGATAGAAGTCTGAAGAAGAAAGCCCAAAGCTCCTGATGGAAACCCGGATAAAGCTACCTCAAGACTTCCTTCTGGCACCTGTGGGATGTTCCTCATGTTGTTGGGGGGGGGGGGGGGTTGCTAGAATTTATCCTAATAGCATGCTCAGTTATTAATCAAAAATACAAGTCTTTGGGGTCCCAAGCTCTAGACCCAGTACACACCTCTGTGTAGCTAACTAGTTGTGTGATGAGGACAAACTACTAACTAGCTGTATGACCAAAACAAGCTGTAAACTAGCTGTATGATGAGGACAAGTTGTTAACTAGCCGTATGATGAGGACAAGTTGTTAACTAGCTGTATGATGAGGACAAGTTGTTAACTAGCTGTATGATGAGGACAAGCTGTCAAGTAACTGTATGACCAGGACAAGTTGCTAACTAGCTATATGATGAGGACAAGCTGCTAACTAGCTGTATGACTAGGACAAGCTACTAACTAACTGTATGCAGAATTAGCTGTATGACCAGGATAAGCTTCTAACCAGCTGTATGATGAAGACAAGCTACCAACTAACTGTATGCAGGACAAGCTGCTAACTAGCTATATGACCAGGATAACCTGATAACTAGCTGTATGACCTGGGCAAGCTACTAACTAAGTATATGCAGGACAAGCTGCTAACTAGCTATATGACCAGGACAAGCCACTTAACCTTCCTGAACTCGGCTTTTCTCGCCCATTACTCTTTCTCATATAGTGTTTAAAATACCATAAGTATAGCACTTGGCACAGAAATGCCAACCACAAAGAGCAGATTGTCCTCACCCATCCTCCAGTACCTCACAAACACTTCAGTGAGTGAGGAGCCCCTCCAGCGACCTCTCTGGATCCCTCTTGTACATTGCACTAGTATCTCTCAACCACCCTGTCTAAATCCCTTTAACTTAGTGACTGAAGACTCTCTCCTGTCACCATAACACATATGAAGTCCTGGTCTGCTGTTAGGAAAGGCTCAGTCAGAGTTTGAAGGGTAATAAAGACCATCTCTCTGGGTAGAGACTGTCACATTGTTCATAAGCCTGTGTCTTCTCTGGGGCTGACATTCCCAGGTTCCCTCGCAGATAGGTATGGCCACTGCAGCTGAATTCGAGTCACTAAAAAGTGAGTGTAAACACACTATCTCCAGGCTTTGCCTATGAAAGCAAACAACAGAAAACAAAGTGTCCCCTATGCATGTGATGTAGCAGAGAAGACAGCAGAAGATGGGAAGACTGGTCCCTAAGTCTTCATACACAGAAAAAGTGCGTTAAATGGAAAACTCTCCCCCATTGTAACCAGCAGATGTCTGGTGATTTATTTATGCGATGGCAATTGCCTAAAGTAAGCATGCCTCCAACTTGAATGTGAAAAAGGGATCACTTTGGAGGGCTGGTATGACCACAGGCTTCAAAGTCACTGCAGGCTTTCTGAGTCTGGACATCTCAGGTTGGCTTCATGCCTTGGAGTTCCGAACTAAGTTCTCAGGTAATGCTGACGCAGGGAACCCTTTGATAATGGCTGAGTTTACCTAACAGGCTTACAATCATCGCTTACTGGAGTTAGTCTTGGGTAACTGATGAACTTGGGTAGATAGAGAGGCGGCCTGGAACCGACACTGTTCACCCGTGCTGAGTCTTCATGCTATCCTCGATGCTCTGAGCTCACAGCCTGTCTACGTGAGAAGACACCCAAGAAAATGTAAAATTGACAAATGGTGACAAGCGTCAGATGAGAGATCTGTGGGACAGAACTATTTATTGCATCTAAGCAAGCAGCACTCCTCCAAGGAGAGAGCAGGGTTCAAGCAACAGAGAGATGCAGCATCTACAAGTATAAAAGGATCTGCTTTGACCTGGACAAAGAGACAAATAACAACGAGGGTCTTAAAAATGAGATGATGAAGGCTGAAGCTAGAGCCCAGAGGCTACAACAGATCTTAAAGGAAGCACAGAGCCCTGGGAATAAGAAGAATGGGAGTTTTCAGGAACAGTGTGTTTAGGGAGCTAGCACTGAGGTGGAGAGGAGAGAATCAAATGGAGGGCAATTGCTGGACTAGGGAGGATGCAGATGTAACAATGGACCTCAACGGTGTGAGTCAGTGGAAGCTTAAAGAAACAGGCAGGGGGTACCTGGGTCATTCCCAGATTATTGACTCGTAGGCTGAAAGTCGTGCTTTCCTGTGTGATTCTGTCTGAACAAACAGGTACATATCAATTCAAGAGAGGGATAAAAACCTGAAAGCAGGTTGGGAAAACGGGGTCAGTTGGAAGAGTTGGGGATGTAAGGGTGATTGTTCTACACAATCTGCTGGCTCTGCATGATCTTGGGGCTGTTGTCAGAGCAATGAGGTTCCTACGTCATTCCTATCATGAAGAACTTGCATCGAAAGAAGACAACTGAACTTTGTGTATCCATAAATATTTTTCCTCTCCCCTCCTCATCTTTCCTCTCTTCTCCTCTCTTCTCCTTTCCTCTTCTCTTCTCCTCTCCTCTGCCCTTCCTTCCCTCCTTCTCTCTTCTCCTCTCCTTTCCTCTTCTCTTTTTCTCTCCTCTTCTCTTATCTCTCTCCCTCTCCTCTCTCCCCTTCCCTCCTACTCTTTCTCCAACCTCTCCTTTCTCCTCCCCTCTTCCCTCCTCCCTCCTCTCCCTCACAGTTGAATACATACACAGGCATACTCCTTACCTCTCTCTCCTAGATTCACAGACAACTCCATCCATCCATCCATCCATCCATCCATCCATCCATCCATCCATCCATCCAGTCAACCCATTGCACTCAGTCATTGAACTCCATTTAATCTGCAGCTGCCCGGCAGACCCGCCTAGCACACCTACCAATGACTGACCATTCAGAGATTGCTTCCAAAACCCACAAGACTCACAATTTTGTGCCTGTCTTCTTGTCCTACTGAGGAGCCTTTGGAGGGCACCAATGCCACTGTGTTGCCAGAGGGCCTGCTCTTAACCTTACAGTACCAAGCACTGTGTCCAGCCTCTGCAGAGAACCCTGGAGGACCTCCTCACTTCCTGTCTTGGTCTCCCTATCTCTTCTACACCTCTACCACCAAGCCTAGCATTCCTAAAGCTCCTCCCAGACCAGGGGTTCCCTTGATCTTCCTCATCTACCACTCACTGAGGCAGTATTTCAGATGTTGCTGGGCCTGTAAATCTCTTGGTGGATTTCGTAAAATTCTAGCACCACTTCACTGGACTGCAGAAAGATAATTTGACATTTCAAAGGAGCTCTAAAGTGAGATCAACAGTGCTGGCCTCAAACAAGTATCTGTGTACCCTTTGTCTCTAGTGCCTCACCCCTACTTCAAGGCGGCTTTACCCATGCAGCACACTGCCAGAAAAGTTCTTGCTTAGTCCAGGGCTAATTCCACTGGATGTTCACACTGGCCCCTCTGACTCCTGGAAACAGCCTCTACCCTTGCCTTCTGATGTTGCCTCTGGTCTCCCTGAGTTTCTGATTTCCTTTCTACGTTCATTCTAAGAACTTCTTCCACAAAGAGAATGTTGATCAATTCTGTTTTCCCTTAGTCTGGCTGAGGCTGCAATGCTTTTCTAATGTCTTCTTTAAGTTTTGGGGGATCTGGGTTTTGCCTATCTACCCCATAACCAAACTTGGCATAGGCCGCTGACCCTAATAGCACTACCCAAGAGAATACTATGAAGCCAGCAATAGCTGTGCAGCTATGTTTTTCTACACAAGTGCTGCTTTCTTTTATTTTTAATGACATTTAATCTATTGAAAGTTGAATTTAAAGAGCAGCACATGGTCATTGAGGACCATATTAGAGAGCAAAAATCAATAGGATAAGTACTCAGAGATAGGTCATCATACGCCAGATATTCCACTGAACTACAGTAAATTTTAACAGCTTGGCAAAGCAACCATATAAAGGAGTAAGCAGCAGCAGAAACAAAGCAAGCTATTTAGATTCAGATGGCCTGAGTTCGAGTCCCACCTATGACACCCACTAAATAAATGACTTTAGAAAGTGCAAATCTCAAGTTCAGCAGAAAGAAAGCTTGGCCATCTTCCCATCTAACAAACGGTCATAAAATTACTTCTATTACAGGACTGCTGTGAGCCTTAAGTTAGTGATCACATACAGAGTGGGTAGGTAGGTCAGTGTAGAATAAATATGTAAGAAGTATATATTAGTGCATATCCTGTTTTCTTTTGTGTGTATGTGCCTGCAAGTACATATGTATATATGTGTGAATGAAGGCACACACATGCACAGCATGCGTGTGGGTGTCAGAAGCCAATTTGGTTGTCGGCTGTCTCCCCCCACCCTGTTTGAGACAGCCCTAATGCTATCTTCTCACCGCCGTGCTGACTGTTTAGTCTCCACATTATCTTATGAAGAAGGAATCACTTTCTTACTGTCTTCCTTTGACTAACATGAAAGAAAAAAACAGCACAGAAAACTGGACTTGAACTTGACCCTGTCAACTCTGGTGTCAGGCAGGTCAGCCATGGTCTGCAGTCCCTAGAGGCAATAATGCCACCACTCAGACAGTCTTCACTGTGGACCGTGGCAACTGTAGAACACAGAAGCCACCTGGGCTGGAAAGAACTGGCTACACCCCACATCATGGCACGCTGCTCAAGGGCAGATGAACAGGATGCAGCTGTGAGGGCCACCATGCTCCGCAGCTGTGTCCGTGTTTTCTTTGGGGGGCCTGACAAACAAGTGTTCCTTCAGTTCATAGATACCCAAGAGCTATAGTAATGTCTCCTTAGCTCTTTAGCTGGGGGCATTCTTCCTTTCATTTCTACTGACTGAAGCCAAGCTATGCACATCTAAGTGCAGTGTGGTCCCAGTCAGATGCCACTTGCCTCTGTTTAGATCCATTTGCTGTGTCTCCATGTAGAATGTGCTCAGTGCAGACATCTGGATTGTAGAGGCAAGATTCACACCAAGAAGCTACCCAAGCAGCTTCCATGGGTGGCTTGATTAGCTGAACTGGGCTGGGCTGGGCTAAATATACCACTGGATTTAGACATAGGAGACTGGAATTAAAATCCTAGCCCTGATAACATTTTTTAGTCTTAGGAAGATTACTTGGTATTTCTGAGGCAGGTCCTAGAAAGTGGTAATGAAATTATGTATAGCAATCTGTGACCTTCAAGGTATTCATCGATTCATTAAACAAAATATTTATAGGCCACCTACTGTGTACTCTACCCTTGAAGAGACAATAACAGGTAAAGCAAGAAAGTTACTCTCTTCAAAAAACCACATGCAATCTAATTACCTAAGTATATTACCACTGAGATTAAACTAGGAAGGGAATATTAGACAGCAATGAAAATGTATTCGATCCAGCTACATCTTTGTGCTGATTTCTGTTTGGTTCCTGATTCAGTCTGTTTTGCCACAGTCATCTGATTGTCTAAACCTACCCCTGCATCTCTGGAAGAACAGATTCGTCCTATAACCTGCATGTTCTAATCAAGGAAGGGACGTTTTTCTAAATCTGATATCATATCTTCTCTGATATATTCCTGGTATGACAAAGCATCTCTGACTTTTCCTGCTGACTAAAATGATATTTGGGATACTCTGAGTACCATGTCAACAGTTAAAAAATGGCAGAGGTTACATTAGTGACAACATTTAAAACATGCCAGGTGCTTACTATTGGTTACATCCTTTCCCTAACATACCATCTAAATGTCACAATCGCCACTTTTCTCAGAAGACTGGAGACCAAGGGAGGGTAGACACATGGTCTCATGTGTATACTGCTGGATGTCTAAAGCACTTAAAGTATCAGTAAATGTTAAAAGAAAAGCAAATGAAAGAATATGTCAGAAAAGAACAACTGGTCTGCCAATGAGTGCTCAATTTTAGTAAAAATTTTAGTCTGGCAAGTTTAGGGTCTCGTTTGTACTTGCCCACTGAACATTTTTACTACCATACTTCAACCTGAGTGGGAAGCCTTACCACAAACTTGATCTTGAGATTTATGTTTAATAGCCTTCGATTGTCTCTGATATAAGGTTAACATATCATGGGTACAATGAAGTCAGATCTCATGACCCCAGTCCTCCAGGCTGTATGCCCGTGGCTGTATCTCCAGGCATCTCTCTCTCCTGGAATTCTGCACTTGAAAAGTGCCCCTCCTTATAATCCCCAGACATCACTATGCCTCTACTCACACAGCGTCGCCATTCAGTTCTCTTCTTTCTTCAAAACCCACAATCATCTTCCTGGAGAAAGCTCAAATTGAACCTTCCAAAAAAGCTGCCGCATCCTGGCAGAGATATTCACTGCTGGTTATTTTTGCTCTCGCTGGGATAACAACTGTAAATACCTTTATCAAGCATTGATATTTGGATAGATTCCGTGCTGGACCCCTGTCATCATTTACCTCTAACAATGTGCATCTCAAATTTTAGCATGTATTCAAATAATCTGAAAGGTTTTTACAGCAGGTTCCAAGACCCTGCCTCCGAATCTGATTCATGAAAAATATGTAGACCAGAGAATTTCTATGTCTAACAAGTTCTAGGCACTGGCAGCGCTGCTATTCCTTGGGTAATATAATCAGCCTGCCTGGCGGGAGTGAATATATTCCAAAGAGACATTTATGCCTCTCTCTTTGCCTATCAAATGGCTGAAAGAATGGAGTCCCAAGATGTTAGAATTTCCCTAGGAATATCCTGCTGGAAAAAAAAATCTGAAGCCCTTAGAGGAGCCAAAAGAAGAACTTTGAGGTGAACAAGCCTAAGGAAGCACACAGATTAATAGAAATGGGTTAATGTAAGGTAAAAGAGCTAGCTTACAAACAAACCTAAGCTATATGCCAAACATTTATAATTACTATTAAGTCTCTGTGTGGTTATTTGGGAGCTGGCCAGTAGTCCCAATGAAAACCTCTAGCTATACCTCATGCCAGGACCCAGAGGAGAAAGCCAATGGATTTCTAAGTCCTTCTTCCCAATATAGCCACAATGAATCAGTCTCTCTCTCTCTCTCTCTCTCTCTCTCTCTCTCTCTCTCTCTCTCTCTCTCTCTCTCCCTCCCTCCCTCCCTCCCTCCCTCCCTCCCTCCCTCCCTCTCTCTCTCTCTCTCTCTCTCTCTCTCTCTCTCTCCCACCTTGCCTCTCTCTGATATTCATTATTAATTGACTTATTGATGACAAGTAGCCAAACCTGTTCCCTTGGACCGCAGGCTGTGACACCTCAGTCTAGTAAGAGCAGCACTGTCTCAGCAGAGCACACAACGACATGCTACTTTGTAAGGATGAGAACTTAGGCAAATGGCTACAGAGCAGCTGAGTTGGTGACGGAGTCAAACACTGAACCACCATCACTGGAATCCCACCATCTTTGGTTCCCTTACTCAACAACGAAAGTGACAGCATTTGTCCACGATCTTCCCACACAAGGCATCCCACCAACATCCTGGACACACCTCATTCAGTCTTCAGGCTCTGCTGAGGTCATGCTCACCATCCCTAAATTATAATAGACGAGGAAGCAGGTGGAGAAAGAATTCCTTAACAAAGGTCACATGGCCAGTACTTTATAAAATGGGAAGCTGAGTGAGGGCCAGTGGCAGTGTGTCTGTACACTGACTGACCATGACCATTTTCTTACTGCCTTGCTATCTATCCTTCCTTGTAATCTTTGACTCACAAAGAAGTCTCCCTAGCAAGGCAGTGAGTGTCCTTAGACAGTCACTCATTTGGACAAATTGCAGCCTTAGCCACTGGCAAAACACAGGCAATTAGCAGGTATACAAGCATCTTTGACAGATGAATAGATATGCAAGACTGAGGGAGTAAATAAAGGATCTGAGAATAAGCAAAGACTTACCCACCTACCAGTCCATTGGCTTCTCTATAGCAAAGACTGGATTATGGAAAAATTAAATTTGTCTTCAAATTTAAAGAAAAATTAAAAAAACAATCAGGATGGCAAAAGTCTTCTTTGTCCCTAGAAGCAGTGAGTTGTCGTGCAGAAGGATGGAGGTTTGGCAAAGTAAGGCCCCTGCTCTGAACTAAAAATGCTTCTCTTGTTTCCCTTTTAGCTAATTTTTCTCCTTTCTGAGTCTAAGGGAGGGGGTCAGTCTGGTAGATGCTATTCAAACCAACAGCTGCAAAAGGGTAGGAAAAGACAAACAGAAAGGAACTTTTGTGTTGCTTATAATCAAGGGTAAAAATAAAAGAGGCACAATGAAAATTAAGGAAAATAAACAGTGATCAAGCCTTTTCTTTTCCATTTGCCTGTGGAGTCCTGCTGTGTGTCCAACAATGGGGAAAGATCGGGACTGGAATGTGTGGGATTCCACATCAGCTCTCTTTGCACACAAGGACAGAAAGACACCTCCCATGAGCCAAAGTTAAGGGGATGGAGGAGACAAAATCCTAGCAGCCCCCACTCCCACGCAAAACTGGGGTTTGTAGTTGGTAAGGGGAGAGATCTGGATGGGAGGATAGGAGGGGCAGATGAAGGGGATGAACCACATGGGGATGGGATGCTGCTTGGTCCTTGGCTAAGAGGTAAGAGACTACTTCCGAATGTGGCCCATAGACATTCACTCATTCACATCTCAAGGTTTGAGTTTAAACAAGATGTCAGGTCCTCTAGTTAAATTTTAGATAATATGACTGGGTTGGTTTGAATTAGAAGTGTCCTCTATAGTTCCAGACATTTGAATACCTGTCATCCACTGTCACCCAAGCATCAGCGGTACTATTCATGGAAGTTCAGGTGGCCCTACCTCCAGTTAGGATGGAACCACAAAATAAAGGAAGCTGCTTGTTGTCATGGTATTTTATATCAGCAAGAACAACTAATACAATGATATTCACTATGGCTGCCTCCTCCCAGATCGAGAGTCCGTGCTAAGGGCTGAGGACATGGGCTACTATGTAAGCAAAAGAACCTGAGTTTGGATCCCCAGAACCCATGTGAAAAAGCAAGCTGGGAGCAGTGACACACATAACTCCAGGGAACAAAGGCCTGCAAGTCCTGGGAACTTGGATTTAGCTAGTCTGGACAAATTCACTAATTCCAGGTTCAGTGAGAAAACCTTTCTGAAAAAAATATATGGATAGCAAGCAACTCGGACAGCTGCCCATGTTGACCTCTGGTCACCATGTATATATATATATGCATACACATGCCCCATGCATATCTATCTACACATGTAGATACAAATATGTATAATACATATACAACATACACAGACACCTACAAAAACTTGAACCTGTGTTATATACTTAATGGAATGCCAACATTTTGCCAAGACCACTCTTGGCCAAGCTGATATGACCATGACTTTTGATAATAACAACAAAGACTCTAACACTTAGAAAATGCCAAGTATTAGGCTGGGCACCTGCCATGCAATAATTTAACCAAAGTTTCTGTTATGTGGGTAGGCTTATGCCAATTCTATAGATAAGAGGGATATACAATGAGGCACCAACCCATGTTTGTTTCCCTAGAAGTGACAGAGAGGAAACCTGATCTAGGCAGCATGCTGCCTCTAGGAAGTGGCGGAGCTTGGATCTCAGATCCTGCTTCTAGGGGGACCTCTGCTCAGTGCTTTCCATCTTTTCCTTTAAAGAATATTCTGAAGACAAAGTATCATTTGGGAGACGATAGGAAGGATGGAAAGACAGCACAAGCATCTCCACCTGGCCTGCAAGCACAGCCTCCCTGGCTCGAACCAGACTCACAAACCAGCTGTAGGATTTCCACACTGGTCTGGCACCAGCGGTCCAACACATTCTAATTGCCCAAATTTTATTTGTGTCTTTGCTGGGTCTGCCACTTCATTCAATTAAGTGAAGGTTACAGAAGGATCCACTTGTCATTACAGCAATTCTTCCCTGCGCTAAATGCTCCTAGAATCTTAACTACCAAGCCGGCACAATCCGAAAAGGAAGCTCTAGCAGAGACGGTAGTATTTCTTTTTCACAGAGACAAACATGGACAGATCCCCTACCCTGGCATGTGCAGAAGCCTCATAAATTAGACAGGTCTAAGTAAGTTAGGCCTGAGACAAGGGTGGAAGTGGGACACATATGAGACTCAGGCCAGACCCAAGATTGTGTATAAACGCTGGGAACCCTCACTACTTGGGCCATGTGTTGTAAAGTATGGAGCTGCTAGGCAGAAAACAGACCTCTGCCTGGTGTGAGAATTCCCAGCAAGTTCCTGTCTGTCCCTATTCTAAGGACATAAGTCATGTGGTCCTCTGACTCCCTCTAGCCTCTAGTTCCATCATGTATCCACCTGTACCAGCCATTCTGTCTACCTTCAACTTCTTCACTATCCATGCCCATGCCAACCTGGAGGCTCCTACTCACTCAACCCCTTCTCTAGAAGGACTGTCTTCCTGCTCTTCCAACAGCTGACCTCTTTGATCTAATGACACTTTCTCAAAGAAGATTCTCATGTTCGAAGTCAATCTACCCATGGATCACTCTGTTTGATTCCCACAAAGCCCTCAACACAGTTTGTAATACTATACTGGTCACTTAGCTCTTTTAAAGTCCATTGACTCCTATAGAATGATACTTTCCAATATGCTAGATACAGAAATACATGGCTACTTAAGCCCCCCAAAAATATAACTAAAAATAATAAAGTTTAAAATAAAATTCCTTACTCATAAGCACATTTCAAGCACACACTAGCCATATATGACCATCAACCTAACAACTCTGATACCATAAACCTAGAACATTTCCATCACAGAAGAAAATTCTACTGGACAGTGTTGGGTTACCATGCATGTGGTAACCAACTTCTGTATCTCTGGATAACTAAATAGTGCCTGAGTATATAGTAGGCATTCAATAAATACTTGAGCACGCAAGTAAGACATAATACTTAATTTAACTATTAAGTATTTAATTTTATTTAATAAGTATTGCAGAAGAGCTCAGGAAAGGGGATGGCCTCCCCTGTTCATGAAGACTGAAGGGATCTACAGAGGAAGGCTGCAACTAAAGAGAGTTTTAGGCATGACCTTGAGAGGAAGGTGAAGGGGCACAGAGCACAGGGAATGGGTAAAGCCTCTAAAGATGAACGGTCACTCTGCTGAATGTTTACCTGTTTGGTAAGTTCCTTGTGCCTCAGACTTGGGAGTAGAACCCAGGATTCTTATGGTTTAGAATCTGATGTCTAGGGTCTCTTGGCAGAAATATCTGCCTCAAGGTATAAGACTTTAACCAGGTGCCAGCAAAGCATATCTTGCAAAAGTCGGAAATATAAATCAATTTCAAAATGCAAGGCGAATAAAGAAAGGTAGGTGTGCACATCACGATTACCAGGGGAAAAGCCCACGCCCAACCAGCGGTCTCTAGCTCCTGGCAGCTCTGTGCAGATAAGCACAACAGGAGAGCTCTAAGCACCTGTGCGCAGAGATCCACGAAAGGTTATCTCTCTGAAAAAGGTTTCTGGACACAACGTCAGGCAGGAGTGAAAGTGCCCATTCAAAACCCAGGCTTGCGCCTGCCTTATAAAGCACCACACCGCCCACCACCCCAGATACAAGGTTTCAGTCCCTGCCTTCCATGTGACCCGTGCCTCTTGGTAGTCACATGAAAAAGATGACTTGGCTCAGGATGCTGGAGGAGACAAGGACCACAGGAGAAGAATAAGCAAATCCTCCCTTCTCTGCCCCTTCAAGGGAGCAGGTTCACTGTCTTCTGAAAGATGAGCTCATTTATACAAGCAAACAGATCAGAACAGAATACAGGGAGGAATTCCCACTGCATGCTGGCTCTTTGCTTTCTCTTGTGAAGATAAAAAGAAGAGAAACAAAAGACTTTGGAGCGTGGAGGTGGTAGGAGCCCAGGAAGCCTCTCTGCATTCATGGCCTCTATAGCCCTCTTGCTGGCGCCCCTCTTGATGCTGGGCCCTGGGTCTTTCTCTGAGAAGATGCAGGTCAGCTGGAGCTGGCTGGGGAGCTCATTAGCACTTCACCAGAGCCAAGGGCTGCCTGCCTTCCAGAAGGCGTTTTGAACTCTCACTTTGGTTGCTTGTTTGAAATCAATACAGTATGCTTTCTGTGGCTCCATCAGCTGCCCTCGCTGCCGATGAAGGCTGCAGAATTCTGAAAAAAAATCTTCTTTTGGGCTTATCAACACACACATATCTCTGTTATATTCTTGCACAATGGTCCTCTGGACTCTGTGCCTGGTAGTACGCGTGCAAGTGCACAGGTGTTTCTGTAGACTCACGTATGTGTGTGCATGTGGACGCCTGAGTAGAACACTGGGTGTGATTTCTTAGAAAGTACTGCCTATCTGACATTCTTTTGTGGCTTTTTGTTGTTGTTTTGATGGGTTTTTTAATTATTTACTTATTTAGAAATAGGGATTTAATTAGGCTAGACTGTCTGGCCAGCAAGCCCCAGGGGTTCTAAACACCACACCCAGGTCTTTTTACATGGGTATGGATCGAGCTTGGTCCTGCATGCTTTCATGCAAGTGCTTTCCTCACTGAGCTGACTTCCCAATCAAGCCCTCTGAGCAGTTAACACAGCAGAATCTAGACCTAGGGAGAAGCTGGGCTGCAGAGGGTGGAACAGGCCCTGGAATCCAGGCCTCAGGAGGATGCTGAGGTAACATGGGCAGGAAATGGCCTCAGAAGTAGCAGAGTTTACATGGATTGATCCTTCTCCCGGGTCTAGAGGAGACCCCAGGAGTCCTGGATAGCAACTACATCTTGAATCAGTACCTGTTGCAGTCGCGGGGCCACAAGAATGTCTGTGTTTACTACCATTCACTCAGGGAGGGGCAGCTCTAATTAGTGATGAGAGCAGTGTTTGTCTGTGGGTAGAAGCATGAATAGTTAGACCATTATAGCTGCTTAAGATGCTTAAAACAAATGACAGTTGAATGCTTAGCGCCAAACAGGACATTTGCACCACCCTTTCTAAGGCCGAGAATAGGACAGAGAGGGAATGGGAAGAATGGAGAGCTGGAAGACAGAGAGAAGGGCTGCAAATCACGACATTAAGGGAATGATCTAGCTATTGCAAATACAACCTCACAGCAGTTCCAGCTGCCTGCACTGCACCTGCATAAGACTGGGCCAATCAACATCCAATCATGGACCGAGGAGCCATTCATCAGGTCCTAACTTTCCTTAGTGAACTATTGGCAACTTATGAGTTCTGGGAAAGGGATAGTTATTGCCTTTGGTTGGGTACCAAATGCTAAGCCCATCAGGATCCAAAGGATAGCTCCAAACCCATGGTCACAAAGACGGTCCTAGACAGAACTAATGGGTCACAGAACAAAACCAAAAATGCATGAGATTAGAAAGTGGAACTGTGGGAAGGAGGGAGGGATGACAGAAGGGTGAGGATATAAAACACAGTAGGAAGAAAGAGCTTACAGAATGCACTGTATGTTAATTGTCAAAGAACAGATTTAATCTATAGAAGAAAGAACACTAAGTCTTGGGTGAGATTATTTAAATGAGTCCTTTGGTGTTAGGCTGCTTTTTAGTTACCCTGAATGTGGCCAGCAGGACCCAAGAAAACCCTGGCTCTAGACATACCCCAGCAGGTCCCAAGGTCCCAAGAAGCCATCACAACAGTTGAGCTACAGGACTCCAGGTCTTTGGTCCTCATGGACTTCTGGGTCAGTAAATGCTGTGGAAGGCAGTCACCAGCAATTCTGCAGATGGGGTCTTCCAAAAGCCAGGTCTTCCTTATAAAGTTCAGGAATGTAGAACATTGAATTTAGCCAGTCCATGAACCAGTGGGAACACAGGAAACGGAGCCTCTTTATTACTCCAGAACATCTCCAATGGCATCACTTGTCATTCCTACCCCAATAATGTGCTGGCTCTCTCAGAGCCTAGGGACCACAACCTCATAGGACACTAGGGCTATCAGGTTCCCCAGGCTGACAAGGTCAGAAGGTCAAAATTAGCAAGATACTAGCAGGAAAAGATTTAACACAAGCTTATGGGCATAATGAGGTGGTGATAATATTATCACGAGAGCTATCTATGACGTTTTAATCTAAGAAAAGTGTGTGTGTTGTGTGTACGTATGCTGTGGCATGTGTAAGTCAGAGGACAACCTTGCATGTGGTTCTGACCTTCCACCTTGTTTTGAGACGGGGTCATTGTGACTGCTGTCCATGCCAGTCTACCTAGCCCTAGAGATTTCAGAGATTCTGCTGTCTCCACCCCGTATCTCCTCACAGCACAGCATTTACAGATGTGCATGTCATTGTATCCAGCTTTACATAGGTTCAGGAAGTTTGAACTCAGGTCTTCACACTTCCAACTGCTTTGCCCACTGCTTCATCTCCCCATGTACAATTTCATCCTTTTAAAGTACTCTATTCATCGTCTTTTGCGATCACAAATCTTTTTTTTTTTTTTTTTTTTTTTTTTGCGATCACAAATCTTAATGACAGACACAGGTTCTCATTTCTGATTTTCAGATCTATGGCTCAGTTACGGCTTAGCCTGGATGACCAAGACTGGGTCCAGACTGGTTTAAAAGCTTTTCCATCTGCCACTTCCAGGAACAAAAGGGGCAGCTGATGCTTGGTTCTCTGAAGGATGAGCAGCAGGTGAGGCAGGGAGCAGAAACACGTGACAGCAGCTGAAAGTGCTTCTGGGAACCTTCTGCCACAGTGAAGCCATGAAAACAAGCTCCCAGTGGTTTGGATTTTGTCAATTTCGAATAGGACATATTTCTGCCTCTGGAGTGGGATCAAATGAGCAAACTTTTATAGAATCAAAACACAAGTGTTCCCCAAGTGCCCAGCAAGGACTAAACAGACACTAATGTCTCAACAACTGTCAGGTATTATTGACATAACGATGATTGCCACCATTAGTAACAACATTTGCCAAGGATTTCCTGTGGCCTGGGAAGAGATGAGCACTGAGGCGCCATCTTCAGGGACACTCCTAGGACCTGTCCCCAGGAAAACACAGCAGACAGGATTGGACAGAACTCATAGAGCCAATCAGCTTATAGGAAGGAAAAGGCTTCAGCCATGCTAGGTCCCACCCAAGCTGTCTTCAAGATGAGCAGGAAGTAGAGGCAGTGCCATCCCTTGGCAATACCAGTCTATAGCTGAGTAAGGACTTAACCCCAAACATCTTGACCTTCAATCCCGGATAAATCCCAACTCCATTTTCACCAGGAGGGAGAATATTTTGAGTAGGATTCATTTCTTTTAACATACTTATTCTAATATATATCTCTCTGTGTGCACACATACATACATATATACATATATATTTAATGTTTATTTTTATTTCTTTTAGACTGAAGCCTCATTCCAAAAATAGACAGTCTTTTTCAGTAGCCCTGTCATTAGCAGTTGCTACAAACACTAAGTCTCCCCACAGAGAACTCTACAAGCACACCACTTGAAAAGAGCAATTAAAACAGAAATCTCCTGGGATTCGGTGACTGTAGTAGCTGCAGCTTGCGGTGCTGCAGTCCCCAAGGGCATGCCTGGAAGCCAGGACAGCCCTAGATGTCCCTGGGCTTCTGGGAGGGCTAGCCCCAGTGAGGGCTAACCCCATCCAACTGATTGTTGGTATCCATTACCTCTAGGGGACTTGAGCCACTCATTACACCAAGTCCCCCTACTCAACTGTGTGTCCTTACCCAGGTCGCTTAATCTCTCTGGCTTCTCCACTATGAAGTGGATATCAAAACTGTGAGTTATTCAGAGCATCTGTATCTAGTTTCACACATGAAAGGAAGAACCATTTCATTTCAAGAGAGATCCACCCGAAGAGTTCCTATTTTTAACAGCAGTCTTGCAAAAGAATGTATGAACTGGCCATGGCCTTGGCTTATCAGAAATTAGAGCCTAGTAGGGAAGGGTTCCTGGCAGATGGCCTGAGATGTGGGTGCATATATACTTTGTGATGGTGGGAATGGCTGCCAAGAGGAAGGCCTCTCTGGGCACAAAGTGCCTGTGCTGAACTATGGCAGGGAAGGGTTTTCTAGGGCAAAGCCCCAGAGGCTGACCAGAATTGCTGTGGCTGGCTTTCAGCCAGCTGGGAAATGCTCAGGTCTAGAAGAGAAGAACTACGGGGAGCTTTGCCTACCTTGCCCCAAATACAGCCAGCGATACACAACCATCTTGCCATTGTTTGTGTATGTGTATACATGCAGAAATGTCTGTGTGCATACCCATGCAGATGACAGAACTTGATATCAGGTATCTCCTTCAATCTCTCTTCACTTCATTTTTTGAGACAGAGGCTCTCCCTGGTGCTAAAGATCGCTGATTCGGCTGGTTACCACACCCCTAGGACTCTTCCACTTTTAACTTCCCAGTGCTCGGTTTATAGGAACATATTATAGTGCACAGCTTATTCATGGGTAATAAGCCTTGAATGCAGGTCCACATGCTTGTGTGGCAAGCATCTCAGTGACTGAGCCATATCTCTAGTCCCCATATCTTGCATTTATACAGCATACATCCACTGAGTATCCTCAGTGTGCCCAGCACAAGGGACAGATAATGAGGAAGCACAGACCCAATGACTGTCCTATGGAACCCATGACTTAAGGAACTTGATACATTAGCAACACAATGTGAAGTGTACAGAGATTCCATTGGATTGCAATGGTGGATCAGACAGCTTCAAAAATGCAAGAAGCAGCCCAAGGTCCTAGGTCCCGTAAAAAGCAATGCCACCATCTAGCCATGGCAATGGGGAGAACTCAAATCAGTCGGCTGTTAAAGGGGCCCCTAGGTAAGGTTCCTGAAAACTACCGCTAAAGAGACATAAGGTCCAATCTTTGGATGGGCCCCCCTTATGTGGGGGCCACTGTTAAAGAGTGCCAGGTTTCATCTTAGAACACTTAGTTCTAAACACTAGTATTGGGGCAGTGAGATGATTCAAAGAAAGGGCGCTTTCCACGAGGCCTGTAGACACACGCACACCTACAAAATAAATAAATTCATGCAATTAAATATTTAAGTACATTCCATTCTAAAATGGCCTACCACAAGAGTGAAATTTGTGCAATTTATCCAGCAGAAATTCAACACAGATCATTTCCAACAGTATTTAAGTCTGAGTCCAGGGGATACAATTTGTAAACCCCCAACTATTCATCTGTTCTCATTCTTTCCATGGTTTCTCTTCTCAGGGGAAGCCCCCCATAACCCTTCAACCTCCTACAGCTATCTCCTCTCTGTCTGACTGGGATTCTTTATGTGGAGGAAGGGCTCCTATATCCAATTTCCATCTTCTCGGACAACCTGGATCCTCTAACTCTGAGCACAGAATTGGCGACAAAACTCTGGGCTCTAAAGACCATAGGGCAGAATGGCTGTGCTAATCTGAGATGCACACCCCAAGCAAGACGGGCAGAAACTTCTGCTATGTCTGAGATTCTAACATGGACAGACGTATGCTCTATTGGCTTTGAGGTCAAGAAGTAGGAAGTATAGACACCAAACTGATGCCCCCAACCCACCACTGTGATCATGTAGGAAGGACGCAACAACAAAGAACAGAGATACAAATGAAGGCAAAAGAAGGAGTCCCAGGTCCAGCATTGGAGCCTTGGGATGAAACTGGAATGAGGCAGCTCCATTGCCTGGGTAGCCTAGAGGCCTATGGCATAATCTCTGGGGCTCTATCCCGTTAGACTTGGGATGCCATCCCTCACACTGAAGACGCAGACATCTCCAACTATGTCAACAATGTGTTGCTTTAGCCGGATAGGAACGAGAGTGTGGGCAGAGCTGGGCAAACTTGGGAGGTATGACGGATTGAGAGTTGGATGGGTGCATCCTGGCAATGAGATCGGGTCCTGATTCTGAGATGCAAAGGAAAGGCAGAGGAGAGCCATGCATCTGCCAGAGGGAATTAATCCAAAGCCAGAGGGAGGAACTGGCAAGTGGCGCTGGCAGAAATGAGCTGTGCAAACGGGGCCCAAGGCAACTGTCTGCTGCCAGACTGCTCTGCCCGAGAGCCTCTGAGGAAGGGAGAGGGAGGGAGCGGCAGCAGCACAGCCTTAGCCTACATGGCCACCGAGATCTTGCTGCTGCGGTAACCGTGCTGGATAGGTTTATGTCAACTTGACACAAGCTAGAATCGTTTGGTCAGAGAGAACCTCAACTGAGAAAATGCTCCTACCAAATGAACCTGTGGTATATTTTCTTAATTAGTGATTGATGTGGAAGAGGTCACCCCTGGGCAGGGGGTCCTGGATGCTTTAAAAAAGCAGGTCGAACAAGTCATGAGGATCAAGCCAGTAAGCAGTGTTCCTCCATGGCTACTACCTCAGTTCCTGCCTCTAGATTCCTGCCTGGAGTTCCTGAACTAATTTCCTTCCATGACAGACCGTAGCATGAAAGTGTAAGAGAAATGAATCCTTTCCTCCCCAAGCTGCTTTTGGCCATGGTGTTTTACAACAGTGGTGGAAAGCAAACTCAGACATTGGCCAGAGGCTGAGGCACCTGGCAAAGCATGGATTCTCTGAAGAATATTTCATGCACTGACATTTCTCTGCTGTAATCTTCTCCAATTGCCTTAAAGCCTTAAATGTTTGATATAATATGAAAGTGTGTGTTTGTGCATGTGTGGGCGGGGGGGGGGATTTTTTTTTTTTTTTGAGGCAGGGTTTCTCTGTAGCTTTGGAGCCTGTCCTGGAACTAGCTCTTGTAGACCAGGCTGGCTTTGAACTCACAGAGATCCGCCTGCCTCTGCCTCCTGAGTGCTGGGATTAAAGGTGTGTACCACCACTGCCCAGATGTGTGTGTAAATTTAATAGTGCAGAGTAGAGAGGAAGTATATGGCATGAGAGCTAATCGAGATCACCAAGAATAGAAACCAAAAAAAGGAAGCTTCCAAAAGTAAAATAAAACATAAAAGAAAGCTAATTCTTTCCCACCCTTAACAACTAGAATAATGTTTGTTGGACTCCCTGGTTGCAGAGTAACTTTGGGACAAGAACTCCAGCCACAGGCCGCCATGTACAAAAGCTGCCATTAGTCTAACTAAAAGGCATACTCCATGATTTCCAGGGACAGTGGGGAAAATATCAATGACATAAAGGAAATAGAGTCAGTTTGAAATGCTCAGTCATGTCAGGATAAGGAGAGTGGGAAGAGTAGGGGCTCGGGCTGGAACATTGAAGGCAGAGCCCACAGACAGGCAAGGCACAGCCAACTGCTGGATGAGGCTCAGGTTATGAAAGGGAGGACCTGTATTTTATATCATCTCTGTATAATTGCAAAAGAAAAATAAACAATGTCAGCAGAGACCAGGATTCAGCAGTAACATGTGAGGATAGTTAGACAAATGCCCCTTATCTCCAGGCCTGCAAGCATGGCTGGCCATCTAATGGACTGTATTCATTGAACAGAAGAAAAAATGGTGAAGGACAAAAGTGGGCAGTTGGTCCACAAGAGAGTCACAGAAGAATGTCTTGGGAGTGCCTGCAAAAACACCTGAGGCAGTTAAGCCACAGAAAAAGAACAGCCATCTGGGCAGCCAGCCTCTACGCCAAGTTAGGATGGGTTTGAGTGTGAGATGCCCATACACGCTTCTTTTTGAGCACTGCTCCCCACCTGGCACAGCTGTATTGTCCAGTTGTGGAACCTTCAGAAGATGAGGCCTAGCTGGGAGGAAGTGGCTGCCAGGATGCAAGGGACACAGGCGACAGGCCTCGTTTTTAGTGTGACCCTGCTTCCAATCTGAGTTCTTTGTTTCTGCTTCATATCCGCTGCCAAGGATGTGAGGGAGACGCAAGCTCACGTGCATGGACTGAGCCACTTGAGCCACCATATCTTCCTCCATCGTGATAGACTATAAACAATGAGGTAAAACAAACCTCTCTCACACCTGTAGCTACTCCTGTCAGGCACAGTGTGACAGAAAAGTTACTTATAGCGAATGACAGAAGCGCCAGCTAGCGCCCCTCTCTAAGTCCAGACTCATTGTTAGACTCCCACAGCAGGCTAAGCAGGGACAATGGCTCTTGCCAGAGGCCACAGATATCTGTCTACTGTACAGAAGACTGGAAGAGCCCTTCCTGGGGCAATCCTGTCTGTCCCATCCTTGGGAATCAGATGAGCCATGGTTGGCCATCGTTGCTCATTCACACTGTCACGCTCACTGGAGTTGTACCATGTAGTGTTGTGATGTTCAACTCCATACGGTGACCTAACTTCTGTCTCTACTGCTTGTCTATAGAAGAGGTCAGGAGAGGCAGGCCATGCATGAAGGACTTTGCTATCCTTGGTTTAAGAGGGAAGTATGGCACATTGCCTTATGTTGCTCTGGTCTTACCTAAACACAGAGATCTGGGAAGGCCTGCTTGCTTGTGCAAAAGGAAAACAATTAAAGACACACGGAATGAAGGATGCTGTCATAGGAGTCTTTGAACTTCCCTAACTGATAAAAAGTGGATCCCACACTGCAAGGCTCCCACACTGCTTCAGGGAAGTTGAGATAACATCATTCTTCCCTTTTGACAGGTAGAGAAACTGAGGCTCAGGCACTTACGGAAATTAACCAAACAGTAAGATGTTAGAGACAGAGCACAGACTGAAACAGCCCAGCTGGCTCCAAAAGAGCAGCCTCCCCACACCCAGTAGGAAGAACACGTTCACGTGTTTGCAAGACACAGGAATTTGCAGTCCTGTCTCCCAGGCCCAGCAGCTCCATGCTCACGTGTGTGCAAGATCAGAAGCGCAAAGGCTAGAGTTCAGGATGCTGCCGCTTAGCGGGAGGCTCTGCTGCGCCGAGAACAGACGATCAGCGGCTCTGCCAGCATCTGCCTGCTCCCTGCCATCAGGCTGCATTCCATCAGAAAGAAACACACTCCAGTTATTGGGTGGAAAGCGAGGCACATCTGCCCCCAGATACACATAGAAGCAACAGGCACGCAACTCTGATTAATAATGAAAGGCTGGGCACAAGCACATCTCAGTGTACAGGAGAGGGGGCCGTATCCTAGCTTCTTTTCCTACTACACTCAGAAAGGCATGAAATAAGAGGAGAATCACGAGAATTGGACAATTTAAAAAAAAGCCTTTAAAGAAGCAAAGAAATCCACCTGGCCAGGTGGCAGAGAAGCACAAATTTTATACTATTCCAGTCCGCACTTCCACACACGTGTGTCATTTCTTTCTCATCCTGTTTTAGGAAGACATTCTGCTGTTCAAGAAGGAGAATGAGTGAAGTGTACCATTCTAATCCAACCCTCATCTTTAACAAATGGGGAAACTGAGGACTCAAGATATGATCATCTAAGTCCAATTGACAGCAAGATGGGAAACTGCTACTCTTCTCAGATAAGCCTCCCGTATGGGTTCTTGGCTCCCTGGATGAGAATGAGCATATCTTGGGCAGAAGGTGGGTGTGGGCTTTTAGGATAAGGTCACACTAGTACGATGAACTTTTCTGCTGACTGAATGAGCAACCAGGGTCACCTCTGTTGCTGAGCCGCTGCTGTGTGGCATCTGCCTGCCTCCTACTGACTGTCCCAGTGTTGTCTGGCCGACATGTGCATATGTTAACAGTTTGTGCGTGGGGATCATCAATAAGGGGTCTGTGGTGAGAAGTGCCAAGCACTGACCCTGGTTCCCCTCCACACTATTACACAATACCCCACAGAGTCACTGAGCTCCGTTCACGAGCTATTCACCTTGGACTAAAGAACGGGAATGTTGGGTGAGTGTGGCCACAAGGACAGCTTCTATGACCAGTGGAACCAGTTACAAGAAGGTACCACTAGGGTACCACTGGTTCTTGGAATTTTCATGCAAGACTCATCCTTCTGAATGAATTAACAACATATCACATCAGGTCAACCTCGACCTGAGCTCCATGGGTGATAAGCCTATCTCCAGCCCCTGTCACTCATATAATGATATAGTATTTGTCCTTATGTCTTTGAATTTGCAGGGTCCTTATCAATAAACAGTGGTTGAAAAATTCAACGCTCTATCCCACCCAAAGAAAGGTATTTTTGTTCAGCTTTTGAGTTATATATATATTTGGATTTTTCGAGACAGGGTTTCTCCGTAGCTTTTTTGGTTCCTGTCCTGGAACTAGCTCTTCTAGACCAGGCTGGCCTCGAACTCACAGAGATCCACCTGCCTCTGCCTCCCGAGTGCTGGGATTAAAGGCGTGCACCACCACCGCCCGGCTTTTTTTTTTTTTTTAATTTTCGAGACAGGGTTTCTCCGTAGCTTTTTGGTTCCTGTCCTGAAACTAGCTCTTGTAGACCAGGCTGGCCTCGAACTCACAGAGATCCGCCTGCCTCTGCCTCCCAAGTGCTGGGATTAAAGGCGTGTGCCACCAACCGCCCGGCTTGAGTTATATATTGCTTGAACGTTGGAGCCCAGTGTCTGTGGACAGGAGAAGATGCATCTTTTCATCTGTTTCTGAGGAGCCTATAATGCTTTGGTTGAAGAGGATAGGCCTGAGGGTATCGTTAAAGGCTTTTCTTGATCCAACTTTTAGTCATTAGGATGCTGTTAGCTTACTGTAACAAATAAGCTCTAACACATTATAGCTGAACACACACACACACACACACACACACATGTCTTTACTCGTTCAATAACTTAGAAGACAGTTCTTTACCAGGTGATTCATGGACCAAGGCTTCTTGAATATTTTGACTCTATCATCTCCTGGGAGCTTGGACTTATCATGACCCAAAGTCTGACGAGGGAATGTGGAACTCTAGTGATCATACTTGTAAACTGTTTGAGCCTGAGAGAACATGCAGACCTTAGAATCTCTTCTGCTTTGACTGCAGCCAATTATATATAAGGTTCTAATGAGAGTTAGGCATTCTGGGAAATGTAGTCCTTGGTCATAGAGATTGTTCCCATTCTTAGAGAAAGGGGAGGCATTTATCTTATTCTCTTCCAGAGGCAGGACGAGTTACTAGGAATTTTCAGCACTGAGGAGTTCATCTATTTTCCTTACTGGGTCTCTATGAGTTTAATGGGAAAACGAGGGAGTGAAGGCAAAGGTCTCAAGATGGAGAAAATAGAAAGATTTGGACAGGGGCAAGCTGAATCACACACTGCATAGCCCACCTGGCCAGAGGTCACAGGACTGACACTCAGCACCAGGACATCGGGGATAAAGAAATCTCCCCATAGATACAGTCTGCCAGGGGTTTCCCTATGTCTCCTGGTCCTATGGGGCTGGACCATTCTTTCCTGCAGAGCTATACTGTGTACAATAAGGCAGATGTTTGACAGCATTTATGAATTCCGACAGTAGGGTTCCCCTCCACAGGTAGGAAATCAAATCTGGTTGTGATATCACCATATGTTCACTGTGGCTAGAAGGCATCAACCTCAGTTAAGGAGGCGTGGTCAAAGGAGAAGCTGCAAGTTTCAGAAGTGAATTGGGCTGCAGTGACGGTATGGAGACAATGACCCAGTACCCTCACATAGCTGGGGCCTTTGGCTTAACTGAGAATAGTGGAGCCCCAAGTTTAGCTCCTTAGGAATACTATTCCACCTAAGTCTGGAAGAAAAGAAGACATCACAGAAGGTTAGCTATGGGCACAGCAGAAAAAATTAATCTCTTTTACTCAAGGAACAGGGCAGGCCTAGATGGTACAACTCACGAGACTAGCAGAGAGTCAGTATGTTCCCATGCAACCCGAGACTACAGTGAAGTATGATCTCATGTGCAGACATCCAGCAAAGTGGCTGGTGTGCAGTAGATGGTCCACAAATGCCAGCTAACTATAGCCTGGCCCCCATCGCTCTTCCACTTGAACACGGGAAGGTAATGTTCCAAGTGAATGAGGATTTAATGCAATTGCCATTTGATTTAATTTCCAAATGCGTTAAAACTGTTAATTCAACACATCAGCATGCAGCTGATGAAGTAGTCAAAATAATTCAAGGGAACCAATACTTGTCAGGTTTTATTTATCCACATTTTCACTTCTTTAAAATAAGCTGGTCGCTGTGCCTGTATAAAGTACAATATACATAGATATCTCCCTGCTAGCTTCCCCCACACACATATGTTCAAGTTAAGTTTTCCACCCTTTTTCCATCTGTCATTTCTCCCTTCCCATGAAAAGCTAATGGAGACGCTATCAAGAGCGAGAAAGTGAGAGGCTGAGGTGGGGCAGTTGGCAAATGCATGGATGATGAAACCGACAAAGACAAGCATCACATCACACCACACACACACACACACACACACACACACGCACACACACACAGGTACATGAACATACACACAGAACCATGCTTGTCTTGGCTCTGTATATGTGACCATCCTCCCAATCTAAGGCAGCTAGCATTCATCATTCCATTTTCACGCTTGGGGAGTCACAGAATTCCATTCCCAATTCATAGAGTCAACAGAGAGTTGAATCACAATCTGGAACCAAGACCCAGGCTCCTTATCTATGTGTTCTTAGGACTCACAGCTACAGTAAAGGATAATGTACACCAGGATGGAAGCATGAGAAGGCTATCCTAGAGGGAACAAAGTCTGCAAAAAAAGATGGTACTACTGAGCTTCCCTGAGGATTGGCAGGAAGTGATGGGAGCAGGGAGGAATTCGGTTAATGTCTGTTCAACTTTTTGGCCTAAGTTGGATGCACACACTAACATTTGAAGCGCTCCTGGGTAAACAGGTAGGGTTCATCACAATCTAAGAGTCTTCCATTAAAAGGGACTAATGAGAGCCCAGAAGCCTGCAGGCTCCACTGGAAGAAGAAACGCATGAGGAAAATGCATGCTTGAAGGGGAGGGGAAAGAAGCAGGCAGCTGCAAGGGAGATAGATACAACTTTATCAGGGGTAGAAGAAAAACGAGTTCAAATGAGGAGCGCCTCCAAAAGGAGGGAAATGCCTCTGATGAGTGAAGGCAACAAGCACCCCCCCCACACCCGTGATGAGAGCTTTGAGGTATGTTCCATGCAATGTGCAGTTCAAAAATAAGATAAGCCTTTAAGAAAAATAATCAAATAAGGAAGGGATGGTAACGGGCTCCACCCTTGTCAAGGGTGACCTGGAACTATCCATGGGCAGATGTGTGGGTGTCGCCAGCAAGAAACTGGACATGCAAAGACTTCTCATTTCAGGCACCTGTGCTCTAGCAGAAAATATGAACAGCAAACACCTACAGTTTTGATGGTAAATACATTCCCAAAGCCATTGTGGCCCCTAGGATGGCTCCGTTGAGAGGTGGTGAGACAGTTAGACAGGAAAGCCTACCAAGAGGTCTACAGTGGTTACTACAGTCAAGTTGATCTGAAAACGAAGCGCCAAGGAGGTAAGGAAAGCCCTCTTCTGGGTGTGTCTATAATGGGACAATTAGATCAGAGATCCCTGACCTGCTAAGTGGATTAAACCTTTGGTGGATTCATAGTACGATTGCACCTTCCATCCGGTAGGGGTGGAAAATAGAAGGCAGGGCCTTTGGAGGAAGTATGACCCTGGGACTCTGTCTTTCTCTGGCCACTTCCTGTAGCCTCTTCTTTCTGCTTCTTGTCTATCATGAAGAATTCCCTGAGCCACATAAAGCGGTATGGCTGAAGCCATTACCATGGTATTTTGCTCAAGCACATGGGTCAAGAAATCAGGGACTGAGCCTTCTGAAAGGGTGAGCCAAGGTAAATAATCAGTCTTCCCTTCCTTCCTTCCTTCCTTCCTTCCTTCCTTCCTTCCTTCCTTCCTTCCTTCCTCCCCTTCCCTCCCTTCTTCCCTTCCTCCCACCCTCCCTCCCTCCCTCTCTCCCTCCCTCCCTTCCTTCTTTCCTCTCTCCTTTCCTTCCTTCCTTCACTTGTGTTGTTGGACCTTTAGTCATGGTCATACAAAATTAACTAAAGTAAGCCATATTCCCTTCAAGAGAACTACTACTTCAAAGGACTTTGGTCTTCCTGGCCATAAAGTGAGCAGTTAGCTCTTCCATACTATGCCCCCACCATTGCCTTTCAGAATCCCCACCAAAATTCCCAAGTAATAGACTGTGAGCCAAATGAAGTTTGTTTTTCTTCTTTTCATGTGTTCGTTATCTCAGGTATTTTGTTTTGGCATGACTCTCACATGTACAAAGATAAAAGTGACAATATCTGATAACAAGATCTAGGAAAAAAATCGGAGCATAGACAGAGGGTTGAAGCTACAGAAGGCAGGGCTGAAAATCCGGTGAGTGTTCCGTCAGATGAGGCATTCAGAGGAGACCTCTCTGAGAGGCTGCTGTTAGGGCAGAGGCCAGAGGGAACAAAGCGAGTGAGTGATCTAATTACCAGAAAAAAAAATATATGCCCAGCAAAGAGACAAGCAAGTACAAAGGTCCTGGGGTCAGAACTAGCTTGGCATCTTTCAAAGAGGACAAGGAGCAGTGTAGTTAGAGAAGAGATGAGAAGGCTAATGTGTGCAGGGGGAGGGTCAGGATTCAAAGAGACAGAGAAGACAGACTTAGAGGCCACGGCAAATGTGGGAATTGTATTCTGAGTATGATCTAAACTGCTGACGGCTGTGTGTGATTCATGTGTGTATGTGTGTGATTCATGTGTGCATGCGCTCACGCATACACATACCCACAAAGGTATACCATAGCCGATACCATAGCATATCTATTTCTTTGATCCTTGCTCATCATGTTTCAAAACTGAGCCAGGCTAGCCCTATCTATACACTTGCCAAGGCCACGGGACCCATCACTTGTGGAATGACTCGTAGCAACCTTGCCACCCTTTCAAGACTGCATTGCCCACTCCATGCTCGATCGTGGGACCCGCCATTCTGGACTGTTCAGGAAGTGTGAAATAGAAGGCAGAGATAGGTGGCTTACGTTTGTCACTTGAGATCTGTGTGAGTTTGAGAAATCTCCATCTCTGTCCCTTCATTTGTAAAGGGGGGTTACTAACAGTCTACTTCAGAGGTTATTGTTAAGATGCCTAAGCTCATGTAGCCGGTGCCCAATACCAACTCTATGGTATGCCCTGTAAGTCTGTATGTATCCTCTAGCCAGACCATACCTGCTTGGACTCAATGAATATTCACTAATAACACAAACATGAGAAGGATTCAGCAGGTCTTGTCATTCTAGATTTCAAGCTATAGCTCTAAACTCAAGGTGGTTTAAATATGATCATTCCCATAAGCTTATGTGCTTGAATACTTAGTCACCGGGGAGTGGCACTCTTTGAGAAAGATTAGGTGTGGCCTTGTTAGAGAAAGTGTGTCACTGGGAGCTGGCTTCGAGGTTGTAAAAGCCTGCACCAGGACCAGTCTCTCTCTTCTTGTTGCCTGCAGATCCAGGTGTAGAGCTCAACTACTACTCCAACGCTATTGCCACCATGCTTCCCACCAAGAAGATAATGGACTAAGCCTCTGAAACTGTAAGCAAAGCCCAATTAAATGCTTTCCTTTGTAACAATTGTGAGTAGTCATGGTGTCTCTTCATAGCAATAGATCAGGGACCAAGACACAAACTCAGGATAGTGAATAAGGAAAAGAGACCAAGATAGGAGAGCAGTCAGTTGTAGAGAAATCAGAACATATAGCTCTCTATCACCAGTCCAGGACACAGGACAATCAATGTGGCCCAACTTTATACAACTTCATGAAGCTTTGTGGGGCTGGAGAGATGGCTCAAGAGGTTAAGAACACTGGCTGCTTTTCCTAGAGGACCTGAGTTCAATTCCCAGCAAGCACATGGTGGCTCACAACCATCTGTAATGAGATTTGGTGCCCTCTTCTGGAATGCAGGTGAACAGTATGTACATAATAAATAAATCTTTAAAAATGAAGCTTTTAAGCATGACATACAATATTTAAAGAAGAAAAAAGAAATAAGACAATGCCAAACATTGTAAGCAAAGCATTTCTGCAACTAATATAAATGTATAAGATGGGTATGATGACCTCAGTCTCTTTCAGAAGAGTGAGACCTAAATCGAACCTAAAGTTAAGTGTCCAGTATGTGGAAAAGCCTCCCTTAAGACAGAACAAGGTGTAATGGACAGAATCTTTGGGCCACAACCCCTAATAAAAATGGCAAAAATAAAATTGTTGGTGATAATGGGCATAATTTTGTGGGTACTTATGTTGTGCTAGGGTGTATACATATTCCATATTGTCAATACATATTGTCTCTGTCCAAGGAACTTGCAGTTTGAGTAAGAATAAAACCCACAGACTCACAGATCTGAATGCCTGTTATGAGGGAGTGGCACTGTTCAAAATGATTACGAGGTGTGACTTGGTTGAAGAAAGTGTATGCTGGAGGTTGGCTTTTAGGTTTCAAAAACCCAAACTGAGCCCAGAGTCTCTTTTTTTCTCACTGCTGGCAGAAAAGGCGTAGAACTCTCAGCTACTTCGCCAATACCATGTCTGCCTGCAAAGACAACTCGCTCATCACCGTGATAATAAACTAAACCTCTGAAACTGTAAGCAAGCTCCAATTAAATGCTTTATTTTATATGAGTTGCCATGGCCACAGTATTTCTTCACAGTAATAGGACCCTCATTAAGAGAGAACTCATCAGATAAATCTATTTATCCCATTGTATAGATAAGGAAAATGGGACCAGTAGTGAGTGTGTGCTTTACCTGAAGTCTCACAAGTAGCAGAGATCAAGACCAAGACTGAAATTCAGGCATGTTTTATTCTGCACTCCATCCTCTTAACCAGCATGTTCCAGTTGGACTCACCTGATGATGCACACAGCCATCACATTCTCCAGAGTCACTACCTCCATGTTCACAAGTCCTGAGTACTTGGTGGGGCATGGACAAGTGTGTGTGGGGAGTATGTGGGGGGGAGTAACAGCTCTGGCTGTCTTCCAGCTCACTTTGTATACCAGGCTGGCCTCAACACCCCAGAGATCTGGCCACCTCTACCTGCTGAGTGTGCCACCACTGCCTGGCTGACAACAAATTCTAAAATCATTAATTTAAGAATATTAGAATGAAGCTGAGCAACTTGAGTTGAGTAAATTCATGTCCTTTCGCCAAGCAAAACACCCTGAAATGGAAGAGCCCAGAAAGATCAGAAATAAGTGGAGAGAGTAAGAACGTTTATGAGCACTGGCCTGGAACAGGTAGGCAGGGGACGGGCTGTCAACTGAGTGAAACCTCAATTACAGGGTAATCTAACATATAGCCAGTACATTATCACAACTCAATAAACAGCTTCTTCAGAATTAAGTAATTCCAATTTGCTTTCATTGCGGTCTGAGTCGCCCAAAGAATGCTGATAGCACCTACAGCTAAGATTAGGCTGCATCTTCTAAAACCCTGATTTACACTGTGCTAGGATGCTGGTGAGCCAAGGAACATGAGGGCACGTCAGTGTGCAGAGAGACAGGGACTCATCCCAGGCTTGCTCTGCTCACTTCAGTGTGTACCCTCACTACAGAAGCCATGGCACAGGCCTCCCTCCAGCTCTGACACCTCAGGTACTCGGTGGGGAGGCTATGCGCTCTCAGTCACAGATAGGTCACAGTTTGAATGAAGGACACAAAGTTAAAAGATGGCCCATGTAGCCAGTGGTGCTGATGATAGTAGGACCTTCTACTAAGAGGCTGTAACTCCTCAAAGGTAGACACCAGAGGAGACCCAGAGACCTCTGACCTATCCCCCATAATGCTGATATTATTTTCATGCATCTCTCCTTCCTTCTGCTCAAGCATTACTACATGGGGATTAAGCACAGGCCTTAAATGATTTCTCCAAGGCCACAGAGGTACTGGGTGAGGCGTCTGGTCACTGGGTCGCACCTGATGCGCCATTCATTGGCTAACCACTCAGAGCACGTGGGTCAGTCACAGCTCTGAACACTCCTGCACTGGTCATCCCGTTTCACCCTCACGACACCCTCCCAGGGACAAAACCCTATAACTCAACCCCCAGATGTATCTGCTGAGGCCCTGAGAGTTTTAGACCCTGTTCAAAGTCACAGAGATGAATCAAGATAGGTCCCGGATTCCAAGCGAGGCATCTTGATTCAGGCATTACTGTGTGCGTGGGAAGGAAAACACACACAAGGATCCTTTGCATTACCCAATGCCCCAAAGTCAGCTGAATGTTCATGTCTGACTCCTTGGTCCATGCAAACTGTGTGATGAGCAAAAGCCATTGTCACTCAGGAGGAGGAATGGCAGTGGGGGCCACTGTTTCAACAGCAGGTGGCCCTTAGGAAGTCAGTTACTTTTGCTTTTTAGATATTTCTCCTTTCCTCACCAAAAGGATGGCTGCTATTCTTCTTTTCATTTTAAATACAAGTATTTCAGAACGGAAGCATGCAAGCTGCTGGCTCAGTCAAGGCTAAGGGCCTTTAGTGCGGAGAATCATTCTTCATAAGACCTTGCCCTCAAATGCTCTCACCCCCTGCCTTCAAGTGGCCACTGGTCACAGACTGGAAGCTGACAGGTTTCCTTTGGGTACCTCCGAGTAACCCTGCCTCTCACTGCCTTACATGTATTGGGGGAGCGTCTCTACCTGCTGGCCTATTATCTATATCCCTTTGGCACTGATTATAACTTTGTGATACCAGGAGCCAACAAAGCCCTAATCCCCAGGCCCCTCCCCGCAACATAGCTATAGCAATCCACCTCAGACTCAGATTCAAGCCTAAGTCTCCCCTTAGGATGACCCTCATCTCGTCAACCCTGCTATGCTGGCTCTCTCAGCTATAAAAGAAGTTGAAATAAAACCAATGTGAATAGCTGCAGTTAAAATCAAATGAGACAGCATATGTGAGGGGACCAAGCAAATGGCTTATCACCCACTCAATATTAAAATGGAGGGGAAGGGGCACTTAAAAAGTGAAATCCTCTGCCAAAAAAAGTGGATAAATTTCATCAAGGTGTCATAAAACAGGGCCGGATTACAGAAAGTACTAATGCATCATTGCCCGCTGCAGAGGAGCCACAGAAGCTCCCAGTCACCTCTCAGAGGAAAGCGTGGGCTGCAGGGGAAGGGGTTATGGAGGGGTCACAATCACACATTTGACTAATGCACCCGGGACCAGAATTCACACTCCACGCTTTGCCTTCACTAGGCCCCAGTTGGTACAGCCAACAAAGGACAAAGCACTGTCCCAGTGGCCACCTCTCCAAGCCAAGAGAGCATCGCTTCAGCAATCCCCCTGCCTCGGTAGCTCATAGATCAACACTTCTCCACCTCTTCATTCTGACTCTGAGTAGAAGACAGAGGGAAAGAACAAAGCAAGCATTTTCCGGCCCCGTTTTTCTATGAGTACAAACTTCAAGGTACAGCACTGACTGCCAGGGACCTTCCCATCACCTCGCCGCCACCACCACCACTCTGCATAAGTCAGGTATGTGCAGGGTGCCTCACAGTTATGTCCCAAGGCCAACCAAATCTGGGTACCTCCTGATAGACAGCCAGAGGCTTGGCAGTAACTGTTGTCTACGAAAGGAGACAAGGTGGCGTGTTAATACATCACCCTCCATGCGACTATCCAGCTGCAGTCAGGATAGCTCAGAATTGAGCATCCAAGCAGTAATCTCCATTCTGGACCCATTGAAGCCACCAGTCACACAGAGCCAGCAAAGAGAAGTCAAAAATTTTTTTCACCAATAAGACGGCAGAAAGCATAAGAGAATGGGGCATTCTACTGTGGGACTCCCAAAGCAGAATGGGAAATCAACTATGAAAAAGCACAGTGAGTGTTCCAGGAGACAACTCAGGAAATTACACAGTCACTGAGTATTAGAAAGGCCTGCAAAGGCCACTGTGTCACACGAATCAATCTTATGGGACCAGAAAAGTTAAGATCTGAGCCTAATGCAATCAAAGTGATGGTTTCTTTTATACTTTAATGGCACTTCATGTGAATGAACTTAAAGGTGCCTTTTTGAATATTATTTTGTTCATGACCACCTCATTTGTTGATCTTTGGCTTGAAGGTGCATGACATTCTGGTGATGGAGTAAGTGCCTGCAGAAGCCAATATGCACTCAGAGTGCACAGAAATCTTCAAGTTGAGACTCCGGAAATGATGGACCATGCCGATGAAAGCAGTCAAACACTGGCAACTTCTGTCGTTCAGTGCACACAGAACCCGTGCTAGATGTAAGCCTTGAAAGAGACAGAGGATACCCTCACACTGCCAGAGCTCACATCTGAAAAGGGGGACTCAATGAAGCACAAGCAAAGGGAAGTGTGGTAAGAGCCATGCAGGTGCACTATATCCTTTCCCTATTGCTGAGCTGGGCTAGGATATCCTGGGAGAAGCAATTGAAGATAAGGTTTAATTTGGCTCACGGTTCCAGAATGAAGTCCGCTGTGGTAGACAGCAGCAGCTCAAGGCAGCTGGTTACATTCCATCCACATTTGGGAAGCAGAGGGCGGTGATGCTCGTTCTGGGCTCATTTTCTTATTATTCAGTTCGTGACCTCAGCTCATGTAACAATGCTGTCCATAGCTAAGATATTCTTCCCAGGTTGATGTAATATAAGTAATCCAACACAGGTACGTCCCAAGGCCAATCACATCTGGGTAATCCTGATAGGCACAGCCAGAGGCTTGTCTCATAGGTGAATCTAGACCCTGTCAAATTGGCAGTCCTTCTTGCCCATCACAGGAGGAGAGGAAACAAAGGTGACGTGAGTGTTAATACATCATCCTCCATGACTATCTACAGAGTCCGGATAGCTCAGAACACAGAGTCCTGACAGTGCTCTCCAATCTGGTCCCATTTGTTAATACATCATCCTCCATGACTATCTACAGAGTCAGGATGCTCAGAACACAGAGTCCTGACAGTGCTCCCCAATCTGGTCCCATTTGTTAATACATCATCCTCCATGACTATCTACAGAGTCAGGATAGCTCAGAACACAGAGTCCTGGCAGTGCTCCCCAATCTGGTCCCATTGAAGCCACCAGTCACACAAAGCCAGCAACGAGAAGTCCAAGTTTTTACACCAATCCATGCTCAAGTAAAAACAGAGCAGCAGTGAGAGCAACAACCGCAAACAGCCAGAGCCTTCTGAGAATCAGGCGCTATTTTTTCTCCCTTCAAACACAGCAGGTATTATTCTACAGCTGGCACAATCCAAACAGGTTCATTATTTCATTCACTAAATATTGCTATATTGAAATTTTAATCAGTGAACATAGCAGTGATAAAATTAATACATTCATACACTATTGCTGCCTGTGTAAACCGCCAAACCATTCTTTGCAAAAGCAATATTACAATAGAGAGGAGAAAATTCATAAAGATATTCATATGCTTTGGTCTACCAATTCAACTTCCAGAGATTTATCTAAGGAAAGAATCTGGGTCTGTATAATAATAAAAAAACCTAAAATTATTATTATTAGTTGTTGTTTTGGAAGAACTGTACTGAGATGTTAATTTTTGCACACTCAAAGGAAGAAATGATATAAACAGAAACACCTGGAAATACTTAAATGACTGTGAATATGGAGATTTTTAAAGAGGGAAATGCACTGGACTGAACAGGCATTCGTTTCTTTTCTGCTGGTTGTGTAACACCATGACCAGAGGCAGAGTTTATTCTGGCTTGTGGTTATAGAGAGGAGTCCATCTGGGGGAGGAGGCAACCGCAGGCGGCCAGAATGGGAAGACGAGAGATGATATCTTCAGTCACAAACACAAAGCAGAGAGCGAAGCAGAAGCTGGGTGAGACCCAGGCTATGACCTCTCAAAAGCCGTCCCCAGTGAGGTAAGTCCTCCAGCAAGGCTCTGCCTCCTAAAGGTTCCCTGGCCTTCTCAAACAGTGCCAGGACCCTGAAGCCAAGTGTTCAGATGTGGGAGTCTGTGAGGACTGGGCTCATTCAAAGCAGCACAAATGGCATGGGCCTGATAGGTAGGACAACTCAAAGAAAGAGTAGGCCAAGGGTTTGCCAAAGTCCTCCAAAGAGGCAGGAAAGGGAATGCGGGATTTGAATGAGAATGGCCCCCAGAAGCGCAGGCATTTGAATACTTGGTCCCCAGTCCATAGAACTTTTTGGGAAGGCTTAATAGGTAAGGTCTTGTTAAAAGAGGTGTGTCATATCTTCCTGAGGGAGATGTTGGAGTCCAGCTATAAAATTTAAACTTCATTATTAAAGACTACAAAATAGTAATATGTATACAGTGTAATGAAAATCCCATTATTGTGTGCCAGGACATTTACATTACATAATTATTGTTGATAATAATACTATAACCATATCACAATAAAACCATAAAATTTATAATCAGGAAAGGGGTAAAAAGATACGATATCAATAAATGCAGATGTCAGGAGTCCGGTGAAAGGAACAGGGTAGACTCATTTATTTAACAACAGGGAAAAACCTATGTTCTTATTCAATGAAACTGTGTGGTCACCCTTCCTTCCTTGGCTAGGCATGATCAGGACCTCTGTCAGCACCTGGCAGACTCCACGTTGTCTCCTCTTGGTCTGGTAGGCCTAAACTTTCTACAAAATTTCATTTGGCTATTTTGAAATAGTCCCCAAAATAATAATATATTGTTAATGTTTAATAAAAATTTTCATTGAAAAAAAAAAAGAGGTGTGTCAGTGGGGGTGGACTTTGAAGTTTTAAAAGCCAGGGCGATTCCCAGTCAGTCCTCCCTTTGTCTAGTGCTTGTAGATCAAGATGTGTGTGCTTGGCTTCTGCTCCTGATGGTGATCTATGCCTATTTGTCTGCTTCTGTGTTTCCTACCATGATAATCATGGACTCAAGCCCTCTGGAACCATGAGCCTCACATTAGATGTTTTATTTTATAAGCTGCCTCAGTCATGGTGTTTTGTCCTAGCAACAGGAAAGTAATCAAGGCAGGGCCCATGTGCATATTGTAAGGGAAATCATGGACATACCTCAAGGTGAACAAACACAAGAAAACAGATGACCGTTGACTCAAGACCATTTGGGAGGTAGGCTCCCTCTTTCAACAGTCTTCCTGAAATACTGTCATTATAGGAAACTTGCAGCTATAAAACCCTCACAAACAATTCTAAGAGAACATTTCAGTAGGGCATCCCTAAACCACAAAAGACATGTGATCATCTTGATTTGAAATACAAATTCAAATCAAGCTTGCAGGTTGCGTCTGTGGTAGATATCCCACATGTAGCTATCTCATATGGGAGAACGTTCTGGAGAACAGTGACTGTAAACCTGTCTTGTGCTGTTGGGAGGAGGAGGAAGCAACAGGCGAGAGAAGGGGCTAGCTGTATAAAAATGGAGTTAAGATCCTGCATCCAGCCAGTTGGCAAAGTTGTGGCGAGGTGGCACTCACCTTTCACGATCAGCTCTGCATAGTTGGACACACCGGACCCACCATCTGAGCGGATTACACAGCGATACTTGGAGATGCTGCGTTGAGAGGTGTCTGCCACACTGACAGTGGCCGAGAAGCGCCTGTGGTTGACCACACGAGTGACCATGAGGGCCGTGTCTCTGCCATTCCATTGCTGAAGACGCGGGAAGAAAAGGAAGAAGAAATCATAGCACCAGGGCTTCCTAGAAACCTTCAACATAGACCCCATGACCCTTGAATGCTCCAGGGGCCTAGGACTTCCTTGAGATAGAATGACAAACTGCTTCCATCTAGTCTGAGCTATGGTTCTGACTCAAACCCCACCCACTGAATGTACTACCACAGGTCTGTTAGTTCAGCATTCTAGAAGCTGAGGCAGATGGCTTCCAAGTTTGAGGCAAGTCTACATAATGAACCCTGTCTCAAAAAATAGGAAGAAAGGAAGAGAGGGAGGGCAAGAAAAACTGATTCAAGGAGAAGGATGTCTGCTTGTGAGGAACTGGGACCAAAGCTTCTCCTAATTGCCTCAGCTCCTGGCTCAGCACACTTTTGGAGTTGGCTTTATTCCCTTAACCTTCTGGCTTCTTATTTTCCTTCAATCTCATAAGCAGAAACTGCAGTATTTCCCCAAAGACGGCCTTCGGCAGATTAACAAACAATTCAGCCCACATAGAGTATTAGTAATCTGCCTTGCTCTCAGATCCTCAGCTGCTGATCAATGTCTCAATGGCTTTGACTCCCATCGGCCCCAGGCTGTCACTGTAGATAATTTCCACCTCTCCTCTTTGCCATGCCCTCTTTCCTCTGCCCGGAATGTTCTACATCCCTGGGAACAGCCCCTTTCCCACTAATCAATGTTTAGCCTGCCACTGCCTCTAGGAAGTTCCCTCATCAATCAGGCCACCATCTGAAAGGCAGCTGTGCCTCTCTGTACTGTGCAAACCTTTCCCACATCCTGGTCCATGACTGTTCCCCACTTGAGACCATGAGTCCCCAAGAGACAAAATTCCCATTCATTTTCCTATGCCAACTCTACCAAGATTTGTAGGATCAGGGCAAATACACATAAGTGTTTGTCTTCAGCAACCTGAATTTTAGGTGTGATGTTTTGGGTTAAATAGATTCTTTCACAGTAGCGAGCTGTAGTAGCTGGGAAGGCATGCATGAGGATGCATTTTGAGTGGATATTTACTAAGCACCTAGTATGCAGCTGATCCCGAGCTGGGTGCTTTTGTGTAATCCTCCATTTTAATCTTCACAGCCTTGTTGAGGTGTGTGTTATTGCTGCTCTTCTCAGAAGAATCAAATGTCAGAGAGGTTAAATAAATATGTAGAGCAAACACATCCCTCATCCAGGCTTCCCCGCATCAGCTCAAACATTTTTCCCGAAGACTTCATCCCCATTGCCTGCTTTAATGTAATTTTTATCTCTCAAGTGAAACCGAGGGTTTTAATTGTCTGGTTGGATTTAGAGAAACCTGGCTATTTATGATTCCCAGGCCCCATGTCTTTCCAGATAAGATCTCTTTTGCTTCTCCCATGAAGTACATAATCTATCCATGTGCAAAACCCATTTTTTTCATGTCAGTTTCCAATCTACCTCTCATGAGGGACATGTTAAGATGGGGATACAGGAATGGGCAGGGCAGCTGATGAGCCCATGAGGATACGGCAGACCAAGAGACAGGAAGCAGTCACCAATGCTCCCACCAGAGGAGAGACCTGCTTCAAATTAGTCACGGGAGTCAAAGAGGACAATTTCCTTCACTACAATGTTTTAACATTCTTAGGACTTTCAACCTCAAACTGAATCACCTCTGCATTCCCAAATACTAAAAAAAAACCCGGCATTTCCCAAAATCAGGACAAGAAGAAAGGTAGCCACACCCTCCTCCCATGCTAGAAATAACCCAACATGACCAAAATAAAGTCACATAAGGGAGCAGAAGTCACTGGGACTATAGCCCCCAAACACCTGTGCATGCCTTGGGGAATCCTTGCAAGAAATAATACAGCTTAGACCCGGGTACTAATAGCTACCAGATACTAAAGAACACCCCACTTCACGATAGTGTGATGAGGATGTTGAAAAGATTCTGGAAAACAGAAGAATCGAACCCTGATTTGGAAAAGTTACAGAGTGTATAGGGGAGGGGATTTCAGAAGATACAGGGTCACCCAAAGTGTTCCATCTTCCCCCTTTCTTAGCAAGGCAACGCAAGAACACTTTAATACATGCAGGAGTCAGTGATAGAGGGTTAGTTAGATATTGTCTGACCCAATTTATTTATAAAGCTTTCCTTTCTTTCCCTCTCCCCTCCCCTCTCTTTCTTTCCATACACAATAGATTCATCAAAAACTGCTCACCTGTGGAGCCACTGTGGGCGATAAATGAGAAGGCACACAAAACACTTACCATTAAGGCACATTCTGGTGTTACAAGAGTTGGCAAATTAACCATGAAATCAGCAAAGAAAAATTCTGTCAGTGCAATAATAGCTCCCCTCCCAAAGATTTGCACAGCCTAATACCCAGAACCTGTGAAAATGCAAACATATACGTATATAAACATATATGTATGTGTGTATGTATTTATATATACATATATACACACATACATATGTGTGCACGTGTGTATATATAATACATACATACCTGGGATCAATGTACCACAAAGGCTTTCAAGCTAAAGTGGGGGAGGAGGAGCATGAGAGTCAGAGAAGGAGGTATGGTCAGAAGGACAGGTTAGAGGGAGGCAGCTGCCCACTGGAATCTAACCGACTCATGGGTATTGTTTATAACAGGAAATTGGAGGTCACAGTATCATTTATTAGAGGGAAGGCATTCTCCCTAGACACTTACAAGCAGACCAACCTTTTGTCATTGTAAAACATCATCATCATCTCCAAAGTTCACAATGAAAAAAAAAAAACTACAATCAAGCTAGACTGATGACTCAGCACCGCCTGCTCTTCCAGGGGACCTGGCTTCAATTTCCAGCATTCATACAGCAGATCTTAATCATCTGTGACTCCAGTGAGAAGGCATCCAGTGCCCTCTTCTGGCCACCTTGGGCACTGCATGCACATGGTACACAGACATGAGGGCAAAAGACTCATACACATAAAATTAAAATAAATATTCTTTTGAAATTAACAAGAGGACGTACAAGCAAACACAAAAACAACTGCAGAAACTTCACAGCTTTTATATTTACGATTTTGCGGTGGGCTGCACTCATTGCTATCCGTGGCCACGTGCAGTCTATATACTGGCTGGACACACCGTCAGGGAACACAGCCCTCCAACACCTGAGCGCCATATGCAGGACTCGCTGGAGCTCCTTTCTGACTGCTCATCTCAACAATGGCAGAGAAATAAATTTGTTCTGAGCCGTTAGGTTTGTAGAATTTATTTCAACCGCAATAAGAAACTAATACTAAGAGAAAGGGCTGGTTAAGTGCTCAGGCTGCGCTGTGCGCATTTACATCTTATCTTGATGTTGCCTCCAGTATTATTTACTTATCTTCCTAATGATGTCAGATTCTGGCAGAACTGAAGAGGATTAAGTGCATTCCCCTGAACCGTTCACATTTTTTTTTTTCTGTTCAGCTCCTGAACTGAGAACCTTTCTCCCACTGAAGGATAGGAAATTGCAGGTTGTCTTATGAAATCTCTGGAAAGCAGGCCCTTTTGATAATCATCCTTGTCATATTTGGAGCAGGTAACAGCAGGGCAGGGACAAGCAGGAGGGCCCCTGAGTCAAGGCAGAGAGAGTGCAGGGATGGACTGTGGGCAAGGAGAAATGGAGGTTAAATTCAGAAAGAGGAGCGCTGACGGGAACAGCCTGTGAGTGTGACTGGCTCCACACAGGCAGGGAAGAGCAGGTGAGGGCTGAGGTCATGGTGGACAAGCAGGAACGGAGGATTCCAGAGGAAGAAATCTAGAGTACTCCAAGAGCAAGACATGCATGCTCAGACAGGAAGAGACCTGGGTGTCTGAATGTTATGACCGTATGAAGGGAGTCAAGCACAGTAAGTGTGTAAGAAGCACAAGCCATAGCTACTGTTCCAGTCCCAGATAAAGGCAGAACAGGAAATGCAAAGGAAAAAACAAGAGGGAACTTGGTTAAACAAGGAAAGGATTTGAAATCTAGATCCATGAGTTTGATTGACAAGGGGAACATCATACTTTCATTTTTTTTTTTTTTGCTATAATGAAAAACCTTGACATAAAACCATTTAGAGAAGAAAAGGGGTTGTCATCTGGCTCATAATTCTGTATTAAATCCAGCCTATCAGGGAGTCCTAGGGAAGAAGCTTAAAGCGGTCGGTCACATCCACAGTCAAGCAGGGAGAAGCGAATGCATACACGTTTATTACTGAACTAGCTTTGTCTATTCTTCTGCAGCCCAAGTATAAAATCAAGGAATGGTACCCCTAACTTTTCAATAGTGTCCTTGCTAAGCAATCCACACAATCCCCTACAGACATGCTGATGGGCCAGCATCGCAGATAATCCTTCACTGAGACCCTAGGTTGTGGCATGAACACTGTGCATACCACCATGCCATGTAGTGATATCTCATTTGCATTTTAATAAATAAAGCTTGCCTGAAGATCAGAGAGTAAAACTGCCTTACAGCCCAGGCAGTGGTGGCACACACCTTTAATCCTAGTAGCCTTGCTACTTTGCCATTGAACCCCGGGCGGTAGTGGTGAACACCTTTAATCCCAGCCCTAGAGAGGACTATAAAATGGGAGGGACAGCTCTCACACACAGTCACATTCTGAGGATTCCTGGAGGCAGAATCACCATTTCCAACTGAAGTAGAGATAAGAGTCAGTGGCTGGCTGTTTTATTTTTCTGACCTTCAGGTTGAACCCCAATATCTGACTCGGGGTTTTTATTAATTGTCCTACAATGCCATATTTGACTGTTCATGCTATAATTGATTGTTAGAACTTTTGTTTGAGTATCTGACTTGAGTTTTATTTTTTTAATTATTAAATACAACAATTTCTAAAATGGCCCCAAACATACTCTGCCATTTTGTACTATGTATTTATATAGAGCAGAATTCTTATCATTGGCAATTATAAAATTAAATATTGATCAACTCTTAAAAGTGTTGAAGAAACTCTCCATCCTACAGTATCAAATATTTAGCCAAGATTTAATTCTTTATGCAAAAATTAGTAAGCATATCCATTTCATTAGTACTCAAATTTGCTTTGATCTTCAATATAAAATTATATACATATATATATCGAGCAATAAAATATTTCTTTATAATTTATTGCCAATGTGTTTGATTTACATGTCTGTCTTATATATCCTATATACAAGGATATACTTATATATATATAATAAACTTTTTATGGTTAAAAGGGTGTCACTAGTGAAAAGAGAAGTCTTTACCTAGAAACCAGAAGCCAACCCTTGAACTATGAGTGTGGCCAGGTGTAGTCATAGCAACATGAGGAAACTTACCATTGGCTGAAGTTGGCTCCTAGAAATAGGAAGCTAGAGCCTTAATCACTTTACATGCACCGGCTCAGGGAACGAGAACTCTTGACTTCTACAGAGACTCTGGTAAGGACAATAAAAGCATCCGTGCTGCCTGACACTTTCCTATCTCCACCTTCTCCTAATGTAAATCACACATGGTGCCCCTGAATTCCAGCAAGCATCACTTTGAAACCTATGAGTACTTGGTTTCTAAATAATTTGCTTTCATAGGTTGTATTGTTGTTTTTAGTGGGAAGTGACCATGATAGAATACTTGCTCAGCAGAAAGCTCAAGTTTTCTACAATAAAACATTATTTCATAATACAACACAACACAACACACACACACACATACACCACACACATACACACACACAAAGAAAGAGAGAGAGAACTACATAAATGAACAGAACTGAATAAATACTTTGTTTAAATTAAGATTAATGTGAGCATTGAATAAAAGTCAAGCTAATATGATTGTATTTTAAGATCTTAAAACCATCTTCTCTATTGCTCAGGCTAGCCTCTTAAATTACCGGATAGCCCAAACTGGTCTCGACTTCCTACCCTGGCATCCCTGGAATACAGTCATGCTACCACATCTGGCCCTAGCTGGCATTTTGGAGTGCTTAGTCTTCACTGAGTACTGTGCTCACTGGCCAGCACATGAGGGATTCGTTCCTCTTCAAATCCCTGGGGAAGTCCTCCAAGGGTGGTCATTGGCCCGGCCACCTCAGTAGCCCTGGGGAACTGGTTAGCAGAGTAAATTTTTAGGAGAGCTGCAGCTGATCTCCTCCTCCTGTAGATGCTGTTTACTGGAGCTTGGACTTCAGGTTCTCTCCTCTTTCCCTATTCTATTATTAATCACTCTGGAAATGTACTCATTATTTTACAAAACAGAAAATGAGAGACTGTGGGGCGTGGAAGGTATAATTTCTGCCCAGAGGAATTCACAGGCTGGGTAAAGATTCTAGCAAAACAACAAAAAGGCAAAAACATAAACATGAAGTAGGGCATTGAAATAGCCTACTTCACAGCGGAAGAGTGGGGTGGGCGTGGAAAAAAAGGCCTGCTCTTAGAATAGCCTACAACAGTGCTTCTCAAGACTGGTGCTCAAACTGGATTACATTAGCATCCCTTGCGAACTAGAAATGTGGGCTCTCTGGCCCTGCCTTAGACTTCATCAGCTGGGAACTGACTGATTCTAATCAATCAGGCTATTTGTATCTTAACAGACTGATGCTTGGTAAAGTATGCTATGGGTCATAATAATTAACAGTTCTACTTAAGCAAGTGTGATGGTGAACATTTCTGACCCCAACACTTGGGAGGCAGAAACAAGAAGGTGGAGTGTTTGGGGGCTAACCTGAGCTATATCGTAAGTCCCTGTTTCTAATACATTTGAAACCACCTTGGAGCAAAGCTGGAGGAGAAGTCAAGAAATATGGCTTAAAGTAGAGACCTTGTTAAAACTGATTTTACACACACTATGTATTTATATACAGCAGAATTCTTATCATTGGCAATTATAAAATTAAAATATTGATCAACTCTTAAAAGCGTTGAAGAAACTCTCCATCCTACAGTATCAAATATTTAGCCAAGATTTAATTCTTTATGCAAAAATTAGTAAGCATATTCATTTCATTAGTACTCAAATTTGCTTTGATCTTCAATATAAAATTATATATATATATATATATACATACATATATATATATATCAAGCAATGAAATATTTCTTTATAATGTGTGATTCAGTGAGCAGGCCTGGGATTCTTCATCTTTAGCAAGTTCCCAAGTGCACTGAAGCTGGCCCGTGAGCCCCAGTAGAGCACGGTTTTTTGTAACTTTGCTGAGGGAGGAACTATACCTAGATGGTCTGTTTCAGGAACAGGCCATTCACCACCAGCACCCATTGGCTGTCCACTGTGTGACAGGCACAGACCCTCAGTGGCTCTGTAACAGAAGGTGGACCTTGGAAGGTTCCAGATGCTTCTGTGTTTGAAAATCAATGACTGATATATGGAAAGCCCAGGCCTGATTCTCCGGAAATAGTTAAAGCCTATAAGTCTATAAGTCATAAACAGACATTACACAAACACACACACACACACACACACACACGTCCCATAGTATCAAGTTATAGCAGCTGACAGTTCAGTAGGTGAACAAGGCTTTCTGAAGCCATCTTCATCAGTATAGACCCATGGCTCTCAGTTTTTAATGTTCATCCGAATCACATAAACAGTGATTCCAGGGGTTTGGGGTGAAGGCAGATATTCTCATTTCTAACAGCTTTTCAAATGATGCCAGTGCCGCTCACCTTGATCTGGGTTCAACAACTTGAAGACTAATCTCATTCTCTGTCCTTCAGGGAAAAGCAAATAGACAAATAACACCAGAATACACAAATTGTAAGATGCTTTATCGCTAGGACAATTTCCTGGGGCTGTGCTCTAACCAGAACAAAGGGGTCTTACAGCCTAAACAACCTTCAGTTCAATCTCATGCTTACCAATACCCCTCCCAGGGTAATAACAGTTTCCCATGAACTCAAAAGCAATCTCTCAATCTATCTATCTATCAATCTATCTATTTCTATCTCACCTCTCTATAAAATAAACTTGTATTCTACTTCCTTTAAGCTTGCATTGTTTTATGTGGGTAAGCCAGCTTATCCATTGCAGAAAATGATCTAGTAATATTTACACTTCGTTATCCCGTCAACATACACGCCATTCCACCTCAGGGAGGACCTCTGTCTTGGGAACCACCTAGAGAAGAGCTATGCCTAATGCACAGAGCATATTCTATTCCTAATTATGCTCCCGCTTCCTAATTATCTATCAAGGCATCTATTATGGCCTCACTGCTTTGCTGTTCCTTCTCCACTCACCTCTTGTGCCGTGACATTATCCCCTTCACAAAGAGATAAGACATAGCATGAGGGGGGAAAAAGGCTGTCATAATTTCAGAGAGAGGCGCCAGGCTTGCAATTGATTTGTAATTGGCAGAAATGAGGACAAGGCTGTCTTTAATACAAGAAAACTGTGGCTGGTTCTACACAACAAATTGCACACTCGCTGAACAGAAGATATTCTAATACAGTGTCTTGCAGTCTCACAAGCTAGTTTGAGCTTCAGGATTCAAAAACATAAGTAAATAAATAAATAATCAGGGCCAACATTTCCAGCTGAAATGGTCTGATTGCTCCAGGAGTCTCACAGCCAGCAAATATTTAGGTGACATTCCCACAATCCATTGGTAATGAATATTCTTTTCACCCCCAGTCCTCCCTGCAATGGTATGACATTTGGAAACTTACTAGAATCGTGCCCATCAATTCTCTTAAGAGCACATTTGTACCTTTTTGGCAGTCTCTAAAGAATAGCTTTTGATTATTCTTTATTAAAAGTTAAAAGAAATAGAAGTAGACATAAATCATTTTTGATTAGCTGTTCTGAAAGCCTTCCAAGGGTCCACTGCATTCATGGCCAGCGGCTCATTTGGGTCTGATGCCTGAGTCCAGAGCTCCTGTGGACCCAGAAGAGGACTGGTGTAGGCCCCACAGAGAGCCACAGACTTGCAGCAAAGCAGACATGACAAGCAGGTGGGGAAGGGCCTGCAGATTTGCCAACTCCCAGAGACAACCTCCTTTGTTTGAGAGTGGTCCACCCCTCCAAGCTCCATAGGAAGGCCACTTCCTCCCAAGCTGCTGGCCATACTGAGCATGCACCCCTCCCTGCTTCCCCCATCTTGCCACCACCAGCCCCATCTTCCCCAAGCAGCCTTTCCACTTTGTGATGGAATAGTTAGCTGTGTTGCTCAATGGTCTGTCTTCACCCACAGAAGGTGAGCTCCAGGAGGGAGGCGGGGCAAAGATTAGTTCTGAGCACTCTCTGTCCTGCCCCCAGCTTCTAGCCAAGGAGGAAGCCAGCTGAGCTGGATAAAATCCTGAAAGCATAGTCCAAGGATAAGAAAAGGCACAAAGAAGTGTCATAAGAGAGAGACATATCTAAGGGGAAGGCTCCAGGTCAGAGTAGCCAGGGTCCCCAGAGTTGCCTATGACAGGAGAAAGGACGCGGGCATCAGGCACAGATGAAGCTGTTTTCCATTTACTTTTCACAGCGCTGGATATGGAACCCAGGGCCACGGCACACACTAGGGAAACGCTCTACCAGAAGCGTCATGCATATCCTGGAGCTATTTGTTGATCTGGAGTGACCTTTGAATGAAGAATATCAGAGAAGATAAAGTATGAGGTGTCAAGACCTTAACTAAAAAAAAATGATTAATGATCATAGCTTATATCTCAATAATGTCTACTAATAAATATTAATGTACTTTTCTTAATATGGCTATGACACAGATCTCCCATGTTGGGACATCATTTTACACCCACCCCTCATCTTTGAACCAGGAGTCCCACGTCTTCCAGAAGCATCCTGTTAACCTGCAAATCAGCTAAAAACAATCCTGTAACAGTGATTGGCTCATGACCTTAGGGACCCAGGAGGGCAGGCAGATGTTCACGGAAGGAGTACTCAGTGGAAGAATAGTCAAGTACAGACAGTGACCCCACTGGTGGGGGTTTGACGGAGAACACCCCCAACTCCACAGCAGTGTGAACATGGTACATATTAAGCAGGACTTGCACTTTCATTTTTGAATTTTCATTTGGGCTTTGGCTAGCGGTATGTGCTACACTACTTGTGAAGATGACGAACAGCAGGCAAGAGCCCCTGCTTCCAGTCAGTCAGCAATGAGATGGGAAAGCAACTGGAACTCCACAATACACTGCATTGCTGAGCTACATTGACCCTTAGACTGAGTGCACTAAATGTACTTTAAATGCCACTCACATTCAGGATGGGTTGATCAGGATGCCACTCCATCCTTAAGCCATAGAACATCTGTATAAGGACTGATAAGCAGTCCTGGGTTTTAACAAGGAACACACTGCTGATATTTACAAGGGTGGCTTTTAGAAAGAGATGGATGCTGAAGAAAACCACATTGCAAATATCAACCTTGTATTTATGAAACATGGCTAAGGAGGGGGCAATAAAGCCAACATGCATCCACAGAAGTCAGTTTGAGTGACATTTCAAGTATATTTTTATTTCACTGATTTTCTTACAGATTTGGGGAATTCAAATACATTTAAGTCTCTAGTACAGTAGAGGGAAAAGTAGAGGCATAAATGTATGATAAATAAAGGAATGTGTGTGCATATGTTCACATGTGCGTGTGTACATGTGCATCTGTGTTCACACATATAGGTGTGTCCATGTGTGTGTGTGCACATGTGTGTGTGTGTGTGGTGGGAAGACAGAGACTGACATTGGATATCTTCCTCAATCACTCCCCCCCTTACTGAGACAAGATTCCTGCTGAGCCTTCAGCTGTCTGAATCAGCTAAGGTGACTGGACAGCAAACCCAGGGATTGTCTTGTCTCTGCCTCCCAAGCATGGAGCTTGCAGATGTGCATGGGTGCTGGAGATTGAACTCAGGTCCTCAAGCTAACATGGCAAGCACTTTCCCCACGGAGCCATTTTCCCAGCTTGAAGTTGCATTTTTTAATAGGGATCCACCTGCAAAGAATGTTTAGATTTGGTGTGGCCAAGCGACATGAAAGAACCCAAGACTTTAGGATGCAACTCACATCCTTATCCTGGCTCTCCTGCTCAATCCCAGTTTGACCCTGAATTCCTCATTTACGCCCCTCTCGCCCATGCTTCCCCTCATCGGGGCTGTTAATGTCGGCTTTTTGTTGCTGTTGTTGAAAGATCACGGTGAGCATTATCTTTCATGGGTTTTCCAAGTGTTTTGTGTGTAGGCCCTCAGGTCATCTCTCTTGGCTATCCCATCCTTGTCATTTCTATGACCACCATGTAGAAGCCCGACACAGAGGGACATCATCAAGTTCAGAGCTGTTTGGGGGAGGAGATTCCTCACTCAGCACTCTCTGCATGTTGGTTACCAGTGCTTCCCCAGGGATCAAGGTAAGAAGTTAACAGGGAGAACTGCTGCTATGCAGACTGACAACAGACTATGCAGACTGACAGACACGCCTCTTATCTCACAGCCTGGTGCAGCTGACATGGAGTGATGGGTTCCCAGAATGAGACCCTTTCCCTGTCAGACCCTCTCCGGTGCCTATGATTGCCTCAACCCACACACAGACCCTGCTGAGATCCATGCAGACCATCTGGACACAAGGCCTCATTTCTGAGGTGGCAACTGTTATTGGTTGTACAGACTCCCAGGGGAGCATACTCTCTGTAGAGAGGCCTCAAAGGCCAGCTCCATAGTGGTCCTGACAGGTGGTCCTGCTCTGACGTCCCTGCGGAGTTGGATGAGGGTAGAGTGCCATCCGCCATGCACTGTGATAAGAAAAGAAGACACATGCAGAATATTCTACACACCCATCTGGATAAACAGTATGCCTGAGAGAATCTGGTCTGTGTCCTCACCAGGAAGCTAGCCTTCACATTGAAACTGGCCACTCAACCCTAGGAGACACTTGCTACTATCCCCCGAATACCTATATCTAAGGGAAAGCGACCATTTCCTCCCCTCTTAAAGGCATTTATTTTTGTTTTTGTAATTTTCTGCATTCACTTTTACTATTTCAATGAAATATTATTTCTATTTCAATTTCAATGAAATTTATATTTCAACGAAATAGTTTATATGATCTACTACCACAATTAGTAATATTGATGTATGCTTTATAGTATTATAAGCATATATATATATACACATATGCATGATATATAGAGATGTATGTACATTATATAAGTAAGTATATAACCATACATATTTAGGCACATGTTTTTTCTTTAAAATATTAAATATATTAACTGCTTTATAGCTTGCATTTTTCACTTAATTACATACTATGAGAATATCATTAAGTATTTGTCCACCATCTGGTATTTAATTACTTCATCCCAGCATTTACTTAATTAACCACTTGCAGAACATTCCAGTTCTTTCTAGTTTTCTGTTCAATTGACTACAGTAACAGGTACACCTTTGTCCCCATTTCTGGTCATTTCCTTAGAAAACTGCCATAAATGAAGCTAATTTTAGAAAAACCTAGCACTGATGGTTTTAGTTTTGAGCCTAATTATCTTCCAGAAACGAAGGACTTGTCTGTATACTGCATATACTTGTGTGTACATGTGTATGTCCTGTTGTTTCTGTTTCCCTGTGCTTGCCCTGTTCAATAGCTTCCAATCATAATGTTGCACGCATGCCTGGAACTTCACTAGTCAACACGGGCCTTTGGCAGAAGCCCAGTATTTAAGCCCTCCTTCCTAATATTCCCTAAAATATAGAGGAGGGAGCCAATACCCAAGGAGCCTTCCTTACAGGGGTAGTTATTGTATCTATCCATTCACTGCGTTAAGTTTAAAGCCTCCCCGGGTAGAGATAGATTAGTAGAAAGCTGAGGACCCCTGCTCGAGCTGTGCCCCCCCATTCCCCTCCCCCTCCTAAGCCTGCTTCCACACAGAGTGTTATTATGATGGGAAGCAGACCCACAGAAGCCACTTGTGTACCCTCAATAGGACTGTGGTGAGGGACGCTGTTCATTGCATCACACAGGCTCAGCTTTATGAGGGCCCCCGGGAGCTATTTCTGTCTGGCCTCTGTGTGAACAACAGTTAGAATTTTCCTGAGCAATTGGTTTGTGTTTATCTCGCAGACATTGTAAACTGTATGTCTGACAAGCTTTCTTTATCCCACTGGTGCCTGTGGTGCTCGGGCATCCCACTCGCGACCCGAGAGCCAGCAGCGGGAATGCGCAAATACAGTCATAGCCTGAGAAGTAGCTCTCTTGTGTTCTTCCTGCCTCGTGGTGCCTTGCTTTTAGTTTGCACGATCTTGTCTTGCTCTGTACCCTATTGGAAGCCACCTGAAAAACGCTGAAATGAATAAGATGTGTAAGAGCTCCACGATGTGTGTTCCCGTCTGTTTTCTAAATACACTTCTGCTGTGCTCTGCGTTAATATCTTCTGTTTACACACCTGAGGCTTCCTACACACAAGTCAGAACTGCAGCGATACTGACCTTACAATAATTGGAATACCCAAATAAAGTTTCTGAAGATACCGTGATTGCCCTTCCCTCATTCTCATGACCCAGTGGAATCAATGCCATTGAAATGACAGTGCTTCTCCGGAGCAAAATGTGCGTTAACTCTAATTATGATGGGAAAAGTCAATAGTGCTACTTCATATGGAGTGACACAGAAGGAGGACAGAAGCGTCAAGGGGAAATTGTTAGTGCCTAAGATGGGCTTTGTTGCCCAGGGAGTTTTCAACTGTAGGAAAAAAAAAGGTTCAAATGTAAGAAGAAAGGCAACAGTATAAACTGCCATTAAAATGTATAGAATCCGCCTGGGCCGATGAGCACACGAAGAATCGTTAAACATCGTTGGTCACTGGGGAGACAAACTTTCCAATACACTGAGGTACAAACAAACAACTACTTGAATTGAAAAGACTGACTACAGCAGCTGTTGGTGAGGATGGGAGACAAGGGCAACGCCATGTTTGGAAATAGCTCCTGGTTCTTTGGAAAGTAAACTCAAATCTACAGAAGACCTGGTCATTTCACTACTAGACATTTACCAAGGAGCAATGAAAGAATAACACATCCATACACATACGTACATACATAATACACACACACATAGCATATTAATGTTTGTAGCAGATTCTTCTTAGCAAATAACAGTGGGAGCAGGGGCAGTCTCTGACTCTGTTGGCTGCTTTGATACCCTTTTGTCCTACTGCATTACTGCAGCCTTAATAAGAGCGTGGTTGCCTAGCCTCACTGCAACTTTATATATTTGCTGGGAGCCTTGCTCTTAACAGGTCCGCCTCTTGTGTCCATGTGCATTCACCAGGCTAGCTGGCTCATAAGCCTTCAGGGATGCTCCTGTCTCACCACAGGCACACTTGGATTAGATGCCATGCTACCACATAGGAATTTTCATGCATTCTGGGAATCTGAACTCCAGTCCTCACACACAGCACGGCCTCATCCACTGACCCATTCCCCCAAACCTGATGTTGACACAAAATTGTAGAACAAGTAAACCAATACATAGTTTGAGAAGACACCGTTGGTTCTTTATTCCGCACTGGGGCAGGGAGAGATTAAAAATGGAGACAAGGACACCTTGGAAGGTGACACCAATATTCATTAACTCGATTATGAAACGATTCACACACAAATACATTAAATTTGTCAAGTTGTATGCCTTAAATATTACATCTCAACTATCTTCAGTAGAGTTCTTTGAAAAAAAATTTATATTAAATGGAAGTTGGGAATGGTGGCTCACTTGAAGGGCTGAGTAGGAAAGATAAAAAGTTTTGGGCCAGCCTGGGTTATATAGCAAGACATTGCAAAAAAAGAAGTGTGTGTGTGTGTGTGTGCGCGCGCGCGTGCGCGCGTGCATGCAGAGAGAGAGAGAGATGATAAAGATGGCCTCATGGATACTGCAGGGAGAGGCTTAGCTCTGCTCTACCTTCTGTGCTCCCTCGGACCTTTGTACTTGTGTCCACAGAGACAGGAGCATGACAGTGACATCACCATGAGTGCTCTCATTCTTGGTCCCATCCTCTGGCTTTGTACTCTACCCCGAGACGGTCTCTCATCTAGCTAGGGAAGTAGGATTGATGAGCAGAAAGGCAAGGCAAGTGGATCCACGATTAAAGCACTGTCCTGATGGACTCTACTCAGTGATGGGCTCATTTAGCCAGAGAACAATCTGATCATCCCAGGAGCCTTTTCTAAGAAAAGAGTAACTCTTTCATGAAGATATCCAAGTACCTTTTTGTTAAGGACGTCACAAACCCAGATCCTAAAATATTCAGTTCGTCTTGGACTTTCTAAGTGTAGCTTTAATAACAAACTTTATCAGAGAGTACTTTGTGGTAGTTGCAGGGGGGTCATATTCACAAATTCTAGACCTGGAATTTTGACATTGTTATCAGCTTCTCCATCTATAAAATGTCAATATAGTGGAACAGTAGATAAGTTTTCACAAAAGCACAGGTGGAGAGCAATAGCCAAGGAGCAGGAATCTTTTAAAATGATAACCCTCCCTCACCCCACCCCTCTTTGAAGAATATATGTTCTTCCTTGCAAGGGCAGGGAACATGTGAACAAGATTCTCTCTCACTCTTACCTGAAGCCAAAGCTTGTCGTGCTGAGACCACTTCCCACCAGCAATGCACTGAAACGTGGCGTTCTGCCCAACGTTCACCTCAACGTTCTGGAGTCGCAGGAAATGAGGTGCTTTTCCTAAGAGAGAAAACCAAAGAACACATGAGGACAGGATGCAGCTTCCCACACCACTTCTCCATCAGGGACAGCAGTCCAGGATAGGCGTGTTCCTGAGAAGATGCTAGGCTCAGAAAAGAGTTGACGGACCACTGCGGAGTGAGACCTATACTGTGAATTCCATATACTGTCTCATTTAAGCCTCATGATCTATGGAGTAGACAGGAGAGCATCTTCAGTTCAAAGATCACAAAACTAAGACTCTGAGCATTGCATGGTTTGGCACAGTTGGGCATCCAGAAAACAGGGTGCCAAGATGTGAATCCTATCCTATGAGACCCTCAAAGTTCCTATGACAACTTGGTCCACACATCTCTAAAATAGTCCTAAGTGAATGTTGTCCCTGGGAGTGACAATAGGTTAAAGGCAGAATCATAGAACCCAAAGCTCCTCCCTTGCTTCTGGTGAAGATGCTAATGATGGCCATGGATAAGGACAAAGAATATAGTAGGAAGAAATTAGAAAGAAAGTATAAGATCTTTCGTTTACTGAATACTTCCATGGGATAGGTACCATGCTCAGCATCCAGAATTTACTCAATACAGCGCAACTGCTCCAATGAATTCCAGAAACCCACCCATGTTCACAAAGGTGCATAGTTGACATTCTCAGCTTTACGCTGTGGCGTCTCTTAAGCATGGGTAGGATATAGAACACGGATTCTGGGGATTGAGCACAACACGATTTTCAAACAAAACCAGCATGCGGTGGATCATGAGCCCTGGGATCCGCCTGGGTTTCATGTTAGATAGCTTGTGTTCATCTCTTTCCTTGTTTGTGGGGCCAAGTGTTCCTCTATACAAGTTCCCAACAAAACAGCAATATCTGGTTTCCATTAGCTGATCACTAACGACAAGAGGAATGAGCTTTGTCATTAAATCCATTGAAGATTCTCTATGAGCATCAATAAAATCAGTGATAAGCTGGCCTCAGATTCCTTATCCCAGGTAGGGTTAAACGGAGGGGCCATATAATACCAAAGACATCAAGAAAAATAGGAAGAATAACACTTACTAAACACTTAGTGCTAAGTAGGAGTCTTAGTTGAGGTTTCTGTTGCCTTGGTAAACTACTACAAACAGCTTGGGGAGGGGAGGGCTTAATTAATCTCACAGTTTGTAGTTCATCATCCGGGAAAGTCAGGACAGGAACTCGGGATAGACACATGGTGGTAGAACTACAGAAGTGAGCGTGGAGGAAGACTGCCTACTGGGTTGCTCTCTGTGGCTTGCTCAGCCTGTTTTCTTATACCATCCAGAACCACCTCCCTAGGAGTGGCACCACCAGTAATGGGCTAGGCCCTTCTACATCAATAATGAATCAGGAAAACTCTCCTACCATGCCCCACAGGTTATTCCAGAGGCCGATCTGGTGGGAGCATTTTCTCAACTGAGATTCCTTCCTTTTAAAATGACTGTATCTTGTCTCAAGTTGACATCAAAACAGCCAGCAAAACACTTTACATGTTTTATCTATTCTAATTTCATGGTATCCCTGTGAAGCAGATGGTGAAAAGTAGGAATTAGCATCAGCAAGCTCGAGATTGTTGTGACAGCTAACTGTAATTGTCAACTTGACATAACTCAGAATCACCTGGAAAGAGGACCTCAAAGAGGAAGGACGCCCTACTTTGGGTTCATCTCTAGCCATGTCTATGGGGATTATCATTTTCTAAAGTAATATTTTTGTTAATTTTATGTTAATTTCCTACAACATACTTTAATCATATTCATCATTCATCACCAACTCCTCCATGCTCTTCACTCTGCCCTGCATCTGCCGCCCCTACCCTCTCTATATTAAGTGCAGTTGAATTTGCCCATCTTTATGGAATAAAGTCTTCCCTAGAATGTAGTCCACCTACATGGTCACAGCATTAAATAAAATTGACCCTCTCTCTTCCCACATCTACTAAATGCTAACAGTTCCTAAGCTAGTGGTAGGATTTCATACCACCCCCTGACTTTATCTTGGCATTTTATTTGAATGAGCTCACACAGATCTTGGGTCTGCTCCTGCTATTAGTAAGAATTCGTAAGTGAAACGGTCCTGCTGTGTCTAGGAAACACCATTTCCTTGATGTTCTCCATGGTCTCTGGCTCTTACATTCTTTTCATCCCCTCTTCCACAATGATGCCTGAGCCTTGTGGGAAGAGCGTGATGGTATGTATGTTCCATTTAGGGCGGGGCACCTCAGCATCTCTTATTTTCTGTACATTGGCCAGTTGAGTCTTTGTGGTCATTGCTGTCTGCTGCAAGGAGAAGCTTCTCTGATGGTGGTTGAGATGCACTGGTCTATAGCAATAAGTCAGCAGTAGTTATTTTCATACTATATGTTCATTTAGCAGAATAGTGCAACGAGGTCATCCTCTAGGTCCCATGACCTATCTAGTCACAAGTTCTTGTCCCTATTAATGATGTCAGGCATGGGTTCCATGAAACTGTACCATAAGAACGTGATTGGGTGCTCTCATGACAATTGTACCAACAGGCATATCTTCTCATGCCACTTGCTGTTATAGCATTCAAGGTCTGAAGCTGTGCAAAACTGGTAACTACTTTTAAAATTTTTTCTGTTTTTATTACTTTGTTTTAATTAATTTTTCCTCCTGTGTCCACATAGCACTTTCCAGCACTGTAAAAGCTTCTACGTCAATACCAGCTTCATTTTGAAGTATGTAGAATCTTAAAAAATATAATCCTATCACTAAGTTCTGGAAGGTAAACAACAATATTGACAACAGCCTATAATGCTTAGTGGGGTCTATGGGACCCTGTTGGCCAACAACTCAAAAAGAGGTAGCCCTTTTCTGTTACTGGGAATTTTATTTACTAACATGTGGTCTCTAGCTGGGGCATTATCCTCCTCTTGCAGGGCAACTCTTAAAATTCTTTTATTTTATGCTTCAGTACATATTTTAGAAAGCTCCTAGAGTAGTAGGTTTCCACAGGACTTTCTCAAAAGGCCTTCACTGTTAAGTTTCCCTCCCCATATTCTCTCCTCTATATTGTCCTGTTGTAGAATAATTTCTTTGTACACTTTAAAGATGTGTCTTTAGAGCCGGGTAGTGGTGGCGCACGCCTTTAATCCCAGCACTCGGGAGGCAGAGGCAGGCGGATCTCTGTGAGTTCGAGACCAGCCTGGTCTACAAGAGCTAGTTCCAGGACAGGCTCCAAAACCACAGAGAAACCTTGTCTCGAAAAACAAAAACAAACAAAAAAAAGATATGTCTTTACCAAGGCACCTTCTGATTGATTTAATAAAGAATTAATGACCAATAGCTAGGCAGGAGATATGGGTGGGACTTCCAGGCACAGAGAGGACTCTGGGAAGAAGAGAGGCAGAGAAGCACGCCAGACGCTGAACGAGTTGGACACACAGAATAGGAGGATAGAGATAAAAGCCACATGGTAGGATGTAGATTAATTTGAAAAAAAATGAGCTAAGTTATAAGAGCTAGTGGGACAAGCCTTAGATAAAGCTGAGCTTTCATAATTAATAAGTCTCTGCATCATTATTTATGAGCTGGTGACCCAAACAAAAATTATACTACACTGTCCTCCCATGCACCACCCAAATTTAGCCCTTCTGGCTCCGTTACTCCTTTTTAATCCTCCACAGTACTGCGGTCTATCTCCTCTCCCAGGAAAGCTCCCCTCCTCCCATGGCTCCTTATTAATTTCCTAATCTCTGTGGGTATTCCAGACAAAACACACTCATAATCTGACTCAAAGGTAGTATTTACAAAGGAGAGAAAATATGTGATGTTTGTTTTTCCGGAATTGGGTTATCTCACTCAGAATCATTGTTTCCAGCCTCATCCTTTTATCCAAGAATTTCCTAATTTCATTTTTAACAGCTTAATGTTTCACAAGTTCATTTTTCTCAAAGGTTTAATATTCCATTGTGCAAAATTGCCACATGTACAGTATCCATTTGTCAGTTGATGGATATGTAAGGCCCTTTCCATTTACTAGTTATTTTAAATAGGGCAGCAATGAGCATGAAGGAGCAACTCCCTCTATCCTCTATGCTGACATACAGAGTCTTTTGGGTATATTCTCAAGAGTGGTGTAGCTGGATCCTGTGGTAGATCTATTTCCATCTTCTGAGTTTGGATTTTCCTCCACATAGTGGTTGTTCCAGTTTGCATTCCCATCAGCGGAAAATAAGTGTTCCCCTTTCTGGTAGGGGAATTAAGTTAATTGATATTGGAAGATAGAGCAGAGCATCGGTAGGGTGCCATTTCCTAGGCAGGGGACCCTAAATTTTGTCACTGGAGAAATTGAGCTGAGAATAAATAAGTAAGCAAGCAAGAACGTGTGCATGCATTTCCTTCTATTCTTGACTGTGAATGTATCTGCTTCAAGCTCCTCTTGCTTTGTGTTCCCGACTATGATAGAGTGTAACCTGGTATTTTAAGCCAAATAAATTCTTTTCTCCTAAGTTGTTTTTTTTTTAAATCAGGTATTTTATCGTACAACAGAGATGAGACTAGAACAGTTACCAAAGTGACAGAGCTTCACAGAGAGAAACAAAGAATTCAGCCCCAGCTGAGCCCCAAACTCCATTTTGAACTAGTCCCTCTCTTGCCTTCTTGACCTTGAAATGGAAGACGGTGTCATTGGACAGGCCTCAGAGTGCAGAGAAAGGACCTTCAGGGTGGACTGTAATGACTTTCCTGGCTTGTTGTTTTGCTCCCAAATATTTTACAAGGGACCCTGTCCATGCTCCTTTCCCCTGTGGATGTTTTGACCTGTCTTGTCTACCAAAATGTGCCACTTCCTGTAAGAGTCTCCCCAAACCCAGGGACTTCAGTGTGATTGAGGACACTGGCTGTGAGAAAGTATGTACCATCTGCTCTGGTCTTTAAACCAGCTGACAAGAGTTCAGATACCCCCACATGCTACTGTCAGAGCCCTGTGGCTAAAGTGTCATGGGTGCAAGCCCCAGATGAGACCGCTTCTGCAGGTCGTCTCCATCTACCAATGTGACAAGTGTCATGCTGCTCTGGTTGCTTCCAATTGTTCTCCTTTGGCTCTCCTGAATAATTCTGGGGAGCGAATTTGGAACTCTCGGGGCTTCAGCTAGGAATGGTGAAATTACCTGGGCGCGAGTGAGAAGGAGACAAGGAACGCCAACAAATCCGCTTAGGAGTTTCAGTGTGCACAGGCCTGGAGATTGAGGTACAGCTTTTAAAGTCTGCCCCACACATGCGCACAGGGGCTTGGCGTGACTACGTCACACTGATGAGGTAGGTGACAGGTGACTCACACATGCGCGCAAGGGTTTAGCTGAGTCCTATGTGGATGTAACCACGCATGCGCGCCATTGGGTCACTCGGGGCCCAAAAAGAACCCGGAGGGTCTAACCACACGTGCCTGCCTTTAGAACCCGGAAGTGCAGCCTTCTCTATGGCTGAATAATTACAAATGGAACAAACCTTGTAGGTCTGTTTCTACTCCAGTTTCAAAAGGGAAGGGAGTGTCTAGGCTATATAGGCAGGGAGTGTCTAGGCTCCAAAATCTAGTCATCCTGTTGAGTTTTACAAAGGTCGCCTTCCTCTTCTCCTTTGGGTCATGGGGCAAGTGGTTAAGTTCCAGGAGACAGACACTTAGAGACAGTTCCCTTTTGCAGGTTTTTTGCAGGTTTCTGACTCCTCCCCCTTCTCCCTTCTCAGCCACAGAGTTCCATTCTTGTCTTTCATTATTTCATCTCCTCCCTCCCTTCCCAATTCAGAATGCAGATGTGGAATGTCCACGGGTGTTCACGGTCTCAGGAAACACGGATGATTCTGATTTACAGCAAGGACATCAAACCCAAACCCTCCCAGCAACCAGACCGCTCCGCAAATGAAGAAAGCGGCTCCACTGTAAATCAAAACTAACAAAAAAACACCGCCTTCTTGCTCCATTTTTCATCCTCCATTTTGGAGAGACATTTCCACAAAATAAAGAAAAAAAATGTTGCAAGCAGAGTGAGGACTGGTATTTAGTGCCAGTTCCGATGTTGGCAAATTGCTGCGAAATGGTGGATACGGAGGGGAACTTAAAGGACCTCATACCACATTGAAAGGGCTGCAGGGAGGGGGGTGGAGGTGGGAGTATTTTGTTCAGAGCTGTCAATCATCTGATTTCTCCAGAAGAATAAACAGTCTGCATTTTATGTGAAGTCCCTTCCCGTACAATCTTGAGTACGTTTGATGAAAACACCGTTCAGTCTTAGCCAAACTCATCAGTACTCTGGTCCCACCAATTTGTGGCCTCTCATAACTTGCTCTTCTGTTCAGTCACTTGGAACAATTCCTGATGGCCAGTGGTACCCTATCTGAGCCCCTAAATCCAGCAGTGAGTCTGCCCCCTCCACACACTGTGGGAACCACTAAACTGCAGGGACTTTCCTCAATGATCTTCTCATTGTGCAGTCTCCCCACAGTTCTCCTCCCTCTCATCTCTCCTCTGGATAAGCCCTGGATCACCCCTGACTCATGATCAGTATCTTTTGGGTAGGATCTTCCTTGCATTTGGTCTTCTTGGGGCTCCTGGCTTCTCTGACCCTCCCTTCACCCCCAACTCCAGGCTCCTCTCCAGCCACTCTTTCCATCATTACCTTCCCTCTGCCTCCGCACTTTGGGGGATGAAATGATTGTGCCAACGTCAACTCGCCAACCTTCAGTCAGACACAGGTATCCCTGGGTCCTCCAAGAAGCCATTTGCTAGGCTTGTAGCACCCCCCTGACTACTCACTGAGACTGAGTCCCCCTTAAAATGGGATCCAGCTGAACAGGGTTAAGAGGAAACCGACTGTGCATTTGGGGCAAAATGCCTTGATGCCGGTGACATTTAAACTCCTGCAGATGTCAGTGCAGCATCTGAAGACATATTATTGTGCCCTTTATCTCGCTCTTTAAACCTGACAATGCTCAGCAGGAGGCCACACAATTGAAGTGAAGGCTCCTACATACATTAGAAGCGTGTTGCAGTTGCTCTGTGGGCTGAGAGACATGGCCCCATGATAGGGGGAAAAATAGGTTCGAAAAAAAAAGAAATCTAAAAGTCAACTTGGGAGTTAGAAAGTTTGAAGCTGAGCGGAACAGTGTGCTGACATTCATCGAAGCTTTAACTGCGGTGGCCCTGCTAAGGGCTGGCACCAAGATCTAGCAGAGGATGATAGCCACAAAATAATTCTGAATCACAACAACAGCAAGTTAAATGGGCTCTAAAATATGGGTGAGACGCTCTCCATGGTAAAAGAAAATAATTTCTTTGGAGGATTATGCCTGACTTTTGGTCACTGTTTTGAAAGCTTTGAGGAAAACAGTTAAAGCCAGCTTCAATGGGAAAGAGGATAAGATTGCAAATCAGTCCTGATTCCTCTGTCCACAACTTTTAGAATAATTAATTGAATCCTTTATTGATAAACTATGGTCCTATGTCAATAGAAAAATGTTTTGAAGGACAGAAGCAGAGACTCATAAAAAATTGAAGACATAAGGAAATATTTTTTTTTCAGTATAGTTAAAATCTTGCAAACTTCTGAGTAAAATTAATTCTGAGGCTGAGGATTTGGGGAAAACACAGCAGTGCAGCCGGCTGCCCAGGAGGCGCAGAGGTGAGAAGACGTGGAATCCCATGAGCAGCTCCAAGGCCTGTGGGTACTACCTCAGACGTGGAAGGAATACTCAGAGATGTGGAAGCCACCATCTTTGGGGCATCTGTCTAATAAGATAGTTCCTTCCAGTCCCCGAATGCAGTACCTGCCTGGCCACTACTTTACCAAGGTCTGTGTTTCTCCATAGCGCCGCTATCTCCTGGAAACTCAAACACAGAATGTGTCTGTATCTAGTAATACTGCTTCATTAGAACGAATTAAGCCAAAATGAGGCTGATGGGTAGCCCCTGATCTAATCCAACTAGTGTAGTTTCAGGAAGAGGAGATCCAGACACACAAAAAGACACCAAGGACTTTTACACAGAGAGAAAAGACCACGAGAGGTTTCACTGCGGAAAAATTTGCCAGCCTAGGATAATGTCTCCGAAGTTAATTTTTCAACACCTTAACCTTGAATTCCTATCCACAAGGGCTCTTAGAAAATGTGGTGTGATCGCTTAAGCCACCTCGTCTCTGGCATGTCTGGACCACAATCTTTGCGAAGCAATAAACCATCTGTTACATGAAATATAATTGTGGCATTGGTGATTTTGCTTCTGTCTCACTCACTTTACTGGAGGCCTACCAGGACAGACAATGAATTTGTCTCCTGTAGCTCCACGATCCCAGAACAGTACCTGACGAGGAGGACAAGCTCAGTAATCACTTCCTGTGAGAGGAGCAGCTGACTGCCACTGCCATGCCTCAGTTCACCACTGTGTCTAGCCTAGCTCCAGAATGCTCTTCCTTATAGTTCCCCCATCCCCCCTATGGGACTTAAACCCATTCACTGGATAGCACCTTTCATGATTTAACTGAAAGAATTCCATCCCCAAATAAGCCCTCTGGCATTGCCTCCCCACACTTATGGCTAATATCCACCCACAATGACGCCTGAGGCCCTGAATGGTGAGGTCCCAGGTCACCTGCCCAAGGTTCACCTGGGACATAGTTTGCTGTGCCCCACCTACCAGGACACACATTCAGCATGGGGCTGTTACCCAGTGCAGGGATTCTGCTCTTCATGTTCCAACACCTTAGAAGCCCCCTTCCCAGATTTTCAGAAAGCAAACTCCTTTCCATGATTAGAGTCCCAGCTCTGGTCACATCTTTGAAGCCACATCCCATGACCACACTACTTAAGGAGTCCTGCAGGTCCCACTTCCCATATTATCCTATTCACAACACTTTCCCGTAACCCAAATTATCCATTGCTGATCTAGTATTAGATACTCAACTTCTTTTTCCTTCTCGCCCTCTGCTTGTTAAACACAAGCACAGGTGCCAACGCTTTCTTACTTAACTATCTGCTACGCCCAGAAAAGCTCAAGAAAACACACTGCTCACAATCAATAAGTTACTTGCTGAAATGAAGAAAGTGTAAAATCCTGGGCTATCAGTGACTGATCGTGGGTGTACCTTAGGGGACTCCACACCCTGGCAGTGTTTGCACATCTCCTTAGTGTGACTTTCTCCAGCTCCAGCTACTCTTTCATGGGTCTCTCATTGTATTTTCTGGCAAAGATGTGCTTAAGCCTCCTGAGCGCTGGGCTTGAACACTGCCACAATATGCCATGTGGAAATAAAGCCAAGGTCATGTCTTCTAGAGTTATAGCCCATGGTCCATTTGCTGGGTAACCGACTCTCAGCAATTCTATAACTGTGTGATCCACACTTCTCAGCAGGAGGAGGATGGGGTTATTAGGAGAATCTTAAATTCCCAGACATCCTAGTGAAAATAGGGAAGGCTCCCAATGATCCTTATGGTTTTGTAGGTAGAAAGCCATCCAAATGCGCTCCAGGGGTTCTCTCCTCCAGCGATACAACGAAGAGAAAGGAGTGCCTGCTGGTGATGGACAGGACTTGGAGATAAGACAGAGAGGTTGGTCAAGAGATGAGCATCAAGATATTATGGTGAAAGGGAGGTTTTCAACAGGAGCATGGAGCACTAGGATCCCAGGTCAGTCCAGCATGCTGTATTCTGCTGGAGAAAACCAAGGGTCACCAAGAAAGACCAAGTCCAGGCATAAAAACAACGAGCTTGGGCAGCAATGGTGGGTGTGCTCTATGGCAATAGACACGTGCAGGATGTAAGGAAGATAAAAGGTTTATGGGGGAGACTGTGCAACACTGAAGGATGCATAGGGTTGAGTGTGTAGTTAAATGGATGTCAGAAGAACAGGGGCTCCTGACACCACTGTCCAGCCTTAGAATACAGATCATTCCCTAGTGGGCATCTGACATTGATGAGACTCATGAGGATCAAGGGAGGGAGACAGTCAGGACAGGCAAGGGGAACCCATATGTATGTCTTCCATTGAAACCCTGCATTGCTGGGGATTTTGGATCCTCTTCACATGATTGTGACTTCCACAGAGATATTTCACAAGCATGAGTCAGTGGACAGAGCCACCTAAGACACTCTGAACGACTTGAGACATAACCCAGATGAGAGCAAGAACAACAGGGAACCAAGTCTACCTTGTGTTTCTGAGTGGCTGGTTTATCGCTGAGAGAGAGCATCTCTTACATAGACATCAGACCCAGTTCCCCCAAATATTGTCTGGAACTTGAAACTGGCCATAAATTTTTTTCCAGAGAAGGTGCTTTAAGCTAACGAGTCAGACCATGATGGTCTTCTCCCCAGCAGTGGGAAGGAAATGATAATAGAAGATCTGACAAACGGATGGCAACAGAAGCAGAAAGATCCATTTCAATGACAGGAACACAGTGGGGCTGATGTGAGACTCATGCCCAGGTGTGTGTGTGTGTGTGTGTGTGTGTGTGTCGGGGAGTAGTCATGTGTGGCTATTAAAAGGTACATAGAGAAGTATTCAGGATGCCTCTTGAGGTGGTGGTAAGCTGCTCCATTACTCATAGCCTAACTGTTTGGCATGAATGATTTGTCTTCCCAACTCACACCAAAGTTGAGTCCCCAAAGTCAAGTGACACCAAGAGGGTATCTGACAGTGACAGTTAGAATGGGCTGTTTCAGAATTAGGTAAGGTGTGGACAAGTTCTTCACAGTGGAGCATGAAGAATTCAATCCTGGTGTTAGAAAACGTAGACATAGCTTTGACATCCATGTGTGTCCTCCCTCTGTGTTTCCATATGATGTTCTGCTCGGCCCTCAGACTCTACAAGCTGGAACGCTATCACCAGGCCCAAGCCTATGCCAATGTTATGCCCTTGAACTTCCAAAAACTGTGAGCTAATAAACCTCTTTTCTTTACAAAGCGAGTTTGCTTGTTCTAAGACTACTATTAATAATAGTAAGTGCCTGAATCAAAAAAAATATTGAGAATTCTCAAATAAATAACTTAATGATGCCCAAATAGTAGATGGAAAGAGATAATCAAAATCAGGACTGAAATTAATGGAGTAGAAAAACTACTATAAATAATCAATAGAACAATGAGATGGTTCTTGGAAATGATCAATAAGACTGGCAAGTTTGTAGACAAGTTTACTAAAACAGACACAAAAAAAGACACAAATTAGTAAAATTAGAAATGATTCGGGAAACACTAGAACAAATACCAATGAAATTCAGAAAATAATAATAACATGTTTTTAAAGCCCCCACTATACTAAATTTAAAAAAATCTAAAGGAAATGCAAAAATCTAGATGCAGACAACATACCAAAATTATATCAATACGACATGAAAAATGTTAAACAGGTCCCTAACCAGCAACAAGATTGAAATAGTAATTACAAGTCTCCCAACTGAAAATAAGGCCAGCACTGGATGAGTTCACTGCAGAATTCTACAAAACCTTCAAAAAGGAACAACTCAGCTTTATATGGGATGTCTATGTCAGTCTGCCTCCCAGAATCAGGAAACACAGCAGAAGAGGAGCCTGGAGGAATGGAAGAGCGAGAAGATAAGGGGTGGGCGGGAGCTGCTGTCCTTTGGGCATGGCATGGCTGTTGTACAAGTGAATTCATACTCTCCGTGGTTTCATACATATGGCCTGCATAAAATCTATTCAGCTAAAAACTCTAGCAAGAGTAGAGTAAGGGCTCCCTAGAACCTCCACTCCTAAATGAGGAACTATTGGCAGCTGATGGCTGTAATGTGTCATGGGAACAGGAAGTTTCTCTTTTCTCTAGGTGTGTGATCACTGGCAGTTCCCCATACCCCAAGGATGAACTCAACAACCACATATATACGGAAAGCTTTAATTGGGCTCTGTGGGTTTTTAAATAATTGATTAATTAATTAATAAGCGCATGCACGTGCACGAGGGGGGCAAGCATTTGAAGCTGAAAGAAAGACGTAATGTGGGATCCTGGGGGGAACTAATACATAAATATAATCAAGATATATAATCAAGATACATTACATTACATGAATGAGATTGTCAAAGAAAAAACTAAGATCTTTTTAAATGTCAGTCTGCCATGGGTATTTCATCCTACTAAAATCTATTTAACTCAATGTCTTATGGTCACATGGGAGAGTTGAGGAACCCCTAGGGGTCACCTAGAACTAAAAATCTGCCAAGAAACTGATAGGAATATAAAACACAGTTCTTCCAAATTGAGGACCTGGCATCCCAGCCACCTCTGGCAGTGGCTTCCATGATCCCTTAAGTATCCCCAGACTACAGTCTTCCAACCTATGAGGTATTATATCAGCACAATTGCCTGCACCCAGGACTTGGCTGCACAGGAGCTGTGTGGTTCCTACTGAGGCACATTCAAGTGTCTTTGACTAAATGCGACAAAGAGGGAAACTTCAAGGAGGAGAGGCATGCCACTGAGGACTTGACACTGTCCCATGAGTCCGAACCATGGTAATCTTGCCCTAGACCTACACAGTGCTGATAAGTGTATTTAAAGTTATTTGTAAAGAATTAATAGCTCTGGGGTCCTTTTCTTTGTGGGTGAAGAGTATGCTAATTTGTTTCATGTTTAATGTTGTTCGTTTTTTTTTTTAAAGACAATTGCAGAAGATTCTATCCAAAGGCCTCTAATTCTTCCACTTCAGTAGTCTGAATCCCACTAATAAACAATCAGGACTTTAGACTCTCTTACTAATGGAGAGAGATTCAGACAAATTGTTTTTGCCAGTCTCTGCAAATTCCTGGAGGTGCTGCCTCTTGAACCGGCCAGCAAAATTATGGATTTCTTCAGGACTGATTGCATTGGGTGTGTAAGCAGTTCTGAAAGATTAAAAGAGAGCAAGGGAGATGACTGTGAGCTGAATGAATAGGGGCACTGCATCCTTGCGACTACCCAGTCTGGCACGGAGAAAGGATGTGTTAGGAGAAATGGAGAGACTTACTGCATGGATGAGCAAGGACCCGGACCTCGTCCACAGCGATGTAACCAGGATGACCCTTCAAAGAGACGGATTCAAATATCACCTGCAATACACAGGGCTGACATCAGTTTCACAGAAGCAGTTGTCCATATCCACCTGAAGAAGCCACACAGCCCCCAGTCCCTTTCTGTGTCCGTTTTCCCTCAGAACCAGTCACCAATGCCTCACAGTAGGAAAGCACACCAGAGCTCAAGCATTCAGTCTGAGGGTTCACAGAGACAGGATCTTGTTCCCCTCTGTCTGAGGATTTGGTAGAGATAAAATGTCTCTCTAGCTTACGTCTCTGATCTTTCAGCATTTACCCCGATACCTGACTCTGGGTTTTTATTATTAAGACCAATTAGAAATAGTGTGACATCCTGCCAGTTGACTTGGGTTTCCAAACAAGACAAAAAATCTACACTCTGGTGACCAGCAATAGAAGTCAGCCATGTAGGACATTTTCAATGGATTTCAGAGATAACATAAGATCCTGGGTCCCCATCAGTACCTCTCTCATTGCGACTCCGAATGAATTACAGAAGGAACAAATAGCCCAATTTCCTTACTGTCTTAGAAAACAGTATAAGCCAAGGAGAGTTGATCCTGATGGGACTCTATAGTCACCTTGAATTTCCTAAGTGTGTGTGTTTGCATGTGTGCTCTGTTGTCATTCTTTTAGGTGCCACCCATCTTGGTTTATGAGATAGGGTCTCTCACTTGGCGTAGAATTCTCCAGTTAAGCTAGATTGTCTGCGCTTGTCCAGCCCTGGGACTATAAGACTGTGTCACTAAAAGCCTGCCTCCTTTGTACAGGGGTGATAGAGTTCAAACTCGAGTCCTTGTGTTTACATAACAAGCACTTTGCTGGCTAAGCCATTTCCTAAGGCTTCCCGGATGTCTTCATCACACCTCTTAGAGACTAGTAGCAATCTATCCAGGAGTGGAAGGAAGCAAGAACTTTTCTCTTCTCTACTCAGAGCCCTACCAAAACTTTTTACTTCCACAAGGATGTTATAGTTCGGCTTCCCTTGTCTTCCCACCCTCTTAACTGAGGAGGAATGAGTCCTCCTGTGAATCCCATGGCCAGGACCTTTTACAGTACTAATTCACACTCCCCCATCTACATCAGCTACATTCCCGAACTTGGACGTGACACCTTGCAATCCTCTGTTAGATTCTAACCCACAATCCTCTCCTAGCTCACAATTCTTTCCTCTGTTCATTAGACCCATACAGTACCTGCATCTGTACTTCCCTGGAGTCTGTGTATTCACCTAGACCTTCTGACCTTCTCCTTAAGCCCAGGCTCCTTCCTCCACGGTGGCTAATCACCATTGTGATTCTCCCTATAAAACTAGTTCCTTTGCACCTCCTTTTGAACCCTGTCAAGTCGATTGTGGACCATCCCTCTCCAGCCACAAGCCCTACCCTGTGTTCTCCTTCTATCTTCCACTCACCCAATACAAGAAGGCACTAAAGCTTCAAGATATGGGAGGGGCTGACTTCTCCCTTTTTAACCCAAACCTACCCTTCTTCCACACCAATCACAATCTCTGCAAGTAAGTCAATACCCTTGAACCTCGCTGATTCCTGCTGAAGTTTCCAGAATCTTGGCTCTTCTTGACTTTCCTTTGCTACTCTGCATTTCTAGGCTCTCCCTTTTTCCCCTCTGACCTTAACATATATAAATGGTATCAGCTTTTCCTAGTACTTACTAAAAAACAACCTCTTTGTAGGAAGCTCTTCTCTGTGGTCAACTGTATTTCAACCACAATCCTTAGTAGTTTAATAAAGCCATTCATATCACTTCCTTACTTCCTCCACAAAATGTTAAGTATAAAAATCCCAATCAGTAGCCAGGTGGTGGCGGCGTACACCTTTAATCCCAGCACTCGGGAGGCAGAGGCAGACAGATCTCTATGACTTTGAGGCCAGTCTAGGCTACAGTGCAACTTCCGGCACAGGCACCAAAGCTATACAGAGAAACCCTGCCTATAAAAAAACTAAATCCCAATCAGTCACAAATATCTCTCTCAAGACTGTTTTTATGACAGACACTAGTATTCTAATTATAACTCTGATAAAAATTCTCCAAATCTCTCTTCTATTTTCAGGAGGAAGATGGTGGGGCTGGAGGAATGGCTCAGCAGTTAAGAACATGGGTAGTTCTTCCAGAGACCCTGAATTCAATTCCCAGGAACCATATTGTGGCTAACAATCTTCTATAACTGTAGTCTCATGGGACCTGATGCCCTCTTCTGGAATATATAGACAAAAAAATCTGTATACATAAATAAAATATTCCATAAAAAAGAAGAAAGAGTTCTGTGTTTTGAGCCCCAGTGTCTGTACAATATTGATCCCGTTAGATAACTTTTCAGGTGGAGAGAATTAATATCCTATTGACAATGGTGCACACATGGCGTTCTCAATAAATTCTACTATAATTATTATTACTTCTTAAACACACTTCAGAAATTGCCAGTATCCACAGCTTCTCTATTTCCATCTCTGCTTAGGCTCAGAGGATATTTCGTATTTGATTTTTCTCATATCTACGAGACCATCCTGCCATGAGTTTATAGGCATTCCTTCTTCTCCATCCCTTTGGAGATTGTGTTGCCTCTACTCATCATCTGTCTGCGTCCTATGATCCATCTAATAAAAGATATGGAAAAACAGAGGCATATTTGAGAAATTCTACTATGGTAGAATCAAAGAGAAACTGAAGATAAGGGATGAGGTTGAAGTAGAAGCCCATATAGGTGCCTAGGACTCCAGCTAGGATTAGTGTATTCAGTCACTGCCAATTCATTGGTGACACCAAGCCCAGCTCTGTGTCCTATGTCTTTCCTCAGAGTATCAATCAGCATCATCTAACCAGCTCATGGTCCTGAATTATTATACATATCATGACGTTTCCTCATACGCAATCTATAGGTAACAGTTCTGAGCCTATTTTCCCTCAGTGTTCTACCTTACACCCAATGGGCCATCCCTCCTAAATTATAATGCTATTATCTCCCCACTAATCATAGCTAGTGTCCTGGGCACCTATATGGGCTTCTCCTTCAACTTCATCCCTTATCTTCAGTTTCTTTTTGATTCTACCTTAGTAGATTTTCTCAAATATGCCCCTGTTTTTCCATCACAACCATTTGTTTGTCGAAGCCAGTCAGGTATCAGTGCCAGTATTTAATTCAGCCTATAACTGTTTCTCATATCTACCACAGTGATGACCTACAAGATGAATCCCCTGTCCCATCATTACACTCAGCTCAAGCCTGTGGTTGGACAATAAAGTAGGTGCTGAGATCAATAGGAAATTTCCACAGGGAACCATGTTGTTCAGGCCAGTGGATTCAAAGGTTAGAGCTCTCAGTGGGCCCCAGAGCTCTAATGATTATACTAAGAGAGCAGGAAGATAAGGTGGCAATAGCTGTGAAGAGGTCGTTTCCTTGGTGCTAAGATCATCCGGGAAATCTGAGAGGTCTATGAAATGATGATGGGAGTGACCGACATACAACAACAACATAGTGGCTTCTGCATAATGGCCACCCTAGAAAAGTGTTTTCCAAAAAGTGTACAGTCCTTCAGAGAGAATTAACACATGGGATTATGCATGATCTGAAAAAAAAACATGCAGAGATAAAAATGATATTTTCTTTACCCTACAGAAGGGGAAAACTATAGCAATTGTTCTATAAAGAAATAGGTGTCAACTTGTGTATCTCTGTGTGAGGATGTGTGTGTGTGTATGTGTGTGCGACAGAGAGAGTTTAAGTGATTCAATGGAAAAACCAAAGTAAAGTCCACAGACAAAAAGAAAATAAAGAATATAAAGTATATTTCAAAAGAAATAGCAGAAAAGCATTCACACTGCGAAATAAAAAAATGACAAACCCAAGAAAAAATGTTTCTGTTTTGACAATAAATATAAATGGGTTAAAATAGAGGAAAACACCCAGACTGTCTAAATAATCAAAGTCTAATTGTATGCATAAGATAAACACCTAAGGCAGAATAACTCAGTAACCTTACAAATAACATGTGGAACAAAGACACAATAAGGAAAATACAAGCGAACAGAAAACAGTTGTTACAAAAAATAATGGGATTGTTTCAAAGTAGATTTTTAGCCAAACTGAAAAATATAACCACTAAGTAGACTAAATTGGCCATTAAAATTGTATTCAAAGTCCCTCAAGACAAGAGACTTAAAAGGAAAATAATGATGGGATCTAAAGATTTTGATCTATTTCTTGGTCAATCAAATAGATCAATCAATAGAAAAACCAATACGGCAACTATATATTTTTTTCCTAAATGTATTACTAAATATTTTGAGAAATCAAAATTTCTGTTCAAATGCTCATGGATTTATAAAGTAATCATAAGCTAAATTATAGTGTAACACTAATAAGCCTCCCAATGAATAAAATTTGTATAGGTTTGGTTTTATATGTTTTTGAAAGCAAATTTCCCAAAACTAGAAAATAATAACAACCCTAAAAATCAAGTTCTTAAATTATACAATGCATATTAATAACTAGGCTGTCAGAGTATGTTTCTTATGTTAACAAGAGTCTGAAAAAACTCAAAAGTCAAATGACAACCTGAGAACAAGACATGCCATATTTATGCCAGTTAAAAGAAGCATATCCTTGTTATTTGGGGAGTTCCAAAGAATTACTGGTAGCCAAGAAAAGAAATGATTAGTCTTCCTCCATGACCCTCCCCCAAAAATCTGGCAAGTAATTTCAGTAGGAAAATCACAAAAGATAAAATAGGAGTGAGTGCAAATCTCTTAAGTGTCATGGAAGATGTTCAGAGGTGTTCCAGAAGACCCCTGCTGGGTTGAGTGGCAGTGACTGCGCCACAGCTCTGCATTGGGATGAGAGGTGTCAATCACTGGCTAGGTCTTAGCCAGGGCCATTTTCTAAGGACAGGTACCACAAAGGAGAATGTCAATCTCCTGTAAAAGGAAAGGTCCATCTGGGAGCTGTGAACAGAAAAATGATGGCCAACTTTGGTCATGAAAACGAGAGAAGTGATGGAGGGAGACAGGAGTGGAGATCTGAGAATGCTCCAGAGGTGGATGTCTCCAAGGAGCAGGGAGGGAAGCGGTGCAGCTGGGTGGAATACTGCAGGAGGCCACATGCCCAGAAGGGCAGAGGACACTCAGAGAAGCAGGGACCCTGGATGAAAGACCATAGTGGAAGGCCTGGTCCCAGGATCTCAAGCTCTGTGAAGGACATCCCTCAGCCTCAAGGCTGCTGCAAGGACTCTGCTGTCAACTACAATTGTCTAGAGCCTAAAGCCCTGCTGGAGAGCAGCTGATGCAGATATGGAGAGGAGGCGTATGCAGGCCAGTTCAAACCTGCCTCTGTGCAGAGTCCAAGCCTGGAAGCAACTCCAAGGAGAGACTTAGAGAGGACTACACTAAACTAAAATAAATCGTAATGCATATGTTCGGGGAAGGATGTGAACATATCAGGTCACGGATTAAGAGACCAAAGATTTCTCTCTGATCTTCTGCAATCCTTCTGCGGAAAACACAGCAAAAGTTTCCAAGGGGTGCAAACATGTCTTGAAGGATAGGAGGAAAATATTGGCTCCTCAGGGTCCCTCTTAGAAAGAGTGCTCTATGGGAAGATGGCTTAGAGTACAATCAAGAGACATTCTTTCCTACTCCCTCAGAGGAACATTCCTGGCATAATAGAAAGAGCTAGAGTGTGGGCCAGGAGATAGGGTGGGAGTCAAAGGGTGAGAGGGAGGGTGCACAGGTGTGACAAACCCTCCTGAATTGTCACTGTCGATGCTAAACCTACAGTGCCAGGAGCCAGGTAGAGCCCGAGAAAGGGACTGAGCTCTGAGGAGACTTCCACCAGTCAGGTGAGTCCTTCATTTCAAGGGTCTATGGACACTGCTCAGGGCTGAATAAAAGGCCACTTTACTAAGGCAGGAAACAGAGAGAAGAGCAGGCAGGTGGCTGAAAAATTAGTAACAGTGTTATTTTTTCCCTAAATATTAGGGCAGAAAAGTTCAGAGCCACTAAAATATGAAAACGAATTGATATTACCTGGAAAGTTGCATAGACCAGAAGCACAAAAATTCAGTCATTAAACCAGCATTCCAGGGCAGGGAGACAGGGGTGGGGTGGAATGTGTGGCCAGCAAAGGGATTTTTCTCACCTGGGGCCCTGCTGAAGGCCCAGCCATCAAAAGTCCAATAACATGAAAGATGACATTTTTGTTTATTACAGAGCTAAAGTCAATTTTAGGGCTGTGAAATATGACTTTAATAAATGAATACACAAACCCATAAGGTCCAAAGCCCAGCAATGGTGAAATCTGAATTTGACTCCATCCACAGGATCTATCTGCAGGACTGGAGCCTGAAGTCTTTGCTCACATCTTTGAGTCTCTTGAGGGTCCCCTTTCTTCTTAGTCTACCCTGACCATGTGTATTTGAGCATTTGAATCTGGGCAGACACAGGAATTTAGGTGTCTGTGTGTGCTCAACTGTGCTAGTGGTCACGTGAGTGCCCAGAAATGGCTGAGTGTGCACAGGGGTAACATGTGCTTTTTCCAGCACTGCTCTCAACACATGAGTGATTTGTCCTCACACCTCAGAGCCAAGGGAATGTGAGGGTGATGAAAGCTGTTTGGAAGTCTCTGGGCAAGGCTACCGACTTAAGAAAAAGCCCAGAGGCCACAGAAGACAAGCCCACCCACTCAGTGCTGTTCTTCAGGGATGCTTCCTCCCTTCCCTCCTTTTCCCTCTATTTCTGTTCCTTCCTCCTTCCAATCACTTCAAACCTGACATGCCTCTCCATATATGATATACTTTACATTACAGAGAGACCACTTCTGGTACCCACCTGTTCCTCTTACATGTGAGACACTTGGAACCCTATATGACAGATGACGGGGCACAACCAACATCACATAGTTAGAGAACAGCAGGTTTCCAGAATAGATATAATGCTTCCTCAAAACAGAAGATGCAGAGCATGGAGCTAGAGAACTCAGTCAGAATTGTGGGAAATCTGATTTACTAATAATGTCTCCTATGCTAGAAGGCTAGAGCTGCTGCCAGCCAAAACAGGGAGCTTCTGTACAAATACATGGGATACAGAAATAGGCCTACTACAGGGCCAGGGAGATGGGAGCTCATCAAATATCCTTTCTTCCCCAATCTCCATCAAAAAGCAAGGCAAATGGACGGATGGTCCCTTTTCTGGGTCAACTGTCCTGTTTAGTATACTTCAAGCCATGACCCTCTCCTGTACCTACTCACAGTAGGCTCTAAAAAAGGTTGTCTGATTGAAGCCTAAGGCCTCAGTGGGAGTGTTTGTGAGTATGTGGAGATAGCAGATGTTCACACTCAGTGGTACACTAAGAACACTACAGACCAGATATTTCAATTGTGGCTGGAGATTTGTCGATGCTTTTCTATGTGCTGCTGAACTTCGTAATGCATCTCAGCCTCATTCACATCAGAGTACAGCAGACTAAGGCCCGGGAATCAAAACTCAGCCATCAGCCATTGTTACATGTAAAACTTTATTGGATCAGCTACATTTATTCATTTACATATTGTGAATGTCTGCTTTCATGGTGCAACAACAGAGTTAGGTAGTGATAACAGACACTTAAGGCCCACCAAACTAAAACATTTTCTATCTGGTGCACAAAAGGGATAAGCCAAAACCACTTGTGCCAACAAACATGCTCTAAATCTCTATAGACTGTGTAATTTAGCAATCCCAAATGGTCTCCATGATGCACAAGAATTCACCAAGATAAGGGGACTAAACCTTGGCTATCTCAGATAAATCAGGAAGCTGGGATACCACTCTCTAGGATATTACCTCTATGCTATGATGTTCACATGCTGAAGTCAGGTAAAGGTCAAACTTCCATAGCAGACAGTAGATTAAATAGTAATATACAGATTTCTTTCTGGCTCCCTAGAATCCTACTTGACTGGCTCTATTTCCTAAATAAAGATACCACAGAGTTTTCCCAAAGCCTGGACCATTTCACCTTCACCAAGGAGCATCTCACAAAACAACTAGTACAAGTTCTTCCTAAGATAGCAAAAAGAATTCCCCTCATCCATGAAACTGTGCCAGTACAAAACTGGGGGGTTGACATCCCAAGGGCGACTTAGATACCCAGCATGAGCTGAAACAACCTATGTCACATGAGTATTTTATAATGTAAATTAGTGATAAAAGCTAAGCTGCACTGGTCAGATATAATACACAGCCTTACTTTATGCCACACCTTGTGAAAATGCTTAAAATGTACAGTTCGGGTATCTGTGCACTTGACTCTGGTGCACAAGGAAGAGAGCCAATGCTGGGTGTGACTTACAAAGCACACAGTGAATGCAAATGTTATAACCTTGTGAATTGCAAATACTGTGAACTCTGAAACATAGCTGACACCGTGAAGCCAGAGCAAGGTTCGTGGACCTGGTACTACTTAAAAACCTCTTTGCAAGGGGAGAAAAGACAAAGAACTAAGGAGGCCAAAGGCACCTTTCTCAAGACATCTACAATAAAAAAAAAAGTTCCAGTGTTAATGATACACATGTTAAAACCATTATATTCTCTTTTTAGCCACTTTTCTTGATAAGACATTACTGCTCTCACAGAGGGAGTAGGTGCTTTACCTGATACAAAATGAGTACAGTCCACACTCATTACCAGACAGCCAGGCTCTGCCTGACTCACCTCTGAATTTCTAAAAGGCTATTTTGTGCTGCGCCTGTAACATAGCACTCAATAAATGGTAGGCACCATCACCATCATCACCATCATCATCATTATCATCATCATTATCACCATCCCCTCAGCATCACCATCGTGACCATCATCATTCTCTCCCCTCCAATCCTAGAGGAATTATAGGAAAGGCCTAACAGAGGACAATGCAGTCACTCTAAAAACAAATCACAAGCCACTGGAGATAAAATGGGAAACAGATGTGGCAAAAATCTAGGCTAAGTATTGAAGGTAATTGAGTATTAAATGCTGATTTTTAGTTGCCAAAGCAAAGAAGAAATAGGGCTGAAACTGCCTCATTCACATAAACAAGCCAGCTCAGGAGAGAACTCGGTTTCTGAACACCGACTGGATGAAAGAACTGCAAACTGGGTGTGAAACTCAGGGCCATCTAGGAAGCCCTGGCCACTCATCTGCCACCCCTGGGTCTATCTTCTGCTTCAGACACCAGAAATCATCTCCAAAACGCAGATTGGTGGCCCTTCCTTACTTGAGAACTTTCATCATTGGGAGTGGGGACTGAGAGGGTGTACAAGGGAGTTCGGGAGATGAAGGAAATGTTCTAAAAATGGATGATTGTGGTGAATACAGAACACAGTAGCTTTTACTTAGAAAAGGCGCTAGATTGCACACGTAAACATGTCAATTCCATGATATGGAAATTTTAACTAATGATGCTTTTTTAAGGAAAATTTGTCAATAATTTCGGCTAACACCTGTCTGGAGCTGTACCCCTGCAAACACTCTGGGGAGTCGTGTGGGTCTGTACCATTTCTCTTCATCCACAGTGAGATAAGCAGGGCAAGCAAGAATGGGCTTCCAAGCAGACGTAACAATCCGGCATCACAACGACATAGTTTAACGTGTCTTATAGAAGTATTGGTCGGCAATGAATTAGGAAAACATGGTCCTTCCTTCTCAACTGGAGGTTTGTGAAGCACTGCTCTAAGATGGGCTTCTTAGCCTGGCCTTCAAACCCCCATGACATATACATCTTCTATAAGAGACATCCCTGTATGTCTCTTCTGCAAGACATCCTTAAAGGACTTAGTTTCTGTTGGGCATGATTACATACATTTGAATTCCAGCACTTGGGAATCTAAGGCAAGAGGATTGATATAAGTTCAAAGGCAGCCAAAGATGTATTGTGAGTTCCAGGATATGCTGGACTATAGTATGAGACCCTGTCCCAAAATGGGGGTGGGTGGGAGGACAACCACCAAAAACAAACAATAGTAAGGAAACCAAAAAGAAAGAAAGAAAGAAAATGTAGTTTCCAGATTCCTCAAAATCTCTCACTCTCTCATGCTCTGTGTCCTGCATCATCCTCTTTCCCAGATATTTCAGATGTCTTCCCCTCTCTTTCCAATCTATCTGAATTCAACCTTCCAAATCGGGCCCAACTGTCTTCTCATCGTAGACACTACCCTATTGTCCCTTCAACCAAATAACCTGCACCTGACTAGCCAGCTTACCTCTCTGGACCTCAACCTTATCATGTGTGGAATCCAGTGGTTAGTTTACAAGAGGCTCCAGGGTCTGCATGTCCCCACATGAACCCTGCTATGCTGCCACTGCTTCATGACACATCGGTCCCCTCCTGATGACCTCCAGGGAGGCAGGGGCTATGCTGGGTTCCCTCTGCATCCCTAGAAATGGGTCTTCAGCAGGAGCTGAATGAGTAAACAAATCAGGTCCTTTCTAGATCTACCCACTCTAGGAAAGGCAAGGGGTATAAAGAAAGAGAGCAAGGTTAAGTGACGTACCTGGTAGAAATGAGGCCAGAAGGTGCTGATGGCAAGCTCTGCCTTCACCCAGCCCTCGGTGACAACCCCAGACACATTCCAGACAGGGTTCCCTTGGGGACCACCGTTCACCTTCACGTAGACATTCAAGGCTCCTGGGCTGGAGCGATCTCGGCTGGAGAAGTAGTAGTGGAAGTCAATGCAGTGGGTGTCATTCTCCTTCAGGGTCGGCAGAAGAAGGTGCGCTTTCTGGCCGGAAGCCCTTCCGGAGCTGTTCACCATCATGAAGGAGCCTAGAGACCCACAGTGGGCAGCAGACAGAGACAAAGAGAGAAAATGCCCTCTGAAAATGTGTCACATCCATACATGATACCTAATAGGGAGGCTGGAAATAAAGTCCCACTTCAGCGACAGGTTAGAGTGACTCTGAGAAAGCCACATCCCTTCTCAGAGTTCTGAGAAAGATTTCCATAACTGGGGCTAAAATCCCTCCTCATGGTGGCACTGGAAGAATGAGGAGATCAGGAGATCAATGGTCCTATGCAGGGAGCATTTCTACCTGGTAGATTGCTTATCTCTAAGTGCAGAACCTTAAAGGAGGAAAGGGATTAAAAGCCTCAGAAGGGAGTCAACCACAGTCCCTACAGGTAACATGGGATGGGAAATAACCTCACCTAAGACAGGGTTTGTCTCAGCTGAGGCAGAAACTCTGTAATATGGGAGGGTCCTGTATATGGACAGACTCCATCTGCACTCAGCATGGGAGACTCCATATTAAAGGAGACTATATACAAATAGAGCATATCTGTGGAAGAAATATAGCCCTCCCGAAAGTATGAGAACCAACTCTAAGATGATCAAGGAGGAATGCGAAGTGAGTAGCACTTGTAGACTCATACCAACTGTAGGTATCTATTGGTAGAACATATAACTCCTAATAACTATAACTGCCTCTAAGAATATCAAGGCTGTGCCATAGACCTGAGTGAGACTCTTTCCAGCTGCCATGACAAACTGAAATTGTCTCCTGTTCCATATCCCTCTCTGGATCCATGTCCTTTGGCACTGACTTTACAGTTCCCTCTGCGCAACCAGAGGCTATCTCTTGACACGGGGCTCCATTATGTGACTGGTTAATACAAGCCACACAGGTGTTAAAAGGTGCCATTCTAGACAGGCTTGTCTTCTGTCACTACTATTTTGGTGATAAGAAGCTGATGTCAAGATTAAGAATTAACATACACAGGAAGTCTACGAGTAAAGAGCCAAGCCCCACCACTTGAAAGCAAGGAGCACAGCCATGTGGCCAACATATCTAGCCCACATCCGTCAACCTGCAGTCGATGCATGGATCCATGAGGATAAGAATCAATGCCCACTGCTGTTTGCCACCGCCTTCCTCCTGAGTGTCCCTACAACACTGCTGTGACAGTGGCTAATTGATAAAGCTTCCCGAGAACAAGATGCAGATCCATCACAATGAAGAGGCACATCTCAGCTCGTTATGCAACAGATTTTTATAACGAGTGAAATTTGTGCAAAATGGAATCAACCGCCCAGGGACAAAGTGAGTCACTACAGGTGGCTCCTCAAAGGCTGCACCAACTGGGATATCAAAGGGCATGTCCCAACTGAGGAGGAAGGCTGAACTCTGCAACTTAAAAGTCTTATGATTCTCCGGAATAAAACGCACCATAAAACACAGTAGATAAACTCCACTAATGCTGGGATAAATGTTTTCTATTCTGAAATCCAGAATTGCTTTGAAACCTTATTGTGACCACTAAAATCTTCATTCTGAATGAAATCTTAAGACCCCTTATCCCCAGGCGAAATGAGCTGCTTCGGCAGCCATAACTCGCCTCGCTCGCCCTGATACCAGAAAGACTAAGGAGCTGCAAGGTAATAAGGCTGCACCATCCATATCTTGTTGGGGTTTTAGGCAGTACAGACCATTTGCACCTTGTCTCCTGGGTTCTGAACCAATTTACAAGTGGACACAGAAAGGAGATTATATTTAAAACCTCCATACAATCGTCCACAAAGCTGGATTAAAGAAAATATCAGTCTTGAAGATAAATTAGGCTTCAACCGCTCCTCACATTCAAGCATAAAAAAAAAAATAATCAGATGCCCTGAAATCATCCCTAACTCAATCCAGATTCCTAGGAGGGGAAAGCTATTCTTCAGGGAGATGACTGAGGGCAATAGAATAAGCTCATATTAAAATAAACAAACAAAAACTCAACAAGGAAGCCAAATAACAAGGACAGAGAAAACTGTGGTCAGATTTCAATAATCTACCAATCAGAAAACTTCCCCAGCTCCTGGGTTACTATCCAGCAGAAGAGGAACAAGAGTGGCCAGTAATGTAAAGAACCCTCCTTAATGACCTGGCAAAAACGGAGGCAAAGTAGAAAGATGTGTCCCTATTACAGATGATATCTGGTTATCAAAGACCCCCAATGAGCTAGCCAGGAATAAACCACTAAAGGGGGCCTGAGGCTTAGAGGTAAGACTGAGTCATCATCCATACCTGCCCTTGCTAGTCTGCATGCAGGCTCCTCACGGGTCTCCTTGTGCCACAAAGAGTGGTGGGTTCTCTTTGCCAGTGAGCAACCATGCATCTCCCAGGAGGAGAGGCAGCCCGAGAGGTGAAATATGCTGAACTCTCTCCATCCCAGGTCGCATGATGGCGTCTGGGTACACTCAGCTCCTGTCCCCCTGCCAATCTACCACTGCACATGTACCCGCCTCTTCTTACACTCCACAGCAGAGAAAACTAGGGAAAGTTCCTTCCAGAAGCTCATGTCCACATTTCTCTTCTTCCTAGCTTCAGTAGCTGAGCAAGCCTGCAGAGAACGTGGCATTTATCCTACTTAGTACAGCCTAACACAACTCTGGACACAGAAATACTGTTCAGTGGGGCTACAGAACTCTGTTCCAAAGAAGTCCGGGTATGGTGTGCACCTGGTCCATGCTTAATCCTTAACAACTGGCTCCCTCCCATGCTCACATCCATCCTTCATTATCTTCTCTTCCTAACAGATGGTCCTTCATTCACAGCCTCAGCATTCCAAGAGTTTGGAAGCCATGAGGATCTCAGACCCCTGCATGCCTCTGCAGCCTGCACCTACATTTCTATCAAGAGCCCCGGCGATGGTGCACACATACAGGAAAGTATGGGGGTGACTGGTCCCTTCTCTAATCCTAACCATACTGAATTCTCAGGATTTCGAGAATCCAGGAGATGGTAGAGCCCCAGTGAAAAAGCCAGAGTAGCCACGACTACACTGCAGGTCAACCACCTGTCAGGAGCCTCATTTTGGACACAAAGGGGTTCTTTAGAAGGAATACACTATAATTGGGTTACAAAGCCAATGAAATTTGAGGTTTATCTTTCCACAGCAGCATCATGATTTGGGCTCCTCAGGAAAACCACCCATTATCTCTCTCCAGCCCCTTTATTAAAGGAACTGAAAGCATAAAGCAAAGTTACAAGATGCTGCAAGTCAGGATGCCCATAAGAGAAGCAACCCTAGGTGGTTTGAATTAGAAGGAAAGGTGCAAAGGCACAGAGTCAGAAGCCACAACAGCCAGAGAAGCAGGAGTAGTGTCTTCTGGGACATGGGATAATGTCCTGGTGGCCCTCTCCAGGACAGGTCTTGCCACTCCCTCCGGAAAAGCAAGAAGCCATATCTCTGAGTCTTTTGAGACCAGGCCTGCCATTTCTAAGATTATTCAAGTGTTCTGCAGCGGCGCAGTGGGGCCCTCTTTGATCAACAGGTTGGCATAATTAATATCATCCCAAGGCTGTCGGTTTCCTAGAGATCAAAAATGAGGCAGTCATTATGCCAAGATCAGTCAAAAAAACAAGAAAGAGGAAGACTGTAAATACAGTCTTTTCCTTTGCTCTAAAAAAAAAGGAAAGTACCAATGTGATAAGGAACATAAAACAGCATTAGTTTCCTCATAGTTATTATACACAACACTGAAAATCGTGGAATTAAACCAGGAAGTACTCTCTGGCTGGCCATAAATTTTGTGTTTTCCCTCTCCGTGCATAATAATGCCTTGATAAGCGCCCTGTTACTGATGTGTCTGCCACACAGATACCCTTTTTGGAGGCCCCGCGCTTCTCAGAAGCAGATGGCGGCTATTGTGTTTACACATGAGCACCTCAGGATTGCATTTCCTCACATCGGCCGTAAAAAGAAAGTCCTAATTGAGTTTTTAATGGCTTTGCACGTTGTTCATTAAGATTACATGAGTGTGCTTGGGCGACTGGCAACCGAGGGCCTGCAGCTCTGAGAACAAGAACACGAGGGGTCCCTGAAGACAGGTGGGCTGCCAGCTTCGAGCGCCAGGACCTGTGAAGGGAGAAAGGATAGAGGCAGATGCCCAAGAGCTGCTGCAAGCCAAGCAGCTGGAGCAGCGCGGAAAGGGTGCTGGATCTTCACTAGACAACTAGCTTTCCTTCCGGGTCTTTTGTTCGTTAGAAATGCGACTCTGAGAAAGTCCTCAGCCCTCGGCGGCCTCATCTGTACAATGGGACATGCAAAGTGTCATGGAAGTTTGACATTCATTTCAGTGAATACTGAAGCATGAACACTCCTTGACGTGGTGAAGGTGGCTTTGACAGCAGATAGCAAGTCGCCGGTGACACTAACCCACAGAGTGACACTGAGAATGCCCTACACACCAGGAATTGGTTTAAAAACCATTTAGCAGAGCCATCTGGGGAAACACACCTGGAGCTGTATGCTGGAAGGAAGTCAGCAACTCAGAGTCACAGGCTTTGCTGTGTCATGTGACCTTGGACAAGCCACTTGCTTCACACTATGTGACTTTATAAAATCATGAGGTTGGACAGAAATCTCATCAACACCTCTTTTCCCTGGACCGTGTCAAGCAGGTCTCTTGAACTCTCTCAGCTTCTGTCTCCTCCTCTTTCAACACACCCATAAAAGCCATTTTGCACTGTATTCACAAGGATTGCCTGAAATGCTAAAAACCACGCTTCGGCAGGGCTGTGGCTTCTGAGGGCCTCAATCTTAGCTTCTTTCCTAGCTTTCCCACTGTCTCAGATCCATAGAGCAGGGAGGGCTTACCACACTGGAGATAAATTAGCAGGGAATCAGAGGCTATGGACAAGGCTTACTGTGCAATCATGAAGACTGGAGTCTGGATCCCCAGCTCCTGTGTGCCTGCCTGTAATCCCAGTGCTGGGAAGGTAGAGACATGAAAGCTTGTAGGCCAGTCAGTCTCGAGGCTCAGTGAGAGACTCTGCCTCAAAAAATAAAGTGCAGGATAATAGAAGAAGGTATGTAATGTTGACCTCTGGCTTTCCCATGTGCACACACACATACACACACATGAATGCACACAAACATATAAACCTTTAAAAAGAAGAAAAAGAAAACAGTAACTAGCCTATTGAGAAACAGAATAAAATACATTGCCCCACCCCTACCCTCTACAGCTGATCAGGCATCAATGTCTTGGGGAACCTGCTCCTTAACTTCTCAGATCACCCACCTTTCTCCTCGACCACAGCCTAACAGGCCACCCAGCAAGCAGCATTCCTTCAGGATTTCTGCTTCAAATTCCTGGAACTCAGGACCGAGGGGTGCACCCACACACTGAGACAATGGGGATGTTCTATCAGGAACCCACCAAGGCCAGCTGGCCTGGGTCTGAAAAAGCCTGGGATAAAACCGGACTTGCTGAACATAGCGGACAATGAGGACTACTGAGAACTCAAGAACAATGGCAATGGGTTTTTGATCCTACTACACATACTGGCTTTGGGGGAGCCTAGGCAGTTTGGATGCTCACCTTACTAGACCTGGATGGAGGTGGGTGGTCCTTGGACTTCCCTCAGGTCAGGGAACCCTGATTGCTCTTCGAGCTGATGAGGGAGGGGGACTTGATCGGGGGAGGGGGAGGGAAATGGGAGGCGGTGGTGGGGAGGAGGCAGAAATCTTTAATAAATAAATAATTTTAAAAAACAAATTCCTGTTTGACTTCCTGTTTTGGCTTCCCTTGATGATGTGCTGTGACAGGAAGTATAGGCTAAATAAACCTGTTCTTCTCCAAATTCACTTCAGGCAATAGTACTTTAATCATAGTGCCAGAAAAGAAATTAGAACAACACCCAAGTATCCCTCATGCCCACGCTACCTAAGCCATCAGACTCTGCAAATCTCTCTCACCCTGTGTGGCGGTCACACATGCCCAGAGTGCAGTTACTCCTGTGCCGTGGTCCCTACACACAGCAACACACGAGTCTACTGTAGCTGTTTTGGACGAGGCTGATTTAAAAGTTCAAAGTGATGAGATTAAGCTGTCTGGTCACAAAACAATGGGGGGGGTGATGAGGAACAAAACAGTAAAAAGCACAATATTCTGTCAAGCTTGAAGACACATGGACAAGAGAACCACTTAATCTAACTAGCATTGCCATGAAAACTTCTCGCCATTAAGCTGATCAAAAACAAAACAGTAAACCAATAGCCACAGTCCCAAACATATCGTTCAGTATTACCCATGTTATCTGGGAAAGCAATCTAATTACCACGTGTCAAAAAAGGGTGGGGGGGGAGAAAGTGGCTTCTTTTTTAATATACCAGAAAATGGGGGATGGTGTTAATTACAGCTTAATGGATGCATAATATGCATTTAAAATAAGGAAAATAGATCCTGGAATTTCAAAGAAACTGCACATTGTGAATATTTTGTCAGTCAGTTTGTGCGAACAAGTCATAAGTATTTCTGTAATCATCCATTCAGACCAGCGAGCTGGGATTCATACATTTCATATGCAAATTCGTTAAGGCAGTTTCCTAAGAAACTGTTATCTGATAATCCACGTAGGTGTGGATAATGTTTAAAAATGGAGTGCATCTAGGTGATTGGATTTCGTGTGTGACAGGAGGGGTTCCCCACTCCCCATGCTCTGTGCCCTGACTCAAGCATACTCGGGCTCAGGATTCATAGGCACTTGGGCTTTTTGCCAAATTCCAAAAGGCTAAGATACCCTTACCACTCTCCCTCTGAGACAGGGTTAAGGAAGAAGGGAACAAACTAAAGAAAAGAGGGCAAAGGAAAAGTAGATGAGGAGAGGAAGAGGGCTGGGAGGGATGACAAGGAGCTATGAAGAGGTCTGAGTCAGGAAGAATAAGGCACGCAAAGGGTAGAACACAGATCCAGGGTTGGGAGAATAAGAGAAAGAGCTGTCACTGGTCAGAGCAAAGCATGAAGCACATATATAAAGCCTCTTAAGAAACTTACAACTTCCCCCTTCCAATACACACACACACACACACACACACACCCCTTCACAAAAACTAAAGCAGGAGTCACTGATGAGCCAGGAAATATGGCTAACTAGGCTGTTCTTTTGGGTTCCCTGTGAGGAAGAAAAGGTCAGTCTCCATTAACCTATTCTCTCTCTCTCTCTCTCTCTCTCTCTCTCTCTCTCTCTCTCTCTCTCTGTTTCTTCAATAATTCCTTTCTCTCCTCAGCAACTATATCAAACACATACTACCCAATCTTTTGGCATCCATGCAGTTCATCTAAAATCAGCCATATGAAGTACTTACTATAATCATCATTCTTAAACAAAAAAAAATGAAAACAGACACTGAGCAGTGAAACTTTCTCAAGGCCACACAGTTAACACCAAAGCTGAGATTCAAACCTAAGCAGCAGTCACTGTTATTATAGCTCCTAGTTCAGGCCACTCATGGGCATGTTAGACTCGGTGGCAAGGAGTGGACACAAACTCACTCCCTGGAGTAATCTGACCTTAGTCTGGGGAGCTGGCACAGGTAAGACAAGGGGGCAAAGAGTAGGAAGAACAAGTGACAATGTAGTCACCTGGCAAGCTGTTACCGCACAAAGAGAAAAGCAAGCACGGTGGCTGAGACGGTGTCAGACCCCAAACTGTTTTTGACATTCCCTGGGCTAAGTCCTTTGTGTCTACCACTCAAAACTGAAGTGACATGGAACCAAAATAGATATAGATTTAAATCTCCCAACACTTCACACATCCTTTGGCATGATAATATTTTGATTAGTTACATTTATGCTCCAATTACTCTCACAGAATGTTCGACTGTGCCATGCTCTGTCGAAAACACTGAATTATTATATTTGCAGTGGGAGAGGAACAAATAGAAAGGAAGAAGGAGAAAGAGGGGGAGGAGAGAGAGAGAGGGAAAGAGAGAAGGAGAGAGAACAAAACAAAGAGATGAGTAAGCCTGCTAAAATAATGCTGCCTTACTTTCCCGTCACTAAACTGGGTCATTGCTATTAGTTCCCAAGTTTTAAAATGCCAGGCCTGGGAGAGACAGGCAGTGTCGCCACCTACTTCCCCACTCAGTGGATGCTTTTATGTTCCCTACAATAACTGGTCTGAAAGCAACCTGGCCAGGTTTCCTGTGATTGGCAAGGTCAGCAGACGGGGACATTTGCTATGTTCCCTGTTTGTTTCCCCCTGGGAAGGACATCCATCTATTTCCCAGAGGTCCATAGCCTGTATCTGATAAATAAACAAAGGCTAAGAGCTTCTCAGAGCGTTCAGAAATCCTGTCCTAGTGATAGGAGGGACTCTTTGTGTGTTCAGGTATATGGGGGGGTGTGCACGCGCGCGCGCCGTGTGTGTGTGTGTGTGTGTGTGTGTGTGTGTGTGTGTGTGTGTGTGTATGTTTCTTGAGCATAGTTTTTCAGATGTCATCTACGTTTTGTGAGACAGGGTCTCCCTCACTGGCCAGGAGCTCACCACATGGGCAGACTGGCTGGCAGCAGCCTCAGGGATCCAGTTATCTCCAGTTCAGGGAGTCAAGCTCAGTCAGCTCCTAACCTAGATCCCAAGCCCAAGGCAGGTCTTCTTATCACAATTGCTGGCTCAATATCCAGCAGCCCCTGCCATGAAGGCTGAAGGTGAGTGTGTGCCTCTGTCAACGGGCCTTCCAGCCAATGGACTTCTGCTAAGGTTTATATATTCCCCAATTTCACAGCACCCGTCCCTCAGTCCTCAAACATCAAAGCTTACTCTCCCATCTCGTGTCCATAACTTGAAGAGGACTTCTAGTACTTACGTGCCTCAGTTTCCCCTACCTGGCAATCCAACCCTTATGCCAGTTTCCTCACGAAACCCACCAGAATGAGTATTCTAGTAAAATTCAGAAACTTTAAATGTTCCTCCTCCAGTTGCTTTGTGTCTGACACTCCAGAAGGACAGGAAACAGCACTTACTTAATATCTTACCTTCTAGAAACCAAAGCAAAATTAAAAGCAATCTCAAGACCATGGGAGGTCTTACGATAAGTAAGGTACGTGTATGGTGGAATATCTAACCTAGACTTGACTGGAGGGAGAGGACATAAGGAAGAAAGAAAGCAGCAATCAGCTTGAGCCAAAAAAAAAAAAAATATGTGAAGGACTGAGGGGATAAAGGAGATGTCAGGCAGGTGAGAGGAAAACAGAATGTTCCACGCAGATAAAATTTTCTGTTTCAAAGCCAGAAAGTAAAAGAGTCTCAGTCTTGCGGAGTGCACCAGTAATCTTTTCCCTTCATCCTCTTGGCTTATAGGGAAGAAACTCGACAGTCACAGAGGTGCAGTAAGTTGCCCAGAGCCACGTAGCCACAGTGCCAACATTTGATCTTTGTTGTGTGTCTGATTCTAAGACGAGCTGTGTAGTTGAAAACAGTAAGTCCGGGATTGTAGAATATAACCAGAGCACCTGGAAATCCTTTTAAAGTTTGCTGGGTTCCACCTGCAATCAGTTTAGGGTAGAGGGCAGGAATTTGCATTCCTGATAAGCCTCTAAGTGAGGCTAATGCAGTTGAACTTTGGCCCCACTTAGTAAACCACTGAAGAAGCTGGGCTGTAATTGCCCAGGCTTGGTAAGCCAGGAGCCTATGAACTTAGGAAAATCAACACGCTGTCCTGGCCCCTGTCTCCTCCTGGGGCCACAGGAAACTCACCTGCTTGAAGACACTCCCTTTTCCCTGAGCCATGCCCTGCATACTTCTTACAGGGCACGAGGTCTCTGGCCACTGGTTACCCACTGTAAAAGCTTTCTCTACTGCCAGGCTCTAGAAAGTCCTCTCCTCTGGCCTGAGCAATCTCTCGTCCATCAGTGCTAATTGCCAAGAATATCATTAGACATTCATTGACTCCCCCAAATGTACTAGGGTCCGCATGGAAAATAGCACAATAATTATTCCTCCTCTTTCACCATCCTCTAAGGAGCTACAAAAGTTTGACAGCTGTTATCCAATTAATCCAGACAGCTTATTTTTTTTTTAATCTAAAAGGTATTTCTTTTTTCACATAAGATGGGGAAAGCTATTTCCTTTTCTGAAAGAATGAGAGCAAAGCAACTTGGCCAACATCACTAGGGCCATTTATTGCCTCTTCTACAGAGTCATTGAAATAATGAAAGATAGGAACAGGGACTCAATTTAGAGTATCAGATCCAATCCCAACCCTGCCATCCCCCAGCTGTGCCTCCGTTGGCAACTTCCTTAAACTCCCTGGGCTTCAGTTTCTTTATCTGTAAAATGGAGGGGATGAAGGTAATAGTAGCACCCACCTCACTTCCTCATTGGAAAAACTGAATGTATGATAAACATTTGATATCTTAACTATGATTTCATGGCCACTGGGAGCATCTATGAACCCTCCTATGGAGTGCCAACCATAAGATAGCTGATCGTATGCAGAGTAAGCAGGCCCCACCATTCTCACTGTTCATACAGACAAAGGTCCTAGGAGACACCATGAAGCCATGGACATCCATCTCAACAGACCCCTAAAGAGCATGTCTCTTTGCCAGTGGGTCCCCAGCTGTGGTTCCTGGGCAGCTACATCAGTATCACCAAAAGCTGGTTATAAATGCAAACCTTCAGGCCTCATGATTTTTGTAAAGATGATATAACATCAGATTTAGAGGGGGTGTGGGATATTGATTTAATTATGAAGTGATACATCAAAAAAAACCAGAAACGTCATTAGGTTAGGTAAGAAAAGGAAGCACCTACTGTTGATAGACAACCACACACAAACTCTCAAGGTGCCTCCTTATAGTCTTGTTTCCTGGCACAGGTAGGTGTTTTCTACAGACTCCTGGCATTTAATTGGGCTTGTGATTGCAGTTAGTAAACTTGTCCTGAAGAGGAAGCTTAATGAGGGGTAACAGTTTATGGAGGTCTGGTTTGCACTGAAGCTATGCCCATGTGCCCCTGGGGAGGAGCAGGCATCCTCTTTTTCCTATAGGGCTGCCTGTTCATTGGTGACACCGCAGGTTATTTTTTGTGTGTGACAAATGTATAGTGTGCTCCTCGAATGATACACCAGACACTGTTGTAGGCCCTGGGAAGACAGCTGTGAGCAAAAACAGCCAAGACACTTAATCAGAGTCACTTTGCCACGATGACAATTCTCCTCAGGAGCTTTGGAGCAGGTTGAACGGGGCTTCTGTAGACGACCCCCAGGGAGACTTAGCAGCCTTTTTATCCTATGATTTGCCCATTTTCAGTTCTTGATTTTTAGCTCATCTTTCAATGCTCTGAAGTACCCCTCAGTGATTATTTCCCCAGGCAGGATCCGTGAATGGTGCATTATCCAAGTCCGTGCATTTGTGATTCTGCATCGCTTTTTTATAAAAATAAATCATATGGTTATGAATAAATTTCTTAATTTTATTCCATTCTTTTTAAGATGGGAGAGAGGAGAGGAGAGAGAGAGAGAGAGAGAGAGAGAGAGAGAGAGAGAGAGAGAGAGAGAGAGGCAGAGACAGAGAACGTGTGCATACCTAGATACAGAGACCATAGGATGACCTCAGATTTTGTTCTTCTACAGGTGCCATCCATCATGTTTCTGACAGGATGCTCACTGGTCATGGATTTGCCAATTCGGCGAGGCTAGCTGGACACTGAGCTCTAGGGAGCTATCTCTGTCTCCCAGCACTGGGATCATAGGTGTGTGTCTCCACACCCAGCTTTTGCCCATGGGTTTGGGGAACTGAGCGCAAGTTTCCATACCCATGTGGGAAGCACTTTAGAGACTCAGCCATTTCCGCAGTTCCCTCAGCTTTTCCTTAACAACAGAGATCAGTGAGTCCTGTGCTTTGTAAAAGGACAAAGAGAGCAAGCTCGCACTGCGTCTGTCAGATTTTCTCTGTAAATGCTTTCCCGGAAAGCAGGTAGACACATGTGTCTCACGCCCTAATTCCTCGTACACAGGCGATTCTCTTATCTTATTGGTTGACTGTGAGAAGCACAAGGTGGTTAAGATACAGGCTCTGGAGCCAGATATGGGCCGTCAAGTCCTTCCGCAGCCACATCCGCAAGCCCTTCCCTTGACAAATGATTTAGGCACTCTCTCTGTTTCTCAGTACTTAAAGTGGTGACAGTAAAATGGGCACCGTGTAAGGATTAGGTGAATTAACATGTGAAACAGCTCACAGAAGAAGCTGACACATGTCTTATGCAAAGGGTATAAGGGTCAGCATTTTAGGCTTTGAAGGACATAAAGTCCTTGTCACAGCTACTCAGTTGCAGTGGCAAAATGTGACAGACACAACAAACAACGGATACATAAACAGATGAGCTGTTGTATTAGTTATACTCCTCACTGCTGTGGCTAAATACTCGACAGAAAAGCAACTAGGCGCACAGAGGTATTTATTTCAGCTCACAGTTTGAGGGGATACGATTCATAATGCCATGGAAGGCATGGCATCAAGAGGCTGGGAGTCTGGTCCTGACTATGTTCACATTCTCAAATTATAGAGAAATCAATGGCACTGTTCAGCTGGCTTACCTCACTCCCCTTCCCCATTTTATTTAGTCTGGCATCTCAGGCACAGGATGGTGCCACCCCTTTCAAAGGGTAGAACTTCTCTCCTTGGCTACAGCTTTCAGGAAACGCTCTCACAGACATGTCCAGAGGTGTGTCTCCCATGGTGGTGTGAAACAGCATCTGTCGTCTGCAGACCCTCCTCTGTCAATATGCAACCACCATGGCATGAGACTCTCACAGCCTTTCAGGATGTCAGTCAAAGTTGAAGTCTTAGCTATACCGAAGTAACTCCCCCACCACTGAAGCAATGGCCTCCCCTACGAAGGAACCGGAGCTCCATCAGGATGACTTCTACTACCGTGGGTCTCCATGCTGCTTCCTGCTCAGGCAAGGGTCCCACCCAACCCATCTCAATTCCTCCCTTGCCTGAATTTATGTTTGAATCACAACTTCAACTCTCTGACAGAAAAACATAGGATGAGCCTGTTGCACTTCACTTTTTTTCTCTTAATTCTTTGCACATTTTAATAAATTAAAACTGTCAGAAAATAGAAAAACTACAAAGAAGAAAATCATAAACACCCACAGTTCTACCAAGTAGGATCAAACCACTGTGAACATCTTGACATATTTGCTTTGACTTTTTATTTTTAAAGAAAGATCACTTTATTGTTATTGTGAAAATGATACATATTCATTTTGGAAGAACTCAAAAGAATGCAAAGAAGTACAAAAATTCAAATTACAAAAAAAAAAAGAGATCCCAGTCTCACCGTCCAGAAATAGCTATCATTACCATATGGCAAACATCATTTTAAATACCTTCTGATATACACAGAGATGCAAAGATGGAGAGCTGCATGACGGATGGCAGAAGAATGAGAAGAAATATCAACTGTAAGGATACACTAATAGATGCTACTTTAAAATGTACAGAGATTATATGTGTTTGGACACAAGAAAGGGAAATTGAAATGGGAATGAAGGAAGCCCAGACCTTTGACTGTGCCTTCACCAAGAAAAGAGTCACTCAATGTTGAGAATACAGTGGGAAAAAAAGCACTGAGAATTTGGAGGAATGCTTCCTTAACTATCTTGCCCTAATTTTAGACACTGGTTAGTAGTTCCGTGATGTGAAGGGTGTGGGTGGAGGATGTGTTTCTGGTGGACCATTTTCAGCCAATAGCTGAAGGGTGGCAGTGTTAGTCTCCCTGTTCCTTCAAGTTTCCTCCAAGTCTCTGGATGCTGGGTGTTGGTGACTGCGGCTGCCACAATGTCTGGGTTTATAGCCTCCATGCCCTGATCTGTAACTGTAATAGTACCAGTTGATCACCGTTAGTTCTCTGTTTAGACAGATTGAATCTGGACCACCAAGTCTTGCACCCTGAGCTCTGCATTCATGAATCTTTTCTTTTTACTCACTCTTAATTAGTTGGATTTGTGATTAATTACTTTTCCAAGACGCCCAGAATGATATAGTACTCAGATACATTTATCCATGAAGACAATTACTGTTCAGCCTTATATGCTGTGATCTTCTTGAACTGTGCTTTCTTTCTTTCAGATCTTTGAGACACCATTTATCTTCGAAGACCAAATGGTGCCATAGAGAAGTCTGAAGCCAGATGACTTTCTTCCTACTCAACCCCATTCTATATAAAATACTCCGTCTAGAAAACAGGTCAACTCTTTGTCCCAAGGTTTAGCAACTTAAGAGGCTGTGTCTTGCTGTCTATCCAGCATTCTGTACAAATTTCTGCTCCCGTGTAGTTTCTTATTATTTTTCAAAAACATATAACATAAAATTTACCATCATAACCATGTTCAAATGAAGGATTCTGTGCCACCACCCTTATGAAACTGCGCAACTTTCATGATTATCTATGACCAGAATGTCTTCAGGGCCACAAAGAGAAATTCTGTAGCCATCAAATTTACATCCTTCCTTTCCATGTCTGGTAATAAATCTATTTTCTGTTTTTTTTTACTTTTTCATATTCTCTATATTTTTCTTGTGTGTGTGCATGTGTGCGTGTGTGTGTGTGTGTGATATGTATGTGTGTGGTGTATGTGTGTGGTGTATGGTGTGAGTGTACAGGAGTGTCCATCCATGTGTGATTATGTAGAGGCCAGAGCAGGACATTGGATACTTTTCTTTATCACTCCCAACCTTGTTGCCTGGAGACAGGATCTCTCGCTGACTGGAAGCTCACCACTCTGTTAGCTGTGTGTATGTGCATGGATGGCAACATGATATCTGTATGGTGCAGGTGGCACATATATGTATGCATGGACTAAGCCTTACCTTCTCTCCACCCGTCTTTACTTACTTCTCCCTCCCCCTTCCCCGTCTCTTTTTCCACCTGCATCCTTATACCTGTTGAGACGCTCACTCCCATTTTCCCCCGAAGCCGCGTTTCTGTTTTGCTTTAATTTTCTTTCTGTTTTCACTGTCATGAGTTTACTTGTGGCCTCTTGAATCCTGCCATAATGCACAGTCTGTTTCCTCTTTGTCCCCACTAATCATATGCTGCTCTTTTGCTCCCTTGTCCTTGAACTTGTGTTTTATCAACTTGTTCATTCAAAGTTGTTTTGTAGAGTAAAATGATTGTGGATCATTTACTTCTTAATATATAATTCTTTCTAGACTAGAATCATTGCCCTGGCACAGTACCGGGCTTGCCTGCTTCTATCTTTTTTCTCTCTCCCTTAAATTCCTCCCCTCTGCTGTTTTTGATTGTAGTGTGCTTTTATGTTACCAGGACATTCTTCCCTTTTGTCTACAAGGCTCTGCTTATGTAATTCCATCCAAACTTTTGATTTGCTAAGATAAATAGCATGGGGGATACCTGACTCTCTTCCCACCAGATCAGGGAACAGTTTGTTTTTTTTCCCTCGAAATTGTCTGAAGAATGTGTATTCTTTGTTCTGCCTGATTTCTGAGAGCTGGTGGAATTGGAGAAAGGACAGCTCAGCCAAGTGACATTTAGTTTTTTAGAACACCAGGTACCCATTCCTTCTTCCTAGATTCTGTGAAACCGTCAGTACTCGGATTCGCTGCACCCAGCTGTACATATTTGTTCTTCCTATGAGGATAGAATCTCCATTTTCATCTATTTTACCCAATCTAGTAGATATCCCTGTATATTTGGCCGCACTAAAAAACCTTAACTGTCTGTCTTTATACTCTAACTTCATATTTTTATTTATACTTCTGCATTCATCCCATGCCATTTTTCATAGTTTTTAATTGGATGAGGAAAAAGATACCTACTGAGTCTATTTGGCTTCCTCGAGATGTTTGGGCTGTAGGAAGAAATTTTAGGGTTGACAGTAATATGGGGGTGGGCAGTAAGCAATGTTCACCTACCTCTTCAATCCACTACATGATCTCAGTGTCTTTCTGTATTAACTGCTATTTAAACACCACGTTTGTTTTCCTTCCCCTGTTTAGATCTTATGGAGAATTTTATTTGCTTATATTTTCTTATATTGAGAGTTCCCCATGGTATTGGAGGACAAATCTGTAATGAAGATTCTATTAATGCATTTCTGAAGTGTGTTTTCATATGGAAGCCGGGATGATAACCATAAATACAGTACTAAACTCAAAGTTTGTCGGCAGTGCTAAAACTACTGCCGAATACTTAATCTATGTAAATTGCTTTGCAAGCTTTCAAATATTATATGAATAGTGAGTTTGCAATCATTTTCACTGTGAATGAAATATCTGCTACTGTACAATAACAAATGTCATTTTCTGATTCACAGGATTATGGAGCGCTAGGATTTCCTGAAACCCTAAGAACCATGTCATCCCTTCCTCTTCCTGATATGTAAGAAGGCACAGGCTGTGCTTCACCAGGAAGTGAGGCATACAAGAACCCTATGGTCATAATTCATGAAAAGCAGGCTATTCACAAGAAGTCTTCTCGGAAATGAACCCTGTGTGTTAAGAAGAGCTCTCATTCCTCTCACCGTTTGCTGGTGCTGCCTAAGTAGATCTTAGAGTGAAGATTGTCTTTCATACATGAGTGGAGGAAAAAAGACAACAAGGGAATAAAACAGTGCGTTAGACCAAATGCTAAGTCAGAAAAGAGAAAGGCTCTCAAAAAATGGTGTAGTAGGGCTGGCAAGGTGACTTAGAGGTTGGAAGCACTCGTGGCGCTTGCAGAGAACTAGAGTTAGGTCCCAGCAGCCAGGGCAGGAACTCCAGCTCCAAGGATCTAGTGCTTTCTTCTGTCCCCCATGCACACACAGCATTCACTACACTCACTTACACACACACACACACACACACACACACACACACACACACACGGAATAGAAACTTGAACAAATGTACTAATAGATAAGATAGATCATTTAAAACCAGTAGTGTTTGTGCTAACTTTCATCTCCTTGCTCTGAAGCATGTCTGTTGGTCATCTCACCCAGGGCACATGCAATAAAGTCTACACTGCACTGCTCAGCTTTATTCTGATTAATTCTTATCAACTTGACACAAACCTACATGTATCTGGGAAGAGAGGATGTACACTGAGAATGTTCTTCTCTAACTCTGGACTGCGGACATGTCTGGGGGGGGGGTGCCTTCATCATTGCTAATGAGAGACCACTGTGTATACTACAGTTCCTGGGTTGGGGGGTGTTGCCATTTAAGAATGGTAGCTTGATGTGGACTCCCCTCTGCATGCTGTTAATATGTTTTATTGTCATTGCTTAATAAAGAAGCTTCTTTGGGTCAATAGCTTAACAGAATATAGCCAGGATGGAAAAGATATATATAGAGAGAGAGTAGGCAGAGTCAGAGAGATGCCATGTAGCCACTGCAGGAGACACACACTGGACAGAACTTACAGGTAGGCCACAACCACATAGCAATGCACAGATTAATAGAAATAGGTTAATTCAAGATGTAAGAGTTAGCTAGAAATATGCTTAAGCTACTGGGCAAACAGTATTGCAATTAATATAGTTTCTGTGTGATTATTTTGGGTCTGGGTGACCAGGGAAAAACAAGCAGCCTACATCAACAGCATCTGAGCAAGCCACGAGAGAAGTCAACAAGGACATTGCTCCATGATTTTACTGAAGTTCCTGCCTCCAGGTTCTTGATTGAGCTTCTGTCTTGGCTTTCCTAAATGACAGACTCTAATCTACTACCTTTACCTCCCTGAGTGCTTTGGTCATGGTGTTTACCACAGCAAGAAAAAAGAAGCTATAACCAACATCAATAATGAAAAGAATAATAAATGTGCATGGGCACAGAATCCGACAACTCTGAGATGTGACAAAGAGTCCAAACCCAAGAATGCAAGGACTAGAATGTGGTGTGGTGATATTTTGTTTATGATCTGACAAAAAAAAATAGCTTTCTTGAAGATCAGAGTACAGAGCTAGCCGCATCAGTTAGCCATAGAGGTTAGGCAGTGGTGGCACACACCTTTACTCCCAGCACTCAGGAGACAGAGGCAGATGAATCTCTGTTAGTTCAAGGGCACCCTGGGCTACACAAAACTGATCCAGTCTAAAAAAAAAAAAAACAGAATCAAGTGGTGGTGGCTCACACCTTTAATCCCAGTATTTAGGAGTCACATGCATTTAATCCTAGACCTAAGGAGGTGGTGACAGGAAGGGACATGGTTGGGCAGTGAGAGGAATATTAAGGCAGGAGGAGACAGGAGCTCAATGCAGTCAGTCTGATGCAGCAGTCTGAGTAGCCAGTCTGAAGATGCAGTCTGAGGACAGGATTGTCCCTTTGGACTGAGCATTAGCAGAGGTAAGAACTCTCTAGTAGCTGGCTGCTCTGCTTCTCTGATCCTTTGTCTTTCACCCCCTGACAGATGACTCTGAATTTTTATTATCATGGCCAATTAGAATTTGTGCTACAATAGAAGGAACAAATTTGAAAACTAAATATGTAGAGAATACACTCAGGAAACTTCAACAGGGAAAAATATGGCTATAAGGAGAAAAATGAACATCCAAGTACAAGAAACAAAAAACTCCAAATAGACATGACCACAAAGACCTCTCCATGACACGCTGTAGTCAAGATGTCAAAAATATAAACAAATAAACACTGTAAGGGAAAATACTTACTCACAAAAGGAAATGTATCAGAATTACATGAGACCTACGACAGAAACCTGAAAGTTAAGAAAGTATAAAATGATATATTTCAAGCCTTGGAGGTAAATAACTCCTCAACCAATACTATATCCACAATGAAGGTATCTTTTACATCTGTGGAGAAATAAAGACATTTCAAGGCCAGTGGGAAGTACAGAAATATAAATCCATCGAGATCAAGGCAGAAGATATTTAAAGAGACCTTAAACACAGAAAACAGGAAAGACTCTATTGTAACAGTGTGAGAAAGCACAATTCACAAAAATGGATGAATAAATAAAAAATTAGGACAGAAATCACCATGCTCTGCATAGTAAAGTAGAAAAAATGTAGTATGAATAGAGAAGAAAGAAGAACAAACAGTATCTAGCCAGATAAAAACAACAACAAAGCAAGACTAATGAAAACTATAATAATAATAAGCCCTAAACAAAAATGGTTTTAGCTCTCCAAGTAAAAGATGGAGACTAGCTGACTGGATTAAACAACCAGATCCAAATAACTGTTATCTCCAAGAAATATATATATCTAAGCCTATGTAGCTGTTCTATTATCTAATAAGGTATGTTTCACACCAAAATTACTGAAAAGAGATTGAAAAACAACACTACACATTAAGAACGATGTACCCAGGATATGTAACAATTGCAAATATATAATTGCTAAATATTGGGCTCCCAATTTGATAAACAAAACAATAATGGCCATACAGAAACAAATACAACTTAATCACAATAGTAGAGGGTAACCTCAGGATCATACTCCCATTAGCAGGTAGGTCAACCAGCCTATGAACCAAGAAAGAAACATCAACGTTAAATGGTAGCAAGATCAAATGGATTTAGTAGACATCTACAGAACATTCAACCCAGCAGCTGCTAAATTGTAATTTTTCTCAGAGGCCCATGGAACTTTCTCTAAAATATGTCACATTTTAAGGAATAAAGCAATGCCTCATAATAAGAAAGAAATCAAAATAATTTCTTGTATCTTATCAAATCAGAGGGAAATAAAACTACAAATCAATAGCAAGAGAAACCATAAAACAGTGAGCAATTGAGCAATATACTCTTGACTATATGCCAGTGAGGAAATTGGAGAAGAAATTTAAAATCCCTAGAATCAAGTGAAAATGAAAATCACTGACCAGAGCTTCTGGGATGCAGCAAAGGGAGTTATAAGAGGAACTTTAATAGCTATGAGGGCCTATATAAAGCAATCATGGAGAGTTCGAACAAATAACTTAATTAGGGACCTCAAGGTCTTAGAAAAACAAAAACAAGCGGAAGCCCAAAGCAGTGGGTAGATCCAAGTAATAAAGATCAGAGGAAAAACTAATGAAGTTCAGACTGAAAGCTAAAAGGAAAACACAAAGAAAATGAAGCAAAGATTTGACTCTTTGAAAAATTAAGTAATATTGACAGAGCCTTATCCAAACTAACCAAAAGAAAGACAGGATCATGAAAAATAAATAAAATTAAGGGTTAAAAAGAAGATTGTGCAAAATACACTAATGAAATTCAAGTATCATTATGGTATGCTTTGAAAACTTACAGTTTAAAAGAACTGGAAAATGTGAAAAAAATTAATAGATTCCTAGACACATAAAACCTATTAAAATTAACTCAAGAGGATACATATAACTGGAATAGATTCTTAGTAGGAAATGGGATTAAATTAGTAACAGTTTCCCATCAAAAAAGAGTCCAAGACTGGAAGTTAAATTCTTACCAACTTCTAAAGGAGCCAGCACCATTGCTCCTCAAATTGTTTTAGTCCATAAGATAAAAGAGATAAAGCACTAGCAGATTCATTCTATGAAGCCAGTATTCCTCTGATACAAAGACCAGGCAAGGACGTGAAAAAAGAAAACTATGGAGCAATTTCCGTGATGAATACAGATACAAAATTCTCAATAAAATATATAGAATACTAATTCATAAGCATATTTTGATTATACAGCAAGATCAAGTCGGTCTCACTGCAGGTACCCAACGATGGCTCTATAAATGCAATCAATGAGTGAAGCTCAGCATATAATTAGACTGAGAGATGGAAAGCATATGTTTCCCTCCATATACAGAGAAAACAATTCTTACAAAGTTCAGCATCCATGCATGACAAAAGTCTGTGAGGCAAGGTGGGAAGAGGAAACACGCCCAATGCAAATGTGTTATTTGCAGTCAGTACTACACTAAGTTGGGAAAGACTGCTAACATCAGAAATGAGACAAGGTTGTCCACACAGACTAGTCTTTTTCAAGGAGTGTTTCCTGTCTTAACCAGAGAACTAAAGCTAGATAATGAAATCAAAAGAAAGCAAATAGGAAATGAAGCCTAAGTATCCCTGTTTATACCCTCATACTTTAATGATCTTAACATCTCTATTAGAAAACGCTTATATCTGATAAACACAGACAATGTAGCCAGATCCAAAATCAACATTAAAAAGAAGCAACATAGGTAAAAAAAAATTTAGTAGTTAAACTGGGAGAAAGTTCATTCACAATAGTATTAAAATATACTGAGTTATAAAAATAATTAAAGAGGTGGAAGACGCCTTCCTTGAAAAATGTTAAAAGTGAAGGCACTGGAATATGGAAAGATGCCCTCATGATCATGGATCAGCAGAATTAATATTGCAAATATCACTAGATTCAAAAAAGCAATCTTACAAATTCAATGCAAACCCCATGAAAACTTTGACAGTTTTTTACAGCTCTAGCAAAAGCCATTTTCTAACACATATGAACGCACAAAAGCCCTGAGTAGCCAAAGCAATCCTGAGCAGAAAGAGCAGTGCTGGAACTATCAGAATACCTGATCTCAAATTGTACTACAGCACCACAGTGACAGAAACAACACGGTACAGAAAAAAAAAAAAGATGTGTGGATCAATGCAACACACACACACACACACACATGAGAAGAGACAACCTTTTTAACAAATGATATAAGAAGGACTGGATATCCACATGTAGAAGAATACATACATATCACATCTTGAAAAGGACCAATTCAAAATGGATTGATCTAATTTAAGGCCAAATTTCTGAAACTCGGAAACACAAGGGGAAGAAATCACAGGGAAAGTATGGCAAGCTGTAGGCAGAGGCAAGGACTTTATGCAAATGACTCCACCGACTCAGGACATAATTCTAAGAACTGACAAATTGGATTGCAAGAAACTAAAAGGCTTCTGTATAGCAAAAGAAGCAATAAAGGGAGTGAAGAAACACCTTACAGCGCAGGAGAAAATCTTTGCCAACCCTACATCTGACAGAGAATTAACATCTAGACCCTCTAAAGAAACTCAACTAAAAATATTAACACATACATACACACACAAAATCTTTATATGTCCTCCTATTAATAAACAGCCAAGTGAACTAAAGAAGGGGAGGGGAGAGGTAGGGAGAGGAGCAGAGAAAAATGTAGAGCTCAATAAAAAGAAAGACAGCTCTCAAAAGACTGAAGACAATAAGTCAAAAAACATAGGAAGAGATACTTAATATGCTTATCCATCAGAGAAATGCAAATTAAAACTGCATTGAAATTCCATTGTACCTCAGTCAGAATAGCTATGACCATGAGAACAAATGGTAACAGATACTGGGGAGAAAGTGAAGATAGAAGAATCCTCATACAAAGTGGTGGGAGTCTATACTGGTGTAGCAAAACCTGTAAACAGGATTATCGTCTGCTACAGCTATCTATGCACTACACTTTTTTTAACCATAAACCTGAAGAAATCTAATTAAACATGGCACACAGATACTTGCACATCCATGTTTGTTGATACAATATTTATAATGGCCAAGATGTAAGACCAGCATGTCCATCAACAGATAAATTAAAAATAATGGGGTTTTAGGACCATAACGATGTCTCAAAAACTTGGTTAGCAGGAAAGAGGACTGCAGTTAGTTTGGATCACCAGACAGAGACTCACTAGAGAAAGCTGGCATTGCAGGTTAGTTCTGGGTTTGATGAAGAGACCCTGTCTCAAAAGGCTAAGGTAGAAGAAGGCCTGAGAAAGTGGTATACTAGGTAAAGGCACTTGTTGCTAAGCCTGACAGAATAAACTTGGTCCCCAGAACTCATATTATGGAAGGACAGAACCAGCTCCTACAAGATGTCTTCTGATCTGTGAGAGAGAGAGAGAGAGAGAGAGAGAGAAGAGAGAGAGAGAGAGAGAGAGAGAGAGAGAGAGAGAGAGAGAGAGAGAGAGAGAGAGAAAGACACAGAGAAAGAGAGATATGAAAATATGAGTCTAGTGATTATGAGAGAAAGGAAGGGGACAAAGGAAAGGGGAAAAATCAAGGGCAATGGGAGAAGGGGAAGGCACACATGCTTTCTTACATACACAAGAAAACTGTCAATTAATCGATCAATCTACCTGTGACATGAAAGCAAATGGGGAAACAGTGGGGGGGAAAGAAGAATAGAAAGAGTGAGTAGGAGGACCTGGCATGTGCAGTGATGGGGAGACACAGGAGCATAAGTTCATCCACCTAAATATATAGGCATCAAATGTCATGACGGAAGCTGAGAGTAGTAGCTGTCATCCCAGCACGGGGGATGTAGATGCAGAAGGACAAGGAGTTCAGTATCATCGCTGACAACACAGCAAGTTTGAGGACAGCCTGGGTTACAAGAGACCTTGGTTCAAAAAAAAAAATAGTGTCAATGAAACCCACTATTCTGTATGTTAAATTTTAAATAATATAAAAACGTTATATACCCCCAAAGTATCAAATCTGACCCAGATATTTGGAGTCACATAATCATGAAAACTTCCTCTTATCACACAAGCTGTGTTAGGCAGTTACTTGATACTTTTGGAACTGAAATATTTGTTTATTGGGCTTCTATCATTTTTACTAGTACTAGACTTTTATAGTCAGGCACAGGAACAAAAGCCTAAATCCCAGTCCTTAGGGACATAGAGGCAGAAAGATTATAAGTTCAAAGCCAGCTTGGAATGCAGGAAAAAAGACCAATACTAGGTTTTTGTAAGCCTGTAGACAAGTGTCTGGAAGCAAAAATCTTTCTGGTGTTAGGGGTGATAGCAAATACATATAAACAAAAAATCCAAAACAAAAACATCTTCCTTGTTGGTCTCAATGAAGCTAACTGTAAAAAAGACCTATCATATGACATCCGTGCAGAATGTCGTGCAATGATTAGGTTAATTTTAGTAAGACAGGTAGCTCTGGAATGATGCTAACGCCCGGAGGCAACTTTCATTCCATGGAATAAAGACATGGGTGAGGTGAGTATCAAAGATGAATGGTGGATAGTTCAGACCGTATTATAAGAGAAAATAGTAGGCTGTGATAAAAAGAGCATCCATTGAGCCTGAAGTATAAAGCATTCTCCTTTAAAAAGTACAGAAAATATACCTGAATCTAGCAGAAGGCAGGACTGGGCACACCGGACAGGATCTACAGAGTACTAATGGTGTAAGACGTACTTATGAATACTCCACATTTTGGAATCATGACATCAGTTAGTCATGAATGACAAGAATTGCAGAGAAAAGTCTAGAATCACAAACCTTGACCACAGAAGAGTGAAGGCTAAGTGAACAGCAGAAAAGAAGGAAGGGAGCATAACTCACTGTTTCCTGGACCAGTTTAATCATACCATCTGAACGTAAAAGGATTACCAGGAGGAGGCAGAAAACACGAGACCTCAATCTCCTGGGAGGTAGAGAGTGATTGAGAAGAGCAAATCCCCTTTTCTCTTTGCAGAAAGTCAGCCGACGCCTGAAGTTAAGAAGTCAAGAGAAGCACTTTAAGGAATTATTTGCACATGCAGAGACAGCCCTCAGAACAAACAGAAATAGAAACGGACGGCCCGCGAGAGTGGGATTGGAGCAGGAAAGTGAGCAGCATATGGTGGCTTTTCAGCGCGAGGCTTTTCATGCTATTTCATAGCTACACTCGGTTTCGGGTGTTTCCTTAACAAGCTTGTTAGCTTTGTAAATGAAATTAAATATGCAACTATTGAACAACCTGATGTGTGTGTGTGTGTGTGTGTGTGTGTGTGTGTGTACAAACAATGCTCCCTGAATTAAAGTAAATTAACCACACTTATGAAAATGAAATATATGTATAGTCAAAGACAACTATTCCAGGAAAGTGAAGACCATTTGCAAAGCTGATATGGATGTCTATGTTGGATAATTTTAGCAGGAACACAATAGGAGAAACAATGTCCAACCTATTACTGCAAAAGAGGCTCTGGGGAAAAATATTTCCATATTATTGGCTTTAAAGAAGCCAGCATTCTAGAACTAGAAAACACTAACCTCGGAATACCACAGTATCCACATGAAGCCGAACAACAATGTCATGTGTGGGAGTTCAGACACTGAAGTCATTCATTTCCATTAAATTCTAGAAAGCAACCAGGTTACACCAATATTATTCACATTGATTTGCTATTCTATGCAATGGAATTAAAAAGGGAGGGAGACAAGAAAGAGACGAGGAGGAAATATTTATGTGATAAAAAATGCAAGAGATAAAATTACATTTTGTGCTTGGCCCATTGGTTTCTGAATGCTGAGAAAACCCAATCATCTACCCAAAGGCCTCAAGGGTTGATGAAGGAATCCAGTAATACAAGAGCTTTAAAAATAAGCAGGCAATCATAGCAGTTCTCTTATATAGCAGCAATAGTCACTTGCAAACTCTAACAAGAAATAAATTAAATCATGATAGCAGCAAATACTCAGAAATCAACTTTAAAAAAAAGATTTTGAGAACCCAACAAAGAGACCCCTAAAACTAAGGGACATGAAAGGACCCATAGAAAAGTAAAGATACATATTCGTCCTGAATCAGATCCTAAATCTGAAGACGCCACCAACTCAGAGGGAAATTCTCACACACACACAACCACAGTCTATATAATATTTACTATGTGACCAAAGCTCAAGAATTGTTCTGGATCGTGAGCAGATAATTCTAAAGACTTCCCTAAAGAAGGAGCAGAGAGCTCTACTTCTGCCCCAGTGACATATAAGGAGAAAGGCATGGGCTATTGTGCCTCAAATTCCTCATAAAGTCATGGTGAGTAAAAGTATGTTGTACTACCATAAGAACAAAGAGAGTAAGGGCACCAAGAATAGCCTAGGAGAGAGAGTTTTCCGAGAAAGACCCATTCTGACATACCAGAAGAAAGCTGGACAAGAGTAATTGTTATGTAATCATCTGAAAAACAGTGGATGAAAATTCCTCTTCATTCAAAGGCCCAAACATTTACAGTTAAGCAACTAACACACAAAGAAAGTTGAACATAAATAGGGATTTTAAACATAATTTAATCTAGAAAATAATCAAGGAGGATATTTATCTCTTTAATAGATAGAGAAATAAATTTTGAAGCCTAAAAGCAAAAGAAAATACAAAGTACTTTTATTATGGACAGCATTAAAGTTAAAATTATTCAAAAAGTCTGAAAGCAAATAAAAATGAGCAAAATGGACTTTAAAATAATTAGGAGGTGGAGCATGATTTTCTTCTAGAAATAACTTATAAATATGATAAAAAGATATGAAGTATTCAGGAAAAGAAACTTTAGAGGAAAATCATGAAATACAGTCATATTTGAGCTATAGATAAAGCTCAAGTAACTGTCACTCATTTGTGAGGACCAGAGTTCAGAGGCTCAGAACTACATAAAGCTAAGTCAGGTACCACATCCCAGTATCCTAGAGTCAAGACAGAGGCAAGAAAACAGTGGCACGTGTAGAGTGAACACCTGTCACAAACATGGTAGAAGGTGACCTCCCCACACCTCCACACACCCACTATGACATGTACACTGCCCACAACATCCCCCACACAGGTATGCACAGGCACACACACACATACACTCATTCACACGCCACGCATGTACATGGGCATGTACACATCACAAACAGTGTACATGTCTTATCAAATTAGTAAAGATGCTACAGCAGGGGTAATTTCACCTCTTAGTATAATCTCAGTGAGTAGTCTCTAGGTGCTTGGATTACACCCTAACAGAAGTATTTTTTTCAGAAGTATTTATTGAGAGGTAATTTGACACATATCATATCCCACATCATGGATCACAGTGTAAATCAGATTCTGTCAAAACACACACTAGAAAATGGACATTCCCAACTTGGAAGACAGTTAAAAATACCAACAAAGATTTGCATGAGACATCTCAAAACAAAATTATTTATAATACTATAAGACAGGAATTGCTGCAGATTCCCTGGGGGCAAAGACATGATTCAATAATTTATAGTGTGACAATGTATTATAACATAATGATGAAAATGTGCAGTCACTAAAAATACTAAATGATGGGAAAATACTGGAAGAAATCCAAAGGAGAAGAAAACTTAACCATCACAGTTATAGTTTCTCTCATTTATGGATATATATATATATATATATATATATATATATATATATATCCAAAGGAAGTGAGGTACACAAATGGAAAAGAATATGCATAGAAACAGCTAGAACAAGGTTGATGAAGAAAGGGTTGAGGAGAGATCAACTTCCAATTAATCACACACATTTAGCTTATTTTCTCCTCGGTTCTCACTAAAATGATGGCGTAGGATTTGCAAAGACACAGCTCACGCGTGCATGGGAGCAGAAAAGCAAACAGTCAAAACAGATGAATGCCAACATTTCTGAATGGTGGAGAACAGTAACTGGGCAGGGCGGTGAGGTTCAACACTGGGCTGAGGAGTAAAAGGCAACAGCTCAACAGAACACTAGAAAGATCTAGAAATTGGCAACACCGGATTCCTCTGCCTGGAGATTCTTCTGCCTGGAGGTGGGAGTGGCACAAGGAGCCAAAAGGAAACTATCTGAACGCCTGTTAAAAAATGTGAAGACCCCTAAATTCCCTCCTGTATCCATCAGGCCTTCAGAAAACCACCCTTTCCCTTCCTAGGTGAGATGAATGGTTTAGCCGCAAAAAACAGATCTAATAGAAGGGATCTCACAGATGACGTGGTGACCTGTTGTGGGAAGGTAAGGAGCTGGGAAAATACAGGAGTGATAACCCTCTAGAAACAACACACTGTGTCAAGTGTCTCTTGCTCTGACTGCACCAAGAGCCAGCCTTCTATATACTCCATGTTTCCTTAGCAGAATAGCGGTGTAGCTCTTGGGAAACTGAGGCAATGCAGGAGAATAGATGTCAAGTAAAAACCCCATGAAGGTCTCAGTGAGATCTGCTTCTTCTCCATGCAATGCATCCTGTCACCGAATGAGTTCCTTTCCCAGTCCACTCCTTCTACAGGTTAAGCCTCCTCTTTAAATAGGAATAGACAGCCAGAGACACCAACAACCCAGCAATTCTTTACCATGAAAGGAAGAGGCAGGAATAATCTTAAAGATGCAAAGAGAAGCCATGTATTCCTGGAGACCAAGGGGTATCTAGAGAATCAAAGGAGGGCTCTCCCATGTCCAAAATGTAAAAATATAAAGAAAATACAAGAGATGTCTTAGAAGAAAAGTTAAAGAAACTCAGCAGAAAATAGTCATGAATAGGGAAGGAAGAAGAAAGGAAAGCAGGAAGGGAGAGACAATGGAATCCAGGGAGGGAGTAGGGATGGGGTTTGAGAAATACAGAAAAACATAACAATAATACATAATATGTGATTTAGAGTAGAAAAATGTTTCTCTTCTTAATCAGGCACGTTATGGATATAAAACGTTTCCTAGAAGTTTTTGTGTTAAAGGTTGTTTGACAGTTGGTGAGATTTGGGGGAGGGATTGGGTTACCAGGACTCTTAAGCAACCAACAGACTAGTCTATGGTGGGCTCATAACTGGGTTGTACCATAGGAGGCACCGTGATCTTTCAGAGGTGAGATTCGGGTGAAAGAAGTCTGTCACTGGGATTTGTCCTCTGGGCACCAGGGCTTAATTCTATCCCCTTCCCCAGCCCCTTCTCTCTACCCCCTGGCTGCCTGAACTTAGTAGTTTGCTTTCCTTCTGTGATGTCTCTTCTGTACCATCTCAAAGATACAGTTGGGCTATGGAGTGGCTCAGTCAGCAAGCAGCTTGCCTTGCAAGTATGAGAGAGTAAGTTCAATCCACAGAAACCATGAGGAAAGAAAGATGGGGTGGGGATGAGTAAGAAGGTAGAAAGTGGGTGGGGGCTGGGTGTTGTAACATGCTTCTGTAATCCTGGAGCTGGTGAGTTAGAGACACACGGGTAAGTCCTTAGGGGCTTGCTGGCCAGTGAGTCTTCCCAAATTGGCAAGTTCTAGGTCAATGAGAGACCCTGCCTCAAAACAAAAACAAACAAGCATACAACCTTGATGGCATTTTGAAGAATGGAAGCTGAGGTTGCCCTGTGACCTCCACATGCATGCTCACATGTGTACATAAACACAAAAGTGTCCCCAAGCACACACACAAGAAATCTCTCTGACAACAGATCTAACCCAAAGAAAACCATAAAGAAAAGCTATGCCTTATTAAGAATGAGTTCCTGTGTCCAGAGGCCAGGAGCCCTCTCTGTGACCCCCTGTTGTAATCAGGCCTAGTTCCACAGTGGCAAATTCCAGGTAGTTGTATATCTTACTTCAAATAGAGGCTCCCCAAATAGCGTGAATGACTGCTGAGACATCAGGGCTTCTGTCTAGCCTGTGCACTTCAGCTAGTAAACAAAAAGAACCACATTTTTTGTTACGCCAAAAGTATCATGCATTAGCTTCTACTCATACAAAGCTCTCCCGTGTTAGAAGCTGAGCCTCGTGACTTCTTCTTACACAACTGGCAATGCACAGCCTGTCAGAACAGGCAAAGAAAAGAAAGACTATCATTAAAGGAGTTCAAGGCCCATGGTGATACCTGGGCACAGTCAACAGCTGGTTTTTAGGGCTGTGGGTTCAAAATAGAGTAAAACACAAAGTGAAGAGTGGAGCTTTGGGGGAAACTGAACCCAGGTTTGATTCCCCGGTCAGGCACTTACTTCCTGACACTAATTTCAACACCTTTTGGCAGATTTCTCACCCATGAAACCAGGATGATAAAACCTCCTTTATAATTAGAACGATTAGCAAATAATTAGATGACAACAGCTAATGTTTATTGGACACTTGCTGCATCTCTGGCATCATGCCAAGCTTTTAACGTTCATGTTTCATTTAATCCTCAGAAATTAAGAATTAACTATTATCATCTGCATGCTAAAACATAAAGAAATCACAGCTCAGAAAGCCCAGAAAACCTATCCAATGTCAGTCAATAAAGATCATGAAACTTGGGATTCAAAGCCAGGAAGGCTGAGGCCAGATTGAATTACAGAGCTCTTCATTTCCTCTTGGTACGGGCACTTCTTGGGGTAGGTAGGAAGCAGCCCTCTCTCTTTGTCCCTTGCCAATGTCATAATGAGAGACCAAGACCCCCACTACAAGGAAATGATTGCCCCAAGTTCTACAGGTGGTGGGGATACAGCCAAGATTCCCTTCCTATTCCCTTTTTGTGATGGCTTGAGGCACCCCACATGCAATGGACCCTTAGGGCCCCATCTCAGCATACCCAGAATGTTGTTGACTCTCAGAATCTCCAGCCCTTAAAGTATCTTACTCTGATACTCGTAGGCTTATACTGGATTATTTAAGAGTCTAGATCCCAACACCACCACCTACATTTAGCAGGATTGCTTTGGTAGGCATTTGTTTTCTTACCACTAAGGTCATCTAATTATTTGCTCATCTAGAGTTATGGTCCAGAGACAATATCTGAAGTGGAATCTCAGAAGCCTATGGGGGACATCTATTCAAATGACAACAGCATCAATAGAGTTTGGCACCAAGGCTTTTCTACTTGCTATGTGCAGACAGGAACTGGAGAGGCCAAAGGGAAAAACAGGGCAGCTAGAAGCGACATCTAGGAGAAAGATAATGGTGATGGTGATAACGACATCCCATTGGCAAAAGTAAGAACAGGGAACATCCAGACTGATTACAGGGACACTGTCAGGACTGGGGGCTGAGGGGAGAGAGCAGTCGTAGGTGACTCTTGATGTTCATTCACATCACATCACTGCAAGTCGTTCCTCCTCCAGGTTGGGGCCCGAAGCACAAATCAGACATCTCATCTTACTTCAGGCTTGACACCTGCCCCTTAACACATAACATCACAGCTCACTCACCAGAAACCTCTTCACTAACAAATCAAAATCCTTTGAAATCTCCACGTGTTTAGCTGGGCCATTCATGGTCTCTGTGTTTTTGGGCACATGACTGAACTGTCCATGACACAATAGAACACAGATTCTAGTTCACACCTTCATTTCTAGTAGCAAGCCCTTGGGACAAGTGGCAAGTGACAATTCAGAATTCAAATCAGTTCTAGTTTGTAGACAGATAACAAAGACACCTGTAATATCTTACGGCTTCTGAGACAACATTTTAAGCTCAAATAAATACATATTTCCATACAAAAACTCTCAACAATGTGAGGTAAGTAAGAAATATACATAGCTTCACTTCACTTTGAGTCAGATTCCACAGCTAAATGAATTTAGTGTTGAACTTGAGAAAAGACAATTTCCCCTGCTCATTGCTTTGGGGTTTCTCATTTCACATAAGCGGAGGTATGCCTGAATCTACTTCATGAATTCAAGGCAAAGCACAAGAAATGGTCTACATGTAGAGATATCCTGCTGAATGGCTAGTTCTGGACAGCTAAATTCTTATGAGTGGGTATAGGGGAAAACATTCCATTATCCCTACACCAAAATCCAACAGTCTCCATAAACATTATACTTTGGCCTGAATGATTCCATCTTCTGGGTTACAAGTGGTCAATGGCTCTCAGAATGATCCAGTCTCTTTATTCTTTTTCAGTTCCCAAACCAAGGCCTCAATAAGGGACAATGTCCACCCTAATCATTATGCTATGACATTTAATTCTACAATTAATAAGATTTGGCAAAAAAAAAATCATTGTCCCATAAAGACCATTGTTAGAAACATCCTCACAACCACCCAAGTCACACATTCTCCAAAGCTGTCCGGCACAGTGAAAGGTGGGCAGACAGGATTCACGGGTCTCCTTCCTTGCTCATGTATGAAGTGGTTTTAAAGGAGGCTGTACCGAGAGCAATCCCCACATGTGGAAGATGTGTGAAAACGAAAGGAGCCCGTGTGAGTCCCTGTAAGGGAGCTGAGCAGCTGAATTGTGTAAGCTGGGGTCAGGAAAGCCTATCTAATTAGGCCTGTGTGATGCTGGACAAGCTATTGTATGTCTGCCTGGGTTTCAAAGACTCCACCTGCCTCGTAGTTTCCAGCCAAAGAAACTTCCAGTCTTGAGAATACCATTATTCTTCCCGAGAGCAATAAACGTTGGTTCCCTAAAGAGATTCGGAAAATAAACTGCAGCTATGGATATCTTATGATAGGCAATCCCAGGCAGGAGGTAAATAAACAATTATGCAGTGTGCATCTCAGTTGACATGAAGCCTTTGCGGCTGACACTGTCTCAGGATAAGCATGGTTCTGCAGCACCCTCGGGGACTTCGTTCCTCAGACCCTATGGTCTGACTGCCCTGGTCATGGCCTCTTCTGGACAGCAACCACCAGGCAGAAGCCTGACAAAAGAAATCTCAAGAATGACTCCTTTTAAAAATAGCATCTCTCGAAGCTGAGGGTAATGCAGGTAAACACAGCAGATGGTAGCATCCAAGTTGTCACTTTTTCCCCAAACCTGGGCAAAGGTGACCACCCCTGGCAGCCTGAGTCCAAAGTTGAGAAAATCGAGGCTGTGACAGGTTAATGGTATCAATTGGGAAGGGATGGGGTGAGACAGGTCTCAGGGCTCACTAAAGTATATAGGAAAGAAAGCATTCCCCTGGCAACAGCTTCAGCTCCCAGGAGCAAACAGGGCAGGGCTACTTTGGAATTGGGTTGAAATCATCTCTGTGCTTAATGTTGCATAGTGTGTGTGTGTGTTTATGCAACTATATTGGTAAATACATATGTGGGGTGGGATGCATTTTCACATGTGCGCACACGAGTAAGGAGGCTCTGCACTCTTTCCTCTTTCCCCAGAAAGAAAATCAACAGATCAGAAGCAAAGTATGTGTCATACACAAAAACCTCAGAAACACAGCTAAGAGAAGAGTGATATCAATAACCCGTATTTGATCCAACCAGAGGAGATGAGGAGGAGGAAGATGAATCTTCAGAATAAAACAGTGTTGCCAAATATGCACACTGGGGCCACGGCGGCAGCGTGAATGGTGTTGATTATAGGATGGGATGGCCTAATGCTCTGAGTGCCAATACCTGGCTGTGATGCTTTGAGTGCCAGCACTTGGCCATGTGATATGCGCATTAATTCATCACTTTACTTCTTTCTCGGCAGTTGCTATAATGGCACAAATAGTAGGGGAAATGGCAGAAACAGTAATAGAAATAACAGTATTTTCAATTTTTTCCCACTTTTCTGTGATTAAAATAAAATAGGACAGGTCCCTGGTAGGAGTCTGTAAAATTCAAAGGGCATGAAGAGGAAAGTGAGAGCCCTGACGAGCTCGTCTGAAGGGATGAGCCTGGTGCCAAAGCTGCTGCCGCCTCCAGAGTATCTACATTGCCATTTGCATAAAGAGGGCTTTTCTACAAGGGTCATCTGCCTGGCCTAGATGACTTCCAGAGGTAGAGAATGTCCCCAGAGCCAGTGATTTCTAAAATGCCAATGGTTTCTTCTTCCTTGGAAACCTACAAAGTGTCAGACTGAAGACCAGTGCAATAGTTTCCTGGGGTGGGGGAAGAGCCCTGGCTGGAACCATTCAGACAAGGGTTCCCATGGCAGCTTCCCACAGCAACGAACCCACACAGCCTCTATAATCTATGTGCCAACACCTCCCTCTCGCCCAAATGCATGGTCCCTAGTACATTCAATGTCTCCAGATTTTTTTTATACTCAGACATTCATAAAGTCATTCATCCATCCATTCATTAATTCACCAATTTGTGTGAGACCTCATGCCTAGACAGAAGGGTTCCACAGCAAAGATACCATGTGTTGCTTGAGGTTCATTCTGATCCCTGGTCCAGCAGAGAGCCGATTCTTCCCTGTCCTCATTCAGAACTTTGGGCTGTCTCTGATTTCCTGAGATTCTGGGGATACGCCAGCTCAAGTCAGTAAAGAAGCAGCCTCACCTTTGGGGTTCAAGGATTGAATCCCCGAGGTTCTAGAGAGAGGGCTGAGCATACTGCAACCTCTGGGCTAGTGCAAGGTAGCTGAGGGACTTAACATCTTCTCGCCACCGCTCCTGCCATTAGCCAGCCTCCATGTATCACCTGTAACTGCGGATGCCTGCCTGTTCCGTTGCTGCCTGCTCACTTCCTCCCGCTTTGATAAGGTCACCCACCGTGCTTTATAATGCAAAAATAATATTCCTGCTGCCAATGCAAATTACGTCTGAACCATCCACCCTTCCCTGCCTCATGCAGAAAGCAGCTCCACAGGGGAGAAGCGGGCCAGGCTGCACATACAAGGCTTATTAAGACCTAATGAAACACCTTGTGGTGACCGCCCCCTCTGAGCAGAGCTCAACAAAATGCATTACAGATGCAGATGTGAGGGCTGGGGCAAATGCTTCCACAGCACAAAAAGCCACTCCGGGAGGAATGAGCTGTTCTCCAAGTGTAAGGTTATAGGGCTCCTTCCTTTTCGCAATCAAGCTATCACAGCAATGGCTCCATCCAGTCTGGGGGGGACACAGATATATCATCTTGGTTTAATATGAAACTCACCCTACAAATCAACTACAGGTATTTGTTGAGATTCAGACATAATAGGGGATAGGGGTTCTATGTATCCAAAGGGGTAAAAGTTAAAGCATTTGGAGACTTAACTCTTCAGAGGTCTCTGTGCTCATTGGGAGCCTGGGTGCCCCTCTGGCTGCATATGAGGTGATGAGCTCTGGAGAGCCTCTTAAGGACATATATGGGTCTGGGGATGGGTTCCAAGAAGATTACAACGCCTGAATTTTCCCCCTTTCTACTTACATGTGTCTGCATCTAACCTCAAGTATGTTTAAAAAAAAAAAGAGGCTATGGAATCAGGGGCCCTAGCACAGTGGTTAGAAACAGAGGTAAGTACAAGCTTTATCTCCATTCCTAGCCAACAATGTGGCTCTAAAAAAAAAAAAAATCTGCCCTGCTCCATGTTTGACTTCTCTCGCTTCAGTAACAAAGACAATGATAAAGTAATCTCCTCCCATTTTTTAATGAAGATCAAATTAGATCATGCCTAAGTAGTCAGGGTCACACTGGGTATGTTCAAGGGAGGGGAATCAAACAGATCTGGTAAACAGCTTATTTACAAGACCATAGATCTCCCATGAGTCAGGACAATGTATATCTGGGACTAGAGACGTCTATCTCCAAGGTCAGTTGGAGTGGTGGCACAGCTTAACCCTGAAGCCTTAATGAATCAAACCTCAGTTCCATGATATACTTATTAGATAGCCTTGAGCAAGCAAATTAGATCCTGACCCCTGTTTTTCTCAGCAGGACTTTTTAGAGAATTATCTCTAACCCACAGGACCACTTTGAAGCTATTCTTACCAGACTCTAGTTTAGAGAGGACAGTGATGAGAAGACTCCTTTGACAGGATCTGTGACCCTCAGTCAAGGGACATGGCTGGCCTAAGGCAAGGTAAGGGACAGGTTCATAGAACAAGTACCAACAACATACTTTGCTGTTTCTCTCTAGTTTCCAGGTGTACAAGGGCAAGGTTGAATCATAAAGTCGCCATCCAAGGACAGTGGACATGGCGGAGTAGGACAGAGGACATTCAGAGGGTCACGTGGACGGCAACAGCATAGACTATAACATGCAGGGTTTAAGCAGACATGCTGCCTGACAAGTTTGCTCTAGCGATCACCTTGGATACACAGATCTGACTCAGGTCACCAGGAAGCTAACTGGAGTTCTGAAGACAGACGCCTTAGTCTAGGCATTCACCCACCTGCCTTACCCAGAGAATGCTCATATATTTTAGAGGCAAAGACTCAGGACAGTAAGAGGCTCTGGGCGTTTCTGTCCTCAGAATGGAAAATAAAGTCCTTCTAGCAGCCAAAATGGGTCTTGCCTTGCCTAGCATCTATGGCATTGGCTAAGAAAAAGAAACACAGTTCCCAAAGAGTAAATCTTACATTGCCAATAATAACCAGCTAACACCTTTTTGAAATGTTCTTGCTTGTTCTAGGGCTGAATACAGAACTTCATAGAAAATGTAACTTTTTTTTTCATAAAACAATTCCCTGAAGTGACAACATGGGACAATATATGTTCTGAGACATATATTGTTTTTGATATAACCCTTGTGCAAACATCACAGAGCACACCTATATGAACCAAGATGCTTCCATCACTAGGCAGTATAATCTTATGAGACCACTGTCATGTAGGTGGCCCGTCATTGGCCGCAACATCATTATGCAACACATGACTGTAAATCAACCCAATTGATGCAATATTATAGCGAGCTGAGCCTGCCCACCTCTGAGGAGAACGGAACAGATAAGGTATATTTTCAGGCACCACCCTGGAACTCTCCTCATATGTCCATAGGTTTTCCAAACCAGGAAAGGCTCCTTCTCCAAGGTAGATTTTAAATAGGCTTTTGTATATTCCAAATTGACCTCAAGTTCACCGCATAGCTGAGGATAACCGTCAACTTCAGACCTTACTGTATTTCTCTTACCAGAGCTAGAATTATAGGCGTGTGTCACCACACTTGATTTGTGCAGCCCTGAAGTTTGAACTCAGTGACTTTGAATGTTAGGCATGCAGCCTCCCAACTGAGCTATATCCCCACTCTGAAAAGGCAAAATTTTAAAAACGGGAGATAAACTATGGTTCATTCAGTGAGGGCTAACTGGGATTCCATTAATTACTAGTGTCCATTAACCATGTATATGTATGCCATCCATGTGCTGTCTTCCTGGGAACCAACTTTTGGCATCCCCCAGCAGCTGATGACAGATCCATGTTATTCCATTGCTACCTACCCACCGTCTTGAGGTTTTCTCCTCGAAGGCATCCACCTTTATCTACTCTTTTATGACTGACTTATCAACTTTACCCACAGCCCATGGCCTGATTCTTACTCTCCAAGAAACCCGGAAGATGCTCCAAGACCCAGGAGCTTGTAAGAAAAGTTTCTCCAGGAGTTTACTTGAGATTCTTCCTAACCATGCAGTGCTTTGAAAGTGGCTGCCTAGCAATGGGTTTTTTTTTATCCTACTGCACATACTGGCTTTGGGGGAGCCTAGGCAGTTTGGATGCTCACCTTACTAGACCTGGATGGAGGTGGGTGGTCCTTGGACTTCCTACAGGGCAGGGAACCCTGATCGCTCTTTGGGCTGATGAGGGAGGGGGACTTGATTGGGGGAGGGGAAGGGAAATGGGAGGCGGTAGCGGGGAAGAGACAGAAATCTTTAATAAATAAATAAACGGAAAAAAAACTTTAAAAAAAAAAAGCAAGTGGCTGCCTAGAAGTGCAGCCTTGTAGCCCATCTGCCTTTTCACTCGCTGTCCTCTCATGTCCCAAGACTCACAGACCCGATTACCGAGGTCTCATTCCACACAAGTGTCATCCTCTTTGGTCCTCATTAGAGCCCTTGGTAGCCGGCTCATTGCTAAGTCAGACGTGCAAGCTCGGTCTCCTTGCCACTTCCTTAGATCTTCACTTAATCACAGCTGTTCCCTCCTGTCCACCACTCTGCGCTGTTTCAAATGTCCACGCTACCCATCCTCTGATGTTCTTTTCCACTCATTAGAGTGGAACATTTTGTTCTTGTCTCGTGTCTCTGTCCCTTGTACAATTCAAGGAGCACTTGAGTTTCTATCCCTGCTATTATCTTGCATAATAAATGGCATTCTGCCCACAGCCGACGAGAGGATGACTGCCGGACTTCCTGTTTTCCACGGAACGTATCTAAAGATACAATGAGTCGGAATGCCCCCAGCTACTGATGAACACTGTTGCTTTACTGGTATTGATTTCTATTATTTTTACTTAATTCTATTAATTCTAACCTTGCTCGATGCACTTCTCTCTTCCTAATCTAATTCTCAACGATCCATTACAGCATCCATAGCTATATCTCCCTGTCTGGGAGATGCATCCTTCGCGTCCTTAAAAGTATCCAAGTTGGGAGAAAAATATCTACAGTCACCATGGTTTCGGAGAACAAGATAATTTCTGTTTCTTAGCCATCACTTCAGCTCCAATTCCAGATGTTGAGGTGACAAAGCCTGGGTCATGAGATATTAGCAAGGAGGCAGACAGCACTGTCCACAGCTTTGAAACCGTCCTGGGGGCTGCTGCCCTACTTAGCACTGCAAAAGCAGCCACAACGGTTAAGGAAGAGATGCAGCCCTGTTTCCATACAGTGTAACAATCAAGCTGCCAGACCTGGAATTCAGGCTGTGGTTTGCCAACTTGTAATGAAAAAATAGATATTATATAATACATTTTTATTTTATCTGATCATGAGATTGATATTTCCCCCACTCTGTGAAGACCATGTGTTGCCATTTAAACCTGGAATGTCCCCCAGTGGGTCTTGTTTTGATTCCTGGACTCAGGTGTGTAGTACTGTTTTAACGGCTGTGGAACCTTTAGGAGGTGGGGCCTGGGGCCGGGCTTTAGAAACTTATAACCACTCTTGCTTCTGGCCTGATCCTTACTTCCCATATGCCACCATGTGAAAAGAGGCTACTCCTTTCTCTCACCTACAGGGACTGAGCCACACTGCCATGCCTTCCCTGTCATAGCAGATTATGACTTTCTAATAACATAAGCCAACATAAATCTCTCCTCTCTCAAGCTGTTTCTGTCAAGTATTTTGGTCACAGTGACAAAAACGTGATGGTGACACCATGGGAAAGGCCGAGTGGGACTACGGGGGCATTGCGAGCTTGATGGTGTATTTGCTATAGTGAAGAAACGAGTAAGACATGCAAGTGAACATAACATGTTGGCAACTGGTATTTCCAAGCGTAGTTTGAGGAAAGCCTGAGTTGGAGATAAAAAATAAAATGGAGCCTACATTCAGACAATAGTAGACTTCAAGACAACCACCTAAGATAGATCTCAATAGAATCTGCCCAGCTGCATAAAAGCAAGTGTGGTCTATCCACTCTACAAGGGCCTGAAACCAGCCAAGAAGACTGAGAAAAATCAAAATAGTCTGAGGGCTTCGAAGAGAGTGTGATGATCCAGGAGCCAAGTGATAATTCAGCTTCAAGAAGAGGGTCATGGACTGCACTAGACAGGATTCGCCAAGCAAGACAAGTGTCACCATATTTGGCTATGGAGGTCACTGTGACCTTGGCTACATCAGTTCTGATGGGGAGGTGGGAACAGGGGCAGATGGCTGCAGTGACCAGGTGTGACATCATGAAAGAAAAGAGACTAATAGCAATGACTATTTGTAGACTCTTGAGGCACTTAAATGGAAAGAGAATAGAGAATTTGGGTTTTTTATTTTAATGATACTTTTAAAATTCATTTAACATATGAAATCAAACATCATTACAGTTTCCAAATCTCTCATACAAATACCATGTAAAATCTAACGACATTTTGTTTTATCCTTTCTAACATATAATGATCTCCTTTCCCCACTAACTCATCATTTTTTCTAATTGTATTAATAATCAATTCTTTCTCCACTAATACAAAATCCATAATCATACATAATAAATATTTATGCATACTCACATTATTCTTACACTCTTTTCTGTTTGGCTCCAATTATATTTCAGTAGCCACAAAACAATGTGTTTATAGAGTTCTATCATTTTAGGAGTCTTTATAACTTTTTAATGTGCAAATCACCCATTTTGTTTTAAGTAATTAGTTGTTACTATTCTTAGGGACGTATTCTTTTTCCATACAAACCTAGAATGATTTCTGACAGCTTATAAAAACACAAATAGGTAAGACATTTGAGGGAAAGCTAACATGACTAATGCTTCCATTCAGAAATGTGCTGTTTTCCCAAGCCTTCAAGTCTTTTGTGTGCTCATGTTTTAAGTTTTTTCATTCAGGCCCTACATATTCCTATTATCTTCATCCTGAGCCCTTAAAATACTCTGATCTATATTATTATTGGGATTTCCTTTGTTCTGTATGTGACATCTCAAAAACTGCACACATGAGAAAAGCTAACTTTTTTGGAATTTATTTTGTATCTGGCTCCTGAAACCTCTCCCTAATGCCAATGGATTTTTCGTTGATACTCTTTTTTAGAATATTAATTTTTTAAGAATATTAATTATATTTTTTCACAAGGCCTCTGTCCTTTGATTTTTCTAATCCAGGTTTTTTTCAGCCTTAGGAGGATATTTTTCTACAATCTGGAAGTGTGTCTTTCACACGGGGATTTTATCCACATGAGGCTGTCCCACCTCACAAACCCACTCATCTGACCTGAGCAAGTGTCTTCAGTTCATGATACTGTGCAGGAGGGAACTCTAGCTCACCAGCCTCGGGTGGAAAAGAGAATAGACCAGAAGTAGATGTAACTACAGAAACTCACCGAGAAATCTGGACCTCCTAATGGAGTGGCCATCCGCCAATCTGAGTAACCGAGAGAATATGCCAAATACAGGCTAGACCTGGGTTGCCGGGATATTTAAGAAATCAAATGAAGTAACGAAGCTTTCACAGCAAAGATCAAGCCAAAGCATCAGGAGGTGGGAGGCTGGCAGCCAGAGGCCGGATGGCAGAATTCCTAGAGGCAGCCTAGTGATAGTTCAGAAAGAGAGCAAAACGAGTTGGATCAGGGATATCTTTTACTCTTGTGTACCAAGACCAATTCCACAACATTTCTGTTGGATCAGGCAGCTCTCCCCTAAGTCCTTTAATCTAAGCCATGAACCAGGGGGCCACAGAGACAAATGGGCAGGTGTCAATTGGTAAAACATGGAGACTTGAGTCTCATCGCTAAAAATCACATAAAAATCTCCGAGTGATGGAACATAGTTGTCATCCAAGCACTGGGGACACTGAGACAAAAGGACCCCTGGAGCTCACTGGCCACACAACCCAGTCTAAAAATGGTGAGAGACCATGCTTCCAAAAATAGAAAATGCTCAACTTCTGAGGAAGGAACTGAGGCCCATCTCTGGCTCCCACACACACTCGCACACCTATAAAATTTAAATTTGAGAAATGTTGGATCCTACCATCTGGAAGGTGTTGAGAATGCAGATAAGAAGGGGGAGGGGGCACTGGTCCTCTTCACACATGACTTAAGTTTAAAGAAAGTCTAAAGAATTCCTCCAGAGAAATAAACTACTGAAGTCACAGAAGCTGAGTTTAATGCGGGATTACCTAACCATACCTGTTGCCCATCCTAATTCTCCCCAAGAAGCTTCCCTAAGCACACAGTGACAGAATGAATGGGAAAAACCACCTGCCATGTGTCTTATCCTCATCTCTGCACGGCACCTGGTAGCAGCAGAATCCACAGCCCACGTAATCCCAGTTCCCCCAGTTCCTTGCAGCCCAGCAGACGGGGAGGCACAATATGCCTGACTGCCTAGGAAGCAGCATGGTAGTTCAGCAATCACAGGGGGAAAGTTCCCAAATTCTCTAAGCTTTGCTCATTACCATAAACCTTGGAGAGGTCTGATAAGGTTCAGCCTTTATCTCCAAGCCTGCTTGCTCCCTCTCTGCTCAGAGCTGCAGCTGGGCAAGGGATCGCCTTCTTTGCAAGGAGGCAAATTAAATTAAATTAGATCCGTGATGCTAGGTCCAAGAGCAGCAGCAATACCATCAATAAAATTAAGATCTTGAAGGGAAAACAAGAAAACAGTCCTCTGAAAGCCATTGCCCAGTTAAAATCCACTCAGCACTGAGCCCCTCTATGAACATGGGGTAATACAGGGGTTGGGGGAGCGGGAGAGGCCCTGCAATATCTTTTGGCAGCCTGGACCTGGGTCTTTTGTTTGCCATCCTTCTATTCTTACAAAAGCACTTATCCAATAATGCGTTTGACATATAAATTGGCCATTTCGGTGAATATGGTCATTGAAAACCCTTTGCAAATAAGAGCATGTCACACTGGCTGTGCAAGAGTGTATTTATAATCACACAGCAAGGTAGAGTGGAAAGGGTGCCAAGTCTTCCAGAAACTATGGTGGCTGGCATGCCATTCACAGAACTTCCATCCCCAGAGCTGGATGACATAAACAAGAAGTTCAAAGGACCAGGAAAACCCTAATTGGTCCTGAAACACAATAAGCACCATGACTTCATGTTGAAGATTTTCAAGGTCATCTGGGTTCAACGAAAAGGAGAAGAATTCACATCTTTTCTTTTCTTCCAAATGGGATGGCACTGTTGAGGCTAAATACAGAAGTTCCTGATTTAAAAGAAGCAACAGAAAAAGGGTTGTCAACCCCGAGGGAAGACATGAGCCACGCAGAGAATGTTATCCCGCTATAGCTGAACATCTTCCCCTAAACTCCTCCCTAGACCTTTTTATCGTGGAGCAGTGATAATAAGTCACAGGAAACATGAGACAGGGAAAGACAACAAAAAGGTTTAAGAAAACAAAAACTAAAACCTCTAAAACAGAAGGGCCTCTTCTTAAAAGGGGTGATTCTATCGATTCTGGGGAACAAAAAGAAGCTATAGGCAATAGCCCCGATCCCCTGAGGGCTTGCCCACTGTCACGTCAGTAGAAATGATCTTACTGACAGCTATTAGATATAGTTATACATAGAGACAAAGTTCCCATTGTCCCTAGTCTCTATGTCTAACTACATCTGATAGTCCCATTTGCAAGTCCCCAGAGGCTTCCTTTCTCCTAAGAGGGAAGGCAGACACTGCTCAAATAAACTAAGAAACTTAGCAGAAGAGAATTTAGCATAGGGGCTGAAAAAAAATGACTCAATGATTAAAAGTACTTCTTGCCTTCCAGAGGAGCCAAGTTAAGTTCCCAGCCCCCACATCAGGCAGCTCACAACTACATGTAACTCTGGCCACATCAGGCACCACATGTGATATACACACATACAAACATATACACACATACATATGCACACACACATATGAATAAAAGTAAAATTAAATCTTAAGAAAAGAGATAATTTAAAAATAAGTAATTTGGGTCAAATAGCATTATAGTGTGACTGCCCTGCTCCTTGACACAATCAAGTGAAGGGAAAAAACTAAAGTCCGTCATATTAATTCAATGAACATTGTATGCCTCCAAAGCAGATGTGGCAAGCAAATGTCTTTTTTCAATTCTTATGCAAGAAAAGGTTCTCCAGGAAACAGAGACAGAACACTACTTTGTAAAACTGGGGAAAGGATCGAGAGCATAAACTCCCTGGAACAAGCAGTTACGTAATGAGAGCAAGCCATGGTGGTTTACACACTGGCACCGCTTTAGCTTCAGGTCCACAGACAGGCAAAGTTTACTCCTTCCCTGGAACTCTGACCTGAAACCCTGACTATGTGTTGGCAAGACGTGTGGAAGCTCGGCACACTGTCAGGCCTGCAAAGGCTCTCATCTCGTCTCCACGGGAAGTGGCATGGAAACCAAAGCCATGTACCCATCAATGGGTGCATATGGATGAAGAGGAAGGAGAGACAGGCTGGAGAGCATGGGAGGGCCAGCACCAGCTGCTGTAGAAGGACGGCCACTCACTAGCACGCACAAGTCCCACTTAGTCAATTCTCTCTGCTTGTTTCTATCCTGTGGGGTGCATGCCCACAGGTATACAGGCTCATTTAAAAACTCCATCTTTCACTTGCTTTGAGGGCTGTCAACTGTTTTCCACAGGGTCTTTACCGTTTTTGCAAACCAACCAGCAATACACCAGGCTCTACTCTCTTCATTCTAGACCTTCCTTATTTTGTTGTGTGGCCTTGATGAGAAGTTTCATTTCCTGGAGTCTCCATTTTCCTCTCTTGCCGAGATGGCGTTAGAGGTCGCATCCCTATTTCGGGGTGTGTTTTGTGTCCATACCTTTCATTCCACATCAGTCCTGACCCTCCACCACCCACGTCTGTTTCTGTGAGTTCGCTGACAGTGTGAAGAGCTGTAATGAAAAGTCTTGGCTCTGCTCCGACTTAGCACTGGAATTATCTTAATGCGTGTCCTCAACTTATATTAATGCGCTTCCATTTCCATCCGCATCTCTCAAAGTTCCTCCCCCCCCATCTATTCTTTTTACCTTTCTGCAAGCATCATCTTGTTCCGTCTGTTGGCTGTCAGCTTTTCTCTCCAAGCTTTCGCCGAGTTGCCAGATTCTTGGCTATTTCTCCACCCTTAGCTCATAACTACTTTCCCCCCAAGCTCAGCAACTGTTAAGTGGTCTTTGTGAAATCCTATTAGGATAATCTCCCTGCCCGTGTCTCCTCTCAGCTGGGCTGCCTCTGGAAACCTCAGCTGTCTATTTCCCCACAGGCTGGCTCCTGAGCCGTCCGGCAGCTCACTTACTCACAAATGTGCTTACAAGGGCTCAGAAACCATAGAGCCTTGCAGTCCATAAGTGACAGTTTAACTCACTGGGAATGTAACTGAGATGTCACCTCCTGTAGGGAGTGTTTCTTCTTCTTGACTTGGGATCCCTATTTTCTGCCTAACACCAGAGATGAGGAAGCCCCTCTTCTGCTCCCTATTGAACTTTGTGTGGGTGTATAGGAGGTATCTTGATTTCTCACAATTGCATTCCCAGGGTCACCTGATATATTATAACATATTATACATCTTCATTATATATCTGTTGAGTCAATGAATGAATGTGTTCTTCTAAAGAGCTGATTCCAGGGCTGCCTACCAGTTTATCTATTAGATCTAAAACTCCTGTAGAGTAGGCCATGTCATAGGTAAAAATATACATAGTATGGATACATGCCATGGTAAAATGTTAGCAAAGATTATATTAAAGACTGTTGTAATAGGGGACAGAACTAGGGTAAAAAGCAGATTTAAATAACAGAGAAATACCAAGAGTAGTAGGAAGACACTTAGTAAACTAACATAGCAAGGTTCTGGCTAAATGTCAGTCACAGTGATCAGACAGATCCTCTGATTATTTACATCCTCCCAAAATTCCTCTGTTGAAATCCTAGCCCCCAGGGCGACAACATTAGAGGATGAGACCACTGTGTGGTGGTTATGTCTTGAGGACAGAACCCTCGTGAGACTAACTCCCTTACAGAGGAGACCCCAGAGGGCCATTTGGCCCCTTCCACCACATGAAGACACAGCTCTGTGCTGGCTACTGTTATATCAACTGTGACCCAGGCTAGAATGATCTGAGAGGAGGGAACCCCAACTGATAGAATACCCCCATAAGACTGGGCTGTAGGCAAGCTCGTAGGGCATTTTACTAAGTAGTGATAGATGTGGGAGGGCCCAGCACATAGTGGGTAGTGCCATCCCTGGGCTGGTAGTCCTTAGTTCTATAAGAATGCAAGCTGAGAAAGCTATGAAGAGCAAGCCAGTAAACAGAACCCCTCCAAGGCCTCTGCATTGGCTCCTGACTCCAGGTTCCTGCCCTGTTTCAGTTCCTGTCCTGGCTTCCTTCAGCGATGGACTACGGATGTGAAAACATTAAGCCAAATAAGCCCTTTACGGCCCAGTTTGCTTTTGACCACGGTGTTCATCATAACAGCAGTAACCCAGATGAAGACAAGCTCCAAAGCTCTGTCTATAAGAAGAGAGCCCTCATTACACAAAGCCTACTGGAGAGGTCATCTTGGATTTAGCCTTCGTAGAATGTCAGACTACAAAGGAAAGAATGAAATTGCTGTTCCTAAAAGCTACCTAGTTATTGTATTTTTCTAACAGCCTGTTACTTTTAACTGACAACTTGATACAACCGAGAATCATGGCCTGTGCATATGTCTGTGGAGGATTGTTTTGTTTATGTTAGGTGGGGAAACCTGCCCACCATTGGTGGAACATTTGCTGCCTTTGAATCCTGGACTGTGTGGAGAAGGAGAAAGCGAGCTGAGCGTAGCATTCATGCACTTGTCACTCCTCGTACCTGATTATGAATTATGAATATGACCAATCCCCTAATCTCCTGCCACTGTGACTTCACTGCTATGACGGATGATTGCCTGGAGTAAAAAAAAAAATATCCTTTATCCTTTAAGCTGCATTTACCAGGGTATTTTTAAATACATTAACAGGAAAGCAAACTAAGGCAGAATCCAAACAGGCTAAACAGACACCAAGGGGGATAGATGGAAGGGGAAATTAACCTAGTCCTAGAAGAGTTCTTTTGAAAACTAGACTGGACAAGACAAGGGTCAAAGTCAAGGACTAACTGGAGCTTCACTCACAGGTAGTCAAGCAGAGACCTTTTCACCCAATACCCACCCAAGCCCTAGCCTGTATGCTGTTGGCACTTACTAAATGTATGCCATGCCAAACTAAAATCCATCCTTAAAGACACTCCACTGAACTTGAACATGGGTTTCAGGCTCTTACCTCTGATCCTCCTGGAGCTGAAATGTAAATGGTGCCCTAATGGTGCCCAAGACACTCCAGATATATAAGGAAAGAGAAGAAGATACGGGAGAACGAAATGAACTAAGAATACGCAGTGCCATTCTCCCAGGACTTTACAGCAAACCATCCCAAAGAAGCCTCGAGGCCACCCTGGGAAGCAAGCCGATGCTTTCTGTAGTGCAAAAGCTAAAGCAGAATTCTGGGAAGTCAAGGTCACACACCCAGAGCTTGTCACTTTATGCTTATCTCTGATTATTTCCTTGCAATACCATTTCAAGAATAAATTGTGGGGCCAGAGATATACATAGTTCATGTTTCTGACAGATGTTAAATTGTCTTCTCTAAATATTGTACCAATGTGTCTTACACTGACAGTATTTCTCAGAAATCTCACCAACACAGACTTTGTCTAATGGATCATTTGTCTTTCTTTCATTGATTTGTAAAAGCTCTTTCCATATTCATGGTATCAATCATTTGTTTTGTAAAACTATATACATATATAGTTATATATGTATATGTATCAGGACTCATTTTATTGTAGATCTTTCATTTTGTTTAATTTTTAGGGATAAATATTTGTTGTTATTGCTACTTTTTTCCACAGAAAACTGTCCTAAGATTAAAATTATTTAAACATTCACTTGTGCATCAAATAATTTTTTATAGAGAGTTAATTCTTTTACATTTAAGTAGTACTTACTTCATTCATCTTAAATACCATTTGATGGCAAATATTAAAAAATCAATCCAAACTTACCCCGGACACCTCGCTGTAGATGAGTCTTCATCCTGACTTATCACACTTACTGGAAGTGTCAAGCTTATTGATAATATACAGGTACATGCTCATACACACACAGTCATACAAGCATATACATGTTTCTTTACAGGACATATTCTGTTTTGTTGATCTTCTGGAAGTAGAAAACTTCCTCCACTGCTGTCTCCCAACATCTGGCTGGGCATCTGTACTCATTTTTTTTTCTAGATAAACTAAACAATCTATTTGCAACCCTGCTCATAAATTGCCACTGTAATACACTTTAAGTATAATACACTGTAATACTAAGCCCACAGGATTTAAAGTAGGAAGTCTTTGTCAAGGAATGAGACATATCCATCTCTTTGCTTGTTTTTCCCCTGTTTTGCTCTTCAGCTTCCTTCTAAAGTTCTTGAGTTTACTCAAGTTTTATATTCTTTTGATGCCTTCACAAGATCAGGCATTTAATATTATTTTTATAACTAGTTATTACCAAGGTTGAGGAAATTGTTGATTTTTGTATGATTATCCCCTGACTAGCTGCCCTGTTGGACTCTTTTATTGGGGTTGTAACAGTTTTTCACTTATTTCTCTTGAGTTTTTTGGTGAATAATAATATCCTCTGCAAATAACAACTTTATGTCTCCCATAATTACACTTTCCACTCAATGGCCAGAAATCCCTTCATGAATGTTAAATAATTTTAATGCTCATAAGCATCCCACTTTTAGGATATGGGTTGTTGGTTTGGAACAGGCATGTTCCATCGCATTAAAGAAAATAGCTTTTTAGGTCTTTTCAGGGTGATAATCACCCTCTGTTCTCCCACCAGCTCCCTCCCCATCAGTGCCCCAGCTTGTCAGTCCAGATAAAATCTCTTCCCTGCTCTGGACTTAGGAGGGCAACCTCTGTGGCCTTCATCTCCAAGCATCCTGCACCAGCTACCCTGGCTCATTGTGGCCAAAAGGCAAGCACTGAGAGAAGACAACAGTATGTCTGTGCTCTCCATAGTCCAAGCAGTCCCCTGATGCCCTTCCCTGGCCTTGCCTCTTACACTCTGCACTGTGGTCAGCCACTTGTGCTTAGCTTCCTTGTCAATGCCCATAACCCCGATTCTACCAAATCCATTACCCTCCATTTACATCATTCACCAATCACACACTTTTCACTCAAGACTTTCTTTGATTGATAAATTAGGGCCTATTGTTGACTCCTTTCCAAACATCAACAATGCAAAAGTAACCCAAAATATTTTCTCCTTTGCAATATGAATGAAGTAATTTACTATTCGTGCATTCATCTAGGAAGACGGTTTGAGGTCCTACTATGTGTCAGCTGCTTCAGTAAAATGGAGCTCAGGATTGAAAACAATGAGCTAGAGAGATAGCTTGGTTGATAAAGTAGGTACTAGGAAACCCTAAGGACCAGCATTCAATACCTAAGCAAAAGAGTCAGGCACAGCAGCACTTACTTGTAGTCTGAGGATTTGGGAACAAAGACTCGTAGAACTCTGCAGTGCACTGAACATCAAGCCTCACCTGATCGGCGAGCCCCCAGGTTTCAGTGGAAAACTTGGTCTCAATACATGAAGGTGGGTTGCACCTGAGAACTGATACCCAATGTTGAGCTCTGGCCTCCACCTACTTGGTATAGACTCATGAATAAATGTATATATATACACACACACAATAGACAACACACAACACACACACACACACACCTTAAAACAACATGAAATAAACCAGAAACATTCTCTGCCCTTCCTTCTGTTCTCTTAGCAAAAACAGACACTCAAGCAAATAAATACATAGAACATCTAAACATGATGGAGGGGACCAGAAAGTGTGTGTGACAACCAGAGGCTACATATGCTTAAAGGATGGTCAGAGAATACGAGAATACTTCTCACAGAAGGTGACGGTTAAGTTGAAAGACAGCTGGGGAAAAGCCTCTGATCAGTACCAGTCCCCGGGACAGCAAGCAGCAAGTGTGACTGAAGGTCTTCATAGGGCAGCCCCTGCGGGGAGTGTGTCAAAAGGTGTGGGACGCCAAAGAGCAGAGTTAGATACACACAGCTCAACAGAAGTAAGGATGAGCCATACCAGTTCTTTGAAAATGTTAGCAGCTGTGATTTTAAAAGTTTGTTTTTTAAAAAGTAAAGTTAATTTTTATCATACTTTACTTGGCTCATCAGAATCCAGAAGTCCATGCAAAGAGAACATCCTCCGGTGCCCCAGTCCCTCACAGAAACTGTGTGCTGCTGGCGTATGACTAACACGCCTTCCCGAGTATTTGGCCATTGCTTTTGCACTAAATCTCTGTGTTCCGGTGTGTACTTTAGACTTCAAGCACATCTCATTTGGACTAGCCACACCTCAAGTGCTCAGTGGCCTCATATGGCTCGTGGACACTATAATGACAACACAAAGCTAGATGTTGTTCCTCAGGCATGGGTGACAAGGTCTTGTGTGACCAGCAGGGAAAGGATGCCTGGGACTTATCTCTCTCACTCCCAACATCACGTGGGGCACACAGTAGGCAGTAGCTGTAGCATAAGCACCCGCCATACAGAGTCAACTACAGAATGGATTCAAGGATCTTGAAGGCAGAGACACAGCACCAAAATCATTTCAATACCTTCTTTAGAAAACTGGGCCCATCCTGGGACCTCAGGCAAGGGAGGAAGTTGGAGTCTGCTTGTTGAGGTTGCTATCATGGGGCTGTTTAAAGCCATTGCTGCCATGGCCAGGAGCTTGGCACAGCTGCTCTCTTAATTCAGAGAGATCACGTTGCACCATATGCCAGGGAGCAGGAGGGAGGGAGCCCATTAGCATTCATTGTAGGCAGCTTTTCATTTGGAAAAGCACCTCAAATGTGCCGATTCACATGGCTTTGCTTCATTTTTCAACATTCATGAGTGTAATTGCATTTATTTTTCTCGTCAAGACTGCAAAACAAGTGATAATTTACTATATTACAGCCCGTATCGGCTGGGTTTGCAGTCACAACAACTTTAATCTGCCCTCCGAGGGGCTGGGTGGGTGAGCGGGGGTGGTCTTTTCAGGAAGCACTACAGCTCTTTGACACAGGAAGTTGGGAACCAGCTGTTCTTGAAGGTCACTGTAACAGCAGCAACAAGCAATGCCCAGAATGGCAGAGTTCTTCAAACCTGCTCACCACCGTCTCCTCGCACAGCAGCGGTGTGAGGCAGACAGATGTTTCCAGTCTTAGAGCACAAGGTACAAAAAGCTGGTGCTTTACTCTGCTGTTCATGATAAAGGGGCTCATGAACCCCAGGACTGTGGCTCAAACCTGAATGTATGTGACAGAAAAGCCTCTATGACGTAATTTGGGTAAGACATGGATGGCTGGGAGAGCTGGCATGATTTAAGTACTCAGCCTACCCTGCTGTCCAGGGCAGCTGGGCCCATTCAGGTGACCTATTTGTTCAAGTCCACCACAGAAGCCCAGCTTTCAGAAGTCACCTGGGGTACGTATGCCCACCATGGGTGGGAGCTGATCCAAGTCAAGGTCTAAAATTCAACTGAGTTATTTGGTCTTGGGCCTGCTTGTTGGGACAAGATCTGACTATATAGACCAAGCCAATCCTGAATTTGTGATCTTCCTATGTCAGCGTCTGGAACTCTGGGATTGAAGGCATGAGCTGCCATGCCTGGCCAAGCTACTGGTCTCCTAAATTCATTTTCTAAGTATGATTACAGTAGCAGGCATGCCAGGGGTCCATGGGTAGGAAGTCCTTCATCTCTGCCTTCTAGTACCTTTAAAGGGAAGTAAGCTCCACACTGGAGCTGATTCCCCACCCCAGTCATGACCTGGGGCTTGGGAATAGCTGGTGGTGCCCTGATGTGTCTAGGTGAGCTAAACAAATCACGCAAAGCCTCAGATCTCAGGTGCAGACAATTGCCAGCATGCAACTTGACATTTCCAGCTCTCTCTGGGGCAGGCACCAGGAGATAAGGCGTTGCTGGAGAGTCCAAAAGGCCATGTGTTGATCTGTGTTCAAGGGAGTCCCTTCAGACACCTGGCCGGATATTCTCGCTTAGCTGACAGGAGGCTATTTCTAACTGTTTGTTTCCCCTCTGCAGGACCAGCACCCCTCGATCATACATATGTTCAGCCCAGGCAAATAATCCTTCTGTTATTATTCCCTACATTATAAAGTCTAAAATAGTGTGTAAATTTTTATAAAAAAATCAGGCTTGTAAAGTTGATATTTTGTTTGAAGTAGCTAAATACTAGTGTTAAGTGCAGTCTATCTTTTAATTATCACTACCACACCCCCCACAGAAAAGAACAATGAGAATTCTTTTACAAAAGGTGGGCTATGTTTCAAATGAGTCTCTAGCCCCATTTCCACACCTTCGCAAGCAAATGAGACTCCCCTCATTCTGTTTAGTGAAAACACCATAAAGTCCTTGACTGCCAAACACACTGTACCATAGCAGAATGAACTTCATAGACCTGGTGGGACAACAACAATATAAGAGCACTGTATTTTTATCTACTTAATTTTCCCTCATTGTGCAGGGTCCAGAGAGACTAAACATCTGGCTCCAGGTGGCCCTGAATCTCAGGAGCACAAGAGAGTTAGGACCCAGGCCATTTCTAAATAAATAATTCTATAGTGCTAACTGTATTCAACTGTTACACAACGTATCTATAGAATGTTTCATTTTGCAGCCGGGGCGGTGGCGGCGCATGCTTTTAATCCCAGCACTCGTGAAGCAGAGGCAGGCAGATCTTTGTGAGTTCGAGGCCAGCCTGATCTACAAGGGCTAGTTCCAGGACAAGCTCTAAAGCTACAGAGAAAGAAATCCTGTCTTCAAAAAAAGAATTTTTCATTTTGCAAACCTAAAATCCTATCTCCACTTGCTACATATTTGCATACACACATCCCTCAAAATCAATACGAAGAAAGTTAAATACTAATGTGTGGCCATCAAGAGGTGAAGAAGTGACTAAGTCATGAGACCCAGGTTCTCATGCATGGCGTGAGAAACCTTAACAGGGCTACAAAGACCTAAGTAGGACTATTTATTTTTTGTCATGTGAGGACACAGTATTTGTGATACTACCTTAGAGGCAGAATGTGATTCTCCTGCTAGGACCTTGGCCTTGGAGTCCTTAGCCCCTAAGCCTATGAGAAATAAACTTCCACTGTTTACAGCCTAGCCCCGCGCAGACTTCTACTTTTGCAGCATGAACACACCATTTAACAGCATCCCCTTTCCCTTCTCCTCCCAGTGGTAACAATCAGAAACCTATTTTCAGTTTTTATTATTTTCTCTATTATCGAAGTCTCATTGTGTGTTTTTACATCTGAAATGTCTCATACAGGCTAGTGTCTTAAATGCTTATTCCCCAAGTAGTGGTGCTACTTGGGAAAGCTGCAGGACATTTATAAAGGTGAGGCCTCCTCGCTGGCAGAAGTAGGTCACTGGAAGGCATCATTGCAGGTTACATGCAGTTCCCACTTCCTGTCTTGCTATCTGCTTCCTGGATGTGAACAGCTTTCGCCACATGTTCCCACCACCATCAGGTAGTTGCTCTGCCATATCTTCCCTGTCATGATGAATTGAACCCTAGGAAACTGTCAATCAAAATAGACTCTGCCTCCCTCGAGTTATTTTGGTTGGAATTTTGTCCCAGTGACAAAAGAAAATAACTAACACAGATAATTTGTACCAGAGAAATGAGCAGCCAAACATGATCATATGGTTTGGTTTTCGAGTCTTTAGAACTGCTGTAGAATTTGGAAAAGTTGGAGATGAGGACTTACAAAGCTCTAGACTGCTTAAGCGGAACGTAAGAAGAGATTCTGCTGTGAGTGCACGAGACCAGAAGCAAACAGATAAAAAGGATAGTGCTCACGAGGTTGCAGAAAGGAGTGAGCACACCATCGGGAAATGGACTAGAGTCCATCCATGTTAAAATCCGGCACACACAACAAAAAAAAATGTAATTTGCCTACGTCTTGAAATTTGAATAAGATTGAACTCAAACGTAATGACCTAATGGATTAATCAGAGGAAAATTCTATTTAGCATAGCACTGTGAGGCACAGTTATTTCTCTGTGCTTTTAGTCAGGTTTTCGGAGAGAACTGAGATGAAACGGTGGGCCTTAAAGTTGTGAAGAAGCATACCGTTTAGCCAGAAAACAAGTACGGGACTAGCTAACACTGTGGGCAGAGAGGCCGTGGATATAAAAGAAATTTGTGCCACTTAAGAAGAAGCAAGCAATCTGCACCCTGATAATAAGAATGTGGGCTTCGACTGCAATGCAGGAGTTGATGGACCCTGCTCATCACAGCTTCCAGAGTGTAAAACTATAAACTCATTAAAAAATGTTTCCTTTAAGAAGAAAGTAACCCTGGAGTACTCATCTAGCAAAGAGCTTCATAAGGAAGCGTTACCTCTGGGTTCAGCCAATCAAGCACACAGAAGCCACCAAAACCTTGGTCTAAGAGGAGCTAGTACTTCTGAAGCTGACGGAGGAACCTGACCAAATATTTCTTCCTCCAGCTGTGTGTCAGGTATTGGGCCACAGTAATGTGCTCCTGTAACTGGAATCACCGGGGTTGTCATTTTATGAGTTGTATTTTCTTGAGCACAACGGTTTCACAGTTCATCCATGGCGTCAGAATCCCCATCCTTCTGAAGGCTGAATAATATCCCCTTGCGTATATATAGCATCTGCTCATGGACTGTTCTGGTTAAAAATCAGAGGGTCTCAAAACAAAACAAAAAGTCATGAGTGAAGGAAAGGGACCTGTATAGAAGAGGGGGAAGAATTAGGGGTGATGAGGGAGATAAGAGAGGATGGAGGGGGTGGTCAGATTAATAGAATGCACTATATACACGTATGAAACTATCAAATAATGAACTGATTCAATAAAATGTCTCTTTGAGTGGCAAAAAGAAAAGAAGCCATCCTTTCTCATCCACTCAGCTGCTGATGGCTGTTTGAGATGTTCCTGCCTCTTGGCTATGGCGAATGATACTGAAAGAAACATGGATGCATACATACCTATCTCTTCAAGGTCCTGCTTGCAGTTCTTGAAGACACACAGCTAGAAAGGGGGTTGCCGCATCAAGTGTGGCTCCATTTGATTTTCTTGTTTGTCCAGCTGCTGTGCCATTTTACACTCCCACCTACAGCCCAGTGGTCACAACTCCAAATCCAGGCCATTAACCTTGGCTACCTTCAGTTGTTTGGATTTTCATTTTGTGAAGCCATCCAAATAAATGCAAAGTAATGCTTTGCTGTTTGGATTTAAATGGATCTAATTGTTAGTGATACTGAAAATGTTTTCATATGTCTGTTGCTGATTGTATGTTCTTCTTAAAGAACTGTCTGTCCAAAGTCTTTGTCCATCTTTTACTCAATGCCTTGTTGTGTTGTTGAGTTGTGAGGAGTGGCCATAGTTTCCAGCATTAACCCCTTATTAGCTGTGGTTTGAAAACATTTTCTCCCACTCTGTGAGTTTCTTTTCCAATGTTGTTCTCTCGCGCGTGTGCACGCGCACATACACACACACACACACACGAACTTTCCAGTTTGATGTAGGTCCATGTGACTATTTTTGCTAACAACCCTATGCTTCTGATGTCATATCAGAAAAGCCACTGGCCAAGTCATGAAGCTTCTTCCCATATATTCCTGAAGTCTCACAACCCAAAGTTTTATAGCTGAGTATCTAATGACTTTTTAGCTAATGTTGTGTGTGTATGGCATAAGATAAAGTTTCAATGTTCTTCTTCTACATTTAGATGTCTGTTTATCCCATACCATTCGTTGAAGAAACTGTCCTTCCCCATTGCAGAGTCTGAACTTCCTGTGGATGACCACTAACCACATACATGATGGTTTCAAAGGTATATTAACTACCTGATACCTTCTACAAAACCCATTCCTAACAAAAATACCTATGGCAGCTTTGATTTTCTTACCCAATTCCAAACTGATGTGTTTAACAGGCTTCCTTGCTCCAGTTTTGGCTCTCGATTGTTCTTGGTGTCCAACGTCTTCCTTTAATCTTAGACACCCCCAAGACTCTTAAAGGGCACAGAACACTCTGGCATGTCCCAAGCTTTTATAAGTTCTTTCACTGGTGACAAATAATTTTTTGAATTCTGAGAGTGTAACTTGATTTCTTTTTTTTTTAATTTTTTCATGTTTTTATTTATTTATTTATTTATTTATTAAAGATTTCTGTCTCTTCCCCGCCACTGCCTCCCATTTCCCTCCCCCTCCCCCATCCAAGTCCCCCTCCCTCCTCAGCCCAAAGAGCAATCAGGGTTCCCTGCCCTGTGGGAAGTCCAAGGAACCCCCACCTCCTTTGTAACTTGATTTCTTAATGCAAAACACAATACTTAGGAAAGGAAGCAATTTTTCAAAGACTTGAGGGTGGTTAAAGCATGGTCCCTTCCTCCACAGAACACTAGTACTGAGTGGTGTCAACACTTTGTGACAGAAGATATTTTCAAAAAAAAATGGGTTAATTTTTTATTACATGAGCCCTTTCTATGCTCCTCAGGCTGGGCTTGAACTCACAATTAGACCAAACTGGTCTCAAATTCTCAGTCCTTCTACCTCTGCCTTCAAGTACTTGAGTTACAGATACACCTCACCAACACTAAAAAAAAAGGGGGGGGAGGACTTTGTATCATTCTGATTAAATGAGTCAATGTCAATGGGTACTGTCCTGAAAAAATGAATTCTGAAGCGGTCCTCTGTCCTTCCTGAGGCACACAGTAGAGACCTGTAACTTGGTGGTACCTGGGAACCTACTAAGTACCTTATGCTTACTTGGGGGATTTATATTAATGTGCAAGCATCAGTTCTCAGGGACAGATTGTCTCAAAAGTGCTGGGTCTCCATGCACTCATGAAGACAAATTCTCCTGTCAGTGAAGCAGAGGCACCTGTCCTACCTGACCGATGAATGACAGCGGGATGGATGGATGAGGGCCGCAAGATTTCTCACAATGTTTTATTTTACACAGGAATCACTGAATTCCTGCACTTAACATTTCCTTCATCCCTCAAGACAAATCAAAGAATGCCAGGCCAGAAGAACATGGCTTCCATTTTGATTCGTAATGGTAAATAAGGCACAGATAAGAGCAGTGCCCGTCCGAAAGTTACAGAGCAGGTTAACGGCAGAGCTAGGACAAAACACAGAGCTAATTACACAGAAGCAGGAGGAGGAGGAACAGATAAAGCTGTTCACTGGCTCTAGAGAGTTGTAGAGCACAACAGATACACAGACATCTCCTTGTCTCGTTCAAAGAATGTCAAGGCTAAGTGAAAGATCTGCAGCCCAGACATATATGTGCATGGACATGCCTGCATGTGCGTGCACACGCATGCATGCACACATACACACATGCAGGAAGAAAACAACTAAAAGGTTCTGAGGGATGGCCAGTCCACTTCTTGGTAGGAAAACTGAGAACTGGAGAGTGAGTAGGCACAGCAAAGGAGGAACAGAAATCTTAGGGCGTCCTGCAGAAAGCGAGAGCCTTGAAAGGGATCAGTAGGAGCCATGGAACAGGCTTTGGTTCCAATCCTGCCTGTCCTTTGCTCCTTCTCTGACTAAGGGCAAGATGTTTAATCGCTCTGTACCTCAATTTCTGCATCTGTGAGAGGGGGAATCACAAGAGTAACTAAGCAACACTGGGTTTCTATGATCCACCCAGTGGAAACATTTAAACAGCCTGGTATATAATAAGTGCCCAATACATACCAGCTGTTATCATCAGGAAAGAGAAACATCCCCGTGGGCAAAAGGACAGTTGGCACAATAAATTCCAACAATTCACGACAGGACTGGCCAAGAGAAATATTATGAGAACCACTTATGGAATTTTAAACACTCTAGTTGCCATATCTAAAAGGTTAAAAATGTGTATGATCAATTTTAATAATTTTACCAAACTCTAAATATCTAAACTCATATGGAACACATAATTGGCATGAAAATCACCACATAGAATGTTTTAAGTCCTCTTTTGATGATGAAACCTTTGAAACAGGTGTACATTTTAGATGTATTAAGACTAGCCATATTTCAAGACTTGGTCGCCCATGTAGCTATGGCTCCAACATTCTATGTTCAGGTCTAGGATAGCCCCAAATGAGATGTCAACTGACTATTGAATTTACCAGATTATTAGACTATGTTTTATAGAGATGCCTCAGCTGTCTTATGTTCACTAAATTCAAAGAGACTACTCTATTTCTACTAAGCAATTTTTTCTTACCAAATCAAATCTCAGTAATTACAATGATAATTCAAATCACTATCACTTACAAAGCTTTAAGAAAGCTACCTCCTTGATAGGAGAGATGGTGCACACACTCAGAAAGTAAGGTTCATTCAAAGGGATCCTGGACCCTAGAATGGCAATCCTGTCATGTAAACAGTCGATAAGAACAACACCTAACACAGGGCAGAAGTCACAGGACTGGAAGGATGTTCAGCCACGGCTGTCAACAGGCTGTCCTGAGAACACTCCAGTCAAAGCAGCAGGAGGCTGAAGAGCCCAGGGAAGCCCATCTCACCCTCATTCTGTTCAGGGTGTTTCTGGGACATGGCTGCTCCCATGATGCTGACACTAAGCAGAAGTTAAGCTTATCATGCCCACATTTCCACCTTGACAGACGTAGTCAACTCCACAACCTGGCAGAATCCACCCTAATCATTAAATCAGACTTAACCATTCTTGGAATAAAGTATTTGCAGTGTGTAAGCATAAGGACCTGAGTTCTAATCCCTAGCACCCAGATAAAAATCTGGATATGGTACCATGTGTCTGTAACCACAGGACTGTTACTAGAGACAGGAGAATCAAATCCCTAGAGCCCACAGACCAGCTAACATAGCTGAATTGTTGAGATGTGGGTTCAATGAAGGACAATGTCTCAAAAAAAAAAAAAAACACAAAGGTGGAAAGCAACTAAAAAAAAGAAACCCTGTATCAACCTCTGGCCTCCATTCACATACAAACTCACATGTACATATGCACACACCCACTAAGAAATACACAGACCACACACACACACACACACACATACACGTTTATCTTAATGTGAAAAAAGAACATTTTCAGTAAACCATTCTTCCCATTTCAGTGAGAAGCCTATAAAAGTTTAAATTAATATGTAAATTTTTAGGAGTATAAATTAGTTGCCTTCCCCCTCTCTTTCTTTCTCTCTGGTTTTTCTAGTCTGTCCTGGAACTAGCTCTTTTAGACCAGGCTAGCCTCAAAGTCACAGAGATCCGCCTGCCTCTGCCTCCCGCATGCTAGGATTAAAGGCGTGCGCCACCACCACCTGACACATCCCTATTTTTATACTTAGTATTTAATTATAAATATTAAAGACATAATTGAAACTAGTTGTGCCCACCTCACTCAGTTGTGCCCATCCCAACACTCAGAAGACCAAGGCAGGATTCTGAACAAAAGGCCAACCTCAGTTCCATGTGATAACTGATCTCAAAACAACCCTAACAAAATCACATTTCATAAAGTTACTTATTGGAGTCATAATGCAGAGACTCAAATCCCAGCTCCTCTATTTCAAATATTTCAGGGTATTAGATAACATTCCCTCATTTCTATAATAAGAGAAATAATATTCAGCTATCACTGTTGTTGAGATATTAAATAATAACACACAAAACAACTTAGACTATTGATCATCAAATAATATATATATATATTTAGGGGAAGAATGTTGGTTGTTGCAGTCTCAACATTTATAATATTCTCTTCTAAAAATGTACTATTTCAGGTAAATGGGTATTCTGTCTGTCTATCTGTCTGTCGGTGCACAATGGACCTGGTGCCCAGAGATGCCAAAAGAGGGTGCTCTAGAACTGGAGTTACAGATGGGTGTAGGTTGCCATGTGGGTGTTGGGAATGGAACCCATAACCTCTAGAAGAGCAGCCAGTGATCTTAACTGCTGAGCCACCTGCTTAGTCCTGATTTTTAAATTCTTTATTAAAACTGTCCATATGTGTGCTGGACATCAAAGTCCACCACTGAAACATCCGAATGACACATGCATATAACTCTTAATTCTATTTCTACTGTCTCGGTTATCTCTCTGCTGCTTTAACCAATACCTGAGATGAATGAGCTTATACAGAGGACAAGTGTATTGAGGGTAAGAATTTTGGAGGTTTCAGCCTATGTATTAAATTGTTCCTGTTGCTTTGGGCCTACAGTGAGGCAGTACATCTGGCAGGGAGCATATGAAGAGGCAAAACCTTCTGTTCCAGGAAGTTAAGAGGAAAGGAAGAAGAGATGGGGGTGGAGAAGGAAGAGGAAGACATAGAAGAAAAGATGGAAGAGGAAGAGAAGGAGGAGAAAACAGAAAGAAGGAGAAAAGATAAAGACTGAGGTCCCACTATCCCTTCAGGGACAGGCCTCCAACACCCTAAGACAACTTCCTAGCATTTCCCACTGAAAGTTCCACCAACTCCCATTAACCCCATGCTGAGAACCAGACTTTGGACCTGGATGGGACGGAGGGGTGAGGGACTGAAGATCAAAACTCTTCCATATATTGCTGAGCATGTGACCCATCTGGAATCCAGGTATGATGTCACTAGAAACCCACATATTAAAATAGCCACCCACCTGTGCGCTAACACAGATGTGTTACCCTGTTTATCTAGCAGATGTGCATTCTGAACACTGCAGGATGCTTTCTTGCTGCCCGAAGCAATCCTTAGGACAGTTGTTTGTAACAACAGCTCGCCGTCCTTATTACACAGTCATATCCGCTGCTATAATTACTAAACCTGCATTCAATTTCCTGCCCATTTTTTCTACCAATTCTGTGATCCTTATAAACATCCCAAACTAGCACTGATTGGGGTCATCACAGGCTAATGCAGTTTTCCCAATTAATTGTGGAGTCTCAGGTACACAGGAGACCATCTCATAAGATGAGATGCTTCATAAGCAATTTTCTGAGAGCCGTCTGAGACAAGGGCTGTCTTCTGTCTGAGTGTGTTGGAAGCCGGGCACCTTTACGCATTGTTCTCTGATGCCATTTCTTTGGTACTGGGTTGATTTAACTAGTACCCTAGCACATAAATAATGTCTCATCTACCCAATAGGACAGCAGGTCATCTTAGAGGGCCAATTGAACCTGCATACAGTAGTGGGAGAAGAGATGGATGACAGATCGGTCAGGGGACTGCAGAAGGAGTTGGAATCTGTATCCCTAGACTTCCTGAGGATGAACCCACCCAGACTTCCTGAGGATGAATCCTTGCACCACATGTCAGTGGTGACTCTAGACGAGCCATTTAAGCTTTCTGTGCCTGACTCTCCTCATTTTTAAGATGTAGATAATAATATGTACTTAAGAAGAATATTTTAGGGATTACATTGGTGAATGTCTTTAATCTGCTTAGAATAGCACCCTGCTGCAAGATAACTATTATATAAATACCACTCCCCTATGATCAGGACAATTATAGTAATCTTTATAATATATATGTATCTGTATATTTATAATTACTGTAGATCTATGCTCTCTCTGTCTTCTCGTCATCTTCTGTCATTTAGTACCCTCTTTCCTTTTTTTCTCTTATTCTCCTTCCTTTTCCCATTTCCTTTTCTCTTTCAAAACATGCCGATCTGTAAATAGTGATATTTGGATCATCTGAGACAAGAACAAGAAAGAATTAACACATATGTACAAACCAGACATTGTTAAAAGAATTAATATGCAATATTTTATCATTAATGAGGGAAGACAAATGGAAGAAAATCTGAATGGGAATCTAGGAAGATGGAGTTTTGAACCAATCAGTAGTGAGTGATATTAGGAATGACGTTAGGATAAAGGATATTATTAGTGATATTAGGGTAAAGACCATGTATCTGGGCCATTTTAGCATTAATACTTTGAAAGGAACAATAAATGAGATTGGGATGTACAAAGCTTTCCCCAGAGTGTCCCTCCCAAATTCCACTCCCCACCATTCAGAGTGTTTGTCCCACTTCTGTATGATGGAAGGGAGTATCCCCAAAATTCTTTTACCTGGTCTACGAATTCAAGGAACAACGGAAAACAAGCCCCAAATGACCTTCAAGGATGAACCATTTGATGCTCCTCGGTACAACCTCATCCAGCAAACAGTAACACACTCAAACTGTGAAGGCCACAGGGCTTCTGAGCATATGAAAACATCAGAGCTGAAAATGCTTCTGAAATCACTTCCCCTCGACTCCACTAATATCCCACTACCTACCGAGTCCATCTGTGCATCACCATGTGCTCAACACTGGAAACATGAACATCATCCATGTCTTGAAGAGGCTCTTAGCCCTAGTGCAGCACCAGATACAACTTCCAGTGGTAAACTCAACAACAGAAGCACAGTGGAGAAAAAAGTGATTAGAAGAGTCCAGGCAAGCTTCTAGAAGAGGTGGGCTCTGATAGGAGAAGTTGGACATGGTGTATTCTCTAGCCAAATGGCTCAGTAAGTACAGCAAAGGCATGACCGTATGACACCTAGGGCTTGCGGCTAACAAGAAAAGTCAACTATGACTATCTTTCTCAAAACTAGGAATGTTCTCAAAGAATGCTGTTAAATGTCATTTAAAAAGACTAATTTTTTTGAAAAGCAGACTATAAAGCAGTTCTGGCTGGCCAGAAAGCAACATTTTTTAGTTCCAGCACTGTGGTCAAGCACTACCACTCTCCCATGACACCCAGCTCTCAAGCTCTGGATGCTGTTCAAGAACTCCTAAATGAAAATCCATGGCAGGAGAGTCGGATGGCTGCATCCAGGTTACCTGTGCAGCCATCTCAGACTGTTAGTTGGTACTTGAGTGTCTTAGCTCTATAATTTTCCAAGGTTCATTTCAATGGGAGATTGCTAAAATTACCTAGCAAGATGGTCTTCCAAAACCAGACACAGAGAAGATAGATAGATAGATAGATAGATAGATAGATAGATAGATAGATAGATAGATAGAGAAGGGAGGGAAGGAGGGAGAGAGGAAGAAAGGATGGAGGAGGAAGGAAGAAAGGAAGGAAGGAAGGAAGGAAGGAAGGAAGGAAGGAAGGAAGGAAGGAAGGAAGGAAGGAAAGAAGGGGATGAAAAGGTAGAAGAAGCTGGCCTTTAGGGTGGATGCCAGAGTTATATCATGAAAACACCCAGGCCAGTGGTAGGGCTCAGTGAGTTAAAGCTTGTTATGCAAGCCCGATGATCTGAGTTCATCAGAACCCATAGTAGAAGGAGAGATTCAACTCTGGAAACTGTTCCTCAACACCGCTACCATAGCAAACACACACACACACATACACACACACACACACAATAAGTAATACTGCAGGGGAGAGGTGACTCAGTGAATGAGGTACTTGCTGCATTTCCATGAGGACTGGAGGCTGGATCCCCAACATCCATATAACAGGCACAGCAGTAACCTACAGTCCTGAGAGTCACAAATGGGAGACAAAGAAGGGCAATTCCCAGGTGTGCTGGATGACTAGTCTAGCAAAACTGGTGAGCTCTGGATTCAGCAAGAGCTCTGCCTCAGCAATTAAAGCAGACAGCAGTGATCGATCCCAAAAGACACCCCATGTCCCTGGCATCCACAAATACACATGCACATACAGGCAAGTTCATAAATGCACACAAACACACACACACACACACACTCACATAGGCAGGCACATACATACATACATACAAGCATTCACACATGTTTATATAAGTACACACATACATACACAACCACACACACATGCATGCATGCTTACATGCACACACATATAGACATGCACAATTACACACACTTAATTAATTTGACAGTTACTTGTTAAATCCCAGCATTGCAGGGACAGATACAAGTAAGATGTTGACCTTGTCTGCAAACTAACAAAATCTAGCTTAGCACACAGATCATGAACAAACCTGCCATCCATCTAATCAACGCTGGCAATCCCATGATGCTCTGTATAGGTGACGCCCATCTTGGCATAAATAATTCCTTCTAAAACACCGCGGAGAGTCTCCATCCTTCTAGCAATCAAACCATGAGCTACTCCATTACTCTGAGCAGACTGCCATCAGCCCCCAACTCCTCTGCTGCTTTAGAATTTTCAAAGCATTTTCCCAACCAGGTTTGACATGGGGATCGTGTTCTTCCCCCATATCTTAAAAATAATGCGCAACCATTCTAGTTTGGGGGTACACGAGGGAACAGAGAAACATATCCCACTGAAGGCAAGTTTGGAAAGTCCTACTGGAGAAGATTACACCAGTGTATGCACACAAAGAGTGCCTGCAATGTGGTTCAGACGTAAATACAAGGAACTTAAATATGCAATGAGCCTGGGTTGTTAAATAAACTGTGGATCAGTCGTTGGGATGGAAAACCCCGAAGCTTTTAGAAACCATGATTTGAGAAATATTTAACGATATGGGAAAACGCTTTTCAAAAAGCATACGAAGAAACATATTTATGTGTATTTGTATGCATGCATGACTTCTACTTTGTTCTCTGTAGCTGTGTCTATTGTGTATATTCCCCTGCATGAATATGCATTGTTTTTGCCATCATAAATCACACTGCAAATAGAAATCATTTTAAAAGATACTCAGTTGATGACAGAAACATGCACACAATTTATATTTCACTGGCCAGGATTCCAAGCCTGCCTCCCCTGCTGTGGAGATTATGTGATCTTGGACCAGTTACTTAGTTCTCTGGGACCCAGTACACTCCCAGATGAAAAGGCAACAGTATCACAGAACTGCTGGGGCAGGGGGTGTTGAAAAGTAGATCAAATAGTGTGTGGGAAAATGCCTAATCCAATTCTTGGTTACAGTAGGCACAAAGTAAATACCAGCTTCTAGCCTTTCTAATGCCCTTGGATAAATTCCTGTGTGGAAAAAGTGCCCTGGGAAGGAGGGCTGGGCAGGGGCACTGATGTGGGATTGACTGGGCTTCAACTTTCTTAAGTACCACAAACTGGTAACTGAAGACAAGAGAAACCTATTCTATCCCAGGTCTGGAGTCCAAAAGTTCAGAATCACGCTGAACCATGTTCCCACTAAAGGCTCCAGGAAGGCAGCCTTTTCTACATTGGCTAGGCCCTGCCTTTTGCTGGCTACCATTGGCCTTCCTTGGTTCATAGATGCATTACGCCAATATCTGCCTTGATCTTCATGTGACCTTTTCCCCTGGGTATCTGTGTGTCTCTGCCCCATGAGCTGGTTGGGTTTTGTCCACTTGACACAAACTGGGACATATCTGAAAGGAGGCAACCACAACTGAGAAAAGGCCTCTGTGAGATTAGCCAATAGGCAAACCTCTGGGACATTTTCCCAGTTATTGATTGATGTGGGAATGCTAACCCATTATAGGAGTTGCCACCCAAGGCAGGTGGCCCTGGATGGATAAATAAGGCAGACAAGCAAGCCACGAGAAGCAAGTCGCTGAGTAGGGTTACCAGGGCTTCTGCTTCAGTTCCTGCCTCTAAGTTCTGGCCCTGAGTTCCTCTGACTTACCTCAGTGAAGAACAGCAACCCAAGCATTGTAAGATAAAGTAAACCCTTCTCCTCTGCAAGTTTCTTTTGGTCATACTGTTTTCTCACAACAGAAACCCTAACTAGACCTCCTCTTTGCCATATTAGACTGACACCCCATAAAACCAGTATGTCTTCATCTTAAGGAAGTCATGGAAATAAGGACTCCAAATCATTTCCAAACAAGGTCAAGTGCACAAGTACCAGCATTTAGAACTTCTACATGCCCTCTGAAGAGGCACAGTTCAGTCCATAGCTGATGGCAGTCCTCCATAAATATTAGCAGAAAGGTGGAGACAGGTGGCCTAAGAGGTCAAGGGCATGAAAGGGAGCCCAGAGCCATGGCGGAAGCTGTATCTACTCCCATGGGAGAGACTGATGGGTAGAGTGGGCTGGTTGCAGGGTGTCCCATGTTCTTCCTGGATTATCTCCAGCTCCTGTCCTTTCCAACATTACAGACAACTACTAAACTTGGTATTTCTCTGTTCTCCCTGCATGTGTGTGGTCCAGAGAGAAGCTACTTAAAGTCAAGGTTGCTTTCTTCTTTCCTCCGGTTCTCAAAAGTTTAGAGTTACTGTGGAGAGTTTGCCATGGACTATAGAAATGCTGGGACAGAAGGCTGCATTTAGGGGGAGGCAAGCAGGGGAGGGAAGAGGTTTCCCATCCTGGAAGGATTCAGAGAAGGACTTGCTGGACCACCCTGCTTTGCAGAAGCACTTGCGGGAAAGGCCAAAGACAGGATGATGAGTGGGAACCAGGGCCAGCTAGTCCCAGCAAAAGGCTCCCAGCCTCAGAAAGAAGCAGAATAGGGAAGGGTGTCTTAGTCGGGGTTTGCTTCTATGGCTGTAAAGAGACACCATGACTACAGCAACTCTTATAAAGGAAAATACGTAATCGGTGCTGGCTTACAGTTTCAAAGGCTTAGTCCATTATCATCGTGGAGAGAAGCATGCTAGCATGCATGCAGGCATGGCGCTGAAGAAGGAGCTGAGAGTTCTACATCTTGATCCACAGGCAGAAGGAGACTGTGTGCCACATTGACTGTAGTTTGAGCATATGAGACCTCAAAGCCTGCCCTCACAGCGACACACTTCCTACAACAAGACCACAACTACTCCAAGCCCACAACTACTCCAACAAGCCCACAACTACTCCAACAAGACCACACCTCCTAATACTGCCACTTCCTGTCACCAAACATTCAAACACATGAGTCTATGAGGGCCATAGCTATCCAATCCATAACAAAGGGATTTAGGGGAGGTCACAGAAGACTTCCTAATGAAATCATAATGACCAGCATAAGCCTCAAGATAGTCACAGAATAAACGAGTAAAATTTAAGATCTCAACTCCCTGTGGGATCAGAGTCAAAGCTAAGGTGATGTAAAGTGGAGAAATAAAGAATTTTTTGTACACACAGACGTGTGACCTGAGAGTCACACACCGGGGGCCTGGAGATGTAGCTCCGTGGGTAAACTACTGGCCGTGCCAGCATGAGGTCCTGAGATGGAGCTCTAGAAGCACATAAAGAAGTTCAGTGTGTTAGCATGCGTGTAGAATTTTGGCCCTGGGAAGGTAGACAAAAGGAGATGCCTGAGGCTTGCTGGCCAGGTAAAGGAGAAAGATCCTCTGTAAAAATGAAGCAAGGTAGAGAGCAACTGAGGAAGATGCTGACCTTCAGAGGCACACCATACCAATGTACCAACAAATGCGAGTGTGCTCATGTCAGTCCCCCCATACACACACACACACACACACACGCACACAGCACCTACAACACATGCATTGTTATGCCCCTCCCTCTGGATAAATCTCTGGACCACTGTGTGGAAACCTTTAGTTCATGCCAAGCGTAAGGATCTGTGGCAGCTACAGTTAGATAAGACAGAGCCCTAGAGAGGGTTTGTGGGTGTTGCAAGCCTTCCTCTAGTCCTCTGTGATGGAGCCACAGACATGATGCATGGAAAGCAGGTCTGAAGCCTGGAATGCTGGCCCAAAGACTTCTCCATGGAGAAGGTGGGGAAGAGTGTGATAGGGGGACAGTACTGGATTCGGGGGGCTGAACTACAGGCAGTGCATTCTGGGAAGTGAGAAGCTTCTCTTGCCTGTGTGACTCATGCCTAATCAGCTGCTAAACATCTCCCCCTTGTGAAGTAGCATTGGGTATCAGTGGGCTTGAGGGAGGCATGGGATCTCAGGTGGTCCTACTCTTACATTTCCAGAAGGTTCCAGAACAAGGAAAGAGTCTGGGGCAGCTAACACTACCTGAGGCCCACCTAGGCTGACCGTTCACACTCACCCAGCCATCTCCAGGGAGCTCTCACGCGGATCTTCCAGTGAGAAGTGAGAGAACTGAGACAGGAACATCCAGGTGCCAGCATCACTCAGGAGCATCCAGGTACCAGCATCACTCAGGAGCATCCAGGTGCCAGCATCACTCAGGAGCATCCAGGTGCCAGCATCACTCCGCTCTGGCACAAGACTGGAAGAAGCTAATGTGTGTTGTGGTTTGAATCTGAAATATCTCTAGAAGGCCCACGTGTGAAGACTTGGTCTCCACTGCAACATTCAGAAGTGGGAATTTAGAGAATTGATTGAATGACAAGGGCTCCCCCCAAGGGATTCGTTTTTGATAGATTAATCATTGAATGCACTACCAGAAAAAAGGGGGAACTGAGAAAGCTGAGCCAGACTGAGGGACAAACATCATTGAACATGTGACTTCTTCTGTCTCCTTGCTTCCTGGACTCCATGCGGGGAGGCATCCTCTGTCTCACATCCTCACTGCCATTGCGTTCTGCTCTCCCTGCCTCAGGTCCAGAGCCATAGATCCACTTCACCTTGGCCTGAGCCCTAATAAATGTTTCTTCCTTTAAGTTGGTTCTCTTAGGTGTTTTTTCCGCAGCTGTTGCGAAGCTAACATTGGGTCTATAACAAGGGCCTTGAAAGCAAGGAACTGGGGGCGACAATCAGACACCTTAGGAAACCTCCTTCAGTTGTGCAGTGAGGAGAGGTGTCTATGGGAAGCTGCATGAGCCGAGACTTGAAGAAGATTATAAATGATAAAGAAAGGCATTCCAGCGAGCAGAAGGAGCATGTTTGAAGTTCCTATGCCAGGAAAGAATGTGACATGTCCGATCACCAGGCCAGCCACGGTATCTGGAGCACTGAGAGGTAAGGGACGGCGTTTGCAAAAAGACGGCATTAGATGGCCCAGGACTGGGTAGGTCTCACAGTGTGTGGATCACAGTCTACTTAAAGGCCAAGCCACTAAAGAGATTAAGCTCCAAAAAGACATGATCCTATCCATTCAGGCCAACTATGACACAGAGCTTGTCGCCCCGAGGGAATCAATAAACAGCAAGGGCCATCTGAATAAACAGACTCAAGCTAGGTTTCCGAAGAGATGGAAAGTACTGGACCACAGAACACAAGTAAGATTCCGGCCGATGCCTGCAAGAACAGTTTCTCCCCTCATCCAAATTTGCTTCCATGCCTCTCAGCCTGAGCAGCACACAGAGCCCCTGACAGACTCATTTCAGTGATCACTATCAAATGCCTCTATTAGGAATGCTCAGAAGATTGTATTAGCATGATCCAATATTTACAAAATGACACTCTGGCTGTAATAAGGGGCTGAGAAAATTAAGATTAGAAGTAATCATCATGCCTCAGGGAGGGGAAGTGGGAGGGGAGGAGGAGGCATCCATCTTGCCAGGTTGCTGCCTAGAACCTTGGTTTTCTTCTCTGTAAAATGGGAAGGATAATAGGAAGAAAACACGAGTGGGATAAGCACGTGATCAGGAAGAAGAGTGTCAAAGGTCTCTAAAGTGTAGCTCATGTCTTTGTTACTAACCGCTTCAGTGCGTGACCCCATCCGTGCCCCCTTCCAGCACACTGTGACGTGAATGCTCCATCAGTCACACATCCCGCGGCTGCTGACGATGCAGCTGTGAACAAGGCTACTGTGGTCCCCAGTTATGTGGATTTCTCATCTGAGGGACGTTAGTCACAATGTGGGGATCTTTACCAAGAGCCACCCCAGACTGAATGGGAAGAAGTCACAACGTCAGGGCAGACTAGAGGGAAGGGCTTCCTGGGAGTGTCATGTGCGAGTTCCTGAGGCAGGGGAAGCAGAACTGGTCAGGGAGGAAGTGGAGGCAGGATAAGCTGTCAGGGTCTTAAGGGAACAGCAGGACTTTGTCATCTCAGAGCATCAGGAGACCTCAAAAATCTTTAAGAGAGAAACTGCAGAGGGATGAAGGGGCAAGGGAATGGACAGCCCTGTATCCCACCAGAAGCTCTTTGGCTTCTGTACGGATTGAACTCAAAAGAATAACTCAAAGAACCAGAACAAAGCTCCCCAGGTTCCCAAAAGAGAAACAGAGGTGATCTGCACCAGAAGGATGAGAGTCTAGGCAAAGAAACCAGACATACCTGTGATGGAGTCAGAACTAGGGAGACATTCGGATGAAGAGACTATCACACGGGGGGTGGGAGAAACAAATAGAACCACTGGCTTCTGAATCATTCCATAGAGTGCATAGACATGGAAGGGGAAAGGGTGAATTAAGAGTTCACTTTAGCTAGGCATGTTGGTAGACACTTGCAATCCCATCACTTAGGAGGAAGATCTTAAGTTCTATGTTATCTCAAGAAGAAAAGAAGAAAAGGAGGAAGGAAGGAAGGAAGGAAGGAAGGAAGGAAGGAAGGAAGGAAGGAAGGAAAGGAGGGAGGGAGGGAGGGAGGAAGGGAGGAAGGGAGGAAAGAAGGAAGGCTAATTTTGAAAATGTTGGATCATGACACACTACATGATTTTGAGTGGGCTAAAGATATACAGATACGTGCATGAATATACACACACACTGACACACATGGATGCATACAAATGCACACATATATGCACTTAACACTCATGTATATATACATTTACACACTGATGCATACACACATGGATGCATGCACACCCATCACTCATACACACATGAATACATATATGCACACACATGCATGCACTATAAGATCCAGATTTGATCAGTCTCAAAGATGGCCAAGAACATGTAGGGATGGTGACACACACTGTTAATGCCAGTACTCAAGAGGCAGAGGCAGACTGATTTCTGTGAATTCAACAGCAGTCTGATCTACATAGTGAGTTCCATGCCAGCATTGGAATTTGTTTATTTATTTATTAAGCACAAGTGTTTTAGCTTTTGGGATCCTAATGGGACGAATGACTGGGATACTACAGAAATAAAGTCAGCATTACTAAAAACCACAAGGAGGCAACAGATACAGTTTTCCCATGCTGCCTTAGTCATTGAAATATTTGACAACTGATACCTCTGCTCAGACAAAATAAGACCCCATCTAATCTGAAATTTACAATTTAGTAACTTCTGGCTTGTTTCTTTCCTTTTGGGATAGCCTTGAACTCAAGACCCTCCTGAGAAACAGACATGATGCAGCCTTAGTAGGAACCATGCAAATCCATCCAGGGGTCTCCTGCTTTGGAGTCAAGCTCAAAGTCAGAGAGGACATTTCTGCCCCTAGATTCTTCTGAGAATCTCCTCTGTCTCCACTTACTGATATTCCAGAAACCCTCTCCTCAGAGTTGATCAAGAGGGCATAGCAGTGGGAGTCATAGATGTTGGCACATCTGTGCTCAGATAGAACCTGAAGCAATGGTGTTGGAGAAGCCATCCATGAGGAGAGTACAAAACAAACACAAATAACTCTAGTGCTTAAAGACAGGTTGAACTAGCAGAAAACCGGGGTGAGCCTGAGGGAGGGCTGAGGCAATACAAGACAATATGTATGTTACATGGAGTCACTGGCCAGGAGGTCTCCATAGACAACATCCTCTCATGTCCTATAGCCAATTGGCTTTCTCACTGTTCAAAAGGATAACCTTCACAGGGATGTAGGACATCCTGGCTCACATCACCATGCAACCTTGCTGCTATGCCCTGCCCAATTCACCAACTCTGACAGGGTTCTCTTTGAGTATGTGTATTCCTCCTCCAAATACATCCCCTAAAACCCAACAGGTTCACCTCTCTCACTGGCCTGCCTCATGCAGGCATCCATCAAGACTTTACATTGGTTAAATAAGCCTGGTATTTTGGATGTTAGGACAGTCACCAAAGCTATACTAATTTAACAGTGGGAACGTCCTGATGTGTACAACTCATGCTTATAGAGAAAAGGAGCAATCTCGTCTTTTTCTAAAATGTCATTACCGTCAGACAACACAGCAAAACTCAGTGATACCCTGTGCATAGACAGAGCTTAAAAATCTCGGAGTAAAAATAATCCTACAGGTCTCTGGATCCTGATGGCCTATAACTATCACTCCATTCTAAAGAACTCACTTAGCCTTGCCTGAACACCTCTAAAGACGGGCAATTCACTATTTACATATTAACCTACTATTCTCTCACCTCAATCCATAAAAAGGTCCTTCCCCATGAGCCACTGCAAATTCCAGCCACCTCCATCTCAGCCCCAAACATGATGGGTCACATACCTGTAGGCACAGCTGGGTCCAGCATTGGCTTCTCCCAGGTGTTAATCTGCTCCCAGGTAAACCCATTGGTGCCCAGAGCCACGCTATACCCACAGTTGCTGTAGTGCTCATCAAAGGAACAGCCACCTGCAGACAAAAGAGAGATGGGTAAGTATAGCCCCACGCATGAAGCTTGGCAGTTACCCCTCCCCCACCAATTCTTCATTTACAACTTTGGGTTTTAAACTCTAGAGGGGTGTTAGAGGAAAAATAACCAAACCAAAATAGGAGAAGAAAGAAAGAGAAGGAAGAGGAGGAGAAAGAAAAGAGAAGGAAAGAAAGAGAGAGAAGGAAGAGAAGGAGGAGGAGAAAGAAAAGAAAAGGAAAGAAAGAAAGGAGGGAGGGAGGAAGAGAGAGAGAAAGAAAGAAAAAAGAAAGAACCAAAAGCAGGCAACAGGCAAACTAGATTTTTATATTTGCCTTGGCGATCCCAGAAAAGTTTCTGGCATTGGTGACCCGTCCCCCATTTAAGAAAGTTAATAAGGCTAGTTACATTGATTTCAGTCTGACTTCCTGAGAATATAAACAGGAACGTCTCATTTTGAGTAGGGACAAGGAATGCCAGGGCATGCCTCTGTAATGGCGTCCAGCTCCAGATAATGGATGCTGGATGCTGAGGAACAAACAGGAGCTTCAGAATCCAGCAGGATTACATGACACCTCAGCTTTGCAAAACTGTGAGCTTGGTCCACCTGATTCACACCAGGGGTGGGAGGTGGGGAGTCTCGGTTTTCCCACCAGTGGAAGGGAACACCCACCTTATGATATGTTTTTAATGGATTGACTATGAAAAGTAAACACAGAATATACTCTGCACCCGCCCCCCCCCCACCTTCTTCCCTGTAAAAGTAGACTGAAAACCCATGTTTCATGGAGTTGGAAGAACAAATTGGTAAAGAATTAGACTACCATGCATTTGGAAGACGAGAAAGTCAACAGTGAGGGTTTCTAGGTTTTCCCCTAAAGTTCAAGCCATCCTTCATTTGACATTATGCTGTGTCTGTTTCATATTGGCAAGGATAAACAGCGTATATTTGGGTTGTGATTCCACTCAAGGTGACATTGAATGAGATAAAGGATTAGAATGGAGGCTCCAACTAGGAGAGCTGCTGTGACCAGAGACACAGGAGCCCACTATTCTAACTGAGAGAGTTAGCAGGGCCTGGCGGGAGAGGAGCATCTTCACAGGCAGAAGGCCGGAGGATGGAGATCACAAAAGGAGCACAGGCTGGTCCACAGAAGGAGCTGGCACCTGCTGGCCTGCGTCTGCCGTGGCCTCCTGGCTGGTGGTCCACACCCATTCCTATTCTAGTCCATCTCTTCCCTGTGTTGTCTCCCTGGCGTTCAGCACCCTGCCCCTCTCCAAACTCCCATATGTCCCCATCATAAGCTGAGCCCCATTCACTACAGGCCTCCAGCCTGTGTCCTTTTCCAGTTCCTATGCTGGAACTCACCTCCTAGGAAGTGGGATTAAGAGGGGGGCTTTTGAGGAGGCAACTGGGTTATGAGGGTTTGGCGCTCAGGTAGGAGCTTCCTGTCCTGATAAAAGAAGCCCTAGGGAGCACACTCAGTCCTTCTGCCAAGTGAGCTTTGCAGGAGGAAGGCCAAGAAGAGGACAATAGAATTCATATGATATGAAAGCAACATGAAAGGACGACAGGAGAGGAAGAGGGAGATGGAGAGGGGGAGGGGAGGAGGCCAATGAAAAGAAAGTACATGTGAAAATGTCATAATCAAACCTATGAGTTTGTGTGATAAGCAAAACGAATGAAATGTAAACAAGATGAAAAGGAGGCACCGAGGAGAACGGGCTGTCGTGAGACCCTGCACCAGCTGCTGTCCTGTTGCAGACTTCCAAACCTCCAGAATTGTGAACAAGTTTTTATTTTGTTCATAAATCACCCAGATTAAGATATTCTGTTATAGTCACTTGAGCAGGTTATGACGGTATCCCGGTGAATGCTGGGCTCAGCAATAGAGGGCTGGTCCCATTCTGGAGGGGCAGGAGTTGAGAAGTGCTTTGCAGTAAATAAATAGGAGTCATACAAAAACAAACATCTTGAGAGGAACAAAAAGGTAAAGAGTTCCAAGAAGCACAACAAAAAACTGAAATCTGCAGTAAGGCCAGTGGGGAATTTCTGGGTGGGACCGTGACTGATGTCCTGGTGGAGAGAAAAATATTTGCTTTACTGTAGTTCTTTGCTAATTCAACAAAGTCCCTTGCTAAAGAATAGATATAGTGCTAGCACTGGCTACACAGGGGTTTCCAGAGAGATGTCTGAAGAGTAGTAAGGCAGGTAAGCAATAATTAAGCAAGTTGAAGAATAGTTGCAAATGTAAGTGTGTACTCCAGAGGCCACGGTTGGGAGTGGGTGAGAGAATCGCCAAGTTGGAGTGGTCCAAGATTTCTCAGCATTAATTGGAAGCGGACTTTCACTACGATGACCCTCCACCATGACAACCTCTCAGAGACAGGGGCTACACACAAAAAGCATCCCTGACACGCTGTCCTTCCCAGCTTCTCTGATGCTGCAAAGGCCTTTGGTGGCCGAGGCTGCAGACGGTAGCATTCAAAGACAGAAGGAACGACAGTGGAATGTTCATAAAAGAGGAGCTTACTAGAGCAAGCAAACACGGCACCATACTCTGTCACGAGCCACTGTTTTCTCTGGATATTCAGACCCTGCTTTATACCAGAGTTTGTCATGGCTTATGCGTGTCTTTAATGTCTCACCACAGAGCAGTTCTAGATACAAGCCCCTGTGTCACACAACATCACACACACACACACACACACACACACACACACACACACACACACAATCTGCATTTCAGCCAGGCACACAGTCAGGACTTTTACACACCACCCAGATTTTGAGCAAAGAAGGGAATATGAGCAGTGGGTTTTAAGTTCCCATCTATGCTCTGTGTGAAACCTAGACAGCAGAGCATCTTTAGGAGATGCTAACTGTTCACCATCCCACTGCATCAGCCCCCTGTATTCAGAAGGAGGATGTAGAGTCTGGTGACATTGAGGACAGGGAAAGAAAGAGCAAAGCAGGGTCGAAGGAGGGAGTTGTGAAACCATACTTTAATTTCCCACATGTCCATCTGCCTAAATGAGGCTATGCGCCCGACTCTGAGCTCCTGACTCTCCCTCTGTCAACAGCGAAAGCTTCCCAGGTACTGGACATTGTGTTCTCATAATAAAAGCCAAACTGTCCAAGGAAAATGACAACAAATCCGTGAACACAGATCAGACAAAAGCCTCTGCAGAAATATTCGTGGTGACCCTCATATCCCATAATGAAACGCCACCCCGATCTGAGACTACATCCACACAAGGAGTACATAGTGAGTCTCATGAGAATGCTTCTCATAATTCTTCTCATTATAAATTGATAGCATCACCCAAACATACCACCAGGATAAACAAACAACTGGGACCCAGTGCCAACCAATAGATACCTCCTCCCTGCTCACGTGGCTCGAGGTAGACCATGTTTCAAACTAGTAAGGAGAAAAAATACACTTCGGGATGATTTCCAACACAATCATTCCTGCATTTCCTTCCTCCCAGACAACAGATAAAGAATGAGAGTGATCATGAGCTTGAGACTGGGCACGGACAGCAGGTGACATGCCTCTAGAGACAATTTCCCAACCATTCCCATCCATTCCCATGTAGTTTCTGGAATATAGAAACAAGATGGCCACAGGGAACCTTCTCATCGTAAGATCTAAGTATTCTAGAATATCAGAAGTAGCTAGTAACCCACAGAGGCCACAGAGATGCAGAAATCGCAGTAAGTCATGGTGCCATGGACACTAGGAGTCAGCAGGAAGGGAGAAGAGAAGAAAAGAAATCAAAACTCTCCCAAACGCACTGCAAGAAATGCTGATCCAACACTCAAGACCTCAAGACTTTTGTAGGTAATGCTGATCATTCAAAAATGACATCTACCTGTCTTCCCTAGAGACCATAACACGAAAGGCCTAGCAATCTCTGTAAGGTATTTGTGGCAGGCCACTTAAGGAAGATATACGATTGGAAAGAATCCCTGAAGAAAAGTCATTTGGACACTGACCTCATTCAGACATAAGGAGCACGCAGGGCCAGGTAACCCGTGCCAACCTTAGCACAATCATTTGGGGAGGAAATAGCACCTTCGTCTCCACCTCCGCTCCAAGAACTAGCTCAGGCTGCCTCCAGAAGCCACCATCAAGCCTGATGGAGATTCACAGAGTCACAGGAGGACAGGGAAGGGCAGCCACTACCCGAGGACTCTCCTCTTGAGCACACGAGCTATTTCACTGGACAGGTCGAGGTAAAAACGTGGCAAAAGCCCCGGATGCTCTGATGCAAGTCAGACATAAAAAGTCAACAGAGAAACGGAAGACTGGAGCAAGGAAATTGGATTTTGAAAATCCATTTGGATTTGGTAACGTATAGCATATCAGCATCTGTAAGGGAGTAAAAATAGTGTGGGCTACATACTTTAGGAGACATTAAAGCATAAATAAGGTTTATAGTGCCAATCAGAATTTTTTTTTAAACATGAGCTCTTCTTTTGGAAATGAGAGAGGAATAGAATTCAATAAAAATATAAATGTGCCTGCCTCTGCATTTCTCAGATATGATCCTATGTGTTCCAGAGCAGAATTAAGTTCAGAAGAGGGATGGAAAATTGGTTACCTTCTGCTGGGTGCCAGGCACTGCATGTGAACTGCGCTGTTGTCTATGTAAATCTGTTTGCATACAGAAACAGAAAACCACAACCCCCTTCTCAAAGACAGGCTTCAGCAAACTTTTCTACAAAGGGTCAAATAGTAAGTATCTTTAGCTTTGTGTCTACACAGTCTCTGTCACAACTGCTAAGCCCTGCCCTCGCAATACAAAAGCAACCATGGCCAATATGGAAACAAGCCGGTGTGGCTACGTTCCCTTAAAACTTCATATATAATAATGGAGGCAGGCTACGTTCTGCCCAGGGACTGTCATCTGTCAGTTCTTGCTGTGGGAAAGAAGCATTGCTCTTGGCCTTTCTACACGGAACCTCATGGCAGAACTCCCAAGGGACTTACCCAGCTGGAGAAAAAGCATGACGTCAGTAAGCAACAACAACAGCGACACTCCTTTTTAGGAACAGCCGTTTACGATCAGCCATTACCTACACTATTTTCACCCTGGTGCTGTGTCTACCCCATCTTACAGATGCAGCCTCACGGACCCCCTAGAAGCAGCTCAAACACATGAAGAAGAGGAAGCGGGATGTTCGCCCTGGCATCGTGGAACCAAAGCTCTCCAATGCTCCGGCACAGCCTCTTTTAGAAATACTCAGGAATACTCCATATTCAGACTCTGAGCCGCATCCTGCTTCTTTGAGAATAGAAAGCAGTGCCTTTAATATCCAGCCATGAAGCGAGGTGAAGATAGGAAACTGGGGCAAACATGAGAGAGGAAAATTATTTCTAAAAAAGTAGAGATCTGCCTTCAGTTTCGTTCCGCGTGATCAGTACTGCTGGTAGAGTAACTCACAGTGTTGACAAACACAACCAGAAACTGAGGCAACCTGGCGTGGGGGAGGCAAAGGAACGCTTCCTACCCTGGTCTGTGTAACTAGAACAGAACGAACTAGGAACACACAGAGTGTCAGGCTTGTGGCGCTCAGAGGACACCTCTGGTGTCACAGGATGTGAGACATCTGAGGTCGCAGGGTGATATCTTTCCAGTCACAGGTTCCAAAGATCCAAGAGAACATACGTAGGCCACGGGAGTCTCCGCCAAAGTGGAGCCACAGCATGGGCTTGACTTTATTCAATGAGTAGTTGAATACATTAAAATGAACCTTATTCGTGGCAAACTGCCAGATTGCCGCCCTCACCGGGGAATGTAGTCCTTCTATGCCTTTCTCTTGGGGGGGGTCACAGTGAACTCAGTGAACCTTTCGTGAGGGGAGGGCCTGAGGGCTCAGTGTTCAGGCTGGGACTTTTAAGAGTATTTAGCCCAATTTTGCAAAGGTTGAGACTTAAAATTGAGTGGAAAGGGAAGTCAAATAGTGAACTAAAGAGAAACCATGAGGCCACCTTGGAAGAGAGAAGTTGAGGGCAGGACAAACAGGATATGATAAATTAGATTTATATTAATTTGTATGAATTGGGATAAGAGAAATTAGAATTGCAGCAACAGGCGTGGCGAGAGCCTGCTAAGGACTCAACTCCAACCGGCAATGCTCTAGGGTCAAGGAATGGTAACATAAGGACACAGAGACAGAGAAGAGTACTATAGAACAGATGCCAATCTGAGGGATGATAATACAGACAGAACTCTGTGCCAAGCATGTGCTGGTTATCTATAACAGCCATTTAATTATCACAGCCAATGCATGAGCTAGACATGATCACTGATGACCATGACATGCATGAAGAAACTAACATATAGAATGCTCCAAAAATGTTCTCCAAGAACACAATAATCTCAAGTGGCAAAGCTTGACTTTGAACCCAGACTAGCTCAGTCCATACACACACTTACCCGTTAGACTAGGTCGCCATAGCAATTAACATGCCTTTGTAAACAGAACTGGTTGATGGTCTTGAGCCAGTCTTCATGTCCTCTGCTCCCAAATAACTCGCTGCTGCAAGCCTACAATGTGCTAATCCTCAAGTCTAGAAATCAAGGCACAGGAGTAGGCTCTGTACCTTCAGCTTGCCATAGAGACCATGATGCAGAGAGCAGGGTCAGAGATGGGGGGAAGCTGAGAATCAAGCAGGAAGGTTCCTTGCTGGAAGATGGTACCAGCTCCATCCATGTATTACTCACAGATGTGTAGACAGCTCATACTAAACACTGAAGGAACTGTACACACTCCAGAGATAGCGAGAATATATGGGTACAGGGAACCAGAAAGAGAGATGTGACTTAAATAATTCTTACTTATTTGTTTTTATTTTATATATAAGAGTGAATGGCTGCATGTATGTTTGTACATGTGCCTGGTGCCTGCAGAGGCCAGAGACAGACACTGGATCTCCTGGAGCTGGACTTACAGTAGAGGTAAACCTCCAAGTCCTTTGCAAGAGCAGAACATGCTTTTAACTAATAAGCCATTTATGCAGTTTTTATTACTTCTTAACTGGAAGGGGTGTCAAACTTTCTCCATGAAGGAACAAGCAGGAAATACTGACAGCTTTGTGGTTTGTATTCGTCCACTCATGTTGCCATAACAAAATGCCAGGAAGAGTCATACAAAACAGACATTTGTTTCTTCCCAGTTCTGGTGATAAAAGTTCCACACAAAGGTCAGGCTAGGTGGGTTCTGGGGATCACTTCCTTCCTGGCCGTGGATGACCACCTTCTCAAAGATCCCCACATGGCCTTCCCTTGGAATGCTTGCAGAAAGACAACTGGACTTCTAGGATCTCTTCCCTGCCTAAAGAGTGCTGATCCCACCCACCCCAGTGACCCCATCTAACTTTGGCCCAGACTCTGTATTCAAAGCTAGCCATGTTAGAAGCAGGAATGAAGCATATGGATCTCAACAGAAGACTCTGGGGAAGACAAACCGTAGTCCACAGCAACACATTCATTTCCTATGGCTTCCCAATAAATTGCCACAAACACAGCAGCTGAAAACGCCTACTTGGTATCCGCAGTGTCTATAAGGCCCAAGCCCCAATATCAGCAAGACTGTTTCCTCCCAGGACAGAAACGAGGTGCCCTCAGAGCTGTATTCATTTTGAACCTCTTTAGAATTCGCATGGCTTTTGGTGGAATCCAGTTCCTTAGGTTGCAGGACTGTGGTCCTGTTTTTCTTGATAGCTACGCCAGCAGCCATTCTCAGCCCACAGATGCTACCCAGAATTCCTGACCACGTGGCCCCTGCATGAGCCTTCTGTGGCAACCTCTTCCTTAAAGCAGGATCTCGTTCTTCTGCATAACTTATCTGATGTAGCCGGTCCATTTAAGAGTATCACTTAGAACTAACTGTGGTCAAGTGATTTGGGACCTTAGCTACATCTGACACTTTCTCACCTTCGCCACTAACATAACCGAGGCGTGGGACAAGCACACTGTATGTACCCTGCCGTGTAGGGGATGGGTACACTACAGGATGTAGATTCCTGTGCAGGTCAGGCATCTTTGGGGCTACCTCATCGTTCTGCTTATCACAGTGGCCCCGAGCTCCGTTGCTAATGCTCAGCAAGGCACTGTAGTTATGGTGGCATAACCTGTACAGAATGAGCACAGCTGTGTTTCTAAATAAATAAATAAATAAAATAATGACCTTGTTCTACTGGAGACAGGTTCTTGTTAGATAATTCAGGCTAACCTCAAATGCATAGTCATCTTCCGTACCCGTTTCCCAAGGTGTGAACCACCATGCCCAGCACTCCCTGGATCTAAAACTGCATATAAACTGTTTATCACAAGATAACATTCCTTTATCATCCTAACCATTTAAAAATGCAAAACCCATTACTCATGGTATATTGAAAAGCCAGGGAAGATTCAGGCTTGAGGTGCAGACAACAATCCTAATTCAGTGACACGGACATTCTCAACGCTAACACGATCACTGAGTGTCAGTACAGTACCACCCGTCATCACTCAAGTGTCTGATGCAATGTGGTTTCTGACACTCAATCCCCATTTCTTAGATAGAGACTGACTCTTCCTCTCCCTGGGAGATGGAGAGACACACCCACTGTTTTCTGATATCACACACCTAGCTCTGGGAAAAGGGACCACCTGAGTGAGCCCCTGACTCAGAAAAACACCTCCTGAGTGAGACACTGACATCGCCACTATACCCAGACGAGAAAACCGAAGCCAGAGCAGAAGATGCATGTAGTATCAGATGGAGGGCAGAGCTGAATTTAATCCCGTTGTGTCTGCCAACCAAGGCAGATTCCAAGGAAGGTTCGGCTACCAACACTGTGAGGCCAGCACAAAACTACAATACAAAATACCGCGCTGTAAAATGAAGAAATCGAGAGGGCAATAGCTGTGCTGTCAGCCAGCAGCTGGGGCGCGAGCAAGCACAGTAGTTTACAGGCCCAGGAAGCAAGCCTTGTTCTATGGACACACGCATTCTAAAGAGCTCCAGCCCCTGAGTCATTGAGATTCTCCCCTCGTGCAGACAGATGCTCTGAAGGCTGGGCAGGATCTAAGTAGGGCTTATTAATCGTGAGCAGCATGTCGTGGGGAGTGCAGTCTTGCCCCCGGAATGAATGTAAACCAGTCTTGCATAAATTGAATTTCTTTTTTGAATATCTAATTGAATTTGCAAAAGTGTGTGCCAGGGGGGTGTTTAAATAAGTGCACAAATATGATAAGAAGGCCTTCACACCATTATATCTAATTCAGTAAGCAAAAATAATGGCAGGGCACGTTCCAATTAGTGTTTGATTTATTTGCTTTAACAAATCCAATTAGTAGAATGTTTTATAAAGTCATCCAATGTCAAATACTCATGGACTCAACAGATAGAAACAATAGTCCTAATAGGAAAAGGATGTTGCAGAGCTCTTTAAATGGTAGGAATGTGATACATGAGATGACGCCTCTCTGATGGCTTGGACAGTCCCCAAAAAGGACAGGAAATAGCGTGTGATCTGATCAGCAGTTTCTTTTCGCCAGGGTCGGGACTTCAATATAGCCCACGAGGAATGAAGGCAACAAAGATGGGAGCCAGTCAGGACATTTCCAGAAAGAATAATGACCTTGCCGCTGAGTGTCTTTGAAACAAGCAGTGTGTTTGGAAAACAACCCAAGGCAGAGTACCCTGGGAAAACCATAGGGCAATCGAGGCGAGGATGTCTGCTTGCATCATTGCTGGGCTATGGTTTCATCCTGTGAAGTTGAACACTGAGATTTGTGATTCACAAACATACTTACCTTCATTGGAGGAAGCTTATCTTGGTCCTGGGAGATACAGTCCAAGGGATGGTGAAAGCTGTAGACCCTAGAGTCAGACATTAAACTCTTCTGTTATTACTAACTGTACGACCTTGGCCAATGTAAACTCAATGAACCTCCCTTCTGCCATCTGTAAGCCTAAAATACTAATTGCTTCCACCCCCTACCACTGTTAAGAGGACTGGATGAACTTGAGGTCTATAAAGACCAAAAATAGAGTCTGGCACACAGTAGGTACCAAGTAAGTACTTGAAACATTAATATTTAATCTTCATGTATAATTCCAAAATGGAAAGGTTAAATGTTTTACATGCATTTGACTCGCAAAATCTTTCAATACAAAGCATTAGAGAAGCTATATCTAAGTTTGTCGTGTGTGTCCTGGATGGATGGGCAGTTTCCATAGTGACAAGGAACTGCACAGCAACCCCAGCACCCTCAGCACTTACTCCTCTGTGACCTTGGGAAAGACGGTCTTCATGGCCCAGGTTTCTTCACTTGTTACAGAGGCAGTAAGCAAGCCCTCTCCTAGGACCCCTTGACTTCTACAGACTGCCTGGCCTCTGTCTGACTCACCACGTCACATGGCAGCAGAACTCTACCTTCTCTCATGCCCGAGCTTCCTGCGTTCAGTTTGTACATAGGCATTGTGATGTTCTCTGACAGCGAGAAGACCATGATGGAGAATGTATGGCAAGCTCTCTCTCAGCCTCAACCTACCAATGAGAGGATGAATCTTGAGAAAAAAAAAGAGTCACCTTCAGTCACAACAGACGAGGAAGGGTCAAGTCAAGGGTAAGGGAGAGAATCCCATCAGCTGGAAAAGAAGCCACAACTAAGAGCAATTCATTCCGCCCCCAAACAGCATGGGAGCAGACACAAGGATTCCACTGCCCTCTCAAACACAAAGAACAAAGGATCAGCTGGTCTGGCTCTTAATTTTACAGGTGGGTAAACAGACAAAAGGCCAAAGGTTACAAAGAGAAGGGGTCCAGAGCTGGGACAGAACACGGAAGTCATGAACCCTGGCCAGACCTTCACCCCCTCCACTGCCAGAAGAACAACTTTGATCTTTTCCCACACAATAGCGACGTCTCTTTCACTTTTATTTAGAGGGAACAGTAGAAGACAAAGAGGACCACAGATCATGCCCCATCTTGGGGAGAAAACTTTCCGTCCTTTGGGGTAAGGTGAGGAAAGTTTCTGGCAGGAGTACTCAGCATCAGAATTCCTCAGAAGCCAAAGCCAAGATCCCGGTGTGCTTAGGATCTTTGCACTTCTTGCTCAGATCATTCACACACTGGGGCTTCACAAGGTTCACTCCAGATGATTCCCCATGAGAATTCAAATTCCCTGAGAAGATGTTTCAAATATTCAGACAAAAATAGCCCCTCCCCTCTTGTCTGCGCCTGAGGAGGCTGCTGCCTCTGCACCCTGGCTGCAGTCTCCAGATGCTCATACACTCATTTACTGTCTGCCCCTGGGAGGTCACTATCTGAGGTAGGAAGACTATGTCCACACTTATTCATCACTGAATACTCAGGACTCATCTATAGTCTGAGGGAAACACAACACTGAGTGAGGGAATGAATGGAAGGTGTCTACAGAAAGTGGACTTATTAAATATCGTATTTTATGTCCCCAGAATCAAGCCAGAAATTTCTCCTTGTTGTTCTTTTTGTTGTTGCTGTTTTGTTTTGGTTTGATTTGGTTTTGGCAGGGTTTCTGTGTGTAACAGCCCTGGCTATACTGGACCTGGCTTTGCAGGCCAAACTGGTCTTGAACTCACAGAGAGTTCCGCTTGCCTTTGTCTCCTGAGTGCTGGGATTAAATGTGCGTGTCACCACCACCCAGCATCATGGATTCTCATGGTCTTACCAGATCATAACAGACATGCCACGATTTAATAATTAATCATAAAGAGGTGAATGAGCTGAAACCATTACAACTTTAGAATCCAGTGCACATCCCCTCTGTTGGCTGATTCTGGCCGTTTTCTAGATGCTATCATCTGTCTATTTCACAATGTCATGCATACAAAAACCTAAGAGATAGTAAGGTCCAGCTGATGGATACAAGTTCACATGCTTTAATTTTATAAGTATATTAACATTTAATTGCCTAAAGTAAAGACCAAGGTCCCATCCATTCATTAAGCCTGGTAATAACACCCAGAGTTCCATAAATCACCAAACCGGTAACTATGCAGATAGCATATTTACTGAGGTCTGAGTATTATGCTAAATATAACTGCTCATGGAAGCCCCTTCAGACAGTTTAGCTTTGGCTAGCCAGACTGTGGTAACCAGATGGCTTCATCTACCATGACCTCTTAGATGGACATTAAATGTCGAATAAAGGGCTTTTAAGGACAAAGCATAAAGTGGCCTCAAATAATTTGAAGATTAAATCACTCAAAGGCTAGTACTGGATCCACCCACAGATCTTGGCCTCAGGGATGGTAAGGTTAACTGTTGGAACATCTGTATTAGCTTGTCCTCGATTCAGCCAGCCAGCCTGTCCATTCTCAAATACTGACATTTTGGTTCCCAGCAGAAGTAAAACTCACCTAGGCAGAGGCATATCGCAATGGAAAGGGAGCACCATTGTAGGAATTAAAGAAGTGGCCTTTGATGAACACTTCAAAAGGCAGGAAGATTGCTTGCTAAGGTACCCAGCATAAAGCAGAACCGGTACCTCAAAGCCACATCATCCTGGCCTCTCAGACGCCTGAAGTTCATGTCCAGGACACACAAACACGTTTCTCATCTCTAGAACAAGCACTTAGCAATTCCCAGCTCAATGCACACTCTTTTTTTTAAATCCATGCAGACCCAAAGCAGAAGTTTAGCCCCTGCCAACATGACTTCACCTCAGGCAAAAACTCTCTGAAACAGAAATGAACTTTTACCAAGCTGCCACTTGCTAAATCACATAATAACTCAGGCCCTGACAGGACAAGGAGGCAGGTGGTCCTGAAGATTGAGGATTTGCCTGGGAGAAAAGAACCTTGCATTGAAGACTTGGCTTTGCTGCCAGCCGGCTGCGTGACCTTGGCCCAGTGCACTCTGTTGAAGATGGATCTGGCTGGAAGCGCCTGGCTGTCTCTCATAGAACCTTTCCCCAATGACTATGAAACTCCTGGAAAAGGGGAAAACTTTCCGAGGGAGTGCAAAGGAACTAGCATAGTGGTGGGACAGGGAAGGAGATGAGGAAAAAGGGTAACATGATTACAGAAATTGAAATGAATTTTGAGATGCAAATGGGAAACTTTTAGACCCTTGTTAGAATGTACAGGAAAACTGTTAAATCTCTGCCTAGAATTAACTAGGCTGGCTGTGTGGTTTTTCCATACTGTCAATGCCCAAGTTCAAAAATGTACCACATCTAATGATTAGAAACCACATCAACAGAAGACATGGTTTAGGTTCCATCTCTCCCTCCCCTGATATCTCCTACCTATAGTCATGAAATAAAAAATTTGGAAGGAAAATAAGAATCAGAGATTAGGAAAACGAATTCAAGAAAAATAGAAAAAGAAAGCATTGCTAATGTGTATTGAAAAGAGCTCTGGCATGAGCTAGAAAGCACAATGCATCCTCATTGAGGGGCTGGGGGGATGGCTTGGTCAGTAAATGCTCGCCGCACAAGGCCGAGGACATGAGTTCAAGCACCAGAGCCTCTGTGAAAAACCTGTGTGAAGGTGCGTTCTTGTAATCCTACAACTGGGGGAATGGAAACAGGTGGATCCCTGGGCGTTGCTGGCCAGCCTGCCTAGCTGAAATGGAGAGTTCCAGGCCACCGAGAGACCCAGGGATCTTGTCTCAAAAAAAATAAGTTGAACAGTTAACTGAAGAATAATGCCTGAAGTGGCCTCTACATGAATATACACACAAATTCCTACATACTCACACAAATATTCTCTCTCTCTCTCTCTCTCTCTCTCTCTCTCTCTCTCTCTCTCTCTCTCTCTCACACACACACACACACACACACACACACACACACACACACACAACACACACACACACACACACACGAATAAAAAGCCACAGAGAGAAACTGAGGTAAAATGAGACGATGACAGGATTAGGTGATACATTTGTAGATTCTTAAGGACTTTCAGAAAAAGTAAATAAAATGCAAAACACTGAACCCAGAGTGGCATAAATGGGGGGCAGGGTGTTTCACTTCAGCGCCCTTTGCTTTCTGCACCAACAGCTCTCCTACCTCGCTGCTGCCTGCCAGTTCTCTGAAAGTGTCTAGTAGAACCTTCACCCTGGAAGGGCAAGAGCTACGAGCAGAATGAAAACAGAACACAATAGCAAAATGGCTTTGAAGATGAGCGCCAGCAGCAACGCCCCAAACAACAAGCAGCCATGAGCCCTGTACACGTCACACTGAAAGGCGGACTCAACTCTAAGACCACTACAAGGGACGAGTCTTCTGTAAGCCACCAAGTCTGTGAATACTTCCTGGAGAAGGAAAGTTCTGAAGAAGGCTAAGCAGAGAACCTTCCCTGGTCATCCAGGGTCCTAGCCATTACAGATATAACTGGAGTCCGCTTTAGAACAGCAAACCCACATGGCGACATGCCCTGCTGAGGACACAGAGTGCATCCAATGGGTGAGAAGAACCCCGAAGAATCCCTGCTTGTCTGTACTGCCCAGCTCATGACCCAGGATGCGGGACGGGTCATTCATCCTTTCCCAGAGTGAAGGTCTAATTAGAAGAAGAGAATTCTGTGGCCATTCCAGAAGCATTTTGAGCTTTGTGAAGCTTGAAGGATAAACACATTGGCAAAGGTACAATCTTCCAGGAAAAGAATGTAAAATTGGAATAGACCCTATTTATTTAAAATGAGAAAAGGAGTTACAAGAAAAAATAAAATTCTCATAACCAAGAACCACTACAAGCATTGCATTACCCTGAAAACTATCGGCATTAGGGACTATCTTCTCTCTGACTTTCTAGACGCTGTTCCTGGAATCATTTCTCAGCAACAGCAGCTTCACAGTATCAAGCTTTTAGAGACAGACACTAAAAATATCCCCTCTTTCAGCTTGATTAATATCTCTTCTTCACTTAGTATTTTCCTTTGTCACTCTCCATGACTGTGCATGCTATCCATGTGCGTGCATGCATGTTTTTGCATGTGGATAGGCACCTCTGTGGGATGGTGAATATATATGTGGAGACTTGGAGTTGATGTCAGAAATCATCTTCAATTGCTCCTCAACCTTATCCACAGAGGCATTCTCAGCCAAACCCAGAGCTCATAGCTATGTCTAGTCTTGATGGCCAAGCTGCTCTATGGATGCCCAGTCTCTGCCTAGAATTACAGACAAGCAACCATGCCCACCTGGTTGTAGTGATCTAAACTTCAGCCCTTATACTTGTAAGGCAAGTACTTTAACCACTGAGCCATCTTCCCAGGCCTATTTCTCTATGATGAATAGCTCGTTTAAATGCTCCTTCAAGTTCACATCACAGTTAGGACTCTTGAAAATTCTCATCTATGGTATTTCTTTCATCTATGTGCTATAATATTCCAGGTTATTGTATGTGCTCTTGGGTGTTAAATTATAATAAATAAGCTACGAATTGATGGCACCAGGTATGTGCATGGTAATTAGTTATGAAAATCTCCTCTCTCATGTGTGTGTGCGCACACACACACACACACACACTGTTCTTGTTCTATTAATGCAGACTAAATTTTAACTTCTGCTTGTATACATCCTTAAAGAACTCTGACTACTCCAAAGGCCTTGCCTCCTGCCTTTCACATTCAAAAGAAAAGTATGATGAAAAGCAAACTGGAGGGGAAATCATACGGCAGGCTTAACCAAGTGTCTCTAGAATGATCTCGCTTTGGATCATTTTATAAAGTATACGACTCTCTGAATAAACCGCCAGGCCCCTCTCTGGGTTTTGGAGTTTCACAGTGCATCTGTGTTTTACCACAGGAAGGGAACCCTTGGGGGAACTATATCATCTCTCTTTCACATCTACATGTGCCAGGGATTGAACTTAAGTTTCCAGAATTGTGCAGAAAGTACCTTGATCCTCCGAACCATCTCGCCGGTCCTCAAGCCACATTCTGATGGAGGCATCCATGAACTGCCCAGCATTTACCAACCTCTACTACACCTGGACACAGCCTGTCTCACGTTCCTGACTTCACTCTAGGGTGCAGGTAGGAGATGAGCTGGGTCTCAGAGTCAAGGTGTGTTCCATTTCCTTACACATGCTTGCTTTCGTATAAACATTCTGGATTTCACCTCTGGGATAAACACATGCAACAACAGTGCTAAAAAAATTGCTATTGTCCACAGATCTGCCAAAATACTGCAATTTGGACGTTTGCCCAGTTTTCTGAGACACGCTAAGCCCTTTCAGACTTGCTTATTTCAGTCTTGCCTGTTCTCCCACGGCTCTCTGCTGCTTTTCTCTCCCCATGCCACCATCCCACCTTTGAACCCTGTAAGTGGATGCTACAAAGCTGTCAGCCTTAGCCTCTTCGATCCAACAGGTGCTTTGGCTGATGATATTTAGATTATGTTTTCATAAGAAGCCCCAGGCCATACCATCTGACACACTCCAGCCCGCAGGCCCTGAGGGTCATCTGGGAAGCCTGCCGCCCAGTTGGGAATCTGAAGCTGTTTTGATTTAGATACACTAGAATTACCCTGTTCATCATTGGAAGCTTTAACAAAGATTTCTCACAGAAGCTAAAACCTGGAACCTCCTCGAGGCTCGCCGTAAGAAATAGAATTAGGGACCAGGAAGAAAGATCACTAGGTAAAGAGCAAGCATGAAGACCAGAGTTCGGATCCCAAGAACTCACATAAAAGCCAAGCTCATCATCACAAGCCTCTAATCCCCACGGAGGAGAAGAGAGGCGATCCCTGGGCATGCTGGTCATGTGTACACCCAAACACATACGCACGCGCGCACGCACACAGACACACAGACACACACACACAGACGAGCTATGACCCTTGTTGCCAACTGTATGCCAGAACCATACTAGGAACAGCTTGAAACCATGTGGTTGAATCAGTAGGAATCTTCATGTGACCCTTCTTCACGCCTTAGTCCTCTGAGAAGTGAAAGAGCTTTCACAGACTAGCAAGTCTCACAGTCTAATTGTTACTGGAAAACTTAAACAGAAGAAATGGTATTGACGAGGGGTGAACGTAAAAGGAACTGGTTCCGGTGACTCCCCACGGAAGCTGCAATTTTCTGGAATCAACCAGACAGATGAGTGAGGACTGTATACTGGGTCTGTACATTGCAGTGAGCCTCAAGACGGCTCTTTTATTCAATGATACCCAAAGGGGTATTGTAAAAGACAGTTACACAAAATAAAGATGGGACTGAGGCAGATGTGACGACAAAGCAAGTTTTCCTTAAATGTTTCACAAGAGCCCACTCTTAAATCAAAGTATCTCCCTCCCAAAGCTAACATGATCATACCATAGCATTTGTGAGTCTTGTCTTGGTATGTAGCAGATATGTGTGTATACACACACACACACACACACACACACACACACACACACACCTATAAAGGAGACCATAAGCATCCAGAAGCAGAAAGTCTGATGTCCTTTAAAAGCTAAATATACAATCATTATTATTATGACCGAGGATTTACATTTGTAAAATGTATAAATAACCAAATAGTTCACATTTTAGGAAGCCCTAACTATTGATAGAGAGTAAGGAGCACCTACCAATTCTGGTTATCCTATAGCCACAGATATCTGGCAAGATCCAGGGTGTGAGGGTGAGATGCTGAGGGTGGTCACAAGTATCAAAATATTTATAATGCCATACATCGGAAAACACCGCATTTGGGGGCTGTAACTGATACCAGAAGGTTGAATATATGCTGCATAGGAACATCCTACATACATTAATTTGTATTTTATCTCTACATATGAATATGACTATATAAGCCATGCTTGTTGGTTTTATTTAAATGCAAAAAATGACAGTTTTTAATTGCAGGTAATTTGAGGGAAAAAAATGAAGAACACAATATCCTTCAAACTCATCTCTCCAGAAGTTACTGTGGTCACATTTAATTATGGCATCTGAGTTTTTCTTTTTCTACTTAGAGATACATGCACTTATTTTCTTAAAAATATTAGAAGCATGATGTATAAAGAGGTTTCTACCCAACCAGCTTTTATACTGCATTGTTATATCGGAAATATTTCATCATTTTACTATTCAAAAGGCAAATAGTAACGCTTGACATAATATCTTATATGCCTTTGATAAGTCAAATCTTTTATCATTTTTTGTTGTTTTCATATTTTAATATTCATAAAACAAAGAACTAAAACTTAAGGCCTATTTATACTTCTTTCCTTAGGATAACTTTCTGAACATTGGATTTTTAGGGATGAAGGATCTGTATCATAATTATATACATATATACATATTCAAATCACCTTCCAGAACAGTTATTACAATTAACAAAACTTATAATATAGAATATTATCCAAATCCCTTACACTCTCACCAGCATTGAATATAATCATTATTTTTAATCTTTGTCAGTTTAATTGGTGAACTACAGAAGCCCTTTGTTTCAGTTTTTATTTGAATACTCGCTTGAACATTTTTCATAAGTTCAATCAACCATTACTATTTCTTCATTCATAAATTATCTACTTATGCCCTTTGGTCATTTGTGATTGGGCTGTTTATTCTAATTTGTGTTATTATACAGTCAAGATATTAATCTATTTAATACATTCTCAGTTATAAGTGATCCTCTGTTTTTTTCTATCCTCTGAATAATTTTTGATGTGTGTGTAATGTAGAATATGAAGCAAAAATCTAGAAATCCTATCCCAAGGTGCTACATTTTTCTTCATAGAATATCTACATAGGTTTGATACCACAGAAGAAATTAATATTCCCTTATGTCATCTGTGGTTCTCTTGTTAAGTTATAAGTACATTTAAATATTTAATTCATCCAGGAATAACAACAGCGGATGATGAGCATATGAATCTAACTACATTTTGCTTTTTTAAAAATGATTTATGGTTGTACATGTATGTGAGTATGTCTGAGTGCATATGCGTGCACATCATACACCCAGGATGCCAAGGAGGCCAAAGAGGGCAGCCAATCCCCTGGAGCTGGAGTTACAGGCAGTTGTAGGGCACCTGACCTGGGTGCTGGGAGCCAAACCAGGTCCTCCACAGGAGCAGCAAGTAGCCTTTAACTGTTGCAGCATCTCTTGGGCTCTTGCACTTTACTTTCAAAAGCACTTTTGGGAGATCCTGCATAAGTCTCATGGGTCTGAATATGATAGAGCTAATGATGTAGCTCAGAAAGCAGATTGCCACTAATTAAATCCTCGCTCCACCTCTGATTAGCTGAACAGCCTTTGGAAAACACGGTAAAAACCTTTGCCTTAGGTTTCCAAGCAGGGCCTGGCACACAGTGAGTGCCAGTGAAGGGCTAGGAGCCATTCCCATGCCCCATGGCCGCTATAACAAAGCACCACATACCAAGTGGCTTGAACAAAAGGCCTTGCCTTGTAGTTCTGAGGTCAGAAGTTGGAAATGAACGGGTAGGTGGGGCTGGCTCCTTCTCTGGGCTGTCAGCTCCCAGAGATTGGCTGCTGCTCTTAGGACTGTCTCAGAGATGGGCTACTCCCACCCACCCCCAACTCCATCTTCACACGCCATTTCTTCCAGTTTACACATAACGCCTTTTCCCTCTCTGCAGCTACCCTTCTCCTTTCCATGATGTCCTTGACTGGAGTGTATCCCAGGGACCTCACTCGATACAATTTAACATATAACAGTATGTGTTACATCTCTTCAGGTGAGTTACCAGGCTTTCAGACAGCTTTAACAGTGACTTTAATCACAATGTTCCTATTGCCTTTATGGAAAACTGTAAAACCAGGTGTAGATTAGAATATTGTTCATTGAGAACAAGTCTCCATCTCACAATTCCTAGAGGTCCTGGTCTACTTGCTGGCTTGTAAGGCACCATAAGAATAGGATTTTGAAGCCAGATGGTGGTGGCACATGCCTTTAATCCCCTAGGACAGGCTCCAAAGCTACAGAGAAATCCTGTCTCAACCCCTCCCCCCCAAAAAAAAGAAAAGAAAGAGAAAAAAGAAAAAATCACACACACACACAAACTGATTTTGTCAAGTCCCTTCTTGAGGTTATTGGGTTATTCATATGGTTGTTGAAGTCTGTTTTATAAATTCTATCATACAGCTGTATATTGTTCCTTTACCATACCACTTACCAGCATAGACATGTGACTCTTCTTATTTTCTTTTGTTTTGTTTTCAATACCTACATCCATCTTCATTTCTGTAGATGTCCTAAACATTCCTGACAAATTTCACGACCCAATTGTCTTTGTCTTCTTGAGAAGTGGAGTGTGGGCCTGTCCTAGGCTATCTCTTCTTCCACACTGTCTCCTAGAAGTACTTTAAGTATAAGCCAGATGGACAGTGACTTCTCTAGCCCATAACCTGCTCATTTCAATTTGATTTTATTCTATATTATATTCTGGTCATGGCACCTCGTTTCAAGGAAACATGGATGACAAGTTAACTATGCTAGCTCCCCTTTTCTTAGACGCTGAGGCCCATTAAGTGCATTTGTCTGTGTTACACATCAAAACCAAATTTTCCATCTCCATACTCCTTGGATCCTTAGAACATGAGTTAAAAAAAAAAGCCAAATGCATTTGCTTCTATACAATGGAAAAGCACTTTGCAATAAAAATGACAGAACTATTGATAACAAAAACAAAGAACAAATGCTTTCTGGTCACTCAAAGAGAGAGTCAACAGATTATACAACACCTGACCCCTCGCATCTGATTCTCTGCTGACGTGAGAATGACAGGAAGGCACCAAACATCAGGGGGGAGCAGCAGCTGAAGGTGAAGGGAGGGTTTTATAACCAAATGGCAGCAGGAGTCAATCTGCTCAGAAATGGGGAAAAGCATCCTAATGGCACATAAGAGTGAGTGGACTGGGCACGAGTGAAAGATCAACCACAAGGTGGTACTCACCAAAGCCGTTTACCTCCTCGGTATATATCTGAAACTTTAACATGAAGTTAAAAAAAAATAATCAAACACATAGCACCTAATTTGAGTACATCGGAAGCCTTGAAAACATGGCTCTAGGGCACCTTTCCCTCCTCCCATTATCTGAACCCTCAGCCCTCCCTAAATGGCCTACTTCACAAATATGCAACCCAATGACTTAATAAACTCAGAGATAAACAGGGGGTGGGAAAGAAAGATACAATTAAGGAAACAGAGGCAACCCAAACTTTGGCCACTAAAGGAAAATGGTTGTGCTAATATCTTTGTTAATGTCTCCTGGTCAGAGGAAAGAGAAGATGGCTCCCAGAATTACTGCCTTTGCCATGTTAGGGCCCCTCTGGGAGCCCAGCTGCACTATACAATGTGTTTAGAAAACTGAGCTTCCATTACAAAATCTAAGCTTATGGTTCAGTTTAGAGGCCCCCGCAGAAAGATCATTCAGTCTCTGAGAAAGAGCTCTCAAACCTGGCAGGGCTACGAGGAAGGACTGGGGAGTCCCTGCCCTGACAGTACTTGGCTTGCCTTGAAAGTCCCCAGCAAGCTGCATTCTAAAACACACAAAAGCTTTGTGTTGGTTTTCCGCCTTTGCCCGGTACTGGGGCAGGCTGCCCAGGGAGGTAACATGCATCCGTGGGCAGAGTGGATCAGACTCGCCCACATACCCTGCTCTGTGGAGCACGGAGTAGCAGAGGCAGCTGCTGTAATGGTGTATCTCACAATGTTTCCATAGTCTTACTGTTGGAGACAGATGAATGGCCGCTGTTTCAAAGGACATTACTGAAAGAAGATCTGAGAACCGTTAAACACAGCCAGGGAAACCACATTGTTTTCTGCCCTCCAATCAGTCCAGAATGGAAGGGAACTCCATGGGGCTGAGGACCTTGAGAAATAAGCCCTATATCACTGTTATTATATCACCGTTGCAGAAAGGGCCTCCAGAAGCCACAAAGCCGGGGATAGGAATGCCAGCTAAGTTGGAACCTGGTGGTGAGAGCCAGAAGCAGTGAACTCTCCTCCTTCACCCTCCATCATTTTTAGACAAGGTATAAAGGAGAGGCCCCAGGAATCAGTCCTTTGACTGGTGCAGCTGCTCTCATTCCCCGAGCTACACTCCCGCGTGGTCACAGGTCTCAGAGCAGCTTGTTGTTCCTACAATGTCTTTGCCCACCTGAGTCCGAGTACCAGGGATCTCTCGCTTGCTCTCTCTGCCTTCCAGATACAGTTTTCCTTCTAGCTCAGATTAAGGTGTAAGTCACAAACAATCCCTGGGTAAATTGGGAGCATGGGGACCATAGGAGATGGCTGAAAAGGATGGGAGAGGCAGGGAGGGGATCAGAGAAAAATGTATAGCTCAATAAAATCAATAAAAAAGAAAATAAAAAAATAAAAAATACCAGCATGACCAGCTAGCGAACAACCATCAACACACCCTCATAAGGGGGATAGTTCAGATACAAACCAACACACCCTAACCAAACAGCACTGTAACTCTCCTTTCTATTGTAATAGCGTCTGTCTTAGTAAGGGTTTCGACTGCTGTGAAGAGACACCATGACCACGGCAACTCTTATAAAGGAAAACATTTAACTGAGCTGGCAGCTTACAGTTTCAGAGGCTTTTTAGTCCGTTATCATGGTGGGAAGCATGACAGCACGCAGAGACACACGGTCTAGTGTGGTAGCCAAGAGTTCTACATCTTGATTAACAGGCAGGGGAAGGAGTCTGTGTGCCATGCTGGATAGACGACCTCAAGGCCCACCTCCAGGGTGACACACCTCCTCCAACAAGGCCACACCTCCTAACTGTACCCTCTGTATGAGCGTATGGGGGCCAACTACATTCAAATGGCCACAGCGTCTCCCTTCTAAATTTTTTTCTTGTGGCTGTTCACAGTTATAATTTGTCCCTTGACGGTGTCTGCAGTTCAAGATGAAGGGAGACACAGTCCCAGCCACCACTGGGGACTGACATACAGTTCACAAAGCATGGACGACCCTATGAGGGTAAAGAACACGTGATGGAAGGCATGTATTCTCACATGCAAATCAGTTAGGTCTCTGAGGAAAGAGGCTGAATCCAGGTACCCTAAATGACTTAACCAGCCCACTGTTCTCTATAGCATCCTTCCCACTCGGGACTCCAGGAGAGGCCTTGGAGCGCATGCTGCATTAGCCACATAACTCTCTAAACATAAAATGAACCTTGCCCAGGGAACGACATCCAGGCTGTCTCAAGCTGAGGCCTGCCACCAGGAAACAGGACAACACTAAAAGTTTATCATATGTGCCTTGAAACTCAACCCCAAACCCTCTTGGAGTTGTGCTCTCCTTACAGACTACAGGGGGTACTTGTCCAACTTTTCAGGGCTGGTTCTCAATCAAGGAAACCCCAAGGGATGGTCCCTGCAGTGGTCGACAGCTGGGAATACAAAGGCTCTTGTCAAACAGCACAACTAACAGCAGTAGGGAAAGCATGTGAAACCTATGTGCACTGTGCTTTTCTTTCCCCGGGCTTTTCTCCCTTCCTGGGATCCAGGGTACTTGGACCCCACCATCTGGGCTGGAATGTCGAGCTATAAACTGCTGATAAAGCAAAGAAGAGACCGAGCCTCTGAGATGTGAGATGATGCTAATATGGGGGCCCCCACCAGAAATGGCAGTTGGGAAATGCTAAGGCCAAGTGCCCTAAGCCCTTAAGTTTAAAAAACAAACAAACAAAAATGAGCTGCATGTGCTTCTGATCTGGCACTCACAAGCCGCCAGTCCATGAAACATCTTGCTGAATATATTAGGTGCCAACTGTAGGCTTTATTTTGAAAATATTAGCTCGTTAAATCCCTACCGTTCAAAAACAGATCATTTGAATGAAAGTCAGAGAATTAATACTAAAACAGAATGGGGGGAATCCCTGTAGCTAGGCAAGCAAACCTTAGACTCTCATCTACCCATCCATTCAATGCAGAAAGCACTATCGGGGTCTACTGAGGTGGGCGTTGATTTTTGTTCTACACATTCTATTCATGTCGTCTAGCTCAATAGATAGATGTGTGTGTGTGTGTGTGTGTTGTGTGTACACATATGTGTACATGCCTGTAAAGGCTAGAGGACAACTGTGGGTGTCATTCCTCAGGAGCTACTTACTATGTTATTTGATACCAGGTCTCTCATTGGCCTAGAACTCACCAAATAGGCTACACTCGCTGGTCAGCAAGCCCCAGGGATCTGCCTGTTTCTACCCTCCCCAGAAATGGAATTGCAAGAGAATGCTACCATGCCCAGGACTTTTTACATGTGACCTGCAGATTTAACTCAGGCCTGGGGGCTTGCACAGCAAGCGCTTTACAGACTCAGCTATCTCCCCAGCCCCAGCTCAACAGATCTTATAAAAGGCACTGTGCCTTAGAAGCACTCACCAACATGCTTTATCACAGAAGCCTTAAAGGATTACCCAAGGGTGGTTTTTAACAATAAGCAATTCCCAGTGTGTGGCTCTCAGAGGCCATTCTCTCCCTAGGACTCCAGTCCACTGTGTAAGAGCTTAGGTGACCCAAGGCCAGCCTGGAACCACGGCATTGAGAAAGAGCTAAATGGTCAGCAGCACACTCAAAGGCGCTCTTAGGTGATCACAGCCACAGTAATTTGAGTTTGAACAAGGAAAATGAGGTGAGTCAGAGAGAGGAAGGAACAGTAAGTGCATTGTCATTCCTTAATATGGGAGAGTCCCCAGCGTGAGCCTAGATCATGCACAGGATGGTCAAATCAAGAAAAGAATAGCCTAAATGACAAAGTCAGGCACAAAGGACCACACACCCTATGGCTCCTTTTATATAAAATGGTAGCAATGGCAAAACTATAGTATCAAAAAGTGGAGAAATTTGCTGCCTGGGGCAGAGGGTCATCGGGGAGGGAAGTAAGTGGGAAACTGACAGAGAAGGAAAGAAGAGAAAAGAGATTTTTAGGGTAAAGGAACAACTGCCCATGCAAAAGTCATGGGTGACATGATCACACAGCATGACCGAATTTCACTCTGTTGTGCACATAAATGTTCTAAACAAGAAACATCTTAATGTGTTTTCCAAAGGGCGCGAGGCACGCACACGTAAAAGATCTGCAACCCCTCATCTAAACAAAAGGCTTCTGTGCAGTTCAGCCAGAAGAATACACAACACCGATCCCCACTCTTGCTTTTGAATTTCTCCCGTCACATCGGTGAGGAGAGAGAAAGAGCAAAGCAACGGTAACCCACGTCTGAATTTCTCCTTTCAGGCCGGGCTCTAATCAGTGCAGAGAGCGGGGTAACAAATAAGACCAAGAGGGTTTAATTAAACTGAGCGATCATTAAACTGGATTTAAGAGCGCCTGTGTTTGCAAAACAACAAAATATTTGCAGACATTTTCTTCAGCCCCTTCATTAGCTTCAGATTCCACAGGAAATATGGAGGCTGGGAACAGGTCCTAATGAGCTCGCGTGAATTCTAACTCCTCAGGTTACCGTGGCAAAGGGACAGCATGGGAAAACGCTCGTGATGGAGTGCTAAGCAAGAAAAGCAAGATACCAAATGAGCTGGAGTTAGACGTTCTAGTAGGTTTGAAAACAACGACAAAAAAGGAAAACCAAAAAGACAAACTTGAACGCATAATAAGAGAGTAGAGGGGAGGATGGGGCTATGAAAACGCAAGCATTGAACCACTGACCGTACAGAGCAGCTGTGGCTGGGGTTTTGTTTTTTAATCTTCATGTTCCAAGACTGCTGAGATAAGGTTTTGCTACCCCACTTTCTTTCAGAACGGAAGTGGACATAGGTGTGTCAAAGTCATGTTCATCATCATCTCTTTGCTCTTCTGAGAACGAGATAAAACAAACTCGGAGTTTCTGTCCCCTTGGTATCCACTGTACCTGTCCCCTTGATGTCCATTGTACCTGCTACCCAGGCTCTCACACACAGCAGGAGAGTGAACTGTTCTTCTCAAGGTCACCTCTGCTGTCCTCGTTTGGCTGAATCTGAAGGGCAGATCTCAGTCCCCCTCACATTGACTCCAGGAGCAGTGTTGCTGGAGCTGGTGCCCCGCCCCCACCTCTGGGGTTTGGACACGGTGTTTCTGTGCTGTTCTGCTAGACTACAGCTTACTCTGCTGAATCCCACTGCTGGGCTCTTCTGCTCTTCCTGAGCCCTTCAGTAGAGTGCTCAGGACTCAGTACCCCCCCCCCCATCTTGACCACTGCATCCAAGCCTATAGAATAATACCCACACAATAACCATAACTATATAATTTTATTCTAGTCTTCTTCACTAAACTCACATTGGTCTGCCTGTCTACCTACCTACCTACCTACATACCACATCCATATGACTATGCCTCAGTTTTCTTGCCTTCATATCTAAAGTTGCCAGTGTCAACCTTATTGCCAGCCCATCCCTCCCTTAGCATCTCAGCCTCCCTGGTGGGTTTCATAACTCACCCATATCACTGGTAGGTGTTTCATTTAATTCTAGGCAGTAACACACTCTGGGGGAGAATATGGCTTCCTCCAGAAGTCTGACTGTGATGGTCAAGATGACTCCCTTGCTGCCAGGATCAACGGACCTGAGCATCTTCACCAAGGTCACCAAACACACTGCAGCATTAAATGCCTTCAAACCTTTATCGTTGTAGACAGGTGCAGTCTAAACCACCCTGACCCTATGGGATCCTAACTGTTGGAAGTGAAGTTGAGACATCAAGTTTTCCTCAAGGAAGCCTTCTCCAAGTAGTACCTCCATCCTAAGCTATGTTTTTCTCCACCCCTATAGTGTCCAATGTCTACCTATTTTGTGACGAGACAAATATTCCATTTTCATAGACAGAAAAGACTCCATAATGGAGTCAGGGAGACCCTCCCATTTTCTTTTCTGCCCTGTAACCATGGCTACTGTGTCAGATATGTATCTAAAGTATGACTGGGAGGGCCAGTCATACGTATAGCATGTCCATCCACGGCACCTGGAGATGCTAAATTGAAATCAAGAATATTGAAGGTCACCACCAAGCATCTCTGCTCACAGACAATAAAAATGAACCAAGTCACAGTCTAGGAGATACAGAGAAACAGGGTTCTCAAGAAAATGAAAAATACAGGCCCTTTCAGAAAGCATCCCAGAGCTATGTCTTAAGAAAACAGTACATTCAGAACAGTACACGTTCTGTGCCATGAGCTGGGCTCAAGGCCCATGGATTTGCAATCTCTAAATCAAATGACAGAAAAAGCTTCTAAATGTGCAAGACCTCGGGGATTAAAACTGATTGAAGACTTCCAGACAGTGGGAAATGCCTGCACATATCTTGCCAGGTGACAGATGGGTACACAACGCCCGCACACCACCACCTAGGTGACAACACACTTCTCACATGGATCTTCCCAGTCATCCGGATAATAGCCCCAAGAGGCAGGTTCATTATCACCGCTATTTTGCCTTTGAGAAAAACTAGAGCCTAGAGAAGCCAGATGACTGAACAAGGTCACTCAATAAAAGTCAAACTAACCGGGAGCCTTTGGCGTTAATTCCAGGGAACCCGCATGTACTGTGGGCATGTCCAGGGTGCCCTTGTTTGAGAGTGTCTGATGTCATCTGTGCCCCATTTGCTTCAAGCTAAACTGGGTACTCTGAATAAATACTATGGATTTACATAAGAATTTCCCTGACCACTTTTACATCTGACTTTTAATATTACTCCTCTTCCTCGTCTTCTTTTTTTTTTCCCAATTACAGTCTGTGCTGCAAAGTCCTGGGAGATCTCTGGGCTTTATGCTGCACACAGTCAGCAATGGAAGGCCATGGCACCCGTGTATAAAACAGCTTTCCATTCTGGTAACAGAAGCAGAGCAGCAGCCACGGTCTGATGAACAAGCTACGCAATGCTTGCCAGCATCCAAGGCTGCACCTGAGACCCCTGGGAACAAAAACAACTTGATTCCAAAAGTACAAACGTAGAAGTAAAATAGATAAAATGGGGCCCACACACCCTAAACCCATACAAGCATTCAGTCTCTTTACCACGAGGGCTTAAGTACAAGTGAAATCACTTTGACATTTCCAAGGCGAAGAAAGCCGAGGTTACATACACTGGCTCGATTGCACAGAGAACATCACAGCTGGAAAATGGCTGAGCCTTATAGGAGTCCCCTAAAACAGCTGCATTAACCTCACTACACAGCAAAGAGAAAGTGGATCAAAATGTTTAGGTGAGCTTGTGGCACTGAGCAGAAATGTGGACAGAAGAGGGCTTTGATTGACAAGTCTGTGTTCACAAGACTTCTTCTGGGGTCCTCCACGTTTATTGGTTATATAAACCCCCTTAGGACTTATTAGATGCAGGTTCCTGGGCTGAGCTCTGGGGACTCTGAGCCTCTACTACAGGGATGGGCCCTAAGCATGCACACCCGTAAAGGCCTCCCAGACATCAAACACAGGTGTTTTATGACCATAATATAAGAATTACTAGACACATGGCAGTTTTTGAAGAAGAAAGAGACATCTTTCAAAATGGAAACTTAACCCTGATGACAGTGAAATTGTTAAAGCCAGAAAACCTAGTTTTTCAGAAGTACTGACTTCCAAGCAAAACTCTCCTGGGCCTCTATGGAATGCTAGTGCCACTTGCACCAATACTTAGGAGATACAAGTATGTGTGTATGCATGCACATGCGCTATGTGTATGCAAGTTTGATGCATGTGTACATGCATGTGAAGATCCAAGGTAAACCTTATGTATTCCTCAGGAGCTATACTGCCATTGTTTGATTCCAACAGGGTCTTTCATGGGGACTAGGGCTCATAAGTTCATTCTGAGTTGGTGGATAGCAAGCTCCAGAAATCCAACTATCTCAACCTTCCCTACACAAGGATTATAAATATATGAGACCATGCCCATGTTTTTACATTACTTCCAGGGGTTGAACTGCAGGCCCTCATGGTACCTTACTGACTGAGCCATCTCCCCAACTCTTGATATCTATCTATCTATCTATCTATCTATCTATCTATCTATCTATCTATCTATCTGTCTGTCTATCTTAACTTTTAATTGTTACTTAAAGGGCACCTCCATATTACTACTATATATGGATGAAAGACTCACTCACCAAAACCGGACCACAAAACTAAAGACAAATTCAAGGGGAGGGGGACAGGGAAACATGAATATTGGCTTGATAGCATGAATAGCGCTGCTTGCCTGATAGCATTGCTTGCCTGATAACACTGCTTGCCTAGGGCTTTCATCATGAAACCTGCTTCCCCTAGGGCAAAAATGATCATCCATGTTGGAAGGTCAGCACGTTTCTAATACCCTGACATTGAGAGCATCTCTTTGCATGCAGAGGACTAGCAGACAGAGCGCTAGAAAGGTGGAGAATGATTTTCTCCCATGCAATGTCCATGGATACCCTTCCCACCCTTCACCCTCCAGCACCCTCCTCAAGTCCCTCTCCTCTTTATTCCTACATGAACCTAGATCCTTGGCATTGACCCTCTCCAGTTCACAGATCTAGTGTTGGGGTTATGTCAGTCTAGACCCCTTTCTTGGCTCCTCTCCAGAAACCAGCAGGTCCGGATAGCTAAGAACATTTTTTTTTCTCAGCCACTCTTATTGCAATTCATTTCACTGCATCTGATGCTTCAAGGGACTTACAGCATCTAACAAAGGATGAAGGGGGACATATTTCACAGGGGGACAGAAATCTCCTGCTGGGAACCCTTTCCAGCAATCTTGAACCAGAGTGTTATGCATTCTAATGGATGACTTTCCCAGGAGTAAACTCACGGGGTGTGTCAGTACCCCACAAACAAATAACAATACCAGGCTCATGCTTGTGCTCCATAGTCCCTGGATCTGTTTCTGAACCTTTACAGATCTTACTTCTTCATCTGCAGCAGACAGAAAAATCATACTTCCCAGAAGGATTGTTGTGGGGATGAAGTTAAATAATGTATGTCAAGCCCCAGCAGGGTGGCAGCCGGGCTTGGTGTGCTCACAGCTAGGAATGGCAGGTGCCACAAACACCGCCACTGTTCACATAGAAGGAGCACACATTGAGGGGAGCTGTTTACACTGCAGCTCCAGATCAGAGAGCTTGGAAGGGACGTTCTTCTGCTGGTGTGTGTGGTGTGTGTGTGTGTGTGTGTGTATCTGTGTGTTTCTCCATGTGTGCATATGTCTGTTTGTGCATGGGTCTGCATCTGTGTGTGTCTCTGTGTGTTTCTCCATGTATGTGTACATCTGTGTGTGTGCATGAGTTCATGCTTGTGTGTTTCTGTGTGCCTGTGTATATATATCTATGTCTCCATGTGTGTCTCTGTCTGTGTTATCTGTGTTGTCAGTATGTCCGTGTGTGTGTGTGTCTGTGTATCTGTGTATATGTCTCTGTGTGTCTGGGGGGGTCTCTGTGTCTGTGTCTCCGGGTCTGTATGTGTGTTTGTGACTCTGTGTGTGTATCTCTGTGTGTGTGTTTGTGTGTCTGTGTGTATCTCTATATGTACCTTTGTATGTGTCTCCATGTGTCTGCCTGCCTGTATGTATGTATGTATGTGTGTGTGTGTATGTGTATGGGTATATCTGTGTCTATGTGCCTGCCTGTGTGTCTGGGTGTCTCTATGTGTATCTGTGACTTCAGACTTGTGTATGACTGTGTGTCTGTGTGTGTCTCTATATGTGCTTCTGTGTGTGTGTCTATGTGTGTATCTGTGTTTGTGTGTCTGAGAGTGTATGTCTCGGTCTCCATGTGTGTGTCTATGCTTGTCTGTCTGTCTGTCATATGTATGTATGTGTCTGTGTGTGTTGTTTGTCTGTTTTTGTTTGTGTGGATCTATGTCTATTTAAATCTGTGTATGTCTTTTTCTGTGTGTTTATGTGTGTCTTTGTGTGTGTGGATAAAGGGGTTAAATCAGCTCCCTTTAGAGGGCGGGGTTTGCCTCAGGTGAATCCATGCCAATAAAGGGTGCGCGGAGAGGCTGCTCGGCCCTTTTGTTCCTCGCTACCTGTGCTACGCTGGAACTTTGGTTCAGTAAGTTTAACAATAAACTGGTAAATATTCTTTGATATCTGCATTGCCTTTATTTTGTGCCGGTACATCTGGCTTAAGTGTTTCGTGGCAGGACCTCTTAATGAGCTGCAGGCTTTGCAGCTAAAGCTGAGTCAGGAAGCCTCTCTTAGATGAGGCGCTTGCTTGCCTCTGGCAAGCAGAGTAGACCCAAGAGATTGCCACAAGAAACATGCTTTACTCTATTCTTTTCCAAGCTTTCTCAGGCTTTCTGTGGACTCAGTTAGCCCCACGTTGGGCGCCATTTGTAGTAATATGAGCGGCGGCGGGGCCCCCAACACCACAAGCCACCTGGCTCGGCTAGCTTATGCCCCAAATAATTACACGGACACTGTATTCTTTTAAACACTGCTCTGGCCCATTTCTAATCATCTGTGTAGCGCCCCTAGGTGCGCTTACCGGGAAGATTCTAGCCTAAGTCCATCCTGGGTCGGAGCTGGGGCATGGTGTGCGTCTTCCCTGGAGCAGGTAGCATGGCGTCTCTCCTGAGGCGTCTGCTCTGGAGCCGAGAGCTGTGGAGTCTGACCTCACTTCCTCTTCCTCCCAGCCTTCCCTTCTGTTTACTCCACCCACCTAAGGGTGGGCCTATCAAATGGGCCTAGCAGTTTCTTTATTGCTTAAACAATGAAATCAACAGATTGATATATGACACTCCCACATCATGTGTCTATGTCTGTGTGGGGAGGCCTGTCTATCTGTCTGTCTCTCTGTGTGTGTGCCTGAGTTTCTGCCTCTGTATGTACCTACGTGTGTCTGTGTATATATGATTTACTTCCTAGAAGCCACAATAGGGTGATAGTACACAGATAAGGTATTAAGGCTGCTATAGACATATCTTCAGATCTCTACGATAAGAAAAGATGGGAAAAGCTGAGGGTCCAACAAATAAGAAACCTCATTCTTCTGGGATATCCCACTTGCCACAGATCTAATGAGGGGTTTAGTGACTCCCAGGCTTGAAGCCACAATCCTGGTTAAGGGGAAGGACAAAAGGCAAGACTGGCATGGACTGAACTCAGGCCTCTGTGTGTCATTTCTCTTCATTTTGCAAAGAGATTAGGTAACTTTCCCAAGGTCACCTGGACAATGACGAGCAGACTCAGGATCTGACTGACCTATGCATACAGTTAGTTTCTGAGACTACTATGTAATACAAAATAACGCAGCGCCTGGCATATAGAAACTAGGGTAAAGCAGGGAGGTTGGGGATTGCTTTCCCAGTCCTATACCAAGACTGTGAGAAGGGAAAATACATCTACATACTTAATTAATCTAACCCCAAGCGCACTGCAAGAGCCTCTGGTTCCCTACCTCAAATTTTAACAGCTGCTCCTTCAATGTAATGGAACGCAAATGTCTGAAGAGCTTCGAGTTTTAATTATAAAAGTCCTGATGAAAATCTGAATCAACAGCTGCTCCCAGCAAGGCGGCCCTTGGAGATGCCCAGTGTAGGACAGAGGGAGGGGATGAGAGGACAGAGCCCAGACAGGACATGGATGACTGCAGCTATCTGGGGAGCCCCGCACCTGCAGCTGTGAGCTACAGGGTGGGCTGCACAGGCCAGGACACAGCAAGCTCAGGACAGATTTCCTGGGGCACATCTGTCCTCATGCCATACATCGTGCGCAGCTGGCACAAGCCTGTGAGAGTGACAACGTGGGGAGCTGACAGCAGGAGCTGCGCGGGGACCCCGCTGTGCCGTTTTGGGTGTGTAAAGCAGGGGATGCAGTGTGACCATCTAGAGGACTAAGGAAGGGTCATCTAGGAAAAGAAGCAGGTGTTGGAGCAATGGCCTTCAGCCCGCCGAGAGACAGCATGTGGCAGTAACTCCTGCCTTCCACATGTTGGAGCCTCCATTCTGGCGGGCTTATCTTCACTGTACATCTTCCATATCTGCAGCTATTCCAGGACAGATGGTGTCTCCGCGCACAGAAGCCTGGCCTCCATTTCAAAACAGAAGAACCAAACATCCTACGACGGTTGATATTGATTGCCAGTATGACAAGTTCTAGAATCACTTGGGAACCAAGCCTCTAACAATGCCTATTAGGAAGTAATCTAGATTAGGTTAGGATTGCTGGGAAGGTCCACCTTAATGGGGTAACAACATTCCTTGGGCTGGAGTCCTGGACTAAATACAAAAGGAAAATCAGCCGAGTGCCAGCATTCACCATGGCAGACTGTCTCCGATTCCTGCCTCTGTGACTTCCCGGCCATCATGGACTGGGTAACCAAACTGAGAGACAAAATCAACAAGCCTGAACTTCTTGTCTCTTACTGTAACAGAACACTCTGACAAGAACAACCGAAGCAGAGGAAGGCTGGCTTTGGCTCCTAGTTCAAGGTCTAGTTCATCACAGTGGGAAGGACAAGGCAGCAGGTGCTGGGGGCATCTCATCCAAAATCAGAAAGCAGAGTCTCTTGTTCAGCTAGTTTTCTCCATTTTATAGAATCACCTCTCAAGCACAGGGGATGGTGCTACCTACTTCTACAGTGGGTCCTTCATCCCCAGTAAATTAACAGAATCCCTCACAGACATGGCCAGAGACTAAATGATACCCCCTCACCTTAGGGATTTTAGATTCTACAAGGGGGTAATTAACACTGACCATCACACCTTCCTTTCTTAAGTTACTTTGACCAGAATTTTGTCACAACCATGGGAACAGCAACCAATACACACCCTCTCCTACAAGGACTGGCCTTGCCAGGCATACCTTCTGGCTCTTCTTACACCTAGCACCGTTCCCGCAGATGACTTCACTCATGGCTGTCCCACAAGCAGCAAATACTAAAATAACAAAATAGTCAGTTGTACAGGATGATTCTCTGAGCCACCATCTACCATCTTTAGGAATTCTCCTGGGCCTACTGATTGTAGCTGGGTCAGGTGACTGTTAACATTCCCTCAGAGAAAGAGGTGGCAAGGAGGGTCATAGGACCTGAGTATCCGGCCACCTCTCCGAACCAGCTGTATGCAGTTCTGTCCTAACTGTACAAAGCCTGGGGTTCTCTGGCCATGACTATGGGGGGCGGGGGAACTCCAGCTACACAGCTTGATCACTATCCATATTGGATGCAGACCTTCCAACGTGGTTGCTAGTCATTCATCTTACTGCCTCAAACCCCTCACTATTGCTATGGATACAAGCCTAATAAACTCATTGGTTTCTCAGAGTCAACTTTGGTGAAACATTAGAGAAGGGGTAGATGAATTAAAAAAAAAATTATGCCACTACATTTTTTAAAAAAATTTATTCCACTACAGGTAGATAAACTATACCTCTCCCCCAGAGTGGTGCTATTGTATATCACCAATGGAATAGCTGTTCTCTTTTGAGCTTCATCCATCCTTTGGGCAAGATAGCTGCGATTCAGCTTCTGCTGGTAGATATGGAAGTCACTGCAGGATCCCCGGAATGAAGTCTGGGCACGCGTGTGTCAGTTAAACATCCTGAGCACTTGGCAGAGAAACTCTCTTCTAAGGAGATGTTTTATGATATGTGGTGTGGCAGGCAAAGGAATTCAAAAGTGTTCAACCACAACAGGAAACTGGCTAAATAGCTGTGATATACACGTGCAGCTGAAGCGCACACCATTATCAATAATTTAGACTTCTAAATAATCTGAAGTGTCTGGACACGTTTATAATCAAACATTAAGTAATAAAGCAGGATATGAAATAATCTTTCACGCAAATAATTATTCCAATTGTGTTTAAAACACACAGATACATAAATATGAACGAGGAAAGGATGGAACCCAAAGCAAGCATATTCATCACCAATGCTCTTACACACAGCTGTTACTTTTTTCCCGTGTGCATTTTCCATTGCTCCATATTTCCTTACCAGACATATGTATTAAATAGGGAACCTTCCTACTTCTTAAATAAAAACAGTATTTAAAAGTACTGAGGCACCATACCACACATCTACGGTAAGTAACTCCTGCATTTCAGCATGACATGTTATCTACAGATGTGGTGGAGCTGCACTCAGTATTCTGAGGTGCATGCATTTCAGCATGACACTGCTGTCTACAGATGTGTGGAGCTGCGCTCATAGCATCCTGAGACTCATGCGCTGGATACATAGGCTGGATACACCTACTCTAGATGTTGACTGTCTCCCAGTCAGGTACTATCAGAAGGTGGTAGAATTGTAGATGGTGGGACAGAGGAGAGGTCCTTTGGTCAATGGGAGCAGTCCTTAAGTCAAGGGAGATCCTTAGGCCAATGAGATTGTACCCTTGAATGGGGAATGTGAGATCCTGACCCCTTCTTAGCTCTACTTCTGTTTTCTTGTTGTCTTAGTCACTGTTCTATTGCTGTGAAGAGACACCATGACCAAGGCAACTCTTACAAAAGAAAGCTTTTAATTGGGTGCTTGCTTACAGTTTCAGGGGCTTAGTCCACCATCATCATGCCAGGGAGCATAGTGGCATGCAGAGCAGGAGCTGAGAGTTTGCATAATGATCCAGACAGGCATGCAGGCGGGGGGGGGGGGTGGACAAGGGCTTCTGAAACCTCAAAGCCCACCCTTAGTGATACACCTCCTCCAATAATGTCACACTTCCTCCAACAATGCAATCTCTCCTCCAATAAGGCCACACCTACTCCAACAAGGCCACACCTCCTAATCCTTCTAATCCTTCCCAAACAGTTCACCAACTGCAGACTAAGCATGCAACTATATGAGTCTACTGGGGCCAATCTTATTCAAAACACCACAGTGAACAAAACCATTTTTGTTCCACCAGCCATTATCACCATGGTTATACCATCACAAACAGCCTCTCAGTTATGATATGCAACCTTCAGATCTGGGACCCAAACTGACCCTTTTCTCTTTGCAAGTTGGTTATCTCAGGTATTTTATTATAGTCAGGGAAAGACAACTAACATGGGAGCACAGAGAAATTAGTTAGAGATAGGCAGCATTCGGACCTGGCAAGACTCAGAGCCAATGTCAGAGAAAATTTTTCTTATTCTAACAGCCCTCAGAGCCAAAATGATGGGCAGATTTTCCTCTTAAATAAAATCTGAAAAATAATATTTGATTTGACGCTTGTTGGAATACAAGTGTCCTCAGCTCTTGCAAGCATATGTCAGAGCAGCCACTCAAGAGCAGACCCCTCAAGAGTTAGCAGTTTCCATGACAATGTGTTAGCAAATCATTTAGTAAATACTTGAAATTTCTCCTCCACTGGTGATTGTGAGTGTTGGAATGGTCTGACTCATGACAGTTAAGTTCTATATCCTCAGCTTAGTGCCTGAGCAGGCTGAAAAAAGTGGTCCCCAGACTGCGAACTTTTCCTCCAAGCCGCTACTTTCAAGCATGCTTGGAGCCCATTGCAGCAGGAAGACTTCTGGATAGTTTAAGTGTCATTTCCCTACACTTGCTTCTGACAAAGCAGGGCTGGGGACAGCAAGTCTGGGAGTTTGGTGACAGTGAGGAAGATAGGCCCTATTTTTTAGACTTCTCAATAGATGTGATACCAACAGACAATATTAGCTCAATGAAAAGCACCTCACAAGCCTGCTGGTCCCCTCTCTGATACCAGCATCATCAGCTGGGAGTGGGAGGGAGGGGCACATTACTGCCAGTACATATGTGCATTCTTAAAAACCTGGCTAAATTCTTTTCCCACTTTATGAAGTCTTATCAAAAGAGACAGAGATTGACACATGACAACAGCCAGCTTACGGATAAATAAGGAAATCTTGTCTAAAAGAGCAGCCACAGGCCATGAACACTTGTTTATGATGCATTCCACGACACTCCCCTTGGATCACCCACCATGCAACAGTGCCAATCAAGACTCCTCTCTGTCTGCCATGTGTCCTCATGCACATCCCCTGTGCCTTCTCCTCTCTCCTAGGAGACAAAGCTTGCACAACAGCAGCACAATTTACCTTGTAGAAAGCAGCATGATACACCTGCCACATGAATGAGTCAGCTCAGGATAGCTGTTGTTCCTGGTATATAAAGCGTAGAAGCTTAACAGGAAACACCCATCTTCAAGGTCTTTGGATGAGACAAGCTATTTCACCTGAGCCCCTCCTGTTTGGCCACCACCACCCACATCCTTAGTGGTACCAAGTCTCAGGCCGGGGTCAGAAATCAGGAGTCAGACATGGAGACAGGCAAGGTTTTGAGCCAGCTTGTGACTTTCCACCACCACCTCCAAATATTTAAGTGGAGGATATAATTCTCAGTGGGGTCACATTTGGAGTTTGGCTTTTAGGAGGTACTGAGAGTTAAATGAGGAATAAGGGTGGGATCATAACAGGAGGGATGGTGGAAGGAGAAAGAGGAGAAGAAAGAAGGGGAGAAGGAACATGGAAGGAGGGCAAAAGATTTCAGAAGAGGAAGAAGAGTAGGAAGAAGAGACATAGTCCAAGAGAACAACAGAAAGAGAGAGGGAAGAAGTCCAGAAGGAGAAGAGAAGGAGGAAGAGGAAGAGAAGCAAAGGGAGGAGGAGACTGGAGGAGAGCTCTCTCTTTCTACATGGGCTCAGGTGAGGACAGAGATATGTGGGGGGCAAATGACAGAAGAGACCACTGCACATTCTGCTCAGAATGAGGATGAGTCCTCTCCTAAAGGCAGCCTCTGGAGCCAGAAAGGGGAAAGTTGGAGGGGCACTGCTGGCAATCTGACAAAAGGACACAGCATAGGGACCCTAAAATGTTTGCTAAAGGAATGGCATGTTCTCCATCTAACTGGAAACCTAGCATGCCCAAATGCAACACAACATCTGTTTAGTTGCAAAGAAAGGGGCGGGAGCAAGCAAGCTGCTGGCATCAGACAACAATGCCTTGAAATGACAGGAAAAGTCCTGCCTACATTTTCCCTGATTGCATCCTGCCAGTTCCACATACTGACTGGAAACTCCTGCCTAGGGTTAGGGCAGGCTCCTTCATCCATGGATGTTGCATGCATGCCTGGTGTGGGCACAAGTCTTTACAAAGTTTACCATTTCAGAGGGGGAAAAAAACTCTTAGGGACCTTGGAAGAGTAGCTGTTGCAATAAAACAGCTAATACCTCTCCTAAAACGCGTGCCCACTCAGAGTCTGGCTGCTATGGTGGCTGTACAAAAGGATCCCAGTCTTCAAAAAGTGACCTGCATGTGTCTCAAAGAGGGACAAGAGCCTGAGTCCAGAAGAAGGAGCTCAAATGCTGGGCTAGAATGTTTTTTACAAATTCTGGTTGAGCTGGAGAGATGGCTTAGTGGTTAACAGCACTGACTGCTCTTCTAGAGAACCGGAGTTCAATTCCCAGAATCCACAAAAGAAAGAAAGAGAGAGAAGAAGAGAGAAATACATCTTAGCCAGATATGGTAGTGCACACCTTTAATCCCAGCACTTGGGAAGCAGAGGCAGGTGGATCTCAGTGAGTTTAAAGTCAGCCTGGCCTACAAAGTAAGTTCTGGGACAGCCAAGGCAGAGAAACCCTGTCTCAAAAAAAAAAAGAAAAAAGAAAAGGAAAGAAGGAAAAAAGCAAAGCAGGAAGGAAGGAAGGAAGGAAGGAAGGAAGGAAGGAAGGAAGGAAGGAAGGAAGGAAGGAAGGAAGGTGCTGGTTGAGAGGTGCTGCAAGAGGGGTGACTGATAAGAAGAAATAGACAGAGCCTCTCTCTCTCTCTCTCTCTCTCTCTCTCTCTCTCTCTCTCTCTCTCTCTCTCTCTCTTTCTCTAGTGAAACAACAATGTCTACTCCTATAAAGCACCAATAACAAACCAAAGTTGGTTTCTACCAGAGTCCAGTTTATGAAATCAATGAGTTGATTGAGCTTGCTTACAGAGCAGGGTAAGGGGTTTACCACAGGAGTACAAATGACCCCAAAGAGCCATACTGGAAAGTCACCCCCAAACATTGATGAAGACTTCCCCTCAACTGCTTCACCTAAAGTCCCCCCTTCAGTTAAGCTTCCACACACTATACGGCAGAAGGACACACAACAAGCCCGGGGGTACAGGATGGGGAGTGGCTGAGATTGGGTGATACTCTGGTGGCCCCCTCACACCACTTCAATGAGAGGGACTGTCAGCAGTAAGCAGGCCAGATCTTAGGTAGTTTAATCTCATGTGCTCTGCTGAGGATGGTTTCTGCTGTACTCAGAGGACAACCTTACACAATAACCTCCTCCTTCCAGCCCTAGCTGGGAGACCCTCGTGCCATGCAGCCAGGACATTGTAAGGTGCCACAGTGTCCCTAGAAGTCCTCCATTCATAACTGAGCATCCTGCAACTTTCTCAATCAGGACAGCTACTCACCAAGGGCCAGTTCATGCTCTACTGAGGCCTCACTGTAGTTTAGAGAAGGGACATCAGGTACCTGCCCTGGACACTTAGGTTAGTTCCAAATAGATTGCCTACAGCTACATGCTCCCTCCCCCAAGGGATGCTTCCTACTGCCTGCAAACGGGCACCGTGATAAAAACCCAGCTGGGGAAAAGGGTAGGGCCCACAGCAAGCCTGGTTCAGATGGTGTGGGGACAGTTGCCCTGTTCTTCGCCCCGGTGGGTGTGTCTGTCCTCATTCTCACTTCTTGCAGCCTCTCCTCCACTTTGAACATAAGGGTGAACTTTGCATACATCAAACCTGACCAGCTCCCCTAAGCTTAAGCCTGACCCTCAAGGCATCTTGGACCAGGTTTATATAATATCCTTGGCCTCATATAATCTTGTCTTGTACACATCAACCTTGATAATTCCTTATCCTTGTGACAAGTTCTCATACCACTGGGCCTTTATATGAGCCAACTGTTCATCCCCAGAATGTCCTCTGCACCTCTAAATCTTTAGCTTGTATCTTCTCAGAAAAATATCTACACTGTTCTCTCTCATCTCCTACAGATGGGACCAACTGTTCCCCATTGAGCCTCCCCCCATCTGACCCCTTACCATATCATAATATTTTGATTTTATATATATTTATGTTTGCCTTAAACCAGTTTTTCCATGAGCAACTTAATAAGAAAGCTAAGATCTTATTTGACTGTGTTTTCTTAGCCCGGAGCATACTGCCAGGCACAACTTAGGAATGGTAATTATTTGCCAGTCGATTGGTTGATTGGTTGATTAAACTTACCTCCTCCAAACCCGTCCATATGAGTATATATATATTTCCTCAAAGTTTTTAGCCATTACAAATGAATGACAAGATGACTCTCTGAATTTCTGAACACGCGGCCGCTGGGCTGGAGCCTTGGTGATGTTGCTGTCAGCGTGCCCTTCTTTGCTGTTGATTTACTTTAAAATGCAACTCAGAGATTTAAAGTTCGGAGAAGAATGCAGCCTCGTCTCCAGTCTGTCCTCAAACATCTATCACCAGCCGGCAGAGGAGATGTGACTGTCATCTCCCCAACCCAACAAGACGATTTTTTCTCAGCCACAATGCAAGCCCAGTGAGCCATACAATTGTGGTGAATTTCCTATCAACATCCTGTGCCATTTTTCAGAGAATATGATTCTATCTCAAAGTAAGTGCAACAGTCTGGAACACATTTCCCCCCAGTGCCTAACTCTCAGTTTCCTATAAATACCAGCTGGCCTTCCGGGCAGCGCCATGCCTTGGGATAATCACACAGGTCTCCATGATGGCGTGGCCTTGAGCAGTGTCAGAAGGTACTGAGAATTTACATGCCTTATCATGGCATTGCTAATGGGGCCTCGGGCAGTTTGCTGAGCCTGAAGTTGTGTCAAACACCTGTGTCTGGAATCCCACAGATGGGAGAAAAAGAGAGGGAGGAAAAGAAGGGAGGCAGGAGGCTGGGGTAAAATGGGGTGCAGATTGAACAAAAGTATGTATAGATTAGAGAAAACAGAATTTGGAGAGGAATTTAAGTCTTCTGATAAAAGAAACCAGTTTTCATTAGGTAGAGAAGAAACCAGAAGTATATTAGCTACCTGCTGCTGTGTAACAAACCATCCCCAAAGTGTATTAGCATTTAAAACAATGAACATTTATCATCTCAGAGTTTCTACTGTCAGAATGTAGGCAGAGCTAGTCAGGTCCTCTGTTTCAGTGTCTCAGAAGGCCACAGCTGAGATCTATGTCAGTGCTGCAGTCGTAGGCAAAGGTTCCCCAGGGGAAGGCCTGTTCCCTTACATGGGAGTGAGCAGGTGCTGGTCCATGGGGCCTGGTAGAACTCAGCCTTGGTTCTTAATGAGCGATTGTTCAGAGGCCCCACGTCACTCACAGACATCTCCAGAGTCTCTCGCAGCATGCTAACTTGCTTCGTCACAGTGACCACCAAGAAGGCAAGAGCCACGGCCTGCGAGAGAGCCCTAACACCTGGTTAGTTTCTTCAGGAAGTAACTAACACAGTAGCTAACACAGAGATTTAGAACAATACTTTGACTTTTAAAGTGAATGAGACAGAACGCTGCCGGAGGACCTGGGATGGAGAAGTGGCGTAACTATCTTATGGCTTACCATGCCTCTTCTGAGTATTGGGCGGAAATACTTTCATGGGGTACAAGGGTAGAAAGAGTGGGCTCAGCCTGGAGGCTGAGTTTCTCTCTATTCTAGCTGAAGACTGGTGATGACGTCATCCACAAGGACAGTGGAAAAGAGATGCAGATGAACATTCTAATATATTTTGCAGGCTGGATGTGGAATGTGAGCAACGGAAAGAAACCAGGGAAGGTCTCAAGGTTGAAGACATAGTAGCTAGCACTGTGGATATAAAGATTGAGAGAGAATAGTGAAATATCAGGGCGACCTTCCAGACACAACCTGCATGGCATACTTCTGTTGTTTCACTACAACTCCCCATGTGTGACTCCTTTCAAGTCATACACTTAAGCAACAGCCTAGTCATGTTGCAGGGTCACCAGTTTTTCCTGTCCCATGGAGCATGCGACTGTGTAAGTCAGTATCCTATCATGCAAGGAAGAAAGACATTACAAGACAAGGTACTTAAAATCAGCCCACAATACACATTTGCCTTGTGTCAGACAGTGTTCAGGTGTCTGTATGTAACATCTGGGGTGGGGCTTCTGGGATCTCCAGCAAATGGAAAACTGTGGCACGTAAGCTTCTTGGAAGTGGGTTGTGGCCATTGTCTCCCTGCGTGCCTACTTCTCTGCATTAAGAGACTCATTAACAGCTGGGTGGTGGCACACACCTTTAATCCCTGCACTTGGGAGGCAGAAGCAGGTGGATCTCTGTGAGTTCGAGGCCATCCTGGTATACAGAGCTAGTTCCATGACAGCTAGGACTGTTACACAGAGAAACCCTGTCTCAAAAAAACCTGGAAAAAGAAAGAAAAAGATAAAAAGATTCTCAACAACAGGAGTTAAGTCTGGAACTCTAATACAACAGTCACCATGAGCAGCAGAGCCTCTGCCTGCATGTGATTAATGATAGGAACTTTACTATCCCATGAAGCTGCCGTTCTATGGCTGGTTTTAGAAAGACCTCCCAGCAACCAAAGTGATCCTGTAGCTGCCGTCCACTGGCTCCATCTCTCTCCTAAGCCTCAGAGAGTTGAGAATTGCTCCTGAATCTCCATCCCATGCTAGGAGTAATTACAGAATACAGAAAATCTGACTCTTGCTTTTTGATTCGCCCTTGGTAAAAAGTGTTCACACAAACGATAGTTCACTCACCATCTGCCATGGCTAACGATTATTTGCTAAATATTATCTCGCTACTAACACCAGACAGAACAGGAAAGTACAAAGCCCTCACTGAAGTTTTGATTATTTCACTCTGTTGATTACTCTACCCTGCACATGAAGATAGGGAGTCTGGCAGAAGTTGCCACTTCAAAAACACCTTGAAGTAATTAGTGTCAAAATATAATTTCCAAATTAGAGTTGGATCGTGACTCGGAAGACCTAAAACACACTGAGTTTTATTATATTATTAATCAATGAGGATGAGGAAGATGTTTCAGTGGTCCAAAAGATGACTTCAAGAGCAGATACAGCTGTACCAGAAACATGGCAGTGGAGGTGAAAATGGTGGTGACCATTTTAGGAGGGAAGAATGGATGGGTCAGCTGAACCTCTAGCGGACAGGACAGATCCATCATGCATAACCATTCTCCGTAATTCAGAGAGGTGTTAAATAGGTTACATAAACTCAAACAAAATCAGAAACCCAAGAGTGATGTCCCCCAGTCTACAACTAGACAACCAGAGATTTCTACTAAAGCACACATTTCTCCTACTCTCTAGACTAGCCCGTGGAGTGTGTGTGTGTGTGTTGCTTTGTTTTCTTTTCTTTTTTCTTTTGTTTTTTTGTTTGGAGATTTTAGTTGTTATTTGGTCTTGTAGCCTTGGTTTCTTTTGGCTGAGCTGTCAGGGCTGCCAGTCCGTGGTCACTTGGCTACGCATTTCTGGGCTTGAGGTAAGGTTGAACACCATGGCAGGAAGCAATTGGGAGAACAAAGTAACCCATATCTTGGTTGACTGGAAGCAGAGAATGTGACAGGAAGGGGCCAAGGCCACGACAAATCCTTCAAAGAGAACCAGCTCAGTGACTGCTTCCTCCAACGAGGCAAACTTTCTCCAGCTGCTCTAGTTCCTACTAGTCCAAGCACATTTAGATCCATCCCATGTTAAAACCATGGATCCAATCCATGATCTGGAATCACCATCCCAGAAATATCCAGAGGTGTATTTTACCAATCCCCCTTTGTGTGTTTTCCAAGACAAACGACTTGGCCATTAAGAGTCACGTCAGTGCTAAGGGTTGAAGGTGGCTCTTTATCATAGCGCCTTCTGCCAAAATCTACTAAAAGTATCTCCTGACTTTGTTAAAGGCCCAATCACCATGCACTCAGGCTAGACTTTCAACGGCTGCAGCATATGAGAGGAGAGGAGAATAAGAGAAGGTTAGAGAAGAAAGAGTTCAGCCAGGACAGTAAACCCCAACTCCCCACATTTCCTCTGCCAGTAAGAGCCCTTCCTTTCCTCCTGCAGCCTACTTCTCATTCCACAGGAGTTGCGCTAGGGGTTTCAGCCTGGCTGCCCTCCCCCACAGCTCACTAGAGAGGGCTCCATTGTGCAGTGAAAGGAGGCAAGGGGCTTATGCCTGCTTTGGGGTTTTCTGGATGCCTATAGTGGTTCAATAGCCCCTTTGTCCTCTCTCTCTCTCAATAGTTGCTGTGTCTTAAATTATAAATTTTTGGTCTTCCTATTGCATTAGGAGTGTAGGGGAAAATGGAGAGGAAAGGAAAGAAAGGCAACCCATTAAAAACTAAAGGTCCGAAGCTCGCAAGCAGCATTGGTAAGAACTTCACGGGTCTAACCTGCTCTTACTGCCAGCAGCTGAAACAGGAGCTGCCTTGAGAGGTGAGCAATAAAGAAGACACTTAGCACTTGATCTCCAGAGAGGCTTTTGGCCACACTCGCTTGCCCCCTTCACCAGAGTCCCTGGCTTCTGTATAATCCATAGAAAAAGGAGACATGGGGACACATTTGCATGGGTCAGACAGGCCTCTTATTAAATGAGTTTTCCCCAAATGTCAATGTTCAGCTGATGGAGAAATGCTTAAATATTTCATCAATTTCAATGGGATGTCAATTTCTCTTGCCAGGCAAAGTGGCCTTCCAGGCTAATCTGGAGTGATGCAGGGGAGAAGTCAATTCCAAAACAGAAGCGGACTCAGACTCATGAAGCTTTCCTCCCACAGGCTGCTCGTCTACCCCTTCCACTGCCCCCACGTGGCTACCAACTCTGACTCAGAAACTAGAAAAAAATAAAGGGTCCCATTTCTGGCATGTGCATGCATGTATAGTATATGTACATATGTGTAGGCATGTTTGCATGTGAGGAGGCTCATGGGTATATGTAGATATGCATATACCTGGACACATGGAAGCCAGACATTGACACTGACTGTCTTTTTTTTTTAAAGATTTATTTATTTATTATGTACACAGTGTTCAGCCTCCATGTATGCCTGCAGGCCAGAAGAGGGCACCAGATCTCATTACAGATGGTTGTGAGCCACCATGTGGTTGCTGGGAATTGAACTCAGGACCTCCGGAAGAGCAGTCAGTGCTCTTAACCTCTGAGCCATCTCTCCAGCCCCTTAATGTCTTTCTTGATAACGTTCCACATTACATATTGAAGGAGCATCTCACTTGAGCCCAGAGCTCGCCACTTCTGCTCGTCTAGCTACCGGCTTGCCGAGGGGAATATCCGTCTCTGTCCCTGGGCACCGGAATTAGCTGGGACACCAAGCTCATCTGCATGAGTTCTAGGAACCAACCTCGGGTCCTCACACTTCTTGGGCAAGCACTTTCCCCACTGAGTCACCTACCAAGCCGGAGTCCGTTTCTGTTCGTCTTTCCCCTCTTACTCTTCTCCCTTTCTTCTTGAGATCAGTGCTTGTCTTATAAATCCCTATATTCAGTGTCTTGCTCAAAACCCAGCCCCTAGTCAGGGCTAAGGCAATATTTGTTTAGCCAAATTGAAATCCACTGACTTGTTCTTCATTCACTCATCCAACATTTACTTGATCCCTACCCAGCAGCAAGTTCCCGAGCTAGGAGCTGGGCCATGGCAGTGAATCACACAAGCCTTTGGCTTTCAACGGGCTTCAATTTTTTAAAAAAAGAGGGAAGTAGTAAATAAATACTCGGATAAATGACATCATTAATAAATAATCTGATTTTATGTAGAAATGGGGATTTGAGGGAAAAGGATGTTGATAAAACGCTGAGTGGCAAGCGAGGCGGGTCAGACCATTCCACCCACCTTCACCCGTGGGAAGGACGCAAGCTTCACGTAAGTATGCTCTGGGTAGCTGCCTGGCCTTCCACAGAGCACTTGTTGGACAAGTGGAGAAAGCTAAATAAAGCAAATTGTCTCCTCTCAATGCCACAACCCTGTCACTCTCTCAAGGACATGGAGGGAAATACACCAGCATTACCGGTCATCAGCCATGGCTCCAGGCCTTCATCAAGTGATTATCTGATTTAGTCTTTAAAATATAACCTTCAAAACGTAATCCTTATTTTGCTCTTGTCCCATGAATTGAAATGCAGATGTCGAAAGTCACCGAAGTTACGCAAGACCACCGACTTGCGCAATGGTGAAATCAAGATCGGCATCTAATTTTCTTGCGCTCTAAAACTCCTGTTTTATGTGCTTCATCATACCAGTCCCGGGCCTGAAGCATCATTCCAGACACAGTAGAGACCATAAAATGGTCAGAGAGCAGCGTTTAATGTCCTCAAAGAGATCCCAAGCTCACTGGGCAAATGAATGTATTCACATAGTTATAACCAAGGCAAAGAAGAGAGATAAAAGGCGATGGGCTGGGATGAGCCAAAAAGCACTATGAAAAGGTGAAATGGGTCCATAAAAATGGGATGGGCTTGGAAAGCAAAGAAGAAAGTGGAGGAGAGGCAGGAAACTGTCCGTAAGTAGAGCATCCACGGGGTGTAATGCATATAGAAGTTGTAGAGATAAGTGTGACCTCTGCTGTGTGAGAAAGAACAGAACCCACTCAAACTCACAAGAGAACTAGAATACAATGTGCCTCCCCCAGAGAGGAGTTTATACAGCTACACACATGGTCAGATAATGAAAACTTTTATATTTTATGAAGCCTGGCTCACTTCATCACTAAACAGTGACAACATTCTGGTGGCAGATTCCACTTTGGCTTTGCCACATTCCACCAGTGTTCCTAAGCGAGCTACAATCTTGCCAAAATAAAAGCGCAGCAAAGAGCTTCATAGCCCACTCCATCGAGAGCAGCATAATCTCTCAGACCCTCTGCTCCTTCTTCACTAAAAGAGGTGGCAAAACGAAGACTTCAAAGTCGTTGTTAAGATTGGCAGATGTCATCACATGGACGCGTCTGTCTAGGGCCTACCCCATACCAGGTACAAATGTCAATCCAGTTCCGATCTCCCTCCACTCCCTTTGCCTCATTTGTATAAATCTTTACTGGCACGCAGAAACTCAGCTACTAACTTCTTCTCTCTCTCTGTTCAGTCCATGCATCCCATGAGCATTAGCCAACTTTCTAACTCAACAAACCATTCATATCTATCTATCTCTCCCGTCCATTCCCCATGACTCCTCACCCAGTTATCCTCTATGACTTCCTAGCTCACATCTGGGCTTCACGTTTGCACTCTCTAGGATCATGCTTCCTAAACACCCTTGAACGATGCCTCTGTGGTACATCAGAGGAAAACAATAACACTTGAACTTCACAGGTTGCTCTGATAGCACCTGGTCAGCCATGGAGTCCTTGAGGTTACAGAAGAACTGGCAAAGAAACAGCAAAACAGAAAATTATGCTAAAGTTGATTATTCTATATAGCATTCACTATGTGTAATGGTTGTAAAACCTACATCAGTGATAATGGGCATCACGTGTTTAACTAGCATCACCTTCCGAGCCCCAGGCATATTCTGGGAGAGGTCAGATCAAAGGCACTTCCTAAGAACTTTAGAACCAAGAAATCGCTCTTCATCAAAATCAGAAAAACACAGCCCAACACACACAAAAAAAAAAAGAGAGAAAAACAAAGTTCAGAAGGGAATATTTGGGTTGCAGAGTCACTAGGGCATATATCACTAGGGCCAGAGACAAAATGAAATAGGCTACCTTGAAGCAATATCCTGAGAAACCAGCTGACCACATCCTGACCCAAAGAGGTCTTGTCCCAAAGACACTTTGTGAATGGGGATGGGTGTGTGAGGACCAAACTGGATGGAAAGGAATGCAATGGACGAGCAGAGGGTGAGGAAGACAAGCCATCTATCTGTTCAACACAACCACAGCATCAAGAGAAGTAGGTGTGCCAACCAGCAATCGTCCTCAAAAATGCTGTGTTTAGCTGCGATAGGTTAACTTTCATCTAGGGAATCCTTCCCCATTCAAAATTACAGGCTGGAAATCTCTACACCCTCCTAATGGACTTGGAAGCTTTGAAGTTCTATGACTTGGAGTAGAAGACCAAAGGCTCTATTCTCCCTCTCATACTCTTGCCACTGAGCATAGTACTCAGCACCAAGGGGGTATAAGTTACTTTTCTCCCTGCTTTGACAAAATGTCTGGTAAAATCAACTATGAAATGGAAGGGTTTGTTTTGACTCTGAGTGAGAAGGTTCAGTCCATCATGGAGACAAAGGCAGGCCACGAGGAGGATGAGGAAGCTGTTTACTAATGTCTGCAGATTCTCCCCTCCAGGAACATCACCAAGGCTCACAGTCCCACCATCCCCACAGTAAGTGTGAAGATTGGACACCAATGAGGGAGAACAAGGAAGGAGCTGGAGAGGCCCAGAGAGCTTCTGCTAGGATTTCTGGCCTCCAAATAGACAAGCAAAGCAAGTATTGATGCTACCATTACAATGAATGCAGCCATGGAAAATGACCTTTCTTGTCCACTAGTGGAAGCTTTCCAGCCATTCTCTCTCACAGCAAGAATGCCTTTCCAGTAAGAAAAAAACCACCACACCACTGCCTTGAATTTGCATTGCAGTCCTTGAGATCAGAAGGAAATATAAAACATCTGGGAATGACTGACCGACATCCAAGGAAGAGCACAGTCCCTCCACTCCTTGCTGGTATTCAGTTCCCAGAGAGGCCATGTTCACGAGCACCCCTTGGCCTTTGTATAGACTCTCCTTTCCTCTAGTAGAGCTCCCTGAGACTTTACCAGTGCGGCTTGTACCTTTTCTTCCATCAGATCTCAGTTTACTTCCCTCCTTAGAGAAGCCTGGACCAACCTCCACATAGATGTCCCATACATGGTGACTTTTATCTTAAGCACTTGCTCATTTTTCACAATTGCATGTATCTTTGGTGTGCACCAGCCCATAAGCCTCATGGCAAAAGAGAATACTGTTGCCCATGCCTGGCACCTAACAGAAACTTACTAAACTCATTCACTGACTAAGTCACTAAATGAATGCATGGATGAATAACTGAATGAACAAATGACTCCATTCCACAATTTTACCCATGAAATTAATAGTCACTGGTGGCTTTTGTTACTGGACATTGTAACAGGAATTGTATGCGTATATTTATAGATATATATATGGAATGACATATGATCTATGAAATTTTTATATTATATATAAGTGTACTTTAAATAGTTACATGTTAAATATCAAAATAGTTTTTACTTATGTAAGGTATATATATTATATACACTTATTTATACAATAGCAAACATATATCTTCTATGTGTCTGATAACCTGTATAAAATATTAATGCATATATTTAATCTGGTCCAAGTCTCAGAACTTCCCATAGGATAGGCATTATCATCAGCTTGTTGCAGCTGAAGAAACACCAATACAGAGGTCAAACAGCTTTCAAGGTCATACAGGTAATGAATTCTAGCTGCTTGTTACTGCCCATCAAGGCTGGTGGAAAACGAATCTCAGGTCCAGGATTTATCAGTGTCCACATGCTCCCTCCTTGGGACACTAGGGAAGTGTTAATAGAAATGGGCTCATTTTCTTCCCCCGTCTGTGTCTAGCTACACTGAGTCAGTGCCCTGGCCGCCCTGCGCTGTCAGTGGCAGCCAGTAGGAGTCTTCCTTCTCCCAGCACTATTGGGCATCTCCTAGGATGTACCCCTCCAAGAAGAAGAATTTGCTGAGGGTCTGCTCTCTCTCCTGGGACTAATCTGCCTTGAAGTAAATGTGAAGCATTTTCACTAAAGAAAACAAGCTTAGAAACCCCCAAAGCCAAACATCTCCAAGAATTTAAATGGTGCCATATTTCAGACTGAGGTAGAACAGATTGTGGTCTGCCCTTGCCGAGGCATCAGCCAAGGGTGGTGCAGGCATACCGGGGGTCAGAATGTTATCAGTGCTCTAGTCTAGAGCCCTGAGATGTGACTATAAATACCACCAAGGATTCTATGTCAAAAGCCTGGCTCTGTACTGAATGCCTATCACCTTCCAGAAGGAGTATCCTGTTCATTTCCTGTGAGTTCAGAGACAGTACACATGTAGCCTCAGATCTCCCCATCATCTTTGCCCAAAATCATAGGACTCTCCTCTCCCCAAAGAGCAGAATATGTTCAAAGGGTGTCTCAGCTCTCTTCACACTGCTGGTGTGGGGCCCCCCACTTGTGTGCACATGTACGGGTACCCATGTGCACATGTAATAGGATGCCAGAGACAGACATTAGATGTTTTCCTCTATCAGCTTCCACCTTACATTTGGGACTGTGGCTCTTAGTGAACCTGGAAGTCAGTGATTTAGCTCGACGAGGTGGCCAGCAAGACCCAGGGACCCTCCTGTCTCTACCTCCCCAGCACTGGAATTATAAACACACACTCACACCTGGCCTCCTTTTTTAAGACTGTATTTTATATGTGTGTGTCTGTCTATGTATCTGTATGTGCCTGTGAGTGAGTGCACAGTGAACAGAGTCCAGGAAGGGGGTGTCATCAGATTCCTAGAGTCCGGAATTACAAGTGTTTGTGAGCCACTCAAAATGGGTGGCTGGGAACCAAACTCGTGTCCTCTGGGTGAGCACTCTTAACAAATGAGTCATTTTTCCAGCCCAACACTTGCCATTTTCAAATGGATTCTAGGGTCCTCATGCTTATGGAGCAAGCATCTACTGAATGAGCCTCCTCCCAGCCATGACATGTCAACACTGCATGCCCGCTGAACTTTGCCCTGTGCTTTGTAGACTCAATGACATCCCAATCTCCAGCTGCCACCCGTGCCTCTCCCATATCAGGACAGTCAAAAAACGTCTCCATACTCTGCCAAATGTCACCCGGGGAGTATACCTCTCTGAATCCCTGTGTCAAACCTCTGATAGACCCAGGTGAGGGAGAGGAGCAGGTGAGAAATTCTAGTTGGAATTGCTTGGAAGCTGCAGGTATGGGATCTTGAGCCTCACTTCTGAAATTAGGTTAATTACAATCAACTCTCAGTTGCCTGGGGGGCCAATTATCTACATTAGCCCAGCCCCCACCCTGCACTACTGGCATTTCACAATAGCTGGCACACCAGGGAAGAAGGGATGTTGCTCACAGAGCATGCAAACCCACAGGAAGGTAGGGCTATTTGTTGTCTTTAGCTGGACGACCTCAGCTTGTTAATCTTCTTGCATCTGGCTGTGTTTTCATGCTACCCAGATTCCCCTGGCCCTGGAAGCTGCGACACCAAAGTTCTAATGCAGCTTCTGTCCCTGCAAGCACCAGCTAGTGCCTCTTTCTAGCAGAGAAGAGTAGCCAGGCCTCTTCCTGGGGACCAGACCAGACAGAACATCACAAGAGACGAGGGCACAGAATAACAGGTGCACAGAAAGAGTGAGCTCCGATCTTATTTCTAAAACTGAAAAGAATAAAATCGGCTCCCTCTGACTCCACCCCTGGTTCCTTCCCCATCTTAGACAGTGGGGGTTCCAACCAGGGCAATAACTACCTTTCCCACCATGTCACCATCCACACCCTCCTCACCCAGAACACAAAAACACACCCCGACTCCCCAGAAATCTTCTCACTAAAATCACTTGTCACTGACTTTAATTACCACCTTCCTCCTTGTCTGGGATTCAGACCCACGAACTCAGGGAAATCGTCTCTGTATGCTTCACACGTATCTCTGTCACATGGCCCATCATAGGTGTTCTGAGCACTTGTTGATCAAAGGGAGACCCAAGTGAATCTCATTTCACTTCTGAAGGACATTTCCAGCTGGCGCCTCCCCTGGAGTTCTTCCCTTTTCGAGACAATCTGATGCATCCAGGCTGATATGTAGCTGACTTGCTATCTAGCTGGAGATGGCCTCAAACTCCTGGTCCTTCTGCCCCCACCTCCCAAGTGAGAGCTGAGATCGAGTTGTCACCATGTGACGTCACCATGCCTGATGAGTCTTCTCTTGAAGTACATCTTCCCTTCAGCTGCTGGTTTTTCTCCCTGAGACCTCCATTTCAATATCTTTTATTCATTTTTTTCCTTATCTTTTTTATTGATTTTTATTGAGCTCTTCTACATTTTTCTCTGCTCCCCTCCCTGCCTCTCCTCTCCCCTTCAACCTTCGCCCAAGGTCCCCATGCTCCAAATTTACTCAGGAGATCTTGTCTTTTTCTATTTCCCATGTTGATTAGATCTATGTATGTCTCTCTTAGGGTCCTCATTGTTGTCTAGGTTCTCTGGGATTGTGATTTGTGGGCTGGTTTTCTTTGGTTTATGTTTAAAAACCACTTATGCGTGAGTACATGTGATAATTGTCTTTGTAAGTCTGGGTTACTTCACCCAATATGATGTTTTCTAGCTCCATCTATTTGCCTGCAAAATTCAAGATGTCAGTTTCTACTGTGTAAATGTACCATGTTTTACTTATCCATTCTTCAGTCAAGGGGCATTTAGGTTGTTTCTAGGTTCTGGCTATGACGAACAATGCTGCTATGAACATAGTTGAGCACATGGCATGATTAAGCACCCTTTGGGTATATAACCAAAAGTGGTATTGTTGAGTCTTGAGGAAGGTTGTTTCCTAATTTTCTGAGAAATTGCCACACTGACATCCAAAGGGGTTGTATCATCTTGCACTCCCACCAGTGATGGAGGAAGGTCATTGGCTAATAAAGGAACTGCCTTGGCCCATTTCATTGGTTAGAAGATAGGTGGGAGGAGTAAACAGAACAAAACGCTGAGAGGAAGAGGAAGAGAGCTCAGACTCGACAGCTCTCCTCTTGGGAGCAGACGCCTCAGCAGAGACGCCATGCTCCCAGCTCCCGGGAAGATGCACGCGATGAAGCTCCGACCCAGGATGGACATAGGCTAGAATCTTCCCGGTAAGCGCACCTAGGGGCGCTACACAGATGATTAGAAGTAGGCTAAATTAATATGTGAGAATTAGCCTAGAAGAGGCTAGATAGGAATGGGCCAAAGCAGTGTTTAAATGAATACAGTTTGTGTGTTGTTATTTCGGGGCAAAAGCTAGCCGAGCAGGCGGCTGGGGTGTTGGGGACGCAGCCCCGCCGCTCCTTATTACTACACACCAGCATTGCAGGAGTGTTCCCTTTACCTCACAACCTCTCCAGAATAAGTTGTTATCAGTGTTTTTGATCTTGGCCATTCTTACAGGTGTAAGATGGAATCTCAGAGTTGTTTTGATTTGCATTTCTCTGATGACTAACAGAAATGTTCAACATCTTTTATTCATTTTTATCCTCACAAGAGTTGTACATATTCATGTGTACAGTATGTGTGCCGATCAAACCCAACCTCCCAATTTCTCCTTATTTTCCAGTAGCCTTCTCAATCTGAAGCAATCACAGTCATACCCAGTGTTACCCCAGCACATACCTAGCAAGTCGATTTCTGCAGCACCCCCAGCAACAGCTCTCTGGAGTCTGCCCTGGCACCTTTCTTTTCTAATCCAACAACACTCTGTTCGTAGCTCATCTCTTTGATCCATTTTGCCTTAGCCACACCCCGAGAGGGCAGTCTGTCTGTTCTACCCTACAGTCTTTTGTGCATTAGCTGTTTCTAAGAACACCTGGGGCATCTTCAGAAGAACTTATTCCAGCCTGTGTTGAGTGTAGATTGTAACCCAAAGTTGGCTTATCACAACCTTCCATCCTCCTGGACTGGGTGGATGGCTGGGTTAAAGGATGAACAGTAGTAACCAAAGACTGGCCAGTCGTGGTTCCCACCCAATGCCCTAGGCCAAGATGACTGCTTCAGGGATTTTCAAGTGATCCATTATAAGACATAGCAAGTCTGGTCCAGGATTTGGCTGGCTGGTGATAAGACGCCCTCCTTTTCCCACTGAGTTCAAAGGAAAGGGTATTTGTTCATCCTTCTTCCCTGTGGGGAATGTATACCTGGGGGCGTGGTTCAGCCATCTCACAAAAGTGAAAAATGAGTGGAGAGGAGAGAGATCCAAAGATCAGCATGTCCTTCGGGCCCTGGGATTTCATTATGCCTGAAGGTCCCAATGCTTTCACTGTTAAATGACCAATATTGTGTTCATAGTTTTGAGTGTGTCTTACATAACTGGCCAACCCAGAAAAGGCATTGACTGCTGTGTCACTAGGCCTGAGTTAACACAAAACTATTATACCACATAGCCATGTATTTGTGGCCATTTTTATTTATCACATGGACATGTTACTGGAACTGTATCTCTGAACCCAAATCTGGCCTGATGAGAGGAACTACTCTCCACAGCAAGGCCACACTCGTGTTTCTCACCCCAGATTGTAGATCAGACCCCTAATGATAATCCTATAATGGTGTTAATTTCCTCCACTCCAACCACACCCTGATAGAGAAAAGAAGGGTCTACATGCTTCAGTGGGGAAACTCTCAAAAGACACACGCCATCAATTCCTTCCCTCAAGGCCATGTGCACCATTCCATAGCTGAGAGAGAGAGCACACGTCCCTCTTCTCTCCCTACATCCACTCCAGCCTTCATTGGTAATTTGTTCTCTCCTATAAAATACATCAGCCATGATAGTCAAGAATTCCGAAGCCAGCTCACAAGCCTCTGAGTTTCCAATGCCAGGAAAGAAGTTATGTTTCTCTGAGGAAGCCATGATGTGAGGAAGCTTGGGCAGTGGAAGAGAAGTGTAGAGACAATCTAATGTCATCTGGTTCCCAGACCTCCCAACCGAGTGCAGCCATATGAATAGAAGAACCCTCCTTGAAATAGAAACAGTCATCAAACGTCTCCCAACCAAAAAAAGCCCAGGACCAGATGGTTTCAGCTCGGAATTCTACAAGATTTTCAAAGAAGAACTAATACCAATACTCCTCCAATTGTTCCACATAATAGAAACAGAAGGAACATTGCTAAACTCTTTCTATGAGGCTACAATTACCCTGATACCCAAACCACAGAAATACATTACTAAGAAAGAGAATTACAGACCAATCTCACTCATGAACATTGATGCAAAAATACTAAATAAAATACTGGCAAATCAAATCCAAAAACACATCAGAACCATCATCCACCACGATCAAGTCGGCTTCATACCAAAGATGCAGGGATGGTTCAACATACAAAAATCTGTCAAGGTAATCCACCATAAAAACAAACTGAAAAATAAAAACCACATGATCATCTCATTAGATGCTGAAAAAGCTTTTGACAAAATACAACATTCCTTCATGATAAGGGTCTTGGAGACAGCAGGGATACAAGGAACACATCTAAACATAATAAAGGCAATATATAGCAAGCCAACAGCCAACATCAAAATAAATGGAGAGAAACTCTCAGCGATCTCACTAAAATCAGGAACAAGACAAGGTTGTCCACTCTCTTCATATCTATTCAATATAGTTTTTGAGGTCCTAGCTAGAGCAATAAGACACCAAAAGGAGATCAAGGGGATACAAATTGGAAAAGAAGAAGTAAAATTCTCACTATTTGCTGATGATATAATAGTTTACATAAATAACCCCAAAAATTCTACCAAGAAACTTCTACAACTCATAAACACTTTCAGTAATGTTGCAGGATACAATATTAACTCAAAAAAAATCAGTAGCCGTCCTGTAAACAGATGATAAATAGGCTGAGAAAGAAATCAGAGAAACATAACTCTTCACGCTAGCCACAAATAGCATAAAATATCTCGGAGTAACTCTAACCAAACAAGTGGAAAACTTGTATGACAATAACTTTAAATCCTTGAAGAAAGAAATCAAAGAAGACACCAGAAAGTGGAATGGTCTCCCATGCTCTTGGGTAGGTAGAATTAACATAGTAAAAATGGCAATCTTACCAAGAGCAATATATAGATTCAATGCAATGCCCATCAAAATCCCAGCAAAAATTCTTCACAGACCTTGAAAAAACAGTACTCAACTTCATATGGAAAAGAAAAAGAAAAAAAACTCAGTATAGCCAAAACAATCCTGTACAACAAAAGAAATTCTAGAGGCATTACAATCCTTGTCTTCAAACAGAGCTACAGTACTGAAAACAGCCCGGTGTTGTCATAAAAACAGACAGGAGGACCAATGGAACCGAATAGAAGACCCAGATATCAATCCATACACCTTCAAACACCTGATTTTTGACAAAGAAGCAAAAAAATATCAAATGGAAAAAAGAAAGCATATTTAACAAATGGTGCTGGCATAACTGGATATCAACATGTAGAAGAATTAAAATAGATCCATATCTATTACCATGCACAAAATTCGAGTCTAGATGAATCAAATACCTCAACATAAAGCCAGCCACACTGAACCTTATAGAAGAGAAAGTGGGAAGTACACTTGAACACATTGGCACAGGAAACCACTTCCTAAATATAACCCCAGTGACAGAGACACTGAGAGAAACAATTAATAAATGAGAACTCCTAAAACAGAAAAGCTTCTGTAAAGCAAAGGACAGGGTCAACAAGACAAAACAACAGCTACAGAGTGGGAAAAGATCTTCACTAACCCCATATCAGACAGAGGTCTGATCTCCAAAATATACAAAAAACTCAAGAAATTGGACACCAAAAGAACAAATAATCAAATAAAAAAATGGAGTACAGACCTAAACAGAGAACTTTCAACAGAGGAATCTAAAATGCCTGAAAGACAGTTAAGGAAATGCTCAACATCCTTAGTCATCAGAGAAATGCAAATCAAAGCAACTCTTTGAGAGAGTCCATCTTACACCTGTAAAAATGGCCAAGATCAAAAACACTGATGGACAGGATGTGGGGTAAAGGGAACACTACTGCCTTGCTGGTATGAGTGCAAACTGGTACATCTCCTTTGGATATCTGTATGGCAATTTCTCAGAAAATTATAAAATAACCTTCCTCAAGATCCAGCAAAGCCAAAGGATGCTCAATTGTGCCACAAGGACGTGTGCTCAACCATGTTCATAGCAGTATTGTTTTTCATAGCCAGAATCTGGAAACAACCTAAATGCCCCTCAACTAAAGAATGGATAAGGTACATTGGATGTAAGAATGGATGTGGTACATTTACACAATAGAGTACCACACAGCAGAGAAAAATAATGACATCTTGATATTTTCAAGCAAAGGGATGGAGCTAAGAAACATCATATTGAGTGAGGTAACCCAGACCCAGAAAGACAATTATCACATGTACTCATTCATAAGTAGTTTTTAAACGTAAAGCAAAGAAAACCAGGCTACAAATCACAATCCCAGAGAACCTAGACAACAATGAGGACCCTAAGAGAGACATACATGGATCTAATCTACATGGAAAGTAGAAAAAGACAAGATCTCCTGAGTAAATTTGGAGCATGGGGACTATGGGGGAGGGTTGAAGGGGAGGGGAGAGATAGGGAGGGGAGCAGAGAAAAATGTGGGGCTCAATGAAATCAACTAAAAAAAAGAACTTTAAAGTAGGGTAGGGAGGGAGGGGAGATCAGAACATATTTAAATTTAAATTTTTTTAAATAATAAAATTAAAATACAAAAATATCTTTTTAAAAAAGAGAACCGTTCTTAAACACATTCGCTCCAATATGTCACAGGGAAAACCGAGGTTTTAGCTATGAGAATTCATTAAACTATGCCAGTCATTTCTGCCTTAGGCTCACCCCAGTTGAAACCCCAAACTAAGAGCAGGGAGGCATCTTCCCACCGTGTCTGTCCAATTCATGGTCCAGACTTCTGAACACCTAGAAGCACTGTTGCCCTGTGTCATTAGGTACATATTTTCTTTTGCTTTTTGTTTTGATATATGATTTCAGTAATAGTCTGTGCTAGCCTGATGATCTTGCCTCAGCATCCTGTATCCCGGAGTTACAGGTATATATCACCACGGTCTGCTATGCTACTCTGTATGGGGTCATTTGTTATGCACTGAAGGTGACTGACACACGTGGTTATTGCCTATCTTTGCCAAATTATTCATGAGCTCCACTAAACACCAGCACCTTGTCTCCCAAGTGACCATAGACAGAAACACCTCTCTGTCGAATAAAATGGAGCTATGCATCTTTCCGTCTTCCTCCACTCCTAGAGTCCAGCCTCCAGGGCTCTGCATAGTGTTCGGTGCTAAGATATCAGCATATGTCTGATGAACAAATGGATCTGATTCTGACCTCCATGAGAGCACTCCATAAAGTGCAGACCTGCTAGTGGTTTCGGGGCTCCACAGAAGGAAAACAGCCCTGCAAGTGTTATTGTAATAATCCTGACAGGTTCCAAGCCTCGTCGTCATTAACCATCCCCAGGAGAGCTAGTTAGCAAGCACAGAAGAAAGCCCCCTCCTCGGGGTAGGGAGCGCCTTGCCCTGATGGCACTTGGCTTCAAACTGAACCCACAGTGCCTTCTCACAGAGCCAATCTGTCTATAAAATTGGCGGTTTCTATAGAAACAGAGACTCTGTAGTAAGTGAAGGGAAATTGTACATTCTGCCAGCGTACAGAGATCAATCCTGTTCTTAGACGGGGCCAGGGCTCTTTCACGCTTTATTTTTGAGCATCTCAACTTTCATTTCCACCCCAGCCGTCTCATCTCATATTTATGAAGCTTGTACACTGGTAATCGCCTCCCTTATAGCCCGGCTACTTTGTTAGCTATGACCACAGGCAGGAGTCTACAGGAGCAGTATGGAATCCCCTGTATCCTCTCATGAGTACCACCAAATCCCAACCTCAGAGGCAGAGCTGGGATCTCCTGTATCCCAGGGTGGCCCTGCTATGACAGACACAAGGAAAGACCCATTATCCCCTAGCTGAACACTCTAAAAATTTCTACTTAGTAATCCAGTTCTTGTACAACACGCTACACCGTAGCTTTAGGCAGTCCCCAAGCTCTTCAATATTAATGTGTCTGCAACCTCTGGTTTGCACCCTAAAGTGTACGTAGCTTTCTAACAGGCAAGGTGTTGTATCTGAATTACTCAGGCTGTTTCTGATCATCTACAGAAAAAAATGAGGAAAAAGCACAGGTTGCATTTTAATATTTTAGATGAAGTTTCAAATTTTAAGACACTTATTAACTCATGAAGTGTCTGCTTTTATCTTGATTCACTCTGAAAATAAAATATAATGCTGTATTTTCTTCATCTTAGATCAATTTCATAGTTCTTACTTGAATATGACCTATGGGAACCAGATGTGATTTGCTTTTTTCCTGCTCTAAAAAAGTAGATGGTTGGATGGATAAGAGAACAAAAGATGAATAGATAAATAGACAGAAAAAGCTATGTATGTGTGACCAAGTAAGGCATGGATGGGTGGATGGATGGATGGATGGATGGACGGACGGATAGTTATGAATTATGTTTGTGTGAACTAGTGATGACTATGTGGATGGAGGTAGATGAATTCATGAATAGATGGATGAATGGTCAGTTGATGAATAGCTTATGGATAAATTAATGGGTAGATATATGGGTATGTGGATCAATATATGGATGGACACATTCATGTATAATTATGATACATGGGCAGATGGGGAGGTAAGGATGATTAGTAGATAAATGAATGTATAGGTGAATAGGTGGGTAGATAGATAAATGGAAAGGAGCATAAAGAATAGTAGATGAGTAGATGATAGGCAATTTCTCCACCATAATAATGTTCTAAAATGAGTTGCCTACCTATTTATCATTCCTGGTATTCTATATGCATACCATGTGTCAGGCATGCTGTTGGACAATGAGGATATCCAGTAGCTATGAGAGATGAAGTTCCAATCCTCAAGGAGCTAAGATTGCAGTACCTTGGACTATGAACATACTTCAAAAACCAGAGTGGGTGTAGGGTGGTTGCACCATTTACCCATGGTGCAGGTCTAAGATAGCAGCAAGGAAAAGAGGAAGACAAAGAAAAGACTGAAAAATACCATCAGGCATCAATGCCTGGTTGAGTCACTTATCCCAGAGTCTAAATCCTAGCTCAGCCTCTGTTTCCCCAGCCGCAAATCAAGGATAACTGCACTTACCTCCCATAGTTGCCCTAGAAAATACATGAAATGGTGCAGATAAAAAGCCAGACACATGACCTGACCAAGAAAATACTTTTAACACCAAACCTCCATTCCAGGAGAAGATACCAACACCCTGTTTCCAGCCTTGATGTATGGGCCACAATAAGCAATGGGTGCTATTAGGGTTGCAGAGGAGAAGGAAAAGAGGGGGAAAATATCACCTACCCACCCCTGACTGATCATAACCTCCTTGGAAGGAAGTACCACACCCTGGGAAACAGGTGGATCTGAGAAATGCCATAGCGGTTCAGGGTCCTCTCTGAAACTCTCTCTATAAGACCACTTGACTATGGTAGCCTCACCTAGGCAGAGGCACTGATTACTGCACATTCTTGAATCCACCGTGCCAAAGTTTGTGAATCTCAGGGGGACTAAACAAGATGGACTGAACTCTTAAGAGATTGCTGGGTGACCTTTATTTCCCTTTATTACTGATTTCCCAGCATACCTTGCAAGCTGACCACATATTCAAGTATCTGATCAGAACCTTCTTCCCTAGAGAGAATTATTAAGCAGTATAATCATGAGAAGAGCATCGCTTCATGAGTAGATATCAAAGGGAAAACTGGTAGAAAGCCTGGGTAAACAATCCTAGCTGACTCTCCTGACCCTGATTGAGAAAGAAGTAGTATGTGGATGTGACATCCTGTGGCCTTCAGTGTCATCTGGGATTAATATTATGTAACATGCAAATGTGCCTACTGGACAGCCCTGGCACCCTACAAATTTCAGAATGGTTAGTGGCACATGCTGTCCACAATGACAGCAGCACAAAGCATGTGAAGATGCACAGACAGATGTGTGTTTAAGTCCTGGACCATCTAAGGGTACCTGGGTGTAAGAACAAGGGGTGGGGACAGAATATCTTCCCTCCTTTAAGGCAAGCCAGCACATACAATAGACAGGCGATTACCTCTCTGAGCCTAGCTCACTGCATCAAGGTCCCATGCTCTAAGTGACAATGGGACACTTCCACCTAGAGAAGCTATGTTCACAAAGTCCTTGGGGGGCTGAAAAGGTGGCTCAGAGGTTAAAAGCACTGGCTCCTCTTGCAGAGGTTCCAAGTTCAATTCCCAGCAACCACATGATGACTCACAACCATTTTATAATGAGATCTGGTGCTGTCTTCTTGCGTGCAGGCAGACCACTGTATACATAATAAATAAACCTATCTCTTTTTAAAAAAAGAAGTCCTTGGGACTACAATATTAGAAAAAATAGCAAGGTGGGGCAGGCTGGAAGAAAAGGAAGATGACAAAGGAACGATGAGAGGAAAAGAAGGAAAGCAGGGGAAGAGGGGAGGGTGGACGAGAAAGACGGAGAAGAGGAGAGAGGCAATTGTGGATAATAGGAGTGTAAGAGCCACTGAAAACTCTATTCCCTCCCCCCTTGGCGATGCACAGCACATGCTGTCCTATCAGTCATATTAATGATGATCATTAACACTGAGAATTTACTGTGTAACACACACTGTTTCACATGTTCTGCTGTGTTAACACCGTTAATCCTGACCACAGCCCGACAAGGAAGAGGACAGGAATGGCTTCGTGGTTCAGGTTCGTAAACTTAGAAAGAACTAAACAAGGTGAACCCTGAGAGGCTCTTCCTCAAAAGCCTGCAGTGGGAGGGTTTCCCACTCCTATCTCTAACACTGGGTTCTTGGCTGTCACATGTGGCTTTGAAGCAAGTTATGAAAGCACAGTTTTAGAACAGTGTTTGCTTGTACACCTAACTCTATACTCAAGACCTGCCAAACTGCCCAAGTTGTCATGGGCCAAACACATAATAGTGGTTATTTTGGTGATGTTAATACCTCTTTCTAATAGCAATTCTCATCTATTAATAATCTTCCAACAATGCAAGAACTATCGTTATCATCCCACTTACCAAGTGATGCAGCCAGGGCTTCCTAAAATAAGCTGCCTATAATTCCCAGGCCACAGTCACAGGGATAGCCTGGGAAGCAAGGCCAAGAGTCCAAGATCGAACATTCCTGCTGGCTTTACTGTGTGGGGCAGGGAGAGTGTGGGAAGAAAAGCAACCTAAGGAAGGGGGAAGACAGACCAAAGATGGCACATTTCCAAACACTATCAGCTCACACTTTCACACCAGACGATAGCTCCTACTATGACAGATGCAATCGAGACTGTGCCAAACATTGGTCTTCTCCCCAAAGAAGGGGCCAAAAAAGATGTGTATTGCTAAGTATTATACATTGAGCAAAGACCAAGGGGAAAAGGAACAGGTGGGGTCCAGGATGACAAACAATCTAAGACCAGGATACCCACCTCCACGGGTCCGATGGACTGCTCCTTCATTCTGTGGCCAGAGGCATTTGACTTCATGTCCACTTAACATTGCAGGTACCTATACTTAAACCACCCATGCAAACACACCTTCTAGGCTACAGCCCAGTGCTAATATGCACATTTCTAACAAGGTCTCCTCCCAGCAGTGAATTTCAGAAACATCTAGAATTGGTATGATGAGCTGTCCTGAGCATACATGCCTAAATTCTCCAACTCATTTCACGGGGGGGGGGGGGGGGGGGGGAATCAAACCCAGAAGTGATTAACTACAGATCAATGAAACAGAATAACAAACCCTGTGAGAGGTCAAGCTGTGGTCCCTGGGATCACCCAGAGAGCCGACATCATCAGGAACTTTGTACTCCACATGCCCATCAACCCTTCTAGGTGCAGGCCCCTGCATAGAAAATGAAGTTAATTTCTTATACAACCATAGGGAAAACAAATTTGTTTTTAATATAATGCTCTATGTTGACTTGGCACTCAATTTTTTTGAGCAACCGAGAAGGCAGATCTTTATTTACTCCTTCCTATCTAAGAAGTTACACGAGAAGGATTCCAGAATGTTCTTTCTCTGTTTTGTCACCTCCCCTTATTTCATACAACCTCCAGAGCTGACATCACACACACAGAGTAATGGAGACAAATGACGCAGGATGACGGCGGCAATGAAAAAGGGGGTTGTCATCTCAGCAGGTGACATCCTGTCACTTGTAAAGATTTTCATTAATGAACCTTCCAACACCTACTGTTCTGGGGCAATGTATCCGTCTCTGGAAATCTTTTTAAACAAAACTCAGATTTAATTTCCTTTTTCATTAATTAAATTTCATATTAATCTCATCCATTAGAGCCTAATACCTCTCAATTATACATGGAGATCTCAGAGGAAAGTTGGCAATTGAGACTGTCCCAGGATTCCAGGAGTGCCATGCTCAGAACATCAGCTTTAATTAGGTTTTCATTAATTACTTTTTAATCAATTAATAGTTTGTACTTTTGGCCTAATACTTGTGATCTCTATATCACAGTCTCTTAAATGACACCTCATTCATTGCACTCAGTCAAGCAAGGGGCCCAGAAGGAGATCAAGAATAAGAGCAGCAGACAGGCTCTGTGTCTCACATACAAATTACATAGCATCCTTTTCCAGGGTAGGCTTCATCCCAGATGAGAATCCTGAGAGCATCAGGGTGAATGAAGAGATTGAGGGAGGAGCAAGGAGGAGAGGAGGGGAGACCATCACATAAAACATGTCTGGTCCAACCTTAACTAGCTCGCCTGCAGACAAGGGCAGAGTAGCCTCTTAACATCACAGAACACCGTGCAGAACATTTGTCTTGCCTGCACCTAGCTGCTGGCACCTCCGCCCACCCCTTCACTAAGGAATACAACAATGAATCATCCACACAGGGTCACTCTTAAGATGGGGAAGGACTTTTATTAATGATTACACAGAGGAACAACATACACAGAACAGAGCATTGCCAGAGCGTGAGGATATATTAGCACCTCCCAGCCCCAGTTCCAGGCCACTAGGGCAAGCTCTATCCTCCAGGGCCTGGAAATTGATAAATGTCCTCCAAAGAGAGAGCCACCCCTTTGCGCGGATCTCCCTTCCTGCCCGTTTTAAATCCGATGTGTCCCTTACAGGCCTGTTTTGAATATATGGCCAACAGCTGGGGATGCTATTTGGAAACACCATAGAAACTTTGAGAGGCAAGACCTGCTAGAGGAAGGTGTCACAGAGGTTAGGTCGCTTCGTGCCTCGCTTTGTTTCCTTCTGTGCCGTGACATCACTAGCTCTCCATTATCACATGCTTATATCAGGATGATGTTCAGCCCAAGAAACCATTGGCTGAACCCTCTGAGACCAGGACCCAAAATAAATCTGTCCTTCAAAGTCTATCTGACACAGTGAAAACAGAAGGGGATGCACTGCCTTACACAGACCAGGGTTTGCCTGCAAAGACCAATGCACATAGCCAACGATGCTAAGATGGTGCGATCTCCACCTCCTGAGCACTCTCCAGGTCCCTGTATTTGAACGTAAATGACAACTACAAACACTCAGTTACATTTCCAATCTGTACTATAGACAGGATAATTTATGAGGTTGATATACTACCAAATGCTCGAACAAGGCATCCTGAATAGCTTACAAGTAATAGAAATACAACACTCTAAGTTCTGAGTCTTGCAAGTAGGAGAACAAGGTGCTGAGAAATTCAGCTTCCAGTGAAGGATCTTCTTCTTGTGTCATCACATGATGGAAGAACCAAACCTGTTCCCTCAAGCCACTCCTCTCATAACGGCACTAATTCATTCGGATATCACCCATGGATTGCACTATGACCATATCTCTTAGTTTGAGGGACTAAAGTTTTAGAGGGAATAGACATTCAAACATCACCAACAAAGATAAGAACAATAACTTATCTAGTCCCATTAGTAGAAAAAGTTCCTTCATGTATATGTAGCCACCAAAATGTGTCTGTCACTATTTCTGCCACCAGTATTATATCACAGTGACATGTATCCACATGTGTGCACACACTCATTCCCTGGAATGCACTACACCTGTACCTGTGCCACGTGATGTCACAAGCAACACCAGAGCAGAGAATAAAGAGAACTCCAAATAATCCATTTATTTGTTGTAAGAGAACACACAATGACAGACAGAACCATATCCACTTACAAGTCATAAAAAAATGAAAAGCTTATCCAATACAGCGCCTAAAATGATATATTTCTAAATTAAAAAGAACCAAAAACAAAGAATGAAGAGAAATATAGTTTTCTAAAGTTAATGATTCCCTCCATGAAATACCATTACATTTCAGACAACCTGCTTTGTGTTCTTTAGAAATTCAAAGAATCTTGGTTTCCATGAATAGGGGGGAGGGTTTCTTTTAAAGAACAGGTAAACAGATAAAATCTGGTTTTAAAAGCTGAGAAAAGACTCAAAGATAGATAGGCAATTAGAGAAAACTGTTTGGTATTCAGTGATCAAGAAGAGAAGTTTAATATATTGAAAAATCTGTCTGGAGCAGAGCCACAGACTATGGGCACAATGATATGCAAAACAAAATATCCCAGAAATAAAGGAAAGGAGGTGGTGATGGAGATCACTGCAGGGATGTGGATTCTCTCAGAAGATAAAATCAGATTTTATCTACCCTTCAAAGCTGAATCACGTGGTATGGTACCATTGCTCAGGGTGTGAAGTAGTTTAATTACTGTATGCAATTAGATGCCAGGTGGATATGAGGGTAAGATGTCTCTCTGAAGGAAGCGCATAGTTACATTCAGCAATAGGAACGAGTGTCCTAGAACAGAAGAAATAGTCAATAAAACAGATGCTTTGTGGGGAGAACGAGCAAACACTAGGAAGTGAGTGACTCTGGGACAGAGGTGAGGAAGAGGAAGGGATCCAATCTACCAGCTCTTATGCGTGGAGTGTAGATGCGAGTACCCTGCATGTCCCAGGTTAGGCCCTGTAATCAGCTGAATAAGGACTGATGGACATGTTCAAATCTATATCCCTAGACCTGGGAATGTGTCACCCCACATGGCAAAGGGGGTGATCGGCAGTGGTGACGACAAATGATCTTGTGTTGTGGGAACTCCTTCAGCCCATGTCTTTCTGACTCCACCTTCTCTCTCTCTCTCTCTCTCTCTCTCTCTCTCTCTCTCTCTCTCTCTCTCTGTCTCTCTCTTGCTGTTCAGATTTCCTGCCTGGCTTTACTCTGCTCAGCCATTGGCCAAAAAAGCTTTATTTGTCAACCAATAAAAGCAATACATATACAGAAGGACATCCCACATCTTGAGGTGTTCATGTAACATAGCAATAGACTTCATAAGGACAAGAATATCATGTACTTACTTTGACCATCATCTCCCCACCCCCTCTGTTCCCTCCCATTATTTCCATTCCTTTCCCTAAATAGTCTTGGAATGGAAATAATAATGTCATACATACATAGTTTCATAAAACTAAATCAAATCAGGGGTGTACAAACGAAAGAAAATAGGGGATTTGTCTCTCTAAACATGACTTATTTCACTATGATCTCCAGTTCTAGTCATGTTCCTGCAAATGACATAATTGTGTCCTTTGTGGCTAAACCTAACTCCATTCTGCAGGTGGACCACATATTCTTTATCTGTTTTTATATTCTTAGATGGAAGGCTGATTCTCTACCTTGGCTATCTCAAGGAGTGGAGCGATGAACATGGACATGTGCAAAAGGGAAATGCACAGAGATGTTGGCTAATTATGTAAACATATTACTACAGGAACTAGTGGGAGAGGAAGCCTCGGTCATGAGAGAACGACCAGACTAACAATCAGAAACGAGGATGACAAGAGAGAGTTGGCACACAGATAATGAGAAATCCTTTGAAAAATTGGGAGTTTTTTTTTTTAATAAGCACATTTTTTTTCTCAGCTTCAAAGAAGAAAACAAGATATTTATCTGGGTAAATGACTCGCCTCAGACTCCTCGACATTATCAGGCTGCAAGGGTTCGTGATTAATTATCTCCAAGGTTTAAAGAATTTTTGTTCATGTTTTGAGGATGCTGAGAAATATTTACAAATGAAAATGCAACTCTGCATCTCTCTCTCTGTCAAGCACTAGTAGAAATGCCCTTACCAAGTGGAGTCATTTTCAAAACATAAAGTGTAGTTACGGCTTTAAGAATCGGGCAGGCGGGAGCTAAAACAAGCTAAGTGTGGAGTTTTCTTTAAAATTGATTAACAGACACTGGCTGTAAACAGACTACAAATGCAACCAGTGGTTCTTTTATAATGACATCTGAGCATATAACTTTAATTAATAATGATTAAATCAGAAATGTGTATAAAAATCCCAACTTCACCATCAAAAACTAGGAAAAAGATTACCTCACCATACCACACAAGCAAAAACCAAGCAATATACTTGGGGTTTGGATAACTGTTAGAAATACCTTTCAGGGAAAGCTTTAATTTAAATGTCCCAAGACCACTGAATAGACCCAAGAACAAAATGAAGAGCAGATTTCCAATACGAATGGTTAGAAAACAAGGAAGCAGCAGAACATTTAGTTTGGAGATTTTGTTTTATTTTGTTGTTTGTTTCTTTGGTTTTTGTTCAGGTCTTCCCTAGTAGCCCAGTCTAGCCTTGAACTCACAATCCTCTGTCTCTGCCTCCTGGGTTCTAAGATTACAAGTGTGCAACACTATGCCTGGTTAGAAAGAGTGTCTCTAAAGCCCCGGTGGTAAATCTTTTCAGCTCTGGGCAAATGGTTACTGCTGGGAATTATTCCTTTCATTAGTTTCACAATCATTAAGAAAGTGACAGCCATGGTCAGTCTAGATGTTGCCCGCCAAAAGACTATCATGCAAAACCCACAGAGAAATGACTGCTGAACTTGCCTAAAGGTGATATGATCCTTCGGGGTTCCTGCTACATGAAAGAGTCTGCCAGACATTCTACAGGACACAGAAGAAGTGACTGACAAACTGCCAATATGGGCTGAATTGTCTTTGAAATTTCCTGTTTCATAGAAAAGTCTGCTGAATACTATGGGCCTGTAGGCTGAAGATGGATGCTCCAATGGTATAGAAAAACTTTGGATGACTTTCCAGTCAGTGAGAAGTCTCAATTCTAGAGTTTTGGAAGTTGCTTATAATGAACTTATTGTTTACTTGGGTAATATTATATCCTTCTGGAGTCTTTGATGGAGTTGAAGAATAGATATAGTTTTCTTTAGTTATGATAAAAGATAGATATAAATATTGTACCTGTAATTCATAGTTGATGCCTATTTTGTTATATGTAATTTTACTATGTTAAAGTTAAAGCCTTCATTTTTGTTTAAACAAAAAAGGGGAAATGGTGTGGGAGGTCCTTCTGTCTGTGTGTTGCTTTTATTGGTTAATAAAGAAAGAACTTCTTTGAGCCTATGGCAAGGAAGAAGAGAACTAAGTGGGGAAAGCTAGGCTGTATGCTGGGGGAAAAAGGGTGGAGTAGAGAGAAGCCATGGAGCTGCCACTAGAGTGAGATGCTAGGAACTTTACCCAGTAAGCCACAGCCACATGGCGGTATACAGATTAATAGAAATGGGTTAAGTTAATATAAGAGTTAGCCAATAAGAAGCTAGAACTAATTGGCCAAGCAGTGATTTAATTAATATAGTTTCTGTGTGGTTATTTTAGGTCTGAGCTGCTGGGCAGCTAGGAACTAACTAGTGGCCTTCCTCCTACAGTGGCCAGCCTATATATCAAAAAGAAATATGAGGAAGAAGACAAATTCACAACAAAAATCACAATGCAGAAATGCTGTGAGACAGTGGTCTTGTACCCTATAAGGTTTATCACAAGTGTTGGTTTACTAAAATGCTGATTGCCCAGTAGCCAGGCAGGAAGTATAGGTGGGGCAACCAGAACAGGGGTATTCTGGGAAGAGGAAAGGCTTAGTCTGCAGTGGTCACCCAGACACAGAGGAAGCAAGATGAGAAGGCCTCACTGATAAAATGTACCAAGGCATGTGGCTAACACAGACAAGGATTATTGGTTAATTTAAGATGTGAAAGTTAATAAGAAACCTGAGCTAATAGGCCAACCAGTTTATAAATACTGTAGACCTCTGTGTGTTTCTTTGGGACTGAATGGCTGCGGGAATGGGCAGGACAGAAACCCCTGTCAACATAGAAAAAAGTAGCATCAGTCAGAACAGGTTCATTGTTCTGTGTAAGTCACTAAAATCACTTCCCTAGTGGTGGACACAGACACACACATTGAACAAAGATTCTAGTGTATCTAAATATTTACCATGAGACTCAATGTCTTGCAATTAGGTTACAAAAGGGTTGAGTTTGAAAGTATGAGCAGATTTAAAAGACAAATGTCAACAGAAAAAAAAATGCAGGTGTGCCAGTATCCATTTCAAAGTGGAATCCAAAGGCAGGGCAGAAAGCAGTGTAGAGAAAGCCATTCCACATGGATCGAAGGTGTGATTCACAAAGACATCTCAACTAGCAGAACCTTTGGTGCAGCAAACAACACTGCTGTGAGATAGACAAGCAAACTGTTAGCACTTGCATCCGTCAAACACAACCACAGTGCTGGGATGTGCCACCCCTCCCTGCTTCCTGACAAGGGAAACATGATAACAATGCTAACAATTGATTCACACCAAACTCTTGTCCTTGTATAGAATTTCTTTTTCTGTGCTTTGATTTGAATTTATTTTTTTTATTTTTGTTTCATTTTTGAGGCAAGTTTTTAATGACTTTGCCATATTAAACTCAGTATCCTCTCTGAGTACCAACATATTCAGCTCTTGAGTGTTTATTTAAATAGCAATAAGAACACATACACATAAACTTAGAAGAAAAATTTAGACAGTGTACAACTTATAGTTATATTGTCTCATGTCAAGGACAAAGGGTAAACATTCATTTTCTGTTAAATTAGGAGGGAAAATGCAACCCCAATGTTATTTATTTACAAAGATTTCTATTGGACTGGAGAGATATCTCAGTGGTTAGAGCACGTAGCACTCTTCCAGAGGACCTGGGAATGTTCCCAACAGCCACCCTGGATGACTCACAACTGCCTGGAGCTCCAGCTCAAGGGATCCGATGCCCTCTTCTGCCTCCATGGGCACCTGCACTCATGCACACAGTCACACAGAAACACACAGATAAGTAAAAGTAAATCTCAAAAAAATATATTTCTATCGTAATCATTTTATCAAAAAACTACAAAAGTGTAAAAATTTAGAAAACTACAAACCAGCATTATGCACATAAATGCAAACATTTGTAAAGCTAAGAAACCAAGTCCTACCACAGACAATAAAGAACATGACCAAGTACATTTTATTTCAGAAATATAAGGATATTTAGGAATTAAGTCATTCATACATCCTCTTGCATTAAATCAACTCCAGAAAACTGTCTCATACAATGCAAATGATATGCAAACCATTGCTAGACTGTATTGTTTAGAGGACAATGGCAGGAAGAAGGAGTCTGGACTTGTTCAGTCAGCTGTGCAGTGTTTGTTGAGAATATCTTCCATCTGCAGTTAGCTGAATCCACAGATGTGCAAACTGCAGGTCTGAAATTCCAACTGTACACACAAACCCACACCCTAAATGCACACACAGCAAGAATACAAATGGACACGTCTCTTCAGACAGAGGAGCTCCCATGGGCGCTTGACTAGAGCCCCTCCAGGGAACAGAACTTGACGCAGCTGGTGATTTAAGTAGCCCTACCATGACCTGTTTCAGATGGGCAGCACCGTACTTCTGAAGTTAGAACAAAGAAGAGGTGTGCCTCAGGATTCCATTAACCAGAGGCTCTCCCTCTTACAGCGGGGCTAGTTCTTAAGTTGAAAATGTTGTAAGGCGCAGCAGAACAGGGTAGAGAGAAACTCGACATTGCTATACAGAAGAAGCCAGTTGACGAAAAGTCTGGGGAACCTTCCCACCAGAACTACATGTAAGAAAAAAGACCTGGATTTTCGAATAAGGAAGAGATAAGCGCTATGCAAATGATTCACTGAGGGTCAGGACTCTGATAGCTCAAGACCTTTGGGCTTCTAACTTTCCCCAACTCTCTGGCCAACATCCACCTTTGGAAGCGTTCTCTTAAAGAATGGTCTCTATTTCTTCTACTATCCGTGAGCCCCTGCTCCAATTCTTTGTTTCAAAGTCAAAGTACGCGGAAGTCCCTGCAGATGCCCTCTTGACTCCAATCCACACATACAAGGGTAAGTCAGCAATGCATTGAATACTTCGAATCCACAGAGGCACCTCGCTCATCTGCATAGTCCATGTGGCATGCCAGGTGCTCATTCTTATGATAGCACGGTGGACTAAGACCCTTGTTGACTGCAGGTGAGCTACAGGCCAGCATCCTCAGAGAGTATCATGGGTTAGCATGCTAATAGCACAGGAAAACATCAAAATTCAAAACTGGAAGTACAGCCTTTACTGGATGTATATCACTTTTATATCCCCCTAAAAACCAAAGTCAAACCATCGCAAATCAAGGACCATCTAGATCGTGTTTGTACCACACAGTTATGCTATAGATGGAAACAACTTCAAGAGCGCAGTTAATAATAAAATGTCAGGGCCTGGAGAGATGGCTCAGAGGTTAAGAGCATTGCCTGCTCTTCCAAAGGTCCTGAGTTCAATTCCCAGCAACCACATGGTGGCTCACAACCATCTGCAATGGGGTCTGGTGTCCTCTTCTGGCCTGCAGGCATACACACAGACAGAACATTGTATACATAATTAATAAATAAATATTTAAAAAATAATAAAATGTCATACAAGAATCAGGAAGCCATGAGTTTTAAGTTCTTATTACTTTTGTTTTAAGAGAAAATTGAAGCAGGACATGCTGGTATAAGTCCGCAGTCTCAACCCCAGGAGGCAAGACAGAATCATGAGTTCAAGGCCAGTCTGGGTTAGCTCTGAAGATCCTGTCTCAAAGCAAGCAGAGGATACAGCTCAGTGGCAGCCCTTGCCTAGCATGTGTGACCCTTGATTCAATTGCTTGTCCCACAAATCAGGTGAACAAAAATTATAATAAAAATTAAACTAAAATAGAATATAAATGAAACTATAGTTGTATATAAACCTCATGGGTTTTTTAGGGGTGCATTCCTTTTTCCTGTTTGAGAATTGCATACATGTTTATAATGCAGCTTTATCGAGTTCACTGGCTTCCTTCCCCTCCAGATCCCCCACTATCCCTCCAACACTCCTCTGTCCCACTTCACATGTTCTTTCTACAAACACACTGAGTCCACTTAGCACCGGCTGTTCACACTTCTGGAGCCTGGATAAGCCAAACAGGGTGTGTGTTCCTGAAGAAAACTAACTCTCCCCCATTGCTCCCACCACAGCCACAGTCGGTGCTAGGATCTAGGCTAGTTTGAGCTTGTGCAGATCATGCATGTGCAGTTACAGCTGCTTGGAGCTTAAGTGTGCAATGGCCCTGTCATGTCCAGACAATGCTGTTTCGCAGGTGTCCTCTGCAGCCCCCTGGCTCTTGTCACCTTTCTCTCCTAAGAACTGCCTTATAGACATTCTAAAAACTTAAATACTCAGTACAGGAGGTAAGTACACAGGATCTAGCACACTATAATCAATCAATCAATCAATAAATAAAATGAAGGTAGTGACACATGTTTACAATCGCAGAATTTTGAAGGCAGAGGTAAGAGGTTCACCACAAGTTCAAGGCCAGCCTGGTCTACATAGTGACTTCTAGGCCAGCCTGGGCTACATAGTAAGACTCTACCAAAAAAAAATTCCAATTCCATGTGTCAACCATCATAATGGAACCATCCAACAGAATGAGGGAGAAGGATAAGTTCAATGGGACCACAGAAAGGAGGGAAATGTTTGCCTTGGGAAATGTTTTAAGACTTTTTAATAGAAAATTGAATCCTCAATCAGAGACAAGTCTCATTCCCACCACCAATGCCGGGTAGCTGTAATAGTTGTGTTAATTGACAACTTGACAGAATCTAGAAGCACATGGGAGGTGGGCCTCTATGTGTACCTGTGGAGGAACATCTTAATTGGGCATGGAGACCTGTGAGAAGAACCACCTCCTAGTCAGGGGATGTCGGGCTGTATCAAATGGAAAAGGGAAGGGAGGTAAATGCTAGCTCGCATTCATCCTTCCCTGCTTCCTGACTGTGTCTGTGTCGTGACCGGCTACTTCAGCCTCCTTCCTACCTCCTTGACTTCGCCTCCATAATGGACTATACTTGGAACTGTGGGTTAAAACAAGCCCTTTCTCCCTTGTTACCTTTTGCCCGAGTATTTAATCACAGCAACAGGGAAAGAAAATAAGACAGGTGTGCACTATGTTTATCTTACCTTGTCTAGCCTAGCATGAGAATAGCAGATTCCATTGATTATGACTCACATCTAGGGAAGCTGGTTAACATGTCACATACTCATTGGCTATTTCGATGTGGACTTTACTGGGAATGTTTGTCTTTTCTGCTCCCTCAGACCCTTGTATTATCTTATCATTAGCATCCATGTAGTCACACACACGGCTTCTCCCAAAAGCATGGGTTCTGTGTATGTCCTTCCTGTGTCCATAGCAGAAATCCCACCCACTTTGACTAGGTGGTCCCTGAACTCTGGCCAAGGGAACAAGACAATGGTTTGGGGAACATCTTCACTCAGGAGTTAACACAGAGTGATGGGAGCCATATAAAAGTGGTACTTCTTCCTTGGTGACACAGATTCTCCACCAGTATAATGAAGAGCAACTGCATGTAACGCAGGAGAAAGACAGAAGCAGAGGAAGTCTGCAGCTCAGCTCAGCTGATCATCAGGCAGGGGCAAGTTGGTCAAACTGCAGGAGAATTGTCTTTGCAGACTGCATTTTGCTTAAGATATGATTGCAGTGTGTCTGTGGTACTGCCATAGAAAATTAGTTTCTCCACAAGAAACTGTCTTCTGACCCTGCTTAAAGACTTCCCTTGATTTGGCTTCCATTTTCTATGTCTTTGCAATGCCCCCTTCCAAGAGAAGCATTTAGTTTGGTGTTTTCTACTCAGGAGACAGTGGAGAGGACCTGTGGGGAGGTCACAGCACATTACAGCAGGCAGTGTTTGCACAGGGCTGCAGGGGCATTTGTGAAAGGCCCTAACCTTTCCTTCTATGACTCCTTAGAAGCAAAGAGAGGAGGAGCCACCTATCCCTGAGGTAGATCCATGGATGGCCCCTGAAAGTTATATTGCCTCCTGATTACTTGAATCTGCCAATCTAGCTTTACATGAAAAATAACTTCAAGATCTTAAGGTTAGCTTGTCTTGGTTTGTAACCCTGAGTGAAGGGTATGGATGCAATCAGAAACACAAGAGAGGGCCTTGGACACGAAAGGAAATGAGAAGTTCTCAAGGCCCACAGGGCAGTAACAGCTACAAAGTATGCTGACAGTCACCAAAACCTAGGAGGACAAGGAACAAATGTCCCCCAGTGCCTTCAGGGAACATGCTAACACCCCAATTTCAGATCCCGACCTCCAGAGCTGTGAGAGGATTATCGATTTACAGTTTTAAACCACTATATCTGTAGTGACTTGTTAAGGCCAATCCGGAGAGCTCATCCCTAGGCCCCTGAATACTTTTGTGGCAGTTGTATTCCCTGTTCCTGGTAGAGCTTCCTCCCTAGGTTGTCATTCAAATACCTCGAGGGTTGTCCTGCCTTCAGTCTTGTGTCCTCCAAGTCCAGTTCCTACCAGATATCAGAGAAATCTTTAAAAACTCAAACCAAGACTCACAAGCTCCTGCCTGAACTCTTCCATCAATAGACGACAAGTCAATCACAGGCATCAAGACGGAACCCAATTCTCAGGCTGTACTGAACACCTCACCCCGACCTACTCCTTGTACCTTCTATCTGCCAAGATAAATGTCCCCTTCAAGCCCTCTAGCCTAGCTAGGGATGACCATGTGTTCACCCTTTGAACATCGATGCTTTCAGACGCTGTTCCTTCTGCTGTCTGCGCTCTCCCCTTTTCGGCTTGCTTTCTGAGTACCATGATGTTCTTAAGGAATTCTAGCTATTCCATCTACTGCTATTGCCACCTCTAAAGAACTGTGCTCTGTCCTCTCAGGCCCCCACTGTCTGCAGCCCACTCCTGACCCATACACCTGACTACACCCACCTGTGGTCCCTCTCTCCAGGACCTCCTCTGGGACAAAGCCCATTCTGGTCTGCTTTTGCTTTGTATTCCCAAGTCTGACCTCACAGCTATCACACTGGGATCCAGTGGAGAGACAGATGGACAGACGGAAGGATGGATGAACAGACAGATGGAGACACGAATATGGGAGTGAACACAAACACGATTCCAAATGAACTCACACACCAACAAATTCTCAGGAGGATCAGACCAGCCGAGAAGCTGCCAGAATGCAGCTTGAGCCACACAAGTGAACCCCAATGTGGTAACTCTAAAGCTGATAGAAGGGAACTAACCAAGGCAAATCTGCATTTTCTGGAACTCCCTCTAGTTGATAACACCACTCTCACTTCGACCAGTCCTTTATTCTCCAGAGCAGCCTAATGACCCAGGTCACTGTCATCTCTGCGTAAAAGTCAAAACTCAGAGGGCATATGAACACTGCTGAGATCTCGCAGGCAGGGAAGTGGTAGAGACCAGTCCCCAGAGAAGGCCTTCCCAGTGCTTCAATCCCCACCCTTTGCATCCACCCTTTGCATCCATCAAAAGCCTTGAGCCCTGAGCTCGGGTTCTGTGTCCATGGGCCCTGCCCGGCCTCTGCTGTGAGCGACTATAGGGAAATGACTGAGGTGCTAAAAACATCTGACTGTGCCCAAGTGGGGCTCACAGACACACACCACTCGCCTGAAAATGACTGAGAGGATGGAAAGTGACAAGACATCCACCGCTTGTGGCGCGGTAGACGACTGGTTAGCATGAATATTGTGTTGATTCCTGCGAGATGGAAGAAGATGTCACTTATCGTTAATGGGGTGTCACACAAATGCTCGCCTAAAGGAAAATGCTCTTCTGGTTGTTGCTATTGTTCTCAATTTTTCTCCTTATTTTACAGCCATAAAAAAAGAAAAGGTCAGCAGAAAGGATGATCCCACCTAGGGGTGGGATGGCAAGGCAGTCTTCTGATGTAGTTCCTGCCTTGTCTACCAAACGGTAGTCAAAACATTGTGCGTGCAGAGATGGTAGCCGGGTGCTGAGAGCAGTCGAGTCCATGGGGCTGTGGATGAGAACCTCAGAATTCAAAGAGTTCTTGACTGTAAGCACATGAGTCCAGCCAGGACTACCAAGCTTTGGGAAAGTTACACTCATCTCTGCTCAGCTGGCATGGTTTGAAAATACATTCACAAACTGTATTGAGATAGATGTGAGCACCCCATCGTGAGCTCTAGAATATGGTCAGTCAACAATTTACCTTTGTATGAGCCATAAGCCATCCCAGGATTCAGCTGCAGATGCCTAGCCCCATTCTAAGAATTCTAAATTTTCAAAGGCTTAGAAATCAAAAATCTCTTTCAAAAATTTGATGAAAATATAATTGATGCAAAGACTTTATTTATACCTATGCTCTATTTAAAAATATTTATTTATTTAAGTTCTTTGTTTTCTTTGGGTTTTTGTTTTGGGGGGGTTGTTTTGTTTTGTTTTTCCAGAGATAGGGTCTTTCCATGTATGCTAATCTCAACTTCACTATTCTCCTGAACACCTCCTGAATGCTAGAATCACAAGTATGTACTGCAATACACAGCATATTCCTGCTTTTTGCTTTAAAACACCAGCCTACTTGATTTGAGAATGTCACCCAGCTTCTGCTGGAACGTTATTTGCTGTGTGTGATAGGTATATTGCCATTCTTAAAGAATTAAGTAAATCTGAATTCAGAAATACATTTGGCCTCAAGAACGATGGCTAAGAGATTGAAAACTTGTTCACCCTGTTTTCTGGATGAGGGGGCAGACTCAGAGGTGAAAGAATCCACCTGGTGCTGCACAGCTCCAAAGTAGCAGAAAAGAGTCTGCTACAAAGCTGCTGGTATAGTTACCCCCTGAGCTTTCTTCCATGTGTCCCTTCTAAGTGACCTCGACTCCATCCTTCAGGCCCAGAAACTCAATCCTGTTGATTCTTGAGCAATACGTACACATATGTCATCTTAGATGGCTGAGAAGCAAGATCAGCTCGTAGGACAATAATTAAAATGCTTTAGTAAACAGATGAATGCAATAAAAAGAGCTGCATCTGGAATGCATCAACAGCATCAGACACAGTCAAGGACTTGCTTCCCATGAATGGCCAGGACCCAGACTTGAGCTAGAGCCCCACATCTTAGAGATTCTGCCACCTCCCACAGTGCCATGGGTATGAAATCAAGTCTGTCAGATGGTGCTATAGACACATTTATTCAAACCATGATACTTCATCAACAGATGAGAGAAAAATGATACAAATGGAAAGTGATGAACACAAGAAAGAAGATAAATAGATAATAGACAGACAGACAGACAGACAGACAGACAGACAGACAGATAGATAATAGATGGCTGGATAGAAGATAGATAGATAGATAGATAGATAGATAGATAGATAGATAGATGATAGATAGATAGATAGATAGATAGAAAGATAGAAAGATAGATAGATCATACATACATACATACATACATACATACATACATATATACATATATACCAGGGCTTGGAGTGACTAAAGAACTTGCTATGCAAGCACAAGAGCCTGAGTTTGGACTATCAGCCAAACACAGTGGCACATAACTATAATGTAAGACTAGATTTCAGAGACAAAGAATCCCTGCAGCTTACTGGCCAGCCAGTCTAGCCAATCAATCTACTGAGATCCTGTCTAAGAAACACAGCAGAAAGTAATAAAGGAAAATACCAAATGTGACCCTCTGACCTCAACAAGTTCAAGTTCATGCACCAGCACACATATGTGTTCTCAGACACCACACTCACACAACACGCCACATAATTAAACAGACAGCAAATAGCGTCTTTGCTCTCTCTGTGACAAAGCGCCATGACCAAGACAGCTAAAAGAAGAAAGTGTTCAACCAAGCTTACAGTTTCAGAATGTTAGAATGAGATGATGATGGTGGTGGGAACGACTGAGGGCTCACATCGTGAACAGCAAGGAAGAGGTAGAGAGTACACCAGGAATGCTCCAAATCTTTGAAACCTCAAAGCCTGGCCCTCGTGACACACCTTCTCCAACAGGGCTACGCCTCCTAATCCTTCCAACCAGTTCCACCAATGAGGAACCAAGTACTTAAACATAAACCTATTGGGGTCACTCAGAGCAGCACAGATAGATAGATTATAAGTGACAGATGATAGCTACACAGATAAAGATACATACGTAGGCAGAGAGATGAGTTTTGCTTCCTGTTTTAACGTCTCTAAAATGGGGACCTTTCTTGCCATGGATGTGTATTTTTAATATAATGTTTAAGCTGTAGCTGTTTCCAGAAAGCAACAGCTTATCTACAGGTACCTCTGTTTCCTGAACAGCATCTTAGAACTAAGGGAACATTTGGGGAAAAGTGGATATCTTTTCCCCAGTTTGGTTTTTAGGAAGTGAGAGAAGAACAAGCAACAGACATGAACTGTGGTCATATATGTCTCCAGGTGGAGGCCACATGGTCTTAGACAGAGGAACTCTAAGACCAAGCATGAGTCCCAGAGATAGTCCCCCTTCCCAGGGAGGAGTTAGGCAAGGATTTTTTATTTGCATTTCAAAACCCTAACAAATGGCTGCAATCCACACTTTGAAGTTTTGCTAATTAGTTTTAGTTTGTGCCTCTGTCACCTTCTGGAGGAAGCTAAGGATTTTACCCTTCAAACTTAGCAACAATGCACGTCAGAAGGCATTTCAGAGAATCAAAGTGTGTTGGGAGTCTTAATTGTTCCCTCTGAGAGAGTACTGTCCCTTGGGAAAGAAAATCTCAAAACTAAAACTATCCCCAAGTCCTCCACCTAAGGTAAAAAAAAAATGTTAAAACAGAGTTACTCATAGAGGCAAAGAACTAAAGCTAGAAGAGAGAGCAAATCAGAAATCAGATATTTCTCCTCTATTTAAAAACCTCCCATGGCTCCCAACTGAACCTGGAATACAATACAATTTTCTCTTGGTGGTTTTCCAGGGCTCATGTGATCTGTGTGCCCTGACCACCTTTTAATATATGCTTTATTTTTACAACTTCTCCTTCATGAAGCACACTTTAAACACTCCAGTCTCAGCTTCTGTTGTTTGTTTCTTGCCTTTTCCACAAACACATCAAACATATCCCAGTCTTTAAACTTGCTGTTCCTCCTGCCTGGCATGACCAACCCACCAAAGCTACTGGCTCAGTTATGAAGGATGCTAAGGGCACAAGGAGCCAGGGAAAAGAAATGGCAAATATTATCAATCAATACCCAACACCAAGGCTCTGATGTGTTAGAGCAAAGAAGACGAGCATTCCATAGGAAGGGAACTCAAGGTGAAAATGCTCATGAAAAGCCCCAAGGAAGACACATTCTCCTGGTGGTCCGGAAATAGAATATGGGGTCTGACTATAAGGCAGTGACCCAGGAAGGGAAAAAGAAGATGTGGTATGAACTGTTGAGTAGCAGTCTGTGGCGCTCCCCTGGAGTGAGTGTTGGGATTTTAGTCCAAGGGAGCTTGTGAAAACATCTGAGCTCTTGGACAGAGAGGGATGTGACCTGGCGTTTCAACACTCTAGATTTCCAGATGAATTTCCTGCATTGATGTCACGCCATATGGACATGCTGTCAAGAATATGTCATGTCTCTGGCCACACGGCTGTTGACCACTTGAAACACGGCAGATGTGACTGAGAAAACTGAAGGCTTAATTGGATTGTCTAATTAATTTCCTTTTAGGCAGTCACGTGTGGCTGGCAGTTACCATATTGATCAGCCCAACTCAACTGCTGGGCGACAAATAATTATGGGATGTGGGAGATGAACGACAAGAGTGGAGACAGGCCGATTCATCAGGAGGGTGTGCAGCCAAGTGGAGGGCAGCCTTCTCGAGGGAGAATGCTTCTGGCTGGGAGTATGGTTCAGGAGGAGAGGAGGGAGTGGGACGAAAACCAAAGGGAAATGAGAAATCATAAAAAAACACCTAGGGCCCAGTTTCAGCTTAGGCTGGATGGTCATGGTGCCGTTTTGATGTGGGAATGGCTGAAGAGGTTATGTCTCAGGGAGGAGACAGAGAGACAACAAGAACAAGAGATTCTGTCCAGGACTTCCTGTGGCAGCCTCACTCTTGACATTTGGGCCTCAAATGTCAGCTCAAATGTCACCTCCTCAGAGGGACCATCACAGCCTCTTTATCACTGTCTTCATCTACCTCTTCGTCATTCTCTCTCAATAGTCCCCATCATTTTCTACCCTAGGCTTGTCTGCGCTTATCTCTGGTGCATTACCACCCTCTCCCTCAAACAGTAAGTGCTATTGGCACGGCAAACTCATTCTTCGTAATGTGACTAGCTGCTTCAAGTTCCTGCCGCCTTGACTACTCCACCAGTGATGGACCATAGCCGGAAACTGTGAGCCAAGGAAGCCCTTTCTGCCTTACTTTGTTATTGCCAGGGTATTTCACTACTGCAACAGTAAACAAAACTCAGCATCAGACACACATACAATGAAGCCAGCTGCAGGAGCTACGCAGAGGCAGGCGGCCTCTCTGGTTAACATTGCCCACCAACAAATACCATGGCCATCTTCTCACCAACAACAGATAGTCATATTATCCCCAAATCTTGGGTACGTTTGTTCATTCCAGTAAGGTGAGAATTTGGGGCAAGTCTGTCATTTATACCATATTCTCCTCCCCTTGCAGACCAGCTCCTCTCTGACAATACATGGCTGCATTGCACTCCAACATAAAGCGGCCCCCTCAGACTTTTCCATGCCACAGGCACAAGCCAAAATCCTGGGCATCTTCTGTCATTCCACATGGACTCTCAGTCCTGAGAACACACTTCCTTTTCCTCTTCACAGGCTCCTGAAATAAGATCCTTTCTGCTGAAAGCAATTGTAAGTGCTGGGTGACCGACTCCAGAAAATTGGTACAAGTTTCAATAAGACTCGAGGCAGGGAAGAAGAAAAATCTGTTTCTTTATCCCCTGGAAGGAACACATCTTCATTTTATTTTTTAACGATCCAAATTCTTAACAAAAAAATGTAAACAAAAGCTATTATACACATAGCAAGATACTCGGTGTCTTGCTATGGCCTCTGCTCACACACATGTGCATACAGCACATGTACACATATACCACACTCATACACACACGTTCCCCGTATCATTTGCAAAGGTTATTTCCAATTTGCTGTAAGTATTCGCAACAAGTCAGTTTGCTTTCTTTTGTACCATGATTTCTCATCAGGGCCACTGTGAGACCCAGATTCTCAATGAGAATTACAGACAATATCACATTTAAAAGATAGCTAGAATCTACTAAAAAATCATTGACAATAGAACATTTAAAAGATAGCTAGAATCTTTTACTGATTTAACCACGAGTCACTACAGATGTTGAACCAAAACATAATCCTGCCGCGCTTAGCGTAACTGGCAAACAGAGCATCGGCAAGGTTTTTTCGTTCTCACTTGTATTCATTGCCTGTTTGCTTTCCCCAGTTCTTTGCTCTCTGACCATAAAGGACACTTATGCATGCAGACACACACACACACACACACACACTCACACACACACACACACACACACACACACTTTTAACAACAAAACTCGGACTCTGTCAAATTCATTAATTGTCATTTGGAGACATTTACATTAGTAAATTCTGAAAGAAATAATGAATTTAAAAAAAAACAAGGGAACAATTTGTAAAAATAACTAATATTGACACCGAGAGTAAGAAACAAAACTATCAAATGTGAAAAAGCAATATTGGTTTTTATTGGTTTGAAAATAATCAAGATATCTAAATGTGAATCATCTGTCCACTAAATGGAATATGATACGTACGTGCAAAGGTGTTTTTACAAAGAGTTTTAAAAACATGAAAGAGTGAATATTATACTATATGGTTAATGAAAAAATCTAAGCATATGGCAATTCATGAAATCAATTGCATTAAACCAAACAACCTTAAAAAGCACACGAAAATAATTGATATGCTTAGGTAATCATAAAACATGTTGTTACTTTTTCCTTAGTCTTTCTACTCTCCTACTCTTAATTTTTCATGTGATATCTAAAACTTGTCAATTCATTTTGTGAGAACATTTTCCATAAAAATATTCCATCCTGGGGACTGGAGAATGATTCAGTGGGTAGGCACAAGCAGGCTTGCTGAGCTGACATGAAGATGAGTCCAGACCCTAGCATCCACACACAAAGCTGGGCAGGGCTGCCCACAGACCTGTGATTCCAGGACTATGAGAAATGGAGACAGAAGTATTGCGAGGGCTTGATGGCTGCCATCACAGCTCCACCATCAGTGGGAGACCCTGTCTCAGACTCAACAATCAGTGGGAGACTCTGTCTCATCAAGGAAATAAGAAAAAGAGGGATACAGCAAGATACTCAGCACCCTCCTCTGGGTATCTGCTCACAGTCTTACACACACACATATGCACATACACCACACATACAGGCTACACTCACACACACATGCATGCACAAAATATAAAATAAGTAAAATGACAATAATAATAAGGAGCCTATCTTATTAAACTACCCTTTTGGCATTATGACACCTGAGAAGGAACTGAAAAAATGACACCAACCCTGGTCCCAAGTCTGATTCCAAGGCTAATAAAGGGTTCAGTCAGCACTGTATATGGAGGTTGCTGGGGAATGAGGAGTCTGGCAGCCTGGCTATTTCCTAGAGAGCCCAGAAGAATCAATAAATAAGGCCAAAGCATCTGAAACTATGATTCCAAATCACTGAAGACAAAAGGCAGGCATAGGAGCGGACACAGGCATGTGGTCTAAACGTGTACTCTTACCCATGTGGTCTATGTGTACTCTTGCCCATGCAAACCCTTGTAAGTGAAACATTAGCAGGCCCATTTCACAGACGAGACAATGAATGCACAGAGAAGAAGGGCACACTAGTCAAGTTCATATGTCAGCTCCCTCTCAATACTCAGATGCAAATCCAAGCTAATGGATATAAACAAAGTTCATCTAGACAACAAAGACAAAGAACTGTATCAGGAACATGGATCCCAGCACACCATCATCTTCTGGACAGTCCAGCATGCATCGCTTCCCAAGAGGCTCCCAGTCTACTGGTTTCTGTATTATCCCCTCAAACTCTAGAAAGGACAGCACTGGAACTCACTGTTGAGAAACTATGATACACATCTAATTTGCCTCTTAGAATACTATTTTCTCAATGAGATTACTATCAAGAAGATGCTTAAAGACTTAATACATGAAGATGTTTAAAGACTTAATACAGCCTTCCAAATTTTGTTGAAAACGCAATGCATTCATTTATTGTGTGTATGTATGCAGTATGTATGCATGCATGCATGTGTAAGAATGCACATACCACCCATTCCAGTGGTGGTTAAAGAATAAATTTGTGAACCTGCTCTCTCATTCTATTATGTGGATCCCAGGTATCGAATCCAGGCTGTCAGGCTTGGCAGAAAGTGTATTGACTCGCTGAGCCATTCTGCCAGTCCATCCTTCCAAACTTTCCTAACGCAGGATAGACGGGTTTGCATGTTCATTAACATGGCACACAAGGAGCTGTTTCATTGTCACTTAACCACCTCTGGGAACTTGATGAAATTTTAGAAAACTCTGTCAAAATGGTAAGAAAGAAGGGACAGAAAGGAAAGATCTGTACCCAGCTTTTAAATATACCTATTCAAAAAAAAATCTTACCATATTAAGTGATTGAGCCTTGGGAGCAGGCCTGTTGGCCTTCATTTGGGGAAAGTCAAACAAGAGGATATGATTGCATAGAACAAAATCAGAACAAAGACAAACTTTTGAAGAGCAGTTAAGATAAACAGATCCAAATCCATCATTTTACACAGACTAAGGCTGGAACAGACGGCGCTCGCAATATTTAGCGAGTCTTTTCAGCTCCACACTCTTCTCTTTCCCTGTACTCTGAATTCACCCTTAGACCAATCTTGCAAGAACCTTTAGTACAAGCATTTCAAAAATAGAATCAAATATGACAACAGCGCAATGAGCTAGTACATGCAATCTCAGATTATTTAGACGCAGATAGGCCTAGCCTAAACTTGCTCCTTCTCCTTTCATTTATATTTGTTTTATTTTAGCATTCATTATAAAAGGATTTACTACAGAAATATAAAAAATAGTTTGCAAATTCCTTCAGAACAGAAATTTTCCACAGAGGGGAAAAAGTCATAAGTCTTAGCTTTATTTTCTTCGATTTACTTACATGTGTTTATGTTTCCCTTTAAAAACAGGAACAATACAACTAAGGCACAACTCATTAAGCATTTGTGTGTGAGTGAGCGTGTGTGTGTGTGTGTGTGTGTGTGTGTGTGTGTGTGAGAGAGAGAGAGAGAGAGAGAGAGAGAGAGAGAGAGAGAGAGAGACAGAGAGACAGAGAGACAGAGAGAGAGAGATGGTGGTGAGCCTAGGGAAATGCATACACTAGGCAGGTGCCCGATCAATGAGTTACATTCTCAGCCACATTTTCTTTTATAAACTGAGACAGGTCTAAGCTGTCCAAGCGGGACGTGAGCTCATGACCTACTTCCCCCAGTTTCTCAAACTGGTGGAACTGCTCCTGGTTAATTTTTCAACCAAACATAGTGTGGCTTTTTTTTTAAAGGTTGCATTCAATATTACTTTGACCTGATCCTTTCTTCTTACATCTCCAGATAATTTGATGAAATGAAACCATCATAATGACTTTAAGCATTCTTTATGTCTAGACTTTTTAAATTTGTTTTTCTCATTTCTTTCCATCTTAAATGATATCCGAAAGCAATTTTTATACCACCTCTCATAAGTATCACTAATGATTTTCTAAAAGTAATCAGTTTCCGGAGATGGAATTATAGGATCACTGTGTATGCACATGGGTTGTGAGGATTGAACTCAGGTCTTTGTGCTTGCCAAGCAGGCACTTTGCAGGCTGAGCCACCTCTTCAGGCTCTTTTTGTCTTTTCCGATGTACATTTCAGTTGCAAAGCTGGGCTGTTGATCTTTATGCCCCAGATTCTCACTGACTGGCAGTCTCTCTCACATGCGTTGTTTGTTCGCACACCTCTCCTTCTCTGTTCAGACCCTCGTCTTTGGCTATTCATTACTGCTCTTTAGATATTAAAACTGGCTGACTACTGTGACTCTTCTACGTTATAAACATTTTCCTGGGGTCACTCTCCTTTGAACTTTTGTGTGACTGCATTTCTTTACTTACAATATTTTCTGACTTCTGTGCTGCTAAATCCATCACCTATAACCTTGTAATTTACTTTCTGATTTTTATAGACAGAAATCCCTTGCTTCCACCCAAGATCAGATAAATAGCCACCTATATTTTCTCAAATTCTTGTCTTTCCCACTGTATTGGCTGATTCTGATTTTGTATGGGTAAAATGTCAAACAATAACTGAAATACCTTAAAGATTAAAAAGTAAAGAAAAAGGAAATCCACTTGAGAAGACACAGACAGGTTCACTGGCAGATGAATTATGGATGATCTTGCCCTGTTTGAAATCTTAAGGATGACATCTACAGGAAACCTTAAACACCGTAAGAAAAGTCTCAAATCCCCTTATCCCAGGCCTCTAGTCTGAGCTTTGTGGCAACCCTTGTGCTCTGATCCCCCAGGGAAGTTATCACGTCTAAGTTGAAAGGTGAGTGACTCTAGACATCAGTAGCATCTTTCCCAGAATCTCCAATCATCCAGGAATTCCCTGAACAGTTTCCCGTGTCCAGTCCAAATCTCTGCAGAGAAGTCAAGAGCACGCAGGTCTGGCCTGAGGGGTCTTTCTGAAGTTGGGGGGGAAACTGAGAAGCATGCAAGTCTGCCTGAAGGGGTCTTCCTGAGAGAAAGCAATTAAAATTCACATCACAAAGGAAATGAGGCTTTTTTTATTCTAAACTGCAAAACGGTGGTGTGGTTAATCAGAGCAATTATAAATGGTAACATCATTATTCAAGCTTCTATTTCCAAACGAAGTCATTTAAATGAATACATTTTCTGCCTTAGAGCAGTAGCAGCCAGTGAGTCTTTAAAAAGAAAGGAAAGAAAAACAGGAGAAGCCACTGCCCCAAAGCCTGAGAGAGGGGTGGAGGAACTCTGCACTGGAAACAGGATTGGGAGTCCTAGGGACAGCCACAGATCCAAGACAGTTTCAGTGACCTTGGACAAAACCAGTTCCCACTTGAGCAGCCAAGGGAATAGACAAACTTGCACTCTTGGGCCCTCCTAGTTCTAACATTGCACAATGAAAATCCCACAGTGTATTTTAAGATCTGCTTTTACTATGTGCTGATCTGCAGTTTTATAGGATCCGTGGATGTGTTAAATACACTCTGTTATTCAAGTAAGACTGAATTTCTAGAAGCTACTGTTAAGTGGTGAGTGGCAGCTTTGTCTCTGCCAAATGCAGCCAGATTTGCACAAAGCCACTAGAAATCATAGAGAAAGTGTGCACTGGTGTTGCTCACAGAGGAGTGTGCACTGGTGTTAGCTCACAGAGGAGTGTGCACTGGTGTTAGCTCACAGAGGAGTGTGCACTGGTGTTGCTCACAGAGGAAGTGTGCACTGGTGTTAGCTCACAGAGGAAGTGTGCACTGGTGTTGCTCACAGAGGAAGTGTGCACTGGTGTTGCTCACAGAGGAAGTGTGCACTGGTGTTAGCTCACAGAGGAAGTGTGCACTGGTGTTGCTCACAGAGGAAGTGTGCACTGGTGTTGCTCACAGAGGAAGTGTGCACTGGTGTTGCTCACAGAGGAGTGTGCACTGGTGTTAGCTCACAGAGGAGTGTGCACTGGTGTTGCTCACAGAGGAAGTGTGCACTGGTGTTGCTCACAGAGGAGTGTGCACTGGTGTTAGCTCACAGAGGAGTGTGCACTGGTGTTAGCTCACAGAGGAGTGTGCACTGGTGTTAGCTCACAGAGGAGTGTGCACTGGTGTTGCTCACAGATAAGGTGTGCACTGGTGTTGCTCACAGAGGAAGTGTGCACTGGTGTTGCTCACAGAGGAAGTGTGCACTGGTGTTGCTCACAGAGGAGTGTGCACTGGTGTTGCTCACAGAGGAGTGTGCAGTGGTGTTGCTCACAGAGGAAGTATGCACTGGTGTTGGCTCACAGAGGAAGTGTGCACTGGTGTTGGCTCACAAAGGAAGTGTGCACTGGTGTTGGCTCACAAAGGAAGTGTGCACTGGTGTTGGCTCACAGAGGAAGTGTGCACTGGTGTTGGCTCACAGAGGAAGTGTGCACTGGTGTTGCTCACAGAGGAAGTGTGCACTGGTGTTAGCTCACAGAGGAAGTGTGCACTGGTGTTGCTCACAGAGGAAGTGTGCACTGGTGTTGCTCACAGAGGAAGTGTGCACTGGTGTTAGCTCACAGAGGAAGTGTGCACTGGTGTTGCTCACAGAGGAAGTGTGCACTGGTGTTGCTCACAGAGGAAGTGTGCACTGGTGTTGCTCACAGAGGAGTGTGCACTGGTGTTAGCTCACAGAGGAGTGTGCACTGGTGTTGCTCACAGAGGAAGTGTGCACTGGTGTTGCTCACAGAGGAAGTGTGCACTGGTGTTGCTCACAGAGGAGTGTGCACTGGTGTTGCTCACAGAGGAGTGTGCAGTGGTGTTGCTCACAGAGGAAGTATGCACTGGTGTTGCTCACAGAGGAGTGTGCACTGGTGTTAGCTCACAGAGGAGTGTGCACTGGTGTTGCTCACAGAGGAAGTATGCACTGGTGTTGGCTCACAGAGGAAGTGTGCACTGGTGTTGGCTCACAAAGGAAGTGTGCACTGGTGTTGGCTCACAAAGGAAGTGTGCACTGGTGTTGGCTCACAGAGGAAGTGTGCACTGGTGTTGGCTCACAGAGGAAGTGTGCACTGGTGTTGCTCACAGAGGAAGTGTGCACTGGTGTTAGCTCACAGAGGAAGTGTGCACTGGTGTTGCTCACAGAGGAAGTGTGCACTGGTGTTGCTCACAGAGGAAGTGTGCACTGGTGTTAGCTCACAGAGGAAGTGTGCACTGGTGTTGCTCACAGAGGAAGTGTGCACTGGTGTTGCTCACAGAGGAAGTGTGCACTGGTGTTGCTCACAGAGGAGTGTGCACTGGTGTTAGCTCACAGAGGAGTGTGCACTGGTGTTGCTCACAGAGGAAGTGTGCACTGGTGTTGCTCACAGAGGAAGTGTGCACTGGTGTTGCTCACAGAGGAGTGTGCACTAGTGTTAGCTCACAGAGGAAGTGTGCACTGGTGTGGCTCACAGATAAGGTGTGCACTGATGCCTGCTCACAGAGAAATTGGCATCAGTTAAGTCCTGGGTTTCAATTGCTGTTCTGATCAAGATGGCCTCATTGTTCCACTCAACTTAATGAACTTTCAAACAAATTGCTCCTTAGTCTTTTGCGGGGGTGGGGGGCACCACTCGGCTCCCAAATAAATCACACACGGAGCCTTATTCTTAGTTATGAATTCCAGGCCTTAGATTGGTTTGTTTCTTGACAGCTTTTCTAAACTTAAATTATCCCATCTGTCTTTGGCCTCAGGGCTTTTATCTTTCTGTATTTCCATACACCTTTTCTTTCCTTCCCACTCCATGTCTGGCTGTGTATCTGGGTAGCTGGGTGGCTGTTCCCTGAAGTTCAGCTCCTTCCTCTTCCCCAGATTCTTTTTTTTCCCAGCATTCTCCTCATATTTATTCTCTTTGCCTGCCAGCCTGCCTATTCCTCTCTCCTGCCTTGCTATTGGCCATTCATCCCTTTATTAGTCCATCAGGTGTTTTATTATTATTATTATTATTTATTTATTTAAGATTTCTGTCTCCTCCCCGCCACCGCCTCCCATTTCCCTCCCCCTCCCCAGTCAACTCTCCCTCTCTCATCACCCCGAAGAGCAGTCAGGGTTCCCTGCCCTGTGGGGAATCCAAGGACCTCCCACTTCCTTCCAGGTCTAGTAAGGTGAACATCCAAACAGCCTAGGCTCCCAAAAAGCCAATACATGCAGTAGGATCAAAACCCATTGCCATTGTTCTTGACTTCTCAGTAGTCCTCATTGTCCGCTATGTTCAGCGAGTCCGATTTTATCCCATGCTTTTTCAGACCCAGTCCAGTTGGCCTTGGTGAGTTCCCAATAGAACATCCCTATTGTCTCAGTGTGTGGGTGCACCCCTCGTGGTCCTGAGTTCCTTGCTCCTGCTCTCTCTCGTTCTGCTCCTGATTTGGACCTTGGGGTTTCAGTCCAGTGCTCCAATGTGTTAGACAGGTACAGTAACACAGCTTCACGGAGTTAAACAAATGCAACATAAATAAAAGTAACACACCTTAAAATAATATTCCCCCAACAACACACTTCTTCTGGTTGTTGTGCTCTCCATATTCTCAGAAAAAAATAGTTTAGAAAACATACTTCCTCTGCCCATTTAAAATGTATGACAGCCGCCTGCTCTCTTACTGGTGTTACAGCCCGTGATGACTGATCTTGGGTGTCAATTTGACCATGTCTAGAATCAGCTAAAACCCAAGCAGCTGCACACTGTGAAAGATCTTCTCTATTTGATCATTTGAGGTGGGAAGGCCCATCCTAGATTGGGGCCGTACTATCTGGTGACAGCCCACATAAGAGAACATGGAAGAAAGAAGCTTTGTTTTCTGCCTGTTTGCTCTCTCTTGGGCTGGTGAGTTCATTGATCCTGTTACTGAGGCACTCCTTCACCAGTTTTCGAACCAGCTTCTTAGGGATTCCAAGACAGTCGGAAGAGAAACTGAGACATACAATCTCATAGACTAAACAGCTACCAGATCTTTGCCTTTCCACTGGGCAACAGTCGCTGTCAGACTAGCCAGACCACAGTCTGTAGGTCACTCTTTCTCTCTCTCTCTCTCTTTGTCTCTCTTTCCCTCTCACATGCACACACACACACACATGTGCATGTATGTGTATGTATATGTATATAGATATAAATAAAGATATAGATTTTTTTATTCTATCATCTCTATGTTTTTAGAGGACTCCAATGAATAGTCAGAGAGATGTCTTTCACTAGGAAAGATCTCACTGAAATATAAGCATCATCCAGCTGAGCTCGTAGAGTGCTTACTTAGCATGTGGGAAATCCTGCATTTGACCCCAGCTCACAATGCATAAATCTGGTGGGTGTTGCATACCTGTGCAATACTAGGGAAGTGAAAGCCAGCAGGTTACAGCAAGGTCATCCTCAGATAAGAAGGGAGGTGAGTGAGTTTGAGGGCAGCCTGAAATGGATGAAACTTTGGAAAGAGAGAGGGGGTAGGGGGAGAACAGGAGAGCCAGGCATGATGACACATACCTTTATTCCCAGCACGCAGAACTCAGGAAGCTAAGGTAGGAACCCAGGCTATGCAGCAAGAGGTGGGAAGGAGCCTATCTCAGAGTGCACTGACTCAAGTTTTAAGATTCTCTGCTATCCTTAAACTACAAGAACGTTTACTTTTCCTTTGCAAAGGTCAGTTAGTGAACACAGAAAACTCAAGTATTCCCCCTCTTGAAAATCTCCCAGCCTGGCTCTTTGCTTCAGCAGAGTTGGACTTGGTCTCTCTCCTGTCACACCTCCCTTGTTTAAATTTATCTCTATGCAGTTTCCCCACAGTCAGTCCCAACTGTGTGAACACACCTCCTTCAATATCTGTGACCCTTGAGGCGCCATCTATAAATAAGAAGCAATAAAGGCCCTTACTTTAAGAATGAAATCTTTGAAGGACTGACATAGACCATGCATGGAGTTACCCCACCAAGGACAGACGGTTGGCAATGTCTAACTAATTCCTTGGAACCACACCTCTGTGCTTCCACTTTTTACACTATTAGCTTTGTGAGTAAGACACCAACAAACCTGCCCTGAACAGAGGCTTTAAAAAGCCCATGGGGTGGGTCTCAGTTGGTAAAATATTATGAGGACCTCAGTTTGATGCCCAGAACCAACATAAAAATATTTAGGCATGCTGACATGCTAGTGTGACCTCAGTGCTAAGAAGACAGCATCAGGCAGATGCCTAGGGATCACTGGCCAGCCATCCTGGCCCACCTAGCAAGCTTGAGTGTAACAAGAGACCCCATCTTAAAGGCGCAGTGGAAAGTGCTTGATGTAGGACAACCAAGGCTGCACTGTTGTTTTCACAGATGCATTCACACATGCGTATGTGCACCCTTATGTGTGTATGCACACACAAAGAGCATGAGCATCGAGCATTCCTTCAGGGACATTCAGAAACTTGAAAGCATCATAAGTAAGAACTTACGCCAGTCAAATGGTGTCTGGGATTCCACTTAGAAAAGGACCAAAGCTTAAGAGGTGACAGCTTACCAAACACCACAGATATAAGAGAGCCATCTTAGACACAAGAGAGCCCAACAGTTTCCAAACAAGACAGCCACAGCAGGACCAGACACAAAGGAAGTGGAAAGCCAGTTATTTTTAAGTCACTAAGTTGTGGAATAGGTTATGACAAGGAAAAGCTATCTGACAGCATCAGATCTGAAATTGGTGTCCATTTTTCTCCTTTTCCCATTCCTTAGGATGGCTTTTAGTCAGCCAAGAGAGCTGAGTATTAGCAACTGAGTCACCACGGCTGTCAGACAGGACATCTCATTGCTGCTGGTTCTTCTTCCAGCCACCTCTAGCTCAATAGGCCAAAGTTTGATGCACAGGAAGAAGCTATGTGCCAGAAAGTACCATTGAGGTCCTAACTTCTTCTGAAGAGAGGCATACCAGCTGTCTACCGCATCATCAATATGTGGGACTACTGTTTCAGTTCACATCCCTCTGGGGAAGGGTACTCAGTCTTCAGAGTATGGAATTACTTCCTTATATGGACTCAGAGATGTCACACACTCAGACATCCATAATCACTCGGCATCTCTCTGTACTCATGCGGGATGAATGGGATGGGGGCAGCAGTGATTAAGGCCCTCTATTATCCTTAGAGAGCTCAGTGTGGTGCGTGTAGAACACAGTGGAGTAAACAACATGAAAAGTAATGAGGTTAGAACAGAGCATGGCAAAGGGTGGTTGACCTAGGGACTGTGAACATGCACTTGGCCAGGATGGACAGGGAAGGTCTCAAGAAGGAAGATGAAATTTGAAACTAGACCCATGAGTGTGAAGGAGCCCGTCTTGCAAAACACTGAAAATGTCTGGGGCCAAGAGAAGTGAGCACTGAGCACAAGCTCTGAGGCAGCAAAGGCCTCTGGGAAGGGAAATGTGGCTCACCTAGAAAGAGCTCAATGGGGAAAGTGGTTTGAGAGGAAGCCGCAAGATGGATCACACCTACGTCCGCTCCCCTGGGCTTTCCCAACTGCAGCAACTGCTCCTTCCGACCCTCTCTCATCCCAGCCCCCTGGGAACATGCTCTAGGTTGTCATCACTGTCCCTCCCATGGAGAGGCCCTAACATCTCATGACATATAAAGTAGATATAATCAGTACCTTCCTCACACCCCAAAGAGATAAGCTGACCTGTCTAAGATTGCACAGTCAGTGAGGTTCAGTACGCAGCTTGTCCTTGCTTATGGAGGGACTCCAGGTTGGCTCTTTTGTCTCCTCTCCGTACTGTGGCACCTCAGCCTTTGTTTCCTCTGTTCTTGTTCATTTTAAACTCTCCTGTCCTGTGTCTTCTGGGAACTGTTAAACTGGTGGATCCCAATGGTTGCTAAGCACATCCCGTTATGTCTCATTTGTGCTTCCTTGTTGTCCACTAGGGTCTTGCTAACTCTGAGGCTGGAAATGACCATGTGGCGGGGCAAAGAAGGAAGATCCTGTGTTGCCTGGGTGCCTCTCTGCGAGTCAGAGTTATACTTCTGGATGCTCTATGCACATCATCGGACTAGTCCTGGGGGCTGAGCATCTTCCCAAGGTCACAACTACAGTGGGGGTTCAGATAACAGCAAGCGATCTGCTCCCCTTCCATACCAAGTCCACTGTCACAGGGACATGGAGTCTCTAAGAACATCAACACAGGAGCTGTGTGGTAATTCAGGCCCCTTCCTGAGGGCTGTGAATACTCACGTCACACTACCAGGGAAAGTAAATCATCTGGGGTAAGTGAGCTGAGCCCCTATCTATAGCCCTCTAGAATATCAGAGTGATTCCAAGCCTTTTGGAGCCAATGCCAGCAGCCCCCACCTTCCCACCTGAGATCCAGTATATGATCCATTTCCTGTTTTGCTTCAAGTAGCCTAATTTTCTATATGCCATGTTTAGCATAGGTAGCATTTCTCATGGCACAGCAGCAGCTACACGGTAGTGCCATGGGCTTCAGTTTTCCCTCTTGTGCCCCAACCAACCAAAACTCCACTTTTCTCTCAGTCCCCAGGGCTAGAGCTAACTCTGAAGACTTACCACACCTATAGACTTTACCTGCAGGAGAGTACCATGTCTGCATGCATGGAAATGGATGTGCACATCCACTACACTGTATCCATATGTATTTACTAATATGCATTTATCTATCTGCGCATAATCACCTATCTCCCTAGGTATACTGGGTATGTTCATGTATGCATGAGTATATACAGATGTGCATGTATATGCAGACACATACCTCGCCATAATTCACAAATAAATGACTTCCCAAATGTCACAAAAGTCACCTGAAAGCCAAGGCAAGACTGGAATTGACAGATCTTATAGAGAGACAGACAGAAAAATCCTAAGCACATGAGTTAAAAGGCCCCACTATTGTCTACCACACAGAGGCTTATAAAAAGCCAGCATTATCTTTGACACAAATACAGCTCGCCTCTTTCGGCAGAAGAATTTCAATAAAGATAAGAGTCTTCTCATTATTCTAATGTAGAACAAAAACAACCTCCCATTCCAAATCCAGCACATGGAAATAACATATCTCTAATTAGCATAACTGATCCCACACCTATCCATGACTCCACTCTCACTCCACAGCCCCCAGCAGTTTCCTTGAGCACCTACTGTGTGCCCCATGCATGCCGTATTCTGTCCTTTATACAATGACTTCTCAGGTAGGTATCCTTATTCCTAATTTCAGGGGACAATAAATGGGCTCAGAGAAGTTCTTTCACTTAATCAAGTATTCAAGGCAGTGAAAGAAAAATCTAGGTATGCCTGATACCAATGTCCAATGTCCTAAACCAAAGGCAAGGCAAGCCCATGCACGACCACTATAATGGTTAACACTGGCTATGAGCTTGATAGATCTACCATGACCTAGGAGACAAGTCTCAGCAATATCCAGATTAAGTTTATTAAGGTCACATGATTCCATAGGCTAGGGTTCAGGATCCCATAGAAAGGAACAAGTGAGCCGAGCACAAGCATTCAAGTCCCTCCGTCCCCTTACTATGGATGCACTGTGCTGCCTCACGCTTCCCTTGCCCTATATCGTGAGTCCGAATAAACCCTTCCTTCATGAAATTGCTCTCATTGGGTATTTCCTTAGAGCCACAAGAAAAATAACTGACAGAAGCACCAAGAGTAAAGAAAGACTCAAGTCCCAAGAGCTCTCGATAAGAACGAATGAATATAGCATAAAGTCAATGAGCAGCTATACAGAGGATGACAAGGTGGCCCGTAGGTGTCTCCCCTGTGAAGCTATGATACATCTGTGGCTGTGTGTGCATGGGAGCAAGACTCGCTATGACTACAGCCCAACACAAACCTTCAGCTAACTTAAAACATTACGAGATATTTTTTCTGTAACTTGATTACAAGTCTAGCCCTCAATGGACTGGGTAAATGATAACGTCATACGACAGTGTCAAAGGTCGGATGCACCCAGTAGGGAGCCTTCAGCTGCTTCCTTCTGGCAAAAGAGAGCTGACTGAGACAACAGCAGATCAGGAAAGTTAGGATATCCCGATGTGAATGGAGGGCAAGTATAGAGAACTCATGTGGGAACAGGAGGGACTCTTAAGAGAGTGGAATAAAGTGAGATTCGGGGGTCACAGCCTTGAACGGCAGCCTGGGAGCCCAGAGACTCATTCATTCTATGTCTGCTGGTCACACAGTCTATGCCAGGCAGTATGCCAAGAAATGAGGGCACAGTGTGGACCGCACAGAACTGAAGTTGCACTTCTCGGGGGAGGCTGCTAATTTGTGGTGGCAAACATCAAAACCCCAAAATATTATAAAAAGTTAAATTACATAGTTAGTTGGCACTGCAGGGAAGTATAACAAAGGCAGAGCAAAAGCAGGGAAGGATGATGTCAGTGTTTTACAGACAGGGGTCAGGGTTGGCCCAACAGAAACGGTACATGGTGAGACTTGGGGATGTGGAGGAGTGGTCCTGCAGATGGCAGAGGTGTGTCTCCTGGCTCAAGGCACAGCCTAGCAGCCGGAATCAAGTGAATGAAGAGGTGAGAACTAGGGCACAGTATATTTACCCCTGTGAGCCACGGGAGCCTCAAAAGGTGAGAGCAGAGCGAAGTCAGCCGGGTGTGAGCGCAGAGTAAGGCCAGGCTCTCAGGGAGCGCATTTCATTCATCTCTCCCAGTCACTCATTTCGTGAACCGAGGAGAGATCGGATATTAACATGATATTAACCAGTACTCGGCGATAACGAGATATTCCAAACCTTTGCCAATTAACATTTCATCGCACACGTGCTCTGCCTTCCAAAGGCCACAGGAAGAAAGGGGACACTCTAGCCAGATGATCTTCTCAGAGAGAGGCTCCCCTATGAGTGCCACTGGGTGGGATCCAGGCCCCGGGTGTTCCCTCGTCAGCTGTGTCTCACGTAGACTCATCTGCTGACACCAAAGTCAATCATCTTCCTGGCCCTCTACCCTCCTGTTTCAGGACAACTGGCATTTGAGGAAATGGGCTAGAGAGTGTTCTAGCATCTTCCTCCACTTTGTTCATCCCTGGTCTTTGTTCCCCTCTGCAACATCCTGTTGCTTTGTTAAACCCTAGCACACCCCCACACACACACCTTGTGAGTTTCTAAATGAGGCTCGGAGAAGCTCTGGACATCAGATGAGGTGAGACAAAGTCAATATATGGAACTAGAGATTCCTAACTCAAAGATGACAATCTGTGATGATGAGAAAATGATTGACAGCAAGCTGCTCTCAATTCTTCTCTGTGTGCCTATGTTTATTTGGTGTATGTGTGTGTCCAAGCATGTTTGTGTGTGCATGAGACTATGTGAATGTGCATTCATGTGTGTGTGTGTGTGTGTGTGTGCGCGCGCATGCGCGTGTGCAGGTATCTCCTGTCTTTCTCCTCTTTTTCCTCCCTTCCCATTTTTTATTGTTGTTTTGAGATGTGTTCTCTCCTTGTAGACTTGGTTGACCTGGAACTCACAGAGAGCTCCTGCCTCTGCCTCCTGAGTGCTGGGATTAAAGGCATGTGGCAATATGCCTCTTGTTAACATCAGTATTGTGTGTTTCTAAATTAAAAAGGGAAATTTTAAATCATAAAAACACCAAGTGTAGTAATGAATACCTCTAATCCAAGCACTGAGGTAAAGTTGTGTTCTATTTGATTTAAAGACAGGGTCTGTGGCAGAACCTAGAGCTCACTGACTAAATAGGCCGGCTGGCGGGTGAGCTATGGGGATCCACCTAGAGCTCACTGACTGGATAGGCCGGCTGGCGGGTGAGCTATGGGGATCCACCTAGAGCTCACTGACTGGATAGGCCGGCTGGCGGGTGAGCTATGGGGATCCACCTAGAGCTCACTGACTGGATTGGCTGGCTGGCAGATGAGCTATGGGGATCCACCTGTCTTCACTCTCCTGTCCCCATTACGGACACACACTGTGATCGCAGCTTTTTACATGGAAACTGGGATCCACAGTTCTGCACAGCAAACACTTCACTGACTGAGCCATCTCTCTAGCTCCAAGAAGTCTTTAATCGTCCCATGTGCCATTCACTCTCAAGTAGTTCACATGAATCTAGCTCCCTCGAGGCTCAAAAAAGGTGTATAAGGTACACAGTATTTAGATTCCATTCTACAGGTAAAGAAGTCAAAGCATAGGAAGTCAGCAGCCTTCCTATGCAGAGAACCAGACACACAGTAAGAGGGACTTCTGTGAGTGCCAGGGGCTGCAAACAAACTCTTCTGTAAGGGCGGTAAACTGAGGTGGCCTTTTGCCATCAAGGAACCGGTATGATGGGAGTTACGCTACTTCATTCAGACATGTCTGGGCAGGAATGGGTCCACTCAGCTTCCACAGCTCCAGTTCTCCAGTCCTAGGGTCCCTGGAAGGCACAAGAGGCCCCAGAATCCAGGCTACTGGTAGGATGCCTGTCATCTCTCTCTTGAACTCTCCTTCCAGAATCTCTCTGCCATCTTCTACCCATCCTCCAGGCCATCAATAAGTTCTCCCCAATTCCTGAAAGATCCACTGTCACCCAGCCTGGTAAGGCAGGCCTGTAATCCAGCTTTCTACTGACCACCCCCAGAGCTTCCTCTGTCTATACTCCCCCATATAGCAACCACCAACCTCACAGGGAAATTTAAAAGCCACTGACATTGAATAAAATTATAACACAATTCCCCATTTATACTAGCCACATTTCTAGTCATCAGTAGCCACCTGTTGCTGGGCCACCCTACTGGACCATATAGATATAGGATGACCATGGCCACAGGAAGTGTTCCAACATGTAGCGTCTACAGCCTGCACTGCCTGTGTTATCCAGCCCCTGCTCAACTTGACAGTCTCCCCAGTGGAACCCCTTGTTCCACGGGTTGTAATCCTGTACCTGTTCTCTCTCCATCTTCTCAAGCTACTCAATAACACCCAGTTGGAGCAACCACACACATGCCTACCTATTTTCCACCATCTTCTCGGCCATTACCATTACTTCATTACCATTCAGCGTCACTGCAAATGTCACTTGCTATAGGTACTGTCATCCCTTGCTATGACCTTTCTGCCCTTTCATGACACTTGCTAGGTCTGTAGCACCTACAGGTCACAGGCCAGTGAGAACTCACACCCATAGCTACTGCCTAAATATCACATGACACTTGCTAGGTCTGTAACACCTACAGGTCACAGGCTATTGAGTACGCACACCCATAGCTACTGTCTAAATGTCACATGGGTCTCTCTGGAAGACTGCTCATTCTGAGACTACTGACTTCCCCCAGAGTGAGGGATCCCATACAGAGAAAACTTCCAGGTAGAAGCTCTAATATATTATGACCTACTATTGGAAATGACAAGTCACGATTTCTACCCAATTCCACTGTCTACTCACACCAGCCTGGAGCCACGTGGGAGGAAGTCCTCAAAGTCAGGAGGTGGAATTTCTAGAACCAAGTTGGTGCTATCCCTGGCAAATGATCTGTCTCGGTTGTCTCTCTGTCCCCAGAACATGAGCATACCATGTTTTGTATGTATTAATAAATTTAAGAATGACTGGGTGTCTTATCTACACAAGCCTCACTCCCACATTTAGGGAAAATAAGGCATCAGGCCGCAAGCTCTGAAAAACCTTCACTTTTGATTTATGGTCGCCAATGAAATTATATGCTATGCAGCAGAGACACACACACTCATGCAAGATCATAAGAGCAATCAACTGTCTGTAAGTTGTTTTCCCAGAAAATAAATTGGAGGAGACAGGACTACAGCAAACAGGAAACCTGGTCAAATGTGTGACTGGGACAAGCACTTGTAACAGAGGATGAACACCAAATCTTGATACCTGGGGGGAAAAAAAGCCAACCAACTAATAGGATATGATAAGAATGAGGAAAACAGTCCTTGACTGTGACATGGAAAATCTAACATCCTTGACACCAGGATCGCTGGGTAGCAACACACCTCCTGTATTATTATATAGCACTATACCTAAGACACATTCAATATTTTATCCCTAATCCTTGACGCATCAGTTTGGCATCTATCATTCATTAGGTCTCGCAATAGCATCATATAGTGTATGACATACAGGAATACCAAAGAACCATTGCTTAAATGAATTACTGAATGAACAGGAAGATCCCACAGGATGGATACTATTATGGCCATTTCACAAAGTGGGAAATAGAGGCCTATGTACTGAGGGTTGTACTTGATCAGAGAGGAAGATTTGAACTTTCAACTCTGTGGTGCTGTTTAAAGAACTTTTAATATCATACTTGATAAATAATTTACAAGTAGATTCCACACAGGCACATAATTCTTCACAAAACACAGAGACTATGATATGCTCACAGACTGGGATAGATGAGGAATCCTGATACTGCTGTGGTTTGGGGAGACCTGGGGTTTCAGCTCAGCACCTTGTCAGAGTCCTAAGGACCTTGGCACCTGTGGTCACACTCTTTCTGAGACACAGCAGGGGAGTTAGGAGGCGGTTCTCTCAGAGGAACTGTAGAGGCCCTCCTAGCTAGAACTACGGAAATGTAGACTGTGCCATTCTAGAAAAAAAGACATTGTCTAGTTACACAAAACTCCATTTGCTCTCTCCCATCGACTTCAGCTCTTACCAAGGTGTCCATTCACAAATAGTTGGTTGTATTTCCTGCCAGAGGAATAAGAACACCTTCTGTATTTTGTGATTTTTTTCCCCTTACTTTTCATTTATCCTCCCAGATGACTTCAAATGGGGGAAACTGGTAACTAAAACAAGAATCTTTTTTTTTTTTTTGGTTTTTCGAGACAGGGTTTCTCTGTGGTTTTGGAGCCTGTCCTGGAACTAGCTCTTGTAGACCAGGCTGGTCTCGAACTCACAGAGATCTGCCTGCCTCTGCCTCCTGAGTGCTGGGATTAAAGGCGTGTGCCACCACCGCCCACAGACTTGAAATCACTGAGAATTTGAAAGAGGACAAGAGGAACATAGAGAAATCTCAACTTTCAGAAGGTCACACCACAAGCATGTTCTCCCCAGTTCTTCCTACAATAACACAGAGAACTAAGGAGCTGTTGAATTGTGTGGAGTGGGCAGTATTGACCAGAAGTGGAGAGGCAGAAGGAGCAATACAGAGCAGGTTGGGCTTGGTGCTTTGGCTGATTCTTATTGGTATGGAAGGAGCCAAAAGAACATGCCTAAGTATGGTGACAGCCATGCAAGGGTATCTAACATAACCTCACGCAGCCATCAGCTTTGCAAAGAGAGATTTACAAATAATACACACTTATAAACACACGCAAGGTTAGGAGAGAGAATGATATCATTTATAATAGGGTGTGGTCTGTTCTATTTTGCTAATAAAGTTTTATTGTAATAAAAATATATTGGAAGTAAAGTGTGTGATGGTTCATGCCTATCATCCTAGAACTAGAAAGCTGAAGCAGAAAGACTGCCCAAAATTTAAGTCCAGCCTTGACTACAGAATGAGACCTTGTCACTAAAACAAACAAATAGAGCTAGGTAGATGGTAATGGTAAGAGCATTTATCCCACGAGTCTGGGTATGTTAGTTTAGATCACCAGAACCCGTGTAAAAAGTCAGGCTTGGCTGTGTGTGCCTCTGACCCAAGAATAGGAGGAAAGAGGCAGTCAGATCCCAATAACCCAATGGATAGCCAGCCTAGCTAAAGAAGAGAGTTTCTATTTCAGCGAGAGACCCTGTCTCAAGGTAGGAACTTGAAGAGCAAAGGAAGAAGACATCCAATATCCTGCTCTGGCCTCCACACGCACACACATGGGAACATGTACCTACACATTCATGTGTATGCATCACACTCATATATAACATCATACACACACACACACACACACACACACACACCTGTTACACCTGTGTGTTGACTATCTGGATCTTCAGTGATATGTGATATGTTCGCCAAACTCTGCCATGGATAATTTTGTTGTTGGGGTTTCATCCAGTACCATTATAATGCAGGCATTTATGCAAACATTTGTTTGGTAAGTGAGAGATAACAAGTAGTTCTACATCACTCACGACACCATCTCTCATCACTTGGTACGTTCAACGGGACAGCAAAAGTGACGGGTCTTGGAAAGTCAGAGATCAGGATAACCTGGCTTGTATTTTTAAATAAACAGTAAAATAAGAAATGAGTTTGAAGACAGATGCAGTGGTGGCTTCAGAATTGTAAGTCTTATTTTTCTTCATGGAAGAGAGAAGATCATAAAACAAAAAAAAAGAGGTCAAAAATCTAAGCAGGGAAAACAAATCCATCACTCAAACTAATGGAAAAGGAATTTGCAAAGTTAGCTGGTTCACCCAGTATCATTTCATAATCAGGAAAAACTATGAGGAATGGACAGTATCGACCAGAGGGGTCTGGCAGGAATAGTAGGGCAGAGTTACTAATAAGAGGGAAATGTGAAGAGAGGTGGGCAGATGTACCAGGGGAGGGAGAAGTAACGGCACCACCGAGGGAAAATAAGTAGCAAGCACTAAGGCAGTTTTTAAAACTCATAAGAAATTATATGATTTATTCCTACTTAAAATTATATAAAATATACATAAGTCTATGAATATATACATATATTTGAATTAAAGATATATAGAAATTAGGGAGACAATATTCCCCCCAAAACTCTACAGACTATCTAATGAAACTCCCAGTCACAGACATGGGAAACCACCTTTCCAGTTGTTGGTCAAGGGAGTTAAAGAAACTCCTCCCCAGACAATACAGACTCTTGCTGTTACCCTTGGTGCTTTCCAAAAATAAAAGGTAAGACCCTATGGTTGAAGACACTACACACTTAGAACGTAAGATTGGGAGGAATCGACCTGGATTTGACCTCCTCACTGAGGGCCAGTTCTCACAGTTTTGGAAAGGGTCATGGAAGCTGTCAAAAGAGAGAAGCAATCAATACTTCTATCCAGCTATAAGGATGTCATCCTATAACGAAGAACGACAGTGACCAACATAGCAAGAGATCCTGAAAGATACAATAATGGCACTTACATCCTGCAGGTAACCTGCACTCACCTCGTTGGAATTAAGGTGTACTCAATAGAAGGGAATTCACACCTTGCACCACCCAGCACTGGTGGTTAATGGGCCCTAGCAGAGAAGCTACTACTTAACTACCACTTTCCTAAACCAGTGTGACCTCCACCTGCATTCTCAAGACCTGCCCTCACATCCACAGGTAAGTGGAGCTCTCGCCCCTTACTGAAGAAACGTCAATTCTGCAACAAACGGAGACCATTACACCTGGACAAAACACAGAGATCAAGGGAAGATGAGGTGCCTTCCCCCAATTAATGCATTTACAGTGCAACTGCCCACTTACAGCTCAGGGAACATTACAGAAGAGGGGACACAAAGACTGTAAGAGGTGGAGGACTGGGAGACTGGCTCTTCCTTAAAAAAAAGACAGGAAGCAGGGGCTTGGTCCTGGGAGGAGTTGGGGGTGGTGGTGAACGAATATGATAGCAATATGCTGTATGACGTTCTCTAAAGATTAATAAATTACCATATTTTTATTTTTTTAAAAGAAAACAAACTATCTTTTTTTATTATACATGCCAATCTAATTTCCCACTCCCTCCCCTCCTCCCATTCCCACCACATACCTCCCACCCTACCCCTATCCAATCCTCAGAGAGGGTAAGGCACTTTGCTTTGGGGAAGGTCCAAGGTCCTCCCTATTATATCTAGGGTATCTATCCAAAGAGAATAGGATCCCAAAAAGCTGGTACATGCAGTAGGGATAAATCCTGGTGCCACTGCCAGTGGCCCCTCAGTCTGCCCCAGCCATGCAACTGTCACCCAGATTCAGAGGGGCTAGTTTGGTCCTATGCTTGTTCCTTCCCAGTCCAAGTGTTTCTGTTATGGAAGAAAAGAAAATGAATGAGCCAGGAAAGAATGTCTTATATTCTTGCCCCCTTTTCAAAGTTTAAAAGAATACATTTCTTTATTAGTGTGTGTGTGCATACACTTGTGTGCCTTGGTGAGTATGTGGGGGTCAGAGGGCAACTTGCAGAAATCAGCTCTCTTTCTAGCATTTAGATTCCAGGGATCCAAACTCAGCCATCATCAGGCTTGGTGGCAGAACATCTTCACCCTCTGGGCCATCTTGCTGGCCCCAAGGTTTTTGTTTTGTCCTTAAATGATAAATATTTGCTCATGTGTATGCAATTTCAGCGCACGCAGAGGTGGAGGAATGAGCAATTCACATTAACAAGCACATCTATCACCTCGAGTATTTCTCATTTCTTTTAGGGGAAACATTTAAAATTCTCTTTCTGCTATTTTGAAATATACGTTAACTACAGTCCCCAAATGGTTTCCATCCTTTTAGCTACAAAACCGAGGGAGGCTGAAAAACGCTAGGAATTTCAGCAGGTGGAGTTAAAAGGTCTTGGTTACATTTATGCTGCGAAAGTCTACCCCTGACAGTCTGGAAATGAGGCTCCTCTCCCACATTAATGAAATAATCATAGAGGTCAGCCACCTCCAATCGCATTCCGGAGTCTGCAAACTTTGTTCTGGAGAGCACTAATAGCAAATATTTTCAGGCCCCCGGCATATTCAGCGTCGATCACAGCTGCTCACCTCTGCAGCATGGCGCAAAAGCAGTCAGACAAAACACAAGTGAGCAAGGCTGTGCTCTAAGGGAACATTATGTCTGGCGCGGCTTACAGAGTGGCTAAAGTAGGCAGGGTCGCAGAGACAGACGCAGAATGGTAGCTGACAGGGCTGGCAGGTAGGAAATGAAGAAGTATTGTTTCGCGGCCACGGTTTCTCTGAGAATGATGAGAAAGTTCTGGAAACGGACAGTGGTGATGGCTGCACAATATTGTAAATATATTTAAAGCCACTTAACATGGTTAAAATAAGGAGCTTTTGCCTTATGTGTTTTGTGTCACGGTGAAGAATTCTTAAGTATTCTTCGAGAGACAAGCACATGGTTGTTGGAAAGATGGCTCAGCAGCTAAAGCAAGAGCAAGCTGGGGAAGACTAACGGTGTCGCGAGCACTGAGTTTGACTGAGATGCCAGCGGGCACTGAGACTGACTGGGAGATGCTGTCTCACGGAATGAGTTGTTAGGATGACCAAAGATGATTTCTGATATCCACCTCAGACTATATGCACGCACACACATGGAGGCCACACACACCATGCACGCACATGCACACACACTCAAAAGGTTATCCGCATATTTCTTCATTACAAATGTGTGTGTCACTATTAGAATGCCAGAAGTATCTTCTACTTAGTGGATAAAAAGGATTAATCAAGCAACACACATATGCATATGTGCGTGTATATTAAGCTATTAAGATGTTGATTTCCTGCCTTTGAAGTGAGCACCAAATTAAGAAACATAACACTAAGGTATATTGGAATTCGAGATAATACAATTTTGCATCATCCAGGATGCCTCAGACCTGGAAGGGACAGCACAGCCACGCACATTCCCCAATCCAGTGAGCCACCGAGGGTAGGGCTTTATCTGTTATTAAGATGTAGCTAAGGCTACTCTGAGTAACAACATGGTGCTAAACCAACATGAATATATTTATAAGCAGAATTAAAAATCCACATAAATTTTTAAGTGAAAGCATGAAACTTTAAAGAAATGCCCCACTTGAGGGAGGCCACATGGCTATGCTCCTAACCTCCGGGAGTAGCCACAATCCCCCTCCTGGAAACCCAGTATGAATGTCCATGCAGTATCCTAGGGTACTGCCAGTCTATAGAACCAGATGAAACCCAGGTCTCTTAATCCCCTGCCTGAGACTGCTGGGGAAGTCATAACCATTCTCTCAGACTTGAGATTATATGGTAGAGGAAGAGATGCTGCAAATTTTGGCCACCATTTGGGCCAGATGACCTGGATCAATAGCATAATTTGTCCTATAGAAGCAATAAGTTTTTCTTTAGGGAAAACTCTTAATGTTTTCATAAAATGCAGGGCTAATCTAGACATGTGTGTGATTGATAAACTTAATTTTAATGATTTATTTTTAAATGACGTGTGTGTAGGAAGGATATGTGCACGTGTCTGTATGTGGGTATGTACATGCGAGTGCAGATGTCTAGGGAGGTCAGAGGCTGCTCAGATTGCCTGCAACTGGAGGCATAGGGTGTTGTGAACTGCCTGATACCGGTGCTGGGAATTGAACTTGGGTCCTCAGCAAGATCAGCTCTAACCATTAACCCATCTATCCAGCCCCCGCAAATTTAATTTTAAAACAAGTTTTTTTAAAAAACAAAGAAAAAACCGTATGTGTGTTGCTATGCATGTGGTGTATATACATTATTTGTGGGGGCACATGCATGTGTGCAGATACACACACATGTGTCAGTGGAGGCAAGAGGGAAACCTTAGCTTCATTCCTCAGGGCCAGCTACCTTGTTTTGGAGCAGGATCTCTCACTAAAACTGAATCAGCTAGACTAGACAGCCAGTGAGTTCCAGCACCCCAGTACCAGATTCCAAGTGGAAGCCACTTCATTTTTAAATATGTGTGGGTGCTCTCTCTGCCTGCCGGTATGTCTGTATACCACCACTATACCTGGTGCTCTTGGAGATCAGAGGAGAGCACAGACTCCCCTCCCTGGTACTGAAGTTACAGATGATTATAAACCATGGTGTGGGTGCTGGAACTAGAACCCAGGGCCTCTGGAGAATCAACAAGTGATCTTAACCCCCGAGCCATCTCTCCGGTCCCCTACATCTAGGTTTCTGTGTGGGTGTTGGGGATCTCAGCTCAGATCATAGTGTTTACAGGTCAAGCACTTTACTAAATGAGCCATCTTCCTAGCTCACACATAGAAACTTTAGAGTGAAAACGAAATCTGAAAGCAAGATTCTTCAGGGTCTGCTGGGGAGTTAGGAATGCTTTCTGTGCAAGCGTGAGGACCTGAGCTCAGCTCTCCAACACCTAGGCCCTGAGGCCATGCCGGCAGTCCCTGGACTAGAGGGGCTGGATACAGAGGTCCACAGCCAGATTCCCAGGAGTCAAGCTCAGCTCAGTAGCTCCCATCAGCTTGTGACCATGGCAATGATACTCTGCCTTCCTAGGCCTCCATTTTATCATCTGTAATAGAAGGGGGAGGCATTCGAGCTCTGACAAGTTGGAGCAGAGAGCATTTTCCAATGGCGGCAGCAACAGCATCTTCTACCCGCGTACTCCTTTGCTCTCTGGCTTTGGCACTGCCCCATCACTACATGCAGGCTCATCCCCCACCTCTCCTTGAACCTGGCTGGGACTGTGAACAACAACATACAGCAAACAGAATGGATGTGGTGAAGTGATTTCAGGTGAATTTCAAAGCAAGGTGACAAAGCCAGGCAGCACATTCCTGTGACTCCATGCTATGAAGAAGTTTGATCAACCCAAGAAGAAAGAAACTGAGGGCCCTCAGTCCTCGGCCCAGCTAAGTTCCAGCATTCACTTGGTAGACAGGAAAGCAAGGCATTCTTCAGTCCCTAGCTGATGCTACAGGGAACAGACAAACCTCTACCGAGGCTGCCCAAAGGCATCCCAATGAGCAACATTGGTAGTTAATGTCATGAGCCATCAAGCATCTAGGTGGCCTGTTATACAGCAATGGTGACCAGAGCAGGAACACAAAGGGAGATTACAAAATGACAATAAAAGTGCCTGGGAGATAGGAATTAGCTTTCAGTGATTTGACAAATTCACACTAAACATCATGACCTGGCTCAGTCATAGGCCTTTAGTCTACTTCATGAGATGCTGATGGCCAAGTAGATGGGAAAATATATTACCTTCCTCCTACTACTCCAAGCTGGGGATCTGGAGATGGAAACATGAACAATATATCTTTGGGGCCCCCATCTTATTAGAGTCTATATGGAAATAGGGAATCCAGAGACAAGGAATCCGGGAGCAACTACTACTGTTGTTGTTCCTTGAAGTCAAGGACCAAGAATTTGAGACAGATGTGTCTCAAGGGAAGAGCTTCCTTCTCTATGGAAAGGCAAAATCAGCCAACCTTGACATGAAGGTAGATGAGAATAAATAATTCACAGCTCACTGTCTCCCTGGAAGGATCAAGAATGAGTTGGTTGGCCATGGGGTCAGAAAAGATTTTTAGCTGTTGCATTCCAACACCTAAGTATTCATTCAAATACAGAGAAGCTTTTGTGTGTGGGGGGTGGGGGGTCGGCATTTTGGTTTTGTTTCTGTTTTTTTTCCTTTTTCTTTTGCCCCTGGAACCTGTATTGGCCTAGAAACTTTTCTCAATATGCTTCTGCAGGAAGTCGAGCTGTGCTGTACCCTGGCCATTGATATGCAAATTAAATAAACAAAACGACATAATAAATAATTAAATCAGTCTAACATGATGAATGAATTAATCATATCAGTGATGAGAGGAGGCTTGCACTGTCACCCAGAAGATCATTGATTAAAACAAAAAAAAAAGGAATTTGCCTAACAAGACTCTTCAGTAGAGAGGGTGGTGCCCCAGTAGTGGTTTGCCCAGCCTGGCTTCTGCTCAGAGTAGGTGCTGCAAACTTCAGTGGAATCAAATGGATTCTCACCACCCCCATTAACCTTATGTGGAGCATGGAATTAGCCATGCAGTAAGCAATTGCCGTAGCATTTTAGGAATCAAGTTGCTCTGAAAGCCTTATAGGGGAAGATGTGACACCTCCTGCTTTATAGTTGAGATAAAGAAGACCAATGTGGCAATCACATGGCCCATCCCATCACACACTGGGAATGAGAGATGTTCTCCACACCTGCTATATACTGTCTGCTGACCTCAAGGGCGGGCATGCGTGTGTCTCTGGAGGTGTGTATAGATGTGCAGAGATATGCTAAGACCACCCACTCCTTCCCCAACCAAGGCTTCATTTATTTGGAATGTATAGTGCATCTTGTATGCCCCCTAGCTTTGTCTTTTGTTCAGTCATTGTACATAGTATTTCTTTACAGGAAACTAAGAGGAAAGCGTGAGGAGGAGGAAGGTGCCATGCAGTTATTAAAGCTGCTGATGAGAAAGAATATTTAGACACTAAGGAAAATTGCTAGAGTATATTTCTAAGCAAAGGAAAATAAAGTTTCCAAACCACAAGCTTATTATCCACATTATATTAACTCACACACACACAGACAAGCACAACAGTGTCACAAGGCGAGCAGCTACTTCCGCACGGTGAGATGACAACACTTTTTTTTTCCTGCTTTGGGTATTTTTAAAATCACTTTCAGAGATTTACACAATAAGAATCTTTTACTTTTGTTATTCCTTAAAACAAAACACAACAAAACAAAAAATAACAAATCAGAATGGGGAAGAAAGAGTAAAAAGCCTTCTGGCATCCCTAAAAGAAGCCATATATATTCTAGTGGCTTTGGTCTTATTTTGTAAAAACAAAAAAGGGATTACTTACCAATGTGGTAGATTGTAACTCATCACATCGTGAGCCGTGGTGCATATTCACCATAGCTTTAAGACAGAATGAAATGATCGGGGAAAAGAATTGGAAAATATTGTAGATCCTACTAACACACAACTCCTCAGTGACAGTAAACCAAAGACCCAGCTCTTCCTTTTTCTCCTGCCTCTCAAAGGAACAGGAAAACTCAAACCTGAAGGGAAACATCAAAGCTGGCCCACATCTCTGGTTTTATAGGAGATTTGATGGCACCAAGAAAGAAAGTTGCATATCAAAGAAAAATCAACCACAGGATCTTATAACAAGTAACAGATCTGAAATATGAAGTCCCATTTCACAATGAGTTAAAAAGTCAAAAAAAAAAGTATAGATGAGGCTCACATAACATTTCTGGAACAAAAAAAAAAGAAAAGAAAAACAAAAAACACAGATTTTTAAAAATGGATTATAGGTTTGCATTTCCGAGATCATATATTTCATGAAGACAAACTCAAAAAAAAAATAGAAAAAGAAATTGTGACAGCAATGATCTGAACTCTCAAAAAAACCTAAAAAAAAAAAAAACCGTGAAAACATTAAATCAAATCCGAAGTATGTAAGAAGTGAAATGACAGAACTAAGAAATAAGGGAAAGAAACAAGTCCTTGCAAAATACAGGAGTGAATCCAGCTATGAAGGAGCAAAGCAAACCTGAAATTCTTGAGGAATAAATGAGTCGATAATAGCTGGATTAGAAAATTCCTTGATAATGAATGTTAAGAGGCTAAAAAGTAAAAAAGTCTGGTGTTTTCTGTGTGTAGCCTGTCCCCCTCAGAAGGAATTAAGAAAGCAAGATAGACAGTAAAATCAGTGAAGCTGAAAGAGAAAATATCCATGGCCTTCCAGAAAGTCTGGCTGTTGAGAGAACTTACACCCTATGAGAAAAAAAATGCCTAGGTTGGAGAAACGGCTCAGTAGGAAAGGGCTTGTTGCACAAGCAAACATGAAGGCCTGAATCCGGATGCCAGAACCTACATAAAAATGCAAGTATGGGTTTTTATATTATCTGTAACTCCGCTGCTGCAGGGGGACTGGAGGATCTTAGGGCTTTACTGACCAACCAGCCTGGCTGGAAGGAGGAGCTTCAGGTTGAATGAGAGACCCTGGCTCAAAAGATAATAAAGTGGAAGGTGATAGAGGAAGCTAAACCAAAGTCTCCTTTTCTCCTTGTTATGGCACGCGGGAGTCTGGGCCATTGATAATACCCTTCAAACTCACAGTGGATCCCCCAGCTCACTTACACCTCCCTGCTAACACCCCCACTGATAATCCTAATCCAAATGTTCCTGAATCCAGCCACATGGAGATTAATCACACATAGATAGTATGAACTCAACAGGAAAAAATTTTCCAAATGAACTCCAGGATAAAGAAGATGATCAGAACTCCAACTCCAAGAGGCAAAAATATGCTGAGGAGATGGCTAGGTCAGTGAAGTGTTCACTGCAGCAGGAGGATCTACATTTAAACCCCTCCAAACCATTTCAACACAAACAAATGCAGCTGTGTAACTGTAATCCAAGGGCTGGGAGCTTGAGACCAGAGGATCCCTGGGACTTGCTGGTCAACCAAATTAGCTAAACTGGTGAGCTCCAGGTTCAATGAGAGGCTCTTTCTCAAAAGGTAGAGAGGGACTGAGGAGGGCAACCCATGTCAATCTCTGGCTCCCATGAACATGCTCATTTCTGTGTGTGCACACCTCTTTCCACATACAAACATGCACACACATACCACGGGAACACACAAAGATGGAAGAGAGGTAAAGACAGAAACAAAAATACCAAGTAAAATGAAGGCAGAAACAGCTCTATAGGGTAGTAAATGGTATTTGGGAAATACAATAATATTAACTTGTATTTTTAAGAAGGTCACCTTCAAATTGACATAGGGCACAATCCAGAATAAATACATAAATATCAAAATATCTATAGTCTAATTACATAGCATCAAATATTGTAAAGAAGAAACTGTTGCAAGGCAAATGTGGTACTGTTTTTCTATAGTTCCAGCACTTGGGAGATGGAGGTAGGAGAATGGAGAATTGGGGGCAAGCCTGGGCTACATCATGATAATCTACCAGAAGAAAACAAAGAGAAGAAAGGGCAAAACTGAATCTGTTTTAAATTCAAGATAATGGGAGGAAAAATGATAGCAGACTGCTCATTATTATAATAAGAATTATAGAGTGTGATTAATGTTATTAAAATCAATGTGAAAGCTTTATCCATGCTTTACAAACTGCAAATAAATAACTGGGTTCCTTTTCAAATGCCCACTAAATAGTTATATAATCAGCCAATAGGCAACAAACAAGAAAGTCCCATTCAATTTCCAAAAAAGGAAATTAATAATATAGATTATAGCCTCCTCTCACACTACAAGAAACCAGAAATTAATTTCAAAAGTAGAACAAAATAATTATTCCAGCAGCTTGGAAATAGTTCTTGGGTCAAAAAAAAAATAAAGCCAAAATAGCAATTACAGAATTTTAGAGAATAGCAATAGTGAGACTAACACATATCAAAATACATGGAGATTGGCCAACATATGCTCAACCTAAATTTTAGAGCCTTAAATATTTTAGTCACTGAGTGAGAACCATAATAAGAGTCAAGAAATTAATATGCAAACGTAGAAGAAAATAGAGTATAGTGAGGCAGAACGAAGGGCAAAATAAAGATCAAAGAAGAGATCAACTCATTAAAACGCACAGAAATATCAGAATTAATAAATAAATCTAAAGGCTGGGTCTTTGAGAAAAGACAATAAAGTAGATAAGCCATGAATTAATCTAATCAAAGAGAAAAATCAAAGACACAAGCAAACAGTGAAATGAGATACAGAAAAAAAATGCAAGTATACAATTATTAGAAAATACTTCCTCTGCCAATAATTTGAGAACTTGAATAAAACTATGTTACACGAGCGTGGCCCGCATATTCACGCCTCTCGAAAGGGGTGGTCTATACCCTCCAGCAACAGAGAGCACTAGCTAATGGCTCATGGGAAGAACTACCACTCAGGACTGGAGCTGCAGTTTGAAATTAGAGCACTTGCCAACACGGACAAGATCCTGGGTGGACTCCAGAACTCCCCCGTCTCCACTCTCCCCCCCCCCCAACACATACAAAAGACTTAACTTTCCAGCTCTAACCTGACCCTACTCAGTCATCAGCTTCATGTGTAGAAATTCCCCAGGGCATTCATAACCAAATGGTCTTAGATCAGAGAAAAGTTGACAACTACAAAATCTTTTTAAGATAATATAGTAGAGTATTTTATCTACATAGATTCAAAAGTGAGTTCTGGGAAGATGGCCAATGATGAGGACCTGAGTCTAGATTCCTAGAACACACACAAAACTGTTAGCACACATCTCTAATAACAGGACTGGCTCCCAAGGGGAGAAGAGAGGAAGAAACCAAGAGAATCCCAGCAGCTCATAGGCCATCTAGCTTGTAGCGAGCAGTGCTGAGTGAGTAACAGGAGACCCTGTCTTCAACAAGGTGGAAGGCAAGAACCAAATTCTGAGATTGTCCTTCTGACACTCCCCACCTGTGTCACGGCGCATGGCACCTGCTCACACGCACACACGTGCGCATACACACAATTTCAAACTGAAGCTTCCAACAGAAAGGAATCTCACATTGTTAAATAAATTTTGAACAGAAAGGGAGCAGAGCTCATTCTGAGTATGTGACAATAGTTTATTGCTAAATTTATTAAGAGAAAAGAAAACTATGGGTAAATTTATTTAGCGGAGGAAGACTTTTATGAATACAATTCCAAGCCAGAAATCATAAAAATGACTGAGATACTTTAAAGCAGTTTTTTTTTAAAGAATCTGTACTGGGAAAGAAACTTTTAATCATGAGCAAAATGTAACAAAAAACTGCCAAAAAAAAAATAGACTTGAAGTTTCAAACAAAGGGTTATTATAAAAAATAATGAACTACGAAAACATGCCCAGAAAAGGCAATGACTCTAGCAACCCACGGTACTAGCCAATTCTTGAAAGAAAGGGTTAATAAAACAGGGTTTGTTTGTTTGGTTTTTTTTTTTTTAATAAGAAGCAAATGGAAAATGATCTCCAATCTCCAGGCATTGTTCTAGATTCTGCTACTGCAGCAGCAGCAGGGGAAAAGTGACTTAACAAATAAAGATTATGTAACACCCAGTAACCAAAAAAGATGCCAATGAACATATGCTCAACAGACAAAGATTTTAGAGTAGAATACCGCTCTGAGTTAGTGAAGATGTTGGGCCGCCTGCACACATCGGCCAGAAGAGGTTCCGCGGGTACACAGCTACCCTGAGTCTGCTGTGGTAAACAGTTCTTAGAAAGGCACCCATTCTATCAGAACAGATCCATGAGACCTAGAGGGCAAGGTCTTCCTTATCGCATTATTTACAATAGTGAAGGCTATGTCAAGGTCTGTCAGGGTAAGTTTAGCATAACCATGTCAAAGCAACATGCTGTCTTCATCTCTTAATACTCATTGGCATATTATGTATGCATTTTTTATCATCTTAATAAAATAAAATGTTATTCTGGTCTATTTAGTTCAGATTCCTTCAGATCTAAGGCTAGAACTTTTTGAGGCAATACACACCTAATATACTTTAAATAATGATAAATGAAAAAGCTTGCATGAGAATTTGGTCAAATATATATGTGTGTGTGTGTGTATACACAAATATATATATACATACACAAATATATATATAATCTACATATTTAGGGATGTAAATATCTCTCAAACTCGCATGAATATTGCCTAAGTACTTCTGGCAGCTGATGCCAATGGTCTGTCTTTAGGAAACCAAGGGCATGGGCGGTGGTTTAGAGGGACTTAGCTCCTTGTGAGCCTCCTGATAATCCATCTCCTTATCACAGCACCACTGTGTTCTCCTTAAGCATGAGATTTAAACCCTGACTCCCCATTGGCTTCTTATTATTCTAACCTCAAAAAATAAATAAATAAATAAATAAATAAATAAATAAATAAATAAATAAATAAATAAAGGCCAGCTCCCTAAGCTGGGCCTCTGACTGTCAGGAAAGCATTTCCCATGCAGGCAACAGGACCTGAGTCCAATCCCCAGAATTTACTCAAAAATCTAGATATAATAGCATGAACCTATAATCCCAGTGCTGGAGAATGAGAGATAAATAGATTCCCTGGGGCGCCATGGCCAGCCAGACTAGCCTAATCCAGTGAGCTTCAAGCCAATTGAGAGATCCTGTCTCAAAAGCAAGTAGATGACTCCTAAGAAACCACACCCAAGGCCTCCACATACATGTACAATGAGCACACACGCATACACATACTCACTCATGTACGTGTGCATAACATGCATGCACACACAGATGCATGCACGCATACACACACCACCCACAAAGTCCTGCATGGCGGTGATCAGTTCCTGTTCACTCTCTCACCCCTTCTTATCCCTTCTTTCCTTTTCTTCCCTGTACACACTCTTAATTCCTACGACATTCCAACCTCTGTCCCACCCCCAGTTCCTCTGCACACTTCTTGGCATTCTTCTTTATTTGGAATGTTTTTTTTTTCCCCTCATTCTGTACAGAGCAAGTTTTTAGTCATTAAAACTTCAACTTCACGACTGTCTGTCAGGGCAGCTATGCTAACTGGCCCTCTTAGATTCTATGATCTCTTGCTTGTCTTCTGTATGATTCATTGCAAGGAGGGGAAGCACTGGTCATAATTCTTCCCAGTTTTAATTGATTAGTCTTGTTAGATGTAATGTATTGATTACTCTCTCACACACCCTCCCTTATCTCCCTCCCATCCCTACTACCACCGCCCCGGTTTCTCTGAGCCCTTTTCCGAGGCTCATGACTTTTGTTCACTGATCCCTTTAGTTTAACCAGCACCAGATGTGCCAACACAGTCTGGGACGTGCCCGTGGGAGCTTGGTGGCATCCCTGGTGGGTAGACAGTTGAAAGCAGTGATCTACCCTCAATCTATATGTAGCAAACAGTTCAGCAACAAGAGAGAGGCTCTCATTTTTATAGTAATCATGTGCTTACATATCCACTCTCTGTATCCTTCTCCACAGTGTTTGCTCGGAGAGCAAGCCCGTGTGCCGTGTGCTATGTGCGCGTTGCCTTCTAACTCTGTTCCAGCTGTGCCGAGAGCATCCGAATGCTGTTCAATTGTTTTAAGTGCAAATAGGTGAAAGTATGAACTGGTTGAACAGGAACCTTTAAACATAATTAAAAGAAATATTCTTAGTCATTTTTTTCTCTATCTGTGGGACTCTAGCCTACGAAAATAATCACGGAAAAATGCAAAGATTCATTTCCTAAACTTTTTATTTTAACATTCTTCTAATAGCAAAAGCGACGAGTGACCTTTATGCACAATCAGAGGGAGACATTTAAACAAGTTAATAGCGAGAATGGAATGGTCAAATAAATGTATATGATAATATGGTCAATTTTAAAATGAGGAGTAGGAAGCTTAATGCATAGTTAGATACCAATTTATTAAAAATGGCATTTTAATTCCATATGCAAAATAGAAATACTCTAAAATATGAGTCATGGTTTTTGTTTTTGTCTATATATTTCCACATTTTCCTATATTTTTGACACTGACCAAAAAGATAGTTATAAAACAGAAATACAGAATAAATGTCATTTCTTAAAATTAAAGAAAAATCAGACTACCCTTCCCCATGAGCCTAACCTTTTATGTCTCAAGAGAAAGAAAACTTTTATTTTCCGATACATCTGGGAATAAAGCAGAGTGGCTGAACCTAATCAAGGAAGATTGCTTCAGTCAAAATGAGATCATATCATCCTGCGTAGTAATAGCAAATAATAATTCATCCTGATTCCCAAAATCTAAGGTAGAATCATCAATAGGGGCTGTTTCACCTCAAGGCCTACAGAGACCCCTGCATGCCATTAAGCCCTGTCTCTACCTCTTTGCTTCGGTGTTTCTCATTCAACCTCCCCTAGAAGGTGACAGCGCCATCAGTCCCATTCTTCCCAGGGCTGCCTTGAGCTGCTGTGGGTCATACTATGAAATGCTTTGAGATACATTTTATCAAATCGCCTTTGTTTCTTTTCATGAATGCAATGAGTGGAATCGTATGTTGGCACTTCTCTCAGAAGGAACTGAAGTTACTTTTATTTCTATAGGCCACTGAGCCACAGTAGCCTGTGGGTCCCCCGAAAAAAAAAGACATACACTTGCTGAGACATCTAGCACCTTGTTGCCTAAAGGAGGTGGGGACGATAAGCTGATTTAACCTTTATCTCCTGAAAAGGGCTGCGAGGCAAGGGGTGGAGATGCCATTTGAATTCTACACAAAATCTCTAGACCACAGGAAATAGGAAGCTTCCAAGGGGTCACCAAGATAGTATCTCATTCTAATGCAAGGCCACCAACCAAACAGTGTAAAGGAAGCTCTAGGTAAAATCTCACCAAAGCAATCGAAGCCATCTGAAATCAAGACTAGGGGCAAGAGGAGCTGAGAGAGAGAGAGAGAGAGAGAGAGAGCACAGATGAGAGCGCCAGAGATGGCCGCGTCAATCAAAAGGTCAGACAGGTTCTGTACCATCATCGTCATCGTTTAATTAAAAAATAAAGCATCCAGCAGAGTAGCTGTGAGAGCTTCCTGTTAATCACATCACTTCGCTCTTTCCTTTGACAAGATAAAGGATTTCAAGGGAACAGTAAGATCTCAGAAGAACAGAATCTTGTTGGTTCTGATTTTTACGCTAGAAACAAACACATATTTGCTTCCATGGTTCTCAGGAAAGAAATACGAGCTTCTGGATGTAAATACATTCGGCATCAGATTTTATTATTCAACTATCTTTAGCCATTTCTGCCTTCATGAGTTATTTATCATTTTCCTTTCAGTAACTTTGATATGTAAATTAAAGCCACTGTACCAAATGTTATGATTGAGATAAGGATCCAGAAACACTAATATTTCTCGTTAAGACATTTGCTTATCCAACTGAATACCACGGAATTGCATGATTCAAAGCGTGTCAGGAAAATGTCTAGACAGGATTCAGCAGACTTCAGGGGCCACTTGAAACCCAAAGCCACAAACCGGAGATTTTCTACCTTGAGTTCCAGCAGAGTGTCTGTTAACATGGTCATCACCCATCAGCCTTCCAGTCTCCTATCTCAAACTTCCTCTCTCAAATACAGGAGGAGTCATATTGTGACCTGGTTTGAAAAGGTCAGCTGCCTTAGCTCAAAGATGTGTTCGTCATGAAAGCTTCAGGCATCACCTACAGCTACTGGGCTCTGTGGCCTTGGCCAAGTGAGAGTTTCCCTTTTCTTTCCTGGAATGGCAACATCAGTGTTCTCTCCTGGAGGGTGGCTCATAAGACAAGGAATCTCCTGGATCCTAAAAGGATTAGGAATTTCATGCAAGTGTCAAGATTCACAAGGCCCTTTCCCAAGCTTTATGCGCAGCAAATGATTTCTGGGGAAGAGGAGACCAACTAGCCCACAGCCCCAGGTACATAGTTTTGTGAGTTGCCACCCGTGCCTGCGTGAGCCCTTTGGTTGTAAGAGGTGCCTTTGAGTCACCTCTTCTCCTGTAAAGTCAATAGATTCCCAAGACAGATTTGAGTTGCATCTCTTTCCTGTTCTGTCACTGATGCCTATGTGTAATAAATAGATTTTTTTAAGTCTAACCAGGAAAAGTCACATAATAACTATAAAATGAATGAAGGACTAGAATCTGCCACAGCTGTGAAGTGAGATAAGTTAAAGTCCTGTCTTAGCTCAATAAACACCAGACAGTAATGGTCTCTAAGACATAATGCTGTACCAATGGCTTTGCCACGAATGTAAGGAATATTCATAAAGTCTAAGAGACAGTGGGATGCCTGGTTTTAATGTCAACTTGCCACAAATTAGGATGACCAGAGTAGGAGGCTTCAACTAAGGGATTTTCTTGCCTGTTTTCATTGCTGCACTCCCTCAAGTGTGGGCTCCCCCTTCTAGTAGCAGCCTAAAATTTTAGAAGTTCATAGCAGGCTGGGTGGTGGTAACACAAGCTTTTGATCCTAGCACTTGAGTGGCAGATGCACACAGATTTCTGACTTCAAGACCAGCCAAGTCTACAGGGTGAGTTTTTCAGGATAGCCTGTGTTACAAAAAGAAACCCATCTCAGAAAACAAAAACAAAAACAACAAAAAAGTTCATAACAGAAGGAAGATCATTCACCCTTGGCTTGCTTGATCATCCTGCCCGCCTGTCAGTCTCCCTTTTGATGTTAAGTTGATTCTCCCTGATGCCACAGATACTGATTTCTCCCCTGATGTCAGAACCATAATTTCTATGCTTCTTTAATTGACTAAGGACCAGAACTTTCCAGGAACCTTTCATGACATTGGAGCCAGACTGGGACAGCTAAAGCATTTAGCCTCATGGACTGAACAACTGTCAGGTTCCTGACCTCTACAATATGAGACAGCCATTGTGGGACTTCTCAGACAACTGAGGTACCCAACCTCAAGGACCCAGAAATTTCAGTGGTCTCAGGCTTTCAAATGAGAAACAACTGCTATTACTATTGTAATGTAAGTTGACTTGATAAATTCTTTTGATATATATAGATAAATGTGTATATATTAATTTCATCAATTCTGTTCCCCTAAACAATCCTGACTAAGATAGATGGTGTGCCCAAATTCCACGTGCTGAAATCCTAATATCCAGGGCAATGGTATTAGGTGTGACCTGCATGACAAAATAAAGTCATGAGGGTAAATAGAACACTCATAAATTTCTTAGTGCCACTATAAATGGTCCTCAGAGAGAACCTTGAACCCTCCTATCAATTGCTTAAAAGGAGTGAAGACAGAAATAGGATGATGTGGGATTCTCCTCTGAATGCTGTGATAACCAGTTATTAATAAAGAAACTGCTTTGGATCTAAATCAAGGCAGAATTTAGCTAGATGGGGGAAAACTAAACAGAATGCTGGGAGAAAGGAGGCAGAGTCAGGGAGAAGCCATGGGGCCTCCACCAGAGACAGACATAGTGAAACCCTGTTGGTAGGCTTTGAATCTCATGGTAAAATATAAAATAATGAAGATGGGTTAATTCTAGATGTAAGAGCTAGCTAGCAATATGCTTAAGTAATTGGCCAAGCAGTGATTTAATTAATACAGTTTCTGTGTAGTTATCTCAGGAGTCTGGGCAGCTGGGAAACAAACAAGTGGCCTCCTCCATACCACAATAGGAAGCTGACCCTCTCGACATAAAGAGCCTGCTGGACCTTGATCTCCAACTTTCCCAATTCCAGAAGAAAGAACACGCATTTCTATTGTGGATACGCCACCCAATCTATGGGGGTTTTATTATAATAGCACAAATAGCCTATGACCCATTCTCTCAAGGGCAAGAAGTCAGTACGAACCAACTCTAATATCTCTCTTGACCACAGCGCTGTCCCTCTTTACTCATGCTCTGAATGAGGTCATCACAAAGCTGCTCCACTTCCTGGTGACCCTTCTATGGTGACAGTCCAAGGCTATCCATTTGACTTTACAAGTTCAGAGCTTTCTTCTGGAAATACACAGGTCTTTCTCATGCTTCAGTAGAATGAAATGGTTCACAAGACCCTTGCTGCTTGGCTGATAGTCTTGAATTCTTTAAGATAAATGATAATAAAAATGAGCATCAAAAGCAGTCTGAACTGAGTTTTCATTCTCACCTCTACACAGATCACTGCCTGCCTTGACACCTGCAGAGACCTCCCCACCCCCTCAACTGGGGAAAGTTAACAGATGAGTCTCCATCTATGCAGCCACTGGGGAGCTGTCACCATGCTGGCCACAGATCTTTGAGTGCAGCTACTTTAGGGTTGGCCATGCTCTGGAAGTAAGACCAATAAACTCATTGGTTCCCTGGGGTAAACTCCAGCAGGATCCTAAATTGGTTTATTTTGGGCGCCCTGTGATGAAAGCTAGGCAAGTACTGACTGCTATACCTCCCCGGCTGGAAGTATGGTTCTGCAGCTGGCTTCCCATACATACATGTTGTAGAAAACACAGGGCCCTTTTGTTCCGTCATGCCTGGCTAGCTTAACCCCTGGAAATAATCTCATAGAAATTGTATTAATTAAATTACTGCCTGGCCCATAAGCGCTAGCCTCTTATTGGCTAACTCTCACATCTTGATTCAACCCATTTCTAATAATCTGTATGTCACCACAAGGTCGTGGCTTACCGGGAGAGATTCAGCATGTCTGACCTGGCAGCTGGCTCCATGGCAGCTCTCTCTGCCTGCCTTCTTTCTCCCAGCATTCAGTTCTCTTTCTCCCGCCTATCTAAGTTCTGCCCTATCAAAAGGCCAAGGCAGTTTTCTTTATTAACCAATGAAAGCAACACAAATACAGAAGGATCTCCTACACCATTTCCCTTTTTCTGTTTAAACAAAAAAGAAAGGCTTTTATTTTAACATAGTAAAATTACATATAACAAAAGAGATATCAAACAAGAATTACAGTTACAATATTTATATCTACTTTATCTTGTATCATAACTAAAGAAAACTATAATAATAACTATTCATTCTTCAACTCCATCAAAGACTCCAGAAGTATATAATATTACCTAAGTAAACAAGAAGTAAGCAATTTCCAAAACTCTAGAATTGACAGAGACATCTCGCTGCCTGTACAATCACCCAAAGTTTTTTTTTTTTGTACCATTGGGGCATTCATCTTTAGCCTACAGGCCCATAGTATTCAGCAGACATTTCCATGAAGCAGGAAAATTTAAAGACAGTTCAGTCACTTTCCTTCCTTCAGAATGTCTGTATCCTTCAGAATGTCTTACAGACTCTTTTATGAATCAGGAACCCCGAAGGATCATCTCACATTTAGGCAAGTTTAGCAGTCCTCTCTCTTTGGGTTATTTGGGTCCAGTTATACAGTCCAGGTAAGAGCAGTTTTTTGTCCAAATGGCTAGCAAACTCCATAAGGAGCCTCTTCGATGCCCATCTTCCTCTTGAAGTAGATTGGTGCCGCCAGGAGCAGACATGTCTCATTGTCATGAAAAGCCCTAAGTTATTAAAACATCTTAAATGCCATATTTTGTAGTCTTTGAAAGATATGAAGAATGCCTATCTGAAATATATCTATGCACATCTAGAAAATCTAACTAACAAGACTACAAGCTTGACTATTATTGATGATTATCCATTAACAACCTATATTTCCTAATCATACATTGCATTTTTAAATGAACTACACAATCACAATACCTTAATCAATATCAGAAATACATATACATATAACAAAATTGACTTTAAATTTGTATCAATAAAGCCAAATCCATACCAATGCAAATTACTCATATCTATATCATATTCCCCCCTTTAAATGTAAAAGAACATTTGTAAACAATATTTGGGAATATGGCATACACACACACATACACCACCTACCCATTCATTTCTTTCTTTCTCTACTCTGTGTAGTACTGTATATTGAATGGCTCCTTCATACAAATTACATGGTCAGTTCTCTAGGAGAAGGTAGGGATATAGAAATGCACCCGTTTTTAGGGAGCCTACAGGCTTTGAGGAAAAACTTGTCAGTGAACACACTTTACCTAGAGAGTTACAGATCATTAAATGTTGAGCTGAGATGGGGAAATGGAAGCAAAGAAGAAGTTTTGTTGAGAAATAATCTTTTTACACACTGTGAAGATGTCACTCTGATTGGTTTCATAAAAAAAAAAAAACTGAATGGCCAATAGCTAGGCAGGATTTCTAGGCACAAAAGACACTGGAAGAAGAAGGGGGAGATGCCAGGAGATGCAGAGCAATCAGGACAGGAAATAATAAAACCATGAGGCAAAAAGTAAACGAATAAAAATGGATTAATTTAAATTAAAAGAGCTAGTTAGAAACATGCCTAATCTATTGGTCAAGCTTTCATATTTAATAAGTCTCCATATCATTATTGGGGAGCCAACAGTCTTGAAGAAAAATCCACCTTTGACATTCCGGGAAAAGAAAGTGTTCAGTACAAATTATAAAAGTAAGAAAGAACACTGGGTATGTTCTTCACATTAAATGAGGGGGACATTTTGTGTGTGTGTGTGTGTGTGTGTGTGTGTGTGTGTGTGTGTGTGTGTGTTCTTTGTACTGTAGAAGGATCGGAGAAGTTGAGGTAAAAATAGTCTTCTGAGACCTGTTCTAGGCCTTGAGCAAACTTGTCAGAAAACTAATGAGCAGTACTCTATCGTGATGACAGTGGAGACTACTCACTCCCTGAGCGCACACCATAGGACAGTGTATTCTGAAACATTCTCGGGTTTGTGTTCCAGAAAGATCCTCCTACCATCTTTGCTTCTGGTATGGTCTTGACACATGCCAGTCATTAGAAATCTATGACTATGGCTACATTTACACAAACTCTTGAGACTCTGACCTCCTCAAAGAATAGGGGCCCCTCGTACTTCAGTATTCTTTCCTTCAGATTTACTGGAGCAAACAGGAAGGAGCCAGTGAGAGGCAGAACCATGTTTATAGTGGGCTGATAGATGTCCGCAATCTGCCTTCCCAGCAGCCCAAACTCATCACACCCAAGGCAAAATGTGTTCTCCATAAACACTTCTCTTCTTTTTTAGCATTAGATTCACTCAAGTTCAAAAGTTCACTCTCCCTTTTTACCACATCCTATATCTCACTGGGTCTGTGGGCTTTTTTTTAGAATGTATCCATCTGGGCTGGAGAGATATAGCTCCGCAATTAAAAGCACTTGATGCTCATATAGGGGCTCAAGTTTGGTTCTTAGCACCCACAGGGCAGCATACAGCTGTCTATAACTCCACTTCCAGGGTATCCAACGCTTCTGATGTCTTCTGCAGGCATCAGCCATGCACATGGTACACATACATGCATGTAGACCAAACACTCATGAATACACATGAAGTAAAAATAAACAAAAATTTTAAAACTGTCCCATGCTTCCTTTCCTTTCCTAGTACAACTGCCCCACCTCAGTCATGAACTCCTTCCAACTGGCCCAGGTTGTCACCAGTGCCTCTCCTCCATTATCCCAGGTTCGTTTATCAGTCACTCTAGGAGGCCAAAGACTCCAAATCCCTTGGAGTGTAAAGCTCATAATCATGTCTACTTCATTCAGAACCTAGGTGGTTGTGTTCCCAGCAGGCTTTCCAGCAAGAGCCCCTTTCTCACATTTACCTTCCCAGGTTCTGCCTGCTGAGCAAATCACCCAGATGACCTTGTACCCACGTGACTTACTCTGGCTCTTGCTTACATATTGTAGACTAGATGAGAGACTGCCCCGGAAGGAAAATTTTGCGCCACCTAGAACCTTAGAATGTCATCTTATTTGGAAAGGTTTTTACAGGTATTGTTATTTAAGAGACAATATGGTCAGACTAAAATGAGGTGGCCCTTACACAAAGGGAAACAAATCCAGAGACCCACAAGAAACCAGAGATGCACAGTAGAGTTAGAAATTAGAGTGATGTTTATGAGCCAAGTACCAAGAAAGATCGCCAGCAAGCACCAGAGGCAAAGATGGAGGCACAGAACACACCTTCTTCAGAGACCCTCACGAAGGAAGCAACTATGCCATGATTTCCTTGTGCACACTACCTAGAATGTTCTTTGCTCATCTCTCTGTCCACTCAGACCCAAGTGCCCAATCGAACCCTCTATCTGCCGACAGGGAGCCATGACACTCTCTCATTCCTCTGATAAAGTCTTCAACCATATCTATTCAGACCCAGGATTCTGGGGACTGCACATTTCAAAAGCCAGGAATTCACAGCCATCATCCATTATCACCAATTGGTGATGACTTCTGGGTTTCTCATTTGTGCCTGTGATAAAGGAGAAGTGGAGGGAGGGATTGGGTCTCCCCCTCCAAGAAAAGTCATTGTCTTACTGTCTGCAGTCCTATATCCTAATTATACTCACCATTTTCCAAGCATGTCCTTTGACCATTGGCTGCGGCAGAAAAATAGCACCTATATGCTCCGTTATTTGGTCCCACCCTCCCTTCCTGTACTTGCCATCCTCTGTCACTCCTACTGACCCTTCATGACACCCAGTTACATGTGACTCCTGAACTGATACCGCACATCACAGCTCAACGTCTGCCCATCCCCCACAATCCCCCAACCCTTCCAGGTCAACCGAATGCTTCCCTTCACTACAGCTCTTTCTTGAGAGCAATCCATTGGAAACCCGCCCCTTTCCTTGACAGTTGACTAGATATCAACTTACACTTTTATTAGGGAGAATGGTTTTCTCGTGTGCCACATGGAAAACGTTTGTGGAAAACTCTGCTTTTTACCAACTGAATGACCTAGATCCAATCATGTGTCTCCTCTGGGTCTCAGTTTCCCCATCTTTACAGTTGACTCAATGATAGCACCAGCCTTATGGTGTCATGAGGGATGGAAGGCAGCATTGAGCATGGACTCTCTAACAGTAATAATAATGCATTTTGCTGACAACATTACTATCAATCACCATCACCATCATCACTATCAACACAGTCATGTCACTATCACCGAACTTAGCTTATAAATACCTCACTCCAGCCAGAAACACAGAGCTGCAGAAATTCAACACTTGCTAGGTAAACAGAAATGAACAATTTACAAAAAAAAAAAACTCCTCAAAATCAATTCCCCCACTAGCTGTGGCTACTGTGCAGGTTCTAATGTACCAAGGACAGTCTATTATTATCCTCATAAAACTCCTTTCTTCCTAAGAGATTAAAGAGCTCGGAATATTCCATGCCAAGCAGCTTCACACGTCCCCTGAGAGAGGCAACAAGAAAGAATTGCTTTTCCATTGTCCTTGTGTATCAAGGCAGAGAGACAAGAAACAGACTGCTGCCCTGAAAACTTGAGAGGCCTGAGAAACTACGGAAGCATGGCCCCCTTCCTCCTTATTCCTTAGGGAAATGCCCTTTGCTTATTCCGAAAGCAAATCAGTAGGCCACATGCTGTTGGCTCAAACCTAAGGCAGAGCGGCCTCTGTCTCCCCGTGGATTCATTGACTTACCAATTCATTTATTCAGAGTCAGTTGATGAGTCTAACGACAGTCCCCCTCGTTGCATAAGCATCAGACAGGCTACAGAAAGTGACACAGGCCAGAGAGGTGAGCACAGCCACCTAGAAAATGCCCCAAGTGACGAGTTGCCAGAGTCTGCTGAAGAAGGGTAGATGAAGCCTCTGAAACCTCACAGATCATAAATTTCCTCTCTTTAAATATTCTAAATGAAATTTTGAAATTCATCTCGATTTCTAAAAATACTTCCCAAAGATAGTAATCCCCCAACCGGCAGTCATTCTTGATAGCATGCTAAGCACCTCCTACCTCTGCAGAAGCCGCTGAGCTCCACCGTCAAAGATACCAAAGGAAGCTGCGGTTATCGCCTCAAGTAAGGATGTTCAGTTGGCTCAGCATCTTCCATAGTGAAACCCTGGGCTCTGCTGCACCTCAGCATAAAACAAGAGATGACTACGGATAGCATTTTTCACAGTAGCCCAAGCTGAAAGCAATCCAAATGCCCACTGCTGGTTCAGTCAGTAAAACGGAACATATACTGTACACACAGAGAAGGGAATTCTCATGTAAGATACAGCATGATGTATCCTGGGAGCATTAAGAACTGAAGGAAGCAGCCACAAAAAGACAAAGAGCAGATGGCTCCATTTTGTTAATGTGTCTTGAACATCAAATTCATGGAAAAATAATAGAATAGTGGTTGGTACAGAGGGGACTTGGAATTAGAATTGTCGTAGGGTGGGTGGAGAGATTTAGTTTGCAGAAGAGGAAAAGGGTTAGAAAGTGGATGACAGAGATGGACTCACAACAATGTGATTGTCCCTTTAGTGTACACTTAAAAATAAGTAGGAGTTAGAGAGATGGCTCACCATTTAAGAGCACAAGATGCCCTTGTAGAGAACCCGCAATGCATAAAATAAAATACATGAATGATTTTAAGAGGTAAAGTGTCATTCATTATTTTCTATACAATCAAAGAGGAGGAAGGGGAACAACAATTCAACAGACTTCTCCAAAGCCATAGAGGTAGCTGTAATGCTAGAGAGGACTCTCGAGATGCCTATCCTGACCCCTGTTCTGGGCTGCTGTGCTCAACTCCAGTTCTGGATGTTGGAACTCGGAGTGACCACCAGAACCAGAGAATTGTCCTCAGCCAGTCCAAAGCAGCAGCCACAAGGAAGGTTAGCTCGCACAAACCATTTTCCATGGGGATAGCCAGGAGTTAATGGTTCAATGCCTTAGAGGGCCAAACGCTTCTCACTTCTAGGAAGAGGCATCTGTTACTAGATTTCTACCCCAGAGATCCCTGGGGTCCAGCTGAAGGTCACTGTCTCTAGCTGGCTTTCCACCCCTCCCCTGCCCCACTTCTCTCAGAGTTCATCCCTGAGCCATTCTCTTCTGGGAGTTACCATCCCAGCAGCCCTCATATCAGGCTCAGCATCAGACAGTGCTTCTTTCCTTTCTTCCACTGTTACCATCCTAAGAAAGCATCTTAATAATTTCCTGAATCCCTCCCTTGGCTTTTGATACTACAAGTGTTCTGTATACTGATCCACACAGCTCTGGGTTTCCGTGTTGTTCATAAAAGAATATACTCCTGTTTGACCCCCCCCCCAAAGTCCCACTTCTCCCCATTCAGAGATAGTAACTCCTACACTGAGGGGGGCCATGATCAGGAAGATGTGCTGTAACCTAGAGGGAACACTTGCATGACTGATGTGTGGGGGACGAGATTGTTACCTCAAAGTGGAGAGCTCACTGACATGATTTCTGCTTCCATGGACGCATCTGACTCCCCATAAGCAGCCTGCAAATGAGCTAGTACAAGAAAACAAACTTTGCCACCTTCTCTGTGCCCAGAAGCCATGCTAGACCCAAGAGCAGGCTAAAACAGTGGGAGAGCTCAAACTTTGTGCCTGCTTTCCAGGAAGAAAAGCAAATAAACAGCAGGGAAAACAGCAGAAATAAGGGAGAAAGCAGGAAGGGGTACACACCTGGTGGGGGGGGCATCTAGAAAGAGAGACTCCTGGTAGAGCCCATAGAGCGTCTCCAAGTCACATGGACTCATGGCTACGCAGGGCACAGGCGCCATATATCTCCAAGACACACGGACTCATGGCTATGCAGGGCACAGGTGCCATGCGTCTTCAAGACACACGGACTCATGGTAATGCAGAGCACAGGCGCCATGCATCTCCAAGACACACGGACTCATGGTAATGCAGGGCACAGGTGCCATGCGTCTCCAAGACACACGGACTCATGGTAATGCAGGGCACAGGTGCCATGCGTATCCAAGACACACGGACTCATGGTAATGCAGGGCGCAGGTGCCATGCGTCTCCAAGACACACGGACTCATGGCTACGCGGGGCACAGGTGCCGTAAGGGAGGGGCGCAGCCAGCAGATTCCACTTAGGATTCCTTCGGTCACTCAATCAGCAAACATTGCTGGGCACCTGTGCTTTCCTATCCCTGAGAACACAACAGAGATGAGCAAGAGATGCGGCGAGGAGAAGGGGTTTGGGGCAGACAAAGCTAGGCTGGAGCTCTCTGTGGCCTTGCAGTTGTTGGGAAGGTCTTGACATTTCTTGTTCTTATCTATGACATAAGCACAACCAATCGCAAAAATAATAGCAACCATCTCAAGGGATTGTTAGGAGGGTCGAAGAATGGAAAAACGGAAGCCAGCAAAACACTCCATATATTGTTCCTCTCCTTACCAGACATACTTCTTTCCCGCAAGTGTCCCCATGCGCAGATAACAATTAAAACACAGTGTCGTGGTGCATCATGGGAAAAGCACATCATGCCTCCACGTTTGGAAACTGAGCTCCCCTTGAGAAGCCTGCTTCCCCATGGCACTTCTCTGACATGCGTCTTGGCCGTTCACCCTGATGGCTGGAACCGTCCTCCGCGAGGCTGTCACTCTTCGAGCTGCATATAACAAGATAAGCCTACTCTTCCAGCTCACTTGGCAGACACCACGAAGAACTAATGCCTACAACTGTCAGCGTTTAGTGTGAGATTTAATAAATGTGGTGTTTCTCCAAGTCCGTTTTCCCAAAGCCAAGTGGAAGCTTCAATCCCCCGGCACTAATGCTGGAACATGCTCACTGCATGGGGACCCAGGCGCGGGGCGCTATTATTCAGCCTCGTTCAGAGAAGTGCTTTCCGAGACCAAAGCCATATATTTACAGGACCAGATGAGGAGAAGAAAATCAACATCCTGGGATGACATCACCAGCTCCCGGATCCAGGGGGTTATTTATTTATTATGTGATAATGGCTCAGACGTATACACTACTCCAAAATCTGCTAGGAAAATTCAAACATCTTTGTAATCCCTGTTTACAAAGCACACAGAGAAATTAAAACAGGCTTAATCGAGTAGTGTTTATGCATATTAATGAACCTAAATTCTAAATCTGGATTTTGAAAATAAAAAGGGTAAAAGAGGATTCATTTCAGACTAATTTGCTTTTGAATATGACACTTTGCATGTCAAATAGTGTAAGGGATGTGGCGTTAGGGGTCCTAGATAAGCATTTTAAAGCATTTTCCTATAAAGTTGAGGGCATACAATATTTCAAAGGGAAAGACCCTTTCTCTCTATTTTAATCTCAGGCTTTTACAGCATGCATGCTTCACTGAGTCCTTTACGATCTCCACTGTCACCACAGAATCCTCTTCTAGATCCTGCAGACCTTCCCTCTGACTGGCCTGCCCTGACACTCACGAAGGGACTTGATACCCTATGGGACATGTTTGTCAATTTGTCCACTAAAGCCTAGAGTGCTTACTTCTTAGCAGACAGAGGAGCAGAAAAATAGGAAGTCAGACAGACCCAAGGTCACACCCCAGTTCTGCACGGTCATCAACTTTCTGTGACTTGCTTTTCACGGTTGTCCACACAGTTGGCACAACATAGGTGCTCAGATGTACTATGTCCATTCTTTCTTTTTGTCCTTAGAGTGGCAATAAAATAAATAAAATAAGAAGGGGCCAGCAGTGTTCTGTTCAATGAATAACCAAGATCTACTTCCCTGTGGTCCACATCTACAGTAAGAAAATTACCCACATCAGAAGGATTTGAATGGCAACACTGGACGTATATGGAGGTACTCAGTGAGCGCGCTGGTTTACCTCTATGACACGGGCAATGGGCTGGATAACCTCCAGCCTCAAGGAAGAACTGAGTGTGAACTATAGAACCAGAGTTCCTGGGCTGGACTCCAGGCGCCACCACACATAAGTGCCAGGGGTATCCCTTCCCAGCGCCAGACTTTCTCACCTATACAAGAGACAACTATTGCACCAGTCCTCCCTAGGTGTGCAACCCACATGTTACACCTGCTCAAATTCCTGTTGGGACACAGTATAAGATTAGGAGACAACACCTAAGAAGAGATGAAAGCCAGAAAGGTTCACAGAAGAGGGCTGGGGAGATGGCTCGAGAGGTGATGTGCCTGCTGCTCAAGGATGAGCACCTGGGTTCAGATCTCCAGAACCAATGTAAGAGAGTTGTGTGTGGAGGCAAGCATCTGTTATCCCAAAACTGGAAAAAGAGATGGCCAGATTGTAGGGACTTGCTGGCCAGCCACTCCAGTTAAAATGGCAAGTTCCAGGTTCAATGAGAGACCCTGTCTCAGAAGATAAAGTGGAGATCAACAGAGGAAGAGGCCCAGTAACAACCTCTAACCTGCACACATATGTGCAACAAGTGATCACATCTGCATACACACGCGCATACATCCCCTACATACACACACATGTGCGCACACACACACACACAAAGAATCATCTGACCCAAGTATTGACATATGTCCCCTCTGAGAGGATCTCGCCAAATGGTTCCAGTTATTCACATGCTAGAAGCATCCTATCTCAGATTAGGGGGTGGCTAACTGAAATTAAGATGCATTACAGGGAGACCCTTATGGAAGGGCTGGAGAAATGGCTTTGCAAGAGTCCTTGCTGCTGTTGCCAAGAACTTAAGATAATTTTCCAGCCCCCATGTCCCACAACTGCCAGTAACTTTCACTCCAGGAGATCAGCACCCCCTACTGACCTCCTTGAGCACCTGCACTCACACGCATATACACAAACACAGGTACACGTAAATAAGACTAAAATTAAGTCCTAAAATTAAAGACTAAATGAAAATTTTAAGCCTCATAGAAAGTTACTTTGTACTACTTGCATTGGAACTACTTTGTACTCTAATTAAAAATATAATTTTAAAAAAGTGTTTGAAAGCAGGTAACCTGCATGAATGGAAAATGCTTCCCCCAGAAGACACGAATTATTAAATAAAAATTCTCAATGCTACACATGGATACTTTTGTACAAGTTATGGGCCAGGAGGCACTAAAGGCACTCAGAAACAACATTCCCCACTGTGACTGGTTGGTAAGACCCTATTGCTGAAGAAACAACACATTTTGCTTGTCAGACATAGATCAATCTGGAAGGGCCCTGAAAACTTCTTCCTCGCTGGCTAGCTTACACAATCAGAAGGTGCCATGCAGACTTCTAGGGGAGAAAAGCTATCAACAACCTTAGCCAGGTCTGGACACTGAAAGCTGCGATACTCACCTGCCAGGCGGTGTGTGTTCATTGCAACAGCAGCATGAAAGTTGGACCTGAGGCTGATACCACAGGTGGGAATTCATGCCCGGTACTGTGAGAGTGGTCAAAAGTCCAGGGTAACAGGCCACAGGTAACTACTGCTGCTTTGCTAAGCAGACATACCACTCCACTGTCTGAATATGTACAACCACACCATAGACAGGCGCTGCTCTCCCCCTCGGCCAGAGGAGCTTCCTTTCACGGTGGGCAGCAGTTAGTGCAGAAACTCAGGACTGGTCAAAGTGTGGAGAGTGAGTGATTACCAAATGGGTCCTCTTTGTCAACCCTCCTCGGCTCAGCAGCACTGAGGAAGAGGAGGAGAAGAGGTGTGAGAGTTGGGGTGGGGAGGAGAGCTGTGAAATGCTGTGTTCTGGACATGACCTGACTTAGCTCTGATCTCCCTCTCAGTGAATTCTCCTTCCTGTCTCTTCCATCCCCCACCTTAGTCCTCTCTCCCCCTATTTCTCTCCACTTATCTCTGTACCCATCTCAGGCTTGCTTTGGGCTCTCCCCTGTCCCCACTCCTGTTTCTTCTCTTTGTCACTCTTTGTCATCTCCACTTGTCTGTCACCTGTCCTGGTGGCTCTGATAACAAACTCCTATGTCCATAGGCAGCTGGCTGATGCTGGAGTCATAAGCCAATGATGGAAGACAGCGATCCCCAAAGCTGGGCAGACCACGATGGAAAAGGTCCTATGGCACAATGAAGCCGACTGAGGCTGAAAAGGACCCTGGTCCCCCAGGACAGGGCCAGACTCCTCACTGTGTTTCTTTGGGACAAGGCTCACAGGGCTGAAGCTGACTAGACTTACCTAGCACCTCCTGATACACCGGAGCCATCGTCTCTGTTTAATTTAATGCTACATTCCACATCAGGGACAGGACACCATGATTTCTGTTTTGCTAATGAAGGAACGGGAGAGTTGAGTGGTTTGTCAATGGCTTATCCCCTGATCCGACCATGGAGCATCTAAGAGACCAATGGGGCTAAAGAACATGCCAGGGTTCCTTTCCTTCCTTTTCCATTTGAAGAGCAAAATAATCTCACATAGCCTGGGAGTAAGAAATAAAGACAGGTCAGTGATTCCCATTCCAATCTTCTTCAGAGTAAACATCCGTGGTGGCTGAATGACTCGGGTACAAGGAAGGAAGGCCCACAAGTTACACCACCCTCAGAATCAGCTACAACCAGATTGAGTAATTAAATGTGAAAAAGAAAAAATAATATTTCTAACAGAGTGTACAGGAAAAGGTCTCATAGTTTGAAAGATGGGGACCATTCTGAGTATGGCATGAAACTCATGCAGGGAAAATTTGATTTCACCAAACAAAATTGAGTTCCTTGTATTACCAAAAAAATACCATCAATAATATTAAAAGGCAAATGATTAAAATGTAAAATCTGTATGACAAAACAAATGAGTATCCTTAAAATGTAAAGAGTACCTATCAATCAACAAAAACTAAAACAAGCCAAGAGAAAATATAGACCAAGGACTTAAAGAAAATTACAGAAAAGTTCCTATTCAAGACAAATAAACAAAAAAAATATAAGAACAAAACTCATAATTTTACATTAAAAAAAACTAAGACACAATTTTTCTAAGATGTGGGCTTGCAAGGCTGAATACCCATTGTTTTCAAGAGCACAAGGAGTTGAAAATTAGACTGGAAGCAGCTTTATCCCTCCACAGAGCAATGTGCTAATATTTATTGCTGTTCTAAATGCAGTCTCTCTGACACATTCAGTCTCTTTTTAGGAATACGTTCTGCAAAAATTCAAAGGCAGAGGCATAGGGTTATTCATCATAGCACAGCTAAGAGAGATAGATAAACTAGAGATAGTCTCACTCTGCTACAGCTGGTACTCACCAACCATTCCTAAGCCATGGCAACAGACAATTCTATACAGAGAATGAGTTGGGGCTGTGTAAAAGGTGTTTGTCAACCTTAGAGCATGGTGGTGTGGATGCATAATCTGCAACCAGGACACAAAGGCAGAAGGATTAGGAGTTAAAGGTCATCCTCAGCTACATAGCAAGGTCAGACCAGCCTGGGATACTTGAGACCTTGTCTCTTTTGAAGCAATGAGGGAGGGAGGGAGGGAGGGAGGGAGGGAGGGAGGGAGGGAGGGAGGGAGGGAGGGAAGCAGGCAAGCAAAGAATTATTGTAGTGGTTCGAAAGGACTGAGTCTGTCTTTGCCTTTGAAAGGAAGCCCAAGTGGTTTGGTATTGGGGATAACGGCTGCCGCAGGCCCAGGGGTGAGGAAGTTTCCAGAGTAGACAGGTGTTTGAACCAGAGGACTGAATTTGGAAGATGATCCTCAGTGCAGGTGGACACTGTCCAGTCAGCTGAGGACTCGGGTGACACAGCCAGCTCTTCAGAAGAAAATAACTATGTAGGTACAATGGTCCTTTCTAAGAATGCCGATGTTCATGGGAATGTGTGGAAGGGGAAGAGGGAGGGAGAGAGAGGATTTACCTGCATACGAACTGAAAACACAGAAACCAAAACTGTGACCCCATAGGAAGGGGGGTGGGAACCACAAAGTCTTTCCTTCAACTGTCCCCTCCCACCTGCATTTTCAGAAAATGCCCTTTCTGACCTAATGAAAAGCTATTTTGTAATTTAAAAAAAAAAGTCAACACACATGCTTTGATAGAGAGCATAAAGACAGTGTTCTCTTTCCTGCCTCTTCTCACCAGTGCCTCCCCGCTCTGGCCAATGACATTAGCCTGCCCTGTGCACGCTGGGAATCTGAGACCTTGTTCCATTGTAGAGGGCCATGTGATGTACTTTGGTTGACAACTACATTAAGCCCAACTCTGTTCTGAATTATGAGCCACTGTCCCCAACCTGTGGTTGACAGCAGGCCCTCCTATCTGCAATACATAGGCATACTTTCTGAGAGTTTTCCTTTGCTCCCACTTTGCCTTTTCAAGTTGGTTCACAGTAACATTTCCCTGGTGACAAACTTGGTCACTCCCCTGCCTCCAACCTCCCTGAAATGTCATAGGTCAAAGGCCCCCTTTCATTCAACTTAGCTCTAGAAGCCCCCACTGTCTTGCACTGTCTTTGCCCAGTTTACTGCAATCTTGCAAGAAAGAAGTGAATGTTACACCACTGACCCCATTTGAGTAAGACACTAACGTTTTAGACTTTGTCTCTAGGGCCCCGCTATTTCAGGCTCACAAAGCTTCTGGAAGGGTGCAGTATCAATGAGCTGAGTTACAGCACCAAGAGAGACACCACAAGCTCCTTCCTTTGTCCTGAGCATCCTATAGCCGCCAGTCCAGGACAGATCCTATAGACTAATGACAGAGGGATGCAGATATGATCCCCGTCTCTGAGGAGCAGCAAGTGTTCAGTGTGGGAGCAGGAAGGGGGTGACATGAGAGACAAATCTAAGGACGAGTGAGACAGAACAAGAGGCAGAGGGGGAACCAGAGGAGCTAGAGATGATATAGTTCTAGAAGTCAAGAGGTTGGGATGACATGGGGTCAGGATATCATGGTACCCTAGTTAGAGTTATTATTGCTGGGATGAACACCATGACAAAAAAAGCAACTTAGGGAGGAGAGGGTTTATCCGGTTGACACTTCTACACCACTGTTCATCATCAAAGGAAGTCAGGAGAGAAACTCAAACAGGGCAGAGACCTGGAAGCAGCAGCTGATACAGCGTGCCAAGGAGGGGTATTGCTTACTGGCTTCTTCACCATGGCTTGCTCAATCAGCTTTCTCATAGAACCCATGACCACAAGTCCAGGGGTGACACCACCCACAATGGGCTAGACCCTCCCACACCAATCAATGTGAGAAAACGCCCCAGAGGCTTGCCCACAGCTCCATCATAGGGCAGAATTTTCCTAACTGTTCCCTCCTCTCAGATGACTTTAACTTGTGTTAAGTTAATATGGGATTGGGCTTCTCATATTTTACATACGAATCACCCCTTTCCTTCTTCCTCCACCCCTACAAAAAAAGGAAGCCTTCCACCTTCAAGTTAGGGCAGGGAAGGTTCAGGAAGACAGGTGCCTGTCAGTATCTCCTCAGCAGCCACGCAGCCCCTGGAGCTCTGCATCGCATCTCCAAATCACAAGACCTGTCTTGCCAAGGCGATTCTCTGCTCCTCCCACGATTTATTCCAGCTAGTGACTGACTAGAACAAGCCTTTCAAAGGGCATTTTTCAAAGCCAGAATGGTAGAGTAGTCATGCTGTCTGGCCCTGGCAGCTCCAAACAAGTTGCAGGCCCCGGAAATTACAAGCAGTAGCCGTCCATCAACTGTCTCCATGGTCCACCGACTGCTCATGAGATACAGTGAAGTCGTGCGTACAGGCCACCATGGTGCTGTCATGGTTGGAAGGGCTTTGGTTTGCATCACCAGCAATAGAAGCACAGAGTGGGCATTGCAGCAAAGGGCGGCAGTGTCCACAAACCAGGTGGCTCTCCTTAGATGGTCATGTTTCCTGAAAACTGCCTCCAAACTTCCCCGGGCAATGAGGACAGGAGCCATTCACTCATGGCCTTTAAGTCCACGGTATTGTTTATCCCTACTCAGAGAGCTTTAACTGTAGGGTTTACGCCTCTCTAACCTGTTGACATCAGCTTTGACCACGGGTTTTAGGGCGGTTCACTGAAGAGGTAGAAGCTCTGGCTTCGTAGGTTCTGACACCCTTCCTCGTGGAAAGAGCACGGCCTGACACTGAGCTTAGCAGTGCCTATTGGACTTGTTTGGGACCACTGTGTCATTTCCCGGAGAGAGCTGCAGATTCCGCTCATGTGAGAGTGCCACAGATCGTCCATATCCCATGTCAAGGTCTGAGGAGTTGATTGACAGCCACACAGAACAAAGCCACAGCCGGGGCTGGAGGGATGGCTCAGAGGTTAAGAGCACTGACTGCTCTTCCAGAGGTCCTGAGTTCCCAGCAGCCACATGGTGGCTCACAGCCATCTATAATGAGATCTGGTGTCCTCTTCTGGCATGCAAGCATACATGGAAGGAATGTTGTATACATAATAAATAAATAAATCTTTTTTTTAAAAAAAAGCCACAGCTGACCTGTGGTACAAGGGATGCGTGGTTGGAACATAATGTTCTGTAGTGACTTACTGGGACTTGGGGACTTTTATTGGAGATCATTTACTATTGAGATAGAACCTATTATATCTGGCTAAAGCACCTCTCCCCTTTCATCCTCTTCTGTCCCCCTCCCAGTTTACCCAGAAGTTCTCAACTATATCCCCTTCCTTGGGCCCTCCATGCATGTCATTCTTAGGACCTTCCTTTGTACTGAGCTTCTCTGAGGTGGTAGATTGTAACTTTAAAATGGAGTCAGTGCTGAGACAGGATTCAGCTCAGCCAGGGGCACAAGACTCTCTCAGAGCCAGGGAATGTGTGCCCAGATCCTAAACTGGGCACGTGGATCTGAGGAGGAGGTGACAGTAGCCACTTAGCATCCACTTGCCCAGTGAACAACAGTATACAGCCCTCAATGAATATTTACTGTAAGCTAGACAGTGTGCTAAATAGCTCACAGTTATTTGATAGTCCTTGATACAGAATAAACTTCAGTGTCCTCAAAAAGTAAAGAAATAAAGAAAGGCTGAATGTCAGAGCCAAGAACCAGTGGAACTGTATTAGGCCTGAGGCACTAGGGCTCTGCTCCCAAAAATCTCGAGTAAGCTCCCTTGCCCTCCCGCCACAAAGGGCCACAGCAAAGCAGCCCTGCCTTTAAAACAGAGAGCAGCCCTTACCAGACACTGAATCTTGGGCGCCTTCATTTTGGACTTCTCGGCTTTCGAACCTGCAAAGTCTGTTGTTTCTAAGGGCCAGATCGAAGGTGTTTTGTTACAGCAGCCCAGATGGTAACTAATCCACTCACACAATCCTTTGGAGTAGGTTCTACTGTTATAGATGAAAAAATGGACACTTGGCGAGGGTCCATTATCTGTCCACGTGACAGAGGACCAGAATGACACTTGACTTCTGCAGGTCTGGTATGGTCTGATTGTCAAATGCCCCTCATACATTCCTATGTGTAGCCCTTGGTTCCTAAGTGATGGTGTTTGTCGGGGTTGGGGGCTTTCAGAAGGTGGAGCCTGGCTGGTGGAAGTGGAGGTAGGCTTTGGAAGATCCTGGATTCTGGGCTCATTTTCCCAGCTTCCATACAAGATGCCATGTGTGAGCAGTCACCTCATACTCCCATGACATGGACAAGAGCCGCTCTTGCTTTGATTCCTCTTCTCAATAGGATGAAATCCCCCCAAACTATGAGACAATAAATCTTTCTTCAGTTCCTTCTTTCAGGCATTCTGTCAGAGTGGCAGAATGAATAGTGAATAGCCTCCCTCACGCATTGCTGGGTAGCGTCAAAAGGCCTGAACACCCCACGACTGGGGCCACTCTGTAGGGCAGTCCAAACAAAAGACCCCTCTGGTGACTGTGTGCCAAGCCCTCTCAGGTGCTTCATTCCCACTGTCACTGTGTTTTCACTCCAGGGAGTTTGGCTGAACTAGAATTCTGTTCTTTCGTTCTGAATCCCTTCATTGCAAAATGAACTAGAACCAAATCTCAGCCCCTCCACTGCACTGGCCACGTTTGAAGCATTCAGTGATCACATGAGCTCAGCAGCTATCGTGACCACCTGTTGAGCAGACCCGATGTGGACTCTCTCAATCACTGTGGAAAACTCTATTGGACAGGACCTGATGGGATCCTGGGCAGGAGCTTCAACAATGCAGACTTTTCCTGTGCCCTTCACCCACAGTCGCAAAACTTTTTACTGGGGGGGAAAAAAGTAACAAATGAACCTAATTAATCCAAGAGGACTAAATATGTCTAATTAATCCAGAAGGGAGAATGGGAACCATTTTTGTATGTGTTTATGTTCGCTTCAAAAACAGAGGAAAGCTAATGACCCTCATTCTAGCGAAGTCCACTGGGAAACTGGAGTCTCTCATCTCAGCCCCTTGGGCAGCAAGAGGGGGCTGGTGCTCTCTGCATCGTGCCAGAGATCAAAGAGGATCAGCATGTCATTAAGGCATCTCCTGCCAGCCCTCCCTGCATTTGTGGAGACTGCTCAGTTTGCTGGCCTACATCAGCTTGCAGTAGAATGATGCTATAGTAACACTCCCCGATGAAGCAAGGTAGCTGTGCTAAACGTCTAACGCCCTTTCTAGTCACCTACTCCACGAAAGAAAGATGCGATTGGCAATACAGAATGTCAAGGGATCTAGAAGTTCTACTAAAGGACTTGCCATCTATAAGTCATGCCAGGCCACATGAGTTTAGACTGGAATGAACTTGAATATATCTCAAAATGAAGATGGGATAGCAACTGAAACCTCCCAAGGAGGACTGCTGCACCCTAAGAGCTGTGACTGTCATAGTAACGGGCACATACACATCTTACCTTGCATCCAACTCTGCCTCCTTCCCACTACTCCCATTTCTCCTGGGTCTCTTCCTGGGAACTCAGAGAACAAATCCAGATCCTGCTAAAGACATTTTGATGACAATAGCTACAGCCCTTTGAGTATTTGTTTCTAGGATGGCCCTGAGCACCTCCTGTGTCTCAAGCTGTGTTCTCTGATTGCTTCCTGCAGGCTGCCGCCACTCCCCAGACTCAGTCACACCAGCCAGTCTCGTGCTGGGAGATGGACAGCCACACCTGAGCCCCAGACACAGGCAGATGGAAACAGGCCTCTCTCCACCCATAACCTAAAAATAAAAGCGTCGGAGAGACTGCCCCCTCAGAGGCTGCTGCGGGCTCTCACTTGCTGCGCGTCAACTTCTGGAGCCCTCGCTGGCTGCCTGTAATGAAGGCCAGGTTAGAAAGGAGCAACGTTAATTAGTTATAAATTGAAAGTTATTACCATAATAATGAAAAGATGAGTGAATGCAATATCCCCTTGTTTCACAGTGGTATTTACAAAGGAATGATTAATAAGGCAATTTTATCCCCAAACTTACAAGGGCTCCAACAGATGAAGTACACATAAGAAAAGAAAATGAAGTTAGAGGCTAGCACAAGGGGGCGAGGGCACCCAACGCTGCAGAAAACCACTGAGCACAGCCTTTGCCAATCTCAAGAGTCACACAGCAAGTGATGCAGCCGGGGTTAAAATCTAGAACAGTTGACCAAGGAGCCATCGCGTTTGACGCCCCCTCTCCTGCCTCTCGCTTGCTGTCTTCATATCCATGACCATAGTGTTGGGAAGAGTACATCTGTCCCCTTTTACAGAAGGGGGGACCAAAGCTCAGTCAGGTGATTCAACTGCTCCAGCCATACAGCTAAACAAAGAAGATCTGAACGAGGAATGACCTCTGTCCTGGAGCCCACATCCTGGCTGCATCTCCATTTAAAAAGAAACCTGTGTTTCTAACCAATTCTGGTGACAGTGAAATGCTCCCCCAGGAAACGGCCACATGACAGCAGCATCTCAGTTCGAGAATACAGACCTAGCATGTAGCTCACACCATATAGCACCTGGGGATGTAGAGAGGAAAGTGGCCCCCATGAGACACACACTGAAGAGACGGGGATGGCCAAACTAAGAGCTGAGTCCTACCCACCTCAGGGTTCCCATTCCTCAATATGTCCTGGGGAGGCCTGAGCAGGTAAGGGAGCACAGGAAAGCCTGGTGTGGCTGCCAAGAAAAGGGCAGAGTCTCTCTCATCCCTACCCTGACTGTCCTCTAAAGCCAGAGGAGTTTCCAGGATTACATAAAGCTTAGATGCTATAGCTTCCCTAGTTACTAAAACATCTCAAATTAAATAAAGACTTTAAAACCTGCTTCAGGGTTCAGAGACCCAAAAGAGACAGACCCCCTAAAGCTGAGATCCCAAAACTGGGAATGAAGATGCTTTTTCTGTGTGTAAGCACTTAGTGGGATGTGAGCGACCAAGAAGCACGGATGTTCTGCTCCTCAGGCTGGCCCAAGCCAGTTTCTCCACCTCAGCTCTGCAGAGCCACAGCTCATCTGTATTTATTCATGATCCTTCCTCCATACCTGTCCTCTTGGCTTCTTCCTGTCTGCCTTGTCCTCAGTGCCTCTAACACCAAACTACCCCTCAAGATTCACTAGGCACAGTGTATGAGAGCCCAAGCGTGCAGATCACAGCAATCCGTTCACAGATAAACCTGTGAGCAGAAGCAAGGGTCGGAGAGAACACATCCAGCCCCAAAACTACCCAGGAAATGGGCTTATTTTACTAAGAACACGTGGATCTCCAAGCTATGCCAGAATAGTGGGGTCCATGTTATCTCTGCTTAGGCCTGAACTTCCTACATCAGGAGTCAACAAGCTGTTTCCACAGAGGATCAGAGAATAAATACTGTGGAATGTGTGGGCCCTATGGCCTCCCCAACAACTGCTCGGTGTGGCCTCTCTAGCACAAACTACAGACATAAAGCAAACACATGAGTGTAACAGTGTTCAATAAAACTTTATTTACAAAAGACAGTTGGTATCTAGACAAACTATAGGGCTGTTTGTCTACTGGGATGTGCTTCTCTGGCCTCTGTTCTAGAGGACAGTGGATCTATTCAATCCACCCTCCCTTCTGCTTCTCAGTGACGTTGGCTCTCAGATCTTCAGTGGGAATAAGAGGGAAGTGGTGCTCAAACACCAAATGATCAAAGAGAACAGCTGAGGGCCGGTGCGGACTTCAGGTGTCCCCAGCTGTTGATGTCCAGGGATCAAATGCAAAGCAGCATACAAGGTTAATTACTCTCCCTGTCAAGTCTCTTTCTACAGTGACTGCAGGATACAGGCCAGTTAGGAGGAAAGTGCAGATACACACCTGGATTGAAATCCATTTCCGGCTATCACTGCAAGGCAAAGAGTTAACATCTATGTTCTTGTATGGAAGATAAAGTTGGGAAGGGGTCTGTCCTGGTGGTGTGGGAGGTCCTTCTTGTCTATGTGTTGCTTTTATTGGATAATGAATAAAGGGCAGAACAGAACTAGACGAAAAAAAAGCTAGGCTGTAGGCTGGGAGAAAGAGGGCGGAGTAAGAGAGAAGCTATGGAGCGCCAGAGACAGATGCGCTGAAACTTTAGCCAGGAAGCCACAGCCACATGGTGATATACAGATTAATAGAAATGGGTTAAATTAATATCTAAGAGTTAGCCAATAAGAAGCTAGAACTAATGGGCCAAGCAGTGATTTAATTAATACAGTTTCTGTGTGATTATTTCAGTTCTGGGCAGCCGGAATGAACAAGCAGCCTCCTCTAACGTACTGGTAAATGGGCAATAGATCTACCTCTAACCTGGCACTCCACAACATTAACAGCTACTGTCTGAGTACCAGAGACAGTCTCTGTCCAGTGAGGGGTTCAAACCTAAGGAAATAGATGAAGGTGGCTAGAAAGAGCATTTCTCTATGAGATGACTCCTTTCTAGTCAATAGAGAAAAGACAACACACTATATTTAATGTTTGAATCTGTATTGCAAAGTTGCCTAAGCAGGTCATGTTGTTTTTATGGGGTCACACTCTCTCTAACAAAGGGAAAAGAAAATGACCTGACCCCAGAAATAATTAAATACACTATTGGATACTGGTGAGATGACCAACTTTGCAAATTTCTCATCAAATTGTATGAGGTATGGCATAAAAGCCAGAGAAGAGATGAAGAAAAAATAATAAATTTTTGTTTTTTTTAGAATTTGTAAGAACTAAACAAAAATAAATTCCCCAAATTAGATCATACAGGTCATAGTTCTATGATCACAATGTAATAAATTTGGCATTACTTAAGAAAGGCCAGTGTTTTAAAACTCAGACACTCAAGAACTAGAGAACAATGCACTGGGCCAGAGAAGAGGAAGAAAGTCTAATTACAGGATAATTAGGAAGCATGGGACTACATAACTACCCCTTCAGACTTTAGGGGTGCACTGAGTTTTTCTCAAGTCAAAAAAAGAAAAGAACTTACTAATCAACTTGGTCTAACCGTGTCAGTTTTAACGCACACAAAGGACTTGAGAGACTGCTGGAAAAAAACTGGAACTCCAGCTCCTAGGCATCTGCTGCCCTCTTCTGGCCTCCATGGGCACCTGCACTCATGTGCACAGAGCCACAAAGACACACACACACACACACACACACACACACACACACACGCAAAGACTGAAACTAAGTCTTTAGAAAACATGCTAGAAAATATATGAAAAGCAGGAGAAAATTAACAAAATTAATGAATTTCAAGAAGTATTCAATGAATTAGAAATTTTAAATCAGAGGTAGAAAAGTGTGATAGATGGGGTTTTGTTTGAATGTTTTTTTCAAGACAGGGTTTCCATGTGTAGCCTTGGCTGTCCTAGAACTTGCTCTATAGATCAGGCTGGCATTGAACTCACAGAGCTCTACCTGCCTCTGTTTCTCCAGTGCTGGGATTAAAGACGTGCCCACCACCAGCACCCATTAGATAATTCTTTAAAAATAAAACCACGGGAATAACTAACCTTCTTTCGGGGAAGAAAAAAAAAAACAAATTTATAAAATTAGAAATTGGAGAATTGAGGAGCTACACTCATCCATTCTTTCATTCAGCAAACATTGTTTGAGCTCTTGTGAGGAGCCAGGAAGTAGTCATGCAGCCACGGACCAAACAGGAGTTCCCCTTAGCCATTAAAAAAAGGAGAAAAAATAAGTTCCATCTCTTATACTTCACTCAAATTTCATGAAAGAATGTGTGAGACTCGTACCATGCCTCAATGAAAAGCACGAATTTTGTTGGTTTGTGTTTGTTTTTGTTTTTAGAAAATAAAGTGTAAAGTTAATTCTGAGGTTCTCTGAATTACTCCCCTGCCAAGACAACAAGGGAGACAGTGTCTCTGGATATTTCAAGATACTGCCAAAAGTCAGCTACCAGATAGCAGGGAACAGACCAAAGCAACAATATTTCTTCATTTGGAGACTTCCAATCTCCTTATCAAGAGTCTGGAAGCACAAGGGTTCTGGCTCTGATCTTTTCATAGCTCACATGGTGGGAGTGGCCTGTGCTATCAATGCACCCCTCTTTCCCACCCAACCCTCAGCTACTGCTGCACATACCTACTGCTAAGGGGGCAGGACTACAAATATCCCAGTTCTCTTGTCCAGAGAGGACAGCCATGAAGAATTATGCGCAATGTTTGCACAGTTAGGCCAGAGTCACTCCCTGAGACTTTTCTTCTACTTGTCCCCTCTCGCCTTCTTCTATTCCTGGGTCTGTGTCTCCTGGGAGCATTTTTGAATGAGTCAGCATCATGTGACCCTTTGTCTTAAGGGCCTCTGTGAGGGAGCCCACCACCAGAAACCAGAACACCTAACCTAAGCATTTGTGGCCAGCTCCACTTAGAGCACTTTGTAGCATCTATTCCCTGATCCCGTCGTGCATTTTTGTATCTGGCTGCACAGATACTAGCATATTTAATGAAGGGGATGTTCCCAGACTCCAGCAGGGTTATTACAAAACACACACGATGCATTCATCACAGCACCTTCCCGAGGTTCAAATGGAGCCCAAATCATAAGCATGGTTCATATAAAGGACTGCAGAGCTGTGCCCAATACTAGCAAATCAAATCTACTACCATATTAAAGGAATAAAAAGCCAATTTAAGTTAATTACAATTACTTACACATCAGTAAAAATATGTCAGTGGGGGTAAAACTACATGATGATCTCAACATTTATTCCTGTTATAAAAAAAATAAATAACAATAAAAGTAATTGGAACGCCAGTTCACTACATAGTATACAATGTGTATTTTGGAAAAAATAGCCATAATAATTAATGTAATTCCAGAGAAGCACTGTAATTGAATCAGAAAAATTATCTGCTATTTTCACTATTATTTAACCTAATCCTGGAATTTCTCAAAGAAGCAAAATCATAAAAAGGAAAGAGCTTTAACTTTTTTAAAAGAAAAACCAGGTTGTCGTTTGCAGAGGATGCTATCATTTACCTTAATAGCCGAGCGCATGAGTGGTAAAAGAATTTTAGTGCTGGATCCAAATATAAAATAGATGCTTCAAATGCGTCTAAAGTTTTTCCTCTGTGTGTGTGCACATGTATATGTGTGTACACAGGTATGTGTTCACTATGTGTGTGTGCATTTGAATCTAGAGGCCAACATAAGGTGTCCTCTTCAATCAATTATCTTCCTTATTACTTGGAACAGGGTCTTTCACTGAACCTGGAGCTCATTAATTTGGCTAGGATGGCTGGCCAGCAAGTCCCAGGGATCCTCTGTCTCCAGCTCCCCAGTGCTGGGATCACAGGTACTGCCTACTACCATGTCACACATTTTACATGGATGCTAGAGCCAGAACTCATCCTCATGTGTGCACAGAAAGTACTTTACCCTCGGAATCATTTCCACGGCCCATTAAAACACAGAGCTTTAAATCAGCACAAGCAGGCTAGAAAACATAATGGAAACTGCTACCTCACATACGAAACACACAAAGATGAATGCGAAATAAACAGGAAACATGCAGAATCTAAGGAGAGACACTCAAACTTGGCTGGAGCGCACCGCCAGAAATGTGAGCAAATGGCAAAACACATCCTCTTGAGCTAGGAGAGGGATCTAGCTAAGCTGGTGAAGGGTGTGCTTAGCAAGGCAGGGAGCCCTGGGTTCCAGCCTCAGTACTGCATAAACCAGGTGTGGTAGCACTGGAGAGGCCATGTGCTCAGAAGGTAAAGGTAAAGTAGCAAGTTCAAAGTCAGCCTGGACTACACGCAACCTGCCTCCAAACAAAACCAAACTTATTTAGTGCTTAGATGATTCAACATTCTAAAAATGCCTGTGGCCTCTAAGTAATCTAAGGGTTCAAGGCAGAGCCAATAGAAGTCAGATCAGGATTCTGAAGGAGCACAGTACTTGGTTGAATTATGCTAAATATTTTTCTGGAAGAACATACGCGCAAAAATTATTGTGAAACTTGAATTTTTATAGTAATAGAGGGCGAGTCCTTTCTGGTGTGAAAGCCTGTAATAGCTCCATCAGTAAGCCAGAAGAGGTATCACTGGATGAACAGAGAGACTCTAAAATTCAGGGGAATGTATTATCGGAAGTAGAAAGAACAGGGACTGAGGAAGTGGCTCAGTTGGTAACGGGCTTGCCATGCACAAATAAGGATCTGAGTTCAGCTCATCAACAGCTACATAAAAATCTGGGCAAGATGAGGCATGATCAACCTTTGAACTACAAATGAGCATGCCCGTCTACATACCACACATTCGTTCGTATGCGTACACGCACACACACACACACACACAAAATAATATTCTTAAATGTTATGATTACTTTCAGAACTGAGGAACAGAGATGATGATCCTCCCATCCTCCTCCATTTAATTTTACCTACATCATGTGTCTCATGTGTGGACCACAGAGACAAGCCCATGCCCTCCCAGGGAGCAGCACATCATCTCTTATGATAAACACCTGGAAGAGTTCTGACAGCCTGGAGGGCTACCAGGTACAGGCCACTCTCTCTGAGCCATTGGGTCACTGTGCACTCCTACCCCATCTGAGAGGTCGGTAGTGGGAGAAAAAAATCCAGCTATCCTCAGTGATCTGGGCCAACCTACCATCTAGGTCAGGCCATAATCTCCAAAACAAAGCTTGGCAAACTCTAGCTTGCAGGCCCCGTCTGGCCCACTGAATGTTTTAGTTCATAAAGTTTTATTGGACATTAACGAAACTCACTTGTTTATGTCATATCAATGGCTACTTTGGTGCCAATGTAGCAAAGCTAAATACATGGGACAAAAACCTTATATCCCACCAAGTCTAAAAGGATTACTATCTGGATCTTTGCAGAAAAATGGTTGTTTGGTCTAAACGTTTGTCACGCAATACAGAGAGAAATTTGTATGGTCAATCAGGCCCATATCAAATTCCAGGCTGTCACGTGCCAGTGCCTGTCCTGCGTCAAGTTCCTGCACCTTCCTGGGCCTCAGCCTCCCTACTTTCGTTAAAAAAATTTCCCACGGAACTGTGGTAATGATTAAGTGAAATAGAATGTGTTAAAGGCCTGGCACACAGTAGGTGTCCAAGAAAGGCTTGTCCCCTACCTCTCGTTAAGTACAGACATTCCTTGAAACCTGGAGTGTCATGCCCTGGCACAGAGTAGGCCCATTCCCTGCTAATTCGGGCCTGACTCCCTCTGCAAAGTCAGAACTTTAGAAGCCACATAAAGCTCACGGGCTGTATTTAAAACATGGCATCGTCCAGTGATCCGGGGATAATTTACTAACCACACAGCACACTTGGATACCGTACATCATCTCCCAAAGCCAAACTTGTCCTGCTCCGAGCCAACAGTCAGCTCTGCCCTGCAAATGAAAAACGAGCTCCCGGGAACCACAGATCCTGGATGCAGGAGGGACAGAAGAATGCCCTGACGGCACTATCGCTCCAGTCCCACAAATCTCTGCCTCAGGAAGCGTTCCCTATGGCTGCTCCAGACTCCCTCTCAAGCAGGGGTTTGATAGCCTGCAGTTGCCCTTAAATATGTCTGTCTTTTCAGCCACACACAAGAAAGACCTCACAAGGAGAGCTGCCTCAGGCTGAGGGAGTGGGCAAGGCTCTCCCACCCCCACACTCACCTGCCACTTAGCTGCCCTCTCCCATCCACCCGTCCCCACATCTACCCACCCTCCTATATTTCTTGAGTATTCTGAACTACTTCCTTCCTCCCTCCAGATTCTACTTTGAGTTTTACAGATCTCCTCAGTCATGGTTCTGTTCCTTATTCTCCTACCCTGCCTTTACTCCAACCACATTGCCATTGCTATGAGATGATGAATTTTGGTGCTGGCTGTCCTGTGCCCAGGTCTCCTGGGCAGTGGCCCTTGTGGCTCCTCCCTATAACCATCAGAAAAAAATGGATGGAATAACGACAGCCATGGAATTCTGAATGAGCAAAACCTAGTGGTCCCTTGACCTCCAAGTCCATAATCATAATGATAAGTGACCTCCTCTTGCAACAGCCAGCTCAGTCACCAGTCATCAACGCCAACTGCAATCCACCATGCCTGGCAGGAGTCTGAGGCCAGCAATGGGCACTTCTCTTCTTGATGGGATGCACTGTGCCAATATGATAGGCTCATTCATTTCAGTACCAAAGGCAGAAAAGAATGAAGGCTTCCGTGTCTAAAGAAACACGTGAGGGACATGAAGAATGGGGGAGAGAAGGAAAGAGAAAAAAAAAGTGCTGGGGTTTATGTGTGCGATGTTCTCCACAGGCTCATTGTCTGGATACTTTGGTCTCCAACTTGTGGTACTGACTGGGGAGTTGTAAACCATCTAAGGAGGTAGGGCCACGCTGGAAGTAGTGAGCCGTGAAGGAGCAAGCCTCCAAAGCTACAAGACCATCCCTGCTTCTGACCTCTGATGCTATCTGCTCCCTGCTGCTCTGGGATGGGAGGAGCCTCAGCCACTGGATCTGCTGCCACAAACGCCACATTCCTCCCATTATAGTGTGCTGCATCCCATCATACCATGCTAAACACTTTGTCTCCTCTATGAAACAAAGTATCAAACACTAACAGCAAGTCCTAAAACTAAAGCTTAGCTGATATTCCATTGTATATAACTGAGCATCAGACATGGGTAAGAAGCTTGTTCAAACTATCCTACTCAGTCTTAACAAGTCACCATTGTGGAGGTTACAGTATTGACTCTACTTTTTAAGTGGGTTTTTAATTGCTTTAAAGCAAATGTGTGGCTGCTCTAAGGCGAATCGCACATCAGCCTCCAGTACCTACCATGTTCATGTGCCTAGGACTGCATCTCTTCACATGGAGTTACAGTTTGAATCTGGACAGTCCCCCACGGGCTTTAGTCCTTAGGACTAGAGGCAGTTCAGGCGCAGACTTACTTATAAAGAATTGGGGATCAGTCTGGAAAACACAGTGAGATCAAGAAAGGGAATAGGGGAGGCGGGAAGCAGAGAACCACCCCTCAAATGAGAACAAGAGATCAGCATGTCCCCTTAAGCAAGGAAAAGCCCCTGGAACTACCTTTCCGAACCAGGAATGACCAAGCCTTTACTTGTTAATACTCAAGATGGGCCTGGAGTCACCAGACTACTTTATTCAGTCCTGTTTCCAGTGCGCTACACTGATTGAATTTCCTTTCTCCGCTTTTACCGTTACTCATCTCTTTGACTGACACATCGCAGGGTGGGACAAATCCCTAGTCAGTTGGTTAGGGTAATTTAAACCAGAGGTACCCTTCTGCTCTAAAACTCAAGGAGCAATCTCATTAGAGATCTATTATACAGGCTTCAAAGTCTGGGTAGCCCTGCAGGCTGCAGAGAACACGGCCTGTCATGAAGACCAGCCTGGGATAGCTATGGCTTTAGAAAGAAAGATGGGCCGAGCACAGAGGGGACTGTACAGCCGCTCATTTATTGGTTGCACCTCCTGCTACAACCAATGTGTGAAAACTTCCTGTGAAGAGGAACCACATCAAACCCTGGTTGTAGGCCTAGATTACTGTCTTTGCGGTGAAGGCAGCTCCCTGGCTGCGCTCTGTGTCTCTATCTCCAACTTCCAGGAGCTGCTGCAAGCATTAAACACGGGAAGGCCAGCGAAAGGCTCCCAATGGCATGCTCACCATCGCGCTTGGTAGCAGGGAGCCTTTCTCCACAGTAGCTCCCCCAGTGTCCAAGCCAGCATAGTGAGCAATGTGGAGACTCCATAAAACGCTTTTGAACAAATTTAAAAATTCATATAGAATTCATTTAAGTTGTTAAAGTAAGGAAGTGAGCAATTGTGATGCAGAGGCCTTTGGCTCTTAAGTACTTGAAATCAAATTGTTATTCCGGTCTTCTACCCCTGCACTCGATGCTAAGGTTACTTGGTGTGCCTGGTGTGTGACTACTTAAGAAGGGGTAACAGCCTCTAATTAAGCCTGAAAACATCACCTGGAGACAGGCATGCAGGCAGGACTGTCTCTTCAAGAAAACATTTCTGGGCCAGGCTGGGGCCAAAGAGCTGTCAATCAACTGGATGTTATGTCTTTGAGCTCTTACACTCAATGAATTTTGAGATCCTGGAGGGAGAAGCCATAAAGCTCACTTCCTTTTCCAATCGGGCAATCCTGAAACAATGAACCAGTAGACATGGTCTAGACCCCACCCCCACCACCTTTCCTAATAGGCTGTGCTAGTCAGGCTCTTGCCACTCTGACAGATGCCAGAAAAAACAAAATTACTCCAGGAGAGGCAAATTTTATTGTGACTCCTGGTTTCAGGGGGCTTACTCTGTGACTGGCTTGCCCCATTGCTGTCGGTCGATGGGAAGGCAGAATGGGAGAGTGACATTTTCTACCTCATTATGGCCGTGTGGTCAAAGGAAGTAAGTAGACAGGGCAAGAAACGCGAGTCCCAAAATGTCCTTCAAAGTCTCACATCCCAGTGATCTACTTCCTCTAGCCAGCCCCCAACTCCTAAATATTCCACCATAACTTAAAATAGCATCACCCGATAGAAAGCGCCCTCCATGCAATTAAATGTCTGGGGGACATTTCGTGCAACTGCGTCTATTTTCCGGGAGCGATTGGCACTGATCCAGCTGTAAAGGGCAGATAAGGTACCTTAGTAACTCACCTTGTTTGTTTATTGAGCAACTTCTGCGTGCTGTGCCCAAAACAGAGACTAGAAAAACATGAGCTCTGCCCATGTGAACTCACTGGATAGTTGAACAAACAAGAACAAGAGAGAAAACAAATAATAATAGGATAGCAATTATCTATGACAAAGACAGAAGGAAAAAGGGGGAGGAGGGAGTTCAGATTCTGTATGAAGCAATGGACCCTCTTAGAAAACTACAGAGGGGGGGGTGAATTCTAATTAGAAGGAGGGAAAGGGGGGGCAGGCAGGGGCCAGGACCACGCAAAGCAATGTTGATGAATTTAGATAGTGTTAATTTTATTCCAGGTGCAAGAGAAAGCCATGCACAGCAGAGAGCCAAGAGGGTGACTCCTCGTTCTGTTGTAGGATTTGGGATAGTTACTGCAGTTGGTAAGAAGACCAGAGCTGACGAGAAGCAGACAGAAGCACTTGGGAGCCCACCCTAGTGGTACTGCTGTATTGGTCCCAGCCAAAGCTCCAAACGGCTGCTGAGAAGCGTCCTCCCTGGTCTAAGATGACTTGGCTTCTGTGCTGAGGTGGAGGGTAGGTACAGACACATCAACAAGCAATTCTCCAGCCTTTCTCCTCACTTCTCCACGAATCCCTTTGGGCTAAGGAACTAGCATCCGTGTCTAGCATACAGCATGGTTCCAGTCTTGACCCCAGTCACATCCTGGGTTTCAATAAACACTTGCTAAACTCAAACGAACTCAATCGCAGTCCCTCAGAAAGTTGAGGTTCTGCTATGGAGAAGGCTCACAGTCAGACAGGAATAAAAGGCTCGAATCTTGTTAGCAAAGTCGGAGAACCGAGACATCTCCAAGCTCAAAACAATCATTTCCCCTCTGGTTTCAGTATTTTTGCATAGTGAGAAAGCATGCCCAGGGTGGCCAGGAGTAACCTGGGCAATTAATTATTCAACCCATCTGGGGGACCTTGGCTTCCTTTTGCTGAAGTTAAAGATCATTCATTCTATGGTTGTTTTTCCAGATGGCCCTCCCTTCCCATCTCCTCCATCTCTATACTGCAGACTCGTCTTCCCTGAGTCTCCCGCCACCTTCCTCTTCCACGCTGGATGCTTCTCATGTTTCCTCTTTCCTGGGAACCCACAGTGTTGAGTTGGAGCTCAGCAGTCCCCAGCTTTTTTTTTTTTATTTGACATCCCAGTGTGTCTCCAGTCATCTCCAAGGGAGTGGGGAAATTCATTTTCATTTACTTTAATTTAAAAAAGAAATATAGGCCATTTAGCTCTTTTAAGAGGGGGAAATGGGGTGTCAGTCAAACAGCAGGGAGGTGAATCCTGACTTTAGCTATTAGTTTATTGGGTAAAGTGGCTTTCTTCCAAATGTTCCTGGGTCGCTTAAGCAAGCAAAGTGTTTTCTAAGGTCTGAGAGACATTCACTTTTGAGGGCTGGGGGGAAAGACATAAGAAAATTAATGTTTTATTAACTCCATTTCAGAGAAAATGGGAATTCAATAAAATGATTTATATTCCACATCTGGTTTGTTATTCTAGTTAATCAAAAACTTGAGTTTCTAGCAAACTCTAGAACCCACTGATGAATGAGGAAGATGGCAATGCCCATGACAACAGGTTACATATATGCATCCCACTCTGCTAGCTACTGGTTGGTCTACAAAAGTTATTTAAGTCCACCCACACAGTAAGTCCAGGTAATAAATACATGATGTGTTGTTCCTGGTGTGGAATTCAGCCTGAGAAAAGCTGAACAAATTCCTTTCAGTCACACAGATCAACGTGGAGTTTGAAATCACAACTAACTCATCACCACCATGACACACTGCTTCCTTGTCATCAGGGTGTGAATACGCACCAGGCCAAGCCTTTCCCACAAGAATCTAATACGGATCATGAGTAAAACACACAACCGGGGGCATGAGTCATTAACAAAAGCAATAAGAAAGAGGGCGTAGGAGGATGGAAGGGAGTCGCAGGCTCAGCCTAGAAGCAGAGGGCTATCTCACGTAGGAGGATGTACTCAAAGAAGATGGAAGCATCTCCTGGGAATGAATTAGGAGGACAGAGTGGAAGAAGGCAGAAAGGAGGTTCAAGACAGAAAAAGGAATGTGGGGTGAGGGTAGCATGTACGATCAGTCCGTACCTAGGAAACAAATACGCAGAAGACGCTGACAGCAGTGTTGGATGGGCAGGTGGTTCCCTGTCAGGAGAAGCTAGTGGGGGTTAATCCATTGTGGAGACCCATTTGGCACACTAATAACAAGCCAAGAGAGGCAGAAAAGGGTGTGGATGTCAGACTGAAGGTGTAGAGTCTTAAACACAGCCCTGAAGCGAATGCATGTTCACTGTTTGAATTTGGGGATTCTGAGCCCGGATGTAGAGAACCATCTAGAGAGTGGTTTGTTGTTCAGTGTCAGAATTCTGAGAAAAAATAAAAGTTTGACCCCAAGAAGGGTCCATCAGGAGACAGCAGATACCGGAGAGATGTAGACAGACAGGAAGGACCGGGGCTGGTGGCTCTCACAGAGGAATCTGAGAATATTGGTCACTACTTTCCCAAAGTTGCCTGGGATTTTATTTTTACCTTTCTGTGATGATGAACTTCGGTGTCTTCTATCTGCCCACAATTGAGAGATGAAAGTGCTAAGAAAGAGACAAAGTTTGTGGAGCCACAGCAAAAACAGAGGCTCTGACCAACCCCAGGTGGTCTAAGGTCCCGGAGTACCACTGCCTAGTCACTCTCCATCAAGATAGCACACCCAACCTGCACTTGGCCCGTCACCCAGTCGGCCTGACCCCTACAGCACAGGAGTGTCAGACTAAGCTGTCAACACTGACAACTGATGCCTGAACAAGACAATGCAGCAAACTGAGAATCCAATCCGAGGCGGCCACTCTGCTCTCACCCCAGAAACATGGGGAAAGAAAGCCATTCCCCCCTCTGTATCCACCAGGCTGACGGGAGCAAGGCAGCTGGCTATAGCAAGTATAACAGAAAATTCCTAATACTGAAAAGATCCTGTCAGTCTTCTGTCGAAAAATTACTATTCATCAGAGAAAGCAGGCTCCGTATCTATATCTGATACCTGGTCCACAGGATTTGTGAAAGTGCAGGGAAAACTTAGCACATGGGTGGGCAGATTGGCCCTGACAGTTCAAAACACAAGCCCATCGCTTAGTTTAGATCCCTAAAAAACTCTCTCCAGTGTGTTCCTCAAGGAGATGAAAGTTGACACTGGTACTGTAAACCATGGCATAACATTTGGCACCTTATCATCACTGGGTATTCAGATGCCCAAAATACAAGGCATGGGATCTTCAGGTACAACTCAGTTCCCACCGCCACTACCAGGACCAGACACACTGACATGGGCAGACTGGGTCTGAGCTCCAGCCCCAAATGATGTCATTGCCATGACGCTCTCAAGTCTCACAACCTTTGTATTTCTTTTCAAGTATTTCCTGGAGAAATCTCTCTGAAAAGTAAGCTTAAGTCTTTTGGGGGGGCAACAGGATCCTTCCTTGGTGTCTAAAGACGCCTTAGGAAGTAGCATGGAACCTGTTAACCAAACTAAACGAGAGCTAGAAAGCCTGGTTTTCACTTTCTGTGTGTAATCTTAGATCAGTAAAAGAAGCTCCGTGAGCCAGCGGCTGCAGACAAGAGTGATTGCTAACCCTTACTGAGTTATTGTTGAGCCAGCAGCTTTATCTAACCATTGTACATGGCTTACTTCAGACAGATCTCCTACACTACCGTTGAGAAAGCAAAGCTACTGTGGTAGTCCGCTTTACATCCCTGTAACAAACATCCAAAGCACTCAACTTAAAGGAAGGAAGGTTTATTTTAGTTCATACTTCAGGTATATTGACTCAGAGGTCCAGTCTGGGTTTCTTTTGGGGACCTGTGATGAGGTAGGGCATCAAGGAAAGAACACAGAGGGATACAAGCTGTTCCTAGGGCAATCATGACTCAAAGAGAGAGAAAGAGAAAGGGGTTAGAGTCCCAACATCCCCTTCCAAGGCACGCTTCCATTCCTTGGCCCCACCTCCTAAAGATACCACCAGTACCTTGAGCTTGAAACTAGTCTCTTCATGCATGGAATTGGGGAAGATACTCAAGATTTAGGCTGCAGAAGCTGATCCAGTGAAAAAGATGAGCCAATGAGCTCCAAACTTTTTAAAGAGACTAATCTTCAAAGTTAAACATAAGCAAACAAAGAGTACACTCAGCTCCCAGTGGGCTACTTTATTAAGTCCTGATCACATTGCAGAGAAAACTTAAATGAGTAAGTATATAGATGGATTGGCAGATATAGATAGATGATAGGTAGATGATAGATGATAGATAGATAGATAGATAGATAGATAGATAGATAGATAGATAGATGATAGATAGATAGATAGATAGATAGATAGATAGATAGATAGATAGATAGATGATAGATAGATAGATAGATAGATAATAGCATCTTTTGCAAGTTGGAACTGTATGACAGAAACAGAGTAAAAAAACAATTCTCAAGAATGTTTCAACTAAAAAATATAGCAAACTTTTTCTTAACATCAAGCATTTCAAGGTAATCTTGATTTTATACTTTAGAGAATCAATAAAAATGAACAAAAATTTCCTGGAACTATGTTTGATAGTTGGACTAATATTCTGATGAAAAAAAAATAATAAAAGCTGGCCTGAAGAGTCTTGGACCCCTATCATGTGATCTTCAATATGTCCTGAAGACAACCCACTCATGGGCAGCCCAGCCTCCCTTCCATAGAAGAGGTCACAGCATTGGTCTCATGACAGTGAGCTTCGCCGGAAACACGGCCTCCCAGCAAGAATAATGACTCAAATTGCAGCCTAAATGAACATAAGAACACCAGTAAATCTGAGCCTCAGCACCCTGGCTGTTCTGGCTGTTCTGCAAAACAAAGCTTTATCATGGGCTCTACATGATAAACCAGTTCCCTGGACTCCGAGGGCAGCTCGCTTATTTACCACAGATGTGAGGACAGTCAGTAAGGTCCATGGACCTTGCAAGGGTCTGGGAACACAGCTCGAAGATAAAACTGACCTTGCTCTGAGCTCTCATCATTACTTTTTCAATAAACACTAAACAAAAATACATATTTCTGAGCTGTAACAGTAATGTTTACATTTGTATCTACAAGTTCACTAAGGCCATAAAAGTAACTTCAAATAAAGAAGGCCATTTGCTTTCTTTTTATAAAAACTTGATTTATCAATATGTAACTTATAAACCACATAATTTACCAATTTAAAGAGTAAAATGTAGTGGGGTACAGTGGCAGACACCTATAATACCAGCTCTTCAGAGACTAAGGCCGGACGATCATGTATTTGTAGCCTGCACTACACAATGAGACTCTGTCTCAAAAACAAATTTAGATTTTATTAATTAGAGGTTCTATTTCAATAGTTTTTAGTATATTCACAGATGTGGACAGCCTTCACCACAGTCACTATTAGCATATTTTCCTTACAAAGGGAGATCCCATACCCTCTGGTTATCACCCTTCAAAGTCCTCAATTTCCCCCGAACCTGAGCAATCACTGATATACTTCTGTTTCTATAGTTTGTCAGTTCTAGTTGCGCTTCATTAAGTTCAACACAAAAATACCAGATGACCCAGCAAATGGAGTCCTTGATCGACAATCCCAGAGAATTGAGCACAGGTGTTCAAACAAAAACTTGAACATGATGCCATCATAGAATCGCTATTCACAATAGCCAAATATGGAAATCCCCATGTGTCCATCAACAGATGATAAAGTAAGCACAATGTGGCAGCAATTGATCAGCCCGAGTATGAAAGAGCCAAGAGCATTCCAGGTTTCAGGTTTTCAGATTAGAGATGATTAACCCCTTAAGTCTATTCCCAAGTCTGAAAAACTCCAAAACACAAATCCTTCTAGTCCGACAAGGGATACCCCATCTGAACACACACCTTAATCGTGCACCGCGATTGGCAACTCAGGAGTGAAGCGGAATGAACTGCTACAAACACATGCTACAAAGTAGATGAACTTTGGAAGCCTTATACACTCGTCACTAAGCCCACATGTTCCACAGTTCCATTTCTATCTCGGTTCTTTGAGCGGATTTCTCTTGTAAGATGCCTTCTGCCTCTTCTCTACCACACGATTCCATCTGGAGAAGGATCTAGCAAAGCTGAATTTTGGTTGCAAATGAGTAAGTTTATTAAGCATGGCGCCAGCAAAAAGAAACGGGACAAATATCCAGGAGCAGATAGATATCATTATCAAGAGGACCCTTGCACATCCATCAGAAATGACTTGGAAAATCTAAAACAGTCGCACTGGAAGCCATTTCCTGGCAGAGCACAGCAGTTTCTCCAAGGATGGGTTTTCTACCCTACTCCTTACCACAGGCATTTTTATACAGTGTGATTAACAACAGTGGCCTCCCTGAGAAGAGACGTTCCCTCTGGCTGTACTCAAGGGTGCAATGTTTTTAACACTGCTAGCTGCTTGCCATTCTCCTCTCTCTCTGTTACGGGGCCACAGAGGCAGCCTGACCCAGGACAGAAGTTTTGAAGAACACTTGGAATAAACACGTTTAAGTGTGAGATGAAAAGGTCCCTCCTCAATCTTAGAGGCCACTTTCAACAAGGACAAACAGCCCTTACTCACCTTCATTCCATCCAAGGTCACAGCCTGGGGGCTGGTGCTCATAATGGAAGCGGGGGCCACATCCTCCTCCTTCCCCGGCTCTTGCCACTGAGCTCCCTGAAAAGCACCCCATGCAGCAGATGCTATAGAAGTTTTCCTAGAGACAAATTTAGCCAAGGTGACTAAAAACCTAGACAGATGTCAAGATAAACACAATGCCTTGTTATCACACATACTCACACCCAGATAATCCACCATTCCCTCAAGAGACACAAAGCAATGCAGCAGCATCTCACAGCTTGCCAAGTTCCTCGGGCCTGCACGCTTCTGTACCCTTCTGCTAATGCCTCTATGTTGTGTCCCTGCCTAGACCATCCACCTTAGCCTTTCATGTCCAGAAATACCACTCCATCTTACAGATAATCCAAACCTTCCGATCTCCGTGCAGCATCTCCATGCTCCTCTAGCCTGGCCTGCTTTTCTGTTGCTGTCATAAACACCACGACCCAAAGCAACCCAGGGAGGAAAGGGTTCATTTCATATTACACCTCTATGTAATGGTCTATAACAGAGGGAAGTCAGGGAGGGAACCCAAGAGAGGAATCTGGAGGCAGACACTAAAGCAGAAATCACAGAGAGATGGTGTTTATTGGCTTGCTCTCTGAATTGCTCTGCTAGCTTCCTTATAGAACCCAGGTCTGCATGTGTAAGGATGTTACTGCCCACAGTGGGCTACTCCCTCCTACATCAGTTAGCAATCAAGAAAATGCCCCCAAGACATGCCCGCAGTCCAATCCAAAGGAGATAACCCGCTGCTGAGACTCCCTTACATTTTAGACTGTCTCTAGTTGACAGCAGAAGTTAGCGGGGAGATTTGCACATCAAGCAGTTTAGCCAGAGCACTTCTGGAAGACAGGAGTGACATCTGCTCACTGCTCTATCCTTGGGAATTTGCACACACGCTGCCTTGCATATCATAAGTTCTCAAAAAACATGATGGAAGGGGAACACAGGAAATAAGAGTGAAGTGTAACATATATATTTCAATAAGTCCGTCACTATTTCATGAAGCGACAAGAATGGTGTCTGAGTATGGAGAGCTTCTATGATCTTTAGACTTTTTTCAGATGCTCCTCCAATCTAAGCAAACACAAAAATTAATGAAAAATAAGTGGGCCAGTGAGAGGGTTCCGTGGGTGAAAGTGGTTGCTGCAGGCCAAGCCCGATGACCTGAGTTCGGTCCTCAGAGCTCAGTGTGGGAGGAGAGAACCGACTCCCCAGCGGTGTTCCTCAGACCTCCCCATGTGCACTAGGGCACACCTGTGCTGACACTCCACACACACACACACACTAATAATAAATAGTTTTAATTAAAGAATGATAAGCACACCAAGATAATAACAGGAGCAGTAGCAAGGAAAATTCCAAGACACTCCAGTCAGCTGAAGGTCTAGCCAGGAAGAGGGGAGGTTCTGGCTTCAGTCCTGGTCAATTTAGAAGTTTTACATCCAAACCTACTTGTGACACAAACCAGAGGCTGGCGGGAAAGAGTGACAAACACATTAAACTGGGGACGTTCCAGAGGTGTTAAAACCCTCGTCTCCCAAATCTATGCACTTACATGCATTTGCTATCACCCCCCCACCCCCGCCCCCAAGGTGGTGAGTCCCATAGATATCCTTCCCTCCTCTGATCTCCTCTCACCAGAAGCCTATATGACTCTGTGGCCTCACAAGGCCTCCCTTCTCAGATAGGAAGCCACAAAGGAGAAATAATGGCCAACTCACCCGCCTCTGGGGGTGGGGGTGGGGGGCGGCATGATGGTTTGCAAATTATTCAAAAGGCCCATCTACTTCCAAGTCTCTGTGCTCCTTGGAAGGGAACAAAGAGAATGAAGTCATCACAATATGCATGCGCTCAATCAAAGACTTTATTTTCAGAGATAAAAATGCAAAGGTGTAGTTCATGATGATTGAAAGCAAAAAATAATACGTAGTGACATTCGAGATTGGTCTTGATCACTCCTAACTGATTTCTAAAATCGCCCCATCACCCTACCATTATAATTTCTTGCTAATTACTACAAGCGATTTTATTAATATACTTTCCAGCCTCATTAACTATTACCTTGGGCCTAACATTAAAAATGATGAGGCTCAGTAATCTTAATGAGCATCAGAGTTGCACCGACCCCTGAAAAACCCCAACAACGGAGAACTAAATGCATAGCTGAGCTATTCCGTCCCCCAGGCATACAGAAAAGCAACTGCAGAAACAGGAAAGAAATGATTCGTACCACCCAAAATGAAACCTGACTCGAAAACTCACAAGGTTGGCGCGGCCTCCGCCAGGTCCTGTCAATTAAGGGGCAGGGGAAGCGGAAAGAAGACATTTGAGTTCCATCTCCTCCTCCCCTTTCACCCTAGATGTAAACGCGACATCAATCAGCACATGGTGAGCCCATATGAAGTCGTTCCTGGGGCTCTGACAGGCAGAGCTACAAGTGATTATGGACCGGGCAAAAAGCAAGGCAAACTGGAAATGAGGTATTCATTGCAGGAGCAAACAGAAATCCACACACGGCTTTCTTGAAATGGTTGTGGAGACATGAAGGATGGGCAGCCAGGGAGCAAGGAAGATAAATTTTCTCTTTCTTTCCTCTCTAGCATGACCAGAATGGTCTACATTCCTCAAGAAGCAAGTTAGGCAAGACAGTGAGGCCAGCTTCCCAGTTCTCAGGGTAAATTATTTATCAGGAGCTGGATTTAGCGCTCTCAGGGCTAAACTGTCAAACCCTCCCGTTTCTGACAGCAGTTGTGCTGTGTGGTCTCAGGGCTGCTTGCGTTTTCATTAGTTTCCAGGTTAAAAATGAACGGGCAACAGTAAACACGGGGTTGGATTAACAGGCTAGCCCAGATTTATGGAAGCCACCTTCAGCCAAGATCCCAGAAAGACTTTCCCGTTTGTCCAAGGTCAGTAAACTTAGCGCAATGCTAAAAGAAGAAATCTAATTTGTCCACTCACGTAGGGAAGAGAAGAAGCTGAGACCATTTGGAGGGGTAATGATTTATCAGTCTGTCACAGAAAGGTCCAAGTCAAGAATGTGAAGCCATGGGTGGCACCCATAACAAATGCCATCAAAACCGTTAAGTTGAAATGAGGACTTTAATGAGAATGGAGGCCAACAAAGCCAACCACCAAGAAATTGTAATTTCCTCCTTCCATTGTATAAGGAGCTCAACTAGAGAAAGATGGTTACCTTCCAATTCAATATATGAGAATATATTTCCATTCTCATCCCACCTACCTTAAGGGTGCTAGCCAATCAAACTGGAATAGAAATGGGATGTGACGGCCTTCTAAACATACCGCCCATTGTGAACTGCCAAGCAGGTGCTCCTCCTTCCCTGTGTGATACTGCGTGGAGAAGAAGAATTCAAGATCATGAAAGACTTGGACCTCGATCTCCAAATATTCTTATAAAGCAGCGCCTTCCAAAGACAAGACATGGTCACATACTCTGTGGCTAAAACAAAGCACAAAATTGTCTTATGGAAAGCCCCTGTTTGAGAGCACCATTCATTACAGCCCCTGGCACCAACCTAAATAACGCAAGCAACAACTCTACAGTGGAGGGAAGACTCTCCTATGTATTGAGCCCCAAGCAAAAGTGGGAGCCCAGTTTGGGAAGAGGCAGTCCTTTAACACTAGGAAAACATTTACAAATCAAATAAAAATAACAATCATCTACCAATTTGCAAACTTGCATATCAAACTCAGATTAATTGCTGCAGGTCCCTGGGGAGGGAAGATGTTTTTGTAAAGGTTAACTTTGAAAACAAAATGAATATTTTCACAAAAGAATTTCTTGCTCGAGTGTCCTATCCTCGAGTCCTTTTATCTTAAAAGTGAAAGCGAGATGAACTATTGATACGTGGGAGAACTTTGATGAGCCACCAGGGCATTGCACAGAGGGAGCAAGGTCCATCGCCCAGGCTTGCAGACTGTCTGGTTCCATTTACATCACGTTCTTGAAATGGAATAATTGCAGTTGTGGAGAACAGATCAGTTGTTGCCCAGGGGTTAGAGACAGAGACCTGTGTGGTTGTTAAACAGTAACACAAGAGAATTTCCTGATGGGGTGGCTCAGTGCTGCCTCTTCTTGACTGTGGGGGAAATTATCTAAACGTATACACATGATTAAACTTCACAGAATTGTCGATGCAAGGAGAAGGAGAGAGAGAGGGTAGAAGGGAAAGAAGAAGGAGAGGAAGGGAAGAAAGGAGAGAAGTGAAGGAGAGAGAAAGAATAAGAGGAGAGGGGGGAAGGGAGGAGAGAGGAAAGGAAATGAAAGGGAAAAGGAGAGAAGGAGAGGGGAAGGGAGGGAGGAGGTACAATAAGATCGATCTCAGACTTACCCTCCAATTTCCTAATTTTGACAGTGAATTCTGATTATGCAAGATACCGCCTTTAGGGGAAGCCAACCAAAGGATTCAAAGAACTCTCTCCAAGACTTCTGCAACCTCCTTTGCACTTCAAAACTACTTCAGAACAAAGCACTGCCTTTTTTGTAATCGTACTAGCAAAGTGCTAGACCATGTAGCACCAAGACAGCAAACATGCCTGCTATCTTATCTACCCGGAGGACGACCTCTGTGTGACACCTAGGGAGAGTTCAGGAACTGCTAAGGACATCTCTTGGCTAATTAGATGTGAGTCTGTTCGCATTTCCAAATTTAAAGAAGTAGCCTTTGGGGACCACATTTAGGGTGGTTGGTTCTCTCCTACCTGTGCAATGCTTCGTCCAATGCCTAGGAGAGAGAAATGTCCAGAAAATATGTGTTGAAGATACAAATTAATGAGACAAAATGAGGTCATTACTCATGCTTTGTGGGTAGAGCAAACCCACATGGGGACGTCTGCGCTCTGTCCTTTTACAAAGCAGAGACAGGCTGCAAGGGTACAAAATCACCAGGATGTCGAGAGACCCTACGGCTTTCCATAGCTCCATGCTGATCTAGGTGATGGAACCACCTGGTATTTGCTTTATCTTTAAGTAGTTAAAAATGAGCCGGGCGGTGGTGGCGCACGCCTTTAATCCCAGCACTCGGGAGGCAGAGGCAGGCGGATCTCTGTGAGTTCGAGGCGAGCCTGGTCTACAAGAGCTAGTTCCAGGACAGGAACCAAAAGCTACAGAGAAACCCTGTCTGGAAAAATAAAAAAATAAATAAAAAATAAGTAGTTAAAAATGTTAGACAAATTTCAAGAGAAATGGGTATAGAAGAAAGACTGAGAGAGAAAGAGACAGTGGGGGAGGAGGACAAGAAGGGATAGCGGAAGAAGACAAGAAAGACGAAGGAACAAAAGAAAAAGGGGAAAGTGTGGAGATGAGAGAGCAGGGAGGGAGAAGAGGGAAGGAAGATGCCAAGGATTGTAGGAAGGAGGAAGGGGGCACTGATGAGAAAGAAAACATCTGCCCAACAAGAGAACGGTATAGAGCAAATAGATACCAGTTTCTGCCTGGCCACACTCAGCAGACCCAGGCCTCCGAAATGTCCCCTAATTGCTCCAAGATGTGAAAAAAATCAGGCACTAAGTAATAAATACTTCATGAAAAAAAAACCCACTATCATCAATGAGACATAAACCAGAAATAAGCACAGGGAATTTGTTCATATCTCACTACACTCCAAATCATCAAACTGATCACTGGTTCTTTATATCTTGTAAGAAGGGGCTGCATTTTTCAACCCAGCATAACACAATGTGAAACGTGACACACCAAGACTAAGGAAAATGGGCAAAGCATGTGTAGCCCCAAACTCAAATTTGAATGAATACTGTTATAATCTCAGAGACTGAGCTCCACTGGGGTTTGCCGGAGTCCACCTGGGGTGACCAGAGAACATAGGAGCATGAGCTACAGATTAAACCAGTCAACATTCCACCATGGAGAGGAAAGAATTTTGTGAGGTCCCACCCCTAGCTGAGGAGCCACTGAGAATTAATGGCCATGGGGAAAGGAAGAGTGAGCTATCATCAATGATATACCCATGGTTGGCTAAACAAGCCTCTGTGGATGGGGAACAATACCCATGCTTATGTGGGCACAGTAACTGAACTCAGTGGGAGTTGCATAGAGAGGTAGTAGGAAGAAGAGGAGGAGGAAGAGGAGGAGGAGGAGGAGGAGGAGGAGGAGAAGGAGGAGGAGGAGGAGGAGGAGGAGGTTGACACCTTCACCTATGACATGAAGTTGGGAAAAGAATGGAACCATGGAGGAGGAAGTTGAAGGAACAAGTGGGTAGATATGAGCTAACTATACTGTATTCATGTATGAAATTATCAAAGAATAAATTCAAAACATTAAATATAAATTACTACATAATTCTATTTCCAAGAAATACTTTTTAAAAAGGTAAATCTATTCTACAGTGTGAAAAATCAGGTCATTGGTTGTCTAGGGAGGAAGGACTGCCAAGGGACATGAGGGCATAGGTGATGGAAATACATTTTACACTTTGATCAGAGGCATGGGTACATGGGTGTGCACTGCAGCCAGAACTCCACACTATATACTTACAAAATACCATTTCCTAAATATGACTAAGGTTTATATATTCATGCAAAATCAAAGAAAAATCCTTGAGTCAACAGTCCTAGCTTGGAATCTCACTGTGTCTCTTCCTGACCGGGTGGCCTCAGGCAGGCCCATGGACACAACTGAGCCCTGGTTTAGGGCTCTTCTCATGCCTAGAGATAATGTACACTACACACCAGGGAAAGAAGCAGGCAACAATAAACAGCAGTTTCATCCTTGCTACTAATGAATAATAATCTGAATAACAGCACCAATTCTCTACCTCAGTTTGCTGGGGAGACTGGGAACCACCAAAGGTGCCTCGTCACAAGCTCTCTGAAAACCCAGGCATGCTGTCCTGGGATCTGCAAACATTTTAATCTTACACTAGAAGAGATTATCCAAAACGACTATCAAATGCAGGTAGATTAAAGGATTCATGTTTACATAAGAATATGGGTCATGCAGTCTCAGGTTTAATTCAAACCTGAACATTGCTGACAGTTACCATTTTCTTCCCAAGGAATCTGATTTTCAGTCTAAGTAACTCCACAGGGAGTTTTTACTATATTGTTACCCAGGGTGCAATTTCTCTAATAAGGTCATTAAGAGTGGGGAAAAAGAACTGTGGGCTCACTAATCCTTTTGTGCTAGGTTTTCCTAAGAGTGTCTTTCTCTAGGGATGAGACATCGGTCAGCAGGGCAGATTTCAAAGGTGTAGCAAACTAGTGTGGGTGATTTGAAAGACCAAAGTCAGCGAGTTCCTTGCTTGTTGGCTCCTACCTTCCATATTCAGAAAACTGCTTTGCAGAAAACCTTGCGTTTCTATGTAGGCTCACAAATAATTTCTCCTGAGAGGAGCAAAGGTGAATTCTAGTTTCTAGATCCTCGCTAGAATTGAGATTCCGTGTGAGGTTACAGAAGATTGAACGCGGAGGGCACCTCGGATATGAAAGGGATGAAAAGGTCCAAGCAGCAAAGAGCAAGAAGTCAGAGAGCCCTATCAGCCCCCCGTCAGTAATTGCCTCTAACTATCCTCCATCAGGGGAACAACCTTGCCCCACCTTTAGCCAAACAGAGCGCCAACTCCCCCTGCTGAATGCCACCCTGGTTTCATCACAATGTGTTCTCAGCCTTAGGACAGATCAATTCAATGTCATAAACTCTCTCTTTCGGCAAAAGTCTCTCAGGGCTATTATTCCATAATGAGAGCTAGGGAATCGACAGCCTTCTACAGACATATAGGAGGCTCCTGAGAAGAGAAACAGAGATGATTACCTGGGGAGCTCTGCTGAGACACAGCCCCTCCACCTCACAGGGAGTGCGGAAAGTTCCCAGGCATTCTGCATGAGCCTGGATCCAGATAAAAGCGGTGGGCTCATCTCAAGTTCAGAAGTCTTGGGGATTAAAGCTAGGGAGCTCAAAGTCCTAGCCGCATTACTCTGGAAATAAACTCCACTAATAGCACAACAGTTCCATCGAATCATTTGCCTTCTTTTGATATTTAGTCATGAACAGCGGCTTTTCTTGGGACCCAACCATCATTTCTTTAGAGACGAGCTATCGTCCATAGTGGATGGCTACCTATGCTTCATTTCCTATTTCCGTTTCTCCTTCTTCTGGACACACACTGGGCCATGTTTCCCGGAATCCCAGAATCTTCTTATAAGATGTCATCACAGCAATCAAGCATAGCTCATGTAAACTACTGGCTCCTCCATTCCCTCTCCTCCCACTCACCAAATGAATTTCATAGGACAAAAGAACAGCAGGACCACAAGATGAAAACGCTTTAGCACAGTCCTACCCGCCACTGGAGATGATGAAGGAAACCAATCTCCACTATATTAAGAAAACAAAATATTTCAGAATCTTGTTACGGAGTTAATCTGTTGTGGATGAGGAGGTAGCCAAGTGTAACAGGGCATGCTTGCATTCCCACCACTGAGGAGACAGATCCCTGGGGCTCACTGCGAAGCCTGCCTCACCTGACTGGTAGAACTCAAGCCGTGGAGAGACCCTGTCTCAGAAGACAACATCGATGACTCCTAAAGAATGACAGCCAAGGTTGTCTTTGGCTAACTCCCTCCCTCCTTCTCTCTCTCTCTCTCTCTCTCTCTCTCTCTCTCTCTCTCTCTCTCACACAGACACACACACACACACACACACACACACACACACACACACTAACATGTCTCAATTACACACACATACACTCCTCTGTATAGCCATCCCCTTAAAAGCTCCATAGAATGAGTTCAACATGAATAGGAAAAAAAGAAAAACAATTCAATCTAGTTATTTACTCAAAAAATAATAATAATTAAACAAATCCTATCACAAGCAGCCTGAGACCACTTGTGTCAAGCTCCGGACTCTCTAGAGTGCCCTCAGCCCCTGCTCCCAGCACACATCAAGTTCAAGGAAATTTTCTGAAAACTGAGAACTGTCAGGAGCTGGCTAGTATCAAACAAGAAGCCTACATGTCCCAGGCCTTTTCTGGTAATGCTTTGGTTACCCTACCTATAGGAAGGTTCTGAGTGTGGCTTTGCCACAGTCTCCCAAAGACAAAGCTAATGGCAAGTGTCAGGTTACAACAAGCAGGAAAAACCTAGCCTTTGGCTAAGAAAACAGCTGTTTCCACACTCACTCATGATTCTGGCAGCCAGCTCACAGCAGTCTCCGAGCTCTGGCCTTCACATCTCCCCCTTCCTCTATCCCAGGTGTGAGCTTGTCCCTGTGACTGAAGATGGTCCTTTCATCCTCAAGCAATACTGCCTCTCCTCCAAACTGTACTTCTGAAGAGCCATGCCGCCGGTTGGAAGTAGCTCCAAAGGGAAGGCCCATCTCCCTCTTTCCTTCTTGCCTCCTGCATCTCCATCCTAAGTATACAGCAGGTGAACTAGTCAGGATGCCTGCTCATTCAAACACTCTCAATGTTCTAATGGCTTAAGACAATGAATGTTTTCATTTGGGCAGTGGTTGTGCACGCCTTTAATCCCAGCACTTGGGAGGCAGAGGCAGGCGGATCTCTGTGAGTTCGAGGCCAGCCTGGTCTACAGAGAGAGTTCCAGGACAAGATTCAAAGCTACAAAGAAACCCTGTCTTGGAAATTAAAAAAAACAAACAAACAAAGAACAATGGACATTTTCTTAGCATGAATATAGTAATTCGCCACATAGCCACAGCTCCTGTTCTCCCAAAACCTGCGGTTTCAGACTCATCCACAGGCAAATGAACAAAACGAAAATGATGTGTGTCAGAATTTATGGTCCAAGTCTAACAGTGTGTATGTATTTCACTTCACCCACATATCACTGGTGAGAATTCAGCATGATCTACATCTATGATCTACATCTAACAAGACAGTCTAGGAAAATACTCTTATGGTTGACTTAGAAGGAATTAGTGGGTCAAAGTTCTTGCCACACAATCCTGATGACCAGAATTTGATGGGAAGAAAAAACCAACTCCCAAAATTTATCCCCTAACATCCATGTGCACAGTGTGGCAAGCACATGTATGTACCCAGACACCTAAATAGAGGCGCACACACACTAATAATAAATAAATAAATAAATAAATAAATAAATAAATAAATAAATAAATAAAAGATTATAAAGGAAGCATGAAATTAACTTGGGTGACCATATATTCAGATGATGTGGGGATTCCCCTCTGTAGGCTGTGAATATGTTTTATTACCATTGATTAATAAAGAGGCTGCTTTGACTATGGCAGGGCAGAATAAAGCTAGGCAGGGAAAACTAAACTGAATTCTGGGAGAAAGAAGGCAGAGTCCGGGAGATGCTATGTAGCTGCTGAATGAGACAGATACCCAGAACCTTACTGGTAGGCCACAGCCTCATGGTGATACAATGATTAATAGAAATTGGTTAATTTAAGATGTAAGAGTTAGTTAATAAGAAGCCTGAGCTAACAGGCCAAATTAATATAGGCTCCATGAGATCATTCAGGGCAGGGAAGCAGGGAAATGAACAAGGAATCTCCTTTTACAAATAAACAGTCCAGCCCCCATATAGAGCAGTTAGCTTGCCTGTAAGAACAGGATCCAAAGATCCGTTGGTGTAAAAATAAAGTCTCCCAGTAGTCTACATAGGAGAAACATTCCCTGTGTACACTGAATTAGAAAGATGTCCATTTACCACAGGGTTGTGCAGGGTGGGACTGCACTTGTCAAAGTAAGACATCTAAAAGAAGAGACACACATGGAAGGATGGGGTAGACCAGGAGGAGGCTACAGACACCCAGAGCTCACAGCAGGAGACTATTCATCTTACATATGGCCAATCAGAGGCGTCCAGAGAGGGGAAGGAATTTGCAAGTCCACAGCTAGCAGGCAGGAAAGCCAGGGTTTGGCTGCTTCTCCCTACTTTCCCTACTCGGCAGACTGGACTTCTGTATCTCCACTGTGCATCCTCTGTATCTACAGAAGTTTGGGCCTTGAGGAAAACAGCTTCTAAAGCAGTCTCTTCCCTCAGACAAAAACCGTCCATGTGGCAGGTGCCTCTGTAACGGACAAGGACGAAGAGTCTCAAATCCCCACTACTGTCTGTAACCCAGATGGCTTCCTGTTCATGCAGGAAGGACTCACTTGGTTTTCATCCATAAACTCTTTTTATTCATCTCTAGAGGCCTTTCTGTCTCCTACAAGAACACTTCTCCTGGAGTTCTGTAAAACTTACAGCTCTCTGAGAAAGTACATTCTAGACAATGAACTTGCCTCTTCATGTCCCTTAAAGTGAGATGAACCCAAAGTATATGAAAGGGTCCACTGTACATCCTTGGTAGGAATGCCCCAAAGTTTTGGTTTACACTCTGAGAAACCCCGGAAAAACAAGAATGCATGAAGCAATTACTGGACTTCACCTACCTGCTTCCCAGCCATTGGAGCAGAGGCCAGAACTGCCTCTCCGGGGCACATCTGGGTACCTTCTGTATTCCAACCAGACCGCACTTCTCTTTTCCCTTCTTAGGCTGACGACTTTCTGCCTTTCCAAACCTACAGCCACATCCACTCTGTTCCATCTGAATTGTGATAAAGGCACAATGGTGACATCTCAGGCCATACAAGATCAGGCAGAGACGCAGGGATCAAGGTGAGCAAGGACAGCAATGTCAATCTTCAGCAGCCATCAGCAGGGCTGAAGAATGAGCTCAGGTCAACTACCCCTCTCTGTTGCTTTGTTGGAACATCGCAAACGGCATGCTAATTGTTCACACACTTTCTATGGCTTTCCTGGGATACAGTGATACAACTCTGTACAGGTAATTCTGGCAGGTACTCAACGACCCACAAAGCCTGAAATATTTACTCTCTGACTCTATACAGGAACATTTTCTGAGCTCTGTTCCATAGCAATAAAGAGCCAGACTCCCTTCAAACAATTGTATGTACACATACAATCACAGCAGAACTACTCACAATCGCTGAAAAAGCAGAGACAGTCCAAGTGTCCATCAATGGAAGAATAGACACATTGTGATATACACGTGCAATGGAATATTATTCAGCCATAAAAATAAACGGAGCATTGATACATTCTGTGCCACAGATGGACCTTGAAAACATTATGCTAAGTGAAAGAAGCCAGACACAAAAGGTCACAGGTGTATTATTCTATCTATGTGAAATATCCACAATAGGTAGACCCAGCCTGGGTAGACAGGGTAAGGAGTGACTGCTTAATAAACACATGGCTCCCTTGTGGTGCAATGAAAATATTTTAGAAGTGGATAGAGTTGTCAGCTACACACATTGTGAATGTACAAGATGTCACTACATTGATTGTTTGAAATGGTTATTTTATGTGAATGTTATCGCAATAAAAATTTTTAAGCTCAAAAACTATAATCTTTTCTTTTTAAAGTAGCCATCTCCATGAACTTAAGAAGAGAAAATGGCATGCTCCAAGATTTGCTTGCAGTCTTCTCTATCAACAGGAGGTCCTCCATGACCCCTGGTACCAAGAAAAAAGATAATACCGTGAACAGTAATTAGAGACATAGGAGGGAAGTCAGCCAAGGCTAGGACATGCTGAGTTTGTATGCCTATCGGACACCTCAAGGAAATATAAGTCACTGTCACACAGGAATGGAGAGACAGAGGCACAGCAGCTGTCTTAAGGAAGATGATGCTGTCCCAGCTGGAGAGGAAAAATTGGGGAAAATATTAGAGAAACTCCATCATTGCAAGGCATGGAGACAAAGGGAAGATAGAAATAATACCAAAGGTATGGGGAGGGGAGTGAGAAGCCAGGAGAGAAGAGCCACCCAAAGCGGGTGGGTGACATAAGAAGCTGAAAAGATATGAAGTGGGAGAAGGAGGAGAGGAGGTGAGAGAACAGCAGCAGCAAGAGGAGGAGGAGGAGGAGGAGGAGGAGGAGGAAGAGGAGGAGAAAGAGGAGGAGAAAGAGGAGGAGGAGAAAGAGGAGGAGGAGAAAGAGGAGGAGGAGGAGGAAGAGGAGGAGGACACCAAATCTACAAAGATGTAAATAGTGAGTGAGAGAAGAAAAGAGAGGAGAAGAAGCAGAGGAGGAGGAAGAGGAGGAGGCAGAAGATACAGAAGGGGTAGGAAAAGGGATACAGTTGGTAACAAATAAGAGTTACAAAGATACAGAGGAAGTGAAGGAGGTGGGAGAGGAGGAAATGGGATAGATGAGAAAGAGGAAGAAAGGGAAGTGGTGAATGAGGAGGAGGGAGGAAGAGCTAGAGAAGAAGGAGTTGGTGGAGGTGAGTGAGGGCTAGGAGAAAGAGGGGGGAGAAGGGTGTGAGGTCTCTGGGATTACAGGGCAGCAAACTCCGCTTTCTCTTCCCTTTCTTCTGAAGATCTGAGGCTGCAGGATAAGTGAGGCCACCCACAATGGAGCCACATGCATGGATAAAAGACTGATGCCAACCAGCACTACAGAAATGTAGGACTCCAACGATGTGAGTGCTGCTCTTCTCTGACACTAAGTCCCGAGTCTGAAAAGTCAACACGGGCACCGCCACCCCCCAAACACACATGCTTGAACACAACCACAGCTCCCTGCCATACTGAGAATACTCATTGGACAGTCACGACACACATTTCTAACCCTGGTACATCCATGCCTACCAGGCTTGCAGCAAATATCAACCTAGTCGGTGCATTTCATAGTCAAGCCATGATGCCACCATCACCCAGAGCCTTCTGGCATCCTCAGCTACTTACTGGACAGAGCAATAACCATGTCTATTTGTAGTAACAAATCCCCCACATTAAGCTGAGAATGATGACATTTGGAGGATAATAGCAAATTGATTCCTTAGAAACAGAATGAATTTTACCTGCCATTATTACCGTAAGTGGGAATTCAAAAAGGCTGTAATAAATAATATAACCATATTATATTTATTCACCCTTGATCTATCCTTTATAATATTAACTAAAGAGGTAAGCACCATGGAGGAGGGAGAATTATTTCGGGCATGACAAGGAAGGGAGTCTGCTGGGGAGGAGGGTAGTGCTTCATGGGAGGCAGCGCAATGTCTTTTAGCAAAGGCAAGTTTGTAATGAGTATCGGGCTGACTTTTTTAAATAAGAGTTAGTCAGGTGTGAAATGGGCTCCCCCAGAAATGAGGTGGGAGTCCCTTAGCTTCTGGGAGGCCATAATAATGGGTTAGTCATGTATGACAGCTTGCATAATGGTTACTCCAGTTTAGGAGGCTTTGGACAGCCTTCCTGTGATTTATACAATATCAACTGGAAAAACACCCGATTTTGCCAGGAAGAAAATGGTCTGGAGAACCAGATTCATAGTGGACTCCTGCAAGGCAAGCTCTTCAAGCTACCTTGCAATTCTCCTGCCCCAGAATATGTTCTGATGGAAAAGCTTTAGAATTACCTATAGTCCCCAAAGACAAACAGGCAGCTTGCGAGCCAACGAGCTAAAGACGTGTCCACAGTCATCTCTTGGTGAGTGCCATTTCTGTGTCCAACACTCTAAACCTAAGGGACACAGTAATTCTTCTTCACAGACCAAAATATCTTGGCTTTCCCCAGCCACTGACAGTTCACACATTCCTCTTCACCCAAAACACCTCTACCCAGCCAAGCCATGCACCCCTACCACAGAGCACTGGTATAGATGTGGGGATGTTGAAAGATGATTCAGAGCGGAACCAAGCCCAGTGTGGTTCATGGTACAGGGTCCCCATGGGGTCGGACTGCAGCTGGACAGAGCCAAAGCTGGGTCCTTGTTTTGTGTCTACCCTGCCGAACCCTGCATCTTTTTCCAGCTCTCTCTTTACAGGTAACATTGTACCATGACATCATTATCTATAATGTTGACACTCAAAAATCATGCTATTGAGTCGCAGAAACGTCCTTCCTCTCCCCATCCCACCCACTCCCCCAAAATCTCAATGTTGTAAGAAGGCTCATAGTTTTGCATTAAAGCCACATGCACAGCATCCACGGCAGTCCACTGCTACTGGCTAGACATGAACATGAGAGTGAGGTTCTCAAGGATGTACCAAAATCATACATTTCACCCGGGAGTTTTCCAGGTGCATAAATCTCAAACCCAAGATTTTTTGGACCACAAATTCTGATGGGTGGGCAGTAATGTGTGCTTGAACCAGCCCTCCAAACATTCCTCCTGTCTGATGGAGTTTGGGGAGAAAACCTCACAATGCACCCACAGTGGAGGCTTTTTCATCTGCACCTCCACCTCAGGTTCTGCTCCCAAAGACCTGGACCCAAGAAGGGTAATTTGTCATAAAAGGAAGAAAAAAATGCAGTGCCTTTAAAGGGATTCCGTGCTTTTCCCACAATGCCTCCGGAGACTCGTGTCTTTCCCAGCCTCAGCCATAAGGGGCACTACCCCACCCATAAATCATCACCACTATCTCGATGACATTTGCTTGATTGTTTTATTCGGTGATTGTTGTTGTTTTGTGTTGTATCATGTTTTTGAGGTAGAGTCTGTATATCCCTGGCTAGCCTGAATCTTGTGTTGTACACCGTGTTGGATTTGAACTTACAGAGAACCACCTGCCTCTGCCTCCCAAGTGCTAATGGCACGGATGAGGACAAACCCACACACCTAGCCGCAACATCTGCTTTATAACCGTATCAGCATTCTTGCCTGGCCTGTGTGGACCAGTCCAGGCACACAGCCCAGCTGTTAAGACAATGAGCCCGCTGGGACTGACTCTGGCCCTCTTCCTCTCTGTGTACCGAGCTGACAGTCACTGAGCCTTGAACTGGACTAAAGGGAACCAGGCCTGTCTGCTAAATAGATTCAGAAGTAAAATTCACACCATGAAGAGCCTAAGAAACAGTCCTTACAACAAATTAATATAATGACATGGTCGATGTTATGGTTATGCAGCGGCTATAATTGTGCAAGGATGAAATATGCAGCAGAAATTGGTTACTGATCTACCCGATAACCACCCGCAGCCTGGAAGCCTGCAGATTAATAAAGCTTGTAATTTTATGCCAGTCCCTATAATTGTAGATGCCATCTTTAGTCATTTAATACCCAATTCCTCAAAGTAAGTTTGCAGGCCCGGCACTTGGTTTGCATACTTGCCTTGTCTTCTCAGCCTAGGGAAGTCTCTTTTTTATTAAAGAATCAAGCTGAATGTGAAATAAAACAAATACAAAATAAAACTGGAATGCAAACCTGAGGCATGGGGAGGGGGGAGAAGTCATTTCCAACCCACCATTAGCTGGCTGCTCTCAAATTACCCATGTAGAAAATTGCCCAAACTTTCCTACCCAGACTGCATTTGTTTCTGATCTTAAACTAAGTTCCGTTCCTGATTTTTCTCCCTCTCTCCAGAGTTTCTATCTTTAGGAAATATGGAGCCCTAGTTCTATAATTTGCACTTCATTTGAACGCTAATGAAAAGCAATGCTCCTTTCCCCTTCAAACTATTTCCTCAGTCAATTAAACAAATCCTCTAAGTGGAGTGTGTGAAGTGATTTGTGTCCAGGAACTTCATTAGTGCTTCATTCTGGAATTTGTAATTTCTTAAGCCCAAGTCCTTTCAAGTTTCCACTAAGTACAAAAAAAAAAAAAAAGAAAAAAAAGAAAGGCCCAGGTGTGGTCCCTCACCATCAGATCAAGCAGAAGCGGATCTGAAAAAGTCAAGAGGAATTTCAGGAACCATCTGTGTGGTCAAAAAAGCCTTCCAGTGAGCCTTTGACTGCCAACGAATGCTCCATTCAGGTCCACAGAAAGAAGGGGAGGGGCAAATAACAGACGCTTACTTTCCAAGTTGTTGGTTGGCATATTACATTGTGGACACAGAGAAGGAGAAACAAAATAAAAGAAAAAGAAAATGAAAGCACCTACTAGAGACACTGGCTTTTATTTCAATCTCGTTCAGTAGTGAAAACCCAATGGTGTAAGGTAGACCATGTTTGATGTACATCTCTCTCATGTTAGTGTAATGTTTTCCCACGTTTTCAAAACTGCTACCACATGTCTGTCCGTTATTGTGACATCTTGCTAAGGGTGCCTTCTAGATCCTTCTGCGTTGGAAAAGTGGTCAGGAAAATGGGGGAATAGCTTGTTCTTTTAAATGTATGCAATGTGGGTATAGAAGCATACAATGTTTCTGTAGCTTTATAATTTTACAAAGGAGCAGGAATTAATGGCAAAAATGTGTAGTGTTCTTCAAGAATGCAGATAACAGGGACATGTTGAGCAACTTTGTGTGAGAGAGAGAGCTATAATTGACTTACGCTTGCCTTTTAATAAAACCTGCCAGCACATTTATTACTCGATATTACACTGCTAAATAAATGCTAAATGAAACAAAATTGTGTAACCTTTGCTAATGACCATATGTTCTTCTGTGATAGAAGTGGTTTTCCTAAGGTTTGGCTCTCTAACAAGATGAATCTTCAGAGGCAGGAAAACGAAGCTGGTCTACCAGTTGGCAGCCTGTGTTGGGTTTCCAAACCCCTCTATGTCCGTCATTTGACGGTACTCTGCAGGAAGGCAGCATTACAAGAACAGCTAGTATTCATGCAGTTCTTGGCAGAGCTCCACAGTGTTTGTTCCACACATGGATCCACAGAAGTAAGACACACTGTTCCATCATGGAGCCCTGATCCCATCCTAAAGTCGGCTCACTCTCTCCACTCCGACGGGACCTTACTGAAGCCTTTTTCAAAACTTTCTAAAATTTAGATGCTCCATTTTCAAAGTAAAGATGCTGAATAAGATTTTATTTCTGTCTATTGGTTATTTGAGACAGGATGTTATATATCCAGGGTGGCCTTGAATTCACTATAGTTGAAGATGATCTTGAACTTCTGATCCTTCTGCCTTCTCCTCCAAAGTGCTGTGATTACTAGCATGAGTCACTGCTCTCAGTTTGTATGGTGCTGAGGCTCAAATCCACAGCTTTCTGTGCACAGGGCAGGTCTTCTACCAACTGAGCCATTTCTCACTGGGACTTACAGTGCCCAGAGTCTGGGTAAGCAGTGGCCAAGTATGACTCCTAAGTCAAGTACCAGGCTGGCGAAGCCACTAGGAAATGGAAGAGCAGCATGTCTTCTTGTGAAATCGCCACAGTTTAGGGAAAATGGACCCTTGCTCACAGGTTCTCTCTGCACAGCCAAAGCCTCCAGAAAGAAGGAGCTGATGTGCTGACTCCAACTTTGAAAGCTCACATCCGACTCTGCCCCTTCCCAGAGCTTTTTCATGGGCTCATCCCCAGCACAGGGCCTCTGGGGAGATTCAGGCATGGATGCAGAAAGTAAACACCCAGTCCTTAATGAGCACTGTTTTGTTTTTCTCCAGGCCATTGTCCTGTTTTTTTGGTTAGGGGATTTTTTTTAACACCAAGCAGTGGAGATGCATCAGCATCAGGACCACTGCCTAATTAAAAGAAAGCTGTAAGAACTAGCGCCCTCTTGGGATTTCTCGCCAAAGTACAAATGTCCCTACGCTGAAACACACATATTTTAGAAGGTACTGTAGGGTTGCACCGTTTCCAGTGCCTGTGGCCTTTTCTATCTTATTCCGTTTATCCAGCAGCTCATAGAGATCTCTCCAGCAGAGATACAGACCCAGACGTCTGGAGCTCAGCAGAAGGCTGCAGGCAGCATATACTGCCCAAGCAGCACGGGTCACGGTTCCTTCTGCCATACATTATGCAAGCAGGCTATGCCCCAACAAGCATTTGTCAGCTTCTGTCCCACAGGTTGCTGCATCTCCAGAACGGAGCTGCGATTCCTGCATGAGGTGCCCTAGCAACCTCCCAAGGGAAATTGTGCTGCCCAATTGGGCATCGTTCTTAGTTAGCATGAAGTCCCTCATTTAGAAGTAAGCAGAGAACAGATACCCCCTGCATGGGCCACTCTCTTGATTGAATCCATAGTCACATCATAGTTAAATCTGTGTAGACCAAGGGAAGAACTAATAATCAGCAAAATCTGAAATGGAAAGCACGTCGTAGAGCGTGGGGAAAATTAATATGCAGAGGCTAAACCGCTAGCAGAACAGGTGTGGGCACAATCACAATTCCGCAAGCCTTTACATAAAAATGTCAATAGGGCCTTTGTGTTCCCTCCCAAAACAAGAAATGCCAGTTCCCAGGTCTCAAGGGGTTTAAACCTCTTTTTCCTTGCCCAGAACTCCATAAACTGCTTCACAGAGTTAAAGAGCCTCGAATCAGAGGTTTAGTATAATCTAACCTTTTCAAAATATACATATCTATCATAGATCTTTTTTATTTTTGTGTGTGTATGTATGTATGATCAGTGTGTGTGATGTATACATATGCATTCATGTGTGTAAATGTGGGTATGCATGCCATGTCACACATGCAGAAGTTGGAGGGCAACCTCACATCTTGGTCCTCTTCTTCCATCTTGAGACTGGGTCTCTTGTTTGCCACTGAGTAGGACAAGCTAGTAGGACAGGCTAGCTGGGACACAAGCTTTTGGGGACTCTCCTTCCTCCGCCTCTGGGGGAATGCTGGTTATAGACACACTGTGACTTCCAGTTACACACAGGGTGGAGGGATCCCAGGTTCTCATACCCACTAAGCCATCTCCCTAGCCCTTTATCATGGATCTTCAATCTCCTGTTTAAAAACTATGTCTTCATCTGTCATCAGGCAATAACAATTGTTTTTTCATTTCATTGACAAGCTAAGAATGAGCACATATAAGCAAAACCTTCCCCCCCACACACACACAAACACACTGGGTAGACTCACACTGCCTTTTTAAACCTATGCATATCATCCCCTCTTTTTCTTCCTACTTCATAATGATTCTGAGAGTCCAGCATTAAGATTCCCAGAGTCTAGCATTAAATTCTATGATTCAGATTCTGTGAGACAAAAATAAAATGTTCACATTTAATAGCATTGATGAGTGAGATATTTATATGTTTAATAGAATTTGATCTCTTTATCTTCATTTTAAATGTAAGCCAAGATCTCTTAGAAAAGGATACCTCTAAAAAGTGTGACTTTTATTTTTATGGGTCTGCAGCTAACCTCTTATTATGAGTATGTAGCCCTTGATTGCTCATGAAAAAAAATTCTCGTAAGAGTATTATCAATTCTTCAAAGGAAAAAATTCTAAAGACAGACCTAAAATGACACATTCTTAAGGACAGAATTCCAAGGGTGTCTAGAGGTCAGAAGCAACGAAGAGACAAACATTTACAGCACCAGCTCCCACTACCCAGCATCTCCCTACCTTTACTGTGTTCTGGTACCATCATTCAATGGGTCACCCAAAATTAAGGCTGCCAGACCATTAATTCCATCACCTCCCATGAGCAAGACAGCATCCAGCCTCTACACAGGGCTTTAGGGCAGTGGTTCTCTAGCTTCCTAATGTTGAGACCCCTTAGTACAGTTACTCATGTTGTGGTGACCCCAACCATAAAATTATTTTTGTTGTTGTTTCCTAACTGCAATCTTGCTACTGCTGTGAACTGTACTATAAATGGTTGTGTTTTCCAACAGTCTTAAGTGACCCCTGTGACAGGGTTGTTCGAACCCCAAAAGGCTCAAGATCAACAGATTGAAAACCACTGCTCTAGAATGTGATGCTTTCCCTTGTTTCCAGCCTCCTCTCCTCCTTGGCCTTTACTTGGGTCCTCTTTACACCTCAGCTGGACTTCCAGGCAGCCCCCCAATGGGACTGATCTCCAGAGTGCAGTCCTGACCCACAGATGGTCTCGTGCCCACCTCCACATGAAAAGCACAGGCTGGACCACATGGGAGGCACAGGATGGACCTACCCAACCGAAGGAGGAGATTGAGAACACTGAGCATGATTCTGACGGCTGGAGTACCCTGTCTCCTGATCATCTTTAGACTGTGACTCTACTCAATACATAGTGGAACACAGCAAGACTCGATGAACAAACACACCCTGGTGATGAAGTGTAAGATCAAGGCAACCCCAAAGTTCATCACAACAAAACACCCGTCGCCTAAGGCCACACTAAGGGGTTCATGTGTACACATAAATGCAGTCCTTGCAGCAGCAGTGGGGCAGGTCTTATGCAGCCTAGGGGCCAAACAGCAGGCAGGCTTCACTGTTCAAGTGACAATGTGTAAAACTGAACCCAGGCGGAAATGGCCAAATCAAACCCCTCACATACAGTTATTGTCAAAATGAGGAGCCAAGGAGGCCCAGAGTATGTAGGTGTGGATGAAAATTTCATGGCAAGTGCAGACCAGGCACTCACTATTCATGACATCCACTTCAGCTACGAAAACCGTAAGAGAGCCCTTTAAGGGGGCTATGATTTCATCTTGAGAAGGTCCTGAGGACATGAGGAGACCTGAAGTCCAGCGGATGAGGAACCCAGGCCAATCCCCTACATAGAATCTAAAACATACTGGTCCAGCTACTGCTTCAAATCACCCCTGGACCTACAGGGTACCAAAGGACACCCAGCAGCCTATTTGTTGAGTTTATGCTCGCCACTGACTATTCTCATCTCCTTTGGGCTTTGGAACTACACAGCCTTTGGAAGCGAAAGCATCCAGAGCAGTGGAACTCTCTGCTATAACCACCACCTCCCCATCACATCCCCCACCACTCGGTCCAGTGGATGCCCACTCCACCTTCCTACATCACATAAGGTATCACCCCTTCAGGAACAACCTCCCCCACAGCATGCTCCCAGCATGCTCTTCTTCCAGGCTCTCAAGGTCACTATAATATTCTGTTTGCCTGTACAAATAATTACTTAATGTCTCTGTTTCTAACTTGGCTGGAAGCCTCCTAATAGCAGGGATTGTATCTACTGTTCTGCATAGTGTCTGGCACACAGTGAAATGTCAATAAACCTTTGTTGAACAATTGAGGGAATAAACCATAATTTCCATCTTCCCAGCCATTATATTTGTTGCTAGGATAAGAAGCCCCAGTATCTGGTTTTGGCAACATTGCCTTAGGAACATGGTCAGGGAGCCAATCCCCTGACACTTACCCCCTCAGGGGTCTGGAGTAAATGAGTCTCTGGGTCTATAAAGACAAGCAATTGGGCAAGATGTTGGTGACCCCTTGGGGCCAGGCTTAGACACCTAGATCGGTTGCTGCACCTTTTCTCTCTTAACTCTAGCACTCAGCAAACTGCATCCAGTGATGTTTGCTGTACTGCCTGCAGGCATTGCAAAATACACAAATTTGGAACAGGGTTCCTGTTTTCACGAACACTCGCTGTCTTAAATCAAATAACAAATGCAAGGTGGCAGGGAGGGCTGGCAGACAACAAACGCCATGTGGAATGGAACAAAATCTAACTCAAACAAACCCTTTTCCACTTAGGAATGATAAACACTGCATATCAGGGCAGTGTAAACCACGAGCAGGCAGCTCCTGTAAAAATATAACCATCAATCTGTTGTTAAGCCCACAGCCAGTTGCAGTATTAATCACACTCTTCTGGCAAGAGAATCCATTTCCCAATAAAGTTTGATTGGCAGGGAAAGGCAGAGCCAGCCACCAGGAGATAAACTCGGCTTGCAAGGGATCTAAGGAAAGCTGCTCTTCTGGCTGGCTGCTCTCTCACCATCCTGCTGCTAGCACCAGACACATAAATACACACGCCACTCCACTTCCCCCACATCATATTTCTATCACCGCGGAGTGCTCTGCAGTTCTGTTCCAGAACCATTTTTCACTCTGTGTCACTTCTGTACATTTGAACACAGACTGCCCTTAGGAATTAAGAGTCCTTTCTTGCTTAACCCGCCTTCTGCAGTCTCTCGCAGTCTCCTGCCTCTCCCCCTGCCTGGCCCCCCTCTGATAACCTCTATCCTTTCTCTCCATCTCTCTTTCTCCCTTCCCTCTCTGCCTGTCCCTTCCTCTCCATGTCTCTCAGGCTCTCTATCTCTGTTATCTCTGTGTCATACCTCTGTCTCTGCTCCCTCCATCTCTCTATAACATCATCTCCTGCACTAATCCGGAGCCATTCAGGCTAAGTAGTATTCAGTTGTTCAGCCTGCCTTCCTCCAAGTCTCATGACGTCACACTCATGCTGGGAGAGGTAGAACAAATCTCCAGTTTTTATCTGCATTTTTTTTTTTACCTAACTAGCTGTTAATGGGTATCTTTCTTGTGTACAGTTGTTAGAATCTTCTTGACCAATATCATTGGGAAACTTTTATGACATCATTATACATATAATAAATTTGTACATTAATTTTGAATGAACAGTATCATTACACTATGGACTTTTATCCTATCCATAAACATGGTATAACTCTCCGCTTATATAGGTCTTCTTTCATGCCCTTTGGCATTTCTTTAGGTAAATTGTATGTAATTTTTGGTTAAGTCAAATCCTATAGACATCAAAATGGCTGATACTGTGAGCAGCAACTAATACGTTTTCTTAATTTATTATTGTGAGGCAGGGGGAAACTACTGGTTTTCATGTTTATATTATCTGACATACTTGTTGAACTTGCTGGTGCTAAAAATTAGTCTGATGTTTTTTTCACTTAAATTATATCAAATGCAAATAAGACAGTTTGTCCTTTCTTTGCAGATCCATGTAACTTTCTATATATTTGCTTTATTGCATAACTTCAAAGCATACATACACAGAGTCATGTAATAAATATATATATTACTAGATATAGATATTACTTGACAATCTAAGAAGGGAATACGTCTACAATCTATTTTCACAGGGAGAAAATGGTTTATTTCCTCTATAGATTACAGTCTACCAAGAACGGAAATTAGGGCAGGAACTCAAAGCAGGAGACTGAAGGCAGGAACTGAAGAAGAGGCCATAGGAGAGCACTACTTACTAACTTTCTCCTCTCGGCTTGTTCAGTCTCCTTTCCCATACCTCCAAGAACTATCTGCCCATTGTAGGCTGGGCCCTCCCACATCAATCATTAATCAAGAAAATTCTACAACAGACATGCCTACAGGTCAGTCTGATGGAAGCATTTTCTCAGTTGAGGTTCCTCTTCCCAGGTGACCCTAGCTTATGTCAAGCTGACAGAAAACAAACCAGCACAATGACCTTGAACGTCTGATTCTCCTGCCTCTGCCTCTTAAGTGCTAGGATTACAGGAGACCCTCACATTTCCTGGGTAATGGATCTCATTGCACTGAGTTAAAGAATATAGTCTGAATAGGGTCTATGTATAGATATCAGAGACTGACTCTTTAGTCTCACAAATAGCCCCTCTTTTTTAAAAAGTTCTATATGTGTTCTCAAGTATAAGTAGTTGTGTATAAAAGTGTTGACCACATTCCTGAATGCTTCTTTAATATCTAGTTGTTGATTTTGTGTGTGGGGTGGGATACAAGCCAAGGTTAACATGCAGAAATCAGAGGCAAGTTGGCTCTCTTTCTACCATGTGAGTCGCTGATCAAGCTCAAGTCAATAGATTTGGAAGCGAGCACCCTTATCCACTGAATTATCTTGCCAGCTCATCCAATCTCTTTTGTTTGACTTTGTCTGCTTGATAGGTTTCCAAGAAGGATATATTGAAATTTCTATCTAAAATGGTAGATTGTCTATTTATTACTATAATTCTTACAATTATGCCTCTATGTAGTTTGCACTTTATTTGGTTGTATATTCCCAGGACTATTATATCTTCTTGGAATATCATGCAATCATGGCATTTCCAGAATAAATCATCTCTATTCTTCTTTGGCTCAGTTTCACCTCCATCTGATATTGAAATTGCTAGGCTTATATTATTGTAGTTATTTTCCTAGAATGCCACTTTTAGCCCTTTATTTTCTACCTTGTTCTATTCTTGCATTTATATGCTTCTCATAAAATCAACAAGAAGATTGGCTGGATCTTTTTGTAAGCCAATCCAAAAGAACCTGTATCTTAATCAGTGAGATTAACCCACTCATCCTGTAATCACTGATATCATAGATTTGATTTCTTCTTATTTTACGTTCCCTACTTATCAAGCATTTTTCTTTTTGCTTTCCTTCTCTTACTGAACAGAGCAATTATTTTTTAGCTTTTTCATGTTGCATTTTTAAAAGATTCACATGATGTATTATGATTTTCATGATTTCCCATAACTTAGATAAGGTCCATACTATCACTAGCTTTTCCCTTAGTAGTGAAAGATTAGCCATAGCGATGTGACCCCAATACTAAGAAAAAATACACAGACACTTTCCCTGTCCTATGACTTTGTGCATATACTTAAGCTCACATATTGACACTGACCAGAAATTAATTCCAGTTATGACACACTCTGATATCTCCAAGACCCTGAGCAGGGAAATGACCAGCACACCATGCCTTGTTTAACACCCTGATTAGAACAAGAGTTCTCCTCCTCATCTGTTACCAGGTTTTGTTGTTGTTATTCTCTGGTACCTTCCATTTTTGGCTAAGAACAATGTTTCTCCACAGGAGGAAGTCCATGCCTGGTACTGTAAACTGGTACTCATACAGGCCCTGGGGGGGGGGGGAGAACCCACTACTGTTATTTTGCTAAATTGACAGATCATTCAGCTGCCTTCTAAATGTTCACATTTATTCACATGGATCAGTGGTGCTATCAATTATGGTGTCCTCAACTGTGGTGCCATCAACTGTGGCGTCATCAACTATGGTGTCTCAACTATGGTGCCATCAACTATGGCATCATCAACTATGATGTCATCAACTTTGGCACCATCAGCTGTGGCATCATCAACAATGGTGCCATCAACTGTGGCGCCATCAACTGTGGCACCATCAACTATGGCGCCATCAACTATGGTGCCATCAACTATGGCATCATCAACTATGATGTCATCAACTTTGGCACCATCAGCTGTGGCATCATCAACAATGGTGCCATCAACTGTGGCGCCATCAACTGTGGCACCATCAACTATGGCATCATCAACTATGGTGTCATCAATTATGGTGTCATCAACTTTGGTGCCATCAACTATGGCGTCATCATCTGTGGTGCGATCAACTGTGGCACCATCATCTGTGGCGTCATTCACTATGGTACCATCAACTGTGGTGCCATAACTTGGCCACAGAAGCTTCTTTTTATCCTGGAAAATAGTTAATGCAGAGACCCACAACTGGCCAAAGCACTGAGGATAAGTCATTGCTGGGTACTCCAGCCTAAATGGGACATGGGCATCAACTCCCCTCAGGCTCCGGTAACACCACAGAAGAAGGCACAGAAAGCATGCAAGAACAGGAGAGAGGGAGTGGCACTGGGAAGTGCTGTCTTCTGGGCATGGTATTGGCGCTGCGCTCATGAACTCACTACATCTCTGGGGACATGCACAAGATCAAGTCATAAGATCAGTCAACATTTCAGCAGGCGACACAAATGGGACTCAGTGGGTTACAACAAAAAATGGAGAGGTCATGAAGAGGTATAGGACATATGGGGGATGAGTGGAAGCAGTTTGGGAATATGAACAAGAGACACTGGAGACATGTACGGAACTGTCAACAAATAAGCAAGAGATAGTCTTTAAAATTTTTAAATAAGCTGAGTCTACAGAGACTGCTCAGCATTGCAATACTGAGGAAAAATAGACAGGTTGCAAGTTCAGAGGGCAATTACCTCATCTCAGGTTAGTTCTAACCCGCCAGATCATGCACTCCTTGCCCATCTCTGTGCCAAAACTAACATCCTATGACTAGTAGATAAAAACCTTTTGGAATCTATTAACTTAGCAGACCACTAGCTTCCAACAACCCGAAAGCGAAGAATGTCATCAGATAGCATCTTGGGCTATAGACAAGCTTTTCCCCTTCCCCATATTTTGCTGTATATAGATATACCCACCAATGCATTTTAAACTTGCCTTCGTTTATTCCTTTCTGGGTTCTATAGTGCAATAAAACTTCATGAAACTGCTTCCATGCTGGAACACGGAATTTGGGATAACCTAAATCTGTGTTTCAAGGCCATGGTCACTCAAAATGACTCCAGAATAAACTATCTCTTATTACTTTAAAAAAATCAATAAAAAACAAAAATAAGGAATAATATTTATATGAACACTTATGTTTGGGAACTTTATCGAATTATGACTGATACATTATGAGACTCATCTATTTTAAAGGAGCAAGCCAGAGACTGCTGTGCTTAAGAGTGCCCAGCTGACATCATCACCACCGTTCAGTTTTGTAAGGCTTCCTTCACTCCCCAAAGGCATTGTCCTTATACCCAATTTGCAGTCAGCTTCTCTCCCCACCTCCAGTACAAGGCTTATTTACTTTCTGTGTTTGTCTGGACATTTCTGAATGTTTCATATACAGGAATTTTGGGATTCTTGCCCCGTGGTTAGTCATAGGGCTCCCACATTGTTGCATGGGTCAGCACTGGGCACTCTGCTGCATCCCGTCTCAGCAGATGAGAGCTACTGTCTTGCAATGGATGCAGCTGCCACGTGGTATTGGAAAGTTGCTTGGGAGCAGCATGGCCTAGTATTCTGACACTCTGATATTTAACTTTTCCAAGAAACTGCCAGACTATTCTTTTAAAGTGGGCATGCATTGCACATATTCACCAGGCATGAAAGTGGGCATGCGTTGCACATACCCACCAGGCCTGTGCATACAGTCCCAGTGTCTCTATATTCTTGTTAATGCTTGTGATGTCCTTCACTCTCACTGCTATATTAAACCTAATGAACACATTTATTAATTCTATAATTAAAAACTAGACAAATTAGTAAATGCATAAAACATATGCACACATTCTGTGGTCTTAAAAGGGGAAACAGCAAAATTATTAGAAGAAAATCAAAATGAGAAGTATGGCTGCCCCTGGATAACATGATTATGTGAATCTCTTCTTCCTCCATTTTTGTATCTTCCTTCTAGAAAAACAACTGGTCTTTACTTTTATAACTGATATAAAATTAACTTTGATAACTTAACAGAATAACATAAGATATTTTGTAGCTAATACAAAGCTTATTTTTATCCACCTTAATATTTCCCCCTAGTGACAATTGTGTGGTTTCCCTTCAGCCTCCATTTTGACTTGTAGGGTAGCTGTCGTTATTAATTAGGCTCCAGAGCAGAAGCCCACAGCTTCCAGAGCTCTTTCAAAGCAGGAAGGAGCCTGGAAGACAGCCATTGCCACCATCCACCCAGGCAGTTCAAGGCCCTCCACCCTTTGCATGCCTCCTGTGCTGGTCCAGGCGTTCTCCATTCTGCTCCTGGCTCTCACACCAAGCCTCACATGGTGCATGGGATTCAGTGAGTTCTGTTTGGCTGTAAATGACAAAGGATGCCTCACCATGTGTAATTATAATCACTGTTCACATATATACACTGGGAATCTCTCAGTGAGCCGTATTCACCCACAAGAGCCTGAGCATCAGAGATGCATAAGGTACCTTGCTGTGCCTCTTGAGTTTATAAGCTAAGAATAAACAGTGTAAACGAGGTACAAGTGGTTGAGGATCTTAGGTGAAAGATACTCAGCAGAAGCTGTAGCAGTTCCAGGAAGAGTTTTCTTTGTCTATGTGAGAGGGGAAAGATCCTGCCAGGAGGAAAGGCTGCTCTGGAGTTTGGGTATCAGTTGAATGAAGAGCCTGCATATCAGAAATTACACAAAGTCCTTGAGCAAAGGAGGAGGGACAAGACCAAGGGAAGAGTGTTCTCTATCTGGTCCCAGGATCCCTTCAAATGCTTCCCCTTGCTGTTCTTCAGTGTCACCAATAAACATCCTTCTCCCTCTTGACTCCACACAAAGGCCGGGTTGCAATGGATACCTTGGCCAAACACAAGGCAAAACGCAACCAGCCACGTTTCCTGACCCAACTCACCTAAAACAAGAACCTAACACAGCCCAACCTGTACCCTGTACTGTAACATCTGTTGCGCTTGTAAACACCAAGACTGTTCCAGCCTCATCACGTTTACCAAAGAGGTACCTAACTGTGCATCATAGCCACCACCTCACGCTAAAGACTACCTTGCTGAATCATTTCAGGAATGGCTTAAACATCAGGAGCCAGTGCAAGATCTTTGACTAGAGGGGACTATGTTTTTATGGCCTGATGAATAATTTGCAGCAATAACGAGTTATCCATGCCACCAAGCGTGAATTACTAATTTCCAAAAGACCCCCAAATTAATAAAGCACATTCAACCTTAAAACCATTCTGAACATAATCTTCCTTTGAGGATTCAGAAATGCCTGGAAACACTTTAAATTTGCGAATAAGGGCTACGACTCTGGGTTGTCACATCTATACAAAGTAATTCAATAAAACCCCACAGGCTTAGCGCTCACTAATCCTACTGTTCTAAGCAGAAAGAACAGCTCTCCCAGTAGTAAGTGGAGGTAAATGCCATCAGCACTGGGCACAGAAGATATGCCAGTCATGAATGTCACTGGTTTTATTTTTGCTGTATTTCAAGTTTAATGAATACAGACAAATTCTCACTCTTCGCTGGCATCCAGTTCTAGGCATTTTGACCAAGGTGTGTAGTCAAGTGAGACCCACCAGCTTCAGGATACAAAATACTTCTAGGCCTTTCCCCAGATCTCCTCATACTCCTTTACGGACTCTATGTCTTCCCTCTAGTCCCTAGGAATTTCTAGCCCTATGGTTTTTGCTTCCTGCATAATGTCATGGAATCAGACATAATGATGCTTAGAGACAGTCTCTTTCATTTAATCTCTTAGTCATCCATGTTGCTTCATTAACTTCATCTCCTAATGAATGCAGATCTTCGGCATTCTGGTTGGTCCTGGTAGCCTTACACCAGGCTCTTTGTCATTGTTCACATTTGTGAAGTTCTTTTGTTGGGTCCTATATCTTCCTATATTAAAGACGGAACAAGTCTTCATCTTTGGAGAGCTGAGTGATCTTTGCAATGAACAAAACTCTAACCCATAAGCATGTGGTCCGTGGGAACGGCACAGGAAAGGGTCCTTGGTAAGGACGCCAAACCAGCTTAACTAAACTGAGCTGCATGGTGACCGTGGGTTAACTTGGAAAACACCGTTTTCATTTGAGTACTAAGTCCCTAAGCAAAGTTCCCCAAAACAGACAGTGAAGATGGCTTTGTGCCATGTGGTGCAGTTTGGGTCTAGATGACGTTAAAAGGACAGAAGCTTCCAAAAGAGCTCTGACAGGGGCAGCTGCTTCCTGACTGAACAATTGGGAACATACACACTCTATGGGGAAAGAGCTCCGTTCACACTCTTGATCAGAGTTGTGTGCGGTCTTTTTGCTTCTCCAGACAGAAGAACTTGGTCTGAATCATGGCAGCAGAGAGTTTATCTCACCACGTGCCCTAGAGAGCCCCTCATCCAAATCCTTCCTCTCCAATATGAGAGACCTCTACACCAGCACCTGCCAACGCTATGAGTATTTACTTGGTTCCTCTGTGTGACTGTTCTACACCAAGTTAGAGGTGTCAGAAATACAGTCTCAGCCCTGAGTGCTGAGGTAATTCCCACTTTGGCTCTTTAACTTTGGACATTCTACCCTGAAAGACTCCCCAGAAGGATCATTCCAACAGTGTTTGATGAGCAGCGTGTTCAAATCAGGCACTTGTTCTGCCTAACCCACGACTCAGGCACACCCGATAGTCCAGTAGGGCCATCTCCCTGCTCTACATCAGCACATAAGCTGATGTTAGTGGGGCTATCAGTAGGGCTGGAAGATGTGCAAAGCATCTTTCTTTGTTAATTTCTTACCTCTGAATAATAAAGTCTGGAACCCACACCACAAAAGTTCACAGTTCTGCTTTCTATAGTCACTATTGTTCATAGTCAGAAAAAAATATTAAATGGGAAGCTTCAGGATTAAATAAATCATACTTCTAAGATGATTCATTTATCCTACAGTACTGGAATTATCCAACTTCAGTATTGGTATCACTGATGGTGACATCCAAATGATTTAAACTTGAGGTATGTAATATATACACACACATACACACACATGCTATAATGTGTGTGTGTGTCTGTCTGTCTGTCTGTCTGTGTATGGTTTGGTACCATCTAAGTTTCAAGGTTACCTGGCAATCTTAGACTACATCCAGACCACTACTGTACCTGGCTACAAACACCTCCTCTGCACATCTGCAGATAAGCCCCATCTCTTGGCTTGTTGTTAGTGGCTGGGAAGTATAAGGAAAGAAATGAGAAAATGACAAATTCTCTAAATCTGATCTTTCTCATGAATACAATAAAGGTAATAATCACTCCCTGATGTGATACTTAAATAATGGTAATAACAATAACATCAGTTATTACAGACAGAATGCATATTTAAGGGTCAACTATCATGGGGATATGCATTCTTTTTATTGATTCCAATCTATGCACCCAATCCTCTGAGGAAAGAATATTATCACAACCAGCTAACAATGAGTTGCTCAGAGATTCGAAGCAATTGACTCCAAACCACAAGCCAGTCAATGGTGTGGGGAGGGCATAAATTGTTCTGCTCATGATTACACTTAACTTTATCCCACTTCTAGCAATGAGACTCAAAGTAATAATCAAGGGTTCAAAAGGAGAAGGAAGAAAGGAGGGAGGGAAGGAGAAAAGTCGAGGGGAGGAAGAGAAGAAAGGAATAAGCATCTAACAACCAAGCATTCCCAACATAAATCTACAGATTTTACATCATGATTCCGGTGAGTGATTTACTAGGTCCAGTTGAGGACACGCGGTCACCATCCCACCTCTCCCTCCCCCAGTCCTTTGATATTACTGTAAATAAATACAACAAGGCAGTGCCATAATACCACTGTCAGCTTGGAAAACACAAGTGGGCAGTGCTGGTCACAGAACAAGGGCATATGGAGAATGGATGAAAGGGTCAGAAGGAAAAGCGAGAGGCTTTCCCATAACGGAGGCAGGAGGAAGGGTCATTCAGGTCAAGTCTCTTACAGAGGCCACCATGACTAAATGATGGCCTCCCCGGCTATTATCATCCTTGCCTCTTCTCCAAGACCAAAAGCTCCACTTCCCAGGATGACATGAGATACGTAAACTCCAAAGGACACTAGAAAATTTTCCGAGGAGATTCCTAAGCTTATGAGTGAAGGTTACCCCTCCCTCAAAACGTTCCTTCCCAGCTTAACACAGTACAACTTCCAGGACTGTCCCAGTGTAACCTGTCAATCAACTGACCTACCCATGGACCCACAAAACCACTCGACTATTCACAACTCTGAACCTGCCCTACCTTCCAAAAATGAATCAAGAAAACTCATCCAACCCTTATGAGAGAAAAACAGTAGAAGAGGAAGAAGTGAGACAAACCCATAAAACTGACTCTGGGGTAAGGGAGAACCCAGAAACAGACAAGACTTTCCAAACACTCCTCCTTACTATCTTCTAGGACATCAAAAAAGACAATGCATTCAGAACAAGAACAGGCTTCTGGAAATCTTAATGGTCTGTGGATAAATTTATTACTACAATATATTACATCTGTGATGCTGGTAGTATCTGGCAAAAGTCCATCACAAAATTATAATAGATATAAAAGGTATAACAATATAACCATAAAAATCAAAATGTACCTGAGCAGAACCACCTTTATTTGGATGCATTAACAGTAATGAATGAGACATGAAAAGAAAAGCTAAGAAAACACATCAATGACCTCCCTTACACTTATGATGGGTTATTCACAATGATTTTCTAAGTAAATGAAATCACTAATATTTGTCATTGCTATAGAAATGGATATTTTGCATTGGTATAGATCTTGCTTTATTGATACAAATTTAAGGTCAATTTTGTTATACTGTGTATATAAAATTCTGCTCTTGATTAAGGTATTGTGTTTGTGCAGCACATTTAAAAATGTAATGTATAATTTAAAAATATAGGCTTATAGATAATCATCTATAATAGTCTGGTGTAGGAGGTCCTTCTGTATTTGTGTTGCTTTCATTGGTTATTAAAGAAACTGCCTTGACCTAGTTGATAGGGCAGATCTCAGGTAGGCGGGGAAGATAGAACAGAATTCTGGGAAGAAGGGCAGAGTGGTCATGGTTCTCCGCCTGAGACTGACACTGGTTAGAATCTTTCCCAGTAAGCCATGACCTTGTGGTGTTATATAGACTGGTAGAAATGGTTTAGATCAAGATGTGAGAGTTTGCCAAGAAGAGGCTAGATATAACGGGCCAGGCAGTAATTTAATTAATATAATTTCTGTGTGGTTATTTCGGGAAGCTAAGCTAGCTGGGTGGCGGGACGCAGCCCACTTCTTCTATAACATTAGTGGAGTTAGTTAGATTAGATTAGTTAGTTAGCTTTTCTAGATGTACAGTAATGTATTTCAGATGAATAGGCATTCTTCAAACCTTTCAAAGACTACAGAATACGGCATTTTAAATGTTTTAAAAACTTAAGACTTTTCATGACAGTGAGACACATCTGCTCCTGGCAGCACCAATTACTTCAAGGGGAAGATGGGCATCGAAAAGGCTCCGTGTGGAGTTGATTAGCCCTTTGGGATATGTAGGACACTCAGGGAAATGACTGCTGAACTTGCCTAAAGGTGAGATGGCCCTTCAGGGTTTCTGCTTAATCAAACAGTCTGCCAGGATACAGAAGAAAGTAACTGACAAACTGCTAATATAGACAGAACTGTCTTTGAAATTTCTTGCTTCATGGAAAAGTCTGCTGGATACTATGGGCCTATAGGATGAAGATGGATGCTCCAATGATACAGAAGAACTTTGGGTGACTGTCCAGGCAGTGAGATGTCTCTGTCAATTTTAGAGTTTTGGAAGTTGCTTACAATGAACTGTCTACTTAGATAATATTATATCCTTCTGGAGTCTTTGATGGAGTTGAAGAATAGATACTAGTAATATAGTTTTCCTTAGTTATGATAAAAGATAAAGTAGATATAAATATTATAACTGTAATTCTTACTTGATACCTGTTTTGTTATATGTAATTTTACTATGTTAAAGCTAAAACCTTCCTTTTCATTTAAACAGAAAAGGGGAGTTGATGTGGGATTTCCCCATGTGTGTTGTAAATATCATTGGTTAATAAATCATTGCTTTGGACCTATAGCAGAGTTATAGGGGAACAGAGGTAGGTGGGGGAAACTAAATGTTGGGAGAAATGAGGCGGACTCAGGGAGAATCCATGGAGCACCGCCAAAAACAGATGTGCTGAAACTTTGCTGGTCAGCCACGACCTTGTGGTGATGCACAGATTAATAGAGATGGGTTAAATTAAGATGTAAGAGTTAGCCAAAAAGAAGATAAAGCTAATAGGTCAAGCAGTAATTTAAATAATATGGTTTTTGTGTGATTATTTCAGGGCTAAATGGCCAGGAACCAACAAGCGGCCTCCTACTACATGTAATCTCACAACAACTATCAAACACACTCTCAAACACACAACTATCAAAACACTAGAATACAGGTCTGTACAGTGCCTTCAAATGTGAAAGCATTTGCCATGAAAGTCCAACATCTGAATTTCGTCATCAGATCCCATGTAAGGTGGAAGAGGAGACCCAACTCCCAAAAGTTATCCTCTGATCTCCACACTCATTGTGTGTGCACAAATAAAAATAAATAAAAGAAAGAAGACTTGGGAAGATGTTGGGTTTTTTTGTAACTCTAAAAATACATGTAGAAGATCTGGGGGGGGTGATTTTTAAAGCAAAGACCAAAAGAAATGAGTTTATGAAAATTAAGACAAAAGGAAAAAATAAAAGCCAGAAGAAAATATTAAGAAAAGCTCTCAGAATAGAGCCAAAAAAAGTCCGTGAATAAAAGAAAAAGCAAAAGAGACATATGGAGGACCAGTCCATGAAGTAGACACCCACCAACTGGGAGTTGATGGGTAATTGGGCAATAAAAAGAAGATAATCATCAAAACATGAAAAGTAAGTTTCACAGAACCTAAGAAAGAAGATCAAATAAACTAGGTTAAATACCAAACTAGATAAATAAAAAAATACCATAAAGAAACATCCTAGCACTGGGCAATGGTTAGATGGGGAAGAGCACCTGTGTGCAAGTATGTGAACCTGAATTTGAATCTCCATCACACACACACACACACACACACACACACACACACACACACACACACACACATATATATATATATATATATATATATGAGAGAGAGAGAAAGACTACTCTAAAATATCCAGGACTCCAGGAGTATTTACCACATGGGTGTGCACATTCAAAGACACAATGTGTGGACAAAAACGAAACCACAAAGGAGCAAGAACATTAAGTGTTGCACTAATTAGTAAGACTGAATACCAGAAGACAACCAGGCATATTTTGAAATGTCAAGGAAAAACTGTTTTGACTCTAGATATTTGGAGTTATATGCATACATATGACACCTACAAGTACAAGGATGAAAACAGTTTTGTGACCTCAAGAACTAGAGGTGTATGGGACATGGAGGCACACACCTGTAATTCCAGAACTCTGGAGCTACAAGAAGGCTACAAGTTTAAGGCTAGCCTTGGCTACATAAAGAGACCCATTTTTACAAAAAAGAAAAAAAGGAACTAAAAGTGTTGAAAAACCTATTCTTTTAAGACAGGTGGTTGATTGGGAATATGCTAAAACAAAATGAAAAGAACATGAGAAAAGAAAACACTTCAGGATCCTAGAAAGCAGAAAGTTAAAGCCCAGGAAAATGCTGGGACACTAGGCTCAGTTATCAGAGCACTTTAAAGAAAGGGACCGAATGGCTGGTAGACACTGGACATGGTGAAGGAGGCATCTGATTCTTCCACCAACAAAAGAAAGAGACAATGAGAAAACCAATTCCTACAGCTGTATGGAAGGTAAGATTCTAACCTCATCCAAACTGCACGCCTTGACCCCAGCAGTTCATGGGACAGTCAGGAGCATACACACCTGGTTGGTAGCAGGCACTTCTGACATAGTTCTAACTGTAGAGATACTTCAATCATCTTGCTCAGGTTCCCCAAAAAGCACAGCAAGACAAGGACATGTGGGGAGACAATTCCCCCTTGGAACGTGATCTTAGAGACAGCAGAGCACTGGAAAGGGGGCCATAGGAAAGAAGCTAAAGTCATTTCGAGGATTGAGTACACATCAGAACATCACTAGAGACAGTTGAGATGCAGGAGAGTCTCAGAAACAGCAGCAACCAACTCTTAGGACAGAAAATAAGAATGTAGCGTACTACTGAGAAGTGCATCTATGTGTACATAGTATTTCATAATACTGCATAATACTCCTACATAAAGGAGGAACAAGAATAGTATGCACCATTAACTCTGCCCATCAAACATTTTTGGCTCTTAGTTTTCCAAGCATAGGATGAAATCAGACACTCTGGTCCCACTATGTTTGAATGGTACCATGTGACATCCTCTGGTCAATGAAGTGTAGTGAAAGTGATCTCATGTCCAACCTTCTCCTATAAGGAACAGGACGTAGTTCTAACTGTAGAGATACTTCAATCATCTTGCTCAGGTTCCCCAAAAAGCACAGCAAGACAAGGACATGTGGGGAGACATGAGGTAATAAGTGTTGCTTCCATGGGTTGTCAAGTAGAGAGGCTCCCTTACTCTGGCACCAGGACACAACAATTCACAGGAGAGGGATGAGAAAGAGACTGTGTTATTTAAAGTCACTGAGTTCTGGGAACTTTCTGGTACTGCAACTTCACCAATCCCAGATTGATTGCTACAGTGAATATTTCACACTCATTGATGGTGTTGTGGGTGGGGACCAGTTTTCAAAATTTCAAACTCACATTACAACACAACACACATGGAGAAAAAAAGAGACTTCAACACATCAAGTGCCAATAGCATTCATTGTTGGGGGACAAGATTGAAAAAGAGGTTCATTCTTATATTTTGAATGCATAATGAGCATGTATGCTTCATCCACAAATTAAACATGGGGAGTGAGGAAGATGATTGAGTGGCTTAAGTGTTTAATGTGTAAACGTATGGACCTGCATGCATTCTCAGCACTCAGGTAAATGCCAGGTAGGTGTAGGAGCCTTGTGTAAGTCCAGTGCACAAGAGGCACAGATGGGGTCCCAGGGAAAGCTTGCTAACTAGTCCAGCTGTAGGAATGAACCCTGGGTTCAAGTGAGAAGCCACGCCTCAATGGATATGGTAGAGCATGATCACAGAGGAAGAATCTAGACATCAGTTAAGGACCTCCACACATACACATAGACATGCACGCCACCCACAGAGACAAATGCAACAAACAAATAAATGCTTTACAAAGTCAAGTGGAGCAAGGGACTGTGTCAAGAGGAGAGATGGTGTCATATCTGTTTGGACTTTGTGCTTATGAAGTCTAAATTCTTGGACCTGTTCCATCGCATAAGATATGAAAGTTCTTCTGCTATCAGCACCAATGGGCCCTAAGTATCAGGAAGTTGACTTTGCCCCCCTGTACATCTTGAAAATCTTCAGTGATTTGTTCGCACACCCTGGGCAGCGTATAGTCCGAGTCTCAAATCTCTTTAGAACGTATTCACCTTCTGTGAGGGTCATCCACATAAAACAAAAGGAATTTTAGAAAATCGTATTTCTAGAACTCAGCAGGAAGCCTCACGCTCACACCCGTGCACACTCACACCCGTGCACACTCAAACACTACAGGTCAGCACAGCACGCCCATTCAGGGGAAACTCTTCTAATCCCTTTCATCTTTCCGTGTTTCAAAAAGCATTCCAAATGAGCCTTGGGGAGTTTAATCAATTCCTGTCACTTCTTTGTTTCCCAACACACTTACAGAATGAAGACAAAACTCCTTATGAGGCCTGTGAGGTCCAGGAGATCAGTACCATGCCACTGTCCCCTGACTCGGTACATGACAATCACAATAGTCTTTTTCTTGGGTCTTTATACCGAGCCACCCTCCCACTTCTGGGTCTGGTACTTGCTGGTCCTGCTCCCCAGAATGCCATACTCGGGCTTTTGCCAAGATCTCTTCTCATTCTTCAGGATTCAAGACCCAGCCTAAATGACTCTTCCCTAGAAAGCTCTCCCAAGATGCTATTGTGGAAACGGTGTCTCTTTCCTGTACACTGGATTATTCATTGAGTATGTTCTCCTGTTCAGGAATAACTGTCCGGCTTGCCCATTAGCATAGATGCTGCAGGTGGCTTCTCTGTCTAGGTCAAAGCCATATCTGCAGCACCCAGATTATGTGTACTGAGTCCATAATAAATGACTGTCCCCTGACTGACTACAGACAGACAAGGGTGCCCGCTGTGAAGAAGGCAAGAAGTATGCATTCAGGGTGGAGATGATAGGACATGATAAGGGGAGAGGCTCGAGCCAGTGTTGATGGCTAATCAGAGCCATCATTCAAGGCAGGACAGGCAAGAGAAGCAAGGCACACAACAAAGCCTGGCCTCCTGAAAGAGCAGAGCCTGTGATTATAGGACTCCATAAGCCCTCAACTCCCGTATTCTGGAGATAGAGTTCTATGAACCCCACAGACCCCCGCCCCAGGAACCTTAGAGATGCTCCCACCCGTTCCTGTGCTTTGGGAGGACAGGTCCACTTCACACTGAGAACTGGGCCCACTCAGGGCAGGCTCTGGTTCCCCAGTCCACGTGTGTCTGGATCTGCGGTCAAGCAGTTTCCAGACCAATGATACCATGTGCTATTACCCTGCCGCCTGCCATTAGCAATTTCTCCCACCAGCGCTGAGAGGTAAATCACTATGATTGTTTCTCTGTATCACCACTGAGAACACGCGAGCATGGAGCTTAACTGACTCACCAGCACCGGTGGCCAGATTGGGAGCAGAATTCAGTCCCTGCCTTTGTGAGCCACACCAGCCTCCTGCAGCCTCCTGCAGCGGGGCTGCCGCTGGATATGCTGAAGACAGGATGGTGCACAAGGGTCATCGTGCCCTGCGGCTTCCAGTCCCTACCCTAAATTTCTCCTGGCTACTATCTCCCCTCCCTTCCTTTTCTCCCTCCCTTATGCTCCAAATCTACCAGGTTCTATAGATGGTCCCCATCCTTAGCTCCCCCTGCTACAAGGAAGTCATGTGTCTTTTCTTCTTTAGTGTGGGTGTGTGGAAGTGGGTGGGTGTGTTGGGGTGAAAGTTTATGCATGTCTATTGCATAGTGTGGGACACCAAGGTCAACACTGGATATCATCTTCATTAGCTCTTCATCCAACTTTTTGAGACACTATATTCACTTTTGTTTTGTTTGCTTTTCCCACGTGGCCTCAGGGTATCAACCTCAGGTCCTCACGCTCGCATAGCAAGCGTTTTGCTGAGAGAGCCTTCCACATTTCTGCATTCTCTGCTTGATGCTCCTGGACCCCCAGGTCTGCAAAGTCCTTCCTTAGGAGACCCCTGCTGTTAGACAACTTAGGAGGGAGGGAGGCTTAGTGGCTATCCTGGAAATCCCAGAGTCAGCTTTAGGAGGAGCCGGCCCCTCCTCTCAGGGGCTTCCTGCAAAGAGACACAGGGACTTCCTCTCTCCTGCTTACAGCTTTTCCCACACACAAAGGCAGAGGTTCTGCAGGCCTGCCCGGAATATTAACACAGCCTTCTGAATGTGCCAGGAAAGCCAGGCAATCCTCCTCAGCCTCAGTGGCCGGCTGGAGAAGGCTGCTATCCAGGGCTGTGAGGGCCAGGCCAGCTCATCAGAGTTCTTCTGGAGGAAGGCAGATGGGAGGCTGGAGGCCCTAGGCTCCCCTTCCAGACAGCACAAATCCACTGGTTTGAGTTGGTCCAGCTCCCCCAGGCCTAGCACCCAGGCAGGAAACCACTAGAAAGAAGGCCCTCCAATCTGTGGGAGATTAAATTAAAAAGTCAAAGCTCTGAGCACCCGGAGGCCTCTGCAGCCACAAACCTGCTTGCAGAGAAGCACTGGAAACACCAGGAGAAGCCTGTCATTGGAGCTCCCTTCCTAAGGTGTGATTTAAAGGCACAAGGGCCTGAGCAACCACTTGTTGGATGAGGCTTAGACTAGGAGCCCGGAGGTAGTACCTTGGACAGCAGCAAGGGATGCAGCAGAGGCTCATCGGATCCCACAGATCTCAGCTCTGTCACTTACAGACTGTGCGACCTCAAGCAGGTCACCTAACCTCTCCATCCCTTTCTTCACTCAAAAAAAATAAGTTCAATCAAGTGGAGTCACCATATGCACCTGCTCTATCAGCGTCACCAAAGCGGTAACCGTGGTAACAATTAAGGCAGCGATGACGGTGCAGGAAAGTAATGGGCAGATTGTTAATTAGGACTAACATGGGGCACTTGCTCTCTGCCAGACACTGTTCACTCCTTCAATTCCTGTGGCAGCTCTGTGATAAGATGGCCTTATAGCTTCTGATTGACAGTAGAAGTGGGGACACAGAGAGGTGAAGTAACTGCCCAGGGTCACACAGCCAATGACGGACAGGGAGCCATACCTGAGGAGCCAGGTCCTTCCTGACAGGAAACGTGGTACTCTCCTGGGTACCTAAAGGAACACGAAGATCCTTCCCCATATTCACTGTGAAGGAGACATCTAAGTGTGGAGGGCGAGAGGGTGTGGATCCTACAGCGAAATCCAGGGCCTCCCTGTGACCCTAAACATCCTCTTGTAGTTCTGACAGCTGCAAATGCCTCTTCTTCCAAGAAAACCAGTCAGTACCAATACACACAGACACCCAAATGCAGCACGGTACCCAGCTGTGCAAAGCGAACCCAGGCTCCCACAGATACCACAGGCCACGCCCCTGCTGGCTCCAGGTGAGGAAGCTTATTCTCTCCATAACTCCAGCAAGCCCAGGACTAGCCCACCTCTCTGAGTGATCCCCAGAAGTCCCAAGAGATCCAAGGACATACTGATATGTGTGACTTCACCATAGACGCATGGTTATCAAAGTCAAATCTTTCGTCTGCAGTTAAAACCCTATGTGCACAAACTCTTAAGAGACAGAGTACAGCAAAGTGGCTAAAAGCACGGGCCACTGAGCAAGCTGGCCCACAGTGCTGACAGGGGCTAGCCCTTGGCTGTGTCACGCCACCTCTGACTCAGTTTCTCCACACATACAAAGCAGGCAACTATAGCTGGAGGGTCATTTTGTGGATGCCAGATGCCAAGTGCTTTTAGAACACTATGTGGTAGATAGCTCTCCCTTGGTCATCAGCCCACTTTTTAAAAGATTATTTGGTTATTTTGAGAGCTCCCTTTCCCAAATGGGGGGAAAAAAGAACCTTCAAAGAATTCACAGAAGACGTTACATATCCCCCAAGCCAGATGGTGATTTCCCTCCCAGGGTCAAAGGATAGACTGAATAATGCTAGAATTTGATCCCACACTGTACGACAAAACAACTCAAGCTGCATGTTCAAGCACAAACACAAACTCCTAGAATGGCTGCTGAGTCCAGAGACTGTCTACAGAGGCCATGTTTTAAGTCTGTACCCCAGACTGCTGGGTGAACAGTACGTTATACCACCAGGAACTACATCTCTGATGCACAGAAACCAAAATGGTCTCATGCCAGGATCTTTGCCTACCTGGTGACCTGACCACAGTGGGAGCTATTTATGCTCCTCCTGCCACTCGGTCTGCCACCCTGGAATACCCAGCCCTGTAGTGAACTTCACAGGCTGTCACAAGCAGACACAGGTAGCATCTACATAGATAGGGTTTACAAGGCCATGCAGAAGGTATCCGCATCACCTCAAACCGTTCACGCCAAATCCGTCTTGCAAGAGGGCAGTGTGGCAGCTTGCTTGCCCTTCCTTGGTCACCTGCACATACGGACATTTCTCCATAATAATGACAAGTCTTTACTTCATGCGTGGGGGACTAGGATCCAGAGCAAAGGAACAATGATTTCCCCTCTTGTGTGGAGTCTCGTCACTCTCAAAATCATTTCAGAACCACAATCTGCTTTGAATGACAAAACACCCCGAGTAGGAAGTAAACAAGCAATGAAGTCCTGTGTGCTAGAGTGAAAGAAGCGTGGGTTGGCGCTTTCTGAAGGACACGCAGCAAGCTGGGAGGTGGGTTGAGCTCCCCATACATGTCAACCCACTCTACTCTGGTGCTCACAAGGCCTACTTCCTTGCTCCAGGCTCAAGTCCTGCAGGAAGTCTGGTAGGTGTGTTGCTCCCCCCCCCCCAGATGGTACCCTCTGCCCAGGACATCCACAGGTAGCTCAGAAAGTATCCTAAGGCCACTATCAGATTGATAATGGCAATGCCCAACTCTCAGCTGACTCCGGCACACAAGGGTCTCTGCTTCTTGCCAAAAATCTTCCCGATGACTCACATCCATTCCAGCCAGCCTTTTGGACACCATCGCATCTCAACAGCTCCCCACCCACCTGTATCACCCCCTCACACAGAGAGCAACAGTTGGCACGGAAGATGCCATCCTCAGTCCTCCCTTCTTCCTCCCAGGGCTCTACTTCCTGTCTTAGGGCTTCTTTTCTGCTGGGGTACATCAAGGTCATGAGTCAGGGTTGTGTTTGCCTCGGAAGCTCCTCTCCCAGGGAGCCTGGGCTAGCCAGATTAGCTGCCTTGACCTCAGAAGGAAGACCTATGCTTGTCACATAGAGAGGGGCTCTTCTGTGCAAGTACACTGCCTTCAGATTCACCAAGGCAGTGAGAAAGCCAACTCACTGCACTGGGTCAATGGAGAAGCCACAGTAAACACAGACAACTCCCAGATCTATCTGCAAATTAAAAGAGCAATCACTATGGAGCTGAATTTAAGTGGCCTCCAAAATGTGAGCCTTGAAATAGAACCTGAAGTCTCCCATGCCCGGAGGGGCATCCATGCACAGGCTCAGTCTCCTCCGAACATCCCAGCCACAAAATATCTCTTTCACTTCAGAGTCTGTGCTAAAACCAGGGGCAGCAGGGCTGTTATCCCCAGGCATGCCTTGATGGAGCAAGTGAAGTGATGGACTAATCAGACAAGGACAGGTGACAGAAAAACACTAATAGCGCCTGAGCAGACAGCCACAAAGATACAAAGTGTGGAGCTAAACATGAAAGTGACACAGGCATGTGACTATGATAGTGTATGTGTGATACATGCATGTGCAATTGTGGTGTGTGTGTGTGTGTTCATGCACACATTTAGGCATGTATTAGGATGAAGTTTGCTTTAGTCATGGTGCTAAAAGACAGAATACAAGAATTCCCAGACGAAGCAAACAATTCAGTCAGCTTTCCATAAAGATAAACAAGTTCAGACTCTCTGACCCTCAGCTTCTCACCAACGCTGGGTGAAACAGACCTCCTAAGATTTCCTGGGAATCAATTCCCAGAAATGTACAGAAATCACATCCCGATAAAATCAAATGCCAGCACCGCCTAACGGTGTTCAATTTAAATGCTGGGGACGAGGCAGTGCACTAGAGGTGAGATCGTGGCCTAAAGGCTGCGGAGGAGGCTGCAGATTATAGCCCCATCTCTCACTGCAACGGACCCCAGGCAAAACTGCAGTCTTGTCTGCCTCAGTCTCCCTGAACTGTAAAATGGGAATTCTAATGTATGGCTCTACTGACATTGTGGTGAACTGTTCAGCCCACAGCAGGTGGCAAGTTCCCAAGAAAGCATCATTATTATTGGGTTATTTCTGTAAAATATTCCAAGGTAGGCTAACACTTGAGTTCCTGGCCTATGTAATCCACACATATGCAGAGAATGACATAGGAAGAAAGTCAGAACTGCTTGTCTGATTATTCAATATGGCTGCTGACATGTTGTAAGACTTCTGATAAGATGTAATGACATGTTTGCGCACCCCAGATAGGGAGGGTATGAAGAAAAAGGAGGAGGAGGAGGAGGAGGAGGAGGAGGAGGAAGAGAAGGAGGAGGAGGAGGAGGAGAAGAAGAAGAAGAAGAAGAAGAAGAAGAAGAAGAAGAAAAAGAAGAAGAAGAAGAAGAAGAAGAAGAAGAAGAAGAAGAAGAAGAAGAAGAAAAATCTAAGTAGAGCTTAGTGAAGCAATGAGCCTCATGGGAGTGAAGGTGACTCCAGGTCAGCTATACCACCAGGAAGCTGCACCCACAGACCATTCTCCGCCGCACCCACAGACCACTCCCCCCCACCAAGAAAGACTCAGGACATGCTGAATCCCTAAAGAGACCAATTCATCTCGCTTTTCCTGCTTATTTAACCTGGGATGGAAGGGACTGTTACCAGACAGACCCTGGATCTCATGAGGGTCTTGTGTAGGGTCATTCCTGCCGCTGAGGGTCAAGACAGGAAGGTTACATCCAATAAGGAATAAATACAGTCTAATGAAAGGTGAAGTTACTCTTGACCACCGGGTACTGTGGTGGCCATAGGCAAACCTCCAGAAATTAATATGAATCAAATTATAGGCCGAGTGTTTAAGATTAGACCTCTACAGGGGCCATAGAGGTGATTCATGGCTAAGATCACTGGCTGCCTTTCCAGAGACTCAATTCCCATCACCCACATGGCAGCTCACAGACATCTGTGACTCCAATTCCAGACAATCTGACATCTTTCCTGGCCTTTGCAGGCTCTACATGTATGTGGTGCATATACATACATGGAAGGCAAAAACAGTCATACACAAAAAATAAAAATAAAATTTTTAAAAGAGTATGCATCTGCTGTTCTCAAATTTGGAAAGAGATCTGTATTTCATTGGAGGACGGGAACGCACGAGCACACACACACACACACGAGACTCCAGACAATTTTTAAAATGTGTATAATTAATTTGAGAAAATAAAATATTCAGCTGACCTAATTTTCACATTGGGATTAGGAAACATGGTGTGTTTTTCACAAATCCAACAAAATACTTACTCATAGTGAGCATTACACAGTGTCAACACTCAGACAGACGTGTCGCAGGAGAGGGGACCTAGCACCACTGCCAGCAGTCAGGGCCCGCCCTGCTCTCTAGCAGCTCCTCAGAGGCCAGTGCTGCAGAAAGCTCCTGACCCTCATTGCTTGGTGTCATAGCATCTTGTGGTTATGAGCACAGAACAGACTAGAAATAATTTTTTGGGGGGGGGGGGGGTTATCCCAGCTTCCAAGTCCCTGGATGGGCAATTATGGGCTATGTTTGGCAGTCTGTCTCAAGTTTCCCAGCAGGACGCTGTTCCTATTAGAAGTCCACTCATTAACCCACTCCCCATGGGCCTTTCCTCACCTGGGAACCCCTAGAGTAAACTATGTCTACCTAATTCCTTGTTTCCTGGTGTGCTGGGGGTTGAGGGGAGTAAGAGCTAAAACACAAAGAAAAACAAGAAAATGATAGAGAAGCAGAATAAAGCCAAAAAACAATAGAACCACTGGGAGGGAAGCCATCAGGAAGAAACAATCAGGACGGAGTTAAAGCAAATACCAGAAAGGATCATCAGCCCCTTGGACCAGTTACCACTGTCAACCGCCAATCCCGCAAATGCTCATGTCCTGCAAACACCTGCAGGTCCTACACCTCCCCAGCAGGTGTTCCACAGCAGTCACATGATCCATGAGCTCTGCAAAGGGCAAGGTCTGGCACCAAGGTCCTCCTCCTCTGTAACCCACTGCCACCCCACCCTACTTCCTTCCACACACCCAAAGGAACCAGACAGCGGCCATAGGTAGAGGAAAACCCAAGCCTGTAGGAACAACAACTGTCAAGAAGGCTCCTGGATGAAGCAAATCTTTGTTTCGAAAATATCCATCCCTGGATCCAGAGAGATGGCTCAGGGGGGTAGAGGGGCTTGCTGCCAGTCCTGATAACCTGAGTTTGATACCCAGAATACATGTGATAGAAGAAGGGACCTGATTCTTACAAATTATCCTCTCACCTCCACACACGTGCTTTGCCACACTCATGTATGAATATTCACACCAACACATACTAATTAACTAATTAATGTTTAAATAGGTGTTGTTGCCATGCAACAGTAAGAGACACATTTTTCAGAATTGTCCTAGAGCCTCTGAGATGAGCCCAAACGCTACCTACAGTCACATGGCTGAGGATTTGTTTCAAGGTATCACGTTCATATTGAATCCATCTCTGTTCCCTACAAACTGTCATTGTTTCCCAAACCTCTGGTGCCACCAGTTATAAGAATGCCATCCGAGATCCCAGGTAACAGTATCGGGAGATGTGTGACCCAGCCAGCCAACATAACAGCTACCAGGAGCCCAGGCTTTGGATTGGCCGCACTCCGGTTCAAAGCCCAGCCTTGTCACTACTGAGCATGACATCAAAGAGCTAAGTGAACCCCCTTGAGTTCCATAACCCCCGACAAACAGAAACAATGTCTATCTTCCTCTCTGGACATTAATATAGGTGAAATGCAGACTGGATCCCCCAGCCTCCAGTAAAGGATAGGTGCTCGGTCCGCGAGACTTGTTACTGATCGTGCCACTGACACTGGGGATATTTTGATTCTCTGGACTTCTAAAACAGCTGCATGATGTCACTGAAAAGCATAGCATAGCACACAGGCAGACAGACAGACACACAGTGTCTAATCCCAGCTCCATAACTCACCAAGCAGTCGCCTTAGAATTCATTTCCCTCGCTTGCCAAACGTGGGTAACATAACAACGTCTACCTTGCAGGGCTGCTGTGAGTACTAAGCAGATAAGCGCCCAGCAGATGCCCAATAAAGAGTGCAGTGGCTGCCGAGGACTTAATTACATCCTATCTCAACTCATCCTGCAACCGCGTCTCACGTGGAATATTGTCTGCAAGTGCCTGACCAGTCTGTGGCCAAAATACCCGACGAGGGTGCTACTTCCCTTGGCTCTCTTAGCAAAAAGAAAAATGAGGCATGGTGAAAGGTGAGGCAGCTGGCCTCCCACACATCCAGCAGAGTGGTCGGTGTGAGCCAGACTGCAGGAAAGGGGGATTCAGACTCAGGTTGTGGTAGAAGCATGCTGGAAACAAAGATTGCCTATCTGCCTCAAGTGTACTGATCACTCACGCCCTGGGCATGAGGGCCGCCATCTCAGCGCTCACACACCCTGGTAATCCTGGGACACACTGAGTTGGCCCGCTGGTTTCTACAGATGAGACCCAATGCCTTCAGCTTTTCTTCCATTTGCTTCATGACCCCCTCCAGAAGATCAACAGTCACGCCGACTCCATCCCTCAGTCTCCATCAGGAGTTCATTCTCTCCTTTGCCATTCCCGCGATTCAGGCAAAAACAAGTTCTTCATGCCACTTTCCTTTAAAGAAAGGCAAAGGGGCTGAGCAGCGAGATGGCTCAGTGAGTAATGTGCCGGTCATGTGAGCACAAGGAACTGAGTTCCATCCCTAGAACCCACACAAGTAAGCCAGACACAGTGGTACACAAGCACAATTCCAGCCTTGGGGAAACAAAGATAGGCAGATCCCTGTGGCAGCCAAAGCAGCAAGTTCCAGGCCAATGAGAGATGCCGTCTCATACAAACAAGATGGACGGCTTCTAAGGAAGGACACCTGAGATGCAGGGGGGGGGGGCGGTAAAGATAAGTATCGAATAATAAAACACACACACAGCCTTTGCTCCCAACAGGACTTCAGTTGGAGCAAAATCCCAGGGTTTCACTCTTGGCTCATGGAGGCAGCGGACTCATTCACTCTTTGGTGCCGTGGTCCGGAGCTCTTCCCTTCACAAAGATGTAGGGAGAAGAGCTAGACAGCCAGAAAAAAAGCCAGACCAGACCAGAGACAAACATCAACCAGATGACCGGTACAACCAGAGAGCCAAGTTTTTGGTCCAGCCTCAGACAGCCATTAAACTGGTTTTCTGAACAAACCACCTTCCCTCTATGAACCTCTTTGCCAAAAGCAAAGTTCAGACTGAGCTTCCCAAAATCCTCTGCGTCTCATGCTTTCTGAGTCCAATGCGCAAAATTTCAAAACCAAGGGGTTAATGCTTTCCTACGCAGAATTCTGCCAATGTGGAGAATAACATAAGGGGAACACTGAAATTTCAACTAAATAATAAATAGATGTAACACTTTAAACAGTTCTGTTTCAACTTAAATGTAGGTGGGCGTGGACAATAGAATACAGATTTCTTCAGAGAATTTTCAAGAGAAATGAAAACGGCAAACAAAGGCTCTGAGTCTTCCAAGCAGAGGCGAGGAAGGGAGAAAAGAGCTTCAGATTGATATGCAGCTAGGGGTGTTCAGGAGACAGCCAGTCTGCAGCGGGTGGGCATTTCATCTTGCCGGCTATTCATCACCTTCAGAAAAAGTTTGCTGAAAGAAAAAGACAGCAAGGGACAGAAGAAAAACACACATTTACCAACTCACTTGACTAGTCTCCCCTGAAAACGAAAGCAGCAATACAACCCAAAAGTCCATGTGCTCTGGTCAACAAAATAAAACAAAAACACAAGACGCCGTCTTCCATGGGCTGAGGAAATGCTGGAACAAATGGCGTCCTGAAAACGGGCAGACATTTAACAGTGTGTTAGGTGCTCTGGTTAACGTCTCAACAGGCAGATGGAGCTAGTCGCATTAACAGATACTTTGTTCTCGGCCTAAAGGATCGATCCAGCAATTACAATTACATTACAGCAGCCAAAATTAAACCAGGTTTACATATGAGGGCTTCCCAAATACAGGAAGGGAAGGAGGAGCCTCAAGAACTCAACACCTGGACAGTGGCTATGGGAGTTGAAAGATACCTGAAAACCTCAGCATGGCTGTGGGAATGTGTGTGTGTTTGTGCACGTGTGTTAGCCTGAGCATGTGAGTGTGTGTGTGTGTGTGTGTGTGTGTGTGTGTGTGTGTGTGTGTGAGCGAGAGAGAAATAGAGAGAGAAATAGAGAGTGAGTGAGTGTGTGGGCATGTGTCAAAGAGTGTGTGTATGTTTGTGAGTATGAGTGTGTGTGTGTGTGTGTGTATGAGAGAGAGAGAGAGAGAAATAGAGAGAGAAATAGAGAGTGAGTGAGTGTGTAGGCATGTGTCAAAGAGTGTGTGTATGTTTGTGAGTATGAGTGTGTGTGTGTGTCTGTGTGTGTGTGAGAGTGAGGGGGAGCATGTGTCAAAGAGTGTGTATATGTTTGTGAGGGCCGGGCGATGGTGGCGCACGCCTTTAATCCCAGCACTCGGGAGGCAGAGGCAGGCGGATCTCTGTGAGTTCGAGACCAGCCTGGTCTACAGAGCTAGTTCCAGGACAGGCTCCAAAGCCACAGGGAAACCCTGTCTCGAAAAACCAAAAAAAAAAAAGAAAAAAAATATGTTTGTAGTATGAGTGAGTGTGTGTGTGTGTGTCTGAGAGTGAGTGGATGTATATGGGTATGAGTGTGTGTATGCACAGTCTAAAGGAATGGCATATCAATCTGATATATTTAACTCTAACTTTTTAACACATTAAAATGAATTCATGGCGACCAATTCCTTACTACAGAGAATCACTGAGAACAACTTCAGGGAGAAGACACGGAACAAAGAAAGAGCGCACTGTCCAAAAATGGCTACAACAGCGGCTGCCCTCCCCGTATTCTTCTGCAGTGTGATTTGTGATCACGCATGAATTTGTTTGTGGTGTGGTATCATTGTGTAGCCCTGGCTAGCCTCAGACTTGTAATCTCAGAGTTGGGATGCAGGATGCTGTCATATTCCTAGCCTAGCAAGTGTGGCCTCGGTGTTCTCCCATCAGTCTGGATGACTGCCGCTGCTAAGCACCAAGCTCCCATCTCTAACATGGACTGCTGATCCTGAAGAGATGCCACCTTGAACTTCCAGCCAGTTGGGCCTTGAGCCGTCTCTCGGCTAAGATGTCCTGGCACTGTCTCTTACCAGACCTTAAGAAGGAGTTGTGCCACTCAGCCAAGTCAATGCATAGCACCATAAGAGGCAACAGCCCATGTTCCAGACCCGCTCCATCTTAGGTCATTCATTACACGACAGGAGAAAATAGAAGGGTGGCAAAATAAACCCACAGCCTTAAGAATCGGGACTGAAGTGGAGTTTGAAAGTGGGAGAGGAGTCTGTCCCCTTGGGGGCTTCTAAATCAAACCTGTCCTTCTCTGTTTACAAGAACCCTTCAGCGTCAAAGCCCCCACTCTCCCCAACACTGCACAGAGACCCAGGTGGGGAAGGTGTCGGAAGCATGCAGTGGGGGAATCGAAGTAAACTTCTCCCCAGCCACACTATTTCAGGGTGTTAAAGTTACTGCTCTGAGCCATGTCATAGGACAATCAAAAAAGAGTGTTCGGGGTCTGAAATCTAAAAATACCTCTTAAAAACTGCAATCACCCTTACCCTCTCCAAGTGCCTAGTTTAAAGAAAAAGGGCCAAATGCATCGCCTCCAGCAGCAATCTAGAGAAAGCAATTAAGATCCAGGAAAAGATACACACATGTTCACACCTGGCCAGCTACTGCCTGAAAGGCCACAGCCTTCCCCAGTCACCCCACTCACCCCTCTTTCCCCTTCTCAGCTGTTTTTCTTCTCCCCAGTACTCAGTAAAGCCAAGAGAAAGGATCAAGTACAGCGCCCACAGTTATGCAACAGTCCTATCCAGACAAAACCGAAAAGAGGCCAGAGTTCATCTTAAGGGAAGAACACCGCAGACTAAGAGACCGCAGTTGGATCCGTCTCAGCATCTGCGTGGATGCAGACCCTAGTGTTCTCGTAAATGACTCGGACAAAATGCGTACTGTTCCAAACACACTAGATGTAGGGTCGAGAGAGCACCTCAGGTTCAGGAACCACAAGTGTCCCCCAGGATCAGATCACACAGCTTCACCTTGACCCTGAGCCGTCAGTGGTAGGGTTGAGTTTAGCCCCGGCCTTTAGTCCTTCTGGGTGTGAAAGTCACACTCCGTGTGTTCTGTGTTCACTTTTTCACTGATTCTCACTTTCCTTCTACTGCACTCGGGGCTGAAGATGTGGAGCTGGACAGGTCAGATCCTTCCAAGTGTACATTTTCAAGTGGAGAAGGCAAAACAAGAAGCGACCCCCTCATGACAAAACAATTACAGGTTAATATAGGGAGAAAAGAGGAACTGTTACCCATAAGAGACCAGAAGGGAAAGGACAAGCATAGGAGAACTCACGGCAGCAGTCAACAATTAAGACACGCCCTGCAGTGATGGGATTTAGAGAAACAACACTCCAGACAGAGGACCCAGCATAAGAAAAGGTCTTGGGGGCTCAAAACAAACTTGTAATATTCGAGACGTTTTCAGGGACACCAGCAGGGCAAGAGAGAAGCGGCAAGGGGGTTTGAACGAAGGAAGGTTGTGACACAGAATGCTAAAACATTCCATTTTTTGGCACGTGAACATCGGGATGCTCCTGAAGGGAAATCAGGAAAGTGAATAAAATTGGTTGATAAATTTAAAACTCAGCCCCCAAGTTAGGACTAAGTTGGCAGAAAGAGTGTGCAAGAGGGACCTATTAGAGAACTTGTATAGCCCCTTATTTTCATTCTTTTCCTAGATATCTGGGTTCTTATGTAAGGAATGGAGCTTTTTGAGAAAGTAAACTAATGATCCAGTGAAGGGCAGAGGGCTGGAGAGCCAACATCCACATCTGGAAAGGAAAGAAACCAGCAACTCTGCAAAGAAATCTGTACCCTTGTGTAGGGATAAGTCCCACCTCTTAGGGGGCGTGTTCGCCTCGGGCTAATGTTTACCTTTAAATCTGGCGAGCGTGCTCACCGCGCTCACTTCTGCTTTCCTGGTCTCCGTGGGAACGGTGGTTCTGTAAGTCTATTTCTCCATTAAAGATATATATATTTACAATCTGTCTGCATTCGTTTACGCCGTTACACCCTTGATCCCCATGGGACTTGTTTACCTTTTGAGAAACCAGTTTTTCTAATTAGTCTGGAATGCCTAAATAACACGGGCGAAGACTGCACCAAGCCCCGCAGCTCTTCTCTATCACGTCTATACAGCCCTTGAAATGAGCTCGTCGTTATCAGACGCTCATGCTTGGCAGTCAACCACAGCTTCAATCAAAACATAACAGCAGTGAAAGACATACTTGCGCACCATGGCTCAGTTAGAAGAGAGACTTCATCGTATCAGTAGACAGACATTTAACACGTCCCTAGACAAAAGTGCTCTCTTCCCACTTGCCAACCATTGCCAGCAAGAAGTCCCCAATATGCAAGCAAAAGGACCCAAAAGACTCAGCCAAAACCCAGGACCACTGCTGGGATGTGTTGGGCAAGGAAAGGCGCACCATGTGGTGTATAGTTAGGTGACATCTCTCAGGTCTCTCAAATGCAAGGAATGGCTTCCTTGGGTTGAGCAGGAGACAAAAGAGTGGAAACCCATGGAAACCATACTCAACGAACACACCCACGCCGAAAGACAGATTCATACATCCTCCCTCCAAAGTGTGCAAAGGATGACCGAAGAGACAGACTGCGGTGTAGACACAGGGTGCCTTGGTGCTCGGAGAGAACAGACTGGAACTTTCCCTGGGGGGTACTGAGAATGCGCTTGGCCTCGAAATCCTAAAGGCACTCATTTCCTTCTTTCCATTCTGCCCCAGGTTATGTAGTATAAAGGGGGCCGAAGAGTCAGGAAACCAGATAAAGAAATAATGAGAATCAAGACTATGTAGAAAGACAGAATGGGAGAAGAGAGGAAGTCAGGAGAATGGAGCCTCGCCTTCAAAGTGAGACCCTAGGATACCAGGACTGAAAGGGGATGGAAACAAAATCAGAGTGGACTACAATAAATCTCTACTAGTTTGAATGAATCTTCGCAGCCTCAGAAAGTTTGGGTTTGATCAGTGAATTGAACAAATCAAAAGCTGAGCAGACATGAGCACAACTTCCATTAACCCCGTAGGTCCTGAGGAGGCTTTCAAAGCGATCAGAGTCGCCAGTTTCTCCAGGCCTGATGCTGGAGCTTACACGCAACTCGTTCGTGATATAAATGTGTCCCCTGCTTTAATTAAACTCCTTCTCTCATCAAGGGAAGGAGAAATAATCCCAATCTAACGTCTCATCCATGATGAACTTTGCTGTCTCTCTTCTGTTTCCAAATGAATTTGGCTTATTAAAAAAGTAATGAGCTATTAATTAACTCTGCGCTCATACAAAGCTGTTTAATTCTCAATCTAATTAGCAGCAATCTGTTGAAGGATTCGAACGATTATTTTAAATTTGCTAACAGAAACATCTTTTTACTTTTCATAAGCTATTTATAGACAGAGCTCACATTGGATCTTGCCTGGTTTTTAATTTGATAACAGTTTTCTGAGGTACTTGGCTCATCTACCATCTCTGTCTGACAGAGTTTAGAACTGTCACCATCAAAAAAAGCCCAAAATAGTATCAAGGTCAGTGACACGGCCTGGACAGGACTTCTTTCTGTCTCTGACAGAGCCTCAAATGGTGAGGTACAGGAGGTGGAGAAAGAGGAACCGTGTCCTCACATTATTCCCACTGAAGGAAAACTCAGCTATGACCCAGATAGATAGAAGGTAGAAGACATGGAATTATTGCTGGATCCGAGTTGAGAAAGAGAGACGTATTCCACGGTCCCCAGTAGAATGTCCCTTTTGGGACTGATCTAACAATGAACGTTCCAAAACCTCTTATTTAAGAAACAACACACACTAGTCTGGGGAAAGACTTAGCAGGTAAAATGTTTACTATGCAAGCTCTACGACCTGAGGCTGGTTCCCAGAACCGACATGAAAAAGCCTTGCAGGGTGGTGTAATCCCAGAGCGGGTGAGACAGAGACAGGCAGATCCCTGGAGCTCACGGGTCATCTGACCTCGTCTTAATTGGCAAATCCCAGGCCAGAGATAAACCCTGTATTGTACATGGAAGTTTTGCTAGACATACTACAGTAAAATATGAAACTATCCCACCATATTTTACATTTTTACCTTTTATGGTATGTATTTTATAGATGCCACATGCTTATATGTATGTATTAATGCCAAGGGCTGTGTGCTCCAAACCATGGACTTGGTGAACACACACACACATGCAAAAGGCTCACAGAAGATGAAAATGTACTGAAGCATTTCGATTCTTCCTCTGTAATATCACAAATTAGATTACCGACAGTCTGGTCTTCCCCCCAAGATCGAATGTGAGATAACGTTATTTTATTAGCATCATTGCCATCCCCTAGCGCCTAAGGAGGGATGAGCAGCCATTTCCTAGACCAGGCTCTACCTGTCACCTAAATAGGCAATGTGCACAGTGGTTTATAAAACCATGTAGTCAGCCACCTGGTCTTGAATCTTGCTGTTTATTCCCTTGCTATGAGCCTCAGTCGAAGTCTATACACTTTCTATGCCTCAGTTTCCTCCTCTAGATATGAAATAGTTACCGCCTTACATGGTTACTACAAAGATTAATGAATTAATATCTCTAAAACTCTTAGAACAGAGCAACACATAATCCACACTCGGTGCTGATAAGGGAAATTAATATTAGCTGCATATTTCCCCCTATAAGATACATAGACTCGGGGACACAACAATGCGATTAGCCCACTAATCACAAAGCAAGAAGTTCGAGTTATAGAGAACATTTGATCACGGTGTATAGGCATTGTTTTTCCTGTCCCCTTCTTGAAAAAAAAACATACATAGAACATTACATTAAATGGCACCCATTTTGAGGCCTTGTCAGTGTTATTATTTATTAAGTGTCATTAGTCATTAAGTTACTAATAATTCATTTTTTTTAAATTAAACACAGGACCTCAAAAGAATTAAATTTAAATAAGTTGAATACTAATGTTATGGAAGCCTGGGGGAGTGTTATTCCCAAATCTATTTATTTATTTATTTTACAAAAAAAAGAATGAGTCATGGTTATAAATAATATTAATAATAATGGTAATAACAGCCAGCATTTATTAAGCATTTCACACACGCCGGGCACTCTGCTGAGCGGGTTTTGAGCAAAACAACCTGTCAACATGTGTGTTGTGGATGCTGCTACATCCACAAGGGTGATTTTTTTCTCTCTGGAGAGCTTCTCCCCACACCCCTGTCCTGAGTTGCTACCCCATGTAGCCAACGCCCCCTGAGGAAGATGTCTGGGGGTGGGGGAGAGCCCAATTACTGTATCTCTGCCTTCCAAGGTCAACCAGAAACTGAGAAGGTACCAAGGATACAGAAGCTACCAAGCAAAGCAGAAAGACCAAACACGGTAAAACTGGAGACCAAGGTCTTCCTTGTATACTAGTCAGGCAAGGTGAGATACCCAAGGCACCTAAAAGCAATGTCCACATGGGATGTGACCTGGCAGTTCCCACTCTGTACAAGGCTCCTCTGTTTGCCACCAATAACACCACTAAGCATAGTTCTCAGCCAGTGGGCAAGCTCATCCTCTGGTGGACTCTTGTCAATGCCTGGAGGCATTCTGGGCCCTCTCACCTGGGGAATAGATTGCACCACAAAAGTTCAGTGTACGGAAAGGAAACATAGATGCTATTAAGTGTCCCTATACAGCACAGAATGGGCTCTCATAAGAAGGGCTCCTTAACAAAAAAAATTCATAATTCTATCTCCTATGTAATCCAAGAATGAGCAGAGCAGGCTGAAATGATTGACAACCAGTTAGTCCATGGGTCCAGAAAGACCCCACGATGGCTCTACCATAAGCAGCTGAGCGAGCCAATCACTGAGCTTTGCTTTTCTCTTCATCAAGAGAGGAGCTTAAGACATCTGAACAAGCCGCAATACAGCACAGCATGCTCAGTAGTTGTGGCCGCCAATGGTTTGTCCTCAAAGCAGTTCTGAGGCCACTTCAGTCTCCATTTCCCATTTAATACCAGCTCTAGGTCCTGGCTGCAAAGTATGCCTTTGGGTAATGAGTTTCAAACCAGGAATGGAATTGGTCCTTGCAGGGGACAGAACTCACAACTTTGGCCTCATTAGTGCCACAGATACAAACTACTGAGCTGGCCCAGACAGAGTCACTTTTCTGATTGGGAACATCTGGCAGCTCGCCCCACACAATCACAGCACATCAACCAAAGGGCAGACCCTGCACAATCAGAGCCTCAACATCTATGATGCCATCAGCTCTCAGACTCCCTCTGGTGGAACGGAGGCCACTGGGAGTTAGAGGGGATTAGAAACCAAAGCACAGATGTGGAAATGAAAAGAGATCAGGAAAGTCACTCAAGGTATTTCCTTAGACAACGCTCACTGGAGCAATATCAATATCAATGTCACAAAATTAATAACCAAGTATAAGACTACACCGGAGCCCAACATCTGTGTACCGGACTTACCTGCACAAAAAGAAACCTATCAATATTCTTACCTACCTTTCCTATCCCACTTGCAGTAAAGACACCACCGTCACCTCCTGGAAATCTTACCTGATAGATCTCCACCCTGGGAGGACATCCCTCTCTCTTCCCACATTCGCCTGGCTTACTGCCATTGCTGCTGACTTCCCATGGAACTATTATTATCTTTTCATTTTTTCACCAAAAGCTTGCATGCTCTTAGTGGTAGGAGAAATATTTTTGTTCATGCCAGTGATACAATGAACAAAATATATTAGCTGGGCTAGAGATAATGGCTCTGTGGTTAAGAGCACAAGCTGCTCTTCCATGGGACAAGGGTCCAGTTCCCAGCACCTCCATGGTCACTCACAATCATCTGTAACTCTAGCTCCTGATAGATCAGATGCCCTCTTTGAAACTCCACAGGCACCAGGCACGTACACGGTACACAAATACACATTCAGGCAAAATTCTCATACACATAAAATAAATAAAAAGAAATAGAAAATCCATCAATTGTGAAATCCACGTGGGTTGATAAACATTGTATCATATAACTTGTTACACAGAGCACTGGTCCCAAACTTGGTGACCAAAACACATCATAAATCTGCGCTTGGGTGTCTGGATGCTACAGATCTAAGTGGGGTCCATCTGGGCTCTGCTTAGATTTTGAATCTGTTTCACTTGACTCTACTCCTCCTTGGAACAGTGAACCAGGGGAGTCTGATCATTTCGAGAAATAACCAAAGCACAAGGCCCCAGCAGAAACACAAGATGCTTCTTAGGTTGGACACAGACACCTCCACATGCATAACCTAAGCAAGTCATGGGGACAATGCCAGCTCACTAGGTGGAGAGATTTGATCCATCTCTTCTGGAAAGAAATGCACAGTCATGTAGCTAGAGACAGGAATTGGTGAGTACCATCTACTGTGAAACACTTTCTTCCATGGAGGACTTCCCATCCAAGCAAGTGGCCACTTTTACACACTTTTGAAATCTGTTTCACTATTGACAGTTAGTGCCTGCTTGACTTGGTTATAACGCACAGTGCTGTGCCTGGATGTCCTGCTTATTAACCCAGCAGGAAATAGCACGGGATGGACGTAAACTCATGACTATCCATAGCCAAAGGCCATCACCTGCTATTACCTGACACCCTCAAACCAAGGCAGAAAACACAGTCCTTTGAGTCATGCCCCAAACGTAATTTTCTTTCCAAAACACAATTTGGGGGGAGGGGCTAGACAGAAGTCTCAGTGATAAAGACTGCATACTGCTTTCACAGAGAACATAACTTCGGTTCCCAGTACCCACGGACAAGGAAGCACACAACCACCTGTATCTCCAATTCTAAAGGATCTAGTGCCCTCTTCTGGCCTCCATGAGCACCTGCACTCAAATGCACATACCCCCACCCCACCCTGCACTGTTGACACATGCACATGAATTAAAACTAAATAAATCTTCAAAACATAATTTTGAAGCATTAGCATCAGTAAGACATAAAGAAATATGATCCATATATGGTCAGGGGTAGAGACAAGAGACAAGAGTCAGCCCCACCCACATCCATACCCATACCGTGAAAGGACAAAGTAATAGCCCATTCTATAAGCCAAGTCCAAGGCATTCTGACCCAAAACCAACTATAGGAAAATAGGTTTATTTACTCTGAGAACAGAAAGCTAGCCTTGCACGTTTATGAAAAATGTTCCTAAAACTGTCTCACTGAAACTTCAACCAGAATGTTGCCAGGCCTGGTTCTAACATGAAAATATCATAGAGATTTCACTCCCACTTAACCTACAGATTTTATCCAAGAAGATCCGGAAGAGCAATACGTCGATCAGAATGTGAGAGTCGTGCCTTCTTCCTTCTTTTGCGACACTGAGCAGTGTCCACATGCAACAGAGCCAGCTCAGCCCTGCATAGCTTGGCTCTATCTTCTATCACAGGAAAACAAATGGTTTCAGAAATACAATGCATTTATCTCTCATGAGCTCAGAAATAAATATTTTATGGTTGATCTGAAGCAGGAGTCAGCAAACTTTTTTTTTTCTTGAAAGGGCCATAAAATAAGAATTTTTTAGCTTGCTGCTGTCACAAGAAAGGCACAAGGCTGTGCTCCAATAAAATTTTACTCACAACAGCAGGAGGCAAAGTGGATTTGGCCCATGGGTCATATTTTGTTGATCCTTCATCTAAAAGGATGAATATGCATTTATCTAAAACTCTAGAATAAGCTCTGGAAAAGTATTAAAAACTCAGGTTGGCCTGCAGCGAGAGTGGAATGCTCTTGCCCTGTGCTGTTTGTCCTTTAGAACAAAACCTGACAGGCTGCAGGGGTTACTTTGCAGAGAATGTGTCTGAAGCACCTGCCACACCTCCAAGAAGTCCAAGAAAATGTCTTAAAATTGGGTCATTCTTTGGCAAAGGTGGGTTTAAATGATACTTCCTCGCCAGCTAATTTCTTGATTAATCCTCTTTGTAGGTCAATGGGCTAGAAAATTGGGTTCCCATTTTACAGACAGGGATACTGAGGCTTTCTGAGCACAGTCATTCCTCCAGGACCATATAGCTGGTACATAGTAGAACTCAGATCCCAAGCAAGGCTGTGTGGACTCTGACCCAGGTGCTTTCAAGCTTCATAATGGATGTTAAGCGGCAATGGTTATAAAAATGCCAGTTTTCATTCATGAAATGTCAGAAAATGCCAGTGTGGGTCTAAGGAAATCGTTAGTGATGACTTCAAATTTTCAGGCATGATGTTCATTAAAGTCCATGAAATATCCGATATTAAAGGTAAGGTTGAACAAACTCACATACAACTATTGGAACTAATGTTCAGGGGCTAGGAAGATGATCAGTGGGTTAGAATGTTTACCATGTAGGACAGAAACAGGAGTTCTGGTCCTTGGAACCCATGTAAAAGGTGGGCAGGCATGACACCCATATGTAATCCCAGCACTACCAGGCAGACATGGCACCCATGCCTAATTCCAACACTGCTGGGCAGACATGGCACCCACCTCTAATCCCAGCCCTTAGGAAGCAGAGACAAGGGATCTCCAAAGCAAGCTGGCCACCTAGACCAGGGAAGCCCAAAGCTCTGGGTACAATGAGAGAGACCCTGCCTCAATAAATAGAGAGAAGTGTGACCATGGAAGATACTGAATGTCAACTTCCGGACGCTACACACCTGTGCACATGTGTGTATGTGTGCCCACATACATGCTCCCACATAAGAACATGTATACATGCCTGAATGCATACCACACACATGAGAACGTGCAAAAGTAAATAAAACAATGCTCATATAAATTTTCAACGATAGTAGAAAATAATCACTCTAATGCTGCTTTTCAAAACCCTGAGGGCAACATGGTATTGATAGCTGGGCTCTGCTTCACCAGGTCTATTAAATGTATAAAAACCTATGGAAGAAACTGTAATTCTTTATGATTACTGAAGTTCCTATGACCTGGGGATAACAAGCAATTTGGATGTTTTCCAAACTTCACTCAATATCCATATTTGGCTTTTTCAATCTAATTCATTTAAAAGCAATCTTTTAATGAATTTTTTATCCTTAATTATTTTCTAATCTCTCTCTCCCCCAGTATTCTACTATATGTCTTTTCTGCTTGGGCATAAATTACTCACAAGAGAACATTTTAAAAGCAACCATTCCATCTTCCGATTATTTTCCTTGACTGCAGGCTACCCCCAGCCCTTTAGAGAACTGAAGCAATGCTCTCTGGATGTTCTGGCCAGCCCCCCAAGAACGAGGATGCCTATGTTATAGGTCCTGCTGAGTGAGAAGGAACCTCTGGTTCTATTGTCTATCCCTTCCACTACTATCGGCCAGGAGGGGGGAACAAGCCTTGCCTCCACTATTACGCACAGTATGGCAATACCATTTGCAGCTTTTCTGCCAAGTCCTGCCAGCTTCACAGCGCCTGACAAAGAAGCAATGAGTATGGTACTAACCAGCAATGTTAAAGCACCAGGCACCAGGCGAACCAGGCTTGCATCCCCAGCAAGGCCATGTTGAGAACTGGGAACCCGTGGTCCAGCACAAGTCAAGAAAACTCACCCTATTTTAACCCCCTCATCCTTCAACTAAGATAAGTAACTACGTTTACTTATCAGAGACCCATCGTGATCTAATGAGAAAATAATGAAATCACAAACTACATCTCCAAAGGGTTTCCCTCTCTTTGCTTCCAGCAATGACACAAGGATATTCCCTCCCTAGCACGTCCAGGACTGGATGTTAGGGAATGGTTGCCCGGAAAATGCTGTTTTACTTTGGTAATGGAAAAAAGACACTCGTGTGTGTGTGTGTGTGTGTGTGTGTGTGTGTGTGTGTGTGTGTGTGTTAATTCTGAAAAGGAAAAAAAGACACTCTGAGTATGTGTGTATGTGTGTGTGTGTATATATGTGTGTGTGTACATGTGTATGTGTGTATCTCTGTGTGTTTTACCCCTGTAATGAAAAGAAGACACTGTATGTTGTGCATGTATAAGTATGTGTGTATGTGTGTGTATGTATGTATGTGTGTGTATGTGTGTATATGTGTGTCTCTGTGTGTATGTTACCTCTGTAATGAAGACACTCTGTGTTGCTGTGTGTGTATGTATGTGTGTGTGTACGTGTGTGTGTCTCTGTGTGTGTTGCCTCTGTAATGAAGACACTCTGTGTTACTGTGTGTGTATGTATGTGTGTGTGTACATGTGTGTGTCTCTGTGTGTGTTACCTCTGTAATGAAGACACTCTGTGTTGCTGTGTGTGTATGTGTGTGTGTACGTGTGTGTCTCTCTCTGTGTGTTACCTCTGTAATGAAGACACTCTGTGTGTGCTGTGTGTGTATGTATGTGTGTGTACGTGTGTGTGTTGCTCTGTATGTGTATTGCTCTGTATATTGTGATCCTTGTCTTCCTTGGCAGTGGGAGTCAAAGATATGCATAAGTGATTGACATTCTCCTCATTCCTGCCAATCCTCTGGCTTCCCTCAATCACACTTTTCACTTTTCTATAAACATTTTAGATGTTATTACATAGATATTTCAAGCAAGCTTTTGTGCTGAAATGTTCTATCAATGTGTTTCAACACACATGCACAAAAGTACAAAATATAAACTGCTTACTACATTTTCATAAACACACTATGATCATCTCCACACACACACACACACACACACACACACACACACACACACACACACATATATATATATATATATAATCAGTTTTAGGATTATGCTGACCTTCCTGTCACGTGGCAGGATGAATCCAGACAGTAGCTTGTCCTTTAAGAAAAAGCTCTGCCCACTCCCAATCTCTGCCTTCCAGCTTGGCCTAGCCCCCCCTACCACTGTTCTTCTGAAAAGGCAGTTCCCTGTCTCTCCCCCCTCCACTTCTCTCCCCTTATCTCTCCTCTCTCTGTCTCTCCATCTATCTATCTCTGTATCTCTCACTTCCTCCTCACTACCCTCCCAATATCCTCTTCCTAAATAAAACCTCCCACTCCCCAAGCTCTCTCTACATGGTGTATTCTGTTTCCCACCTGCGTTCCTCACGTGCCATGGGACCTGCAAAAGGTCCCAACTCACGCCATAATCTTTCAAGCAGTATGACTGTAGGGATATTCACTGAACACCCACCCCCAAGATAATGAGTGTCCTGACTTGTACAGCAAAGATTGTTTAGCTTGGGTTTAAATATGTGCTCGCAGGACCATATACCATTTTATCCCCCATGTCTGGATTCTCCCGTACAAGTTGACTAAGCAAAGCCCATTCCGTTGTATGAAGTCATTCATTATCTTGGCTGGATAGTATCTTTTGCTTGCATAAATCACAAATTAGCCATTCTACAGGGAGTTTCTGACCAGCTTCTGGGCTTCAGTCTTACAAATAATGCTGCGATCATCGCTCAGGTGTCTATGAGAAACCATGCCTGGCCACTTCCGTTTACCTATAGATCAAGGCATGAGGTGGTTCTTCATAAAAGATGCATGGATTTAGCTTATTAGGCTTGCTAAGTTTATGTTTCCAGTCACTGCTTATGAAATCTCAGCTGCCTGATGTCTCCACCAACACTCGGCCTCCTGTCCTTATCATTTAATGAATCTGGTGAATGCAGGGCAATTTCGCTGTGGCTTTAATTTTCACTTCCTGGTGACTAATGAGATGCAGATAATTTGCATATGCACAGTATCCATCTGAATGTCCTCTCTGGCAAATGCTTTTTTAAGACTCTTAGCATCACACTTTACATTTTAAAGGCAAATCTTGATTATCTAGAACAAGACAGGAAGGACTAACAGGAAGAAGTAAAAAACACAAAAAAAGATAGATGCTTTGGGAAAAATGTAAATTTCTCTTCGGGGGCTGGGGAGATGGCTTGGGGGGGTACAGCACTTGCTGCACTAGCATGGGGACAGGAGTGAGAATCCCCCAAATTCAGACTGCATTACTGAAAGCACATCTGTGCATCCCAAGTTTTCTATTGAGATGGACAGTAGAGACAGAATTCCCAGATGCCCACAGGCCAACGAGCGTGCTGTACACAGCAACACAGAGCCTATTTTAAAGAAGTGGAGGCCAGGACCAGCATCCAAGGTCCTCTGACCTCCGCATGCACACTGTAGCATGTGCATGCATTAACACAGAGAGAGAGAAAGACACAGAGAGACAGAGACAGACAGACAGACAGACAGACAGACAGACAGAGACTTAAAAAATGTCTTTGGATTTCTGTTGCATACTTGTCTTAGCTGTGATCTATGGTTGTGAAGAGACACCATGACCATGGTAACTCACAAAAGAAAGCATTTAATTGGGGTTTGCTTATAGTTTCAGAAGTTTAGTGCATTTTTATCATAGTAGGGAGCATGGTGGCATGCAGACATCGTAACGGAGACTTAGTTGAGAGTTTTACATTCAGATCCTCAGGCAGCAAGAAGAGAGAGACACTGAGACTGACCTGGGCTTTTAAAACCCCAAAGCCCACTCCCAGTGACACAATTCCTCCAACAAGGTCATCCCTACTCCAAGGTCACACCTTATACTTGCTCTCAAGTGGGGCCCCTTCCTGATGACCAAGCAGGCAAACGTGTGAGCCTATGGAGAGTGTTCTCATCCGAACCACCGCAATCCTGATAGGAGAACGTGATGTCGTGCCCAGTGAGGCTTAGAAAGACAATGGAGCAGACATTCACTGAGCACCACGTGCTAAGCATCCTGTCAGCTGGTGTCACTCTCAGAGTGTGAGGACGACGCTGAGGTGTCAGATAAGCTGAAGCACCTGACCGACCCTGCATAGCTACTAAGAGAATCAGAATTCAGATCCAGATGGGGGGGGGGGGCTCCAAACCTTGTGATATTTCTCATCATTGTAAGAGTCACAGTCACTTCTGCAGGCTTCAGAATCCTCCTGGGGGATTTTATTGACAGACAGTTCCTGATCTAAGACACAGAAGAGCAGAGAACTTACATTCTCACAAGTTCCAGGGTGACAATACCCCTGATGCTAGTCCAAGGGCTACACTCTAAGTGCCACTGTCCGAAAGAGAACAACATGCCTTGGTTGTCTCTGCACGCAAAGGAACTGCCTGGCCCTGTGCCTGGCCTGCACCAAACAGGCAGACAACTGGTGAGTGACTCCTATTTCCTCTTGGCCCTCCACACTGGCATAGAGCACTGTGTGTCTTAGACAGCTGCAAGGCTAGCACGGGCGGGCCCCCACGCTACCTCTGCACTGGTCTGAGCCTATAGAGTAGTCACAGAACGACCTCTTCTAGGCAGAGATACCCACGATGTTCAGGAAACAACTGACTTTCTCCCTCCCTAACCTCCTTTTAATCAAGATGCAGGTAAATCCACATAAGGCAAGAGCAATGAATTTCCTGAGATGCACACTGGCCCTGGCAATGAAGACATCCAGTGTCTAGAGTACCCTGGAGACCACCCTGGGCTGACTGCATTCAAGCAAACATACCAAGGACCTTGCCTATGTCAGCCCTTGTACCTTGTCCTTTGGAATACATGCTGCAGCAGAAACTCTTGACTGTCCTCTTGAATCTGGTTTTCCCTTATTGACAGAGAAAAAGCCCAGTTTTTAACCAGACACTATTACCCAAAGAAGACAGCTTTCCGATGGACCTTACACTTTGATATACGCACACAATTAAGCTCTGACCAATAAAATACATAGAGAGGTGCAGAAAGGAAATCTTCCTAAAAGAGAGGGAAGGGGTGGCGACATGGCACAGCTGATAAAGGTGCTTGCCATTAAGACTGCTGTCCTGAGTTCAATCCCCAGAACACACACGATAAAGAGAACCAGTTCCCAAAGGTGGTCCTCTGACATCAGCACCTGTACTGTGGACGACGCATGTGTGCAAACACAAACAATAACTAAGACTTAAAGGGGAAGCGATGTGGTCTTCTCTGTGGCTCCTCTCATCCTCCCTCGCCACATGCAATGGCTGGAACTCAAGCAGCCACCTTAGGCCACAGAGTTTAGAGTCGCAAACTCTAAAACAGTAGACAAGAAACCTCAAAGGAGGCTGGGACTCTTTCAACTTTGTCCTCCCATGGGCCAGGTGGACTCCCTTTGTTTTGACAACTTGTATAAAAAGCAGTAGTCATGTCTTTCTTGCTTAATACACTATTATGTTGAGGCTTCCTATCTGGAGAGGGCCACAACCCCACCTAACATATGAATATGAAGAGGTCCTGAGATCCTACTAACCGACCAATGGGTGAGGGCTAGTCTACTAACTGACCAATAGGTGAGGGCTATCCTTCCTTTCCTGTGGCATCACCTATTTTTAATCACTTCAGTTCTCTGAGCCTCAGTCTCCCCGTCTATAAAGCAAGGAGAAAATACTGTGTGGTAATTTTCCATATGGCTTATAAGAGCCACGGATACTGAGTAGTTCAGATAATGAAATACAAAAAAAAATGGAAAGAACTCTTTTTTCCCCACAAAAGGAAGTTTCAAAAAGAAAATGGAGTTAGAGAAAGCACCAGCTGAGACTTCCTTTCCAGTGCCGGAGAAGGGACACAAGGACAGTCATCTCCTGCCCAGTCCTGCCATGCCACCTCCTCTCCCCGGCCCTCTCCAGGTCATTCCTGTTTTCTAAATGAGAATTTAATTTTGCTCCAACACCATTATCACATCTAAATTAAATATTTATTGGGCTGAATATCAATTGACTTTTAGAAATAAAGATTTGAAATTTATGAGCGAACATGGAGTAATTCAATAATTGTAAATTTCACAACGGAGCTCTGTAATCAATTACTGTTTGGTAATGATATAAACATGTGTGGTTCTCCAGAGACCCTGGTCAACTATAAATTAGATTCTGCACACACAACAGTCTGGCAACATCTCCATACTGGCTTTGTCTCTTTTGAGAAATAACAGAGACCAGAGATTAATCCCGGGCAGGCTCTCCCTGGCCACACATCTGGACCCTGGTTTGCTCATCAGTCACTCTGTTTTCAGACTAGACTTAATGAGAGCTCGCACAAAACGTAATTCCCAAGATAAATCACCTGGAAATGAAGCAAGAACCCTGCTCCAACTCCAAGAGATGCCCTACCATGGGTGAACGGCAGACAATTATCTATGTAGTCACTGTCCCCCAAATAGCTACCAAGACCCTGTCCTGTCATGAGAGGAAATGGATGTATGAGCAAATGATTATCCTAATTTTATAAATAAAGAAATAAGGACATAGGGCTAGAGAAATAGAGGTTGATAAAATGTTTGCCATGAATGTTTGAGGACCCAAGCTCAATCCTCACTATCTATGAAAAAGCTGAGCACGGTGAAATAAACTTGAACTCTTAGCAGAGAAATAAACAAATCCCTGAGGCTCCCTGGCCAGCCAGCCTAGTCAGTAGATGTTGGGTCCAAGTAAGAAACTCTGTCTCAAAGTGGATTTCTGGCCTCTGAATCTGCACACACACACACACACACACACACACACACACACACACACACACACACACGGGGGAGAAGAAGACCAAATTATATTTGGGATTTGAACTCAGACCTTTCTAGTGCCAAATGTCATGCTGTGTCTGTCGCCCACACTAAGTGGGCAAATGAATGAATGAGCCAACTTGGACCTTATGTCTCACTGGCTGCAGGCCAAGCCTTGTTAGTAAGCTCTCCCCCCACCAACCCCCAGAATGTTAAGGACCCTCCAATTGAAAAGACAAGCCTAGGATTAAAGGACCAGCCCAGCTGGACACCAGTGTCTCCATCTCCATTGTCACGTTCAGACCCAGACTTACCTTGTGAAAAATTTCCATTTTAACTTCAATGTCATAAATTTTGGCATTATTTTTATGTAAAAGAACCTTCAAGCAATTGTGCAAATCCTTGTTCACCTGAAAGCCATTCTTTGTCTTGCCAGGCCTGGGTCACTCTCCAAAGATGCGTCCTAAATATGGCTGTATTCAAACCAGTAAGTTCCAGCGGAATTCTGAAGCTCCGGGGGAGGACCTCTGTCCCAAAGTCACATGTCCTTAGTTGATTAAAAGAGCCTTTAAGTGAGCTCAATGAATACATTTTGAATTCTTCTATATTAATTATTAAAGGCAAATTATGTTGTTGAAAGGGGAGACCATGGAAAGATGGTAGTTTAATGAAATGGGTTAGGAGGAATTCCGACTGCAGTAATTGATTTAAAAAGTGAAAGGCATTTGGGAGGTTCGTCAAAAATGGAATTAAATAACCAAGAAACTGTGAACCTCCTCATTGTGTGCTTCGTGAAGCTGAAAAGAAGGCCGTGGAGAATCTGATAGAATCTGACCTGGTCGGAAAGAGCACGTGACAGGTAATTTCGTTGCCAACTTGATTGGATTCAGAAGTGCCTAGGGAACTAACAAGCACACCTCCAGACATGTCTGTAAAGGGGGGTCTTCTGAGGTGCTACATCATGTGGGCTCTGACCTAAGGAGCAGAGTAACCCTTGATGGAAGTGGTGAAAGGCGGGATGGGGGCCAAAGCTGGAGGAAGAAGTTTGCTGCAAGCATGACTCTGGAGACTATATCTTGCCCGGGCCCTTTATGTGTCCCCTCTATGTGTCCTGTTCTCCATGAAGTATAGAAGCTCTTCTGCCACACCCTTCCACAAGCTGTGCACTGGCCTAAGGGACCCAGACTGAACCTAAGAACCAGCCTCACTCTCTTTTAAGATTAAAATATATCTGTCACAAGGCCAACATAAGTTCATTCCTGTTTTCTGTAAAACTTGGATTTGACCAGGTCTTGACCCATTATCTGGAATTTGACATGTTCCACACCCTATAACCCAACCTATGCCCTGACAAGGTAAAATGTTCCGCCAAATAATTTTGAGATATTCTGCCCAGTTTCTATGTAACAAAAAAACCATTGGAAACTCCACATAGTTTTTTGTTTCTTGGAAACTATACAATTTTGGGGGCTATATAAGCCCCACTTTTTCCTATGTTCAATGCTGTTTTCTCAAACCCCACTTAAGGGAGATAATCCTGTCTGACAGAAAATAAAGTTTGGTTCATTTGGTCAAAGAATGTGGGTAACGGTCTTTACTTTCATTCGGTGGGATTAACAGAACCTTGTGAAATCTTGAGTCAAAGTGAATCTTTCCTGCCTGAAGCTGTTCTCTTGGGTACTAGGGTCACAGCTCTGAGAAAGAGAATGGGCAGAGACAGGGAGCCTGGTTCTATTGCAAATGAGCACGCACCCTGGATCTCTGCATCCTTTCTCGGAACCTTTAATGGAAGAGTTCACATGCAAAAGAAAAAGAGCTCACCTGAATGCTGTCATTTTTATAGAAGTTGCTGTAGGAATTCCTACAGCCAGTAGCTTTTAAGTTACCCACCCACTTGGGCGTGGCCTCTTATACTATTTATGCCGACTTAAAGCACGCTTGGGCCTCTCTTTCATCAGGCTGCGGGATTTGGTTGCTGTTCTCCATTCCAGCGGAGGATATTGATTTGTGAATCTACCCCTAAATAAACAATCCTCTATTCTTCTCAATTCTGAGCTAGTGCGGGATTTCTTTTAAGTGTTCTTCTTCAGGAAGGCATGTTCTAAGAAAGATGCTGTCCAGGTTTGCTTTCTATTGCTGTGATCAGCGCCATGACCGAAAGCAGCGTGGAGAGGAAAGGTTTTCTTGGCTTACAGTTTCCTGTCCCCATTCACCACTAGAGGGAATCAGGGAAGGAACTGAAGCGCAAGTCAAAAGGTGCTGCTTACTGGCTTACTCTCCAGGGCCTGCTCACACATTCAAGGCTGCCCAGAGGGTGACACCGCCCACAATGGGCTGGACCCCCCACATCAATCATTAGTCAAGAAAATGTTCCATAGTGTTGCCCACGGGCCAGGCTGATGGAGGCATTTCTCCAGTTAAGGTTCCTTCCACTGGCTCCTGTTAATGTACCAGGTACAGTAGAGCAGAGACACACCTTAGCTCTGACTACTGATTAACCTCTTCTGAATGCAATTTCCCCACCTAGGGATGGGGAGTAATGTGAAGGGCAGAGAACTGTCTCACAACCATAGCTGATTTTTGCTCTGTAGGTATTTCTCCATTCTCTACACCAATGGAAAAGAAGGAACAGAAAGAATAACCCAGAAGGAATTGGCTATGCAGAACCATGGAGAGCAGCTATGATTACTGGTGATTCTGAAAGCCAGGCTCCAAGGAAGGGTGCAATGCACACTTCTTGTTACCAGGGAGCATCATGGAGAGGTAGAGCCACACACCCCTCTTGCTACTTCTGTTTCTGCTACCAGATGCTCCTTAGCCTATTGAGATGCTGAACAAGGGTTGTAGATGACCAGAGCGAGTGGCATTGTGGGACAAAAGTTTGTTTCAGCATTTAAATAACATAAATTGCTTAATAATTCAGTTATTTTAAATTTATAGAAATCTATTAGAGTTTATAAATATTACAAATATAAGTTAGTTAATGATAGTTTCAGAGCTCTCATCCTTGTTACATCTTTCCTTGCTGATGGGAAGTTTGGCATCTGTGCAGGTTCATTTTTTGACACAAGATAGACTCTCTGGGCAGAGAGAATCTCAACTGAGAAAATGCCTCTCCATCAGACTGGCTTGTGAGCAAATCTGTGGAAGCATTTTCCTGATTAATAAGTAACCCAGCCTACTGCAGGTGGGGCCACCTCTGGGAAGGTGCCCTGGGTTGTATAAGAAAGCAGGCTAAGGAAGCCATGCGAAGCAAGCCGATCGCAGCTTTCCGCTTTCCTCCGCAGTTCCCACATCTAGGCTTAATTCCTGCCCTGCCTTCCCTCAGTGATGGATTGTGACAGGGAAATGTAAGCCAAACAAACCCTTTCCTCTCCATGTTGCCTTTGGTCATGGTATTTATCACAGCTGCAAAGGAGCTATCCCGGTGACTGTGGCTGTGACCATCGGCGAAAGAGGCTAGACCACTGTTCTAAGGCACAACTTGAAGTGGAAGTGGCTTCTTTGGCCACACTTGACCCAAAGAGTGTAAGAAGAGACAGACTGAGGATTGTGAGGATGCCCTTTCCCATTGGGGATTCCAATGAGAAGTTCATACAGGGAGGGCACAGCCTGTGGTAACAGTGCCTGGAGCCCAGCTCTGTTTCTGATAGCTAGTGCCTGACTGGTCTTGGCACACCTCCGCCTTCCCCATGGCATGCCTCCATTGTCCCTGTGGCACACCTCCGCCTTCCCCATGGTACACCTCTACCTTCCCCATGGCATGCCTCCACCATCACCATGGCATGCCTCCATTGTCCCCATGGCTTATCTCTACAGTCCCCATGACACTCCTCCACCTTCCCATGGTTGCAGATCTAGATACCCTGAGCTCTTTGATGCTGACAGCTGCTTGGAAGAAGCTGTTTCAGGTTCTTACCAAGCTGATAGGGATGACCATGGCTGGAGTCACACCGTATTTTCAAGCATGACCACTAGGGAGACACGCTAGTCAGATAAGACACTTGGAAGGGACAAGAAAATCCTCTCTTACTAATCTCTCTATCAGGTCAACATGTCAGAGGCAGAAGAAGACAGCACAAGGCCCTCCCCAGGGCCTACAATTGAACATGTTTATGGGCAGTCACAAGGAAATTTAAATAGGTTCAAAAAAAGTCAAAGAAGATTGAATAAGAAAAGATTAAAGATCAGTCAATTGTTGACTAACCTACACTCTGTCTTTTCCTGTATCAGTTGCTGTCTGTCCATCTCAGAGTACACATGCTGGGTCCTGAGAGGTTCACCTCCTCCTAAGAAATCAGGAAGTTTGCTGCTCTTGACAACCTTGGTGTCGTCAAACTACTCATTCTGTCTAACCTAGCATAGCCATTAAGGGGACCCCAAAAATAGGGGATCACACAAGAGAGAAGACAGAACAGTACTTCCCCTGGATAAAACAAAGCCCAGATAAGAGAGGCATCTAAACAGAAAAGAGGGAGGGCTACACCAGGCTTATCTAAAGGTATAAGCTGTGCCATCCAGTGGCCTCCAACACATCTGAAGGCAGCTGAACAGCAGCTCACAGCTGTCAGCTCTAAGCCCACGGTGCAAGCCAGACCTCCTTGAGGCTGTGGGGTTGATTTGTCTCTTCTTCCCATGGACCGCTGAGTTGTAAGTCTAAGTCAGTGGTCCCCATTCCTTTTAGAACCACATATATATCAAGGTAAGTTCCCTTACGCCACAATCTTAAATTCATAGATGTTTGAATAATGTTTGTATATGTGTAGGTAAATTATGGTTGGGAAAGATATGATAAAATGGCATTTATAGATATTCAAAAGTCTCAAAAATAATAAATTAAAAAGTGAACATTAAAAATAAGACATTTTAGTAAAAGTTGAAGTAAAAAATTAGTATAGTAATTTTTACTCATAGTAATCTTTACTCCATGAGTAACTATATACAGAAAAGTGATACCCATAATTGCAGGAGAATACAATTGAAAAATATTTCAGAATAAATCTTAAAAACCATTCTTATTACTACAGAGTTTGCTAGAAGACAAAAATGGAATCCCTGGTTCCACTGAATATGTTGTTCTTGGATGCTCTGTGATATTCAATTTTGCAACACTGTTGAGGTAATCCCTAACAAAAATCCCAATTGATGAGCCAGAGCAACAGGGCTCCAAAAGTCACCTGGAAGAATGAACTCAGCAAGAACAGAGAGGGGCCAAGTGTGAAAATACAATTACTTTAAGGATTTGGGGTGACTTGTCCTGCCAAATAATAAAACATTATATTATTGTAGTATGGGGGGAAAGGAGGGTAACAAGAGAACTACTCAGGCATAGATGCAAGTTTATGCAGAAGTCTGATACAACTTGAAAGAGTCATCTCAAACCAGAAAGGAGTATAGGAAACAATGAATGATGCTATACTAACTAGCTAATCATTTAGACAACTTGGAGGACAGCTTTAAGATATATATGTTAAAAGATATGGATGTATACATGTGAGAAAGAATTTTATCCTCCTAGAATAGATAATGCAATTATTAATATGAAATCAAGTTCAAAAACCATGACTAAAATAAATGACTATTTTGGTTACATTAGAAATAAGTGGTGGAGAAAGAGACAGCATAAACACAGCTTAAACACTTCCGTGGAGGGAGCATGGAAATGGGTATCAACCAGGGGATGTGGGAGGGGTGAGTCTGGAAATGTTTTATACCCTGTTCTGGATGGTAGATGCATGGGTGTAGACATATGTAAAATTCATTGAGCTGTAAGCTAAGATTTGTGCATTTTATCATGTGTAAATTATGCCTCAATAAAAACGGAAAAATAATAGGGGGGATAAATCAAGCATTTATCCTGTCTCCCCCACAAAGATTATAATTCAGAGTCAGCCAGGACTTAAGATGGAAGGAAAATGCTTCACACAAGAGTTACAACCAAAAAAAAAAATACATAATCAATGAAAGAAATGGAAGCTCACCGTTTTGCAACAGCTCCTGAAATAACTAGAAAAAGCAATGCTATTAGCTCTAGCCACCACACTCCACGGTTTGGAGCACAAGAATTCGCATTTCTTACAAATTCTTGGATGATGGTGAGCTGGTCCCCTTGTACCAGACAAACAGTGCACCAGACATTAGGTCACTAGGGTATTTATAACAAGTAAATCAAACTGCCAACACCTGAATTTACTGTACACCTGCTTGGTCTGACCTTTCAATTCACAGGAAGGAGAGGAACAGAGGGACAGGAGGATGTTTTCAGCCAAATCCAATGTGGCAAACTCTACACAACAAATGGCCCAAGCATCTTCAACAAATAAACACGATTGAGAGAAAAGGGGGTGGATGTCTTGACAGATGAAAAGAAATGAAAAGAATGTCTTAAGTAATGACTCGATCTGGCTATTTTTTTTGAGTAGTTATTCAAAAAGAAGAATTACCAGGGACTAGAGAGGAAGGGGAAGATGAATAGGAGGCTAGATGACAGCCCACGTGATAGAATTAGTCACGAGAACTATGTTCTAGGTTCCTACAGGACAATAGGGCAGTTATAGGTTATAGCAACTTCTTCTGATTTTATAAAGAACTAGAAGAAAGAAGGCTCCAAACACAAGGAAATAATGAGATGAAATGTTAATTACCATGATTTGATCTTTGTGTATTGTATACATGGATTAAATTATCACACTGTGTAACTATGGAAAATTATGCCAATTAAGAGGAAAACAGGAAAATAAACATAAGTAAATAATTGAGATGTTAACTAAAACTCGGTGAAAGAGAAATGCCTGTTTTGTTTCCTGGGATAACAGAACTATGTTTATGCCTTTTGTGGTCCTGACCCTGTTACACTCTGGGCTTCTTAACATGCAAGTTGATGACACATGGGACCAGATAATTTTTTGCTAAAAGTGGACAGCTTGTGCATTTCAAGATGCATCAGCATCTTTGCTCTGTACTGCTGGATGCCAGTAACACCCACTGCCACCTTCATCTCCCAGCTGTAAGAACCAGAATATCCCCAGATGTTGCCAATGTCCCTTGGGGTGGGGTGTACAATGGAGATTGCCCCCAGTTGAAAACCACTGTGGGAGAAATAGTTACTGAAATATTTGTAAGCAAAGTGATGATACATCTGGGATTTTAGTTTTTAAATGCTACAGAAAGCACAATGGGGGACCAGCAGGCAGCTGGATGGCATGATATTGGCAAATGTTGATGCTGACTATTAAGGACATGGCTGACATTATTCATTTCTCTGTGCTTTAATACATGTTCCAACACTCCTGGAAAAAAAAGGTTTTATAGAAACATGTGCACACACATAAGGAACTATGCACAAACACATTTTAACAGATGCTTATGATATTGTGTGGAAAAATGAACAGACCATACGATGTGTACACCATGACCCCCATTTTGATAGAAAAAATCTCAGAGAGCTACTCAGAAAAGATATCAATCTAAATATTAAGGGTCTCCGTGTGGTAGAATTATAGGTAATGGTTTCTTCTTCTAGGTTGCAGTTCTCAGATCATTTTCATGAATATAAAACTCTTAATGTAAACAAGCAAATAAAATAAAAAAAAACTAATAGAGAGGGATTGCCACAGAGAGGAAGGCTGCTGGCTAGGAAGGAAACAGCGAGACTATTCAAAGTAAATACAGGATCTCAAAAGGCACAATAATCACAGGCCACCGAGAACAAGGGCAAAGATATCAGACAGCCCCTAAGGAAACGCTACGACAGTGTTGTGCATGTGTATGTGTGAGTGTCTGCATCAGTGGTGGGGGAGGGGGGTCCTGATTGTGACCTTGAGGCATCTGAATTTCATTTACTCTCTTGTTTCAAAAGACAAAGTCACATGGAATAAATTGCAGAAAACCTTCTAAGTAAAGAATTTATTCAGATGTTTCTCTGCTGGGGAAATTTTTAATCTAGTTAAAGTTTTAAAGAATAAGAATTTGGGTGCTAATACCTACAGCCAACTGGGAAACTCGGCTATTAGCTAGGTGCCTGCCCCAAATATTCTAGGTAGCTGGGGTGTTGTTTTCTCCTCAGAGCCAAATAGAAATTAATTGCTCTTCAGTATGGCTCACCTATTATAACAGTTCTTGGGAGGAGTGACGATGGAAAAGAAGCTAAACTTTAAGTTACATATTGTAAGGTGAACCATAAAAGAGGAAATTCTGGCTCCCTCCTAATGACTTGCACCAAGGCTAGGGCACAGCTGCTTAGGTGAGCCATGCTGTCCCATCTGTCCCATGTTGCTTTGCAGTTCCACACCGGCAAACACCAATGGTTGTCTCAGCCACCACACACGTGTGTGCCACACACGCACACACATGCACACTGTTACAGCCTCCGGAAGAAGACCTGGAGTGTCAACCTCAGGCTGCTACAAAAGAGAACCCCTGAAGCCCACACACAGGTGAGACAGGTTACAAAAGACCATGCAAACAAAAGGTCCCTCAGCACCGAGGTGACATGGAGTCTTTTAACTTCACAGAGTCGTTGAGTCTTTGTCAGTAAACTCAAGGTACCGATGGGTCTCAGGATTTATTGAGGTCAATCATGGAGCTAGAGGTCTGAGAACAGGCCTGGCTCATGGTGCGCTAGAGTTAGATACTATTGAGTGTGGTGTGGGTCTCTCCACAATGCAGCGGTCCAGGGTCCAGAAAACCCTCTGACACCAGGCATCCCCAACACGCATCTTTAGCCCAAGGACACCTGAGTTATTAGTACTGGACCCATTGATGTTCCCCCATAAACAAGCCACTGTCACCATCTGCAGTGACAACCCATTAGCCTGGAAGAGCCCCCTCACCTGCCTCTGGGACACCAGCACCTTCTCCTGCTCTACCTGGACCAGTGACCAACAGAGCATCTCTTACCTGACCTAGGCCTGCTGCGCCTTCATCAGTACCCAGCCACAGTTCCACATTGCCTCCTATCCGCAGCTTGACATCAACACTGATGTCACATTGTACAGTTTCACCAATAAGAGACTCCCAGATGATCACACAAACCACCAGGAGCAGAGGTGGGTATTAGGGGCCTGAAGATCCATTCCTTCCTTGTTCCCTTAGCTCTTTCCTGCACGACCTGGGGAAAGCTACCCACTCACTCTCTCTGGACACAAACTTGATCATTTGCAAAAACACAGGCTTTTGCCCCTTTCTGAATGGAGGAGGAGTAGATGCTGCGGGAAGGGGAGGGGAAGGAACGGGAGAAGAGGGAGGGGAAACTTTGGTATATAAAATAAATGAAATAATAAAAAAAATGTTACAAAAAAATACAGCTTTGAGTTTGTTATTCAGTCATGTTTCTCCTTCACCTTGAGAATGACTTCTGGTGTGGAGTGGTGACAAAGCCACCCTACATATCCTGCTGAAATGACAATTTCCACCAACATAAATCCCATAATCTAACAATCACCCGAACTAGTACAAACACAAAGCCTCACTTTTGCCAAGCAGGCCATGAACGGACTCATCTGGATCCTGTGAACTAGTTGGTAGCCCTGGCTCCCACAGGCCTCTCTCAGCCTTTTCCCCGCCTCTCTTCCTCTCCACTCAATGTCTTTCAAGCCTTACTTTATCTGTTTTTTCTCATGGAACCATGAGGCTTTCCCAGCTCCCCTGACCACTGCCTGCTTCTTCACATTGCTCAGACTCTAGGTTTGTTTGCATCTCCCTGAGAATTAAAGGCCTAGGGCGGGGGTGGGGGTCTCTGTGCGGTGAAGTAACTCAGAAAGCACCTGCTGAGACCCCAATCCCCTGCTCAGCATCCTCCAGCCCACTCTTGGTGTGGATGCCCCTAAAGCTAAAGAGCCTTCCCACTTGGGAACAGCCCACTATATGTTCACACCTTTCTAAGGACTGGACAATTCTAATTGGCCAATGAACTCCCCCTCAATGCCACCAGGTCAGCGGCGTTGGGGTATCCACCCAAGACAGACACTCAACTTTCCATGAGGAAGGGAGGGAGGCCATTGTTTCCCCCTTGTCTCCCAAGTGCAAATACCCAATGTGGTCTCAAACAGAAAACCATCATATGTGACCAAGAAGCCACCAAAGTGTCCCTGGGTGAAAGTCTCAAACCTCTGCCATGTAGGAATTTTGGGTTCTTTTGCCAAGAGTCTTAAACTAGAACACTGGCAACAGGTCAACTAGAAGTCACTATGGGAGGATGGGGCTGAGCTTAGAGGATCTCAGTATGACCAAGAAGCCTGCCAATACCTCCTGAGACCTTTTAATAAAGATACTCTGGAAGCAGAGATCGAAACACACAGGAGTACGGAATGAGCATTCTCCTAGCCCTGACAACAGGCTCCCAAGCCCCCACCTTTGCAATAACTCTGGCCACTGCCTGCTTTTCTTTTGTCAGTGTTCGTACATATAAGTTTACACACATATAGTGTCTGTCCTTTCTCTAACCAACTGATAATTCACTGAAGGAGGTTCTGTGCCCAGACTTCTTTAATCAATAGATCTTAGATATTGTTCCATAGATAACGACCTTTCACAGCACTGCCGTGCATGCCTTTCCACTGTATTCCAGTCTGTGCAAGGATGAGAAAAGATGCAACAAACATCTCATTATGTACACGCCCTGCAAGTGCGCCCACACTTGCGTGCATATCACACACACACACACACACACACACACACACACACACACACACTGTATCACACACACTGGCTGTACTTATTACAGCTGGCCTGGAGCTCAGCCCACTTTGTCCCATCTTCTTGTCCCGAGTCTGCCATTCCCCAGTGTCAGCCACACGTGCGCTTATTAGCGCTACATTCAGGATTTCTTATTCACAAGAGTTTCTTAATCCAGTTTACTTTCTTGAGCCTTGATACCCTCGTGGAGTCACCGCGTGTGAAATTATCTTTTACAATGCTGAATCTGAGCAGTTTATAGTTTTCAGTCAATTACTCCCAACCAGCAGAGCTGTGCTCAGGATAACGCTGCAGTTAAATTTTTCACTTCTTGGATCATAAATTCTCGGATATGGCTAATCCCGTGTCTGGTGAGTGCACATATTCGGGTTCACACTCAGACCAGAGACTCCAGGGAAAATTGGGGATCCACATTCAAGAAGCCATGTGTTCAGGAAAATGCCAGGATAAAAAAACTGAATGACAGTTCCCAGTTCCTAATAAAAAGTTAACTTGAAGCTGCAAGTGGTGGTATGTATCTTTAGCCCAGAACTTGGGGGCAGCAATGTAGGAAAATCGAGAGTTTTAGTCTAGAGAGGCCCGCCCACTGCCTCTGTTGGGGGCAGGTGGACAATGAGCCGGTATACAATGGAGACATGGGAGAAAAAGAGCAATGACGAGGTTTGTGTACAGTGGAGAGAGGTGGAACCCAAGTGGCAACGGGGGTGAGAAACAGGCTGCCGTGTGAGGCCATGGCAAGGTCTGGGCCATTGCTGTTGCCAACGGCCATGTTCATGGTCCTACTGTCTGTGTTGATGTCTGTGGCTCATGTTACCACCAAAGACTATGCAGATGTCCATGATATGGACTGACACCCAAAGCAATATGGATGTCTGTAAGCTATGCTAAGCTGGCCTTACGGGAGGATGGGGGTTGACCAACTCATCTACCATCCAGGCCCAGACCCAGGCTTTGAGTTGGCCCATCCCAACATCTACCCCATCTATGACCTCCTGGAGCATGCAAAGAGGCAGGTCCTGTGGAACCATAGCAGCAGGATCTCCTTGACTCACGGCAACAGCAGGTATCCTAGAAGAGTCTCGGTGAGGATCCAGTATTGGTGGGTAGCAGAAACCAGAGCCCTTGAACCAGAGCAATGACTCATTGTGATGAATATTTCCAAGGAAAGCTGTTTGGGCAAAAAGGTAGTCTGCATGACATAGTGTGGCTCCCGGTGCCACTACAAACGACTATATGACAGAGAGAAGAGAAAGGCAGGTGGGGGGGGGGAGTGGTACATGCATGGTGGACCTGGAGACACCATAACCGCAACAGCTGAGAGAGAAGGCTGAGGTTGACAGAGGCACAGGTCATTGCCCAGAGAGTCAGCGAGATGGTTTGGGTTTTTTATTATTATTATTATTTTATTTTTGCAGGAAGGTTACAGGGGTGGAAAGTAGATATGGAAGAACTGGGATATAAATGGGATTGGGGTGCATGATGCGAAATTCCCAAAGAATCAATAAAAAATATATTTAAAAAATTTTAAAAAGGAGTTCCAGGCCAGCCTGGGCTACCGAGTGAATTCTAGACCAACTTGGCAATAAAGTCCAAAGTCTTACAAAAAAAATAAATAAATAAAAATTAAAAGTGCTTTTTAAAGAAATTCTGTAGCAAATTTATTTGTAATTTATTTTTTAAATCTCTTGGTTAATTAAAAAATATTCACTAGATTTTGGCTCCATTGTATCAGTTAGCTTCACTGTGTAACAAACTGCCTCCCAACATTTAGAGGCGTCATACAACTACTAAGTGTTTACTTATGACTCTGTAGGTCAGCTCTGGAGTCAGGCTCAGATGAGCAGATCTACTGCTGATCTCTGCCAGACTCAACCATGTATCCGTGATCAACCGCTGCTCAACTGGGTGGCTCTAGAGTGTCTGGTTATTGGGTGTTGAAAAGTGGACACCTCATTGTACCACATGTGTGTGGTTGGCAACTAGCTAATCCATAATTCCACACATAAATAGCAGCAGAGACTCCTAAAACCCAATGAGAAGAGAGTAAAGCCCATGCCCAAGTATTTTGTGTTCCATTTGGCACTGTCTCTTTGGCTAAAACAAGTCACAGAAATCCAAGCACAGATTCAAAAGTAGACAAAGAGACTCCATCTGTTGCTGGAAGGATCTGGGATGCTGCACTGTGGGACACAGAGGAGGGGATAGGGAAGAATAAATGGCCACTTGTATAACTTGCCACATCGACAATTTATAAATTCATTGAGTTGCACGAATATTTTATAAAACGGCTTTCACGTACCCAGGACAATGACCTGAGATAGGAGTCACATAAATCAGACAACAAAGAGAGAAGCTTCCAGTGCTGTGGCCTACTGGGTGGTGTTCAGGTACCCTTGCCCAGGAGGTAAGGCGTCGAAAGGGCTTTCCTCAAGGTCACAAGGGCACAAAATGACATCCATTTGGAACACACAAGACTCAGCCCTGCACGCTTCAAACAAGCAGCTTTAAATCTGCGCTCTGCACCCCTTCACATGCCTGTGGGACTGTCAGGAGCAATGCAAAACTCGCTAAGAAGATTTGAAGGGAATGACTGTGTGCCTGTGCCCCAGGCACGTTCAAGCGCCTGACATTGCATGAGGAGACCTTGAAGTAGTGAACCGGGCCCAAAGTTCTAAGAGGACTCAAATGCCCAAATAAAAATGACAGATGTGCACAGGAGGCTGCAAGGAAGGCAAAGGCTGTGAGGCAGCAAATAGGGAAACAGTGAATGGGGACACAGAGCACTGGGTAGCCCTCTGGCCAGCCACCGTGTGTCTTCCAAGCCCTCTTTACAGTTGGCTGAGGCTTGCCCCCCGCCACACTGAATGGCCCCCTCTCCTCAGAGGAAAATGACCCCCCTCCTGTGTCTCTGCTAGGAAAATGGGCCTGTCTGGGAAAAGATGAGCATGTCTAAGCTGAGAGAATCGCCCAGCCTGCTGTCTGTAACAGGCGACAGCCCTCCCCTGGACCACATTTTACAGTCAAGGTAAATCACAGGAACGGTAGCTACAGTGTGCTGAGCGGCATCCATACTGCAGAAACTACGCCAGTCGACCCACCTCCGTTAATTAGCGTAAGTGCCATGATCGTGTCCTTGGTGACTTGTGTTGAGTGCCTGTTATGTTCTCAATGCCACCGGATGGGATGCTGAAGCAATCTGGGGGTGTGCCAGGTGTATTGCCTGGCTCCGGGGCTTTCAGCTCTGACCACAGCTGCTAATGTGGCCTCCCAGAGGGCACCCATCAGGAAGAATATTTGTCCAAGAATTCAAAGCCTACGTGGTTTCCCATCGGGAGCATCTTCAGGAGACCCTGCCCTCCTCTTTGCTCCATCAGGAGAGGTCGTGATGGGCGTGGCAGATTCGGGAGCCTCCCTCCTTCCCACTCTGACTGGTTTACAACAATCCGCCCAGTTGCTCTTCTGAAGCTTGGCACAAGGGCAGGGGGTGCCCATTTCTGCCTGCTCTCTCTTTCTCCTTCCTTTCCACTTTCGTGAGTCTTCAGCAAATTGACCTAATAGAAATTCAACAGATCACTGCCTCCAAACCTCAGCTCTGGCTCTTTATCTGCCTAAAGGGCTCACAGGGCTGCTAACTCGGCACTTGAATAAAATCTAACACTTACACATTCAGGCATTCACTTATTCATTCAACAAAAACTTACCAAGCCCTGCCAAATGCCAGGCCCAACATGCGAGCAGGGAACAGATGTGGCGGAGTTTGTACGCAGGTGGTAAGAGCAACACTTACGACGCAAGGCTGCAGAGGCCGTGGCAGAGATTATGGACTGGCAATCCAAGACATGCTAGCCTGGGTCCCGATGGCAAAAACTGGTGTGATCTAGGTCTTAGAAGGTCTCGGAGGGAGATGCAGATCTGGGAGAACCTACTCGGGAAATGTGCGAGGTGTGGGTGAGGTAGTCAGGGGAGTAGCTTAGTCCAGCTTCCTTGGCAGGAGGGCTTTGCTCGGACCCAGAGGGTCAGGCGAGCCTCCCAGAGCAGGACTAGATGCTTGCTACTTACAAAGGTTTTCCATGGAGCCTTCCATCACCCCCCCCACACACACACACACACGTGCACACAAACCACAAAGGGCACTGCTTAAGTTCTCTGTGTTCTGATACCAGGTGAAGAAGGAGTTGTCTGGGAGAGAAAGGAGACTACACAATAGATGGCATCAATGGTGCAAGGGGGGATAGGTGGGGGTGACTGATGCGGTGACAAGGAAGTAGGGGCTGTGTCCAACAAGATGCACAGATGAACAGAGGTGGGAGCTGGACTTGGCATAGGGAGGTGAAGAAAGGAAAGACAGCTGAGACAACCTCTGAGAAATCTGGCTGTGAGGAACACTGGCAGCTCAGGGCCTTCCTTTGAGGATGAGAATAGGGAGGCATATATCAATGCTAGTAGGGAAATGTCTTGGGGCCCAGAGCAGCCCTGTGTTCTGTGATTGGCTGCCTGCATTTACCCGGCTCAGTGCAGACCAGATCCCCATGCAAAAATGCAATCCAGAAAAAGACAGAGTCAAATCTGTAAAGGGAAGAGACATATGGAATCAAGAATGGGGAGGAAGGAATGGGTACACATGCCCAGAGTCTTTAGGGAATCCCACAGGGCTAGCTCTGTCTGCCGACATGGAGCTATGACCACATGCAATGGGCTACTTGCCAACGAAGCTCATTAGAAACTCGTGTGCAAGATTTTCACTGGAAGCTGGTCACATAAACATCCTAAAATTGTGTGCTAGCAATCCAGACTCTCAAATTAAAGCAAGTGGTCATCACTGACATTGCCTGTCCTACGATCCAATCAGATTCCTTCTGGGAATGTTGGAAACTCCGATAACCAAGTTTCCATACCCGAGTTAAGGCACAGTTCTACCAGCAGGCTTTGGTAAGGACAGCAGCATTGGGCCAACTATGTCAATCATTCTCCACAGAGGACTTGCAGGCTTGAAGCTAAACACACACCAAAATGTCAGGGGTATATTGAACAAGAACCCCTTGAAGACCACAGAAGTGAACAGCCCACTGCCATTACAGAGCAGGTGGGATGTCTGTCCTCTGACGTCAGTGATGGAAAAGAGAAGTCAGTTGCTATCTGATGACCAATGTATGAGAGGAGCGAGCTCTCTGACAATCACAGAGAAAGTTAGTGAACTACAGGGGATATGAAAACAGTAGACAGAGAGCAGGGGAAACGAGAACAGTAGCTAGACAGCAGGGAAAAATGCCTGAGTTAGTCTCAGGCCCAAATAAAGCAAGGTCCTCTCCAAGTACTGTGGCCAGGGAGCTCAAGCCTGGGCATTATTTCCTCCAACACTATCCAGCCATCTGATACAAGGGGAGAATAAAAAGGGTCATTTGTCCGTATATCAAGAGGCAGATAGGAAAGGACCTACAGTCCCAAGAATGAGCAGGGTGGCCATGATGCCTGTGAGATCCTTACTACCAAGTTTCAGCATCACTGTGCCCAGAATACTTGGTAATAACAGCTTGAGGGGCAGATTGATCCAGGCTCATAGTTCAGATGGTTAGACCTGATGAATTAGATTTGCCAATTTGGGCCTGTTGAAGGGTGAGAACATTGTGACACAGGAGCAGATAGAGCAATCCACAGCAGATAGGAAGCAGAGACAGGATGTGACCAGGTATAAAACAGACCATGCCCCCATCCCAAGAACCCACCCCCAGTGACTTATTTCCTGCAGCCACACCCACCTCCTAAATTTTCAGCACATCTCAAATTAGCACCATCAACTGGTAATCAGCTTTTCAACACAAGAGTTTCTCAAAGATGTAATCTGTCCAGCCTCCTGTCCAGCATCCTTCCCTCCCCATCTATTCCCCAAACACAGAAGTGAAAGTGATGCTGTCAAAAATCAAAGTTGTTCATAGCACATCAGTGATTAAAACTACCCCATGGCTCCTGCTGGCCTAGAGAAGGAGCTACAGGCTGTCCTATGATCCCTGTCTCTCTGCAGAGTGACCACCACCTCTAGGCTTCACCACTGACATGGCATCCCACCCTCCAACTTAATGGTCTAGCCATAACTAAATGGTTTGTTTCTTCCTCCAATGTGCCAAGCTGACTGTCCCCTCACCCCTACTCCTGGCTTCAAAAGGATGCAGGACTCTCCCTCTCACCGTTTCTCTTGCTGCTTTGTAATTATCTCTCCACTTATCTGGCTCCTTGCGAAGTCCCTGATCATCAAGGAAAGACGCTTACGGTGCTCATCAGTCTCTCCCTCATTCTGACCCATAAGAAGTCCTCAATAAATGCTTTCTGGGAAAAAAAAACAAGCTTTTTCAAATAATCGGTTCCCTAAATATCTGTGAGCACGCCCCCAGAGGACATGGACCACTTAAGCTACCACAGTTCAGTCCAGATGCATATATAATTTCCTCTTGACTGAGCACCTTAAGGCTATCTCCATTCCTTACTGTTCAGCCAAGTCATCTCCATCACCTGAGCAACTTCCAATGCAAACACTTGCATCAAGAGTTCCTTATGGAGGCAAAAAGAGGGGGGCCCACTTGCAGGGTCCATGTGTGAAGGTGCATAGTCCTGGTCATTTTCAGGGTCCATGTGGGGATGTGCACAGTCCTGGTGTGCGCTTGCCTCTGGCTCTCCCCTGGCTCACAGATAATTCCTGGCATGCTGCAGAGCCCAGTGCCAGGGTGAAGAGCCGCCTCCGACTCCCCAGAGCCAGCAAGAATCACTGTCTCCATAATCGTCCATTTTACAATGTGCCTAATTATAACTGAATAAATTACTTCTGTCATTCTGCAGAAATACTTAAAATAAATATCGTTCTTTCCTTGAATTAAAATCATCGTCCTTTGTTCCCTGTTTTCTGTTCCATGAAGGAACAGAGCCTGTTGATTAAAGATCATTTATAGGACTTGGTTTTCAATCTATTTGATGATATCACTTTAAAATACCCCAAATATTCAGCTGTGAGAAGGGATAGAAACTACTGGAAATTAGCTCTTTGAGACGCGTTGATGAGAAATGAAGTTGGGGATGTAACTTCCAGTGAATGAACATATATTAGAAAAGTCTATTTTAATAACTACTCGGTTCTTCTCCTTTGAAATTTTCTCTACTCAACTTCCTATATTTTTCTTGAGATTACAACATAATCCCCTCTGACACACTAAATATTACCTCTCTGTATTGGATGGATGACACAGAGACAATAACTCACTTTGAGCTAACACAATATGCCATGCAGACCCAGCTAAGCCAAATATTTGATGAAAGACATACAAACTGAAATTTAGCAAGGCAGGAACATTCTGAGAGTTATGTCCAGAATATCAACCATGGCCAGACCTTCTATAGTGAAAAAAAAATAGATGTCCAGACATGTCACGGATGATGGTCCTCTGTCTAGAGCACAGCAGACATTTCCAAGAGACATTATGGAAAGAGGGTGTGATTACCAATCTCCCCTCCCCCACCCCAAACATGTGTTGATGTCATGGTAAAATAAAGATTTATCAGTACTGGTCAGAACACTTTCAAAAAATTAAAAATCACCCATGACCTCCACTGTTTCTTTGAAGAGATACAAATTAATTCTGATTACAATGAAAAAGATCTGGTGGGGAAGAGGTTAAAGCCCTTGCCACACAAGCATGAAGACCAGAGTTCAGATTCCCAGAACCCACACAAATGTCAGATGGGCATCATGGCCCACCTGTAATTCCAGTCTTCAACCAAGGAGACAGGGTATCCCACCAGGAGGCTGACGAGAAGGCTAGTCTTACAGGTGAGTCTTCAGCAGATAAAGTGGAAGAGCAATGGATTGAAAATTATTCCTGGGATCAGTGTTGGTCCTTCACAGGCATAACTGCAGACACACAAACAGACAGACAGACACACACTCTCTCACTAGGGAGGGCAGACCATCCAGGGAAGATTTTGTGTGTTGCTAATGAAGCTGACACTCCAGAGCTACTCATGTGCATGACTCCCTTTCAAGATCTTCCGTCTGTGTTTGCATTTGAGATGTTTCACTCTTTCGGCAACAGGCTCCTAAGTTGCATAGGGTTCACAGAAACCTACTGGGACTTTTTCACACAGGTTCCAAAAGAACTTCAGAGATGCTTTTGATGATCAGTAAGCCAATAGTCCCTGCCATCCTAGCCCTCTAACAGGAGAACAGTTATAACCAGAACCCTAGACCTTCCCAGAGTGGCCCCGACAAAGCCCTATGACTCCTGGGGTTACTACCCTTCACCTTTTACCCAATGCACCAATAACTGAAAGTCATTTTTATCATGGTCGACTTTACTCATTCTGGAACCCCCAATCTAACACCATTTGTAGCAAACTTTTCCTGGGGAGATACAATACATATGTTTACTTCCCCCACTCCAGATAAAGACCCAGCAACAGACCTAAGAAACCAACAGAGTCTGCCTTGGTGAACCAAAGAGTTTTATTCAGGTCACTTGTAGGAATATGGATGAGGGGTTACTAACAGGAGCAGAAATGACCCACCCTAGCATGGATGGCAGCTCAGGCTGAAGGGTTTATCTAAGAGTGCCTTTCGCTCCTCACTACCCACTCTGGAGAGGGAGCTCTCAGTGGATCTGATCATTTTCCAGGAGTTCCGGAAGCTCTTCCCAGCTGTTTACTTCCTGCATTGACCAGATTCCCTGCAGAATTTGACCTCACACTAGAACACTCTGTTGTTTCATCTCCCTGTAAACTTGTCTTTAGAAGTTTTTCTCCAAGATGAAAAGGGTTTTAATGTTGGGGAAAACTGCTACACAGCACAGATTCTGCCCTCAGTCACTCTCCACATCTCTTTCCTCCTCCAAGACTCAAAGGGAACCATCTGGCCAACAGGAAGAAGCCTTTCCTGGGGATGGACCCCAGACTAAACTGATTGCATTGTCTCCTGATCACCGTCATCTTCACTATCTTCATCATGTTTCTAGATATCTCCCAGTCAAAAATCCCTCATACTCTCTCCTCATTCTTTCTCCATTTCCCTCCCCCACCACACACAGAGGCCAAGGGCTTCTTCATGGCAGAGAGGGAAACTTGTGCCCAGAGCCTGCTACTCTATAAATGCCTGCTGAACACAAGTGCTATTTATACTCTGACCAACATACTCCTCAGTCTTGTGTTTCCTAACACTTAAAGTCTAGGTGGGAGAATCTGATGAAAACAGGAAGCTGATGGAAGTGGGGGCAGAGCAAGGTAGCTCTACAGCATGTTTCTCTGTGTATTCCTGGAGACTCTGTCTCCATCATGGGATGTAGAAGCCCAAGGTTGCCAGATGTCTACCAGAGAGAGCCACCAAGACAGTTCCATTACCTTCCTCAGCTTGTAGAGTGATCTCCAAGAGGCCTTCAGGAGAGGCTCCTTGCATCTGCTGTGAGGCACAGCGAGAGCACGGGACTAGCATTCTCATCTCTGGACATTAACGCATATGCACTTTGACCAGCTAGATACGTTCTGGCATGGTAGACACCATGAGCAATTCCATGTCCATAAGAAGCATTTACACATACAGATTCTTTCATCCAGGGCCTGTGGCAATGGCTCAGTTGATAAAGCAATTATCAAGCAAGATTGAGAACCTGAGAGCAAGTTCCCAGATTCCACATACATACAAAGCCTATGTGGCAGCTGCCCAGTAATTCTAGCACTCAGAAGGCAGAGACAGGAGAGGCTAGTCAGAACAGCAAACTCTGGACTCAGCTGACAAACACTGCCTCAATGAATACAGTGGAGAGTGTTCAAGAAGACTTCCTGTGTCTGCCTCAGGCCTCTGTATATATGCATGGACACCAACTCACACATCTGAACAATATGCTAACATTCATACACACATGCTCACCACACACACACAAGACACACACAAGACACGCAAAAGAAAAGATGTCTTGCAGATCAATTCCCAAACACCATCTAAAAATGCAGATCACTAATATTTTTCACACCCCAAGCTGGCAGGGGAGGGTCTGCCTCCATGTTCAACAGTATTCACACAACCCCCACCCCCAGCTCTGCTGGATACCCAAGCCCCACAAGATACCTCATTCATCCACACCTCGCTGTCCGGGCACATGGCATCTGGCTGGATTGTGTCCTCATCCACTCTATTTTATCATCTCCATCACCCTGGGGCCAGCACAGATGCAAACAGCGGGTACTGCGCACATGGCTGATAAATGAAGGACTCAATGATAATCTTCTGCTGAGGTCAATGGCTTATATTCCCCGTATCTCAAAATCACGAGAGTCCATATTAAAGGGTAGATTTACCCAGCCTCCTGAAGGTGAGAAGCAGTGGTAACATCAGGCCCACGATCCTATATGGCATCAGATGGATGGAGCCAAGTAGTGCTGTCTTCCAGTTGGTCACACCAAGTCTATGTCAGCCAAAGCACCCTTGGAACACAGTGACTCTCAGATGGATTGGGTCTCTAGACAGCACCATGGTGAGTGGCAACCGTCCATGGTAACCGGGCCCTACCTTCTGTTGTGGTGTCTATAGGGCCAACATTGCCTTCACCCAAAAGCCTCTGCTGTCCCATCTGTTGTTGTGACATTTACTACTCCCCTCCGTTTAATCCCTTAGTCCTTTAAGAGAACACGTATCCCTTGGCTGGTGATGGTGGTAAACACCCATATCAAGGCTGAGGCAGAAGGATCATGAGTTCAAGGCTATTCTGAGATAAATAATGAGATCATGTCTTGATTAAAACAACAACAAAAAGAAGAATAGCAAGATGGTTCAGTAGGTAATAGCATTCGCAACCAAGCCTGACAATTTGAGCTTCATCCCTAGAGCTCACATGATGGAAGGAGAGAAAAAATCTTTCTCAAGCCATGCTCAAAATATGATCTCCATATAAACATCATGGCATCTATATACCCCACCACACACACATACACACACACACACACACACACACACACCCCTACAATAAATAAATGTAACAATTCTTTTAAAAAGAAGAAAAAGAACATGTGTTACTACCCAATGGGTCATGATCATCATCCCCCAAACCAGGTTGATTATCTTTGAAGAAGCCATAAAGAGTATGGCAGCTTGCTTTTGTTGTTGTAGGTGGTGATGGTGTTGCTGCTGCTGCTGCTGCTGCTGCTGCTGCTGCTGCTGCTGCTGCTGCTGCTGCTGCTGTAAAGTTATCCACAGCAGACCCACTCTGCAGGTGCAATGACAGTGCCAGCAGAGCCTCAGCATCCCTACAAAAGGTACTGTTTGCTACATTTTCTTTTGCCGGCAAGAAAAATAAATCAGTGGAAGTGAAGAAATAGATAGGTTTTGCTCTCACCTCCAAGATTGCAAGATAACAGCACTGTCTGCTTGAGACGTCTTTAAAGTGCCTGAGGTAGATCAGGGGTGTTTTTAAAAAATATTGTGCATTATTCTTACTTCTGTGAGACAAATTAAAGCTGTAGAATAACCAGGGGAAGATAGGGAAAATCTTGATTCATGTTCTCTTGGAATGCAGTTTGCTGTAATTGTTTTCTCATGTAATTACATATATTACCAGTGTAATTACAAATAATACACGTGTTTGATTTGTGCAATTATAGAATAGTATATAATTTTTAAATGTGCAGCATTTCTTTCTCCACAAGATCCCTTTGTGAAGGAAATGATTTATCGTCTCTAAAAATATGCCCTTGTGTATTATGGTTTAATAAAGGAAAAATTAGTAAATATTTGCATTCCTTTTTCTATTTCACCAAAATAAACTCTGCCATGAAAATTTGGGCTTAAGAAGTCTCATTATCTGCTTGGGAAAACTGCTCGCACTGGGCTAAATCGACCCACTGGCGAAAAGCCAACCAAACAATATGATTACCAAGAATGCTAATTGTAGGGGACCTACTATGATCAAGACCCGGTCCCAGGAGGCATGTGTGAAGGCCTAGTGTTGGAGGAAATAACCCCTCTGTGGACTTGTGAAGAGCCACCTTGTGTGGAGTGCAATTCTCCGATGACAAAGTCTGGCTCTGTCCCTGTCAGCTGCATGTCTTTGAGCTACTGGAGAACCTCACGAGGCTATCATAAAGAGGAGGTAATATACTGCCTCGCTCATAACTTGGTCTTGAGGATAAAATGAGCTAGCCCCCACAAAAGGCGCTAGTATAGGATCAGGGAGCACCCACGGCAAGCAGTGAGAGCCTCCATTGTGGCGAATACATCTTGACCCACATTTATTATTGCTGTTTTTTTTTTTTCTGCAAGATCACAGTTCACCTGAGCTGACACATGACACCTGTAATGTTGTGCTCTCTAAGTCTCTCATGATAACAACTGGACTCGTTTAAGCAGCAAAAGAATGGCGAAGGGCCTGGGGGTGCTATGTGAACATCTCTCGGATGTGGGGAGGAATGTGGACTCCTAGACTCTAAGCAGAATTTGCAGACAATCCCTGACAAACAAGTGACCTACACTTAGGTTTCTCTATGCAAAATAATAATTTTAAAACTTAACCAGCATTTCAAATAATTTCTAACCAGACTGCTGAACTCATATGTTCTCTTGAACACAGAAAGTTCTGGCAAGACGGAATCCAAATTTGTTCATGGCCACAACTGCCTGGAGCCAAGGAGTAGCATCTTCCAGTTAGCCAGATCCTGCAGGCTGCCCTCCCGAGTGTCCATTATCTGTATCAGCTAAGGAACCACTGGAATCCAGAAGACCTGAGTTGGATCTCTAGACAGCAGCAAAGAGGCCAGTGATGTTTGTGTTCTAGGGCCCCAACTGGCCCTCCAGAAAGCACAACTGCACTTGGTGTTCTGACCTCACAGAGTCTTCTAGTGGCCGAGCCTTTCTCAGCCCCAACAAGAGAAGGCACTGGGGGTGGAGGGGTGCAGAATACTACAGCAGTAGCTAAATGGAATGTTCCTCCTCCCTAGAGAGGAGGGCAGCTATGGCTACCATTGGTCTGAGTATTCTAAAGATTCCCCACCTAAATGTTCAAAATCACATATAAGATCTCAATGGGGGTGAAGAGGAGATGGCCACCGAGGACGTGGCCACCAAGGCATGGGACAGAACTGCCCCAATATGGCAAGATCATAAAGTATTTCAAGAAAAAGAAAAGCAGATGAAGGGACAGGGAAAGGGCAGGAGAGGAGGGGAAGTAAGGGCAAGGAGACAAGAAAAAGAAAGACTTTCTCCTGATGAGAAAACTGAGTGTCGGGAAGTTTCCTGCACACATCTAAGAACTGAGAGTTGACTCAAGGAACTCTGGATCCAGGTGTGAACAACCACAGCGCACAGCCTTCCTCTTTGAGTTACATCAACCAACAGAGACTTCCAAATGTTAAACACTAAGAACTGAAGACTAGGGCATACAAGAATTATAATCACAACACATCAGCAAAGAGAAGAGATCCCCGCAGGTAGCCTGCCTGATGGCATCCATCATCTGGTTGGGTGAGAAACCCTACCAAGGATTTGAACTTCCTTCACACTTTTCACCCTGGCGTCACTGTTCATCGTGGAAGCAGCCACCTCATCAAATGCCAAAAGCGTTCAGGAAAAGCCTGTATCCTATTCAGGCTTAACAACATATTCAGACCAAACAGATACATGCCTAACAACATCTCGAGGTGCCCAAGAGAGATGGAAAGAAAATGCACTGGAGTACAAAGGTGCCTAACTCTATGCTGTGAGGTCACTGAAGGAAGTTTTGCATTTGTCTTTTTATTCCTGCAGGTGAACTTGAATTCATAGCTAAAAATAATATATAACTATCTAAGAAAATTAAGACATATAGGTGAGTTCCACACAAGTGAGGAAGGTGAGTTAGGCGCTCTGTCCTGATTTAAAGCCAAAGTTCAGCGGGGAAGAGGGCATCTCAGCGTCAGATAGAAACCTGGAGTCAGGGAAACTCCCACGAATCTACAAGGATGACCCCAGCTAAGGCTCCTAGCAATAGTGGATAGGCAGCCCGAACTGGCCATCTCCTGTGAGCAGATTGGTGACCACAACGTGATCAGCGAGCTTTCATCCAATAACTAGAGCAAACAGATGCAGACCCACACAGCCAAACATTGGGCAGAGCTCGGGGAATCCTGCTGAAGAGAGGGAAGAAAGATTAATGAGCCAGAGGGGTCAAGGACATCACAAAAAAACCCACAGAACCAACTAACCTGAGCTCATAGGAACTCACAGAGTCTGAACCAACAACAAGGAGCTTGCATGAGACCAACCTAGGCCCTCTACATATATGTGGCAGTTGTGTAGTCTGGTCTACTTGTGGGACTCCTAACACTGGGAGCAGGGGCTGTCCCTAACACTTTGACTGGCTCTTTGGAACTCATTTCTCAGGCTGAATTTCCTTGCCCAGTCTTAATATTAGCAGGTAATTAGTCTTTACTGCAACTGGAAATGCCATGTTTTGTTGCTACCCGTGAGAGGCCAACATAGGTATTGACTGCCAATTAATGATCAGAAAACAGGGAAGCAGTGGGTTGGGGGGAGGCAGAATCGAGGTGGGGGAGTGAAAAAATACAAATAAATAAATAAATAAATCCTAAGGTCTATCTTAGTGCAGCTTAGCCTATGCGTCCATCTACTCTGTCCCCTTATAGACTACGTGGAGGCACCTGCAATGCCTACTACCATCCCATTACATTCTCAGCGTGGGCAGCAAAGTCCTCAGCACATAGTAGGTATACAATCAACCCGTGTTAAACGAGTACAGTCACAGCACGCTGCATTTCCCTTCACCTGTTCCTTCTCGGGAGCTATCAATTCAGAGGGTGACATGGGTGACTGATATCTCCTGGAAGAGTCCATACGATTAATTACCCTTGTAACCTCAGAAATCATATTTGAAATCAAATCTGCACAAGTGACAAGTGGGGGACATAAAAAATGGCACTCTCCCCAGCCTCTTAATTACACACTATATATCACCCCTCTCCCAGGCTCTGAAAACGTCCCATTTAACATTCTGCACTTGGCTCCCAATTCCAACACCTGAAATAGAGATCGTATTACTTAAACATTTCCCTGATTTTTTTTTCACTTCCCTGTTTCTTATTTTTTGCCCCTCAATCAGGTTTTATCTACTCACTATTTCTCTCTCATGCTGCTATGCACTAGCCAGGAAAATTTAGAGAAAGGCTCGGAGCTGTGCAAAATCAGATCCCTTCGCTCTCCTAAGCACAAGGGGCCTTTGCCTCGTGGCAAACGTGAGCCGAGTAGAGAGAGGATGCTGAGGGCTCACTGAAGTATCGCTCAGAATGTCCCTCTCTGTGGAGCTTCACACTGCCATGTGGAGAGGACACTGGAGACTCGTTTGCAATGCATAATTTCAACTGTGTTGACCAAGTAAGAAAGAGCAAGTATGCTCATGCATGTGAGTGTGTGTGTGTGTGTGAGTGTGTGTGAACGTGCATAAGTTTATATGCCCATAGAAAATGCACAAACAAATGCACACATGACAGCAAAAAAAGAATATACACATGAGAGCCAATACTTAGCCATAGAAGCTAGAGAGAAAGAAGGCTCATCTGTCAAGAGCGCTGCTGTGCAGGCAGGAAGCAGAGTTCGGATCCCAAAACCCATGTAAAAACCAAACATGGTCTCACACAGGCCTGTAACTCCAGCAATGAAGGAGGCACACAGAAGCTGGAGCTTGTTAGCCTAGCTGAAAAACACAACATTCAGTTTCCACAAGATACCCTGCCTCAAAGGAACAAGGTGGAGAGCAACAGGGGACACCCAATCCCTCTGCTGGCCTCCAAAAGCAGGCACAGCTGTTTGCGCCCACACGTACATACACACCCACCTCACACACACATACGCGGAATAAATAATAATAATTAGCCGTGCATACGATAAAATGGAAAACCCAGTTGGCTAAGGAGACAAAAACATCCTTATAATCTACAAGGCGAGGAAAGGTAGACTGGCCATGATCAAATAAATGCAGCTTAGATGAATTAAGGATAGAATGGTGGATGACTATGTTTTTATGTTTACCTTACTTTCTTCAAATAAATGAGTTGACATGACAATGAGTATGTCTGTGTAAAGGTCATCTTCTTGCTTTTAAGACTGAAAGTAAACACAGACAAGACATGAACATATACTGAGAAGACACAGTAGAGACTTGAAGCTGACCTTGGCGATTCTACCTGTGGGGGCCTTACCTGCCAGAGTCATGGATCACTCTCCAGGGCCTCTTCCCAAACCACGGCTCCAGGATTCCATTATTTTAACATTGCCCTTTCCTGTCTCCTGCTCCTCCTTGGTTGATGCCACTGGAAATACCTTCTGGCCAGACACCCTAGGAAGATGTTTGCAGCGGTGTGTGGTGGGAAATGCAACTGGAGTGACTTAAGACACTGAAAAGTTTCCTCGGTGCATACCCCCACGCGAAGGGCTGAAGAAATGCGCTCCCAGAGCCAATAATTCAGACTGTCTCCTTGTTCTTCTGTGTGGGTCAACATCATGCTAAGCTGATCCCTCCACACACGTACAGACCAAATGGGTACAATACCACGATCCACACTGCATAAGGAAGCCTTATGTGTGCTGAGCTGATTTCTCCTCACACGTATGGATCGAATGGGTACAATACCATGATCCACGCTGCATAAATGAGCCTTATTTGTGCACTGCAGCATCAGATGTCTTTCTCAAGGGCTCAAGAAAGAGTCTGTTATTGAAACCGGAACCCACAAATTTGGCTAGACGGTCTGGCAGCAAGCTCCAGGGCTAGGCTCATTTCTGTCACCACCCACTCACCCACTGCCGAGATGATTAGTGGACATAGCTGGGCCTGGACTTTATGGATTTGGGGATTGAAGCTCAGATCTCCATGTGTGAATGGTGGGCACTATATCCACCGAGTCATGTCTCCAGCCCCAGAACTACTCTTCCCTGATCTGAACCATTCCACACTCTTCCCCTCACTTACGTTGTTGATGATGGACTTGACCTTTCAAACCCACCTTTCACCAGTCACAACAGCAATTACTTTTAAAAGCAAGTTAAATCATGTCACTCACCTACTCAGAGCATTCCCGTGACTTCCTCTGGCCCTCGGGACTCTTTGGTGGCACTCAGGAGCAGGGCCTTCCAGAGTTGGCCATGCCTGGCTCTCCATGTGATCATTTCTGATCACATCCATTCTACACCCTCTATCCCAGCCTGCTCACAGATGGGTCCTTGAAGCTGCCGGACTAAGGCCCAGAGCTGCATCTTTGTGCAATTCCTTCTGGTTCTGATTTTCTCATCTTTCATGATGAGGAAATCTTGGTTCTGCTTTAAGATCAAGATCCCCTAACTCAGCCCACCCTCAACAGAGATGACCAATCCCACATCTGTGTCACTTCTAGACCCAGAGGAGCCTTAAAATTGAGGCAAGCCACAGTTCTCTGTCCACCTCTCGTTCCGGTTTTATTTCGGCTCGTGCTCGTCACGGACAAAACATTAATGAGTGGGGAGGGGAATCAAATAAGGAGAGGAGCTTTAACAAGGAGAGAGATTCATCCTTCCTCAAATAATGGGAAGTAGTTTCAGACAATACAGCCCTCATGAACGCCTTGCTAAGAGTCATGTGCCACGTGGCCTCTATGCGGGTACTTGGCTTCATTTGTTTAAGGGGTTGAATAAAAAGATTATAGTGATCAGTCACGGTGATTTCAATGGGACTGAATTGCTAGGGAGGCTGGGAGCACGCTCAGCACAGAGGAGACGAGGGGATAAATGGATTAAGTGAAGTACGCGAGGTTCACAGGCTCCAGGGTGAAGTCGGCCCCTCAGAGCCCCGTAACTTGCGGAGCTACTTCCGGAGATGGTCCCGCCTCTGCATGCTCTGAGCTGAGGAGGAAGGAGAGACCATCCACTCCTGCTCTCCTGCTCGACTTCAAAACTCACGCCAACTGCTCGCTCCTTAGGAATTATCAGGCTGAGCCCTCAGCACAAGACGTCACCACACATTGGAGCCAGGTCACTCACCAGGCTCCTCTCTGCAGAAGCAACCTCTGTGGCCACCACCCCTCTGAGGAAGCTCTTCAAAACCTCTTCATCTGAGACCATTGCATGTCTGTACTACACCCATGCAATAGTGAACGTGGCTGAGGCTGGGGAGTGCTTCTCAGGCCTCTATCAAGGGAAAGGGCCTGTAGGCGGTCATCCACTTACCCCTGTCTTACAACCGGTAAAGGTTCTATTTTCTATGAGCATTGGGGTCTGGCAACACCCACCTCACAGACAAGGGAACTGAGAACCAAGTGAGGAAGATGAACCATAATACCATCCATGTCAGACACGCACCTGAGCCATGAGAGACTTGGGGTAACAGTCCTCCCATCCCTAGATCACTGTCTAGGACCACTTGTTGCGAGATCCTTGCAGAGGTCGGGGAGGGGTGTGTTCTTTCTGGTTTGGAAGAGACCCAGTGGGTAATCAATCTGCCATTCTACTGGTCACACTGCAAGGGGAGGCCCCCAAGGATGTAGGCAGGCATCCCACATCTCCTACAACACTATCACTAAGGAAGCTCTGTAGGCAACATGGGGGCAATACATCCCTCCTCTCTCAACCTCAAGGTTTCCGCCTGTAAAACGGCAGGACTGTCTCCCCCTCAGAGCCAGTTACCTTGATGATTTTGCAGAGAAATGTTTGCCAGAGCCTCAGGCAGGATCCCGGCCATGAAGAATGGCAGTTCCCTTTCTCCCTCTCATCTCCCCTCAACTCCAGTCTCCCTCCCGACATGAAGGGAAATAATGGCGGCTCGCCTGCCCTTTGACAGCACACATTCTGGTTTATGGCATTGTACTCCAGCTACAGAGCGCCTCTTCCCTGTAATACACTCAGCAACGTCTGATAATGGCCCTCAGAATATTCCTTTCTGGGTAGAGAAGTGGAGGTACTTTGAGTGTAAGGGAGACAATTCATGGCCCCGAGGCATGTTTAACTCTGCAGCTGTGGTTTATTGCACCCAGGTCAAAGCCTCCTTGGTCAAGAAGGCTTCAGTCCTAATCTGATTCCACTCAGCTATGCTGTGCTTATTGCTGGACCACTAGCAGCAGATCTATAGAGGAGCTATCCCCCGACTTCCCTCCCCTGCACAAAAAATCCCATCCCTGATCCCCTGCAGGAAGCAGGCCTGCCCGGTGCAACCTGCCAGCCAGCCCAGCAGTGCCGCCCCAGCCCAGAGACAAGTGCCTATGTGTAAGCAAGAAGCCCCCAGAATTTCAACGAGCTGGGAGGTCCCCCATGCCAGGAATCCCCCACAAGGGCCATTTGTTTGGTGTCCTGGGAAAGCAGTACAGCAACTGAGTCCTCACAGAGGTAGCCAGCATGGATCTGAGAGAAGGTGACCACGCTGAGGCTGGCCAGACTCCGTTACCAACACATGGTGAGGCCTGATGATTATAGCTGCTATGTGTAGCGTGAATCGTGGACGCAGAAGCAACACTCTGTCACACACAGAGGCATAAGAAAAACAGGAAATCAGACAGGTTCTGTCTAGGACAGAGTTGAGCATCTCACACACAGAATCCTATTGATTACTCTGAGTAGACCAGCACAAGCCTGCTAGTCCCACTTTGCTGTAAATGAACCGAAGCTCAAAGGACATCAACAACCTGACTGTAACATAAATCCAACGTACGGGTAAGCCCACACTAGCCACCCATCAAGGCCAGCTCATGAGAACAAGGTTTTAGGGGAGGGCCTAATGTTCCCTTCTACAGGTTTAATGCAATCTAAAATACACCATGTTCAGACGCCGCAACAGTGGTTACTTCAGGTTATAAGGAGAGGTAGCACCTAGGCAGGGCTTTACAGATCTTTAAGACCCTGATCCGGGGCCAGCGAGATGGCTCAGTGGGTAAAGGCGATTACCACCAAGGTCGAGGACCAGAGTTTGGTTCCCCAGAACCCATCTGGGAGAAGGAGAGGAATGACTCACACAACTGTCCTCTAACTTCCACACACAAGTTTGGCACACACATTACACAGGCACAACTAAACAATTAAATAGAATCTTTTTTTTTTTACTTTTAAAACAGCTGTGCTCTTCTGCTCCCCAGCCTTAGCATGAGGTTTATGAGAAGGTCGCTGTAGACAATCCACAGAGAAGGACAGTTGACTCATTTGCTCTTCTTCCTCCTTTCTTCCTCCTCCCTTCCCCCTGTTCCTTCTCTATCTCTTCCTCCGCATACACCTCCATCTTCCAGGACAAGACCTCACTGTACAGCCCAAGTTTGTCTCACACCCTCAGTCACCCAGCCTCATGCCCCCAAAGGCTGGGATTACAGGCATGTACCATCACACCAGAACCGTTTACTGCTGTGTATACTACCACCAACGGACAGATCCGAAAACCATCGGCCTCTGGCCAGCTTCCCACTTTACAAAATTGTATTGAATTACAACCAAGTCCCTTTGTTTACACTTTTTTCCTGTGGCTACTAATCTGACCCTTTATGGGAAATTTTTGCTGAGTCCTGAGACACTCTGTTCACAGAACACAAAGCTTGACAAATCTGTCTTTCTAGTTACATTCTCCCTAGCTAAACTTGCAAATGAGTTTGCAGACTTTAAGGACACATCAAGTGACATGAAAGAGGAAGAGCATTGGATTCATTAGATAATTTCCAAGTTAGAGATGGGGGAGATGACTCAGTCGATAAAGTGCTGGCCATGAGAGCACAAAGACCCAAGCTTGAGCCCAGAACACACACAACAATTCTGGGCCGAGAGAGATGCCTTCATTAGGAAACTGCCTGCCATACAAGCACAAGGACCCTGAATTGGAATCCTCAAAACCTACATACTAGTCAGACATGGCAGTCCATGTACATCAGTGTTGGGACAGCAGAGACAGGTCACTACAGCTCTTGGACCAGACAGCCTAGCCAAATGGTGAGCTCCTGGATCCATGAGAAACCCTGCCTCAGAAATTAACATGGAGGGAAACTGAGGAAGACTCCTGACATCTATCTCTGGCCACACTTGCATGCATGCATGCACACACACAAATGCAATTACACACTCACACAGGCATACACACGTGCTACCTAAACACAAAGACAACACACAAAAGAACTGTAAGTTAGCTTCTAAAAGCACACGGGCCACTGAGAAGATTAGCAGGGAAGTCAGAGAGAGAATTAAGACCAAAGAGAATGACAGGTATTTCAGAAATCACCCACTGTGGCTCCGTGCACGATTACTGAGATTGATCCCGAGTCTTCTGGATGCTTTTGCAAAACTGCACCACAGGCAGCACAAACCAAATGTTCATGGTGTCAGGACACTATGCCAAGCTTCCACACTCCCTACACTATGCCCAGAGATCCTCAACCCTGCGTGCAACCAAAAGCTGGCTGCTCTTGATAAAAAGCACCTTTACCCCATTTTTCCTGCAAAAAGGCAACTCATTTTTTGCTCTGATGGACACAAAATCCCCTCAGGAGCCTGCCCCTTGCCAACTGCCATGTGGCACTGCCCACTCCCATCTGGGCGGCTGGCACAGACCCCAGCAAGCTGAGCAGGAGGCCCCAGGAGGGTCCTCAGATCACGGCTCCATCACAATGACCTACTTGGGATTAGAACAACATTTTAAAGTGTAACTATGCTTTATGGGTCATAAATATTGCACAGATGTTTCTTATTTACACAGACGTGGTAGGTTATTACGGCCACATTACCATGCTAATATGGTGACTCCTACTTGGGAGACTAGAGTGCAGCAAGCTGGGAGATGTAATTAAATAATCATGCTATACATGGGGTGGGGGCGGGGTTGATACAACCAGACAAAACAGAAACACACACTGAGACTTATTTTTGCTGCATAAAGGACACTTGGTGTCACGAGTTGAAACTTTCATAAGACATCATTTGTGGGCATGAGAGGGCAATGACTTAGCTCATGGTGATAATGGCAACAGCTGACATTGGACACATGTTATATGACCCATATAGGTATCGACTCTCTTAATCCCATATCAGTTTTATGAGGTGGCTCTTGTCATTAGACCCTTTGGACATATAAGAAAATCAAGGCATGAGCCAGAAATCTATAGGTGACAGAGCCAACACCTGAGTCCAGATCACCTGTTCTCTTCCTAACCATTATACATGAGCAGAAGACTTAGAGCAGCCCTGGGCATCTGCAGGAGTGAATGGTGTTTTGAGCTCTCCCAGCCTGGGTCACTGAAGTGCACATCAAGCAATGCCCCAAAGCTACCTCAGCCATCCCTGGAAAGTGCGACCTTGCCTCTCTGCATGGGCAGATGGGCATGGGCCGTCTCCATGGTTCCTCACTCCAGAAGCAGCGAGGATATAAGTCTTGGGATTCTAGACGGGTACTGCCATGTTCTACCCTCCTCCCCTCCCACCACTGGAGGTTAGTCTGTATGGTTCCTATCACATCAAAGGGCTTAGCTTTCTATGATGGCCATTGGATACCAGCTCAGTCCAGGCAGCAATACTTCCCCTTCCTTAAGCACAGCCAAGTGTCCGGGCTGCTAGAAACATGCCTGACTAGAGGCAAATGCAGTATGCCTGCCCCACCCAGCACCAACCACTAAGGCAAAACCCTTGAAGCAGCAACTTAAATCTGTCATCTCTGCATGGTGACAGTCAGGCACTTCCCAGACAGCGATCAAAAAAATGAATTTTATTCGTCTATCTTATTTTCAAGTGGGATAAGCAAGCCAGTAAGGAAAGAAAGGCATTGAGGGAAGAGATGCTACTAACCAAAGAACATCACAAGAAAATGGGAACGGCAAACAAAGGAGAAATATCTAGACAGAGATGACGAAGGCTGAGAAGGGAAGCCTGAAGAGAAGGCTCTGCGGAGATGGGTCTACTGGTCCTGCTCCACGGAGGAGCTGCGTTTGGTTCCCAGTGCCCAAGATAAGCAGCTCACACCCTTCTATAATTGGTTCCAGTGGACCTGACACCCTCTTCTGGCCTCTGTCGGTACCTGCACACATGGCATATAATCACACAGACAGACAGACCACACACACACACACATACATACAAATAAAAGTAATACTATATCTAAAATGAAGACCAGACAGAAGACAGAGTGAAAGCCCTGAGGTAGTCACAGGCTGTCCTGAGAGAGAAAGACGCCCACTGGTGTAAGAGCAGGGCCTTGCCACCCTTTTTAGGACGGGCTACGGTCACTTTTAACCTTTGCAGGCTGCTTGGTTTTCACTGTGGATCTCAGTTACACCATCCAACACGAAAGCAGCCACAGATGCTGCAGAAGCAAATGGCAGTGAGCTGTAATGCTCCCCTGCGTGTTTTTTTTACAGACATTGATATTCAAAGTTCATATAATCTCCATAACCCCTGAAGATAGAAACACTATTCTTCATTCCCGTGTAATACAGAAGCAGACAACAAGCCAGACGGGGCCCCTGGGATGCAGTCTGCTATTCCCTGGGTTAAACCCAATCAAATGAGCGAATGGCAGAAGTGGGGTGGGGGGACATTACCAGGAACTAGATCGAACAGGCAGAAGGCCGTAGTTGGGCCGAGACCTTTGTATGGGAGTGCAGAGCAGAATGACTTATGCTTTCAAAAATCCTTTGCCAGTGGCGTGGCAGTTCTGACGCTGTCATCAGCTTCCATCAAATGTGTCAACAGGGAGCAGGACAGTGCCCCCTTGATTAAGGAGTCTGGAGCAAGCCACCCCCTGTCACAAGCTCTATGGCTCTGCTGATTTCTCTGCCTTTGACTCGCTGAAGGTTTTCATGTTTCCCCCATGTTGCTTCTCCAGCCCTGATTTTAAGATTTCGCACTTCCCACCATCGCTAAACTTGGCCTTCGGAGAATGAAGTTGGAAGATACGTTTCCAGCATTTCGTGTGTGTCCTTTCATTTCGCTCCCCTCACAACTGAAGCGTCTGAGCAGTAACCAATTCCAGCTACGCAGTCAACACTTTCCGGGCATCGGGCAGCCTCCATCTTTGCCCCATACGATCACCAAGCGTACCTGCATTTTCATATTTCCATTTCCCCCTCATTTCTACCGTCTAAGAGAAAACTGAAAGAATTCCAATCACCGCTGTGCAGACAAAGGTGGTAGGAGAGGAAAAAAACTGGCCTTGTAGTTGGCAGGCGGCTGAGTACAATGGCTTCAATTGGTTTTGCAAAGTCCAAATTCAGTGCTGTGGGGGAGACGTGAATGAATAATGGCAAAAAGCACAGCTCTCGCCAATCCTGCCCCAGATGAGAGAAAGGAGACTCAGCTCTTAGCTAACCCTTCCCTACTTTGTCTCCAGTCCCCTGAATTCCAACATCCACCCTGGAACCTAGGCTGACCTTTCTACCTGCTTATGCTACACCTTGATATCTTGATATTCAGCCTAGACTGTTGGTCCAGTCCCGCTTAACCCCCTCCCCAGCAGACCGGAAGTTGCCACCGTGTCAGTGAACCCAACAAAACCTTCACTCTCAGTACCTGTAGACATCTTTAGAATCCAACCATTTTGAACCCTTCTGAGACTGGCGGAGATTCAAGCTTGTTTCCGAATCTCGAGTCCTTTCTCTGTTCTGAGAAACAGCAACTACTCCTGGGATAGAGCGATACTCAGAGAAAGTCACATATTTCAAGGCCTTCATACGATACCTAAGTAACTTCAGAAAGTATATCAGGATACTCTGCTCCCCTCCTTCAGTCTTCCTGTTAAACTTCAACTTTTCTTGTACCTAAAGATGCAAAACCTTTGGTAGCCAGGGTCTAAAGTATGCTAAGGGACATCTGGAAATGTGAGTCTACAGAACGAAGGCTCTAGGAAGATCCCAATGATTAATTACCCCACATCACTCAGAATATGTTTATTACCCTTACCTTCTGCGTGGGATGTACTAAGAGCTAGCCTCTAACAAGTGGACATGGTCAGAGGGATGCATTTTCTGTTACTTCTGGGTGGGAGTTTAAAGTCAGGCACTAGGTTGGAGAGATCCCTGTGGCAAGGAACTGAAGGCGTCTTCTAGCTAACAACCCCAAGGAGTTAAGGGTCTCAAGCCAGAAGCCTGCCAAAAAAAATGGTGTAGCCATCAACACCCTGAACACAAAACCAGATCCTTCACCACAGCACATCAGATGTGCTCATAGCACAGGCTGACACCTTGAACAAAGCAAAAGATGCCGGTAAGTTATTCTCAGATCACTGGCTCCCAGGATTGGGAGATGATAAATGAGTATTAAGTGACTGATTTGGTAGACTTTGCTATGCAGGGAAAGCTAATGAATACAGAGTTGAAACTGTCATTTCAATTTCGATTTCTCAAATCATCTGATCTAGAAGTCATGATGTCAACTGTCTACACACCTCTTACTTCACCGCCTTAATAGTGCACACATTTAGAAGGCTGGGGAGGCAGTTCAGCTGACAAGAGGTCTTGTCTGGCATTCATAAAGCCTTCAATCCCTAGCACCACAGAAAACAGTGTGGCAGCTCAAATCTATAATCTCAGCAGTCAGGAATGCAGGCAGATGTTCCAGAAGTTCAAGGTCATTCTCAGTTATATAGGAAGTTGGAGGTCTACGTGAGACCTTGCAAAAGAGAGAGAGAGATTATTTGCTGTGTATGATGGGGCTGTTGTACATATCAACCTACAGCACACACAAGACCTGCCCAAGATCAAGCCAGTCAAACTCCCAGCATAGGCAGAAGCTCATGATCTCCCTCCCCTAGCTGAGAAGCTAGTAGAGACCTATGGCTGCTGGCAGAGGAGGGGATACAGCTACGTGAAGGATGCCCATGCTCCAGCAGATGGTCCTACATCCCTACCACCCACACCATACAGGTAGCATTGAGTGTATTTGCTGGATTAGAGAAAGGGAGGGAGAGAGGGACAGAGAGATAAATAAAGACAGGGACAGACAGGGAGACAGAGAGGCAGAGAGAATATGAAGTTGGGAGGGAAAGATAGTTTGGGAGATGAGAGAAATCAGAGAGGGAATGGGGAATGGATTATATGGATGTATAAAATTCTCAATAAAATTTTTGCACATTTGAAATATATTGGAGGCTGATTTCATAAAAAAAAAAACCCTCTACATTAACCTAATCTGTAGCCCTTTCTTGTTAAACACATCGCCTGCTAAGTCTCTCCCTTTGATGCAAATGACAAAGAGAAACATCAAACTGCTTTAGACTTCTCTAAGTTGGGAGGCAGAGGTCATGGCAGAACCTGGCCTGGTTTGCACCACAACCAGGCTGCAGTTAAGAAGTTCCACACCACGACTTCCCCAGACCATTTGAATCGCGGTGACAATCAAGAGACAGAACGTGTCCTCTCACAGTCACTGCCTCATTGTTGGCTGTCCAAACATCAGGGATTGCTTATATGCATTTCCCGTGGGGAATAAAGATTCTTTTGAACTAAGACCCTAGGCTGCAAACTTGCTCCTCGATGCATTAGTTCAAGTTAAATTTTTAAAAGTCAGAAGAAGGAGAGAGGGAGCTTTGTTGTCCACGGAAATGGATACAGCCAAGCCCAGTGAGCATGGTCGTGTGCTGGATGCCATCCAGATTCCCTGCTCTCTCCCTCTGACTTACAATCCTTTGTGCACCGTCTCCTCTTGCTCCTCGCTCAGCTGCTATGCCTCCATTCAAGCTACTCCCATGAAAACTTGACTCAATGACAACAGAACTATACAGAGAGCTGCAGTTTATCCCTTAAATCACTTATGCCTCCAAACACTTGGATCCAAGGTCTTGAGTTCGAAGACATTATGCCAAACACCAGACAACCTGACTAGGAAAGCCACAAAAAAGAATCTGCATGCTTTGCTGCCCTGTCCCATGACATAAGGGGGCCACAGTGGGCACCCCAGGAACAGAGTCTGAACAGCAGGTTGAGAGTCTTCCCAACCCTCAACTCCCACAGGGCCTTGGGTTGGTCCTGTCACCGAAGACTTGCCAGCCATTAAGAAGAGCAAGGGTCTGCATGGGATGAAGTGCCTTAAAGTGAAGCATTACAAAAGAGAATTATGGGAGTCTGTCAAAATAATCCAGTCACCTCTTATAAGTCAAGCTTAGGAAACATGAGTTAGTGTATTAAAAGCTCACACCTATCGCTCCCCCCACCCCCACCCCGCACCAAGGTCATGACTGCCAGGATCTCCGCAAAGCAATAAGGTGTGGTCTCGGGGGCATCCCTACCCTCAGAGCCAGCAGCTCAGACCATAAAGTTTATTGTAACTTCACTACTGTGTCTTTTGGTTTTCCTTCCTCCTCTCTGACAGACTGTTGCTCCTTCTGTTTACCTCCCCAGAAAACCCACTTCCCTGAAACAGCACGTCGCCCCTTCTTTTAAACCCTCTGAGCTCAGGGGTTCAGATAAAAATGTGTTAAAAGTTTTTATAAAACTTTAGCCACTGGAGGAGAGTCTAGGGCAGAAAAGACAAGAGGTGTCCTTGTGTACTCAGCATCACTTTGGCTACTTCCTAGGTTCTGCGTGGTGCAAAAGAAGGCAAGACTCAGAGCAGGACTCGAGAAAATAAAAAAGGAGTTTTGGAGGGGTAACTGGTTATTTTACCATTCCCAGATAGGATCAAGCCTGGTAGCTGCCAATACAGGCACATATCTGTGCGTCAACAGACAGCAGTGAGACACGGCCATGTGTGTACACCAGAGGAAATTCACACTTAGCATGACCATAATTTTTACACTATCTTTACATTATGCTCACAATCATCCAATGAGATAAGCACAATTATCCTCATTTTCTGACGAAGAAATGAGGAGCTCAGAAAAAAAGGATAAATTATTTTTCCCCAGGACACGCAAAGAGAAAGGAGGATGATAAGAATTCCAGTCCAGATGGGGATTAAAATGTCTCCAGGGATTGTGGGGGTCTAACAAGTTTTCCTAACAAAGAAGAGTGAACTCAGATCTGTGCATGACATTGAGATTTATCATATAACTTATGCATTAATTACCAGTTCTCTATAAGACAATATAACCACCATAGCTACTACCCCATGCCAACTATTCAATGCTTCATCCAAGACCTCACAAGTCCCCTGCCAGCTGATAGAATCACTGACAGACACAAGGTAAACCAAGGCTCAGAAAGGCAGAGTAACTTGCCGGAGATCATACGGACTTAGTTCTGCTCTCTCTGGCTCCACTGTCATTTCCTTTCCAACATGCTGGGTGACCTCAGATAAAATATATTTAAGGTCAAACTATTCCTTTACGATGCACTCGATCTTTACAATCCAGAAGACTCTTTTGAATCTTGCACAATGTTGAAATGAAAAGGACACTGGCCTGCAAGTGGATGTAAGCTAGGCTGAAGCCCAGGTGTGGCCAGTGAACAGTCGTCTGGGAGAGTAGTCCGCATAACCTCGGGAATACCGGGTACGCTTCCATAGAGTGGCGAAAGCTCAGGGGGATTCCCTGGAGACTAAGTGTCACTGGGTGACACAGACACATTGTGCCCTGTTTTCTGGTACATGCTGGGATACTTGAGACATTCTTTCTATAAATCAATTATCATTTTTTTTTCAAAAAATGGAAACACTGCTGAGGATGTTTTATTGGTGGCTGTAAGTTAAATCGACTATTACTATAAAAGACAGAACACATGGTCTTCAATTCGAGTCTGAAATCATGACTTATTCACCACAGTAAGCTCACACTACGTATAGAAATTGTGGACAGAACAAGAAATCAGCAGTGGATAAGACAAAAAAGCTCAACCCTCTTGGTGCATGAATTCTAGTAGAAATAATTACAAAAACCAACACCAAGATACATAAGCCAATTATTTCCAAAGTGTTATGACTAAAGACAACAAAGCTCCCTGGATCAACTGACTTGGGAGTACAACACACTTACATACCAAGCGGCACCTGAATGGCCACAGGGTCCCCATGGTGAATGACGTACCTATCTTTGCTTTCTAGGCCACCGGCTTTCACACTTCCGTATCATCAAAGTCACTTTGAAGAGGGGAAGTCATTGAAACACAAGTTGCTGAACTCTAGCCTACAGACTTTAATTCAATAATTCTGTGGTGCATCCCAAAAGTCCGAATCTCTGGACTTTTGGGATGCACCTTGCAAAGGTGACACTGCTCTCTAGGGACCACACATGGAGGAAGACTTCCGTTGAGAAACACTACCATGCCAAGAAAGGCACAGTGAGACTGGAGAGGGACAGGACAAACAACCCAGCCGACTCCTCTTGCCAGACAAGCTCCTATCAGCTCTCCCACCCCTTCTAAGAACACAGGAACCATATCAGACCTCCGTACTTCGACCAGAGGGCCAAGGAACGGGTCACTCATGCAGCCTCCTGAACCTCAGGGCTCCAGGAGGCCAGCTCCTTGTTGGCCCATTACAAGTTAAAGCTGATGATGGTGCCCCAGTGCTCTGAGGCCCCCAGGTACCTCAGCATCCCTTGTAGCATCCCATAACCTCAACCTTACCCCTATGAATCACCTCTTTGACAGTCTCTTCAGACACTGATATTAAAATTTGTTTTCCTTTAGTAGCAAATTTTTCAGAAATGAACAGAAAGCTATTCTAAGTGCAAGTCAAATGCCTGATAATCATTTTTACTCACAGAAATATGACTTTCAAATGCAATTTTCAGATATTACATAGCATGTGCCCGGGTGGTCACTCTAAACAGAGTATGGGGCTTTCAAACAGGCCTTAGAGTAGCTGGCTCACCATGTATACTCAAAATTGCTGATTTTTATAGACAATTAAGGTCTCATGCCTGGGGAAATACCTCTATCCTAGACAAATGGTGCAGTGGTTTGAACAAGCATGGCTCCCATAGGCTCATATATTTAAATGCTTGGTCCTCAGTGGGACTGTTTGGCAAGGAAGAGGAGGTGTGGCCTTGAAGGAGGTGTGTCACTGAGGGTGGGCTTTGAGGTTTCAAAAGACCATGCCATTCCTGGGTAACTCTCTCCACTGTAGTAATATGGGCGGAGGGGCTGCGTCCCCAACACCCCAGCCGCCTGCTCGGCTAGCTTTTGCCCCGAAATAATTACACACAAACTGTATTCATTTAAACACTGCTTTGGCCCATTTCTATCTAGCCTCTTCTAGGCTAATTCTCACATATTAATTTAGCCCATTTCTAATCATCTGTGTAGCGCCCCTAGGTGCGCTTACTGGGAAGATTCTAGCCTATGTCCATCCTGGGTCAGAGCTTCATTGCTTGCGTCTGCCTGGGAGCTGAGAGCATGGTGTCTCTCTGAAGGCGTCTGCTCCCGAGAGGAGAGCTGTCGAGTCTGACCTCACTTTCTCTTCCTCCCAGCGTTCTGTTCTGTTTACTCCTCCCACCTATCTCCTAACCAATGAGAGCCAAGCAGTTTCTTTTTATTTAACCAATGACCTTCCTCCATCACTCCACTTTCAACTTGTGGCTAAGATACAAGCTCTCGGCTACTGCTACAGCCTCCTGCCTGCTTGCCTGCTGGCCTCTCTCTTCCACAATGGCCATGGATTCGCCATCAAAACTGCGAGCCCCAGATGGAAATGCTTTAGTATAAGTCGCTGGTCATGGTGTTTTGTCACAGGAAATGAACAGTAACTAAGACAAATGAAAACAACTGGCCAACCTAGTTCTTCTTGTGCTTTCTTGCGGGAACAGGGCTCTGCTGAGCTCCCAAAATCCATAAAACCACCAAGAATGGACAGAAATGTCTGCATGCTTTCCATGAGCCTGGCCCTCCCCTGAGCTCTCTGCCTGTGTCGCCTCAGGGATCTGTCACCACCACCACTGACAGCTCATCACCATTAGCCTCATTTCACAGATGACCAGAGGGAGGCATTCTGAGGGCTCAAAGTGTTCAAGGTCATAGTGTATGATTGAGACAACCGTGGAGCCCAAAGTCAGAGCTCTGAGCTGAGCCTGCTCCTTACACACCTGTGTGTGTTTCTTCTTAGAACAGAAGCGCCATCTGCATCTGACCCAATTCCACAAGGAAGACTTGTCCTGGAACCAAAAGGCATATTAGGGATGATGCTTTAACCTGTGGTCACAGGGCTGAAACTGAGAAAGGATCCTGTCCTTTATTGCTAGTCTCACTGTGCAAGAGTCAACAAGGTAGAGAAGAGATTAGGCATCTTTAGAAAGTCAAAGATAAAATTCTGTGGGACCGCTCTTCTCAGAATTAGAGACTTTAACAGAAAAAAGAAGCCACAACATTCAACAGTAGACACATCCATGAACTCAAAAGCAACCCCACCTGATGGTGTGAGCATCAGCTTCGCCCTCAGTGAATTGTAAGAGCAATCTCCTGTTCAAGAAAAACACATTTTTTTCTAGACTGTGTGATTTTTCTGGAGCCACAGAGAAGCAAAGGGCACAACCTGAGGTTTGGGGGCACAGCTGCCCTGAGCTGCAAGGCTTCTTGCACAAACAGCATCCTCTCTCCCATACTTCTTGTTGCCATAAGAATAGTCTAGCATTCAGTACAGTACCACTCTAGGTTAGGAACCTAAACTCTTGCATGAACGGATTCACAGCCAAATCCTTGAATCTTCACAAAATCAAATTTATTATGTAATATATGGGAATACCACGTCTTCCTGGTGGGATTATAAAATGTAAATGGCATCCTAAAATTCTCCCCAAAAATATTCCCGTGGAAGTTTCCAAAGGCAGGCTTTCCATCCAGGCTTAGTATCAATGACTATGCTCTTCAATTTGGATCATAAATGTGCCCACATCCTAAGACTGTTAAGGAGACGAGGTGAGTGACAATTACTACAGCCCTTGACAACTGCCTGGCTCATCTGAAGCACCTGAAGGATGCAAGAGTGTCATCGCTTCCTATTTGGCAGTCATGTCCCCTCATGCATTTATTCCCGGGAGGTTCGCTTTGAATCCTTCCCGCTCTGAGACACACCCCAGTGCACCTGTGTTTTTCATAACTTTTGCGTCGGGTCCCTATTATTATCCCTCTGTCATCCATCATTCCACCAAGCCGTCTGGCATCTTGTGTTTTCAACTTTCCATTCCGACAGCAACCAACTGCTCTTCTCTTCTGCATACTTTGAGTGGTTGGAAACCGTCCTTCCAAGAGACTCTGCGCCCCTCCTGTCACATGCTAATGTCGCCTGTTCTGACGAAGCTGCAGCTACAAATGAGCAATCCTGGAAACATTCTGTTCCATGTCCTGGTCCTAGAGATTCCATAACTCGTTCTCTTTCAGGGAAAAATGGATGGTATCAAAGAACTAAATAGTTCAATAGAAAAAAAGATAGTTTTTGAAATATACTTCCATCAAAGACTTTAAGTGATTTTATTTTCATGACAAAGTTTTTTCTAAGTACATGGAATTCGAGGGGTTCGGGTGATGCCTCTGCAGTTAAGAGAACTACTGATCATCCAGAGGACCCGGGCTGGGTCCCAGCACCCACATGGAGGCTCCCAACCATTTGTGGCTCTAGTTTCAGGGGAGTCAACAGCTTCTTTTCATCTTCACAGCACAGCACAAAAGGGGTGCACAGACATGCATACAAGCAGAAATATTCACACAGAGAGAAAATAAAATTTTAAAGGAAATTTAAACATGGAAGTTAAGCCAGACATAGTAGCTCACATTTTTAATTTCAACAACTGGGAGGCAGAGGCGGGAGGATTACAAGTGCAAGACCAACAGGGGACTGCATAATGAGTTCTAGGTTTGTCTAAGGTACAAAATGGAATCCTTTCTCCAAAATAAGTCATAAAAACCTAGAAGGGCGCCAGAGTGATGGTTCAATTGGTAAGGTACTTGCTACACAAGCATGAAGACTGGAGTTTGGATCCTTAGCACCTACCTTAAGAGAATAAATCCAGGTGCAATGGTGTGTATCTGTAGCCCCAACATTGAGGGGCCTGGGATAGAGATGGGCAGATCCCTGGAGCTTCCTGTTCAGTCAGTCTAGCCAGATCTCTACAGTACAGGTTGAAGGAGAGATACTGGTCAATAAATAAGGTGGAGAGCAACTTGGGAAGAAATTCAACATTGACCTGTAGCCTACACACACACACACACACACACACACACACACACACGCATACATACACTAGCCTCCACATGTGTGTGTCCAAGAATATACACACACTACCCTCCACGTGTGTGTCTACATACATTCATATACATACACACATTCACTTACACACACATACATTCACTTACACACACACATGTATGCACTAGCCTCCACATGTGTGTGTCCAAGAATATACACACACTACCCTCCACGTGTGTGTCTACATACACACATATACATACACACATGTACTTACACACACACACGCATGCATGCACTAACCTCCACATGTGTGTGTCAAAATACATATACACTACCCTCCACATATGTGTGTCCACATACACACATATACATGCATACATGCACTTACACACACACAAGAGAGAGGGAGAACAAAAAGAAACAAACATAGAAGTCACCAGGTAATTAACAGATGCAAAAGCTGCCCAGCTTTACAGCACCCTCAAACACCAAGGAGACTGAGTCAAAAAGCCTTATTAGGACCCATATGATCCCAGAGCCAACACTGTCCCATCTGCTATGTCTAAACAGTGATGACATCTGTTCCACGAAGGTCCTGAGAGAGAAGTGGGTATAGAGAGAGGACAGCTGTTGCACCTCATAAGCTCCCCACAGACCACCATGAACTCACACTCAACTGTCTCCATGTACCTACAACAGAATCTACGTCTCTCCTGAGCTGATGCGGCAATACTGGAACACACTCCCCCTGCCTCCCGGGAAATCATCATTACAACCCTAAAATGAGGCTTTCTACATAGGAAACAAAATCCAAATTGATTTCTGAAAAGATGACGGGAGAAAACAGTAAATGTATTCTAAACCCTTATCAACTGTCGTTACTAACAGATCTTAAAACCCACAGGCATCATTTAAGATTCATTTTTATTCCTGAGTCAGTGTATATGACGGGGTGTTAGCATGCGCACGTGCATGCAGTGCCTGTGCAGGCCAGAAGAGGGCATCAGATACCCTGGAACTGGAGTTACAGAAGGTTGTGAGCTGCCTGGAGAGGGTTTGGGGGAAACAAAATGGGATCCCCTGCAAGAGCAGCAAATCCACTTGCCCACAGAACCATCTCTCCAGTCAGCCACTCCCCAGTATTACCTCTTACGAGGCTAATTTCAGTCCTGAGCTACTATAAAGAAAAGTGTAATTAACACCTATCTTCTTCCCTACCAAAAATTATCAACTTGTTTTTAACAAATCTATTTTGAATACATTTCCCTTTTCAGAAAGAAATAATACTACAGAAATCCAAAATGCCCTTAGCCAGTATCCTACTTCCATTTCTTCCCTGTCTCTTCTAAGAGATAAAGCCATCTAGCTGCTTCTAGTACTTAAATTATTTTAACACACATCAATAATTACTACTTATCTTATTGTTTCACCCATAAGATCAGCTCTGTTTTCTGCCCATAGGGGAGGATGCGGCCTTGTAGATGCTGAGTTTGGTCCATAAACAAGAAGAGCCTATTGTCTATAATATTGCTTAAGTAAATGCTCAAAATATTGCCATGAAACCACCCATGATGCCGCTGTAAAAAGGCAATGGCATGTGGGCGGTGGTGGCCCACGCCTTTAATCTCAGGATTCAAAGGGGGGGCAGAGGCAGGCTGATCTCTGGGTGTTTGAAGCCAGCCTGGTCTACAGAGCTAGTTTTAAGGCAGTCTGGGCTACACAGAGAAACCCTGTCTCAAAAAAAAAATTAAAAGTAAAGAAAAAAGAAAGAGAGAGAGAGAGAGAGAGAGAGAGAGAGAGAGAGAGAGAGAGAGCAATGGCGTAGCTAAACACTGGCCACAGCTACCGTATAAAAAGGACTGACCCAGTGTTGATGTCATGCAGAGCTATGCACACCAGAAAAGGCCAGACCAAGGGTAGACTTCACCTCTCCCAGCCTCAAAGGGCACTTTACTTTTAAGAAAATATGCTTTGGAATTTAATAAAGAACTGGTAGAAATTTTGGCAACAAGTACGCAGACTTGGTGAAACGGCTCTACAACCATGCCACTGGCATCTGAAATAGGTTGACAACAACAAAGGACACACCCTAATACCCAGATGCCCAACAAGAATCACTGTGCCAAAGCAGGAATCAATGAGATAACCTGTCTAAAGCATGAGAAATGTCATAGGAGAAGCTGAGTCTCATGAAGTTTATCTGCTCTCCTCAATCTAACCACTGGGCCTAGCATGACTTAAAAAATAAAAAGTCTGAGCCTAAGGCAATGAGCCCAAGGCAAAGTTCCTAGACTCTGCTATGTGAGATAAAACAAGGAGTGAGAGAAAGGATCTCCAAGAAAGCTAAAGCCCTCAAAGAGATGTCTGAGGTTGAAGCCAAAAACCCATGGGTCATAAAGATGGATGAACATCTGCAAAGGTAACCGTGAAAGGAGGCAGTAACCAGGACCCTAGAGCCCCAGAAGGAGCAGATGACCAGCATTTCTTCTGGAATAAATGACAGCTGTCAAGGTTTTCCAGGTGAGAGGAAACAGAAACAGAACTGAGAAACACATCCGCAATAGCAATATGGAGACTACACGCAAGGGGATTGAAATATATGCCAAGTGTTTTTTATACACAGGAAGGTAAAGACAATAAAGACAAGAAACTTGAGTTCATCTAGTTCTCCTTAAAAATGACTCAGGTTACAGTTTTCAACTAATGAACATTTTAAAATACATGTACAGTTTTTATAGGCAGTGGTGACCTTGAAGCTATGGAGTTTGTTCAAATTAGTGGCATTCTACCATCAGAAATGGTGTCGAGGAGGTCAAGTTCAGAAATGCTACTTTGCTATTTGGAATAGACACCTTCTGAGTAGAAAATGTAAAAGTCACATTGGGAAGTCTATCAGATGCACACATACATGTGCGCACACACATATACACACATATGTATACATATACAAGTGTGCACATGCATGTATATGAGCATATACATATACATGTATATACACATATGTGTGTTACATGTGTTTGTATATGCATATACATTATGTATATATGACTTGTGTTTGAAGCAAAGAGTAGTTCCACACTTAGATACAGTTAAGGGTTTTTGCACTGCTAAGCTGCGCATCTCAAGAGTTAAAAGCTCTCCACTCCCTCAGCTCTAGTAGGTTCCATAGTTCCCCAGTAAACCTAATTAAAGCAGCCTCAAGACAACGCAACGAAAGCTCCCGAGACCTGGCCCCTGCTTTGTTCCACACGATTTTGTTTAGAGAAGGATAACCATCCTGAAGCAGAGCCAGCTGAGATGTGGGGAGACAGCTGGCAACACGCCTAGTTTCTCGAGGGCTCGAAGCTTCGGGAAGATAACTGGTCACCCTTCCCACCCCCACCCCACTCTGGTGTGAGACAAGTCTAATCTTGGCCTGGTGTCTTCCCCACACGACCACTCACACACTCCCTGTCACAAGAGGTAAAATTAAAGAGATGATAAACGCGCATCAAACAGAAGAAAGGTAGACGGAATAAGTTAATAACAGCTAAGGCAGTCAGAGCTCAACAAAATGGGGAAAGGATTAGACACGGAAGTGGCTCAACATTGATAGGGCAGAGCAGGGCCGTACCCTTGACGGAGGTGTGACAGGGATAGTTGTACAGGCTTCGTGTAAGCGCATGCAATATCTTTAACCTAGACATCATAGAACCATAAGAGGAGGAGCATCTCTACCTTCTACAGCCAGATTTAGAAGGGCTGAAGAAAACAGGAAAGCAACAAGAACTTGTTCTAAAATTCCAGCATCCCAAAGGGAAGGCTAGCCAGGCAACTCCTGAGACACATAACTCAAGGCAGCTGAGAACACGCCTTCTCCAGGGTTATTTCCTGTGCTCCAGCTTGAAGTTAGCAAGTGACACCTGCCAGTCTCCATAACAGCGTGAGCCAATTCCTATGCTAAATCTCCAAATATAATATCTGTATACATATATATAGGATATATTATAGTATGATTTATATTAATAATAATTGTAACTGTTATGTGAAATAGTAGTTACTGATATTAATACAATTTTAGTATAGTATAATAATGTCACAATTGATTTTTAGATAATTTAATTAAATATGACTATATAGTTAATAATATATCATTATAAAATAATAAATATATGTAAGTAAGCAAATATAGGATAAATGTGAATAGAGAGAGCCTATCATATATATAATATATATACCATATATTATACATAGTACATTCTATTGGTTCTCTGTCTTTGGAGGCACCTGACTAATCCAACTTCTTTGTGCAATTTCCTCTCCTTGAGTGTAGGCTGGACCCAGTTTCTTGCCTCTTTCAAAGGAACGCAGTAAAAGTAATGGGATGTCACCTCCAAAATTAGGTTACAAAAGACTATAGCTTCCACCTTGCTGAGGCGCTCTCCTGCCCTAGCCTCTCAATCAATTCACCCAAGCCAGCTGCCTAGCTGTGAGCTGTCCCACGCTGAGAAAGGCCCACATGGGAAGGGCTGGAGCGCGGCCTCCAGCTCACGAGAAACTGAGCTTGCCAGGCAGTGGCTCAATCCCACAGCAACCTTCTGGGAAACCCAGGAAGCAGAGCCTCTTCCACGGAAGTTCAATCCCGGAAACGCTCACTGGCACCTCGACTGAATCCACTGAGAGGCTCAGACCAGAGGACGCAGCCACGCACACAGATTCTTGTTGCATAAAGAAATGGGAGACAACAAACCCAGCCTGGTTTGCAGCAGCAAATAACACAGTTCCCTCTTAGGGTGAGACTTAAGAGTTTTCCTTCTTTCCTGAAAGTTTTGGCACCCAGTGAACACTGGCAGAGGTCCCCAGCACCGGACTCAAGCATGGGGGGGCCGGTTCCTAGATGCCTAAGGAAAAAAGAAGCTGGAGCATCAATTTCTAGGCTATATTAATTTAAGCACAGAGTGTGACAATGTGACAAACATTTTAATTAGACTAATAAGTTCTCACATTTAAACCAACTTTATAAAATCCAAGAGATAACTGATTGTGGGTATATGTTGTTTAGATGTCTTTCTTCTCGATGCCGGACTTTACCAGATGTCTGTCTGTTTTATCTTGTTCTAGGCTAGAGTTCAAACAAAAATCACAAATGTGCATCCCATGTTCTGATGTCTTCAGGACTCTTTAAACAACACCCAGAGTCAGACTACCGAAAAGTGAACCTGAGACCCAGCCTGCTGTCACAGAAAAAGAAGGACTGTCAAAGATGTCTGCAGATCGTGAGAAAAGATGCGGTCTGGAAAAGATTCCCTGCCCAAACTGTGGTCATGTAAGCAGAAAAAGCCATCGTTATTGTCAGTTGAGGAAGTCAAGACCATCCAAGTCAGGTACTTTTTAATTTTTCTTCTGTTTGCTGATATGGGTTTGTTTGTGAATTCACTTACTCATCTTTGCTCAGTAATGGAGAGAAAAATGAACGGCACTCCTGAGATGAATCCACCACCACCTGCCATGCAAGACCAATGACTCCCAAAAACAGGTTCTGTTCTCATGACCATTTTCAGGCCCAAGGGAACCAAAGACGAGGGAGACAGAATCTGGGCTGTTCTGGGAAACCGGCTTGAAGGACTGTATGAAGCAAGAGCTGGGGATGAGCTCCCTGTCCTGCCGGAGGTGAGTTCAGAATGGCAAAAAGGCCAAGACTGATTTCAGAGCAGCATACGAATCAAGCGGGGTGGATGGAGAAGAGGAAGGTCTACCGCTTGGGCTATAGAGCCAGACCCTATATCCAAAACCAGGAGTTGGGGATTGTAATTCAGTGAGGGATCACTTGCCTAGCATATGCAAGGCCCTGGGTTTGATCCCTAGAACACACACACACACACACACACACACACAGAAAGAGAGAGAGAGAGAGAGAGAGAGAGAGAGAGAGAGAGAGAGAGCATTCTTCCAGAGAGTTGATGGAAGCCCCTAAAAAAGATAGGCAGAAAATCAATATGGAGCTTGCTTTCTCCACTCTGTAGCTGTTTATCTTGGCTGGAAACCCAGGGGCCAAAAAGCACTACACCTGTCCTTATCTGGTGAGCATATACTCTTCTGCTAAACGGCCGTATCCTTGGTTCAGTACGGAAGGAAGTGACTGAACGATTATCCCCCCTTGGCTACCCATATCCCACTACCACACCACAACACCTACAAAGGACCAGCATCCTCATTGTCGGTCGGCATTGCCAAGCAGTATTCAAAGAGGCTGCTTCAACCTTCACTTACCCAGCAATGCATGGAGCCATCTAATCATTCGAGTTCTTTGCCAAAACTTGATTGCTTTAACTATTTTAACTGTTGCCAAAGCGATGAGTAGGGAGACAACTAGTTCAGAGATTTGATTCACAGATTAGAGAGAATAAAAGGGACAGGCCTTGCAAATAGCCCCTGCAGCAGTGTGTTTTGGGAACTGAAGAGAGGTAAGTCACACCAAGGCCATCATCCCCTTGGGCACCCAGTGTCATTCCCATTTTACAGATGTGAAAGCAGAGAAATGGCTCCTCAAGGTCACACTACACATTCGGACAAAATGGAAAGCTCCTGGCTTAACGATTTTATTCTACAACATTCTGCCCACTGTAAGTATAGTATACTAACATCTTCCACCAGTTCCTAGAGTTGAACAACCATGGCCACCTCCCAGTGGTCACGTATTTCCACCTTTCCAAAAACTTCTCTCACATCGACTTGCTGGAAAGCCTTCCCCGCGCCCAACCTGGGCAACCAATGTTCTCTGTCTCCGTGGGTTTTCTGAGCCTCTCATACAATATGAAAGACATCTAGACACTTTAACTTGGCGTACAATTTCTGATATATGTCCTAGCATCTATCTGAAATTGGTTCCCTTTTATTAGTAGCAATACCCGATTCCACGGATTCACCAGTCACATGGGTTACTTTCCATGTGGCGTGACTAGGAATAATACTTCCGGTGAGCATGCACGGTCCCATCTTTCTCTGGACATATTTTCATCCTAAAAGTGTGGGAGCTCCATCCTATGGCAAGTGCAGATTTAATGTTTTAAAGAAAATGCCAAACTCATCACCAAAATGCTTTTACTGCTTTTCATTCCCTCCAGCACCCAATAAAACAATTGAAGGCGAATAGTCAAAAAGTACAAAGGCCTGTGCGCACACTCCACTCACATGCAGTGGCTGGATGAGCAAGTGAGACACACTGCATTCAGCACTCTGGGTGTGGGAAACATCCAGTCCACAACCCTGCAGGCCCGTGAGCTCACGGGAGATGGATCCAATGGGACTCCTGAGCAGTCCTCCTTGTGTATGCTCATAGGGAAAGCCAAGTGACACCACACTGAAAACTGGGCGCAAAACAGCCCCTAGCGGTCATGATTTATTACACACATTGCTCCCTTCCATCTCTATGCTCTATTTATACCAATAGATTTGAGACAGGTCCCCTGCAGGGGGATCTGTGTCCAGAATCCCACTTGACCTTCTGTATTTTCTTTATGTCATGAAACTCTTGATGGAGGAAGGTCATTGGCTAATAAAAACTGCTTGGCCCTGATGGGTTAGAACAGAGGTGGGTGGAGTAAACAGAAGAGAATGCTGGGAGGAAGAGGAAGTGAGCTCAGATGCCAGGCTGCTGCTCTCTGGGGCAGATGCGATGAAGCTCTGACCCAGCATGGACGTAGGCTAGAATCTTCCCCCGTAAGCACACCTCGGTGCTACACACATTAATAGAAATGGGCCAGGCAGTGTTTAAATGAATACAGTTTGTGTGTTGTTATTTTCGGGTATAAGCTAGCCGGTGGGCGGGAGCCGGACTGTGGGAAGAGGCCCGCAGCTCCTACTACAATCCGTAAGCAATAAATAAATTCTACCCTATTCTCTCTCTCTCTCTCCCCCACCCCCCAGGTAAATAAAAGCACTCAGCAAGCTCATGCAAGTTCTATGACCCCTACCTAGTTCCCCTGACTCACCTGAACTCAATGCAACAGATCAGAGTTTACCGCTGTCCCTCTCAACCACATCTTACTGTTATTAATCTTTTCAAAGCCCTGCCCCACCCCCTCTTACCGATGCCATAAGATGCCCTAACTGCTTTCTCATATTCACACAGTGCTGGCTTCTAAACCTGACTCTGTTATGAGTTTGCAAATCTCATAACACCTGTTGGACAGGGCTTGTTTCCATAGGTTTTATTATTATTATTATTATTTGCTCCTTGCAATGCCACAGCCTACTATATGCTTTCTGAGCCTTTGTGTATTTATCAGTTTCACAAACTGTCTTTCCCCCACTGACCCACCGAGCGCGAGGCACTTGATTTCCAGGGCCGACAGAAGATAAGAACAGAGGCAAGGCAGAGCCTGACCACAAAGGAGGAATGTGTGTGCCAAGGTGGTGATGGGAACAGTGACACAGCCATATACGTTAGCCTAACAACCAGCTGGATTTTTAAACTGACGCCAATTAAAGGCCACAATGTGCTTAAAACTGAACGTTTCTTTCACAAACCTTGGGACAACCAAAGTGGCTAGTGTCCTCTGCTGGAAATTTCCATTTGAAATCTCTTTCTGAAAACAGTAGCAGGGAATATGGGAGCCCACCCCCTTTTTTAAAAAATGAATAAAGGAAGGAAAACTAAAAAGCATCACGAAAATCCAGCCACCTCCATGCCGAGCTTCATTTAGCTTGGCAGAAGCATCCCAGCCCAACTTGGGCACACACAGAAACCCACACCAATGCCAAGGGAGAGTAATGGACTCAGCTCCCATTCTGGACGGAGAACCCACTCTTCCCTCGCTCTTCATGCCTCTCCACACTTGGTCCTCACAAGATCCAGCGAGGCAGCTCTAATTACCAGTACTTTGCAGATAAGAAGCTGAAGGTTGAAAAAGATAAACAACCTGTCCAATCTGGCACTGCTAGCTCAAAAGGCAGAAGTGGGATTCCAACCAAGGATGTCAGGCGCCAACCCTCACTCTTTCCCAGGTCCCATCGCCTCCCAAACACAACCCCCCTTCCCCATCCTGGCTGCTTCAGGACCCTGCCATCTCTTCATCATCATCGATAAATATTTATCAAGGACCACTGCCGACATAGCAATGCTCTTGTTTCCACAGCAACACGCAGTCAGAGAGTCATGGGAGTATCCCGTGCTTGAAAGAACGATGCTGTAATGTCCTCTGATCATCGCTCTGAAAGGTGACAGTTACGCTACTACAGCCGCCACCGTCTCAGCTGGCAGTGTGAAGCCTGTGGAAACTGCTTAGAACAAACAAGAAGGAAGTGAAAGGGAAGAGAAGGATACAGGCTGTACGGTGGTCTGCATTTATTTCGTGTTTGCTATTGTTGGCGGAACAGAATCAAAGCCAGGTTTTCACATTAATTGTTCTTTTATTAGGAAACAAATCAAGCAATCCAGAACAGAAAGTAAAATTCAACTGTACTGAAAAAACAGTTCCCCAGAGGTGTCTGGCAGCAATTATCGAGTTAAATGACTACATTGCTTACAACTGCCACCGTGAGCCAGTCCCCTTTAAGATCTGGGTTTAACTCGCAATACTGATAATAAATAGACTAATTATCCCCTTATCTGTTTACTTAATCATCTACTTCCCTCATGCCAAATCGGGTTTGCTGTTTACTGACTATTATTATAATACTTTTTCTTTTACTATCATCCCTCACCAAAAAAATAAAATAAAATAAAATATTGGTGGCTCATGAAGCATATCAGCGTGAGGAAGGAGTAAATTGCCTTTGATGACAGCTTCGGACTCCGGCTTTTGGACACTATGACCAACAGTCACAGCAAAACCCATCATCCCTCTGTGTCCTAGATGTAAGCTTACAAATGGAAATTGCTTCCGAGACCGGGGATCTTCAGATCAAAGGAATATGGAGAACATACTACTGGGTTTTAAAATGCATTATTTACTCAGACTTGCCGAAAGTTTAAAATAAGATGCTTCAAAAGAGACCAAAGTTATAATCATAGCGAATTTGGATTCCAACAATACTACAACAAGGAATAAAATAAGAAGATAAGTCCGTTCTAACGGGTCAACAGTTGCAAAACAACGCATGGAGATTTACAGATGTTCATAAGGAAAACACGGGAAGAATCTAGTTTAAAACGATCTAGTTAGCATTACCATAGAGAGGGGATGAGACTTGTATAGAAAAAAGATCCCCATTTCCATAAATGAGCGGGGCTTAGAACGCACCAAGTCACCAAGACAAGCTAATCCCACTCCTTTAAGGAGCCCGGGAACAGCGCAACCGCTTGCTAAATATATGCTATTGTAGCTTTGCAAAAGCTATGGGCCCAGGTAGAACCAAGGAAAACATATGGCGCCTTCACAGTCAATTTCTTCCCAAACTGTACTCCACGATTGCTTTTCTTCCCCATGTGTTCCTAACAGCAAACAAAGAAAAGGTGCTTCCTCCTCACACTTCCCTAAATGTTTTAACAAAAGGCTGCCGAATAAACACATTACTCATTTAAAAATTGAACCGAAGTTCTGTCCCTGAGATGAAAGCAGCTCGATTTGCATTTAACAGCTGTGGGCGAGCGCCACCTTGCGGGAGCATGAGGAACGGGCACGCATTCAGCCCTGGACTCCTTTCTGGAGGTTCTGGGTTACAGCTGCTAACCCAAAAAAGGTCTGAGACTCGTGGTGGAATGTTTTCGATTCGGTTCCTGCTGCGGGAACGTGAGTACTCGTGCGGCTGGCCAGCCAAGCCTTGGAGAATACTTTAATCAGAATCATAAAATCATACCCGGGTCCTCAGGACTGCCCAGAGCATCCTTCTGCCACCTCCCTAACACAGCACACCTAAGGCAGACCCCAAAGCTAAGGAAAGGAGCTGCGTAGCATCTTCAGAATGGTGCTGCGGCTCCCTCTTTTCTCTCTCTCGTTGTTCTAGCCTCTCAGCATCACACGCCTTAAAAAGAGATTCTTCCTCAACCAACTTCCCTGGCACGGAAACAATCCGTCCTTTCCCAAGCATCCTGTGTCCAGTTTCCATTTTAGCATCGAGCCGGGGAAGAAAGCCTAAGACATTTCCAACGGAGCATCGCTCCGGAAGGTCTTATTTCAAATGTAGCCAGTTTAAAGACCTTCACTTCCAGCAGGTTCTCTGTCTTTCTCTTTCTTCCTCCCCTGATTTCTTATGTGAGCACAGCTGTTGCTTAGCAATCCAAAAGGAGCCCTTTCCTAAGTCCTGAGGACTTGCCTCAACCTGCCCCCGACCCTGCAACATCAGCTTAGTGTGGTCCTTTCGGAAACCAAAGGTGCTAAGAAACTTTAAGGTGATTTTGAACTCGGAGGTATGCCTACATCGCCTCCCCACCTCTCCTTCCCTCTTTGGGGGACTCCGATGTGGAAGACCTACCAATGGGGTTTTAGTGATTAGATAGACCCTAGGTACTGGTCTTCTCAGCTTAACTCACCACTAGGAAGACACCGGAAACACTCTAGGGAACTAGCTGACTGCCTGCGGGCAAACCCAAACACAGTGTCCCGAAGTTTTCAGAAGCCCATTAGCTCACTGATCAAAGCCACTCGACTTAAAGGACCTTAGTAAGGTAACCCATTACTCTGGATAACGCCACGAGGTGAATGGGGCTTTGCTGTGCGGGTTACTCACAGAAAGACTCCCATGGGAACCTGAAGGGGCTAAAGACAGGCGAAGGGGAGCAGCGCGTTTAGAACAAGACTGGATGCTTTTTAGTGTCTCCGAGGAGAAAGAAAAAGCCACCGCCCTGGCAGCCTGGGCCTGCTAGGGAACTGTGTTCCCCACTCCAAGAGCGCGAGCAGCCCGAGAAGCTGCCGGGGTGACAGTGCTCCCGCCGGGAGAAAAGCGGCGCCTCATCCCGCCGCCCCAAAACACTCGAGTGACAGGTTCCGACAAGTGGGAGGCAGCAAGTGGAAATATTCGCAACAACCGCGGAAAGTTACTCCCGCCCGGGGGTGGGGGAGAGAGGCAGGAAAGTAAGGCGACAAGGGGACCAGGGGGGAACTGGCGCAGGACCTGGCACGCCTGGACGAAGCAACTGCGTCCAGAGGCTGGGACCAGACTCGGGCCACTCGGTCCCAGCCTCTCCTGCCCGTCGTACCCAACTTTCTCCTCAGAAGCTGCAGGGAAGGGCGCGGGGCCCGAGGGGAGTCGGGCGGTCGCACTCACCTGCGGCGCTCTGCGCTCGGGCGCCGGGCAGCGGCGACCGCTGCAGCCCCAGGAGCAGGAGCCGGAGCAGGCAGAGGGCAAGCGCGCCGAGGCTCCCCATCCGGACGGCGAGCAGCTCAGCCCCTTCCCGCGGGCGCCGGGGCCGGGACTCGAGCGGGCACGGGGTGGCCCCGCATCGCCAGCGCGGCTGCAGGCAGTGCGCGCCGCTGGGCTCCCCGGGCTGGCTCAGCTCTGTCAGCAGGAGCCAGCGCTGCTGCGCTCCGAGCCCAGGCGCGGCGCGAACTGAGGCGCGAGGCTGGGCGGGGGCGGGACGCGGGGGCCGGGGGGCGGTGTCCCCCGAGTCCTAACGCCGCCGCCGTCGCCGCCGCCCACCCGGGCGCTCCGCCTCGGCCGCGCACACACACCCTCGCGCGCACGCCCGCGCCTGGCACACGCCCGCGGCAGCCACTCGCGGACTCCCCCACGCACCCTCTCCCGGGCTGGCCGGCTCAGGGCCGTTCGCGCAGTCACGCGCATACACACATCGCTCTTGCACCCACAGGATCCGCGGGGTACTCGCCGCTTTGCCCCACGCCACGCCGCCCAGCTGAGCATCGTCTACAGGCTACCCTGCGGGGGCGCAGGTACGAGGCGATGGGGGAGGAGAGAAACCTGGAACAGCCTTTGAAGTAGGGGTGGGGGAACAGGTGAGAGGGGGTACAGTGAGAGATGGAGGGGAAGGGAACGGCTGATCAACTCTGGATGCAGCGGGGCTGTGAATTTTGGGAGGGGGTGCTTCTTGGCAAAGCTGGGTACCGCTGTTGAAGGGTCTCTGGCACACCCTGAAATTCTCCCTTATATTCATATTCTCTCTCCTTCTCTTTCCCTTTCTCCCTTTCCCTCCCTCTCTTTCCTCTTCCCTCATCTAGCAATCCAACACACCCCACGGTAACCACAGCATCTCTTTCTCTTGTCCCTAACCCCGTGCCACCCCCACACAGGTGTGGGGACCTCACCCCCTTCTCTAACTGCCTCTCCTATTCTTCCTTTCTTAAGAAATAGAACCATAGAGCTTTTCCCTTTTTTGTCCTTGTCTGAACAAAGACCTGGTTGGGGCTGAAAACCTAAAGTCATAGATCATAGGGCACTGCCTGTCACAGCCCTCAGGCCCGGGCTCAGGGATCCCATGGAAGAGACTGCCACCAGGGTGAGGATGTGAGCCTTGTATCTAAAAGCCAGGAGGACACCCAGAGGTGCTGAAGGGACTCCCACTTTGTAAGGACTTTTACCTGTCCAAAGCCTCCCTTCTCCTCCACTCCCTTGCATCCCAAATCACAAGAGGGAGCTGCGAGATGGACTCCAACCCAGAGTTCCCGGTACCCCACTTTTGGGGTGGTCCCTCCCTGGCTACATTCAACTTCCAGGGGCTCTGGAATGGAGTGACTTTGGTAGTGAACGTACACAGAGCCTCACTGGTACCCAGGTCTGCTTAGGAAGACAATTTTATTGAACATGAGCTCATTTATGTCTCCTGGCCCACACTTGTAATTCCAGGCAAAGGCTTCCAACTGGCTCAGAACTACCTACCCCCACCTCCCCCAGCCATCACTTCCCTGAAGATACTAACCCATCCAATGACCAGCTCCCCCCTCACTTGCCTGGTCAAAGCACTCTCCCAGGGGCGAGAACCCACTTCCCTCACTCCAAATCCTGCTTCTCAGCCCCTCACTCCAGGGAAAGGGGTATGTGGTCTGTCTGTGCAGGGGAGCCTAGGAATTAGACCTTTTGCAGGCCACCTTGGAGGTCCCTAAAATTTTTGCTAATATTGATGGTGCACTTGACTGGGAAACACAGCCTTTGCTAGTCTCTGGTGCCACAGGATGCTTGGCCCCTGGGAACAATGGGAATGGACAATCCCTTCTGCCCAGAGCTAAACCACCAACTGTTTGATCCATCCAACCTCTGCTGAGGCCTAGCCTTAGGTGGATGAATTACAATGCAGCCTCTGGAAAGAAACCGGACTCCATCCCACATCCGTGATTCAGTCCTGGCTGATGACAAAGACTGACCCAGAAGAGATGGAGGCGGTCTCTAAGCTGCTAGAGAGTTTGGTGTCATGCCTATAACTTGTCCCAGCTCCCTTGGGATCCTGCCAACTCATTTCTCTCGTGGACATTCTAAGTAGAAAATAGCAGTTCTCAGGCCCTCTTCCAGGCACACACCCTCCCTCTCCTGCCAGAGTCTATCCTGCAGGAAATTATATCACTCTAGCCAAGGTTCCAAAGTCTGAATGGCGGTCACATGCCTCTCAAGGAAAATAATACTATTTCTTGGTGACAGACTAATGGAACATGACCTGGGTCGAGCACCAACTCTTGCTTGCCCAGGTGCAGGGTCACAAACCAGAGTCCTCTTGCTGTGGTTCTCGGGCCCTGTGCTCCCTCCACCTACGGACTGGTGAGCTTTGGCGTCTGGCCTCACTGCAACACTGGGCCAACCATGCCCTCTGCCTGGAAGATCCATCCTGCCTCACTTCCCTGGTACATTCACCGGCAGATGTAAGTTTCTCCTTGAGAAATTTGGTCAGCAAATCTATTGTCAAGCCCCCCTGTGTGCACCACCTGGGAGAGGCCATCTCTCCACTCATCTGCCCAGGAAGACAGTTCCCAAAATGCATCTGGATGCCTCACACAGAGCTGTGGGCACAGGAGCTTAAAGGAAGGGGTGGCGGGAGCTGGCCCCCAGGCAATGGTGCTTTAAGTATTTTCCTAGAACCAATTTCTCAGAGGGCCAGGGTTCAGAGAGCTCCAGGGTCGACTCCTAGCCTCCTGCATGAGCAGCCAATTGACTCCATAAACCTGCCCAGCCACAGTATGCCTTCATCTTGGCCCCTAGCTCAAGGCCGACTCTGTACCAGTGCTGAAGGAAGGGTGGGGCCTTGAGGGTGTCTTATAATGGCAGAGGGAGGGGACAGTCCACCGAGCATCACCTCCCAGTGCTCAACCTTGGCCTCTTGGCCTCTGGGCCATTATTCCATAGCCCCACAGGATGCTTGGTAAGGCCTTTAGAAGCCTTGGTGTCCCTATCTGCACAGTGACCTGCCTTCCAACCTTAGCAGGGGTCAGCAGTGTCCAGATGTTGTCCCTTCAGGTCCCTTCTTCAGCTCAGTGTCCAAAAGGTGGAAAACCTGGTGCACCTGAGGGGCACCTGTCCTGTGTGCTGGTCCCATGGGGCTGCGCAGCAGTCTGAATACAGACTCTGCCCTCCTGGATAAAGAGAACCCCAAAAAGACAGTAACACACGGAAACGGGTTCATCTCCAGACTCAGCCGGCCCTAGTGCCGTCCAGCCCACCAGTGACCAGGAAAGGCCAGTGATGTGGCTCCTGTCTTATCCCAATTTTACAGACTAGAAAACTGAGACAAGGAGAAAAAAAGTTTTGTGTAAAAAGATGCTAGCTGTCTCCACACACACCATGGATAGCTGCACTCCTCTTTCTTGGACACAAGTAGCCACGGGTGATTTACGTTAGAAATCATAATTTCAGTCTGAACCTCTTTAATTTCAGGTGCTCAGAGGCTACAAATGTTAGTAGCTCCAAATGCTACAGCTATAGAAAACTCTATAGCTCTGTGGCAGAGGTTGCCACGCCTCTCCAAAATTTGAGCCATTGTCCATGTTGTAAAGTTTTGTGCGTGTGTGTGTGTGTGTGTGTGTGCGTGTGTGTGTGTGTGATAGCCATACGTAGTTCCTTACACACTACCTATAGACACTTTTTTTTTACATAAATGTCTGTTAGCACCGCTATAGAGCAAAGGTGAGCAAACCACAGGCCATGACTCATATCTGGCCTACTGCTTGTTTTTATTAATAAAGTTTTATTGGTATACAGAATCATTTATTTGTTGACATATTGCATTTGCCTGCTCCTACTTGGCATAGGCAGCCATGCCATTACTGTGTGAGAAAAAAAGTATGCCTCTCTTTAGATAAAAGTCTCACAGGAGAGTCTGACACCATTGATCTAAAACTCACTTGCAAATGGGAAACATCTCTCTCTTCCCGTCTCTCCCTCCCTCCCTCCCTCCCTCCCTTCCTCCCTCTCCCCTCTCTCCTGGGAACACTTTTATTACAAGTGTTCAAGCCCTATCCTAACCCCATGGAAATACTGGGAGTGGAGCCTGAGAATCCTTGCATTGGACAACCTGCCAGAGGATTCTGATACATGCTCAAATTGGGAATCTCTGTTTTAACACACTCCCGAAGGAAGTGCCAGTAAGCTAGGCTGCTCATGGACTCCCATGGGTAATAGAAGGCTTGAGAACAATGTCAGCAGAGAGGCCATACGCTGTTTGCTCTTCCTGGAGTGAACCTCTGACAGCCCTAACACAGACCTGTGCCAACCAAGAGATACCCATGTGGATGCCCAGGCCCCACAGCCTGCGGGTCCCACCCTCCCGAGGAGCTGTCAGCGCTTTGGAGCTGCCTCCACGCATAAATTCATGGACCAGCTGTCTCTTTTAATCTGGTTGCAAGATGAAACCATTAATAGATGTCAGACACATTGGCAATGATCTCTTCATTAATAATTTCCTCCTTTCTGAGGGAAAAAAATTAGTAACAAGCAATCATCAATAATTCAGAAATACAAGTTAACCTTTCTATTAGCAGAGTCGCCATTCGCGCAGTACACACTCAGAGCCAGGAGTTCTGGCTGGAGTTGTGTTTTGATATTCATATGCATTAACGCTGTCTGTTAAGACCAAATATAAACAAGCCAACCGCAGCTTAGAACTCACAAGCATGCTTCAAGCGTGACCTCCTGACCCAGCCATTTGGTCCTGTAAAGGGGTGGATCAGTCAGTTGTCTTGCTATCTAAGAGAAGGCCTTCATGAGCAAACCCATTTTTAGCTGGAGACCCCTGTGGGTAGAAAGCTCTCCTCTAGACCTGGCTAACCATGCTGCAGTATGATCTCTCTCTCCTAAGCTGGCTCTAACCCCTGAGAACACTCAGTCTGGACGCACTTCCTTGGGATGCTGGGTGGGCTCCAGGTAAACACTCCTGGATCCCACAGACCCTTCCTCTGGCTGCCACCCCCAGGTCTGCCTTACCTGGCTCCTCTTCTCAGCTGCTGCATTTGTGCCACCCCCTCCCGGGAGGTCTCAGCATCGCCCCACTCCGCCATTCATTACCCAAGCCACCACAAACCCGCCACTTTCCCTCTCCAAATCTGCTTCCCCATCTGTGAAATCGGAGTGATTATCCTCACCTCACTAAGCTGCTGTGAGAATTAAGTAAGGCATGAACGTAAACACACCTAGAATAAGGCCTGGCCTACTCGAGGGATCCTTTCCCGCCCTGTCTTCCTTCTCCAAATCTGAGTCCCAGCCTTGACTCCCAGACACCTGGATGGCAGCTTAGCATGGAGAGCCAGATGCTTGCTCTTCGAGCCAAAACACCGGTACCTGGGTCCAGACCATTGGCAAGTAGACCGGGGCATCCTGAATTTATAGCTCGGACTGCATCTCTGCGTCCTGCCCAAGGGGAGTCTGTGAAGCAGCTGCTTCTCTTAATTAAAAAGGAAACTGAGAGATGTGCCCTGAACGCTCGCCACTCACTCACGTTCGCCTGGACACTGCTGGACAGCGGGGGATGTCCCCGTCCACAGGTGACCCCATCCTCAGCTCATGCTGAGAGGCCACACAGCACACTGGGGACAGGGCAGTACTCACGTCTGGGTCTTTCCTGATACAGTTAGGGAGGAAAAGCCAGTGCTCACACAGCCGTAGCCTGGTGCCCTGGAATCACTGCTCACATAGAAGCCTGGTGCCCTGGAGTTTGATATGCACCATTTATTGTCGTTTGTTTGTTTGTTTGTTTGTTTGTTTGTTTGTTTGTTTGTTTGTTGAGACAGGGCTTCTCTGTGCGGCCCTGGCTATTCTGAAATTCACGCTGTAAGCCGTGCTACCTTTGAACTCAGAGATCCACCTGCTTCTGCCTCCCGAATGCTGGGATTAAAGGCTTCGCCATCGCCACTTGGCATGTATCTTTTTAGAGCCTTAAAGTTTCTTGGGATTCTCAGCCCTTCTACAAGCCCCTAACTAGAAATCTGGATTCCAGAAGGTTCCAGATAGGGATGGAACTCATCACAATGAATCCTGAATGTGTTACTCCTCTCTGTCCACTAAACTCCACCTTTAGCTCCTTGTTGCCTCTGTCGTTATCCTGCCCCACCCTTCTCCGAACAGAAGCCATGGTGGTTGTTTAGAAGATGCTCCACAAGTGTTCACTCACCAGCTTAGAACCCACACTACTGCCCTGCTGCCCATGGCATGAAGCCCACAACCCTAACTACAACCAACAGGACCCTCCAGTGGCTGGGCAGCCTTCCTGTACCCACCTCTCCCTACTTCCCCCAGCCAGGGAAGTCTTCATCAAATAGAGAAGGAAGGGCATCCAGGGAACTGGAATAGCCTAGGCAAATGCTTGGAGACCTGAAAGACTATGTGTTCAAAGAGACCAGGACATGCTGGGCAGTGGTGGCACATGCCTTTAATCCCAGCACTTGGAAGGCAGAGGCAGGCAGATCTCTGTGAGTTCGAGACCAGCCTGGTTTACAAGAGCTAGTTCCAGGACAGGCTCCAAAGCTACAGAGAAACCCTGTCTTGAGAGACAGAGAGGAAGGGAGGGAGGGAGGGAGGGAGGGAGGGAGGGAGGGAGGGAGGGAGGGAGGGAGGGAGGGAGGAAGACAGACATACTAAAGGCCCTCCGGGCTTTTGCCTGTGCAGCCCACTCTCTCTGGGATACCAAAGTCAAAATCTTTAACCGGGCATCTGGTACCTTCAAGGATCAGCTTTGGGCACCATGGTCCATGGGCTAAGCTGTTTGAATCTCCCTCCACTTCCTATCCAGCAGTCTCCCATCTCTACAAATGTGGCGGTATCTGAGAGCGCCAGGACAGTGTCTCTTACACCTTCAGGTCTCCAAACCAAGCCCAACTAACACTCAGTAACTGATGTTTATGACCATGGCCAAGTTTATCTGCCAACAGCAAATACATTCAGCATGAATTATCCCCCCACCCCCAATAACCATGCTCATTTATGAAAATCTGCAAGGAGGCAAACTCATCCAAAAGGACACATAGTCTGGCTCTCAGGTATAAAGGGTGAGTTCCAGAGCGGCACTTTCCAGCTGTCCCAAGTCCTAGGAACCAAACATTCTTGATAATAACCCAAGAGTTCTCAGTCACCTCGTGCTCACAAACACAGTGCCAGGACTTTGGTCAAAAGCCTGGATGTTTGCCCTGTGTATCAGGCTGAGCCCAGGGAACTCTCATTAAAGAACATTGAGAGGATGGCTCTGTTCAGGATGACAGACACAGCGAGGGCTTTACTGTGGTCAGACTCTCAGAAGCACCTCACAGAGAGCAGCCACGATGAAGGGGTCAGAGCCTCTACTAGCCTGTCTGCCCTGAGGCTGAGTCTTTTCCCTCCCCCCGCCACTCTGCCTCTTCCCTCTCCCCCTCCTTTTTTCTTTCTTCCTTTTTCTCTCCTGTCTCAGCTTCTGAACAATGACCTCTCTGAATATCATCTTCACAGACTGGTACCCTCATCAAGAAACGAGACCTTCTGGGGATGGAAAGATGGCTCCCTCGGTGTCGCAAGCCCAAGAACCTGAGTTACATACTCAGAATCCACATTTAGGAAAACAAAGCCAGTGTCGGGGCTGGTACAAAGGCTCGGTGGGTAAAGACACTTGCCTTGCAAGCCTAGATGTCTGAATTTGATCCAAAGAATCCATATAAAAGTGGGAAGAGACGACTGCACAACCTAAGTCATTCATTGTCCACCTCTGTGTATAGACAGCCTCTATGATGTATGTGTATAGACATGTGTATATGTATGTGTATAGACAGCCTCTATGATGTATGTGTATAGACGGCCTCTATGATGTATGTGTATAGACATGTGTATAGACATGTGTATATGTATGTGTATAGACAGCCTCTATGACGTATGTGTATAGACATGTGTATATGTATGTGTATAGACAGCCTCTATGATGTATGTGTATAGACATGTGTATAGACATGTGTATATGTATGTGTATAGACAGCCTCTATGACGTATGTGTATAGACATGTGTATATGTATGTGTATAGACAGCCTCTATGATGACTGAGCCCAGAAGGCTGAGAGGGGCAGGGAGCGTGTTTTTCTCCCAGCATTCCTAGACATTGATTAAGTCGCATGTCAACATGCCTCTGAACCTCTGTAGTATGTGACCAAAACAACCTAGTCAGCTACCCAGGGTCTGCACCCTCTGTCTCCTCTTCCCTGTATAACATTCATCCCACAGCCCATACTCACAAAGACTGTGTGATTTCTACACAGCCTCCCTGTTCTCTAGCCAAACCCTGTAGGTTGTCTTTTCAAAAATGGTTTTAACCAGTCAGTGACTCCACAGCTAACCCAGTAGAATAAATATAATTCTTAAGTTCCAGGAAACAGGTTTTTTCTCCTTATGGACTATTTTATTGTATCATGTAGAAATACATTTCACCCAGAATGCAGGCAGTGAAGCCATCACCTGTCCACATGACCCAGCTGGGGGAAAAGGTGGAGAAGTCTCAAGCTTGTGGGGATGGCTCACAGGTATCACAGGTTGGGCTCCCCACATTTATTCAGTCAGTCTCCTGCCACATAAAACGTTGACAAATCATTATGTGTACAAGCTAAAACCTCCTAATAACCGGAGGCAACTGGTTGAAATGGCCGTGAAGAATGGAGGTGGCCAACTTGGCATTTAGAGACACACAAACACCTGCTACCTGGGAACAGAGATGGGCTACCTTACCTGCGAGCCTGTCTCCAGAATGACATGTTTGGTGATTGGCTGGAGGACAGAGTGCCCTGTGTTCTGAGGAGGGGGCTGAAGGACCGTGCAGGGGTGTGCAATATTCCTTTACTGAAAACATTGCAATGACTCTCTGACGCTGGGGGCCTAAACATGGATCATCTCAGGGGCTCTTCAGTGTTGGTTTTGTTCCCACTCCAGGGCTATTGATAGTCAGGAGTTTGTGTGTGCTTTCTCTGAGCCATGTGGTCATCATCAGCCCCATCCTTCACCTGCTCTTCCCATGTACCGGTGGGGAAACTGAGGCACAGGACACCCAGTGACTAGGGACTGCTGCTGGTTTTAAGTGTTATTTTCCTTTCCTCAGGTCCTGGACCGTTTAAGTCACTGTGATTGCATCTCCCAATCATGGGCCAAGACCGTTTGAATCAGTGGGGATTTCAGAGCCCTTCAATCTCAAGCCCCCTTTTATTTTACAGACGTTTCTATGGAACCTGAGCAATATGCAAAAACAGATAGGATCCGGTTCAGCCAGCAGCCAGAACCCCTGTAGTAAGTTCTGGGCCCTCTTTTCCTGAGAGCAGGAGAATGTGCAGTCATGACTTGAACTGATTCTATTTTTCCTCGGCCCTTGCTTTCTGGATGCCTCAGCCCTCAGAGATGCACAGCAGTATCCTCCCAAACCACCACCATCTTCCTAGAACCGCAGCGTCTGATCATCACAGCTGGGCTGACTGCTGACCTTCTCTCGCTGAAGCCGGGGAGGGTGGGGGATTACTGGATTCTCAGCTTCCATGCCCTCCCAGACATTGTAATGCAGTTTAGCCTTAACTACACATGGCCTTGAAGTACATAGGCTGGGGACTAGGGGAAGGAGACTCTATCTGTGCAACCATGGGGGATCCATCATCTATGCTAGGTTTAAATTTCCTAATTCATCTGCTCTGGAATCACCCACATTCCCGTGTGTAACCCCTTACCTATGCTCCATACAAAAGTTCAATAAACTCCTCGCTCCCAGTGGGTGAATTTGGTGGGGTCAAGCCTTGGGTTGTTGTTGAGACATTCACCTCTCCCTTGGGAAAAGAATTTTAGCAATACTCACCTACCCCTCAGACAACTGAGACACGATCGTGATCACAAAAAGCACCCAGCATCAAAACACGTCCCCAGGTTGACAAGGGTCAGTGCCTCCCCAGAACCTGGTGGAGTCAAAGTCTTTCCTTCTGGAGCCTGGATTTGAGACTGATCAGTCTATCTAATTCTTGTTTCCTGGGAGAAGAACGTCAATGTCCCCGTGAATGTCTTAAAATGAAACACGTGAAATTGTGCAATCTCTTCATAGTTGGGCTTCTGTATCTAGATGGGATTCCAGAAACAATCAGTAATTGACAAACGTTAAATATTCCCTCACCGCTAATAATGTGCCCCGCCCCATCCCTGTCTCTTTCCTCCTCTAGCTCCTCTCACATGAATTTATTTTCTATTTGAAAGCCAATCTCACTGGTTATTAGATATTCTCCCTGCTGTCACTATCAGTAAATTATTAAACAGCTGACCAAGCTTTGTTTTAAAATGATTCTCTTATGAAGCTCGGTGATATATTTGCCATGAATACTCAATGGCGCCCAGGTCCCTAAGGACACGGGAATGATTTCTATTTACTACCTTTAGCAAAATGTGTAGCAATTAGCAGCAAGAGCTTGACTTGGATCACAGTGAGTAGAGATGCCTGTAGCTCACTTCCCGTGGCTTTCTTCCTTCCTGATAATCCTGGCTGGGAAGAGCATGTTTAGCACTGAAGCCATGTCAAGATTATGTGTACACTTGCCTTCCTCATTCCCCACCTTCTTTCCAGACTTGACACAACTGTGGGAATCCTTGCCTGAGTCAATTTCCATTTCAAGAAAGGGAACCGGAACTGGAGAGATGGCTGGGTGGGTGATTAAGAGCTCTTGTTGCTCTTCTGGAGGTCCCAAGTTTGCCCAGCACCACATCAAGTAGCTTAAAACCCTCTGTAACTCCAGCTCCAGGGAATTTAATACTCTCTTCTGAGCCTCCTGGGCATGCATAAACTCATCACACACACACACACACACACACACACACACACACACACACACACACACACACACAAATATTTTTAAAAGAGAAGAAGTCTGATGGAGAGCAAGAAAACACCCCGTCTTCTTGTTCCGACTGCAGGGCGGCAGTCCTCAAGGACCCCAGTGGAAACAGAGTAGGGGAAACAGGAACTGGTATCTAGTTAGTTTCCAGCTTCCCACCAACCATTGCGTCTGTCCAGATGGGCTGCGTTATGAGCAACAGAGACCTAAGCCAAAGAGGAAATGGGTTGACTTCCCTCACCAAACAGCAGCTGATGAGTGAAGGCCTAACCATGGAAAACAGACATGCTTCAGGTCCTCACAACAGAGGCCATGCAACGCAGGAAAGTAGTTACAAGGATGGCAACGGGGGTGAGAAGCTGGCAGGAGACTGGCAGGTAACCCAGCTGTGCCAGTGTTGCAGGGCTGGCCTGCAGCTAAGAAGGGGTTAAAGCATGCCTAAAACCCTAGACTTTCTCATCCTGAGAGCAGCAGGAGTTTCACCGCTCCCCTGCCTTGCTGGGTGTCACCAGGCTCCAGCAGGTAGGCTTCTCCCGCCAGGGACGTGCCCCAGTGCATATAGCATGCAATCATAAACTCATGCATCTCCAAGGATGCAAGGACTGGCGGACTGGTTGCTGCTAATCTGATCGCTGAAATGTCCTGGGCTGGACTTTCTTTCTTTTCTGTGTGACCTTTGAAGGTTCCTTTCCCCAGCCCCTGCTGCTTCTGAGTATGCAAAAGAGGCACCTTCCATATTCTTGCCCCAACCAAGAGCATACCACCCCATGGATCCAACCAGCCATTCTCCCTGGGGTGTAACTCTCCCCTGCCCCCTCCTAATAAACCAGCTGTCTTCCAGCAAGGTCTCCCATCTTACTGGCCACTTCTCAGGAGTCTCCTTCAGCCCCACCACCCCCAGCTGTGCTTGGTCCTGCTTTGCTCCACCGCCCCCACCCCCAGCTCAGTGTGCAGTAGTCTGACTATACCAGGACGAAGCAGGACTCAAGCCTGGCAAGGGGAAAAGACGTTAGGAATGAAAGTCTGGGAGCCCAGAAGGTATTATTGCATGGAAGCTGGCACCTCACCAGATGTGCCCAGGAGAAGCTGAAATCAACAAGGCTCTCCGTTGGTCAAAGCACTGGAAGCCAGTTTACAGGGCAGTCTGGGGAAAGTCAGCAGCAGGGGCTAGTCCCTCTGCACATGGAGCATGCAGGACAAAAGGTAAGGTGTGGGACTGAAGACAAAAAGGCCTGGGACCAAATAGGATGTCAAGGACAGTGGTACAGCCATGGAGACCAGCAGGTCTTAGCCAGGTTCCACTGCTGCTTCCCTTGCTCTATGCATTAGTTGTGTCTTCCAGCTCGGCTTAACTACCAAGGATGGAGTGTACGGCTGAGAGTACACTTCCATCCTCCCAACCCCATAATCAGGGAACCAGTACTTTCCCCCTTCACCATTACTAGGAAGAATCCCAGTTGGCCACATGGCCATCCCTCGAACAATGGCTATTGAATGATGAACCGCCAGGATTTGCCGAACTTGAATCATATGCTCATCCCAGTGGTCATAGAGGCTAAATTTGTTCTGCGAATAGGGGAAATTATAGAGAACAAAGACCATGAGTATCCTCCAAACAGAGTGAGTCTATTTTCCCTGAGAAATACTATGGAAAATTAAGAGAGTGTGGTAAACATTATTCCTGTGCTTTGAGTATTTTCAGTTCTTCCAGGGACAATTGCCTATACCCGTGCCATGAACTATGACCCACAAACTTCCTTTGGCCACCAAACCCTTCTAGATAGAATCTCTGCAGGCAGTGATAGGTCATTCCTATCTTTAGTTTTGCCATGTTTCAGATGGGCTATCCCATCAGCCTCAGCCCCAGAATGAGAAAGACATGGTATAGAGCTTCCTGCCAACCCCAAGTAGCCATGTGGCATGAGCCAATAAATAAACCTTTGTTCTTTAAGCCATGGCAGTCTGGGACTCCTTTACTACTGCAGCATAACTTGGATTATCCTCACTGGTTCTGTAAGAAGGGAACTTAAAAAGTGAATCTGTTTAGCCAGATAGCAGGGCATCTGCCAATCAAATCAGCCCTAAACAATCTTGTCAAACAGCTATATATTAGTGGAAGCCACAGGAAGGAATTATACATTGTTTTTTATTCTTGGAGTTATCAACGGCGAAGTCACTATCCCCATCTTCCTCCCAACAATGTTTTTGCCCAGCTTGATAATGATAGCTGTAGTTAAAAACTGCCATTCATTGGTCATTTGTCGTATGTTGTGCTCCATATGAAGCGTATTCTGTTTGCAGATCTATGTGATAGGCACTCTTGTCCTCAGAGGCAGATGTAAAAACCAAAACACAGAGCATCAACCTAACGTGCCCAAAGCCATATGGTACCCTACTCCAGAACAAATGTTCTTAACTGCCATGAAATTATGTCCTTCACACCATCCCACAAACATCTTCCCACAAAACAACCTGCTCCCATTGGGTCACAGGGGCATCATTCTTCTTTCCCCAGATACTGTGGTCAGCCCTGTCCTTGGTCACAAAGGATGCAAGGGATCTTGGTTGGAGGTTACTGTGTCAGCTGACAGATCAGGCTGATTGCTGACCCCATGAGGGCTCTGAATATCTGAACGCTGTTTTGGGGCCCTTCTGACCATGCTCTTGGCTAGTTTCGTAGGTCTAGAAATTGGACCCTGCCTCACACACTAATGTAGTGGTCCTCAACCTTACTAATGCTGTGACCCTTTAATGCTGTTCCTCGTGTTCTTATACTAATAGAATTATTATGTAATTATACACTATATATTATATATATAATAATTTCATAAAATTATTTTTTTCACTAATTCATAACTGTAATTTTGCTGCTGCTATGAATTGTAATATAAATATTTTGGAACTAGAGGTTTACCAAGAGTTGAAAGCCACAGTTTGAGAGGCAGCGCTCTACTGCCTGAGTTCCTGCTTTAAATCTATGCTTCTAACTCTGGGCTTCATCCTCTAGTAGACTCCTGGGCCTGTCTGATCACTCCATTCCAGCTGCAGCTACTTTGGCCCCTACCACAGTCAACTAGATTTACTTCTGATGGATTCCCTGCGGACTGGGTAGTTTTTATCAACTTGACACAAGCTGGAGTCATCTGAGAAGAGGGAAGCTCGGCTGAGAAAATGCTCCCAGCAGAGCGGCCTGTAGGTTGGAGCATTTTCTTCACTAATGATTGAAGTGGGAGAGCCTAGATCACTGAGGGTGGTGCCAGCCATCTGCAGGTGGTCCTGGATTACATAAAACAAAACCAGTCTTAGCAAGCAAGACCTAGGGGTGAAGACCATGAGCAGCACTCCTCTGTGGCTTCTGTTTCAGTTCCTGCCTCCAGATTCCTGCCCTGACTTCCTCTGCTGGTGGACTATGATGTTATAAGGTGAAATAAACCTCTCCCTGAGTTGCTTTTGATCATGGTGCTTTATCACAGCAATAGAAACCTAACTAAGACACCAATGAGAATTTTTGTTTCTTTATTAACTTTGGCAGGTCTTGCTATGTAGCCAGGCTGCCCTGAAACCAACAATACTCCTTCCTCTGTTTCCTGCGTCTTAGTCACTTTTTTATTGCTATGAAGAGATACCATGACCGAGGCAACTCTTATAAAAGAAAGTGCTTAATCAGGGCTTGCTTACAGTGTCAGAGGTTTAGTCCATTGCCATCATGGCAGGAGCATGGCACTACAGAAGTAGCTAAGAGCTACATCCTGACCCACTGGCTAAGAGAGAGAGATTGGGTCTGGCATGGGCCTTTGAAAGTGCCACCCTAGTGACACTTTTCTCGAGCAAGGCCACACCTCCTAATCCTTCTAATCCTTCTCAAATAGTGCCACTCCCTGATGACTAAACATTCGAATATATGAGGCTATGAGGACCATTCTTATTCAAATCACCACACATAGTATTACTGAACTTTTTCAGTTGCCTGGCTTCTACACTTGCAGCTCCAAGAACTCTGCTTTTCTGCCCTTGTTCTGTCCTGGGCTTTTACTGTTTAGAGTAGAGGTGAACTAGACTTCCGCACTGTGCCAGTGTGCACTGCTGTCTAACAGTACCCAAGCCCAAGAGTCAGTTTCTTTATTTGTCGTGCCTTGTTTTTCATTGAGAGATAAGTTAATGATGGTGGCATAGAGGCAATGAGATCACAGACACATTTAAAAAGTAGAAAAAACTGAGCATGCAGATGGAAGAGACAACTTGAAGAGAATACAGTAGTCATGACAACTCTTTGGTTAATACAAATAGACATCTGGGTGTTGTAGTGGTACACGTCTTTAATCCCAATGCTTGGGAGGCAGAGCCAGGAAGATCTCTGTAAGTTCAAAGCTAACCTGGTCTACAGAGGGAGTTTTAGGTCAGCCAGGACTACACAGTAAGACCCTGCCTCAAAGGAGAAAACTTAGGAAAGCCCACAGCAACTGGTAAGCCATAGCTGAGATCACTAACTAGTCAATGTGTTGGCTGTTCTAACTATATAAAGTGTATTTGGAAATAAAAGGGACCTTATTTCCCTGACAATGGTTAGAATTGTCTTTTACAAAAGCTACCAATTTACATGTTCAAGTCCCACCACAGAATTTGACTCCTTTATACCTGACAGAGGATGGAATAAAATCCTGGTGAAGGTCTGTAAACACACACACCTTCCTACTTTAAGCTACATAGGTAGCTCCCTAATTTTCCACGCTCTGCAACTGTGTGTTAAAATACATACACAAAAGGAGGAGGAGTAGAAAGGAGAGATGAGGAAGAGGAGGGGGGAGGAGGAGGAGGAGAAAGAAGAAGAAGAAGAAGAAGAAGAAGAAGAAGAAGAAGAAGAAGAAGAAGAAGAAGAAGAAGAAGAAGAAGAAGAAGAAGACAGCAAAGTTAGAAAGTAGGAAATCTGAGTGTGACTTTGTCATGCTGGAATTAGAACCTCACATCCCCCTATCCCCATGGTCCTTCTGATGTATTTTGCTTCCTGGAACTGCCTATCAGGGTTCTGTGAAGCCATATGAATCCAGCCTGAAGTCAAAGCTAAGGTGCCTGGCGCTAGAAGAACCCGGTGGCACTTGGGTGGCAAACTCTGCCATTGCTTCTGCTTCTTGGAGATATATCTGTGATCCCGGGACTTGGAAGGCTAAGACAGGATGACTGTGAGATGGGAGGTCTGTCTAGACAACATAGCAGAATGTGTCTTACAAAAACATTAAAAAAAACCAAATGTCCAGTTGGAAAGATGGCCCCTCAAAGACCCTAGGGCACAGTCTGGTTCCAACAAGTCAATTCAATATTTTAATTAATGATCACATTTACAGATGGCTCTGGAAGCCAGGAATAAAAGACAATATATCCACCCAGTGGGAGGAGAGAAGCTTCTATGGAGATTTGGTGCTATTCAACTTCCAAGGACCTGGCTGCATAGCAATTGCTCCCTCCTCAACTTCTGAATCTGGGAAACCTCGAGTGGAAGCATTTTCTATCACTGAGAAAGTGTTCTGTTCCGTGGAATCAGTTTCTCGATAAGACAGTAATTACTGGAGCAATTTTAGTAGGTACAAAAGCATTTTTAACAGTTTTAATTATTCAAAAGCCTGATTAATTATCTAGTCCGCGGATCAGAGGCCAAAGGGGAATAAACCGAATGAAAATGGTTACCATGGCAGGGAGAAGGGAGAATTCAGCCAACTTCGAACAGGAAGCTACCCTGTGACTTTGTAGTTAGGACTGTGCCCTGCTGTGCTTGCCGAGGATGGACCTTGGAGACCTAGAGTCCAGCCTGATGCACCGCTGACCTTACGTCCTAGACCCATGGACTTTCCCTTGTCACTACTAAATGATCGGAATGGATAGAGGTATACCACGTGGCTCTGGAACTCTGTCAGGAGATGATATGCTATAGTTCTGTAGTGCTGGGTGTGGCTGTGGGTGTGCTAGTGCCCTAAGGCTGAAGCTCCAGGGGTTTGTGAGCTGCCAAACCTGGGAACTAGAGCTTAGGTCTGTTGAAGGAACACGTGCTCTTAACCCCCAAGCCACCTCTCCAGCCCCAGAACTTTCTTAAAGTATAAACTTCATTGATTTTCCCCCCTTGGGGCAGTGAAAACCCAGAGGAAGTACCTGAACTTGGAAGAGCATTGGTCACAGCTGAATACAAAGAGTTGGGCAGCGTGTGGGGTGGATTGGCATGGGGATGACTGGCAGGGTGACAGGATTTATCTGGTAATGAGCGTATTCCTCTATGAATGTCTACTCTGGGTGACAAAAACAAGCCTCTCTAATTTGTTGCGCTTTTATTGAAAACCCTAGGTAAGGGAGTGACTTTCTCATGCTGGAACGAACCTCATCCTGCCCCCTTCTTCCTCCCCAAGACCCACAGTCCTTCAGTTGCATTTTGCTTCCCACAGTGGAGGAGAATATCTTGTGTGTTTTGGAGCCACGCAAGGGGTTTGAGAGTTGAGTGTCTAAATCTGACATGAGTATAATTAAGTGCAATACAGGGCAGACTGTGGCCCGCCATGGAGGAACTTGAAGAGTTCAGGAAGTTATATATTAAAAAAAATAAAAGATTATTGTAGACTTGAGAGAACAAGAAAAGCCTGAAGGCAGGAGGAACTTATAAGGAAGAAGGCAGTGTTTCAAGTTAAGAGAAACCTGGAAGCATGAAGTTGATGGCTTTGCTTGGCACCATCCCCTCTGTGCTGGGTCTCATGCTAGGTGCCAAGGGTGCAGCTGTGACTCTCCAGCTCACCCTCCCCAGCCTGTCTTCAGTGAGTGCAAAGTCCAGACTCAGTGAAGAGAGGCAGTAAGAATGGTGTGGATGCTCGCCCATCCACAAAGACCCAGGTGCAGATGCTCGTCCATCCACAAAGACCCAGGGCCTGTCTATTACACAGCACAACAAGACTCGACTGACCGCCCGCACTGAATGAAGTGCCCATTCAGTGACAGCTTGTCCTATTATCATTTGTCATATTAGCCACATTCCCTCTGATGGAAACTATCAGTACACCTGATCCATATTTATAGAATTATCTTCTAAGAAACCACTTGGGCCTCTAGTGACCAGGATGGTACTAAGGTCTTAAAAAGCTTCCATTGTCTCAGAGAGAAGAGTTTGAAACACCAAGAAGACCCAGCCTGGCATAAGGCGTCGCGAAGCACAGCAATCTCACCACAATGCTGGGCATGCTTTTTAGAGGTACTCATTTTGTGGCAGTGATTTTGCTGAGTGTGGTTGTGATGGTTTGAAAGAAAATGGCCCCCAAGGGGAGTGGCACTTTTAGGAGATATGGCCTTGTTGGAGTAGGTGTGGTCCTCTTGGAGGAAGAGTGTCACTGTGGAGGTGACCTTTCAGGCCCCATCTATGCTCAAGCCACGCCCAGTGAGACAGACCATTTCCTGTTGCCTTCAAGTCAAGATGTAGGACACTCATCTACTTCTCCAGCACCATGTCTGTCTGCACACTGCTATGTCATGTCACGATCATCATGGACTGAACCTCTGAGCTGTAAACAAGCCACCCCAATTAAATGTTCTTCCTTTATAAGAGCATCATGATGTCTCTTCATAACAATACACATGCTAACTAAGACAGTGGTAGGATGAGAAGTTCAATTCATCTTACTGCTTGGAGATGTCCTGTGTGCGACCCTTCACTACCTGATGTCCACCTCCCAGGCCCTGCTTCGCTTTGCCTATGGGTTTTCTCTACCTTCCAGAGTCTGCTTTGATGGCACTCTGTGAGTTCCAGGCACTGAAACACCTTTCCCTTACTCTGTTGCACACACACACGGGCATACACTCACACATTTATCTCTAATGAAGAAAGCAGTTGTCAATGAAGGATGGGTGAGGTCTGGTATACAAACAACCCACTCTGGGAGGCAACACAGAGTTCCCCAGTGTCCTCAGCAGGAATAAGTTCCAGTCACTCAAGGCATTAGCTGACTAGCTAGAGCTCCACTTAATGACCATTCTCTTTCTGCTTCCCTGTATGTTCTAGCTTCATCTCCCAGGTGGCCATTTGTCTTCAAACTCGTGATTCAGGGTCTTTCCCCCCAAGGGAATCCAGAGCCAGACACTTCCCTATGAGGAAGTAAGGTATTGATTAACACCTAATTTTAGGCCAGAAAGAAATGGAACAAGAGAAAGGTTGAATAATTTGCCCAAGACCACAGAGACAAACTTTGGCATCAAACTCAAGCTCCTAAGTCTGAATGGTGAAATCACCACCACTAGAACCACGCCAGCCTCAGAGAGCCCCAGCAGCAGTTCCCCGGGAGACAGATGCAGGACCAGGTGGATGAGCACACATTCTCCCCGATTCATCTCCAGCCCCATCTTAGAGATTCCAGTGCATAATTTTGAAGTGTGCTTGAACAGGCATTTGATGTGATTTTCGATGCAGGGGCAGCCACAGGGTGATCCATCAGCCAGCTCTCTTTGACAGAGAATTGATCTCCAGGGTCAGGAAGTAAACCTCCCGTTTACATAGGATGCACTTGGCATGCGCCCTCTGAGTAGCACACGGAAGATAAAGCGCAGTCAATGACAGTCCTTGTCAATGAGTTTGTTATGGCGAGAGGGGCCACGCGAGGAGCTCAGCTAGCACTCAGGATATCTGCCCTGTGTTTTCTTTTCTCTCTGTTCTGTATTATAAACACTTTGTCGGTCTTTTCTTTCACATTTCCCGGGACTCTTCTGATCCAAGCATCTTAACCCAGTATCGCAGAATCAGGGTGAACACTTACCTGCTTCTCTGGCTGTCCACCATTTTTCTTTCCCAAATGATCTCCCTGAATTTTCTATTTTGTTTTGTGTCTGTCTGAGTAATTTCAGAACCACAGACTGGTGAAGACTGAGTTTCCCTGGGCTTTCTTTCCTCTACACAGAAAGAAAAAGTCTATTGTAGGAAACTGTCTGTGAGATTCATCCACTATTGGCACTAATGAAAAGGAAAAAAGAAAAAGAAGACACTTTTTTTTCCTTAAAGCTATTTCAAAGATCTTGGATCCTGATAGCAGAAAATAACCCCCCAAAATGGGAAGAGTAAGATGCAAAAGTTTAGCATCAGGTCTATTTTGTCATCATAAAATCTTACCCATTTTGCATTTGGAGTGAAATTTGAGCTGTTATTATGGAAGCCAAGGAAAGTAAGTGATGTTGCCCTAAAGATTACAATGTTTCCTAAACCCATTTTTTTTAAAACTATGGCAAGGTTTTCTGCACTTTATTCATACCTAAAACAAATCAAAATCATACTTCTGCTTTCTTCCTGCCTTTTGTGTTGACAAACAGGTACAGCAAAGTTTTGAAAAAGCTAGTATGGAGGGAAGAAAAAGGGATAAAGGGAGAAAGATGGAGGGGAAGAAAGAAAGGAATAAGAGAAGGAAGAAAAATTGTACCCAGAGGAAGGTCTTTGGGCTCCCAAACTGGATCTACACCCTTGACCATCTGTGATTAAAAATGCAGCTGGATCCATCTCATCGTTTATGGGATGACTTTATCCAGGACACACCCGTCTTCCTCTTTCCAGCATCCCAGGGACTGGATGCTGGTAAGTGTATGACAGAGGGCTTCTTGGGGCACTTCATGCATCACTGGAGCCTGGGGTTCTGATTCATCAAACCTGGATTCTGCAGGGCCCAGAAGTGAGTTGTGATTTGCGTACCGTGTTCTCCAGCAGAGGCTGATTTGATTGATCTGTGCTGTACAACGACCCCAAAACACTGAGGTTCTGGACAACCAAAGTGTATGTCCTGTTCATGTCGTTTGCCTGTTGTGAAAACACTGTTGCTTCAAGGGGTCCTCACTCTGGGACCCTGGCTGCCAGGAAAGGTGGACCTGAAGAGTTCTATACTGCCCCCTACAGATTTACATCTGCAAGTAACACAAGTCCCTCACATCTCATTAGTCAAGCAAGCCTCAGAGTTAACTTAGTCCAAGGAGGCAGGGAATCATGGTTCAGAAGAAATAACAATTGAAATATTGAGGGGTCAGGAGCTGCTACCATCATATTCTTGACATGGAGGAACATGCTACCTTTTAAAGATGGTAATAGCAAATAAATAAGAACTTGGTAGTTCCCTGGTGTTGCTATTTCTTTTATTATTTTATTAAAAAATTAAACTTGGGATTAAATATTAGGAAATAAACCTGAGAGATACACGGAGTGACGGAGACATGGACACCTGCTATCGACTCCAGAGCCACCGCAACCTCTCAGCTCCTCCTTTTTCTCCTCCTTGTGTCCTTCTGTCTCCCTCTGAGTTGGCCAGGAAGCTCTGTGATCCACTCTAGGCAGCTAAAAATGGACTCCACCCTCAGAACCGAGGTCGCACTCTATTGGTGGTCTCAGAGCAATCAACTCAAATTTCCCCTAGCACCCTAGTGGAGAAAAAAAAAATTAAAGGGCATAAATTTAAAGAAGTCAGAAACTCACCTAGGGAGCTAAATCTTTTCTAATGGGCAGAATTTATCAGATGAGAGCACTGGGGACAGTGAGGGCTCAAGAACTAAATAAGACACAGCCTAGACATTTGGGGTACAGGAAAAGGTGACGAAGACATGAGCTGGGCTGATGAGATGGCTCACTCAAGCCTGTCACATGAGCCTGATGTCCTGAGCTCAGCATCCCAGAGTGTACACACCTGCAATCCTAGCACTCCCATAGGATGTGGGAGACAGAGCCTGGAGACTCTCCTAAAGCTCACAGGCCAGCTAGGCTGGCTCAGGTAGAGGCAAAGTGACTCTCTCAAACAAGTGAGAACTGATATCCAAAGGCTGTCTTCTGATCTCTACATATGTGCAGTGTGCATGTCTACACACACATGTGCGTGACCCAAAATCTGAGAAGTAGGTAGCGGTGGTGAAGGTGGATAACAGGAGCCATACTTGGTGACTCACACCTTTAATCCCAGCACTCAGTCAGAGGCAGGTGGATCTGTGAGTTCAAGGCCAGGCTAGCTGGGATTAGATAGTGAGACCCAGGCTGGTGTGAGCAACACAGTGAGACCCTATTTTTTGTTGTTTTCCTTTTTTTCTTTTGAGAGAGAGAGACAGTGGTCAAGGGGATGAGTAGTTATCCTCCATGTTTCCAGGATTCCCCCAAAACAATGCCCCCACAACTGCATGCACTGGCTTTTGGGGATCCTATTCCATTTGGATGCATACCTTCCTAAGCCTGGATTGAGGCAGGAGGCTCTTGGACTTCCCACAAGGCAGGGTACCCTGCCCTCTCTTAGGACTGGAGGCTAAGCAGGGAAGGTGAATGGGGGAGTGGGAGGGAAATGGGAGGAGGGGAGGAAGTGGAAATTTTGAATGGTATTATTTATAAAGCATTAAAAAAAATAATACCCCCAGAAGTGCTCAAGTCCTGCATGTCAAATGGCATGGAGCTTGCACAGAACCTAGCACACGCTCCCTCATGGTTCAAATGATATCTAGGTTACTTATAAAATCTTCTACAAAGTAAAATCCATGTCAAAATCTTCATACTGTATTGTTTAGCAAATAATAGCAAGAAAAGAGCCTGCGGGTGTTCATGTAGAGGCCCTAGGTTGAAGCCATGGATGTGAAACTATGTATACCATCGGGACTATGGCTTGCTCTCTTTGAGGTCAAATGTATACTTATAAGGACTAATAATAGGGGTAGGATAAATACATTAAAAATGCCTGCTAGGCTACAGAGAATAGAAACCTTTTATCAACTTGAGTCATCGTTCATCCATCCATCCATCCATTCATTCATTCAACAAATATGGATAAGAATATGAATATGACCACACCAGGCTCAGCACAGAGCAAAACTACTTTCAAGAGATTTGGAGTGACTGTTAATGCAGAATTTACAGGGACTGTTGCTAAGCACAAAGGGCCTGGAGACAGAAAGCGTGTTGGAGCCTGACACCCAGAGCACTGGAAGACTCGTGGCAGGACAGTTACGGACCCAGGATGGGGAGCTTTGAGATTAGCCTAGTTGAGCAGCCAAGGCAAAGCCACCTATCTGGGGTCCACCTCCACAGGGTTTCTGTGCAGGTTGTCGGGTGTATAGTGAGCCCTCTAGTGGATGATGTTGGAACTCATCCTGAGCCACTCAGCCTATTAGCCAGCCACCAAAGGTGGTGCTCACTGCTGCCTTCTGTAGGTGGAACGCGCCCCCTGGCCTTGGCCTCCAGCAGCCTCCATCTTAGCCAGTCTCTGCAAGCTGGCTTTGGGCTTTGGAATGACTCTGCTCACACAGAGATGTAAAAGTCCCAGTATCTGAGTGTCCCTAGGGCAGTTTTGCCAGCACCAGTGGACAGTACACACAGGATATAAAGATGCCGCTTTCCTGGTGCAGGGCATCCTATAGAGTTGCACTCACGTTCCCCCTGTAGGACTTTGTCCTGAAGTCACCCCAGCTTGGCTCCCTCCGGTTCTGCAGCCATCCTCACCTCTGTCTGTTTTGTTTTTTCTGGGTGTGCTCTCACTTCCAGACACGTGCCCACTCCAGGCTCTGTTTCTCCAGGAAGTCCACACACACACGTGAGCCAGGACCTTTAAAGAACTCTGGGGATCCAGACACTGACTAAGACGCGGTCTGTTTTCCAAGGAGCGTTTACTGTTGTGGGCAGAAAACTGCGTGCACAAACTATTCCGGGTTGTATGCGATAGTGCCAGAGAGGGGACAAAAACAATGGCAAGGCTCTTCCTTCATCTAAGGTGGGGATGAAAGGTCTTTATGTCAACCTGACAAAAACTAGAGTCATCAGAGAGAAAGGACCCTCTCTTGAGAGAGCACCTCCATAAGATCGGGCTATAGGCAAGCCTGTATTATCCATTCTACAATGGGCCCAGGCTCATTGTAGGTGTGGTCCTGGGCTCTACAAGAAAGCGGGCTGAGCAAGCCGTTAGGAGTAAGCCAGTAAGCAGCACCTTTCCATGGCCTCTGTCTGCATCAGCTCCTGCCTCCAGGTTCCTGCCTCCAGGTTCCTGCCTTTTTTGAGTACCTGTCCTAACTTCCTTAGATGATGAACAGTGATGTGAAAGTGTAACCAAAATAAACCCTTTCCTCCCCACAAGTTGCTTTGGTCATGGTGTTTCATCACAGCAATAGAAACCTTAACTAAGACAGCTGGAGTTGCAGGAGGTTGTAAGCCCCCTGCATGGGTCCTGGGACTTGAATTCTGTCCTCTGGAAGGGAAGGAAGGGCTCTCAGTTCCCAAGCATCAATCTATCTCCAAAAGAAATACATTGTTTTAAAGGCGTGTTGTCAGCACTGTGGGCAACCAAAGCCTGAATCTTCTACAGAACTTGTTCAGCCCATGGGTCTCACAGCTCTGGGACACGTCACCTGAAGTGCCTGACGTTGGGGGGCAATGCTGTGTAAATGTCTCCATCTCTACCTGTCATTGGTTGATGGCAGCTTTAGGGACTGTGTTAAGCTTTCCACTGGGGTGGCAAGATCAACTCCAGCTTTTGGTGGAATTAGCTCGAATTTTTTTTTTTTGCGAGCTAGCAAACACAGAGGCTCAAATCTTATCTGTTTTTCATAACTGGGGGTTTGGTCTGAGAACTCACTATAGAGATACACTTTTACAAAAATCCTGGACCATTGCAGAACCACGAGAGTGATCAGATGCATTTATTTTACAAAGAATATGGGGCTCAGGAAAGGAGCCTGAGTCTCACACACACACACACACACACACACACACACACCAGCAGCAGCAGCAGCAGCAGCAGCAGCAGCAGCAGCAGCAGCAGCAGCAGCATGGGGACCAGGGCTAATGCCTCCTGAGCCTCAGACAGGGCTCTTCCCATACAGCACTCATTTGAGCCACAGCTCATTTTCTCTGTTTCACTCTCTCCCAATTCCATTCCTCCATATTACCCTTACTCTCCACGTCTGCCCCAGCGGCCTTTGCAGCCTGTCTCCCAGCACCAACCACTCTAAGATCTCCACGAGTCACAGATAGTACCATTCTTTCCCCTGTCTTCATCTAGCTCCTTTGACAAAACCTTTTACACACTGGCAAACAGTGACCAAAAGTAAGAAAACCAGGGGCGCGGGGGTGGGGGGTGATGTTGGCACAGCGCTGGAGAAAGAAATGTAAATACGACAGTCCGCATGGGCAACCTGCTGGGCTGATAAAACAGCTTCCGCAAACTCAGTATCAAGGGGTCTGTTTCTAATGCAGCTGCCTATTGTTGTTGGTGTTTGAAGAGTATTCAAAAGGCACGGGGCTGCCTTGGACGCTAATGTGTGGATGTCTTAATTTACAAAAGCCACCGTGCATCCCGCAAAGCACTGCATCCTTGGAACCTGGCACTCTTTCCGGTTGATAATAAGTGCTTAATAAATGATTGCTTAATGAATGAAGGGGGGGGAACTCAAGAGCTCTTTACACCGCACCTCACCTTCCAGCTCAAACTGAAAGGCCAGCTTGAAAAATCTTCACACGCCAAAATGCAACGACATTCTAAAAATTGATCACGACTTCCTTGCCAATTTTTTTTCCTTGAACTATGCGGACAAAGAAAATGAAGATCATTTGCTCATTAAACAGGTATTTATGCAGCGCTAACTCTATGTTGGGTGCTGGGATGTGATATGAGAAAAGGGAAAAGAAAAAGGACTCTTCCTGTTTGAAGACGACAGTGGAAGCTGGTAGGAATCCATCATCGCATGAGGGAAAGGTCAAGACGCGGCAGAGAAAAGCAATGCTAGGGGTTTTAAAGAGACAGATTCAACATTGTGATGCTCTTCCCTTCAAGAAAAGCTAGTTTTGCTTCCTGTGAGTGTGGGCTGACCCACTTCCAAGAAATAGAGATGGCGGCATGACATGTCAGAGATTAGGCTATGGAAAAACAAAAAAAAACCCCACATCTCCCATATTGAGTCTGTCTGCCTGTGGGTCCCTCTCTCTGCCCCCCACCCCTTATCTTCTTCCTCTGCCTCTTGAACACTTGCTTTATGGGAGATCTTATTAAAGGGCTCCTTGGTCTTCCACTATTCCCCCCCACACACACCCAGCAACACTTGAGGCAGGTGGGAGAGCCGGTTCTGAGGTCAGAAGGGCAGAAGAGATGCTCCTGCCTGCCACCAGCTGAGAGTAGGCCCTGCACCTCACCTGGGCAGCACAATGGAGCCAGTCCCGATGGCAGAGGTGTGGGAGAGTCAGCCCCATTATTGTGAGCATGGAAGAGCTGTCCCCACTACTCACAAGTCATGTGACAGCATGCGTAGAAGAGAGATGCCCTGCCAGTCCATCAAGCAGGTGGGAGAGCTGGCCTTGAGATCATAAAAGCAGGAGAGCTGGCCCTGCCACCTCTCTACTGCAGCACTCAGGAGAGTGGCCCCTCTGCCCCACCTGGGCAACACAGGAGAGCTGGCCCTGAAGGTGTGGGTGTGGGAGATCCAACCCTGGGTCATGAAAGCAGGAGAACTGGGCCCTGCCCCTTGCTCATTGCTGCAAGGGGTGAGCTAGCCAGGGCTGGAAAGCCCACTCTAGCGGCAAAGACAGGGAAGAGCTGGTGGGCTGACCAACCCTGCAACTACCCAGTCCCAGAAGCAAGGTCATGTGTTGGCCCATCCCAATGTCTACCCATCCACGATCTTCTGAAGCACATAGAAGGACTGGTGCTGCAGACCCAAAGCTGCAGGATCTCCACAACACAGGGCAACAACAGGATAACCATGAGGAGTTCCAGTGAGGGCCCAGCATCAATGGTGTAGCGGAAACCAGAGGCCTCAAACCAGACCGACAACTCTTTGCAATGAACACTTGCAAGTAAAGATATATGGACAAAAGGGTTTACTGCATGACTCACTGGGTAACACTACAGCTTCCGTGACAAGATCCGCAAGGGCAGAGGGCAGATATTCAGGCATGGGAAATGAATGGGATCAAGATGCATGACAGAAAAGACACAAAGAATAAATAAAAAGTTCAAAAACGGCTACTTGATAGCGTAGGAAGAAAGGGGGAACACACTGGAGGAGGAGCCAAGGCCCTTCCACAACTGTGCACATGGCCCTGGAGAGCTTCCAAGCCACTTCCAGACGCCTGCTGGGACTGTGAGGTGATAAATGCTTGTTTTATACAGCCAAGTTGGGCCATTTGATACACAGCACTAAGTCACCAGCTGGAAGAAGTGCAAGATATATGTGATGTGGAGTAAGGTGCACCCTTCTGGGCTAAACAGTGAGGAACACTTCCCTGAGGATGCAGTTGAGTGACAGAGGAGCAAGAAGGTGAGAAAGGGCAGTCCGGGGAACAGAGTGGCATGTGCAAAGGCCCTGAGGTAGGAAGCCATCTTCTCAGATATGCTAAGCACCACCACCAAGGAGGCTACAGAAAGGATATCAAATGAGGCTGGTTTATAACAAAACTGACAAGAGAGAAGGCCTATTGGGGGAGGGGGGAGACATCATTGAGTACTTAGGATCTTCTTTGGGAAATCAATGAGAAATCTTTGAAGGATTTTAAACAGGAAAATGACTTGATCACACTCAACATTTCCTTCTGTCTTGTCAGCTGCTCTTTCTATCATGGCGTTCAGTTGACAGCTTCCTCTCACTGGGACGATTTGTATGTCCACACAGACTCAAATCACAGTGGAAATTAAATGGGCAAGGCCCTCACCATTTGCAGTGCTAACTTCTTATTAACCCCCATCCCATTCCAAGGCTTGCCAGTCTCTGGCTACAAACTCCGAGAGTGTTAGACAGGCAAGGTTTGGGGAACCTCAAGGTGAATTCCAAAATCTGTTTCCTAAGGCAGTTGCAATGTTGCATCTCATTCCTCTTGGGGAAAAAAGCCTAGAATTTTACCATATTCCCAAGGGACTCTTGGGACCTTCGACACCTGAGCCTGAGACATTGATTCAGAAGTATGTAAATTCTCAAGGAAAGAAACCATGAAAGGAGAAGGTAGAGAAAAAGGGCAGGGATGTAGCTAAATTGGTACAATCCTTGCCTAGCATGCATAAAGCCCTGTATTCCATCATCGGCATCACACAAAGCCACACATGGGGACACACACCTGTAATTCAAGCACTCTCTCAGGAGGTAGAGGCAAGAGGGTCAAAAGTTCAAGACCATCCTTAGCTATACATAGCAAGTTTCAAACCACAGTGGGCTATGTAAGACTGGAGGCGGGACAGGAGGAGGGAAGGGGTATGTTCTCAGGTGCTGCCATGTCGTCCCAGCCTGTTCTGGGGGGGACACTGGAGTGTGAACCACAGAGCTGTCCTCCTCCTGTGGCAAGAGCCGACCCTCTGTTCCTCTCCCTGTCAGTCATTAATTATGAGGTGCTTCCATCAGTCAGACAGTTCTCAGGAGAAGAGGGGGGGTTTCCAGGCAGATTAAATGCTTTTATCTGCTCAGTACAGCAACCTAAGAGGAGAGACAGTTAACGCTACTAGCAGCTGATGCTCGCAGAAGCTGGGTAAGTAGAGAGGACATCAGGAATTGGGGAACCCCAAAACAGTGTCTATCATGTACAACCCAGAAAAAGTTCCAAACTGACTATAGCAAAGAAGCGTAGATTACCAATTACACCCTATGCAAACAGGATAGACTCCTTCCATGTGGAAGCCACAGTATCTCCACTATCCAGTCATCCAAGAGTATACATACACTAAAGTCCCCCTGCCACCCACCCAAGCCCATAGCTCTCCACTCAACATGGCTCAGTATGGAGTCACAGGGCTAAAACACTCTGAATATCATTATCTCAAATTATTCAAAAATTCCCCTTGGGGTCACCCTGAAAGTCCAGATATATGACCAGGAACCTTGTGGAACTTGAGTGCAGAGGAAGAATAGGAGCTAATTGAAATCAGGTACTAAGCCCTAAACTATCTCATTTCAAATCCCAATATTCCTTCCTACTATGACTCTGAACTGTAGGCAGAGTCTTTTGTTGGGATCACTGACTTCCCAATAACCACACAGAGACATATTATTAATTGTAAATGTTCGGTCAATAGCTTAGGCTTGTTACTGATTAGCTCTTTCAACTTAACCCATACTTCTTTTCTATGTTCTACTAGCAGCTGTACCTTTTCTCAACATGCGTGTTCATCTTGCTTCTCTCCACATCTCTCTTGTGACTCCGCCCTATTCTACCCCAGTGCTCTCTTTTTTCCAAGGTCCCACCTAACCTTTTCCTGCATAGCTATTGGTCAGTCAGCTATTTATGAACCAATAAGAGTAATACATATTCAGAGTGTACAAAAAGACTGTTCCACAGCACTGGGCAAGCTGCACAGTGTTTCCAGACTCAGTTTTCTGCCTGTAAAAGTGGGGTAATAATGATGGCCCTTGCTCACCGGGTCCATATCAGCGTGGGAACTATCGAGTTAATTCATCTAAGCAGTGCCCACCTCAGAGTAAATATCCATAAATATTAATAATTAAGATGGTTTCTGGAGACTTGAAGATGGCTTGGTAGAGAAAAACTGCTTGTCTCAAAAGCATGAGGATCAGAGTTCAAATCCCTGGCACCCATGAATACTGGGCAGGTATGACCACCAATCTATAATTTCAGAACTCTGGAGACAGAGAATCCCCAGGGCTAATCAGCTCGCTAGCCTAGTTGAGTCAGTGAGCTCTAGGTTCAGTGAGAGGCCCTGCCTGAATATACAAGGTAGAGAGTGAGAAAGGAAGAGAATTGATGCCAACCTACACACACACATATACACACACATACACACACACGCACACACATACACATACACACACACACATACACACAAATAAGCATATGCCATTGAACTATCAGAAAGAGAAGGCAGGACCTTCCAACCTGAAGCTCCCAAGATCACCCTCCCCCCACAAGGCTGTAAGCATCCTTCATTCATCCAATATTCTGCCGTGCAGCGCCCTCTGGCCATGAGCTCCCTGAGAGCCAGATGTGTGTTGTTTCATCTTTGGCCAGTGCTATGAGCACATTGTTGGTCTGATAAATAATTGATCAGTGGTTTCTACCACTGCCAGGTACTTCTTAAGGAAGCTTGCTGCGAAAGCAAAGGTCCAGCTGAGACCCTCTTCACTCCACATGCCTCAACAGCCCACGGCAGGTGGAGTACCTGCCGGAACATTCTGACAAGCGTTGGGTCTTTGCGCATGTGGGAAGGAGGTTGTTCTAGTGCCTCCTCCTTCAGGCCCACAGGCCACACTAAGCATTTCACGGGCAGCCCCTCATTTAGTCACCTCAGCAGTCCTGTTGTGATTTCAGAGGTTGTACAGAGCAAGGAACTGAGGCTCTACCACCTTTGCAGGGACATGCATTAGAAAATTCTCTTGTTCTCAAGCCTGATCCATATTCAGCAGGAAGGCCAGTCTCTTACCATTGCTATCTGGGCTCCTGAGATTTCAGGGATTACTGGGAGGCAGATTTAGACACCAGAGCTAGGGAAGGGAGACCCCCTTAGCCAAGTTTCCCTTGCCTTATACACTCCAAAGCCAGCAAAGACCAAGGAAAAGACATTGCATGGTGCATGACTGTCACCAGAATGAAGAAGCAGGGATGCTACAAAAACATGGTCATAAATACTGTTTGCTGAGCATTTACCATATGCTTGGTGCTAAGCCCCATCTCAGTTGGGCTTCTACAAGCCAGATCTCGGAACAAAGGTGTGACAGCGGGGAGTTTATGTGAGGTGTGATTCTAGGAAGCACACAAGATGAGACAGCAAAGAGAACAAAGGTACCAGAATGAATAGTCACCCCTGGGGAAACGGGGAACCCTTTGAAGCTCTATGTTCACACTGAGAATTATCCCACAGAGTACGGGGAAGCTGAGGGTTTACCTGCCGACTCCCAATTCTATTGACTGGGAGTCATTTCTAGAACATGAGTGACCTGGCCCTTGTAAATGCCCCATGCAGGGGCTCAGCATCCTCCTGTGATCAGAAGAATGCTTGGGCAGAGAGAATTACAGTTGCTCTGGGGAAAGGGACATAACATTCGCAAACATCCTGGAAAAGCTGCAGATGACAGATGGACAAAGGATCTCAAAGGGGCTTAGGCAAATCCACAGCAGCCCCTCCCATGACTGTTCCATCAGCTCCGTGGGATAGTGACCATGACTATGTCGATTTTATGGTTGAGTAAACCAAGACAAATACAACCAAGGTCACCGAGCTGGGGAGGCAGCATGGGATCTAGACAGCTGAGCCCAGAGCCCATGAGCTAAGGCAGCATCTTACATGGGCTCCTCTCCAAGGCTCTTTTTGCCCGCACCAAGCAGGGCACAGCCACATGGAAGCCATGGTGTTCCAGTCTACTTTATCCATGCCATTGTCTCAATTTAAGGTGTCTGATGGTATGTTTGGGGGTACAGAGAATGAAATGGCTGGCTGAAAGAGAAAGATAACAGCATAGCCATCACTTCATGTGGTTACCCTTTTCTTATGTGGGACAAAAGCACCTAAACTCTACCTTCTATCCAAAATATCAAATATAATTGAGCATTTTTGACCCCTGACCTCCTGGTACACATCACCTGCAGACTTGCTTCTCCTGCATAGCTACAACTTTGGTGAGCTATCTTCTACCTCGTTCCTTCCCTTCCTCCTCGAGAGTCCATCAATTTATTCTGTAGATCTGTGCATTGGACTCCCTTGAACTCTAACCCCTGTGTATTTCCCATATACCTCTCAGCCCACACACCAATGTCTTCCGGTAAGGTCTAGGGCTCCATGGCCCTGAAATGGAGGTAAACAAGACAGGGGTTGGCAGTTCTGTCCTGACAGACAGATGCCAGCTCTGCCTAGCTTTTATAAAGGCTGACTAATGAGGCTGAGGAGAAAGCCTACTCCAGCTTACAAATATGACCCTTGTGTGTCATGTTTTAGACAGCAGAGAGTGGTAATCCTAGCTCCCCTCCATCAGGGTAAAGAAAGTCACCTTTGCCCTAAGAACGCCATTCTATCTCTTCGATAGACACATTCAACCTTGCAGTCTCCACATGAGAGAAAAATGTTGTCCACATGGCATAGACATTGGTCACACATTTCTACTGCATATCATGTTTGCTATATCCAAGGAGTCTAGGAAGTGGGCAGGAAGAGAATCTTATCTCCACTCAGAAGGCAGAGGCAGGTGGATCTCTGTGAGTTCAAGGTCAGCCTGGTCTACAAGAGCTAGGTCTAGAACAGCCAGGGAGACACAAAGAAGTCCTATCTCAAAAAATCCTCCTTTTCTTTTTTTATTGCTTTTTATTGAGTTATATATTTTTCTCTGCTCCTCTCCATGCCTCCCCACTTCCCTTCTACTTTCTTTCATGGTCCTCATGCTCCCAATTTACTCAGGAAATCTTGTCTTTGTCTACTTCCCATATAGATTAGATCCATGTATGTCTCTCTTACGATCCTCTTTGTTGTCTAGGTTCTCTGGGATTGTGAATTGTAGGCTGGTTTTCTTTGCTTTATGTCTAAAAGCCACTTATGAATGAATATATATTATATTTGTCTTTCTGGGTCTGGATTATCTCACTTACTATGATGTTTTCTAGATCCATCCATGTGTCTGAAAATTTCAAGATGTCATTAATTTTTTTTCATTGTGTAGTACTCCATTGTGTATATGTACCACATTTTCTTTATTCATTCTTCAGTAGAGAGTTATTTAGGTTGTTTCCAGGTTCTGGCTATTACAAATAATGCTGCTATGAATATAGTTGAGCACATGTCCTTGTGGTATGATTGAGTTTTCTTTGTGTATATACCCAAAAGTGGTATTGCTGGGTCTTGAGGAGGTTGTTTCCTAAGCCATACTGATTTCCAAAGTGGCTGTACCAGTTTTCACTTTCACCAGCAATGTAGGAGTGTCCCTTACCCCATGTCCTCTCTAGCATAAGCTGTCATCAGTGTTTTTTATCTTGGCCATTCTAACGGGTGTAAGTTGGAATCTCAGATTGTTTTGATTTGCATTTCTCTGATATCTAATAATATTGAGCATTTCTTTCAGTCATTTTAGATTTGTCTATTGAGAGTTCTCTGTTTAGGTATGTACCCCATTTTTTATTGGATTATTTGTTCTTTTGATGACCAGTTTCTTGAGTTCTCTGTGTATTTTGGAGATCAGTCTTCTGTCCAATGTGGGTTTGTTGAAGAACTTTTCCCATTTTGTAGACTGCCATTTTGTCTTGTTAACCATGTCCTTTGCTCTATAGAAGCTCACAGACACTGAGAACAACAATAAATAAATGGGACCTCCTGAAACTGAATAAATCTTCCATTTCAGGTAAAGAAACTGAGACTCAGTCTTTCTTAGAACCACAGAACTAGTGAGCAAAGAGCTGACTTAAGCATAGTAGGTCTTCAAATACAGTTCTGTGAGCACAGCAATCACAGAAAACATAACCAAGCACGGCATTAGGCACCTTGAAGCCAGGCTGGGACCTCTGTTTCTCTATTAGTGGAATTCGTGAAGAAGTCAAGCTTAACCCTGACAGAATCTCAGTGATGGCCAGCAAAGTTAACCCTCCTCACTCCAGACCCTTTTTCTTCATTTCTGCATTTCTCTGTTGTTTTCCTTCACTAGAACTTTCTCTAACCAAGGCCTTGGTTGACATAGTATAACAGACTGACCTCTTACAGAATGCTGTCATTAAGAGATCTGTCCATATCAGTCGTGCTAAGTAACCCCAGAGAACCGCAGCAGAAGGGGAGCTGGAAGGATTAAAGCATGGGACCCCACCCACTGTTACCAGAGGGGTCCTCGGGGAATGCCAAAGACCAGCCCTTGGCTGACAGCCTGCGAGGACAGCAACCTCAGGGTTCCCTTGCAAGAGCTGGATTCTGAAGACAAGCTGCAGGAACTTAGAAGTTGACTCACCATCCTCCCCCGCCCCCAAGCTTCCAGGAGGGGTAGCAGCCCTGGTGACACCTTGATCTCAGCCTTAAGGAGTTCTCTGTGGAGATTAGCAGAGCCATGCTGTCTGCAGACATCAGCTCCAGAGAACTATGAAATGCTATGTGTGTGCGTGTGCCATTCTAAGCTGCTACATGTGTGGGACTTTGTTATGACAGCAATAAGTTGATGTAGACAATACTTACAACTGCTGGCACAGGCTAGCGGTATAATGAATGTTTGGGTGGACAGGACACTCCTTGGAGGCTTAACTAAGATTTTTTATTTTGGTGTGCTTTAGAATTATGCTCATATCCATCAGCTGTTGCTGCATAACAAACATACACAAGTATGAGGGTAAACAACAACCGGAAGGGATGTCTTCTTGTCCACTCGACTACAGTATCCACTGAGGCCACATCATTTGGGTCCACCAGGCTTGGCTCCCAGACTGAGCTGGAGCCGGGTCCACTGTAAAGGTCTCTCCTCTCCCTTACACCAGAAGCTGCTGGTGTAGGTTCCTCTTATGGTGACCAGTGGCAACAGGGACGCAAGCTACACTGCAAGCACTTTCAGTTCGAGTTGTACCCAGGAACCATCCCACTGACCAAGGCAAATTACGTGAGGGTACCTAGGTCAGAGTGGAAGGAGTGCCTGCCTCCCACGCAGGTGAGTAAACAGTGGGAATGTGTTCAGTAACGATTGCCTTCCTTAGTGGGCTGCACATGTGTTACTGGGACATTGAGGGACGTGGTGAGAGTCAGGGACTGGAACATGGCAATGTGCTCCTCCAAGAGTATTTGTAATGACAAATGAGTCACTGGGAGGCACAATCATAGCATCAATCAATAATGGTTTGGATACCTTCTCCAGTACGTATCTGCCTCTCGGAGCTTCAGAAGCTTTCTCAACTGTCAAATGGGAATAATGGTGGCTCTTCCTTCTTGGGACTCTTGTGGGTACGTGGCAATGTCATAAAGGTGGAGCTTTCAACATTGTGTATGGAGCACAGTCCGGGTTCATGGGTGTATATGCACCCCTTGCCTCTCACAACGGGGAAGGCGAGGGTGGGCGAGCCTTGAACTTGTGTGGAGACAGATCCAACTAGGCCACAGTCAATGGCAGCCTATGAAGTGTGTGGCTGTGTGGTGGGGGGACGCGGAGTGGGCGTGGGTGGGTGGGTGCACTACACTGCACGCAAAGCCTGTCCCCGCAGGCTCTCAACAGTGATTATAAGTGATTCTGAAGCATTCACTGAAACATGGTATAAGCCTTGATTACAAAGAAAGAGTGATTTTCCTCAAGTGGATTCTCCATCTGCTGGAGGTAGCCAGACCCCGTTGACACGGAAGATAAGCCCTGCTGCAGAGAAACTCCTAGAACTCTGCAGGCTCCGAATTGGCAGCAGAATGCATCATGCTTTCCTTGGCAAACTTGACTGACAGATGCCTCACCCCACCCCACCCCCACCCCCAAAAAAGAAAAGTCCATCTAGCTATTCCCACCTTGCCCAGACCTGGCAGTCACTGTCAGAGCCCATGGAGCAGTCTTGGAAAGGGGCGATTAATGTTGTGCCTCTTTATTTATGAGCACTTCCTGCTCTGAGCATAATTTCCTCATTCTTTCCCCAGTTTGTATGTAAACATCTCAAATAGGATTATTTTGAAAGGGTCTTGGGACACAATGCTTCTGTCGGAGTGCATACTGGCCTGCGCTGCAGCCGTTATTCAAAGCAAAGAACAGAACACATGGGGGGGGGGGGGCTTTGGGCTCTAGAGGTTCGCAGCAAGGTGGCAACATGGCAACCCAAGGGTTCCGTCACACCGTGAGCAGCAGTTTGGGGCACCTATAGCCACTTGGCCCCCATGATAGCCACTCACGTTTGAAAGAAGTCATCTGTTCCAAAGTGATCATGATGAAACTCAGTTAACCTTCCCTAGGTCTGAGCTGTTTGTTAAATTCCCCAGTGAGAAAACTTCCTCCCTGAATCTCCATCCCAGGAAAAGCAGCCGGGCTATGCTTGAGCCAGATCTTCTGATGCCAAGCCCAGAAGTCACTCTGCTGCTCCGTGTCACGGTCCTTTCACACACTCTTCAGAGGACAGACCTAATATGTCCAAGACCTGTCTCTGATACTGCCCCAGACATTCCTTTCCCTCTTTGGGCCTCTGTGAGCCTCCCAAAGAAACAAAGGATTCGGAGAATCAAGTGCAAATGGCTGATTTGGCAAATAAAGATGCCAGCGTGAACGTGGGGAAGAAGACAAATGGAAGGCGAACTATCTGTTGCTGTAGGACAAACACCCCCAAAACTCAGCCGCTTAAAGATAACACATGCAGTTTAACTCACAATTCCTGTGGATCAGAAGTCTAGGCAGAGCATAGCCAGGTGCCCATGGCTTCAAGGTAGCAGTCAAACTGTCATCTCTGGCTGCAGTGTCACAGCTGGGAGGAGGTTGCTTCCAAGCTCGCTTGAGTGGCTGTCACTGGATTCAGTACCTCCCTGGCTGTCGGTCAGAGGCCATCTCGCATCCATGTCCCTCCATGGAGCAGTTGACAGCCACATCTCTCCGAATGACAGGCTGAGGGACAAAAGAGAACATGGCCAAGATGAGAGCCACAGTCTTCTTGCAACCGAATCTTGCAAGTAAAGTCCCATTTTTCCATGCATATTTTATTTACCAAAAATGGTTCAGTATGCCCCCACGTAAAGGAGGGTATCACACGGGCATGTCAGACACCACTGGGAGATAAGCCGAAGAAGGATTAACACTGATTCTCCAGCACTTTGCCTTCCTGGGAAGTGAGGCTTTGGAGAAAGCCCAAGGAAAAGAGATGCAATTGCTGGAGGTCTGATTGGGGTAACAGAATCATTATACCTCAGTTCTCTCCTCCACAGAGAACTGTAAATTGGCCAAAACTCCTGACTGGTACCCTCCCCAAGCTCATCTCCCCTCTGGGGGTTTGTTCCATGATAGGCTGCCAGTGGAGGGTACATATTGAGCTACCCACCAAGCGCCCCTGGAACAGGTGTAGGACACACCTTAGAATCAGACATGGAGAGAGAGAACGGACTGAGATAGCTCCACATCAGTCCCCACCATACACTGATTCTGTGAATGAGATGTTCACAGGTCAAATGAACCTTCTCCGAATTCCAGCCATTGCTTCTTCTTGCATCAGGGCTGGGGGGAGGAGCATTGGTGCTGTATTGTCCCTTGTTGGGGTTCCTAAGCCACCCCAACCTTGAGATCCCTTCATTCCCCAAACTCTCCCATGCCAGGGGTCTTGTGGAAGATGGGCTGACAGCTCCTTGGCTCTCTAGCATGCCGGCAGGGTCCCTGTGTCCATCAGGGAAGCATCTCCACAGGTTGATTTCTTGCTGATGCTGCCCTTTTCTCCTCTGAAGCTCAGGTTCTTTCGGCTTATCCCCCATCCTTCTTCCATAGCATGAAGGGAACTAACCCCCATTTTCCACATTGCCTTGATTACACTCCCCACTTTCTAAACTGTGAAATCCTATTTGGGAGTATGTGGTTTGATTTCTTTAAATTCATAATTTTCAGAAAGGCAAAGCTATATTATGCTGTCCCCATTGCTTCAGGCAGCATCAGGTACTCATGGTCATCTTAACTGCCCACTGATCTGAACTAAACATCCATCAATGCCTGAATGAACTGTGCAAATAACAAAGAAAGGTCAAGTTATGGCTACTAACGTGGGTCAAAGTTCAGACACTGAGTGGTTACTTGGCAACCAATACTGTTGGGAGGGGACCTGACAAGGCAAATAGACTTTACCTTTGCTGTGTCTTAGGCTTCAACTAATTATCTCCCACTACATGGAAATAATCTCATTATAACAAAGTCACCATGGACCCAAACAGAAGTTTTATTTTAAAAATATTAAACAGCAAATACGGCCTGGATAGGAGCAATCAGAACAGACTCCAGGAGGCTTGCTGCACAGGGAACGCTGGCTGAATATCAACCTTGGGTCTCGATCGTATGTGTCCCATTGTCCCCTAAAGCTTCCCACGAACTTTCCCGCTGCTGGCCAATCTCTGCTCTCCACAGGAAAGCAATCTGTTAGCATCCTTGTGAAACACTTTGTGAACTATGGGGAATTGTTTTCTACCACAGAGAGGTACCCTTCTGCTCCCTTCGTACTTATCAGCAAGTCTGTGTTATTTAACCCGACATGATTTATTCTGTAGCTCTAATGTCAAAGGGTTAAGGTTAATAATTCATTGGCAAATCCATCCGAAATCATGATCCTTGCATTTGCTGCAATTCTAAAGCAACTGGGGAGCCTTCCTTTTCTTCCTGCACCACTGCCCCATCACCCCCTCCAGCCCTGGCTCCACTGTGTATTTCTTATGGATCTGACTTTTGATCTCTAGGCCCAGGGCCAGAGGCATAGGCTGACTCCCAGGGGTTGACCAGGCCTTTGCAGAGCTGAAAATGAGAGCACCGCTTCCCAGTCTCAGAGCAGAAAGTAAAAGTGCTTTTTTTTGTTCTCATAATCTATTTTGAAAGGCCAGTACGATTTGTATTCTATTTCACAACCCTTTATATGGAACTGAATTGTGCCAGGCTGCATCTCCCGTGCATTTCAAATCTAAACTCAGTTAATCTTCAGAGCACCGTACGAGGCAGCCCCTGTAATTGTCCCCACTTTGAAGCAGGAAAATAAAACACAGATTGCTTAAGTAACTGCCTCAAAGTCACACAGTTAGTATTGGAAAGCATAAGAGGGCTGTGCAGATAGCTCAGGAGCAAAGAGTTGCCACACAAGCAGGAGGACCCCAGAACCCAGGTGACAATGTCTTGCCCAGGGTGTTCTTGTAATCCCAGTACTGAGGAGGCATTGGGGTTTGTTTGTAATGCCAATACTGGGGAAGTAGAGACATGCAGATCCCTAGAACAGGCTAGACAGGCTAGACAGGCAGTACGGCCTAATTGGCAAGTCCAAGACTAGTTGACCATAGCTCAAAAAAAAAAAAAAACCCATTCAAGGTATATGTGCTTAAGGAAGAACAATACCTGAGCTGTACTTTGACCTCCATATATACATGTACACACACACACATACAGAGAGAGAGAAAGAGAGAGAGAGAGAGAGAGAGAGAGAGAGAGAGAGAGAGAGAGAGAGAGAGAGAGAATAAAATAAAATAAAATGGTAGAATTTCAACCTGATCTGGTCCAAGAACTACATTATACACATAAAAGGTTTTTTATTATTATTCAAGTAATTTTGTGTGGTCACTCACAAGGGAATTCGTACCTAACTTATGGCAGTAGAAAAACACCACATTCAATGAGTACCCACAATGCACCATGCTATCTCACAGAGTTTCCACTGTGCCATTGTGTTGTCTGCCGGTAGTTTTAAGAGGCAGACCTTGTAGTCTCCAGCTTATAACTGGACTCGCTGAGTTAATAATATAATAGCACAACGGAATCCTAGTACTGCAGATGGGCGGCCACCCAAGAAATTCTCATTCAGTTAATTAATGCATTAGTTACTTTTCTGTTGCTTTGGTAAAACACCATAACCATGGCAACTTCCAGGAGGCAGGTGTGGTGGTTTGGATGTGATTGGCCCCCATGAGCTCATAAGGAGTGGCACTATTAGGTGTGATGTTGTTGGAATAAGTGTGGCCTTGTTGAAGGAAGTGTGTCACTATGGGGGTAGGATTTGGGGACTCTTTTGTTCAAGGTTTGCTCAATGTGACCTTCAGACCATTTCCTGTTGCCTCTAAGATGTAGGACTCTCAGCTCCTTCTCCAGATTCTGCCTGCGTGTAGCAATGTTTCCAACATAATGATAATGGACAGAACCTCAAACTGTAAGTGAGCCCCACAACCCCTGCTCCATGTCCAGTTAAATGTTTTCCTTATAAGAACTGCCATGGTCATGGCTTCTCCTAGCAGCAATAGAAACCCTAGCTAGGACAGCAGGGTTCATTTGAGTTTGCAGTTGGAGGGGGAGGGTAAGAGTCCATTACCATCACAGTGGGGACACAGGGAAGCAGGTAGCCACTTGAGCAGCAAGCTGAGAGCTCACATCTTAAACCACAAGGAGGAACCAGAGAGAGTGAACTGGGAATGGCCTCTAGCTTTGAAACCTTGAAGTCCTCCCTGAGTGATATATCTCCTCCAGCAAGGCCATCCCTCCTAAATTGCCCAAACAGAACTTCTAACTGGGCACTAAGTACTCAAATGTCCTAGACAATGGAGGGTATCTCATTCAAACCTTCATAATTAATTATGTCTAAAGAGACGCAAGCTAATTACAATGATGACAGAATTTGAGCCTAGACCTCTCTGACCACCCTCCTGCAAGCTGTCAAGGATATCCCTAAGTAAGAACAGGGAGAGAAATGTGGACCATGACTCATTTTTATGAAAATATAATTAACAGAAACACAAATGCATTAAACTTTCAATATAAACATTGGTTAAAAATGGTAGCATAGATATTGACTTTTAATTATTGAGACTAATAAAAGATTCATTTTCAAACATTTTGTCTTTCAACCTTGATTTCTCGTGTTTGGTTGTGAAGAGTGTACATAACCCTCTGTCACTGTTGCTTAGAGAGATTTAATCCCAGGCAATTAATTTTGCTATGTGGTACAAATTATGCCTTTAAAAATATAACAAAATCTCATATTTCTCCAAGTGGTTAGCTACTATCTTACTGTCTTTAACTGAATTGCCCAGTATTTCCTTAACCACAGTCTTCATACGTGTGTGTGTGTGTGTGTGTGTGCACATGTACTTGTGCATACACACAGGTGTGTATGCATGTGTAAGCACATTTGTGAGAGCCAGGGGGTAGTTTCAGGTTTCATTTCTCAAGTGTGATCATCTTGCTTGTTTAAGATAGGGTCTCCCCTGGTCTGGTAGTTGCCAAAGAGGACCGGCCAACTCTTAGATCCCAACCAATTTCTCTTCCCCAGCAATGGAATTATAAGCACACACTATACTGTCTAGCTCTTAAAGAAATGGATTCTAGAGGATCAAACTCAGATCCTCATGCCTGCAAAGCAAGCAATTTACTGCCTGAGCCATCTTCCTATCCTGCCTCCCCATCTTATTCTTATATTTATTATATTCTTAAATTATTGTTCTGCTTTTAATTTGAAATAATGTTTGACTTCTAGAAAACCAGCAGATAGAGAGAGGTTGAGGTAAAGAAAGCCCATATACCTTTCACTTCCCTTCACTGAATAATGATTTGAAAACATAAAATTGATATTGCTACAATGCTGTGCACTAATCTATGTGCCTTATTTGATTTTTGCCAGCTTTCTCGGTGATTTCCTTTCTCTGGTCTAGGATCCCATCCAAGGTCTTGCATGAATTGGCTTGTCATATCTCCTCAGTGACCTCCATCTGAAATTGCTCAACCCTTCCTACCTGCCCTGGCTGTGACACTAGGAAGGATACTGATCAACTATTCGGTAGAACATGCCTCGGTTTGGTTTTGCCTAATGTTTTCTCTATGCCAAGGTTTTGCATTTGGGGCAAGAAAATCATAAAAGTGGTTTCCTACCTTCCTGGTGTTCTCTCTCTCTCTCTCTCTCTCTCTCTCTCTCTCTCTCTCTCTCTCTCTCCCTTTCCCTCTTTCTCTCTCTCCCTCTACCTCTCCCTCTCTCCCTCTGTGTGTGTGTGCATGTGTGTGTGTGTGTGTGTGTGTACCTCATTCACATGCCATTAACCTTGATCACTAGGTGAGGCTATTGGCCGTCAAGTTTCTTCATTATTCTCTTATCCTTTTTCTGTTAGCAATCAGTGAACATCTTTTTGGGAAATTTGAGGGTACCATGCAAAATACCCAGCTACCCAACTCACTCCCCATTGTTAACCTTGGTCTCTATTTGTAGAAAACTATAAATATCATTAGCATGGGGGCATTTGCTAATGATAGGTTCTGTTCCCACATTCCTCCACACTCATGACTGGCATTCCTCTGCAAGGGGATGCTGTCTCTTCCCTCCCAATCAACACAATTATTTATTTATAACAGTATAGGTCTGTGAATATTTATTTTACTCCAGAGATTATAATCCAATTCTTATGGTAAATTCTAATATGTCTTTTTTTCCTCCTTCTAAATTTACTCTTCTATTTCATTGATGTTTTTGTATATTCCTGTCCTGGTAATAACATTGTCTTAACCATTACAGCTTCATAATACATATCAGAGTCTGGACATTGAAGTTTTCTTCTCATTATTATTCTTGCAGAAAGTCCTTGGTGGGTTTCTCCTATTTATCTTTCCAGATGAGTTTTTGAATAATTTTTGTCAATTTACACAATAAATTCCTAAGGGCATTCAGTTGAAATTGCATTCAATTTATGAACTAACTTAGGGAAAATTGTTTTCTTTAAAATATTAAATCTCTCCATCTAAAAACATGATATGCCTCTCCATTTATTTGTGAGCATCCACGTGCCTCTGTGAAAACTTGCCATTTACTTTGTATAGGTACTGTACGATACCTTCTGGTTGGAAAATTCTCAGAATCCTCACCCCTAAGATTGTTTTGGTAATCAGACATCTAACCGTCTCACTAGCTTTCCATTTTAATTAATTTATTTGTTTAGTGGTTATTTGCTCAGTGCCTACCATGAGCTAAGCGCCACTGTTTTAAAAGATTGGGAGTTTTGTCCTGCAACCCCACCATGGATCTTCATTTCATGGAGGAAAAGCAGATGGAGAGGAGACACATAAGAGAGAGTGGACCTGTGGATATCATTGCCCCAGAACTCCCAGCTCTCCACACCTATACTGTGGGAAAATGGATTGAGATAACACCAAAAGAGTTCTCAGGTCAGATCTGAAGCAGTAGCTTTCCCTCCATGAGAGCTGTCAGCCCTTTTCCAGCTAACAAGGAGTCAAAAAAATATTTACAAGCAGGGAAGATTCTCACAGCACAGACTCCGTACTCTGCTTGTCATCAAAGTCAAATAAGGTAATGGTGAAAGAACTGTGGGAAGTATTTTGGCTATGTTACCAAGGTGATACATGGGTGATGCTTGATCCCAAAGTAAGGTGATGCTTGCTCCCAAAGTGGGGGGGGTAGGAAAAAAAGGAAAGAAAAATTAACCAAGAAACCATGTAGGCAAAAGAGCATCCACATGGGAAGAACAGCCTATGCAAAGGTCCCTTGGAAGGAATGTTTGGTGGGTTCTAGCAAAGATGCCATAGATATCACCTAGATAGACCAGAAGTAGGAGGAGCTGTGGAATAGTCAAAAGCAACCCGATTTGGGGTCTGTTTTTATAAGTGTAGAGTCAGCATAGCTAACAGATCGAAAGTTAGGGAAGGTAAGAGCGTTGGCATGAGCTGGGTCACACAGGTGGGCATCCTCAAGGCCCCAGACCAGCCAACGTGTTTCCAGTAACTCTTAGATGATCTGCACATAAGGTTTTAGTTCATAAAACAGACTGCTACTGAGCATCAGAAAAAGATGGGCTGTCTTCTGAGCAGCTGGCAGACTGCCAGGCTCCCTCTCAGAATGCAGCCTCTCACCTCCAGTTAGCCAAGAGTTAACAGGTATGTAGGGTTCACTAGCACTCAACTCTATTACTCTTGTCAACGGAAACTCTTTCGTACGCAGTATATTTTATGGATGACTCAAGTACCCTTCAGGCTCCTTCCTGAGCCTGAAGGTCAGGATTATAATCTCTAATTAGTCTTGCTCTGGAGCTGGGAGGGAGGGCTGGGTACCCAGAGTCTCGGGTATATGAGTTTCGGATAAGGAATTGCTGCCTCAATGGCTGGAGAACAGAGCCTGCTCATTTGCAGAAGTACCTGGTAATTGTGACTAATTACCAGAGGGTGTGCTTTAGCCATCACTGACACATATAAATAACCATCTGTACCTTGACTCCAGGCTGTTAATACACTCCCAGGACTGTTCTGATAATGCCAGGAGAAGTGTGGGTCTGGAATCTTCCATGCAATTTCTGTTTGGCCTGACATCAGAGGATGCCGGGAGAGAAAGAGAAAGGAAAAAAAAAATCCGCTGGGATCTAAGCAAGCATGAATTAGTTAAGGTTTGAGCAACTCACATCCATAATGAAAACTGCTTGAGGATAAAGTATTTTTGGAAGCCCCCCCGCCCCTGCAAAGGATTATAAAAGACTCAAAACGCCGATGTCACAGATTCGAAACGGAGCCCCCTGCTGTCTTCAAAGAATTCTGTCTCATCAGTAAGGAGAGAAACATACTGGTGTTTACCGACTATCCTGGACCAGCCTGGGCCTGCTTCCTAGCAAAGACTCTTCTCAAAGGAGTAGGAGGGAGCAAGCGGTGTGGAGGAGAGGCACACAAGCGGGGACAGCAGTTCAGACCAAGCCGCAAGCGGGGACAGCAGTTCAGACCAAGCCGTCCCTTCAGAGAGCAGGCTGCACCTGCCCCCTCCCCGCAACACACACACATACAGTTAACTCAGTTAGCACACATATCCACCCCACCCCGCTCCGCGTACACACACAGTCCTGACCTGTGCATCCTCACCTCTGTACCTAGGAGCTCTTCCCCAGATGCTCCCCAACAACTACGCTTCCTGTTACTGTTGGAAATGTGGCCCTGATGCTAAAGTCCTGAACCCACGTCCCTCTCATTGTTGAGTTCTTCTGGGAAGTCTTCGAAGATGTAATGAGTTAGGTGATGTCACACTGGATTAAGATGGGATCTGATTTTGAAATGACTGATTGACTGATAAACTTATGAGAAAGAAAGACATTGATACACATGACAAAGATCTTTATGGGACAACAGAGGTAGGGACTGTATTAACAGCTCTAGAATTCAGAAAACACCAAGAACTGCAGGCCAGCCCAAAGGAAGTACCCTCCTTCACCTAATTTTCTTTCTACTTCTGTGATAAACACCATGACCAAAATCAACGTAGGGAGACAAGAGTTTACTCTATTTTACATCTTATCATGATGGGCAGTCAGGGCAGGAACTCAAGGCAGGACCCTGGAGGCAGGAAATGAAGCAGAGGCCATGGGAGGGTGCTGCTTACTGACTTTTTCCTCTTGGCTTGTTCAGCCTGGTTTCTCATATCTCCCAGGATCACCTGTCCACAGTTGGCTTGGCTCTGCAACATCACTCATTAATCAAAAACTTTCCCCCACAGACTTTTCTGGAGAACTTTCTGATGGGGGCATTTTCTCGATTAAGAGTCCCTCTCCCCATATGACTCTGGTTTGTGTCAAACTGACAGAAAGCCACCAGCATAGTCCTCTAGAGCCTTTAAGATGGAGTGGTCCTCTAAACAGATTGTTTCATTGTTTTTGCCTTCAGAACTGTGGGAGAATGATGCAGCATTTAAAATTATCTCTGTGTGTATGTGTGTGTATGCATGTGTATGAACATGCTGCATGTGTGTGGGTGAGGATGTGTATATCCTGCATGTGTGCACACATGTATGTAAATGTGTGTGCTGCATGTGTGCATACTGCATGTGTGTGTACATGTGTGTATATGTATGTGCTTGTGTGCGTGTATGTGCATATATGTGTATGCTGCATGTGCATGCATATATGTATGTGCGTGTGTACATAGGTATACTTGTGCCACAGTGCATATGCAGAGGCCAGAGTACAAGCTTGGGTATTGGTCCTCGCCTTCTTCCTTCCTTGAGACATGTCTCATGGTGTTCCCCAGGGCACACTCCAGACTAGGCTAGCCCCCAAGTTCTCCTTGTCTCTACACAGGGGTGATGGGTGTGCTACAATGATCCAGCTTTATGTGGGTTCTAGGGATGGAACTCAGGTCCTCACACTTGCACAGCCAGCGGTTTACACACTGAGTCCCCCCCCCCATACTACCGCAACATCATGTTTGAAGCCAGCCTGGTTTGTGGCTCTGATACAGCAGAGCTTAGAAATTAGCGTTATCAGTGTAACACGGGTGTGTTCAACTCTTCCTGTTCAGCCATCATTTCGGATAATGGTTTACAAGTGACCTGGAGGAGATCTGGGCATGACTCGAACATGGAGATGGGAGAATGGGCAGGAGCAAGGTCTTCTCAGTCTCCTGCTCCAACCCTGAAGCTCAGGCAAGAGCGCAAGCATTGCTGACACCCTTCTGATTGTATAAAGCATGGGCTAACACAAGTAATTTGCAGGATGACTATAGTAAGACCTTTCTTCCCTGGAGTTCAGATTCACCTCTTCACCACCAGCTGGGACATCTAAGCCTGTCATATATCTAACGAGGCAGCTGTTGGTGGAAATGAACTCCCTTCACAAGGCACCTATGTCATGGTCCTGCATCCCCCCCCAGATTCCTACATTGAAGCCCTGACCCGCAGGACTTTACTATTTGAAGGTGAGACCCTTAAAGAGGCTAACTAATTAAGATGAGGTTATTAGGTTAGGCCTTAACCCAGGACAATTAGTGTCCTCAGAAGAAAGGATATAGAGACACAGACATACCTCAGGGTAAGCCACAGGAGAACATAGCCAGAAAGTTCTTGTTTGCAAGCCAAAAGAAAAGCCTCCTCCAGAAACACTCCCCTTTCCCCAACCTGCGGTGCTTTGTACAGCAGACTTCCCCAAAACCTCCTGTTTCCACTCTGACTATCATCAAGACAACAAATGACAGAGGGGATGTGGGGAAAGAGGAACCCCCTTTCTCTGTGGGTGGGAATGGAAACTGGTACAGGCACCCCGGAAATCAGTGTGGATGTTTCCAAAAGAGAACCTTAAAAATAACACCGCCATATTCCAGTACGCAGGCTCGGTCCTCCCACACAGGTACCTGCACCTCTGTATTTATGGCTGCGCTCTTCACAATAACCAGGAAATGGAACCAGCCCACAGGCCCATCACCAGATGAGTAAGAAAGGGTGACACATGCAAGACAGAATGGTATGTGGCCGTGAAGAAAAATAAAGACATTAAGTTTTTCAGGAAAGCTGATGAATCTGGAAATTACTATATAAGTGAGGTAGCACAGATATCAAATATAAATACCACATGTTCTCTCTTGTTCTCTCTCCTATATACATACTGTGTGTGTGTGTGTGTGTGCGTGCGTGTGTGTGTGTGTGTGTGTGTGTGTGTGGAGAGAGGAGGGGAGAGAGAGAAAAAGAGAGAGAGGGAGAGAGAGAGATCTAGAAAGAGGACCACAGGAGGGGAAGAGAGATCTTAAGGGACAGATGAGAAATGGTAGAAAAGATACAACATCAAAATGAAAAATAGGTCACTGGGGTTTGGAAGAGAACGAGCCAGAGAAGGGCCAGGAGGATGGGGAGGGAAGAGGGGGAGCACCAAAAATAAGGTACTAAATGAAACCCACAACTCTGCACACTAATTTAAAAAAACGTAAATAACAAATCAGCAATAAACAAGTAAATAATAAACAGATAATAAATTTCTTTCCAGTTTTACATCTCAGACTCCTATATCACATTTGATTAATTCTAGACAGACCTTCTGTCTCCATTTTTTACTTCTCTGAAATGTCTGCCAGGGAAGCCAGGCAGGCACCATGGTCTGGTATCTTCACTGTGTACCCTCAGGCTTTCTGAGGACTCTGACCACGCACAGGCAACACCCACATTGCAAGGACAGACTGGTTGGGAAGAGAAGCCATGTCCTTGTCTGCTAATACCTGGTAAACTGGAAACATCTCTGCATTGAGATTTGCAGAATGGGAAGCTGAGGGGGAGGGGGAGCTAGAAGTGAGAATTAAGAGTGCTTGCAAGGACCCTAGCACTGCGATGGTGGTGGTGGCATAAGCCACAAATCCTTGGAGGAAAGCACAGACACTGATGGCTGAGTCAAAACTGAGTCAGGGAACTTGAACTCTGAACCAGGAAGTTTAAAAATCTTTCCAGCAACTTGTTTCGCTTCTGTGTTCCTTGGAACGTATGCAAATGTGTGATCCATGATTGAATCTACGTCCCCGCAAATTTAAAAGGCTCTTCCAATAAGCATAAAATAAAAACCCCAAGTGATAAAAAGATACAGAGTCTAGCATCTATGGCAGCATTTTTTTTCCTTCCTCATGCTACACAACTGAAAGTGCTCCTTCCTCGGTGGCCAGTCATTTTGCTCTGGACGAAGCATGCAATGGCTTCGTTAAGTACAATCATAGGTAGGAAGCAATTTTATCGGTGAGAAACTGAGGGCGTCTGGCCTTGGTGGCTTACACACGGACCCTCCCAACCTGGCTGCGGTCCATTCCCGTCAGACTCACCTCTGCTGCCCCCACTTACACCTGAATTCCAATCCAGGACCTAGCCTCCAGTGGGAAGTTCCTGCCAAGGAGTTAAATTAGTTGGTTTTTCATGCATATATAATGAACTCGACGCAATAAATAAGGCTTTATGGGTGGCAGATTTATCCATCTTTATGGTGCAAAAGTAGAACTCGTGGGGTGTGCACGTCAGACAGACACTGCCTCTCACCCCCACAGGTGTAAATCACAGTGGCCTGGGTTGCTCGCGTGGAGGACCTGCCTGGGGGCCTGGTTTATAAGACTGTCAATAATTACAGCCCCAGGAAGCCCGCAAGACGCACAGGCAGAATCTGCTAGGAGCGCAGGCAGAGGGACAATTTACTGGGCACACCATAGCGACTGCTGAGCCAGAGAGACGGTGCATCAGAGGATGAGTGCGGTCCCCAGGACACAGGCCTGGAGTGTCTAACAAGCATGAAGGACGGCCCCGAGAGAGGCCCTAAGGAAGAGTTCTGGAGCCTTTCAGACCAGTGCTGCGAGCCAGAATCATCTGGAAGGCTGGTCAACATACAGACTGTGACTGGAGAGAGATGGCTCAGTCAGTGAACTGATGGCTAAGCAAGAGTGGGGGATCTGAGTTCCATGTCCAACGAGGCATGGCTACAGGCAAATGATTACCAGTCCAACTCCAGGGAGGCGGAGACAGGCTCCTTGGGGATCACCCGCTGACTAGCCAAGCCAAGTTAACAAGTTATAGGTCCCAGTGAGAGAGTCTGTTTCAAAAAATAAGGCACGGCTCCTGAGGAAGAATGATGCCCAAGTTTTACCTCTAGCCCATACGTGCACAAACACACAGGTGCATGAGGGCATGCTGGAGGCATGGGCATGTATATGCGTGTGCACTCACACACGCACAACCCTCAGACATTGTGACTCAGAAGATCCAGGCTATGGCTGCGAAGTTTGCATTTATCTCAGGAAATGCTCAAACAGTCCATCTGTGGATAATTTTTTGAACACTGATGCCTAGATTATTTTTTAGCAAAGGCGCAAATATCTCTCATATTACCCAGCGTCCTGAAATGACCCAAAGCTCCGCTTGGGATGCAAATGACATGCTGTGCCCAGATGAAGGAGATGGCCTTCACATCTTGCCATTAATAGCATGTACACTACAGGTCAGCATCCCTGGGACACTGAAAGCGAGTGGCTTCATTTCCCCAAGCCTCAGTTTTTGTCTGATGAATGGGATCATAACAGTGGTCATGAGATGAAGCCGCTGTAATAACTACTATAATAACTAAATGAGTAACATGTATATGCATGTGTCCACATTATGTAGTACCACAGACTGAACCCAGGGCCTCAAGCATGCTAGGCAAGCACTCCACCACTGAGCTGTCTCCCACCCCTTATGTGAACTGTTCTAGGCACTACTTAGTAACTTAGTAACTGAGAAACTTCATAGTACATTTATGAGGGTTGATTAAATTGTCATTTTATAGACTGTGTACATCTTTTTCATAACAAAAGGTTTCCTTGAAAATACTACCTACATTCAACTCACAAAGTGCTCGCTTCTATGCCTCGGCCCCCTCCTGCCATCCGATGCCAACAACGGTGGCAGTGTGGAAATGGCCCCCCTAAACAGCAGTGTGTGAGAGAGAGAACATGGGAAAGAATGGGCCAACTGAAGTAACTGCTGTTTTTATTTGCATTTTATTCTGTGTGCTTAAAAAATAAGCAGGGAGAGGTAGGCGGGTGTCGGAAGTGAGCATAGCCTGTCCTGCAGCGCCCATTTCTGTCTCCTCCTTTTTTGATCTCTGCGACTCTTTGTCCCCCGCCTCCCTCCCCTTTCCTTTTCCTCTCCTGCCTCTCTCCCCCTACACAACCTCACTTGTCACATATGTGAATGTGGAAGGGAACAAGCAATTTCAGAAAAGCAATTTTAGTTTCTACCTCAAGTGCTAGAATGTTCCTCAGAACAGTCTCAAGCTTACTTACTAAGTGTTGTGGTTTGGACTCCTGGGGTAGTGTGGTAGTTTGAATATAAACTGACTCCCATAATCTCATAGGGAGTGGCACTATTAGGAGGTGTGACTTCGTTGAAGTGGGTGTGGCCTTGTTGGAGGAAGTGCATCATTGTGGGGGTGGGTTTTGAGGTTTCCTATGCTCAGGATACTGCCTAATGTCTCAGTCGACTTCCTGTTGCCTGCAAGATGTAGAACTCTCAGCTATTTGTCTGCCTACAGGCCACCATGCTTCCTGTCATGATGATAATGGACTGAACCTCTGAAACTGTACGTGAACCACCCCAATTAAATGTTTTCTTTATATGAGTTACCATGGTCATGGTGTCTCTTCACAGAAATAAAAACCCTAAGAGAGGTGGCAAGAGGAGTCCAGATCCGAACTTGGATCCTGGCCCGGCCTCTCACCATCTGTATGGCTCTGGTTCAGTATCCTCCAAGTGTCTATCTCCTCTCCTTGTAGAAGATATAGGGACCTACTTCTTGAGCAGTAGACCTAACCCAACCTAATCTTCCCTGCCCACACTGACCTCCCAACCAGTAATATAGATGAACCATTTGCTGAAGCATCTTCAGAGAAGGGGTGACTTTGGGGAACTTCGAAGCCTGGAGGAGAACCCTCACAGTGACACCAAGGAGTTCACAAAGAAACAAAAGCACAAGAGGAAACACCTGTGTATTCCATATGAGCAATACTTCCTAGGGCAACCTCCCTGCCCCTACCTCTACTCCCCAGCTTCCACCGCCATGCCTGTCTCCCATTCTACTCCCACCCCTTGTCTCGGGGCAGGATTCACAAAAGAGTGAACATCATTTCTGAGTCCCCGAGGGTGGGGAGGAGTCGCCTCATAGAGATGAAAGGACACTGCAGGTCTACAAAGCTGATGGGACAATGGCATGCCCAGAGCAGCCATCAGCAGGCAGAGCTCCAGCCTTCGGGTTGCCTAAACTTCGTGGATTCATTGACTGGCTTGAACTGGGAACATTTTTCCCAGTGAAGTACCATTACTATTTCATTCCCCACGCAAGGTTCAGAGGTGAGAGAGCTGTGTGGGGTAGCCAAGTCAGATGTCAGAAAGTAGCAAGAATACAAATGCAGGCAATCTTGCTCTGGAGCCTGTACATCAAACCTCCCATGACCTTGCCCATGACTATAAATGCTGGAATAGCGCTTTATAGACTACTACAAAACCACTCCATGGTAAGAGCAGCTATACCCATTTTATAGATGATACAACAATGCTGAAGGTTTCATGACCTGTCAGGGTCACACAGAGAAGTGGAGAAGCCAAAACACGAACCCTACCTCCCAACCTTGGATGAAGGATGCTGCGTCAAGAATCAGCAAGGGAGCTCCTTCCCTCGCTCTCAGCCCATGCTCTGCCCTGGTAGGGAGGCCTCTATATTTAGATGCTCACAGGAGCTACTTTGAGAATGTCCTCAGGCTAGGGATTCAGCCTCACATAGAGATTCACTGCAGATATCCAGGGATGCCAGGAATAAATGGGTGGGAAAAGGTTCTTGATTCCAAACAGAAACTGAGCTGATCAAACACAGCCACACACACACAGAGGCTGCCAGAGGAAAGCCAGATTTATCTCAAACCCTGTGTATTCAGGAGCCTTTCCCGGAACCCATAGCCCACTGGCAGGAAATTGTCGTTTCAAGCGTTTGTTTGTTTTTCCTGTGTACTTTACCGTACTCCATGTCCTTATCTCTCCTGTCCAATCCCGCAGACTGTTCAGCTGGAAATAATCTCAAGACCATTCAGACCAAGCCAGAGGCTGAGCTGTATCAGGAAGACTGCTGAGCATCCCCAGGCAAAGAAAGACAGGATTCACTCCTCAGCAACACTCACCGAGGCCTCCCTAGGAAGTCTGAGAAATCCCTCAGCCCCAGCTTTTCACCAAGACTCCCCTTTCTCTGAGCAGCTCAGCCAAAACAGAGACTACATTTTCTAGCTACTCTTGCCAATACGTGAGGTCATGTGACCAGTTATCACCAATAAAATGCGAGCAGACCTATAGGTACCTCACTTGTTCAAGGCAACGAAGAAGCAATGTACTTTTTCCACATTCTCTTTCTTCTACCTGCATGTAGACCAGAGAGAAATCATAGAGCCACAAGCTAGGAGGAACCTGGTACTACATGGAGAGAAAAAAAACCTATGCTGGGTTATTAAAATTATGAGGATTATTTGTTATAGCAGCATGCATAACGCAAACCAATACGGCTCCTTTACTTTCCCATCAGCTTCCTCTAGGGGCAGATGTTGGAATTCTACTTCTTCTCTGTAATCTTTGGTGGCTCCCTGTTGTATCCTACCACATCCTCACATTTGGGTTCTTGCTTCAGTTTCCTCTCATAGATGAATAAGTCCCCTCAATACAAGACTGACCTTAATCCCAAGCCATCTGCTTCCCAGGCTTGGCCAACATCAAGAGAGACTGTAACTTAACTGTGGCAGCAGTATTCCATCAGCACCTTGAGTCATGCGGTCATTCCCAGTATATCAGTTTCATTTCTATTGCCGTGATAAAGCATCATGACCAAGGCAACACATGAAAGAAAGGGTTTAATTGAGCTTATGGTTCTAGAGGGTTAGAGTCCATGCTGGCTGAGTGACGGGATGGCGGCAGGGACAGCTGGGAACTCACTTCTCACATGGCAAGCAGGAGGCAGAGATCACGGGATATGGCATGTAGCCTTGAAACCCTCAAAGTCCATCCTCAGTGACATACCTGCCAGCAACACCACACCTCCTCATCTTTTCCAAACATCTCCCCCAACTGGGGACCAAGTAGTCAAATATATGAGCCTGTGGCAACCATTCTCATTCAAACTACGTACTCAGCAACCCAACTACCACAACTGGTCCCTGGAACAGGAGCTGGTGTGTCAGCACTGTGTGGGTTTAGGATCATACTCTCTGGCCTTATGGATGCCTTGAGTTCAGTCCCTTGAGGGAAGGACTCTCTAAGGCAGACGACCACGCTGACAAATCGGAAGACCCTCAAACCAGGCATATGCTATTCACAATGACAGTGTCAATCCCAGAGTCCTTGCCCACCTCTCACGCTTCTCCACCTGCTCTCTCTCAACCTCCTTCTCTCAACAGCAGAGCACATTTTACCGCCCTGTGACCCACCATGCATGCTAAATGGATGTATCCAGCATCCAGAATGCCTTGCTTGCTTGAAATAGTAGTTCAGAGCCCAGCAGAAGCTCGGTGCTCTTTGTACTGCTCGGTATCCCTTTCTTTTTCAGAAACATGAGGATCCCCTTTGGGAAGAACCTTATGAAGCTTAATGAGGGTCCATCCCACCATTGTCTGCACCAAAGAGGTGGTCATAATGTGTAGGACCTGATCCAGCAAACTTCATTTGTGGCCATGCCTCTTTCCTTCCATAAGCTGAACGAAAGCTTAGATTTAAATTTTCAGTAGTCATCTTGCTCCGCTCTGAGAGCAGAATGGAGGGGAGCTCAGGAGTGAGGCACGAGGCAGTGCCGAGTCACCTCTTGAATTACCGGATAGAGATAATGTCAGTGCTCCACCCTGGTCCCAGCTACTAGGCCACACACCCACCCACACTGTCTCCTGGGATTGTTGGCTTCAGACACTTTCACCAGTGCCTTGGACAGAGAAACACTTAGGTCCAGTGATTCCCAAGAGGCTACAACTCTATTTGCAAGGCAGCCCATGGCCAAGCCTGACTAATGTGGGATGTGAACGTCCAAGCTTTTTCTTCACGGCAGATTAGTGACATTCCAAAGCAGCCCACAGAAGCAGACTAAAGCCAAACTCTAGCTGCAATGCCTTTCCTTTTAGGCTTCCTTCATGGTACTTCTGACCCACAGAGCCAAGCCCCCGAAGCTCCTCCTGAGATCACACTCTCAGTATAAGGCTCCCATGAGTCCCAGTGGCAAGCTCTGCTTTGGATGTCCAGTCTGAGAGATTCCTTGACCAAGATGTACCCACAACAAGAACCGTGAACTTTCTGCCCACATTTTTCTCTTCCATCGAAGTTCCTTGGCCTTGAGTTTCCAACCATTGCGTTTGACCTTGAGTACCTGTGTGTGGTGAAAACAAGCTTTATGTGGCATTGCTTTTTCTTAACCTCATCTTCATCCTCACTGCAATGTGAGGTGAACCTGCGGGCTGCGGGCTTGCTCCCTGGGGAGCCATGTGTCTGGCTCCCGCAGGCAGGCATATCCCCACACCCAGCGCCACCGTGCTGCGAACAGAAACTGTCACACCTCCCCACACTTTATTCAGAGTGAGATTCTAAAAATGGTTGCCAGGTCGGACCAGATTTCAGCGGCAATAAAAAGGACCAACTGCTTAGTCTCTCTTCAGTCTGCTGAGTACAAATAACACTAGTATTTGTTGTAAGATGTTTAGAGGAAGCAGCTTCGAGTTGTTGGCTTAGAGAGCCGCATGCCTTTCAAGGAGTCTTGCCCCTGACTGTTATAATGCAGAGCTCACTGGCTATTAGGATCTGTCCTGAAATCCCCCAAGATGCTGGCACTATATGGTATTAGAAATTTACAGTGCTTTGCTATGTCGCCATAAAAAAAAGAAAGATTATACAGAAATCAGGTTTAATAAATAAAGCTGAAGGTTGCTGAACAGAGTAATAGTAATGGCTCTTCACTCCTGTGGCCAGTTCCTTGAGATGCCCAGAATGAATTATAGACACTCCACACCCGAGACCCCAGTCACCCCCATAGTTTTAGTCCTCATCTGACTATGACTGGTTGTTATAAGTGACATGATTGTTTCGGTTTTGCGTTTTTGGTGTATATGTGAGTGTTCACATGTGTGTGCACGTGGGTGCAAATGCAGGCCCAAAGTCGATGCTGGGAGTCTTCCTCAACTGCTCTCCTCTCTTACTGAAGCAGGTCTCTCTATGAACCTAGAGCTTGCAGAGTCTGGCTAGTCTGGTTAGTCATCCCGACCCAGAGATCACCTGGCTCTACCTCCAGAGAATTTCCAGTGGGCCACCATACTGCCCAAATTTTATCTGGACTTTACCAACCCAGTCAGCTTCCCAGTACCTGAACAGGTTTCTAACACAGGCTGTGGGCTTTGTTTGACACGGGGTAATGGATGTTGGATGTCCCAGTATGACCCTCCCAGGAGATGCTATGGGCTTTGTGGAGTAAAATTTTGGTCACTAGAAGCATATGTGTCCTTAAAGGGTCTTCGGATACCTGGGTTTTTTCTTCTTTGTTTTTCAATTTTTTTTTGTGTACGCTCATGAATATGGTGTGTGTGTGTGTGTGTGTGTGTGCATATGTGTATGTGTGTGTTCCTGTGTGAGAGTGTACATAATGCCCATGAACCATATGTGGATTTCAAGGGCCAACCTTGGGTGGTGATCGTCACCTTCCATCTTATTTGAGACAGTCTCTTGTTGTTCACTGTCACACGTGAGCTTCCGAGGATTTTTCTGTCTCTATCTCTCAAGAAGGAGCACTGGCATTACAGATGCTCACTGTCACCCCCAGCTTTTAGCGGGTTCTGGGAATCTGAACTCAGGTTTGCCCTTGTGTGACAAGCACTTTACCCTCTGTCTCATCCACTGGAGCCACGTTGACCTACCACAGACCACTCCCTTAAGGAGAAGGATACCCCCTCCCCTCTAAGCCATCTGTTGACCAAGTTTTCTGTCCCACCAGGTCCCACATCTGTTTAGTTCCAAATAAACACACAGAGGCCTACATTAATTATAAATTGATTAGCCTATTATCTCAGGCTTCTTATTAACTCTTATAACTTATATTGACCCATAATTCTTGTCTGTGTTAGCCACATGGCTCTCACAGCCATTCAGCCCCCCAAAAACACACAGAGATCTACATTAATTATAAACTGACTGTCTTATTAGCTCAGGCTTCTTATTAACTCTTTTTTATTTCATTTCATTTTATTTTATTAAACTATACATTTTTCTTTGTTCCTCTCCCTGTCTCTCCTCTCCCCTTCAACTCTTTCCCATGGTCCCCATGCTCCCAATTTACTCAGGAGATCTTATAACTTATATTAGCCCATAATACTTGTCTGCGTTAGCCACATGGCTTGGTACTTTTTTTGGCGAGGCAGTCACATCTTGCTCCTCTGTGTCTGGATGACAACTGCAGACTGACTCTTTCCTTTTCCCAGAATTCTCCTGTTTATCTGATTTGCCCACCTCTACTTCCTGCCTGGTTGCCCCACCTCTACTTCCTGCCTGCTACTGGCCAATCAGCATTTTATTAAAATATAATTGACAGGGTACAGACCATTGTCCCACAGCAGCCGTCAGCTGTCAACAGCTCATCAACTATGAGTGGTGGCTCCTGAGACCCTCTGTCCTCCGTGCTGGATGTCGGTTGACTGGTCTTGTGCAGGCAAACATAGCTACTATGAGTTCATAAGTGTCACAGGCCCTGTCATGTCCAGAAGACATTGTCTTGATCTGGTCCTCTTCAACCTGTTCTTACAGTCTTTTTGTCCCCTTTCCACAATGGTCCCTGACTCTGGCAGGGAAGATGTTTAATCGAGATACCCCATTTGTAGCTAACCATTCCAGAGATACTTATCTTCTGTACTTTGACCAGTTCTGAGTTTCTGCGTTAACCAATGTCTACTGATACTGGCTGTCTCCCCAGGATGAGCCTTTCATGGTCAAGTGACCAAAAGTCCTTAGAACCTGAATTTGCCTCATTCTGTTCCCCCACAGTCAGCTGATCCTGCAAGACTGGGGTGGTGGGCCAAATTTAACAAGAAAAGTCAAAAAGGAAAGATATGGCTACCACAGCTAATTTAAACAATTGTTCATGTGACATTAAAGTAGTTGTGTGGTGTGACCTGAAGGCCCAGTGTCTAATCTAATGTGGGCTATGTAAACAAGGCACAAAGGCCTCTCCAGGGTGCAGACTTTAGAGCATCAGGTACGTGACCCAGGGGTCAGAGCCAAACTGCCTCATGACCACGGAGCAGGTGCAAAGTTCCTGCCACATCAGCGCTCCCCAGCCTCCCAACAGTAAAATGGTCCCAATGCCTCCCTGGAAGTCTGTTTTGAGAGATAAGCCACATCACAGATGTGAGAGCTCCAGAGAGGTCTCTACCATGTAAAAGCTGTATGTCACGTCTGTTTCTGAACCTAAGTTCATGTGACACACCACTCACTCTACGGATGAAAACCCTGGGACCCAGAGATGGGCAGGGACTTGCCAAGGCCACCCAGCAAGCCTAGCTAGGGGCCTCTGAGCCCCAGGCTTCCTTCTCTTCCCCATATGACTTTTCTTGCTGAATCTGGGACTGTGTGGGTTGCCCCCAAAGGGCTGCACTGCAGGACAGGTGTATCAACATTTCCCTGGGAAGATGGCTCATACACAGCCTCGGATTCTGAGCCGTGGGGAAAGGGAAGGAGAGGAGTGGTTCCCTTCAGCAAGAGTCTCCCCAGCTTCTTTCTTCTGGGGTGGGGATTCCGCCTGCCTCCTGCCAGTGCAACATCACCTGCTCCTTCAATGGCAGTTAACCGGATGGAAAAGAAGAGATGATACACTCACTGGAAACAGGCTGCTTTCTCTCAGGGGCAGAGGACTGTCAACAATAGCCACTGTCCTAAGAACAGGACATCCCACTAGTCACAGATTTTGTGAGTATAGAACCTTTAAAGCCAGCTTGTCCATCAGTTAAGTTGGGGGCGGGGCATGGCCTTCAACCCCTGTCCCATCAGAGCCACCCCAAGCCAGGTCCACCAAGTGCTGGCCTTTCTGCTCTGTCTCTGCCGCATGCATCTCAGCAACCTCTGGGCTCAAACCTCATCTCCATCCTGATTAAACTTTCTCTCCCTTCCATTGGCAATCATGTGCAGGGCTGTGCATTTCGAAGCCCCATATAAATATGTGCTTTAGAATTAAACTGCTTCAGCAATTCCCGACAATGATTTCTCCAAAATTAAGCCCAGACAATTTGTTGAGCCAGAGCGCAACATCTGAAACATGCATGATGGGGTGGGAAGGAATGTTCTAGAGCCCAACAGTTTCCTAAACAAGGCTCCTCTGGAGGCAAAAGGCAGGCTCCACGGGTGTGTGCTGCCCCCTGGCAGCACTCAGGGTTAGTGTCATCCCGGAATGTCACACACTATCCAAAGGAAACAGAGCCTCACCACTCTAAAGCTCAGCTTCCTCCACTGGGAGACTACCCTGAAATGGCAACTCTAAGAAGAAACCTGGTGCGGGAAAATTGTCTGTATTCTGTCAATCATGTCATAAATAAACGCTGATTGGCCAGGCAGGAAATATAGGTGGGAAAACCAGACAGGAAGTAGAAATGATGTAATGAGAACAGGAGAATTCTGGGAAGGAAGAAGTTGATTCCCCCCACTCTTGCCCAGACCACCGAAGCAGCAGGATGTGATCTGCCCCACTGAAAAAAAGGTATTGAGCCACATGGCTAACATAGATCAGAAAAATGGGTTAATCAAAATGTGAGAGTTAGCCAGTGAGGGGCTAGAGCTAATGGGCCAATCAGCTTATAATTTATGGAGACCTATGTGTGATTTTCTTTGGGGCTAAAGAGTTGTGAGGTACTGGGCAGGACAAAAATCCCAACAACAAACAAGCCAGGCCTTTCGTGTTAACCCGTGGAAAGGACAAAACGGCAGCGTGAACGCCGACCTGTAGGGCTGGTATAGCTTCCACTGCGAACGTGAGATTAGAAAGCAATGAAGCATACTTGCATTGCTGGGTATAGAGGGATCCCCCAGCATCATGTCAAGGGGACCTGGAAGGCCACACCCTGCTCAACCCCATTTATCTTGTGTCCAGAACAGACAGGCACAGAAGAACAGAAAGTACATGAGTGGTGGCCAGAGGCCTGGGAGAAAGAGGGCTGGGGGGTGGGGGGGGGGGTCATGGCTCGTGGAGTTTCTGAATGTAAAGATGAAAATATCTTGGAATTAGACAATGATAAAACAGTGTGAGTGTGTGGAATGCCACCAATTGCACACATTAAAGTGGAAATTTTAAATAACCAAATGTCTATAAAAATAAATAATTAAATAAATAATAGGGCTCAATAGGTGAAGGTGCTTGACACCAAGCCTGACAACTTGAACTAGATCTGAAACCCACACGGTAGAAGTAGAGAACCAACCCCTGCAGGCTATCCTCAGACCTCCATTCACACAGTGATTCATCATTATCATCATCATTATTATCGTATGCATACTTTTTAGTCAAATTGATCACTCTGATGGTCAGTGTTGTCAAGTTGTCAGGATCTGGAGTTGCCCAGGAGACAAGAATCTGGGCATGCTTGTGAGGGTTAACTAGGTAGGAAGGCCATCCTTGTGGGCAGCACCATCCCACATGGGTGGAGAGTCCTGAACTGGATGAGAAGGAAAAGACAAAGAGAGCATGTCTCTCCCTCTGCTTCCTGACAATGGATACAAACTGACCAGCTGCCTCCTGCTCCTGCCACCATATCTGCTGAACCACGATGGCCGTTGCCTTGGAACTGTAAGCCTAAAGCAATTCTTCCTTTCTTAAATGGCTTTATACCTTAAATGGCTTAAATACCTTTGGTCAGGTATTCCATTAAACAAGAAAGTGACTAGCAACAGTCACAAAAACAAGCTCAGCCCTTTCTCACTGACCTTCCCATCCGTCTCTCCCTCCCCTCAGGTGCTCCAGCCTATCTTAAAGCCATAACTTCAGAATATCCTCAGAGGACTTTTTTCTGCCAAGCAGGGTCACCAGTTCCCTCTTCAGGGATCAGCCTAGTGGTAGACCAGTCACAAGCCAAGAGTGGTGGCACTCTCCCCTAGTTCTGATTGGTACCCACATAGAGAGCATCCTCCTGGTTGGAGCCTGAGGCATGAAAACTACAAACACCCACTACTTGGCATGGAGAGGTTTTCTGGTTGTCTCTGTACTATCTTTCCAGAGATATGAGTGAGGGTTGGGACCCTCAATGACAGCATCTTCTCCATTCAACTTGCCATCCTTAAGCCGGGCTTGCAGATCTAGGAAAATGCTCTCCAGAGGCTCCTAGAACCCAACTGTTGGAACCTTGCCAGCCTGTCCTCACACCACAGCATATAGGAAACTCACACTCCTAGGGAGGACCTCTACAGTACGTCATTTAGTCTTCAGGCCAATATGAAACATAAAAACTGCTCCCATTTCTCTGCTGAAGAAACTGAGCATCAAAGAACAGGAGTCGCACGGGGAGTTGATGGCAAAGACAGAGTCTCAAGCTTGGTCCTTCCAGCTAGACCCCGGACTCCACTAATCTCTAAGGACTGGATTCCAATTGTACATCAGAGGCCTGAGGCGAGAGGTACTCCAAGAATCTCTCGCCTTTAGGGTGCTATTTGCTTTGAGAAAAGCTCTACTGACCTCCTAATTCCCACCTATAAACCTTCCCACATACCCTTCAAGGCCAGGCTCAGCTCCCCTCTTCTCAGGAAGATAGGCAGTGTGGCCTTTTCACCATCCAGACTTATAGGAATTCCTGGGTTACCCCATCATACTGCACTGGCCATACAAAGGTCTCTTCTCTGAGGCTGTGAGGTCATTGAAGATGGGCCTGAGTCCTCCTGTCCAGTTCATCCCCTCCAGTGTCCATCGCTAAGTTCTGCACTTAGGTTCTCAGCAATAAGTGTGTTTAGGATGAACATAAATGGTGGGTATGGATCAGATGCATGGATGCACACATGTATGAATAGTTTTCAATCTGTGGGTCACAACCCCTTCAGGGTGGAATGACCTTTTCACAGGGCTCACCTAAGACTATCAAAAAACACAGTTACATTATGGTTCAGAACTGTAGCAAAATTACAGTTATGTAGTAGCAACAAAAATAATTTTATGGTTGGGATCACCGCAACATGAGGAATGTATTAAGGGATCGAAGCATCAAGAAGTCTGAGAACCACTGGGCTGGAAACGTCCAAGCTGTTTGCATCATCTCTTCCTTCACTTCCGATGCTGCGGAATTCTCTGCCCTTGGCCTACTGGAGATGGGAGTTCCCTTCCTCACTATTAGGGAATCCCTCTGCTTTAACGATCTAGCAGTCATGCAGAGCTTTCCCAACCCACTTAGCCATCTCCATCTGATTCCTCTAGCTGTGGATACTATTCGTGTTCCTTTATTTCCTTGTCCCACCAAGCACTTTTCCTTTCACTGAAATATCCCAGCTCACGGACGGGCAAAGTTTCATCCCTACACCACTACCTTAGGGTGGGATGTCTGTGCCTTAGCCACCATCAGAAGCGCTATCTTCAAGGCCCACAATGTGGTTGGCAACTCAGCTCTAAATCCATCCTTGCATCTGCCTCTCACACCAGCGCTTGTTCTACAAGTCCCAGCTTAGATTTCTCACGAAGCAGCCTCCAAGAAGACTATAGAATGCCGAGGTCCTCTTGACTTGGCCTCAAGACCTGAGATGTTAGTAAAGATAGTGTCTGCTGCTATGAAGTATTTATCTGTAACATTTCGAACCAGCAGCAGTGTGTTTCTCTTTGCATAAAGAGATGCTTCCATTCACAGATGGCTCTCCTCCATGCATGGCTCGGGGATCTAGGCTCCTTTTCTATGGTGTACAGAAGCCATCTTCAAAATCAACCCCAAACTCTCCACAATCTTCAGTTTAGCATTAGTAGAATGAGTGCAGGGGACAATGACTGGGAGTGTTGTGGACTTGACCGAGAAGTGGCGGCCATCACTCTCTTTAAATTTCATTAGCTAGAACATATTATGTGGCCATGCCTGATGCATGCAAGTCTGGGTGCCCAGAAGAGAAGAGAAACATAACCAGGGTTTGCCCAAAACATTCAAGGAGTGAAATGCTCCCTTCTGGTGAGAAACTACATTGTCCTTGGATAACTTATTCTAACCTCAGGTCCACATAGGATGCCAAAGTCATGGGAAATGTTGCATGGCTCTTGTTTTTAACCCTGGTCTCCCTTTTTACACTCCAAGATCCCCACAGCCCTGGTCTTCTCTTAGCTTTCCCGCTGGCTGTCCCTACCCCAGCCATCTCATGCCCAAGCAGCATCAACTACAAACAACTTACACAAAATCACACACCATGAGCCAGGAAGAAAGATGGGAAGAATTTCAGCTCAAATCCCAAGCAGCATCCGCATCTCCGGGAGAAAACTACAATAGCTCATTTCTTTACTCCATTATTCTTTTACAGTAGCTATGACAGTTTCTTACACTTTTTTTTTTCAGAGATTCAAACACTCCAAGGATCGGCAGTGGACAAGTTAATGAGAAACACAATCGTCGCTGTTAGAAGTAAAGAGCTGATCATGGTGAAATGGGAAGGAATTATTGCATTTATCTAGGGCTTGTCAGCTTAAGTGCAGAAAGCTAATGTTGGGGAAACATAAATGGTCTTTGAACCAAGTGAATAACGCAGCTGCTTCTTCCTGCTAGTTTTTGTAACAGTTATTAAATTAAATACACATAAGTTCAAATGCCCCTGAGATAATATGTTGAATACCTTTGGGTAATAAGTCATACTTTCATTTTGAAATGCCAATTTGAGTCTACCTTTAAAGTCCTTTCCCCCAATCTTCCAATAGAAATGAACCAAGAAATGTAAAGATTTAATTGAAAGAGTTTATCTCCAGGCTAGAAAGCAAGGACAGCTGCTCTCAGCAAGCCAAGACGACTGTGGTATATCTTAGGCATAATGTATGTGGTATTAGATTGAGGGGACTATTAGCCCATCCACAACTCAAAAAAAGAGGGAGGAAAGAAAACCCTCATAAATGTGCATGCCAGGCATGGTGGTACAGGCCTCTCATCCCAGCACTCAGAAGACTGAGGCAGACGGATCTCTGAGTTCAAAGCCAGCCTAGTCCGTATAGGCCTTCTAGGCCAACCAGGGCTATATAGTGAAACCTCAAAACAAACAAACCAAAGCAAAGAGTATGAAAAACAGATCTCTGTTAGAACATATTCCCCAAGCCCTACCAAAGGAAAAATACTCCGGGGTCAGCAGCAGTATAGACAGGGAAAAGGAGATGCCTGTCAGAGGGATGAGTATCAACTACTTACTGACAGCTGTAGAGGAAGCAGACTAGATACAGGAAGCTCATGGGGTCATCTTGGGACCCACCTATTCTCATGCAAGCCTGTCTCACATTTAACCTCTAGCACTTGGCTTGACAATGCATTCCATCAGTTACCACCACAGGCAAACCAGAAGTCTCAAGGCTGTAAACAGGGTGGAAATATGGCAGCTCTCTGTCCTCCCAGGTGGGAGATCTCTGAGGCACATGCTGGGCCAGAGCTGCCCGGTTGTGGTGAGCTCCATCATCTATGCAGGAACTTTCTAGATTATGCACCTTCTATGGGCTCCACTTCTCCCTCTTGGAGAAGATGGAATCGGTTCCCCAGCTTTGTCAGGATCACTTCTGAAGAAAGACAAAGTGAGGTATGACTGAATCTTCTGAAGGGGGACTAGAAAACTGAATAGTGTCATCATTGCTATCGAGGGTTGAAGAATGAGTAGGGGGCCTTTTAGGGATGAGGTTGTGGTCTATGCTCATATCAAACTACTCAGAATGTGTCAAATGATCCATCAACCAAGGAGAAGCTCGTTTAAATGCCTCCACCCCGTGATATACATATGTATATTCTCTCTCTCTCTCTCTCTCTCTCTCTCTCTCTCTCTCTCTCTCTCTCTCTCTCTCTCTCTCTCTCTCCTCACATGCACCTAGATGTCACTTTCCTCTTTTGAAGGAACATTAAAGCTGAAGTATAATATCTGAAAAAACCCATATCAATCTTGTACACCCAAAAATCTCTCAAAGAACAGGAACAGAAAATGTTTAAAAATTGCCTCCTGGAAGCAGTGAGGTGGATCAGCAGGTACTACACTTGCACACAAGACTGAAGACCTGGGTTCGATCCCCAGAGCCCATGTAAAAGTGGAAGGAGAGAGCTGACTCCACAAAGTTGTCCTTGGACTCCCACGTGCATGCTGCAGCACCCTTACTCACACATACCACTCACACGAGAATAAATCAAATTTTAAAAATCACCTACTGTCAGTGAATATTTGGTGGTAAAACAATGCCCAGCCAGCTCTACAAAATCCCTGCAAACTTTTCCCTGGAGAAACATATGAAGGGTCTTTGGGGTCTCATTCTCAAATAGATGCTGTAAGATCCAAACCACATTGCAGGGTGCGAATGCTAGGGGAAACCCTCGGGAGCATCGTTGCACCTTTTCTAGAAATCTAAAATCATTCCAAAGTAAAACAAGACTCAGCAAAACAAACATCACCCCTGCCATGGAACTATGTAATCTAGAGATATTATGAGCAGGAAAAGCAAATAGAATCATCAAAATATCCAAATTAGCAGAGGCCAGACAATGGATTAGATGCTGCCAAAACCCAAAGCAGTCATTTGGAAGATCAGGGTGAGCAACTTCTTCCGCAGAGGAAAAGACGAAATAGGGAGACAAGGCAGGAGGATGGAGAATGAACTGCCGAGGTCGATAAGCCCCATTTTGAATTCTAGGAGGACTGAACAGACAGATGGAAGAGACAAAATCATGGACGAAGAAATAGATGGAAAATTCCCTCCATTGTAAGCAGTGGATTTATTCTCAAGGATGGTGAGTAGCGCTGGATGGAAGAGCCTGGGCAGAAGCTCAACCCAGGGGTCATGCCTGCGTCCTGGGCATCTGCACAAATCATGTGTCAGAGAAGTTTAAGTGGTGTCGGCTTGTCCAGTGCTTCCAACGGGGTAATTGAGACAAAGGAAAGCCCAGGATTCCTGGCGTGGTTCCTAGGGAACTGGGGGCTCACACAGGTTCAGCATACCTGAGGGACCATAAAGGAACCTGGTCAAGTTTGTCTACACAGCTCTGGGAAATGAGCAACGCTAAGGCAGAATATGGAGATGTGAGAGATGAGGAAGGGGGTGTGGGGACTTGGCTCAATGCTTGCTTAACACTGTCCATCCCATTTATCTGCCTGTCACAGCGGTTCCCACCCTACTCTTACTCCATTGCTGGGCCGTTTGCTTACTGAGGAGAAATCTTACCCAAACTGAAGACCTGGCTTGAATGCACCCGAGCATGAGAATTCCCTAAGACTCCAGAGTTAACCACTCTGTTCTCAGTGAGCTCCTTAGTCACTTTATGGATATTTACTGCCTCAAATGGATGGCTTCCCTCACGTGACTGTCCCCATGCCTAACAGAGGCTTAGATGTCAGCAGATTCAATATAATCCCTGAAAGTGAGCAGTTACAGCTCCACCCTCTGCAGTCACATAGAAGGAAATAACAAGATGTGTTTCAAAGCTAGCTCATTTAATTCTTTCACTAACCCTACAATTTTCTAGTTACATGCATTTCTACCAAGGTGCGAGCAGACACTCAGAGAGCTAATATGCCCAAGGTACGACAGCTAAAATGTGCCAGCCAGAATGAAATACAGGGATTTCCGTTTTGTCAATGGTTCCATATTTCCCATCAACCTCAGCAAACAGCCCTGGACGGGTTTCCCCGAGTCTTCTCTTCCTTCATCTAGTTCGTCAGTCTCAGTTCTTTCTCTCATCCCTGAGCCATGACTCATCACTGGCTTAAATACGGTGAAGAAGGCCACCATGGTTCAACCGCTGATTTCGCTCCCACACTTGACTTCCTCCTGTTTCACCGAAGGCGAATGCTACTGGTTATGTGGGAATTTAAGGTGAGGGGGATGAAGACTGCTCCTTGTACTCCCATCTCCTCCATCAACTCACCTCACTTCAGATAAAAATCCGTATCTTCACGAGCATCCTCTTTAAAATCAGTAGGAGCACCTGCTAATTCTGCATAGTTCCTAAGATGCATTGGCACATTGTGCGGTCTTTTGTGTCTACTTGGGGTTGAAGGAGGAGAGGAAAGTGAGGAGCTACTGCCAACAGGTGTGGGGCTCTTGGGACTGATATTCTACCAAGGATGATTTCCCAACACTGAAACAACTAAACCATGATTTTTAATTATTTTATTAAGCTATGCATTTTTCTCCACTCTCCTGCCTTCCTCCCCTCTCCCTTCTACTCTCCCATGACCCCCACACTCCCAATTTACTCAGGAGATTTTGTCTTTTTCACCTTCCTACATAGAACCATGCATGTCTCTCTTAGGGGTCCTCTTTGTTGCCAAGTTTCTCTGGGGTTGTGGCCTGTAGGCTGGTTTTTCTTTGCTTTATGTCTAAAAGGTACTTATGAGTGAATACATACTATATTTGTCTTTCTGGGTCTGGGTTATCTCACTCAATATGTTTTTTTTTCTAGATCCATCCATTTGCCTAAAAATTTCACGATGTCATAATTTTTTTCCACTGTGTAGCATTCCATTGTGTAAATATACCACATTTTTTTATCCATTCTTCAGTTGAGGGACATCTAGGTTATTTCCAAGTTCTGGCTATAACAGATAATGCTGCTACAAATATAGATGAGCACATTTCCTTGTGGTATGAATGAGCATTCTTTGGGTATATACCCAAAAGTGGTATTGCTGGGTCTTGAGGTAGATTATTTCTTAATTTTCTTAGAAATAGCCATACTAATTCCCAAAGGGGCTATATTAGCTTGCACTCCCACCAGCAATGGAGGAGCATTCCCATTACTCCACTGTAGTAATATGGAGCGGCGGGGCTGCGTCCCCCAACACCCCAGCCGCCGGCTCCTGCCCGGCTAGCTTATGGCCCGAAATAATTACACGGACACTGTATTCTTTTAAACACTGCTCTGGCCCATTTCTAATAATCTATGTAGCGCCCCTAGGTGCGCTTACCGGGAAGATTCTAGCCTAAGTCCATCCTGGGTCGGAGCTGGGGCATGGTGTGCGTCTTCCCTGGAGCAGGTAGCATGGCGTCTCTCCTGCGTCTGCTCCGGAGAGCGGAGCTGTGGAGTCTGACCTCACTTCCTCTTCCTCCCGGCATTCTGTTCTGTTTACTCCACCCACCTAAGGGTGGGCCTATCCAATGGGCCTAGCAGTTTCTTTATTGCTTAACCAAGGAAATCAACAGATTGATATATGACACTCCCCCATCACTTCCCCTTTTTCTGTTTAAACAAAAGAGAAAGCCTTTAACTTTAACATAGTAAAATTACATATAACAAAACAGTTATCAAGTAAAAGTTACATCAGAAACATTTATACATATAACAAAATTGACCGTAAATCTCTATCAATAAAGCAAAATCTATACTAATGCAAATTATTCATATCTATATCATATCCCCCTTTAAATGTAAAAGAACATTTATAAACAATATTTTGGGAACATGGGCGCAGTTTTTTCTCTCCAAACTGCTTCCTGCTGAATGGGGGCGTCGTTAATGATTTTAGGGTGTAACCTGTGTGCCAGGTTTATCTCAGTTGGCAGTTGAGCAAGGCAGTTTTCTGAAGATGTTCACAGCAACCCTTCAGGAGGACGTGGTCCATCATACCAAATCGGAATAGAAGAAATGAACAGGGTCTCATCCTCTGTGAAAACAAAAGAAGACTCTCTCCAAAGCATCATATCCTTAGACCCAAATTCTGAAATCGTAATACCCTTATATCCATTCTGGTTCCACTTGGCAGCCCATATAATGAAATGTCTCTCTGTACTTAGCTCCTTCACAGTCAAAAATTTTAAAGAAAACACAATAATACAAAGAATCCAGACTCTCTGTGAATTTTTCATCTTTACGCGGCTTATTTTTACTCTATCACTTTACTTTATTCTGTCTCTTTAAAGACTTTACCTTTTTTTTTTTAAACCATTAACTTTATTCTCTATATTCTTTTTCTTCTCTCTCCCAAGCCTACGTACATTCATCCAACAGTGTGACTCGTTTAGCGGTCTGAATCTGTCCTATTGTGAATCTGCAATTTTTTTACTATCCAGGAGCACTTTTGATTTGCGCCTTTAAATCACTAGGCGCTTAAGAATCTAAGCTGTGACATTCCTAGGTTAACTTTTTGCTTTTTGAGCGCATATCTTTGACCTGGAATAACCCTGTAGACCAGGCTGTCTTTGAACTCTTAGAGATCCGCCTGTCTCTGCCTCCCAGGCATTGGGATTAAAGGCGTGTGCTACTACACCTTGAACTCACAGAGATCTGTTTATCTCTGCCTTCTAAGCACTGGGATTAAAGGCGTGTGCTACCACTGCCTGGCCGGCCTCAAACTCACAGAGATCCGCCTGCCCTTGCCTCCCAAGTGCTGGTATCAAAAGCGTGCGCCACCACTGCCCTGCCAAGTCACTTTGTGTCAGACCAAATCTGCCGCTGTGGCAGCTTTTGTTGCAAAACCGCAGGTACTTAAACTTCCGCTAATTCAGGCAGTGGGGTTCCGCTGTAAAACTTAGCCAAGGCAGGCAGAATGGGCCTGTGTGGCCGAGTATGTCTCGGACTCGGCACTAGGGCTGGAGTCACGAACTGAAAAACAGCACCCAGGAGGGTGCTGTGTTAGCTAGCGGGCTACCCGCTTGAGTCGAGGGCAAAATAGCCCGACGTTGGACGCCATTTGTAGTAATATGGAGCGGCGGGGCTGCGTCCCCCAACACCCCAGCCGCCGGCTCCTGCCCGGCTAGCTTATGGCCCGAAATAATTACACGGACACTGTATTCTTTTAAACACTGCTCTGGCCCATTTCTAATAATCTATGTAGCGCCCCTAGGTGCGCTTACCGGGAAGATTCTAGCCTAAGTCCATCCTGGGTCGGAGCTGGGGCATGGTGTGCGTCTTCCCTGGAGCAGGTAGCATGGCGTCTCTCCTGCGTCTGCTCCGGAGAGCGGAGCTGTGGAGTCTGACCTCACTTCCTCTTCCTCCCGGCATTCTGTTCTGTTTACTCCACCCACCTAAGGGTGGGCCTATCCAATGGGCCTAGCAGTTTCTTTATTGCTTAACCAAGGAAATCAACAGATTGATATATGACACTCCCCCATCACTCCACATCCTCTCCAGCATAAGCTGTCATCAGTGTTTTTGATCTTGGCCATTCTGACAAGTGTAAGATGGAATCTCAAAGTTGTTTTGATTTGATAGAGTTTGAAGTCAGGGATTGTGATGCCTCCAGAAGTTCTTTTGTCATACAGGATTGTTTTGACTATCCTGGTAAACCATTGTGGCCAAATGTGCATAACATAAAATTATAATTTAGTCACTGGCAAACATATATTTCAGTGTCATTAAGAGATTCACATGGTGCAGTCATCACCATTTCCATCTCCAGAATGTTCTGATCTTCCCTGTGTTAATCATAATTCTACAAAGAAACAGGCAAATTGTGTGTGTGTGTGTGTGTCTATGTGTGTGTACACATACAATAAGAAGTGATTTATTGTGAGGAATTGACTCATGTGACTAGGGAGTTTAGGTTCTAACATCTGCAATGGACAAGCTAGAAGCCCAAGATAACAGATGATCCAGTTGTAATCCAAAGGCCAGCAGGCTGAAGACCAAATAAAGGCCAACATCCAAAAGCAGGGGATGAGTTTCCCACAAAGTCCCTGCCAGGGGAGTTTCTTGTTATTTGAGGAAGAGTTGACCTTTTATTCTATTAAGGCCTTTGATTGATTACATGACACCCATTTAGGGAGGCCAATATGCTCTGCTCAGTCCACTGAACTGGTGTAGATCTCACCCTCACCAGCATGCCTACAAGTGCTTGACCAAATAGCCGGGTACCCCATGGCTCACTGGCACATAAAATCATCCATCACATTTTCGAGCTGAGGTACCCCTTAAATAACTCCAATGCCACCTCCCTCCCTGCCTTTGGCAACCACAACTGTAGTTTCTGTCTCTCCAAATTTGACTATACTCGTACATAGTATAACAAGAGACACACAGCATTTATCCCTTTTACCTGGCTTATTGCAATCAGCACAAGAAAGGTCTGTGAGGCTCACCTACATTGCAGCAGGTATTAGCATCTCACTTCCTGCACAAGAGGACTACTATACCACTGTAGGCTATCTAGAATATTCTTTTATCCATCCGGCCACCAACGGACATTTCAGTTGTTTCCCTTTGGGCTATTGTGAATGTTGCTTTCCTGACCATTGGTATGCAGATCCCTGTTCAATACTATACCTTCAAGTCTTTAGAGGCATGTGTCTAAAACGTGTCCTAAGTGTGTGCGAAAGTGTGTGTGCTTGCGTGTGGGAAGGGCCGGAGAACAACCTCAGGTGTTCGTCATCAGCTGCCAACCACTTTCTGTTTGAGATAGGGTCTCTCATTTCCCTGGAACTTTAACAAACGGCTAGGCTAGTTGTCCAGTGAACTTCCAGGTGCCTGTGCCTGCCTTTCAACTCTCTAGTGCAGTGATTAAGTGTGGACCAAGGCATCTGGTTTTATACTTGGGAATCAAACTCAGGTACCCAAGCCTGTAAAGCAAGAAGTTTACTAAGCAATCCCCCCAACCTCAAAATTTACATCTCTAACTGGAAATTTTTATAGCATGTAAATTATATCCCAATAAAGACCACTGAGGCAACACTGAGGGAAATACACGAGATGTTCCATGAAGTCACGAGTCTGGATGTTTCGTAGCATCAATGTGGGGAAAACTCAAAATCTCTGAGGATAGAGTTCATAGAACAGCAGGGATCCGTAAATACCTGTGCCCCGTGCTTTCTCACCTTCCGCCAATAAAAAGCATCGCAGGGAAGCTTCCTCCCTGTCACTCTTGCCGTGCGAGGTGAACCATGACGTCATCCCAGTCCAACAGAAGGCAGTGGAAATCTACTGAGCATCTCTGGAAATGCCTGGGCTTTCAGATCTCTCCCTTCTTCCTGTCTGAAAAGGCAAAGATGAAATGAGAAGTGAGGCGGCCACCTTGCACCCACAGGTAACAAGCTCCAGGGGAGGGAGAAGAGAAGAATGGAAACACAACCCCGAGTCCTCAGTGGCATCTTTGATCTGCCTCTCTAAGCCCGGACTCCTGACCTCCAGGCTTCTTGTTACATGAGACTTCAAGAAAAAAAAAGAAAAAAAAAACACTTCAAGCTATTGTTAGATTCTCTGCTGTTTGCAGCCGAGTCTTTCAAGGAGACTTCCAGAAAGATGACAAATGGCTTTAACCTCTCTATGCCTCAGATTCCTCATTTATATAATAAGAGGATTCAAGGGTCTTGAGGAAGACCATCATAGGGTTGATATGAAATTTAAGTACTTACTATTGATAAGACATTAGGGCTAGAGTTGATACTGACAAACCCAATATGCATCTGCTGTTATTTGAGTTACTACTATTACCAATTCTATTAATGTAGAATAAGAAAATATTCATAAAACTCCAAACTCAGGCTATCAAAATAATCAAAAAGGAGCTAAAAGAAGAGAAAGATTTCAGTCAAGGCTCTAGATAACATATGTAAACCCATCCAGATGCTGGCTCATGAGTTAAACACCTAAAAAGAGATACTGAGACACTGGGCAGTGATGTGGTTTGGTCTGTTCCTGTAATCGTCTGGCTGGATTCAGGCCCTGGACTTTCCACTTAAAAGGTTGAAATGTAGCCGGGCATGATGGCGCATGCCTTTCATCGCAGCACTCAGGAGGTGGAGGAAGGTGGAGCCCTGAGTTTGAGACCAGCCTGTACTATAGAGCGAGTTCCAGGACAGCCAGGGCTGCACATGGAAAACAAAACTTTGTCAGATGAGTCACTCAGCCTCTGTGTAGAGTAGAAGTCCTGGGTGGGTGGATGTTGTTGGCATGAGCCCACCATGTCAAGGACCCTAGCACAAAGCAAGCCAAGCAATACTTCAGCATAGAGAAGGAAAAGGCTCACAGAGGGGACACACTTGACTGAGGAGCTATCGGCAGTTGATGATGGCTGGAAGAAAAATGGCTGGTTTTTTTTTTCCAGCAGTATGGCCCATGATAGGCTACTCACATTCTAGCGGATTACACACTACACCCGTGTACACATGGGCAGCACTAACCAGACTCAGTGGGTTATAAAAACTGATGACGGGGAGGGGGAAGAGGAGGAAGCAAAAGAAGGAGAGGGGGAGACAGAGGGAGAAGGGGGAGAGCATGAAATTGAGTGGACGGTGTTGTTTGAAAGTCTCCAGGAAGTCTTTCAGGAGAGAACAGATGTGATCTAAATACATTATATTATATAAAATTGTCAAAGAATTAAAAAGAAAGAAAAAGAAATATGTTTCTTTATGTACCGATTCAAAATAAAAATGAGATGAACTCTTATCCCCTTCAAAATATATACATACCCAAATAGTCCATTAGTTTTGGGAGGACTTCTGCACATACAGAAGCCCACCCACACCTGCCTGTACTCCCTTCTCTGGCTGCACAGAGTGAAAAGAACCCCCGCCCCAAAGACTCTGTGCACACAGCCTCCCCCTGCTGCTGGAAATCATTTCTTTACAAAGCTCCAGAGAAAGATGCATCCTGCCGGTGCCATGGGAATCACAGGTTGTCAGCACGTGTCGTTAGCGTATGTTTCCAGACTTTATTTCTTTTTAATAATCAAGTTGCTGGGTTCCTCAGTCACCAGAGCCCAAAGCCATCTTTGATTCTCCTTGCTGCTGTCTGGCAGAGAATGGGGCCTCCTCTACCATTCTACCCCAAGCAAGCAGGTCATCCTCGACCAGACTGCACCGCAAATCATAATTAGCTGCTCCTTTCAAATGTGGGCATAGACAGCCAGGTGGTGGTAGCGCACGCCTTTAATCCCAGCACTTGGGAGGCAGAGGCAGGCGGATCTCTGTGGGTTCGAGACCAGCCTGGTCTACAAGAGCTAGTTCCAGGACAGGCTCCAAAACCACAGAGAAACCCTGTCTCGAAAAAACAAAACAAAACAAACAAACAAACAAACAAGAACAACTGAAATGTGGGCATAGACAGTGAGGGGCAGCTGAGCCCACAATGATCTCAGGCACCAAACAAGCCCCAGCTTGATTCACTGCGGGGTAATTACAGGGACTGGCAGAAGCTGGTGCTGGTGTTCCTCTAAAGTCAAGGAGGCTGCAGGAACCTTCACACTCCACTATTCAATAGCTTATCCCTGAATTCCCACAGCGAGTTTGAGGGTCAATCACTCATTCCTGCCTAATAAAGGCATCTGCAGAGCACTTTGGTTCTACTGAGTAGAACAAGAAAGGATGTTACAGCTTCCTCAGTGGTTCCCCAGTGATTCCCTCTGGAGGGCAGAGAACTGGTGTTTTTAGATGTGGACTATGCACTGCAGTGCACAGAGTCTTCTGCATGGGTCTCTGCAGTTGAACCACGCAACATCGTGTGCAGAGAACCCTTTGCAGATGAGGAAGCTGAGATCTGAAGCAGTTCCCCGATTTCCCCCAGGCTCAAAGGGTACAATGGAATCTACATGCATATTTCTATGGCTTCAAAAGCAATATCAGCTCCCAGAAGCCCTCACGGTCATCTTGATGGTCACTTAGATCATTGACCTGTGGCTGATGGGAGCCTGGCCTGCCACATACCTGTCCTGTTACCCACAAGGGTGTCTGGTCATATGAACCCTCTGTCCAAGCCAGAGGACTCTTAAACTGAGTTAACCTGGGGCTGCTACCCACAAGATCCCACTCAGGGTGTGTCAGAGTCTCAAGAGATGCCGTGATCACCCGCCTTTCTACAATATATATCGCTGGCCCCTGGTACCTTACTCTGTATCGTCTCCTAGCTCTGTGTTAAGTCTAGCTGTGAGCTGTGCCTGAAGACTACGACCTCATTCTTGCCATCCCAGCCCTCTTTGGGGCCATGGCTCATGCCACCTTGATTTCCCTTTTCCATCTTAATACACTCACTTACTGTATACCTTCTCAGAATCAGAACGCTAAGTGTTAGCAGTTTAAGGGTAACAATACAGCCACGTACCTCGCAAAGTCTTAAGGAGACAGATATGATTGAAGATTGTACATTTCCAAATACATCCTGTTCCAAGGAAGACATGCTGTAACACAAAAATCCAGCACAAAACCCAACACACCTCTTGTACTGTCATTTAGCCCTCCGAAGGTGTCTGCAGGTATGTACTGCCATGCCCACCTTACTGATGAAGAAACTGAATCTCCAAGAAACTAAACCAAAGATTTCACAGTTAGCAAGTGGGTCCCCCAAGTAGCATGCATCCAGAGGCCACACTTAGCCCAACCAGCTGCCAATAACATGCCCTCCAGGGCACACCAGGGTACCCAAAGTCTCACTTACTTTGAACATGTTTAAAATATAAGTCAGACGGATCCCAGCATGCTCACACTGCCAGACATTGCCTTTAAAAACAGTTTAAACCTGTTGTGTTTGCCAGTCAACAGGTATCTAGGTGGCCTCGGGCACAATCAGAACTCATTTCTTTGCCAGGAGTGAGAGCTCAAGAAGAGACAAGTCTCCCCTGCAGCCCTTGGCAAGTAGCCTGATCGTGTCCCTAGCGAGAGGACAGCAAGGGCCGGCCACTGGGAGTACACCAGGAATGAACAGCTCCACGATTGATTTCAGATATCTCTGTCCTCCTCCCTCCCTTCCCTCTTCCTCTCGCCTGCTCTCACCCAGATCCCAGCAATGCATCAATTACTGCGCACACATATCACAAACATGGGATAGATATTACCTCGTGCATTCGCCACTGCCAAGCTGCATCCAGATCCAGGCGCAGATGGAGGACAAGGGTGTGGGGTTAATTGATCAAACCCCATCGGCTCCTGTGTGCGGGCTGGCAGAAAATGGTTCATTTCACAGATGCACAGGCTGCTTCCTGGCCAGTCTCCTGTGATTAAACCCGGCCACTACCGTGCTTTTGAACAAACACACCCGAATTTGCATGTCCAGGTTCATCTTTGTCACCACCAAAGTGGCCACCATGGTATTTATTATCCACCCACTCTTCTGCATTCTGCAAACATACACCCAACACCTATCAGACACAGAACTCAGCACTATTGTTGGGTGGTGGGGTTACAGTTCTGGGCAACTTGATTCATTTCAACCATAAAGATGCTATGGGAGAATCAGGAGGTTGAGAAGACAAGAACGGGATAGAGGAGAGCACAATAAAGAACCGCAGAAAATAGCAAGGGTGTAGCAAGGATAAGCAGGGTCAGTGGACAGATACTGGCCACAATAGAAGATTCTCACTGCTAATATTGGGGGGAAATAGTAGCTGGTGCCATTTTTGTGCAGGTGCTCAGAAAAGCAAGAACTGCCACAATCATTTTATTTCTGGATCACAGATGCCAGCTTTCTGACCATCCCTGTTTGTTCCCCAGGACCTTGTGAAAGTCCCAAGACTCTTCCATATTAATATTTATGTCCTGGTTTCATTTCTGTTGCAGTGATAGTATCCTGACAAAAAGCAACACAAAGGAGGAAGCATTTATGTGTCTTTTATTGGAGGTTACAGTCCATTATGGCTGGGAAGTCATGGCAGGAACCTCAAGTGTTGCATCCACAGCCAAGAACAGAGAGAATAAATAAGCTCATGGGTCCTCCTCGTTTGCTTGCTTTCTCCTCTCTTACAGTTCTCAGGATCCCAATCCTGGGAAATGGAATCCCCACTCCCCCCCCCGGGGGGGCTGAGTCTTCTCACACCAATTAAGAATCCTAACAATCCCCCAAAGATGTGCCCACAGGCCAAGACAAGGTAGACAGTTCCTCAGCTGAGGCTTTCTTCCTGGTTGACACAAATTGTGTCAAGTTGACAGTAAACTGTCATTAAAACTAACCAACATAGTGACCAGCTTCGGGGTTGACCAGTAGTTATAGGTCCATACCCATTGCCTTTGATAAAGCTGTTGTCCAAGTGATTAGGACACTACCTTCCAGAGTGTGAGCCCCAATACCTGGGCCTAACAACTCCCCCATAGGCATCCTTTCGGATGTGCTGTTATCCCAAAAATTTCCTCTTTTTCATATAACCCCAATAGCATGTTATTCATGGTTCCAGAACGGCATCTCCCTCTCCCCATGTGAAAGGTCTGTCTCCTTCTCCACGTAGTCCCCAAAACCTTCACACAAGTGACCTAAGCTTCAAGGAAAAACAGCTCTCTCTAAACAACATATTCTTTTCCCTTTTGTTTATTTGGTTGGTTGGTTTGGTTTTGACTTAGGTTGGGATTTTGTTGTTATTATTGTTGCTTCTTTTGAGACATGGTCTCACTATGTAGTCCTAAAGAGCCTGGAACTCCCTTTGTAAGCCAAACTGGCCTCCAACTCACAGAGATCCATTTGAATAGTGCTGGGAATTGTATGTGCCTCCACACCCAACAACTTCTATTTCTAAACGCAATAGTACAAGAGTCTTTTGCTAAGGAAATAAAAATAAAACTAAGAACAGACACTTCAGGAACCTATAGAAACACAGCACAAATTAATGCATTAAGCCATCCCATCTGTCAAAGGAAAACCCAGAGACAGGAGTATTTAGAATTGAAAAAATGAACATGGGGAGGGTGCGAGGGAATGGGGCTTTGGAAAAACTGGCTCAAAAGATCTCAACCTTCACTGAAAGGAAAACAATTGCAGAATCATTGATACCTGAAGTTATATTCGTCATCCAATAGCATGAAAACAGCAGCTTTCTACATGGTTATCATATCCACAAGGGTTGCCACCTATCTCCATGGACCATCAATCTCCATGGACCACCTATCTCCATGGACCACCTATCTCCATGGACCACCTATCTCCATGGACCACCTATCTCCATGGACCATCAATCTCCATGGACCATCAATCTCCATGGACCACCTATCTCCATGGACCACCTATCTCCATGGACCACCAATCTCCATGAACCACCAATCTCCATGGACCATCAATCTCCATGGACCACCTATTTCCATGGACCATCAATCTCCAGGGACCACCATAGCAACAACTGGAGATAAAGCTTGTTGTTGAGGAGGCTAGATTTAAGGGGAATATTCATGAGCTTATCGTTTGGGGGACCCTGGTAGTTTCAGTTAATCTCGGGTTTAGGAACATGGAGTTGCACTGATTCAGTGTCTCTTCCTCCTTCCCCAGTATATTGGAAGCAGAACAACGTGACTGTTTTGGCTTCTACAGCATATGATCTACAGAGAAAATGAAATAATTTTCTAAACTCGTTCACTAAACAGATCCTAACTTGTGGGCAGAGTCTAGGCACACAGAAGAAGAGCAAACACCCGAGAGAATGTTCACCAATCTGATGCCTCCCACTGGAGCCTGAGAGTATGAGCAGAAGCTGCAAGAACTGGTTCAAGAGGAGGGTGAGGACATGGTGGGTTTCTCTTCTATCTCAGCTGCCCAGATGTGCTAAAATGGCACTCTGACACTGGTCTCTGAATCCTGAAACTTTAGACAGATGCAGAAGCCATTTAACCCAACCTCTTCCAATACATATGGTAAAACTGAGACGGAGGACTTGAGGTGTCCCAAGTAGCTTCAATGACAACATTGGTGGCCTTCAGCTAGACAGTAGAGGTGAGGCGATTTTTTTCTAAAACACTTAAAAAAGACATTCAGAGCATGAGGGAGGCCGAAGCAAGAAAATTGTTGTGAGTTCAAGGTCAGCCTAAGCTGTGTCTATTTAGACTCTGTCTCCACCAACAAAACGTTGGAGTCAGATGTAGTTAATAATGCAGGAACCAAAGGTGAGCTTGCCACCAACACTTTTGCAAAAATAATCTTAAAGGATAATTTAAAATTTAAAGACAAGAATGAGAGCAATTTTCTTCCACTGAAGTAATCCCCCGGGGAGTCCAAACATTGTGATCAAAATGACGGAGGGTGGACACTGCCTCCTTAAGGGGTCAATGCTCATTTTCATGGTGACACTCTGGTTTTTCCCCTTATTGCTGATTTTAATTAAAAACAATAATCTGTGCTCACAGTGAAACATCTCAACAATAAGGAAAGAAACAAAGGGAGGGCTCCCTTGAATAGTCAGTCCTGTCTCATTCTCCCTCCTGAAGAAAAACAATTTTAGCAGCTTAGTGTCTACCTTCCTGGGTGTTTATGCTCATCCGTCAATCTGTGTGCATACAAATATATTCAGGGCACTTATTGTTTTACCCAACATATTGTTCTGCCTTTATTTTTTTCATTTGACATCGCAAACATCTTTTCATGTCATATAGGTCGACCTTATTGTTTTAAACATCGGCAAAATATATTGTGTGGGTGTTCTATATCTGTGGCAGCTGTAATTTACTAATGAATATTCAAGCTGCTTTCAAGTTTCTTACTAATACAAATAATGTCACAATGAACATATTTCTATACATATATATGCATATATCCTCTAGAACAGATTCCTGGATGTGAGACACTGAGTTAATGAATATGTATACTTTATGTTCTTGGCATCAGCACAATCTGAGATTCATTTTGTATTTCCTCGCTACATAAGCTATTAGTGACCTTTTGAGAATGTTTGTCAATTGGAAATGTGGGAAGCAGTATCACACTTCAAATCATATCTTCTTCATTAGGAGTGAAGCTGGATAGCTTTCCATTAGAAGATCTTGTTGTAGTCAGTTTAGACCCTCTGAGAAGGAGATCGCCAAGGTAGGATTCAACAGCTCAGAGGCTCTTCTGGGGAAGGTGCCACTGGCTCAACTGAGAGGGGCCAGGAGACTGGGAGAACCTGGAGACAAAGATGCATTTCTTGCATTTGTGCAAGGAGACAATGGGTAGGATCCTCAGACTGTCAATAGTGACAGAGTCAGAGACACAGCTCCATGCCGTTCCCCTCAGCAGCTTGAGGAGTTCTCTCAATCTTTCCAGTGGTCGGTACTCCACAAAACCAGGAATCATGGATTGGCTTCAGAAAAGAATTTCAAACTGAAGCAAAGTCAGGGTTTCAGTGGAGCTATTTTAATACCAACATTAAGTATGAGAGTGAGGAGAGAAAAAGAGAGCTCAAAAAGGGGGGTGAGACACACCCACAATGTGAGTGTGAGTCTTCTTAGAAAAGAGACACACTGCCCTGCCTTTACAATAGTCACACACAGGATACTGCTGCTTCTGAAGCCATTGCCTTTGGCAGTTTGATGAGAAACTTAAATGTGATAACAGGGTTCACAAGGGGCATCTGACAGAATTGTAATTGCCAGTCTGTACATCACATATGTAATCTTGCTATGTTGCGTTAAAACCTTCCTTTTTATTTGAAGAGAAAAGGGAAAGTGGTGTGGGAAATCCTTCTGCATATGTGTTGCTTTTATTGGTTAATGAAAAAAGATGCTACTTTGGCCTGTGATAGGGCAGAACAGAGTTAAGCAGAAAAACTAAAGTGAATTCTGGGAGAAAGTAGGTGGAGTCAGTGAGACGCCATGTAGCTGCCAGAGGAGACAGAAGCCAGAACTTTGCCCAGTAAGCCATGACCTCATGGCAATACACAGATTGATAGAAATGGGTTAATTTAAGATATAAGAGTTAGCTAGCAATACACTAAAGTGATTAGTCAAGCAGTGATTTAATTAATATAGTTTCTGAGTGATTATTTTAGGTCTGGGCAGCCAGGAAACAAATGAATAGCATCCGCCTATAGGATCACTATTACTATAATGAAACACCATGATCAAAAGCAAATGGAGAAGAAAGGGTTTACTTGATTTAAGCTTCCACATCCATAGTCCCTCACTAGAGATAGTCAGGACAGAAACTAAAACAGAGCAGGAACCTCGAGGCAGGAGCTGATGGAGAAGCCATGGAAGAGAGCTGCTTACTTGATTGCTCCCCATGGCTTGCTCATGACTTTCCTATAGAACCCAGGACTACCAGCCCAGGGTGGCGTCATCCACCATGGGCTAGGCCCTCCCACATCAACCATCAACTAAGAAAATGCTCTACAGGCTTGCCCACAGTGCAGACTTTTGGAGACATTTTCTCAACTGGGACTCCCTCCTCTCAGTTGACTCTAGCCTGTGTCAAGTTGACATAAAATTAGTTAGCACATCAGGGATACAAAAAGTATTTATACTTTAGTTAATAGTCTTTTTGGGTATCCCCAGAAGGTGCAGGAAAAAGAATAGACCCCTACCCTGGTATGGGAGGTCCTTCTGTCTATGTTCTGCTTTTATTGGTTAATGTATAAAGAACTGGCTTGGTCTATAGCATGGGAGGAGGAGGGCAGAGTCAGAAAGATGCCATGGAGCTGCCAGAGATAGAGGCCTGAAATTTTTCCTGGTAATCCACTGCCTCATGGCGATACATAGATTAATAGAAATGGGTTAAATTTATATGTAATAGTTAGCCAATAAGAAGCTAGAGCTAATGAGCCAACCCAGTGTTTTAGTTAATACAGTTTCCTTGTGATTATTTTGGATCTAAGCTAGCCAGGCAGCTGGGAACCAACAAGCGAGCCTCCTTCCAACACTACCCCAAACCATATAAATTCATGCCTAGAACCTGATTCATGGCTACTCTAACACATCTATATACAAAATGAACATTAGCTATATGTTGATAACCTTCATAACACATGTTGTTTGTTAATTGTGCTGGGATTTTTGCTTCTCTGTGAGAGGCTAAAACCAGACCCTGGGGTGTGGGGCTCCTATTCCTCCCATATCCCTGCAATTTTCCTTGTCTTTCTCTCCTGTCTCAAGACCACAGTGCAATACTGGGAAAGAGTCTACCAGACCAGTAGGGACTTCCTAAGACAATCTTCCTTCAGGACCTCATAACTCTTGATCTACTTGGGCACAGCCTATGGAGAATAGAGCCTAGTATGACCTTCACCACCATCCAAAGATGCGCTGGCTTCATGTTGTCAATCATCTCTTCGCCAGGTAGGAGGTGCTTCTGAAGACAGATCAGAACAGAAGACCCTCACAGCCACCATTACATCCAATATCTCCCCTCCTAAAAACCACCTGACTTTCCTCTTCACCTACTTTTCTGTGCTCTGTTTTCTTTTCTGGTAGATCTGCAGAAACTCTTGGTGTGCCTGGCAGTTTAACCCTTTGCTGTATGTGCTACAAATATTCTCTGTCTTCATTACTGCTAATGCTGGCTCTGTTTCACTGCATGCGAGTTGTTTACATTTAAATTTTCCTGTAATAAAATCTGTTCATCTTTTTCTTTAAGGTTCTGTGTCTTACTTAAGAAAGTTGTCTTCTAACAGAAAAAAAAAGCAGATCCCATTACTTTATCTTATGTTTCCTGGCTCCACAGTACTTTATTGACCTAAATTTGGAATAAATGATTATATTATGCATCAACCAGGGCTTGATTCCATTTGCTTCTCATCATTTCCAGTTTTTTACCATCTAATTATTATGAAATACATCTTCTTTTGAAATAAATAACTGGGCTCTATTTGTTCAAAGTCTACTCTTTTCCTTGCAATGTCATCTATATGTTTGTAGAGCAGAACACAAAATCTGCATCCGAGGATGTGGGCAAGATTCAGCTCCTGGTGATGCTCTGGTGGACCAGGCTTTGAGATGTGAGAGACCCCCAGGCATCAGCAAGCTGTGGCAGGGAGAAAGAGGAACTCAATAATAGAGCACCCACTTCTAATCCCAGGGAGCAGGAGAGCCAGACCCAAGGGTGGTATGCACACCTGAGTCTCCCAGTGGTAGTCTCCACCTGGTCTGCTTGCCATTCCCCCTCTTGGAGAGGGAGGAATACCCACCCTGGAGGAAACAGACCAGTTGCCACTGAACAACCTCTTCCCATCACTTCTTCACTTTATCCTGTTTCATTCACCAATGTGACTAACAGCCAGCTCCCTGTGGAGCCTGGAGAGATGCCCTGGCATATCCCCAGATGCCCTCCGTCACACCCGCCCTCCCTTGTCCTCTTCTAACTCTCCAGAGGCCACAGCAATTAGCTCCAGACAGTCTTCAAGATCTGGGACTGTCTCGGGCTCACATTTTGATGTCAGGGTGAATTTGGATTCTGAAGTTGATCTCCTTGTTGTGAAGATTTTATGAGGAAAAGATTAAATCATTCTCTGATGAGTGTTTGGTTCATCAGGCCCCAAATCCTTGCAGGGTTGTTAAGGCCTCCTCTCTGAAATGTTCTCCATTTCTTCTTGACAGGTATCCGCAGGAATAGCTCTTCACGATTTGGGAGTTGAACCGATTGGGGAGCTCTGCCAAGCATAGATCTATAGCAACCATTTGTGCCTGTCTCTTCTGAGGCTCATGAACCCCCAAATTTAGGGAAGTAGCCCAAGGGGCACTTTCTGTTCTGGAAAAGCCACTCTGAGCCTGTGAGCTCTGCTCTTACCATGAATACACAGCCGCGGAGCTAAGCTGGGGACCAAGGAGGATTTAAGCCATGGCCAGGGCACCAACTGGAGCCAAGGTCAAAGTTTATTCTGGAAATAGAAACAGAGCTCACTACGGGACTACCATTAGAGATCAGTCTTGAACAGGACAGAGTGAAAGGAAGGACAGAGATCACTCTGGAATTAAGAAAAGGGTTTATCCTATGGCCGGAGTCAAGGCTCATTCTTGGATAAGGTCAAGTTTCAGTATATAACTGGAATTAAAGCCAACTCTGGAAGCAAGATCATAGCTGGACATGGATCTATCCTCAGAATCTGCTCCATGGCCAGGATGAGGGCTTAGTCTATGGTCAGGAAGTGGGTCTAGTTCATGGCCTGGTCAGCTTAGGCGACAGCCATTCATTCATTCACAGGTTCTGACCTGACATTAGCCCTGCCTTAGCTCAGGGTATTGGGGTTTAACACTCTGTTTATGCACCTGAAGACTCATTTGCTAGCATAGTTATTCCCAGACAGCATGTGTGGACAGTCACTGAGAGACTTCAACCATTTCACATTAGAGGAAGCAAACAGCGGCATCTGCAGGAGAGGGTCTGTACTGGAGCTAGGGTGGGGGAAAGCTGAAGCAGAACCAAGAGGTAGGGAAGGTGGTTTGAGACACCATAAGGACTTACGCTTCAAAAATCCAGGGTGAAGAAAAAGGGGCTGTACATTGCTTCCCACCCTTCCCTTCTCGCCTGTGTTTCTAATGTCAGCAGTAAAAGGAACCAGAATCTTCGGGGGAAGGTCTTAGCTGATGCCAGGTTTCCTTTTCACCGTGGCAAAAGGTGAGGAGGAAATGAGATTGATCTGCTCAGCACAGGGCTTTCTATATAGCCACTGGCTAGTCCTTCTTCCTCTCTGGACTTCAAAGTTCTCACCTAGAAATGGAGGGGGTGGAATGGCTCGTGTCCCATGCCCTCTCTGTTCAGCCAGCTGAGAAGAGGGTTAGAGGATGAGGGTTGAAAATGATCCAGGGAAGGTGAGAACGAAGCCACCTCAGAGGCCTGGATAAAGTTTTATGTGGCTGGAGAGAGTGTGAGAGAAGGCAGAGCGAGAGATGAGGTCAAGAGAGAGGCCATGTCTAAGCCTGCAGACACAATGAATGCAAAAGAACAGTTTTTAACTTGTGGGCAGCGAAGAGCCTCAGGGTTCATAGGAAGAGAATGAAAACCACCAGGTCCACATTGTAAACTGACTGATTGCTGTATGCAGGCTCATTGAAGGGGGCTGGGTGGAGGCACGGGAACTCTGACTAGGCTATGTAATTGTCCAGGTATGGAGGCCTGGGCTATAAAGCTGGACAGAGCAAATGGCAAGGGGACAGACAGATCTGAGAGCGATCCGTGGGTCCGATCTAAAGTCAAGGGAGAAGCAGTTAAATTCTGAAGCTCTGGCTTGAGAAGGTCAGTGGAAACAATTCCCCAGGATGGAAAGATGAGAAAAGCAGGGTTTGTGGTGGGAGAAGGCAAATTCCTATCTGTATATATTCAACTCAGGCGACTATGGGAATCCAAGTGGGAATGAGCAAAAACAGCTGGCTATACAATCAAGACTTAGTGCACAAACTGGGCTGCCGGCATAGATGAGGGAGAACTCGCCATTACCTTAGAATAATGTTTAAGAGACAAATAGAGTCAATGCTGTTTGTTGTTTGGATATGAAGTTTTCCCCCAAGGCCCATGTGTTACAAAGGCTTGGTCCACAGCTCACAGATCCAACAATTGAGTGGTGAATGAATCATGAATACTTTACTTCATCAATGGGTTCACTCATTGACAGATTTGAATTTGGTGGGCTTATTGACAGGTGTTGGGAGGTGGGGCCTAGTTTAAGGGATTCCATGTCCCAGGCCCCTTCCTAGCTCTAATTTGCTACCTTCTGCCACCGTGAGGCTAAGCATTTTTCTCTGCCACATGCCCCCACCATAATGCTCTGACTTAGCCTGCAGTTATCCAGAAGCAACAGAGCCAAGTGGCCATGGCCTGAAACCTCTGAAACCATGCGCCAAAACAAGCCATGCCTCCTAGGACAACCAACAGAGGAGGAGTCAGCAAGGAAGGAACTGATATGGTAGGGGGAACATACATGCTACCTGGTGGTACACAGGAAACTAGAATGATCATGATGTTGGCTATAGCCCAGAAACTGAGGAGGTAAGAATTCAGCAGACTTGGTGACCACGGACATTCCTAGGGACTTAGTGAAAGCAATTGCTAGAACTTCTCCAGGGACAGAAATCAAAGTGAATCCATCGGAATAGCTGATGAGGTAAAACCAGGGACAACTTCTTAGGCCAGCACTTGCTGAGGAACTACAGTGGGATCATAAAGGGCAAAGGTATGGAGCTGGGAGCAGAACTGGGTGTCTGAAGATGAACTGACTTGGGTATGTATAGGCGCTACTGGGCCGGGTCCAAGTCAGGGAAGAAAAACACACAGGAAAAAAAGCTATTCCAGGAAAGAATGGCTCATCAGCCATCCACATTTACCATCATCAGAGCACTTTCCATACACTTTTAATATTTAATCCTCACAGCCCATCTGACACAACTGCATCTGCTTCCTTCACAGCCCTTACCACAGCCTGTGAACTGTTTTAATTACCCCTTGTTACCGGCTCTCAGTCCCACTATTCTCTAAGCTTGGACCAGGAACTTCCCAATCCCCAACACTTCCATCTTATCTTGCTTGACTTTTTATGCTGCCTAATGCTAACTATACCGTATTATGTGTTTGTTCCATGTCCTCCCAACCAAAAATGTAAACTCAAGGAGAGAGAGAATGAAGCCTGACTTATTGCCACAGCACCGAGTACTGTTTCTAGTTTATAACAGACAAAATAAATAGGGAAGGAGGGAGGAAGGGAAGGAGGGAGGGAGGGAGGGAGGGAGGGAGGGAGGGAGGGAGGGAGGGAAGAAGGAGCTACTAAAAAAAAACTTCTGAAAACTATAATGCTTTGTTCGAAAGTGATGCACGGTGAGAGGCTAACATTTACCCAGCCAAAAGGATCCACATGGCTCCTAAACTCCACGACAGCTTTTTTGAAGTAGGATTTGTCATTCCCTTTGCAGAAATAAAGAAATCAGGCTCTAGAGAGATTTTAAATATTGTTACAAGTTCCATTACTAACAGGTGATGGTGCCAGAGCTGGAGACCAGGGAGGTTGAGTTTTGCGTGGTTCTCATCAGTTTGTTGTTTCTCCCCCGAAACTACAGCTAGATGGGAAAGATGCGCTCTGGGGATCTACCGTGCAGCTCACCATCATTTATTATGTGCTTCATAGAGAACGAGGAGAGAGTCTGGGTTCTCCATGCGGTGACATGTCTAATGTTTAAGGAGAAGGGAATGCTGATGACTCTATTTTATCACCATAACGTGTCTACATGTAGGAAATTATCACACTGTACCCCATAAATATGTATAACTACTACATATCTATTAAAAGTAAGAATACATCATGAGTGTAGCTTCTTAGAGTTGGAGAAAGAGTTTTCCCCCAAGGAAGAGCACACCAATTGGTTATCCAGTACCAAATGGTCAGCCCTGAAAACATATATGTAGAAATAACTTTATATGGACTGAGCAGGTTATAATTATGCATGTAGGAATGGCAATTAAAGAAAAAGAGGGCATGAATTTGAAAGAGAAATGAGAGAAAATGGGAAGATTTGGGGGGATGGAGGAGAATAGGAGGTGATACAATTATACTATAATCTCAAAAAATATCTGCTTTTTGTGGACTTTTAAATTTCATTTTACTTAATTTTGGCATTTTTTTGTCTTATTGGTCTCTCACTTGATTGTTTTGATTTACATTTTTGTGTTTCTTGGTTGTTTTTTTTTTTGAAAGAAAGAGAAAGAATATAAAGTTGGGTGGGTAGGGAGGTGGGAGGGATCTGGGAAGAGTTTGGGGAAGGGAAAAATTATCAAAATATACTGTATGAACTTTTTTCCAATAAAAAATAATAAAATAAAAAAGGGTGAGGGGGAACTCAGTTTTCTTTAAGGGGATGGCCACTGGGCATTTGACCATGCTCCAGTGAGTATACAGACAACACAAATTGGACTCCTCCTTCTCCTCCTCCTTCTCTTCTCCTCCTTCTTCTTTTTCTTCTTTTTAAGAGAGGAAGTCACAAGGGTGGGAAAGTGGACCTGGGAGGACTGGGAAATGAGTGTGATTAGGGAGAATTATGTGAAATTCTCCCTCAAAAAAAAAAAGGCTGAGCAGAGCAAAGTGCACCTGTATCCCAGCGCTGGCAAAGAGAGGGCTCCCAGGGGTTCACTCACCAGCCATGCTAGCCAGTAAGTGACCTCTAGGATCAGTGATGAACCCTACTGTAAAAGAAACATGAAGTAAATACCTGACACTAATCTCTGACTTCCAAAATTGTGGTTTGCATGGCCAGGCAAACCCTACATGCATACACACACCATGCACACATCAAACATGCACATACCTCCTCTCTCTCTCTCTCTCTCTCACACACACACACACACAAGACAGACAAACATACATATCACATATCATACATATGCATAAATTTAAAAATGAAAATACAGTTATTTGAATGCAAAATTGTTTAAGCTTTTTTAGAGTTGTTGGTTTCTAGGTTAGAAAGTTAGCCAGCCCTGCTCTGGCTGGTTGCCTTCCTCCCCCAGTTAGCGTCTTTTCTGCTTCCCTTTTGTATATGCTGCATTATCCTGAAAATTTCTCACCTCCCAGAAGAGTTCTTCCTTCCCTCTTTGTAGATTCATGACTTAAGAACACACATAGAAACATCCACATAGTTTATATTTATTTATGTATTTACCAAAAAATATGAGAAGATTTACCTTTAGGTTTCACATATGAGACAAAGTTTGTCTTTCTGACTCTGACCTAGTTTAACGTAATGGTTTCCAGTAGCACCCATTTTGCTACAAGTGTTGTGGTTTCATTTTTCTTTTAAATTATGTAATACTCATCATGGTATATACCACATCTTTATTACCCATTCATCTGCCGATGGGTGTCTAAGCTGGTTACATGAAGTAGTTATTAAGAATCTATCAGTCATAAACACTGATATTCAACAGTCCTTCGGGGATATTCCCAAGAGGCATAGCTGGGTCATAGGGTAGTTCTGTTTTGGGGTATGTTTGTTTGGTTGGTTTGGTTTTTCAAAACAAGATCTCTATAGTACCATTTCATTTGTATTATAATGGCTTGCCTGAGGATTGGAAAAGGAAACAGCCACACTGGCCAGCCAGTCTTACAGACCAGGCAGCAACGACACACACCTTTTATCCCAGTAGCCACACTGGCTTGACACAGAAACCAGGTGGTAGTGGTGCACACCCATAATCCCAGAACTAGAGAAGATTATAAAATGGGAGGAGACAGCTCTCAGTCAGTCTCATTCTGAGATTCCCAGAGGCAGGATCGCCATTTTGGACTGAGGTGGAGTAAAAGCCAGTAGCTGGCTGTTTGGCTTTTCTGACCTTCAGATTGAACCCTAATTTCTGTCTCTGAGCTTTTAGTAATCATGCTTCAGGCTTCTCTGTATAGTCCTGGTTGTCCTGGAACTCACTCTGTAGACCAGGCTGACCTGGAACTCAGAGATCCACCTCCTGAGTGCTGGAACGGAAGGCCTGCACCACCAGCAGCCCTGCACTCGCTACGCAAGAGTTCTACCACTGAACTAAATCCCCAAACCCTATTTTCAGAGTTTTGTTGTGATTTTAAACCACTAGTCCATCTCTCCAGCCCTTATTTTTGATAGAATTTCCAAACCGATTTGCACAGCTTCACACATTTACTTTTCCACGACCAGTGAATGGGAACTCCTATTTCCTCATATCCTAACCAGCATTTTTTTCTCATTTGTTTCCTTGATGGATACCATTCTGACTGGGATGAGATAGAATTTCAAGGCGAATCTGATTTTCATTTCCCTAGTGGCTAAGGGTGCAGAACATTTTTTAAAGTAGTTATTGCTCATTTGTATTTCTTTTGAGAATGGCCTATCCAGTTCATCAGTGCATTTATTGACTGGGTAGTTCAGGGGTTTCTTTAATCTTGTGGTCTTTATATCCTGCTGGTCGTACATCTCCTGTCTGATGTGTAGTTGGCTAGTTTTTATTTTTACCATTTTGGGGGCATTTTCTTCACTTTGATGCTTGTTTCCTTTTCCAATATTTTAATATTTGCACATGTATGTAATATATTTGGGTCAAATCTACCCTACACTCCCTCACCTCCAGTTCCCCTATCAGTTTCTCTCCTCTGTCCTCCCAACTTCCTGTTCTCTCTCTCTCTCTCTCTCTTTCTCGCTCGCTCGCTCTTACAATCTTTCTCTTTCCCTTTTCATGATGGTCCCTAGTCCTTGAGGGGGGAGGTATGATAACGATGTCCCATTTAGAGCTGAGCACTCCACAGTCTCTTATTCTCCACACAGTGACCGGCTCTGGGTCTCTATGTTCATCACCATCTACTACAACAAGAAGTGTCCCTGACGAGGACTGAGAGATGCACTAATCTATGGGCATAAAGTTGAGATGCTATTGGGCAGTTTATTGCTATGTTCTTTTAGTAGAATAATAGTACTAGATTCTTACCTAGGGCCTATGACCTAGCCAGCAGCAGATTCTTGACCAAGTACCAAGCAAAGGTCTCTTTGTGGGGAGTGGACTAAATAAATCCAATCAGAAAGTGGTTGATGGTAGCCATAAGCTCCCTGCTCCTGTTGTACCAATGAATAAGTTTTACTGGGTCAGTCATTATTGTAACTCACAGGGTTCACAGCTCAGTAAGACTGCTGATGACTTTTCTCCTCCAGTCCTATAAATGGAACTTTCCAGCACTATGAAGAATAATGCTTCCAGCTTGATTTCCCCATGTTCTATATCTTAGGTGTGTGGTGTTTTCAATAACGGTGTCTTACCATCAAGTTCTGGAGGGTAACCAAAATCAGTGGCAATTGACTTGAAGACTTGGAAAGGGTCTGTGAGACTCCACTGACTAACAATTCAAAAAGAGGTAATCAATACTGGCCCTGAATTGTTATTTGATTATCTATGGTGTCTTAGGAAGGCATTGTTCCCTCCTTGTAAGGCAACTCCCTTTAAGCTCCGTGTGTGTGTGTGTGTGTGTGTGTGTGTGTGTGTGTGTGTGTGTGTGTGTGTGTATGCATGTGTCTGTATCTGTATGTCTGTGTTAGGAAGTTCTATTGTCATAGATTTCCATAAGGAATGTCCAAAGGCCTTTAGTGTCGTGACCCCTGCTCACCCTGCCCTCCATGACCCACCCTATTTACCTTTTTCCTAGCTTATTATCCCCTTTTCCCCTTCATGTCTCCTGTGTTCTACTCTGCTCTACTTTCCTTGAAATCCCCCTCGCCAGTTCCTCACTAGTGTTCTGTCTTCGGTGGATACTCCAGTTTAAATATGTATATTTAAGATCCAGAACCAGCATACACATAGGAAAAAAACATGAAGCATTAGGTTTTCCAGGTCTGTTACCTCCCTCAGAATGCTTATTTCAAGCCCCATCAACCTGCCTACAGAGTTAGCCTTCTTATACACCAATGATAAATATGCTGAGAAAGAACCAGGGAAACAATCCGATTCATAACAGCCTCCCCAAAACTCCTGGAATAAATCTAGTCGAGCATTTGAAAGCCTCATACAATAAAAATTTTTAATATACTGAAAAAATAAATTAAAGAAGATTCCAGAAGATGGGAAAACCTTCCGTACTCATGGGTTGGTGGGGTTAATATTGTGGGCATGCCTATCCTATCAAAAGCAAAGGAAGCTGCAGATGCAAATTCAGTCATCAAAATTCCAATCCAATTTTTCACAAAAATTGAAAAATTGATCTCAACATTTGTATTGAAACACAAAAGACGATCCTGAACAAGAAAGCACTCCCAGAGGAATCACCATTCCTGGTTTCAAGTTATACCACAGAGCTCTGGTAATGAAAACAGCATAGTACTGGCATAAAAAGGACAATGGGATAGAATTGAGGACCCAGATAGAATCCTATACCCTATAGCTACATAAGTTTTGGCAGATAGACCAACAATACACATTGGAGAAAAGACAGCACTTTCTTTTTTATTATTATTTTTATTTTTTAAAAAAGAAAAGAAACTATCTCTTTTTCAGTATACATACCAATCTAAGTTCCCACTCCCTCTCCTCCTCCCATTACCTCACTTATCCCACCACTCCACCCCCATCCACTCCTCAGAGAGGGTAAGACACATTGCTTTGGGGAAGGTCCAAGGCCCTCCCTACTATATCTAGGCTTAGCAAGGTATCCATCCAAAGAGAATAGGTTCCCAAAAGGCCAATACAAGCTGTAGGGATAAATCCTGGTGCCACTGCCAGTGGACCCACAATCTGCCCCAACCATACAACTGTCACCCACAAGCAGAGGGTCTAATTTGGACCTATGCTGGTTCCTTCCCAATCTGGCTGGTGTTGGTGAGCTCCCATTAGCTGAGGTAGACTGTTTCAATGGGTATAACCATCGTGGTCTTGACATCTTTGCTCATATTCTCACTCCTCCTTCAACTGGACTTTAGGAACTAAGTCCAGTGCTCCAATGCAGGTCTCTGCCTCTATTTCCATCAGTTGCTGGATGAAGGTTCTATAGTGATATTTAAGATATTCATCAGTCTGACTACAGGGCAAGGCCAGTTTGGGCACCCTCTCCATGATTGCTTAGAGTCTTAGCTAGGGTCATCCTTGTGGATACCTGAGAATTTTTCTAGAGTCAGGTTTCTTGCTAGCCCCATAGTGGCTCCCTCAATCAAGACAGCTCTTTCCTTGCTCTCATCTCTGTCCTTCCTCCATCTCTACTATTCCATTCCCTCAAGTTCTCCTCATACCTCCCCTTCTCCCCTTTTCTTCCTCTTCTACTCTCCCTTCTCCCCTCACCCCTATGTTCCCAATTTTGTCAAGTGATCTTGTCTATTTCGATTTTCCAGGTGGATCTATGTATGTTTTTCTTAGGGTCCACCTTGTTACTTAGCTTCTCTAGGATCATAAACTATAGACTCAATATCCTGAATCTCAAATAGCAGAAAGACACTTAAGGAAACGTTCAACATCCTTAGCCATCAGGGAAATGCAAATCAAAACAACTCTGAGATACCATCTTACACCTGTCAGAATGGCTAAGATCAAAAATACCAATGATAGCTTATGCTGGAGAGGATGTGGAGTAAGGGGAACACTTATCCATTGCTGGTGTGAATGTAAACTTGTACACCACTTTGGTAATCAGAGGTTTCTCAGAAAATTGGGAATCAACCTACCTCAGGATCCAGCAATACCACTTTTGGGTTTATACCCAAAAGATGCTCAATCATACTACAAAGACATTTGTTCAACAATATTCATAGCAGCATTATTTGTAACAGCCAGAACATGGAAACTAACTAGATGCCCCTCAATCGAAGAATGGATAAAGTAGTATGGGTGTATGAGTGTAAGGAAATAGTAACATTTATTCACTGTTGGTAGGAGTGAAAACTTGTGCAACTACTAGGAAATCAGTGTGGAAGTTCCTCAAAAAGCTTGAAACAAACCTATCATATGATCCATCTGTACTACTCCTGAGCATGTTCCTAAAGAACTCCATGTCCTACTACAGAGATACTGGCTCATCCATGTTGGCTGATGTTTTATCCACAATAGCCAAGAGAGAGAAACATCTTAGTTGTTCATCAACAGATGAACAGATAATAAAAGTATGGTGTATTTTCACAATGTAATATTATTCACTGCAAAGAAAAATCAAATTATGAAACATGTGCAGAAGCCTTTTAATTCCAAGTAATCCAATTTGTCAATTATTGGGATTATTTCCTGTTCAGAGTCCTGTCCAGAAAATCTTTGCCATGTCTATATCATCTTTTAAAAGATTCGTTTTAAGTTTGTGTGGGTATGCATGTGTATATGCATGCATCTGTGACTGTATGTGCAAGTGTGTGCCTGTATATGTGCCTGCGTACAATGTATGTGCCCATGTATGCTAGTGTATGCATGCATGTGTGTGCATATGCATGAGTGTATACCCGTGAGTGAAGGTGCCCACAGAGTCTAGAGGTACCAGATAGGATCCCCTGAAGTCAGAGTTATACTTGGGTTCTGAAAATCAAACTTGGGTCCTCCACAGGAGCAGTATAGGCTCCTAACCACTGAGCCATCTCGCCAGCCCTTATGTCTGTATCTTGAAGTGGTTTGCCTATGTTTTCTTTGGCAGTTTCAAGGTTTCAGCTCTTATATCAAGGTCTTTGACCCATTTTGAGATGATTTTTGTGCAGGAATATAGACCTAATTGCATTCTTCTGCATGTAGAAATCCAATTTTCTCAGCACCATTTGCTAAAGAGGCTATCTTTTTTTCCAGTGTATGTTTTTAGCAGCCGTGTCAAAAATTTAGGTGTTTACATGGTTGAGAATGAGAGACATAGAAGGCTTCCGTGACAACTTCTCTCCCACTCCTACACTTCCTCCCCCCTCATAAAAAAGAAACATTCCAGGCAGGAATCCATTGAAGAGAACTCTTTAAAATTGTGACAGGATTCCTGAAGTGTAGCTCATCACAGGTGGTGGCTTCTGACAGGGGTGGAAGTGGGGAAGGCCTCAGTTTTCTTTAAGGGGCTGGCCACTGGGAGTCTGACCATGCTCCAGTGAGTTTATGGGCAACATAAATTGGATTTGGTTGGGTTTTTTTCTTTTCTTTTCTTTTCCTATGGAAGAGATCACAAGGGTGGGGGAGAACCTGGGAAGGCTGGAGGTGACTGTAATCAAGGTGCAATGTGTGAAACTCCCAATTAAACAATAAAAGTAATATATTGAGAAAAATGACAGAGTAATAAAAGCTTCCCACCAAAAAATTACATCTATCCCAGTAGTGTAAAATTTTGCTTTAGTCTTTAATTAATGGTAAAAATTAGATATTTATGCCAAAGAATCTTTTTAAAAATTCAGCATGATTATCAATAAATGTTTGATCTAAAAAAAGAGGTGTTTAATTGTGTGTGTTCTCTTTTAGGGGTTTTGTTCCATTGGCCTAAATATCTCCTTTTGTGCCAGGATCATATAGTTTTTGTTACTATGGCTTTGTAATATAATTTGAAGTCTGACATTGTGATACTTCCAATCCTGCTTTATCTAGTAGGAATAGCTTTAGGGAGTTCTGTCTTTCTATATAAATTTTAGGGTTTTTTCTAATCCTGTGAATAATGTTATTTGAATTTTTATAGGGGTCACCCTAAATATGTAGATTTATTTCAGTAATATAGCAATTTCCATAGCATTAATTCTACATATCCATGAACATGAGTAGCCTTCCTATCTTCTAGGAAGAAAATAAAGTTAAAAGACGGAGGGAAAAGACAACAACCCTGGGCTCATTTGTCTGGATCACATAAATTCCTTCCTCCACCTTGTTCAGACCTACCATTCTGGGTGTGTTCTAGAAGCATCCCTTTGTCTGCTCTCCTGCAGATGGAGGAAGAGATTGATGGTGGGAAGTACAGAAGAGACCGTCTACAGAGAGGTCATGCCTGGAGCTAAGTGGAAGGTTGGTTATGAGGTTTTACATTTTTTCTGTTTTGTTTTACCTTTATTTATTTGGAAGGAAAGATGGGGTGTGCTATTGAGGGTACAACTTTCAGGAGATGATTTTCTGTTTACATCATGTGGGCTCAAAAAATTGGACGCTGGTCATCAGACTTGGTGCTAAGTGCTTTATTCCCTGAGCCATCTTGTCGACCTAGGATAGAAAGCTTAAAGAGAACAAGGTCAAGAACTTTGGAAGGATGTGAATGAAAGAAAGTAAGACACCTAGAGTGGACAGTAGGATTTGGGGTTCAGGGAATGAGTGCCCAGACTTACCAATGGCTGGAACCAGGAAAGAAGCAATGAGCACGGGAAGGAAGGTAATTTCTGTCTGTGGCATGCTATGTAGGTGGTGTCTGGGGGACATCTAAATGGCAATGTCTATTGTGAAACTCTAGGGAGAAATTTAGGTTAGGATTAAAAGTTTGAGAGTGGTCCAGACAGCCTGAAGATTTCTGAGGGCATCACAGTGGGAAGACTGGGGTAGCCCAGGCATTGTCAGGCACAGGCCGACAGGGGTCCAACAAGAAATGCTGAAGGAGAAGCAGCCAGGAAGATGGGAGGAAAGCCTCCCTTCTGCTCTTGTGGGGGTGAAGACAAAAGACAAGACAGATGGGCTTTTCTGTATGCGTACTCGGCAGAATATCACACAGCCTCGCTGGATAAACAAGCTGTCATCTACCGCCCAAGCCCATCAACTGCCACAGCTTGAGGAACCAATAACTCTGTAGGTGTGGATATCATTGGCTGCTGACGTCTAATTACTACAAACAAATCCAAAGTTGTGGGCACAGTGGGGCTTGCTGGTTGAGGAAGGGGAGCTGTCTGCCTATTCCCAAGGAAGGGATGGAAGACAAACATGAATTTTGTTGAACACCTACTGTGTGCCAGACTCTTGGCACCTGACATCTGTTTAATACAGTTTAAGTAGTGTTTCCTTTTACTGGTGAGAAAACTGGGGCTCAGAGAAGGTGATACACTCAAGGAAATGAGCTCAGCAGGCTCTTCTCTGCCCATTGGTTCTGTCCTACAGAGTCAACACAAATGTCATGCTCATAACTTTACTGTTCTGTCTGCTGAGCTTTTCCTGAGATATCCACCCATAAGATCTAAAACCATCAGGCACAGCCCCAGAATGAAAACTCTCATTGGGGCAGCAATTCAAACTCCCAGCACTACTATACATTCAAAAACACACTTTGACATCAATGGACAGTTTCAGAGGGGCCCAAGTGCCTCCCTCTTGCTGCCCTGCCTCAGGCATGACTGTCCATTGTGAAATCAAGGGGAGGAGAGGGAACAAGGGAGGCTCCCAGAGAACTGGAACAGCAGAGAGGAGCAGCAGAGGAGAGGGAGGAAGGGAGGCTCCCAGAGAACCTGGAGCAGCAGAGAGGAGCTCATCCTCCATCGGGACACCAGAAGTTTTGATTCAGGGCCCAGATCAGCTGATTCTGCCAGTGTTCTCCTCTCCCTGACCTTACAGATGGGGAGACAGACTCAGAGAGAAGCGGTGACCACATTAGGATGTGATTAAGCCCAATCCGTTGACTCTCATCAAAGGGATCCCCCAACACACAGCTCCGTAACAGGTCAAGAAATTCAGTTATAAGGAAAATTATACACATAATTTTGTGACTTATATCCATTTACGCTTTTTTAAAAAAAATCTGTGTGTGTGTCCATGTGTATAGTGTATGGTGGGTATGCACAGATACGCACATGCCATGGCATACATGTGGAGATCGGAGGCCAACCTTGGTAGTTGGTTCTCATCTTTCACCTTGTTTAAAACATGGGGGGGCAGGATCCTCTGAAGCTGGAGTTACAGATAATTGGAGGGTTTTGTTCTGTTTTGCTTTGTTTTTTGTTTTTACATCCTGACTGAAGTTTTTCCTCTTTTCTCTCTGCCCAGCCCCTTTCCTGACCTCCCCTTTCCCACTCCTCCTCCCTTTCTCCTCAGAAAAGGGCAGGCCTCCCATGGATATCAACCAAACATGGCATATCAAGCCACAGTGAGACTAGACACCTCTCATATTAAGGATGCATGAAGCAACCCAGTAGGAGGAAAGGGTCCCAAAAGCAAGCACCAGAGTCAGACACGCCCCCTGCTTCCACTGTGAAAAGTCTCATAAGAAAACCAAGCTACACAACTGTAACATACATGCAGAGGGCCTAGGTCAGTCCCATGCAGGCTCCCTGGTTGTATGTTTAGTCTCTGTGAACCCTTATGAACCCAGATTAGTTGTGGGTTTTCTTGTGGTGTCTTTAACCCTTCTGACTCCTACAATCCTTCCTCCCCTCTTCCTCAGGATTTCCCCCGAGATCTCTGCAGCTGTTTCCATCAGTTGCTAGGTGAAGCCTCTCTGATGACCACTGGGCTAGGCAATAATCCATAACCACAGAAGAATATCATGAGGAATAATTTCATTGTTTTTTTCTTTTATGCCAGTTATATTTAGTTTTATTCTAGGTCCCTGGGCTGTCCTGCCTCTGGGTTGTGGCCCTTGATTTCATTGATCAACCTGTCTGTTTGTTATGCCAAAAATACCGTGTGGTTTTTTATTACTATAACTCTGTAGTAGAGCTTGAAATCAGGGATGGTGAGACCTCTGGAAGTTCTTTTAATGTACAGAATTGTTTTAGCTATCCTGAGTTTTTTTTCCATATGAAGTTGAGTACTATTCTTTCAAGGTCTGTAAAAAAATCATGTTGGAATTTTGATGGGAAGTGCATTAAATCTGCAGATTGCTTTTGGCAAGATTAAAGCGTGGTCTCTTGTCCACTTCTTACTAGCTGTCACATGAGCTTCTGGACTTCCCCGGTCTTGCCTCCCATCTCACCATAGGAATATTGAGATTACAGATGGATGGATGGATGGATGGATGGATGGATGGATGGATGGATGGATGGACGGACAGGTGGATAGATGGATGGATGGAAGGATGCTACCATACCCAGCTTTACATGGGCTCTGGGACTCCAGATGCAGATTCCTGTGCTTTGCAGTCAACAACTTACCTTCTGCACTGCCACCCCAGTGATAATTTAAGCTCTTTACTTAATAAAAATAATCTCAATATATACGTTATATTATAAATAGGCAAAGGCTATTAATCTCCATATAAAGAGAATACCCAAGAGCAAGAATGTGCCCAGTTCTGACTTCCACAGTTAACCTTCATGATGTTACACCACACACCAGCCATGATGGCCTTTTCCTTCTCCCAGCCCCTTACCTGATTCTGTATTAGGACTTTTCAATCACTCTCTTCTCTGTGGGTCATGTGTTTTTATATTTGACAAGGAAGCATGTTCAAAACCAACTTCCTTCTTCCCTCTTGCTCCTGTCAGATCTTTGCAAGGTGAGACATTCACCAGTTGAAGGGTGGACCACAGGCATCTTTGGGAAGAGAGGCAGATAATCCTCCCAGTGACTCCCTGGAAGAGCCACTTGCCGCACTTTAGCATTATCTGGAGCTGCCTCCTCCAAAGGCAGAGCCCACATCGTACTCTCCCCTAACTCTTCTCAATCTGTCCTGCACGCCCAAGCATCCCCTGCTAGCCACTCCTCGATTTCATTGGGAGCTCAGGCCATCAGCCTCTCCCCTTCCTCCCTGCCCGTCTTTTCCTTGCCCCTTTCCTGAACTGGATCCTCTATCCTATCAGGACTCGTCTCCACCCCGTCTACCTCTCCATCACATCTGCCAGCGATAGCCCAGTCCTGGAGGAGTCAACCATCCTCCTCCCCATGTTGCCATTGAGAGATGAATTCACACCACAGGGACATCAGTCTTCAGAGCCCACACAATGGGAAGCCAATGAAGGGTTTTAAGTTTGAAAGTGACCAGAAGCAGATTTATATTGTGGGGAAATTATTGCTGTAACAGAGTCGGGGAAGAACTTGAGAAAGGACGCAGGGAAGTGAGGATTGTTCTTCCTCTTCCTCAACACCGCTCTCATGATCAAGACCCCTCCATTAATTCACAGTTGGCACATTCCTTCTTCTTCTCTAAAATTCCCACGGTCCCTCCTGTCACCTGCACATGTGCCTGTCTTCCTGCCTTCAAGGACAAGAAGTTTAGACAGCAGATCCAAGTTCAAGCATAGTCTATTGATTTTGTGCGTGAACTTGGAAAAGTTATTTAACCTCTCTGAGCTTCAATTTTGTAATCCACTCATGACCATGACATTCAACAAAAAGGTACTGGATTAAATGTCAGTGGCCATCCAACATTCACAAAAAGTTCTTGCACACTGCACAACACCTCACACATGTGATCTAATAGCCTTATCCTTCGCTGCACTCCTTTGAGTGCAGAGCAGATAGATGCGTCCTTGTATCCATCCCTCCTTCCAGGGACTCGTGCATTGAAGGTCTATGAATGCCTTGTGTGATAAATAAACCATTGAGTTTCACACTAATGGACATTTAAAGATGGAGTAAAATGTCGCCAATAGCCCATATATACTGCCCCCCGCCCATGGAGACTTTTGTTCTGATGTGATTTTCCTCTGTTCTAAGGAGTACACTCGAACCCATAGGAAAAAATGAGTTTGTTTACAAAGAGATGTCAGGCTCATAGGTCCCAACAGGGAAGGCTTAAAGAACCTGCTCAAATATCAAGATCATGGGAATTTAGTTGCAATGCATTCAGAAAGCTAATCATGATTTTTAGCTCAGGTAGCTTGGTAAATAGTGCTCTTCAAGATGGCTACCATTAATTCTCTGGAGCTATCTGGTCACCTATGTCCTCCTAGCATGCTCCTACTACCCAGTCCCACCATTAACATAATATCAGCTATTCAAACACTAAGCAAGAGCAGGGACTCTCAGCACTGCTCAAGACACTCTTGTATATGGGTGCAGATGTTTCCTTGAAACTACTTAACTTTAGGAGACATGAAACACAGACACATCTGAGAGGTGGTCACACTAAAAAATAAGAAAGTTCTAGAGAATGAACCATTTGTCCTGATAGAGAATGAAGAAGCAATAGGGTTCTATCAGCTCCCACCTCAGAAGCTGACCTCAGCAGCTCGGAGGTTTGAGCCAGCTGAGTGTTATCCTATCTGGGCACAACACCTCTGCATCTCCTAGGCTTGGAGCCATAACTCAGAGGGGCACTAAAGCTTGAGGTTAATGGTCAGTTGCCACAGCATACTGTTGACCAGCATAGTCATGTAGGGTGGAGTCGGTATGGAGAGTATAACAACCTCCTTGAGGATGTCTCTCATCCCTGGCCTTTAGGAACCTGTATGTCTGTCCCTCTAGAAACCTTGGAACAGCTCATACTCTGTGTAACTAGCTTCCTTTCCTGAACATTAAAGTTCAAACAGAGCAACTATAACATCCTATCCCCCGTTCTTTCTCCTTTGCCCCCAGAGTTGCCTTTGTTCTGCATCTTCTTCACCCCAGAGACTCAAAGAACTCCTCCACCTCTGTTCCCTGAGTCATCCAGAGTTGACCTCTGAACCTTAGAATAGAAACCTTAGGGAAACCAGAGCCACTTCTCAAAATTCTCCTAGGTGTTCCTCTAACATGTTAATATAGACACCTAGCAGCATGTCTGACTCTTTGGAAACATCCACCCCGAGCAACATGAGATTTAACTGTCTTCTTTTACTTTCTTCAGAAGACACACACCAATGCACCTTGTGGGGGAAAAAACTCTCCATCCCAAGTCCCTAGGAGAAGGAGGGAAGTCACTGTCAGAACTTCCACCTCTGGTCTTTGCCAGACACACACAGCTCACTCCTACTATCAACTGTCCCAATAGTAAGCAAGGAGCGTGGCTCTCAGAAAGAAAAACACCATTCAGGGACCTCAGCAGTCCCTGGGATATCAACCTGCACCTTTGGATGTATCACACTGCAGAGTGTTGCAATGCACAGCTCTCAACTACAATTCGGTAGTTACCCAGAAGCCCTGAGCTCTTTCTGCTCTCAAGGCACAATACAAAATCAATATAGCTGTGATTATTGTGATATATGTGGATGCATCTCTGCCTGGCTCCCCAAATCCACATTCCTCTTGCCCGGGTAAAGAACCTCTGGTCTTCATCAGTGAGCTCTGAGTTGAAACAGAACCTTCCCCCTAGCAGGAAGCCTTCTTCTAAGGAAGTTCCCAAGGCAGTTCATAAAACACTTCCCTACAGGGCACTGTGTCAACCAAAGCAGAACAACAATAAGCAAGCCCCAAATCCCAGAGTCATGGTACAGAAGACTTTATTTCTCACATCACAATGTAATACAAGTCAGTTGGAGAAGTGGGATTTCTGTTCTATATAGTCATTCAAGGACCCAGGCTCTTTCTATATTGTGGCTCTACATGCCTGGAGTTCTCTTCATTTAGGCAGCTGATAGTAAATGAGATGAAGTTTTGAGAAAAATATAAGAAAGATTTATGGGCTATTCTAAGAATTAACCGATTTCACTTCTGCCTATATTCCATTAGTCAGAACTGAGTCATGTGATCTCACTTAGCTGCAAGAGAGTCTTGAAAACATATTGTTATTACATGTCCAGGAGAAAAAGTTGTGGGACTTGGTAAATAAAGGAATGCCACCACTTGCTGCTATGAAAGAGTGTCTGCTTTCCCTGAGATGTCAATACCTCAAAAACAGAAAACGATTTCCTATTTGTCTTACTGGACCATGAACCCAGTCTAGCAATCCTGTCCAGAGACAGTAACAGAGAGGCTGAGCCCAAACCACAGCTGAGTGTACTGCAAAGAAAACTTCCAAGCCCCTGAAGCTTACCAGATGGTTGTGACAAAGGCCACCAGATGGAAACCCAGAGGGCCTGCAGTAGCAGTGGGAGCAGAGCCTAGGAGTGTTACTCTAAGCAGAGCACATGGCTGTTAGGAGAACAGGGAGAGTTCTGGAAAGACACTAGCCACATTCTAATCACACAAGAGATCAGGCTTTGATAAGCTTGCCCTACAGACATGGGAAGAAACGAGTTTCCCAAAGTGGCTACTACTGGAACCCACCTCTCCAGACTCCAGAATTATATAAATTACGTGGTTATTTATATGTTGTTAAACTATAGCATCCAAGGCCACGTAGAGAGACCTCTGGGGATCTGGGAAGCCCATGGCTCTCTGTAGAACTCCAGGCTGTCCCTTAGTCTGTGTGACCAGGTAGCCACATATGCCTGGCAATGAGGCATAACACCTGGATGTGTATCTGTCTCTTATTTTCAACAGATGATGATGATGGTATCTGTAGGAAAAACATTTAATCCATAAACAACCAGAGTCAGAGAATAAACACCCAGCTTCCTCAGTCCTTGGTGGAGTGACCACGGCCTGGGTTCTATACTGCCGACTACAAGTTCCCCCCATTGCCAGTAATAACAGTCAGCTATTGACTAAGGTATCTTGTGCAGTCCCTGACCCACTTCCCACCCCACCTCACCCCACCCCTAGTGCTGCCATCTCTCAGATCATATCCAATAATTACTTAAAATCCTTGTCTGAGAGTCTGTTTCTGCTGGAGCCCAACCTAAGACACGCACCAGCAAGCAAGTAGGGTGCACAGCCCTCGCAGCCCTTTGGAGTCCATTCAGTTCAAATGAAAATGTACTGTCCATTAGCCTAAAATGGGTCAGGAGATAAGCCCAAACAATTCATTAGCTTTCCTTGAGAAATAATCATAATAATCAAGCTAATGAAAATGCTGCTCGAGAAAGCACAGGAGTGAACGCTTCAGCGCTCAAGGCTGCAGTGTGCTGTCTCTTTGTGGTCTTTTGTAAGTTACATCAGACTACTTAGCCCCTTTTCAGAAAAGCCAGACTACAGGCACAATGACCTTCCTCTCCATGAAGCCCTGTGCGTGGCTGCTTTGTAGGAGAAAGAAGGTCTGTGAGCATCTTATTCTAGACGAGGATCTGGTGATTCTACAACTTCTCCTGACAGGCCTTCAAAGGAGACAATACCACCTCTACTTCCAAAGGGCCAACAAGGACTCAGGAAAGTCAGGTGACCTGACCCAGTCGGTGTGATCCAAAGCCTTTGGCCCTATATCTATATTCAGCCTTTGTGTGTTGGGGGTGGGGGGCTCATATTCCTGCGTCTATAAGGTGGAATGAGGAGAAATTAAGAAGCAAGAGTTTACCTTAAATCTTCAAGAAACCACCACATAGCCAGGAATGACCATTTAGTTTGGAAGTGGCTTGTAGTTATTTTTTTTCTTTTACTCTTTGGGGGCTCACCACTCGGCTCCCAAAAAAATACCCAAGGAGACTGATTCTTACTTATGAATGCCTGGTCTTAGCTTTGCTTATTTCTAGTCAGCTTTCTTAAGCTACCTTATGCCTCTTGGGCTTTTACCCTTTTCTATTTCTGTATATATTTCCTTACTTCTAATTACGAGTTTGCTGTGATGCTGGATGGCTGGACCCTAGCATCCTCCTCTCCTTTTCTTGCTCTTCCTTCTCTCTTCTCTATTTCTTCTCTCTTCCCACCAGCCCTGCCTATTTCCTTCTCCTACCTACCTATCAGCTGTTCAGTTCTTTATTAGAACAATCAGGTGTTTCAGGCAGGTAAAGTAACACAGCTTCACAGAGTCAGACAAATACAACATAAAAGAATGCAACACATCTTTGCATCATTGAAAAACTACTCCACAGCATAAACAAAAGTAACACATCCCCAACTAATATTCCATAACAGTGGCTGTTTCCTTCTGGCCTCAAATGGGATCAGAGAAGAACAGAGGTAACACAAGCAGCGGAATGTCAGCCTGAGAATATTAGACAGAAACAATTTGGAGATCATGAGCTAAGAGTTCTCTACTTATTCATTCACTCACTCACTCATTCATTCATTCATTTAAAAAACTATCTTTCTTATTTTACACACCAACACCAGTTCTTGCTCCCTTTCCTCCTCTCGCTTCCTCCACCTTTCTCCCCCACCCCATCCACTCCTCAGAGGGGGTAAGGCTTCCTCTGGGGAGTCAACAAAGTCTAGCACATTGCTTTGAGGCAGGACCAAGGCCCTCCCCCCTATATCTAGGCTGAGAAAGGTATCCCTCCAAAGAGAATGGGCTCCAAAAAGCCAGTCCAAGCAGTAGGGATAAATCCTGGTATCACTGCCAGTGCCCCCCTCAGTCTGCCCCAGCCATACAACTGTCACCCACATCCAGAGAGCCTAGTTTGGTCCTGTGCTGGTTCCCTCACTGTCAGACTGGAGTCAGTGAACTCCCGTTTGCTCAGGTCAGCTGTTTCAGTGGGTGTCCCCATCAAGGTCTTGACCACTTTGCTCATATTCTCACTCCTCCCTCTCTTCAACTGGACTTTGGGAGCTCAGCCCAGTGCTCGGCTGTGTGTATCTGCATCTTCCATCAGTTGCTGGATGAAGGTTCTATGATGACATTTAAGATAGTCATCAATCTGACTACAGGGCAAGACCAGTTCAGGCACCCTCTCCATGATTGCTTAGAATCTTAGCTGAGGTCATCCATGTGGATTCCTGGAAATTTCTCTAGTGCCAGGTTTTTTGCTAGCCCCATAATGGCTCCCTCATCAAGATATCTCTTTCCTTGCTCTCCCTCACTGTCCTTCCCCCATCTCAACCATCCCATTCACTCAAATTCCCCTCCTCCCTCCCCTTCTTCTCTCCTCCCCCACATTCCACCCTCCTTTCTCCCCCCACCCCCACATTCCCAATTTTCTCAGGAGATCTTGTCTATTTCCCCTTCCTAGGGGGATTCATGCATGTTTCTCTTAGGATTCTCCTTGTTACCTCGTTTCTCTGAAGTCATGGACTATAAGCTTGTTATCTTTTGCTTTATGTCTAATATCCACTTATATGTGAGTACATACCATGTTTGTCTTTCTGAGTCGGAGTTACCTCACTCAGGATGGTTTTTTCTAGTTTTGCATGCAAATTTCAGGATGTCCTTGTTTTTTGCCGCTGACTAGTGCTCCAATGTGTACCACATTTTCTTTATTCATTCTTTGGTTTAGGGGCATCTAAGTCGTTTCCAGGTTCTGGCTATTACAAGTCATACTGTTATGAACATAGTTGAGCAAATATCCTTATAATATGGTTGAGCATCCTTTGGGTATATGCCCAAGAGCAGTATTTCTGGGCCTTGAGGTAGGTTGATTGCCAATTTTCTGAGAAACCACCATACTGATTTCCAAAGTGACTGTACAACTTGCACTCCCACCGGCAATGGACGAGTGTTCCCCTTACTCTGCATCCTCTCCAGCATAAGCTATCATTGGTGTTTTTGATCTTAGCCATTCTGACAGGTATAAGATTGTATCTCAGTCATTTCCATTTGCATTTCCCTGATGGCTAAAGATGCTGGACATTTCCTTAAGTGTCTTTCAGCCATTTGAGATTCTTTTTTCTTCCTCCTCCTCCTCCTCCTCCTCCTCCTCCTCCTCCTCCTCCTCCTCCTCTTCTTCTTCTTCTTCTTCTTCTTCTTCTTCTTTTTTGGCTAGCTATTGTCTAGAATGCAGTCAGTCTTGTCTAACCATCACATGTGTCTTTGAAGACAATGTGCTTGTTTAAATCGCTGTGCCCTTACTCTCTTCCTCCTGTTGTTCATTCAGTTATTGAGAGAACAACATGTTTAAGTGGTCTCTACATTTTTGGGATATTTTTTAAGAATTCTACACATTTTTATTTTATTTCTTGAGGCTTTGTTACTAATTGTGTACATTTAGGTCAATACATCCTCAATTAATTGACTATTTTACCACAAAACACACTTCTTTCTTCCATTTGAGATTCTTCTATTGAGAATTCTCTCTTTAGGTCTATCTATAACCCATTTTTAATTGAATTATTTGGTAATTTGATGTCTAGTTTCTTGAGTCCTTTATATATTTTGGAGATCAGTCCTCTTTCTGATGAGGGGTTGGTGCTAGGACTTCTCTTAAAGGAATCCAGAAGCATCTGGTGCCCTTTAAAAAGGGGTCATTTTTTAAGGAAACGTGTTTTCCTGAAGTTATGTTCAGAGGCACTAAGGAAATGGAATCTCACTGGGTTGCCTCCTATTCTGATCTTTTGACTTGGTCACAGGTAAGTAAGACCAAAATTATAGAATCCCGATGTCCTAGGAAGATGTAACCAGTAGGTGTCCACACATACTATGTGCCAGGCATGTGGAATTGAGTCAATAAATGTTGCTGGCTTGTTTTCATCCCTTAGAACTTAGAAGGTCCTAGCCTGGATCCCACGCTGCCTGCTTCTGTCAAGAAACCATATCAACTGTCCCAACACACCAGCACTTAACCACAAGGTCAATTTGCCCAGTCCCCTGCCTATTTTCCAGGCTGCAATTTTTATGCTGCAGATTTCTGAGGCAGCTAATTTGTTCTTGAGTAGATCTCTTTGTCTATTGGCTACCCATTTCATTAGCTCTGGTACTGAGACGGGCTGGGGCATGGATGGGTTTTTTATTTTTTTATGAAGACTGAAAGGGGGTTTCTAATAAGCTCCATCATTGCCAATTTTATGGGGCTGTTTGATGAGCGGCAAATGTATTCATTTGGCAGCTGCATTCCCTAATCAGGTATTCACTGGATAACAGCATCTATGAATCTGGAGAAACAGAGAGTTCCGGGCTCTGAGCACAGTCATGCCCCTCAGGGACTGCTGTTTGCAAGCAAGGGCCCCTCCTGTTGCCCGTGGGATTCTATACTGAAGCATGCAGCCCCAGGTAAAACTCACTGCCATCCCTTGGGAGCACCCCTCTTCCGTCTTAGGGACCAGACCCTCAGGAGAAGCTTATCCCTGTCTCCATATCAAACACATATCCCATATTGGAGCAATAAACCTTTCTTTTCATTTTTGTATGTTTACTGATTATTTGGGAATTTCACATCATGCTCCCTGACCACAGTCACTTCCCAGTCCTTCCAAGTCCACCCCCACCTTTGTGACCTCACCCTACCCCCCCCAAACAAAACAAGTTACACTTCCCAGCCAGAAGTCGTTAATTGTGGAGAGCTACACTTCAGCATCCCTACCACAGTTTTTAAGAGTTCTCTTCAATAGTTTTCTGTCTAGCCTGGTTTTTTTTTGGGGGGGGGGCGGTAATCATAGAAGTCTTCCATGTATCTGTTTCTCACCCACCAACACCACTGCAAAAAGTAGCTTCCTTGCCCTTTACAGTCAGTGGGAGCATGGATCTTGGACTTCCATATGATTTCTGGTGACAACACACACCACAGACATCCACACAATCTCCAGCATCAGCACATGCCACGAACCTTAGCATGGTCTCTGGTGGCACTACAGACCACAGACATCTGCCAACCTTCAGTGGCACCACTGGCCACTGACATGAACACAGACCCCAACTGCAGCAGGACCAATGATCCCAACATGTCTCTCGGCATCAGCATGGACCTCAGATATCAACAAGTCCTCAGAAACAGTACAGGCTACCCACATCCACATGGCCTCCAGCAGCAATCTGAAACACAGACATTAGGACGGCCTCCTATGGTAGCACAGCCTGTGGATGCCTACCTGGCCTTCAGCAGTAGCATGGGCCTCAGACATTCACATGGCCACCAGTGGCAGTCCAGACCATGGACATCCACACAGCCTGCAGTGGCAGTCCAGACCATGGACATCTACAGGAACCTCACTCAGGCCTTAACACAGCCAGGGGCAGCAGCACAGGCCACAGACACTAACATGACCTCCGGGGCAGCACCAGACCATAGAGGTCTTTCAAGGTCCAACCCAGAAAATGACCAATCTTGGACCGATCTTGACGTTCATCTTGGACATCTGTTGTTGCTCAGAGTCCAGGATGGGGGTGGAGAGATGTTAGGTGCTTCAGTTGATAAGAAAAGTGCGGTCTAACCAGTAAGGTTGGTGGGTAGGAGCTGGGACCGGCTGCTGCTTCATCCCTTTTCCCACTGCAAGGCCTGGCACATCTGCATCCTCCATGCACCTCAATAAGAGGACTAAGGAAAGGCCTACCATCTACCTAGCAACTTCTAGGCATAAGTGAAAACTCCCAGGTAATCCAACAGACCAGGAGGCCACCCTCTCCCTTCTCAGGCATCTGTGGCCTTTCTGAGGTAATGCCTTCACTCTCCCAACCCCAAGGGAAAGAGAATGGCAAAGAGGCAAATGAACAGATGGGAGGAAGCTGGCCCAGCTGCTGGCAGCAATGAACGAAGGAAACCAATCTCAGTCTGGAAAGGGGAATGTTTGCAGGGACTCCGCCAGGATTATAATGAAAAGAGGAAATTTATTAAATGTTGTGGAAATAACACCAACCTTGTGTTCCTCTCTGAAACCGCCTGAGCCTCTCGTTGCAGTCACAGGACATCAAAACAATGTAGAAAGCTATGAGGCCTAAGGCCACAGTAGAGGGACATGGTGGGCTCAGGTGTGGATGGTCTCATCTAGATGGCAATACACCTGAACCAGAGTCCAGCCAACAGGAGGTCAGTTGCCAAGCACTTACAGTGCTGGCTGGCATTGAGGCCTGAGGTCCTGGCTTGGAGGATCAGTGTGGGTAAGCCCCAGGAGTTGTCCAGGAAAGATGATAGACCAACAGCCAGCCTCCTCCAAGGAGACCTTCCTGACATCCTATCCAGAGGCAAGTGCCCCTGCCGAGCCTCTGCACGTCGGTTCCAGGTAGCTCCACTTATGCCCCGCCCTCAATAGTTTGATGGCATTCCCAGTGATCTCAACCTCTGAGAGGACGGAGCCCCATAGGCAAGAAGTGTATCTCAGTTTAACCAAACTGGAAGAGTCTGGAACTTACCAGTGATGTGTTCTGTCTGGGGAGGAAAGGGCTCACTCTAGAAGCCCCAAAGAAACCATAGCTTTGTTTCTTAGAGTTTTGCTGTGGCTCGGACCATCAGTGTTACCTGGAGCTTTGTTACCAAGGTGGCACTCAGGTTCCACACAGACCCCGCCTTGAGTACTAGCAGATTGCCAATGTCACAAAGATCCCCAAGTGATGGGTATGTGCATATCACATCAGAAGCGACAGACCAAAGAGACAAACTTGGACCGTGGGAGTCTAGATTCTCGTCTTTGAACTCCCACACGCCCATGGGGCTTTGAAAGATTCCTGGCACTCTGACAGATTTCCTCTTTCTATTTTGTTCGTCTGCATTGGTCTGAACAAGGGAAGAAGAGACACAGGGAGAGAAATAGTGAACACTGAGCTTACTAATAGTGTGCTTGCTCTCATCCAAACACAAGGCTGGGGAGCTGCAGCACGTCTCTTCTGGTGCCACAGGAGCGAGCACTAAGATCTGGAAAGCAAGGGGTGCAGTTATCAGACGGAGTCTGAAGATGAAGGATGGTTGGGTGACCTTAGGAAGGCCAAGCAAGTGGGGCTTGTGGAGCTCTAAGAAATAGACCCCTGACTCACCTGAATCCCCATGCTCCTCAAGTGAAGAAAGTTTCACCACCCACAATTCTACGATGGGAAGTCCAAGCCTAAACCTTATGGGTCCCGAGTCCTCACTGCATCCTCATAGACAAACTCCTAAAAGAGAACTTCAATTGATCCAAATGCATGATGGGTCCCAGCAAGCAAAAGAGAACACCATTGGATCACATATGCACCCTGGACCATCAACTAAGACCTTACATGCTGTAGCAGAACATGACCAAGAGACCTGGAGGATGAATCTCTCATTCTTAGGGGGGAAAAGCTGCACATAGGACAAGCAATAGCAAAAATGTCTAGCTCTGCTTTTAGTCAGATCTCAAACTCACATTCTCTGACTCAAGAGTTTATGTTCTTCCTAAGACTTCTCTGTATGCTTGTTCTGAACAAGACTCTCTGGGGCAAATCCCAGCTGCCCTACTAGCTGGTTGTAAAAGCTCGGAGAAATGACTGGACTTCTTTCCCTGTGCCTCAGTTTCCCCCATTAAGGAGGTGATAACAGTCCCTGCCCCATGGGGCCATCAGGAGCAGTAAATGATTACCCATCTCTAAAGCACTTGGGATCATGCCTAGCACACGAAGAGCTCAACAGAAGTGGTTGCTGAACAAATGGATGTAATAAGTGAGTTTTCCAACTCTCCACAGGAGCGGGAGGTCGAACAGTGTGTCTCTGGAAGAGTGGAAGATGGCCACCAATCAAGAGGCGGCAGCCACGCTGAACTGTCTGGGATAGAGCCCTGGGAGCCAGACAGGAATGTCAGCATGGTGACTCGGGCAAGTAAGACTATACTGTCCCCTTTCCAGGAAGCTAGCGCCATGGCAACCCAGGCTGATCTGGAGCAGCAGGACATGCCAGAGCTCACAAGAATCCCTAGTGCTAATGAGGACCTACGTTTCTAATATTCTTCTGTAGGCAGCTGTAAGTGTCACTGTGGGCTGGGACCCCCTTGAAGTTTGGATATTGAAGTCCTCTCATTTGGAGACAGGGTCTTTGTGGGGATAATCATGTTAAAATGAAGTCATCAGGGTGGGTCCTACCCAGTAATACTGGCTGCTTTAGGAGGAGAGAAAATCTGAGGGTCAGTGAGATTTCTCGGTGGGTGAAAGTGCTTGCTGCCAAGCCTGATGACCTGAGTTTGATTCCTGACTCTGCCCTCCACACAGGCACTGAGACATGAGCATGCCCACACACCTACACACGAATAAATAGATGTCATTTTACAATGTTATAAAACAGAAAGGGATGAAATGTGGACACAGACATTCTCCAGAGGGAAGTGGAGCCCAAGACCCTGGGCAGGGACTGTGGCTAAAAGCCTAGAACAGATGCTGTCTCATAGCCCACAGATCCAGCCCAGCAAACACTCTGACCCCAGCGTTCAAGTATTCGTAATGGCGCAACAATAAATACCCACTGTTTAAGCCCTGAGCTGTGGTGCCTTGCTATGCAGCCAGAGAAAAGAGCCAGGCTTGAGACTACACCAGGCACCATGTGAGGCACTGCAGTGCCTCCTCAGCCTCAAGGGTAGAAGTCACACTGCCCCACCTTGCAGGAAAATGAAGCAGAAGTCCGGCGCAGGGAAGTGTGGTCTGAACTCATACCGTTATAAAGATTTGAATCTCAAGCCGGCATTGGTCCAAACGACACCCTGCCAGAGACAATCACACCTGATACAAAGGAGGCATTTGCCTGGAACATGGGTGACACCTGGCACACTCAGGACACTCACCTGGTGCATGAGGACATCCGTCCAGCTCATGGGAGGCGAGCAGGAAGTACTGACCGGTGCACCGTCGACACCTACGGGTTGTCTCTGAGCCACTCCTGTTCTGCCTCGCTCCTGAGACACCCTCATTAGACCGATGGTCAGACTGACAACCAAACACCCAAGCTTTGAAGAAAAATCAGACTTGCCCAGTCCAGGCATGTCAGGAAGATGCTGGTCATAGGGAGAAGCAGGCTTGCCTACACTCCTCTGTCTCAGGCTCCAGGAAGTAGAAGGGCTGGAATCTGGCCTCTTCGCAGCGACTTCCTGTTTCCTGGACCCGGCTCTTCTCTTCTGTCCCAGACTTTGTTGAGTAGCCCCCTTTATTTCTCTCCATCTTAACGAAGGAACTCTTCTTCCTAAGAGAACCCCAGAACTTCTCTCAACTGTCACCCCAGAGGAGAAGGCCATATTTCAGGCTGGCTTTTATTTCTGTGGAAGACTGTCTGAATCACATTAGGATGGTCTTGGTCTCAGGCCCCTCCAGGAGACAGTTGACATCTGAGAGGAAGAATGGACAGAGCCATCCTTTGGTATGAGCGCTAAAAGATCTACCAACAAAGGGGCCTGGGGGACTTCTGAGGAAAAAGTGCCTGCAGGCACCAACACACCTGACTTTTTTTTTCCTACTTATTTTTATATAGTGGGATTTTTCTGTCTACAAAGAAAATGTTAATTTGCAGAAAATTGGAAAAAGACAATAAAAGCACAAAGAAGACAATTTTAATCATTCACAATCCCAACTCTCAAATATAACTACTGTTTATGTAGGGAAAGGGAAACATGGAACATATGGATACACACAGACGTGTAAAATCGGTTCTGATTTGTTCCCGGCTTTTTTGCACTAAATATGTTGTACAAAGTTTTCCTGTAGAAAAATCAAAGGCTGCTATTGCTATCCAATATCTGTTTCTTCATTCTCCTTTTAGCAACAGAATCTACCAACATATTTTACCGCTGCCTATTTTTTTTTATAATTACACTTCCCAGCCTTCCTTGCAGTAAAATGCAGACTTGAGGATGAGTATAATCTGTCTTGGCCTCTGATCTACATAAGAACAAGCTAGAAGGAGAGTGGAGACAAGAGGGCTGGTACACAAAGACAAGGTGGTCTTCTGCAAGATCAAAGTCTGATGTGGCAAGATAGGTGACCTGGTAGAAGACAATGTAGAGCAACAAGGCAGAAGGAAGCTGGGCCTCTGAGTGACTTCATGGAGCAGAGCCTCTGCAAGCTTTGACCTGTCTTCAGACTGTGGCATGCAAAAGAAAGAATCCCCAATCTGCTTGGTCATCTGAATCACAGCTGAAGCTATATCCTGATACATACCTTTAGATTTTTCTCTACAATATACTTTGAATGTTTTTTCCCATCATACAAGCACTCAATATTAAATCTTACTGCAATTTGACCAATTACATATTGTCCATTTGTGTGGTCTTGTTGGCCATATGTGTTGCTCTGATATTTTTCTTCATATGTACCACTGCAAATTAATATTCTTACATATAAACCACAGACATGTTTCAGATTATCTCTTGGGATACATTTATGAAAGCAGCATTGCTGTGTCCATGATGAAAACTTGACAAGTCTTATGTTTGTTGTATCAAGGTAGGTTGATTGAACTTACTCCCGTAAAAATTTTTATTTGCCTAGATTGCAAGGCTTTCTCCACACCAGTTTTTATTAACCTCTTCCTTCCATATATAGACAGAGCAGCTAGTCATGAAGCTTCTGGAACCATCGTTCTGAGTTCATGTACATATGCTCTTGATAAAACTACTCCTCCTCTTTATTTCCTTTCATTATGAAATAAAAGGGTACCTAGAGAGATGGCTCAGCAGTTAACAGCACTTGTTAATCTTGCAAAGGACTTGGGCTCAGTTACCAGCATCCAAATATTTCTCAGACTGGGGAGAAAACCATCAGTAAAGTGCTTACTGAACAAGCGTAAGGACAGGAGTTCAATTCCCAGAACCCACATGGAAATCCAGGCATGGCAGCATGCACTTGAAACCACAGTACTGAGGAAGGTAGGTGGATGCCTTGGAGCTATTGGTTAGCCAGTATAGTCAGATCATCAAGTTCTAAGCCAGTCAGAGTTCCTGTTTCTAAACACAAGATGGACAGAGCCTCAGGAACGTAGCTCAGGCTGGCCTCTGGTCTCCATATGCACTTGCATACAGATGCATGCACTGCCATGTGTGTGCACACACAGATGCCCACATGCATACGCTGCCTCTTCAGACCAGGAAGGTAACAAGGACTGTGTTTACTGAGCACCCACCGTGCCCAAGTGTCCTCAGTTCCTTAGATGCGCAACACTAATCTTCACATTCTTGTTATTTCCATTTTCAGTAAAGAAACACAAGTTTTGAGAAGATATACATCATATCAAAGACCCAGTAGTTAGTAAGACATAGAAACAAAGGTAAAATTCAGGTTGGCACAATTTCAAGAATTATGATATTTCTTTTCATTTTATGGCTTCCCTAGACCGTGAATTCCAACATCTGGCTAGGGCTAGAACCATGCAGGAGTATAACAGGCTTTCCTGGGTCCTCAAGACAGAGACTACGTCCTTGCATTTCTCTGTGGATCTTAGCCTTCCTTTCTGCAGATAAGACCTCCATCTTGAGTGATAGTTTGGACACCTAGAAATCACGTTTTACTATTCCTGCAGGCCACATGCATCAAGCTGCAGGCTGCATGCCCCCATGCAGAGCCACCACACCCCAGGGTCAGGCTCCTTGAAAAGGGAGAAATAAAACTTTCTTTTCCCAAGCAGAGTCACCCTGCTGGATTATATAACCATCTACATTTAGAATGCCTTTGCAGCGACCATGGCAACCACAGCATGTGTGAGCTTCCAACTTTGTTCTAAATCTGCTGATGAGGATGAAGAAACAGCTTTTTGTGTGGACCTTCCAGAGCTGGCATTGTACTGTTCTCTCCCCTGGTGGGGTCCAACTTGGCAGCTGACTTCCGAAGCCAAGGACCAGAAAGAAAGTACTTTCCAGGGGGTATTGAGCAATGTCCAGCTGACTTTGCAAGATGACCTGAGATTTTTCCAGGCAGAGGAGTGGGGGTGGTGTGGAGACCTCAGTGCATACCGGACGCAGAAGACCAACAATTCTCAGACCTAAGTGTGAGAAAATGAATGGGGGCAGATGAAGAGGCTGGAGAGGTGTATCAGAAGTAGATCATCAAGGCATAAACACTCCTAGCCCAGTAATTCAGGAAGGAGGGAAGGGCTTGCTAGGGAGGCTCGTTAAAATCCTCCCATTCCCCAGATTTACTGAGTCAGCATTCCCAAGGCATGACCCAAGCAAACATCAACATTAAAAAACAACAACGACAAAAACTTTTTAACTAACCTATAAAACTAACAAACGCTTTTCATTTGATCAGATATAACTTGCCAAAGGAGAATCTCCCCAAAATTAGGGTTGGGAAGGGTTTTGTTTTGTTTCTGTCTTTTCAGGATAAAAGTATCCAGCTAAGAAATCTGAAGACCACTGGACAAATGAGACATTTGAAGAAAAAGGACAAATCATCCAGAAAAAAAAAAGTCCCAAGAAAAGAGTAAATTAGCCTATTGATATAACACATTTCCAACAGCATAAAATTTCAGAAATCTTCCCAAATGTTTGTGTATGCTATACTCTACAGACATATGATGCAAATGGTCTTCTTGTATGTAGTCCCAGTTCAGTTAAAGATTAAAACTGGCTTTGGAGTTGGAGTGTGGCTCTCTCCTCCTCTAAACCAAAGCATGCTTATTAAAGTGAAATCCCAAACCTCTGTCTCATGTCAGAAGAGTTACCTGGAAAGGGATAGAAGAAAAACAAGTATTTAAGGACTACTTTATCGCCACTAATCTCATAATCCTTTGGTTTTCTATTGACTCTTTAACAGTTTTTCTTAAGGTATAAATTTTAGAAGATTAATATATACATATATATTTTTTTAAACTTTTTGTCATGATATTAATGGTCATAAAGAGTACTAACTAATTCTAGGAAAAAAAAGGATTCATTTACCCTCCTGTACATGATTTTAGGTTTGGGTCTCTTGGAGTCTTCTGCAGTGAACTATGAGCATACCTAACAGTGACCTTTGAATCTCCATAAGGAGGATGGGGCCCACAATGATGACTTCTCCAGGACTATGTATGGTAACACTACTAAGTTGAAAAACACCACAAAGATTGACTTTGGACTACAAATTGCTCAGAACAATTTCAAGGTGGCTAGCTGAGCCTAACAGACTACTCTAGCCAGGACTTGAGACAAGCCCCGCATTTTCCCATCATGCAGAGACTGGACAACAAATGATGCAGCTACCTCTCCCAGGACAGTTCTCTCAAATTTGTCTTTTCAGGATCCCCTAAAGATGCCTTTGCTCCCAGACAGCAGGAAGTAAATTTAAGAACACGACACCCACATTCCCAAGAGGTGGGATGGGTGGGTCTTTCATTGGGTTATGGATATTTGTCATTGTTTAGGGGGAATTGGTTACAAGTTGTTATAGGCAATGGTCAGAAAAACAAAGGATATTAGATTCAAGGTTCTTGTTTTGAAAAAAAAAGGAGATTTAGATTTGATAGGATAAAAGGGTAGATTATTGAATCTATTTTGAAAAGAAAAAAGGAGGATATAAATATAAGTTAAAAGGTAGATTATTGAATCCACTTTTTAAAAGTAACTGCTAGTTTTAAATATTTTACATTGGATTGTACTTTTGCATATTGTATACAAATTTTATATATTATACAAATTTGACATTAATTTTGTTAGAACATACTGAACATACATTTCTATTCTTGTTCAAGGTGTTGTACCTATACAGCTTATTTAACAATGTAATGAAAATTTCTAGTCCTTGAAAGTTATTATTACCAATTGTTTAGGGTAATAAGGAAATGCAGATTAGTAGTTAATCACCTATTACATTCAAACTTGTAGTCACATTAGGTATGTTTTTAAGGTCAAACAAAGATACATTTTAGATACACAGGTTATCTTCAAACACTTCAGAGATCTACAGAATATGGTATTTAAGATGTTTTAATAACATGGGCTTTCTTTATGACATGTTTGCTCCTGACAGCACCAATCTACTTGAGGGAAGATAATGGACACTGAAGAAACTCCACATGGAGTTTATTTTCTTTGTGGCAAAAGTAAGTCACTGGACAAGAAAGTGCCCTTGCCTCAACTGCTGACAATATACTGTCCTAATTGGACAAGCTGGACACACACAAAAAAGCCACTGTCAAACATTGTCAAGACAAGGATGAACAGTCCTTCAGAGTATCCTATTTCACAGAAAATCTGTTGGATATGATAGGCCTATAGGCCAAATATGGATACCCCAATGTTGCACGGGAACTTTGGGTGACTGTTCAGGCAGCCAGATGTTTCTCTCATTACTCACATTTTTTGGAAGTTGGTTGACTGCATGTGTTGCTTACTCAGCTAACATTTCCTTCTTGTGTCTCTGAGGGAGTTGAATAACTGATACTTAGAGTTTTCCTTGTTTATAAAACACAGAAAGCAAGTTATGATAGAAAATAAATTAGGACTCACCAATATAGTATAGAGAGTGAAGTATTTTCTCTAATTTGTCAAATGCAAATGGGCTAGAAAGTGCATTTATTGTCTGTATATATTGTATATAGTCATTGTATTTATTGTATATAGTTTTGCTTAAATTAGTTATAGTCTTTTTTAGTTTAAAAAAAGGGGAAATATAGTGATATTTTACTTGTGTTTTAATAAATAAAGCTTTCCTGAATATCAGAATGCAAAGATGAGCTACTACAGGCCAGGGAGTAGTGGCACACACCTTTAATACCAGGACTGGGGAGATAGAGGCACACAGATCTCTGTGAGTTCAAGGCTACCCTGGGCTACACAAGATCGATCCAGAAACAGATCCTGGTGGTGGTGACTCATATCTTTAATCCCATATTTGGGAGTTACACAACTTTAAACCCAGCACTAGGGAAGTAGAGACAAAATCAATATGGCTGGGCAGAGACAAGAATATAAAGGGGAAGAGATAGGAACTCACAGGGGAAGTCTGAGGATTCATGGAGACAGTATTTCACTCTTTTGGTCTGAAGATTTAGTAGAGATAAAAGGTCTCTCTAGTGGCTGGTTGCTTTGCTTTTCTGATCTTCATCTTGAACCCTATATCTGTCTATGGATTTATATTATCCATGCTATATTTCTAGGCTAGTTACTTTTACAAATTGGCTAATTACTAGCCAATTTGATACAACCTAGAATCACATGGAAAGAAGGCCTTAGTGAGGAATTACCTAGACAGGTTGGACTGTAGGCACGTCTGTGGAGGACTGTCCTGGTTGTTAGTTGACTAGGAAAACCTAGTCCATTGTGGGTGGTACCATTCCCTAAGCAGGGTCTTTAACAGTATAAGATAGAAGAAAGTTAGCTAATAGCAAGCAAGAAAGGATGTGTGCATGTAGTTCTCTCTGCTTTTAACTATGGGTGATGTGACTAGCTGTTTGCTGTCTCTGCCTTGATACACACACCACAGGATGGACTACCACCTGGTACTGTAAGCCAAATAAACCCTTCCTCCCCGGGATTGCTTTTTGTCAGAGAATCTTATCACAGCCACAGAAGTGAAACTAGAACATTCCAGTAAGTGGCTTTCTTCAGGTGTTCACTGCAGCAACAATGAGGAAAGTAGAGTCCCCTGGATCCGTTGCCATGTGCCTGTGATAACACAGACTATCAGGGCAGTGGGAGGGTCTTCCAGAACAAAGTTGCTCACCTTGTGACAACCAGGAACCAGAGTGTGAGTGAAAGGAGGGCACTGGGAACAACATCTAACTCTCCAGGACACACTCCCAAGTGATGCTTCCTACAACCAGGCCGCAGCCCTCACAATTCTCTCTACTTTCAATAGTCAATTCAGATTCCGAATCCTTCAATGGATGAATCCACTGATGAAGGCAGAGCCCTTCTGATCCAATCATTTTCCTCCAAAGTCCCACTTCTGAGCATGGCTTTCATCAAGAACACTTGATATACGTATTTGGTTGATATCCCTGGGAGTCCTGCCCTTTTCTGAAGGGAAAGGAGGAGGAGTGGGTTGAGGAGGGGAGGCTGGGAAGGAAGACAGTAGAAGAAATTGCGGTTGGAATATAATGTTTGAGAGAGAAAAAAAACAACCAAGACTTTGGTGAAAACATTTTATAATGAAGCAAACACTGGCTGAATCGAGTTCCACAACTCCCGTCCCCCTTGGAGGTCACTATGCTCTGCAGCAGCTCAGAAGTAGGCATCACACCTTGTGTGACTTTAGGGTGTCCCCCACACACAGGGGCCCCTTAAGGAAACAGGGAACCCATTTCCCCACCCAGGAAGCATGTCAGAAGATGGCATGTGGACTTCAGGAAAAGGAGCTCTGTTGCTAGAAGGTTCAGTGACCTTCAGGGCAGGTCACAAGGTTTCAGTTCCCAGAGAGGAGATCCAATCTTAAATGCCAAAGATGCATGAACTCTAAAAAAGACCCCATCTGCTGCAGGGAGCAGAGCTGTCCCTGAGCTTGGCCAAGCGAGACACCAGACTCGCTTCAGAGCCTTAGACACATCTCAGTCTCCCATCCCGCCTCAAGCCTTTACGTCAGCTTTATCTGTGTGGGGAAACTCCTCTTTGCTCCCACTTTCCTGCTTGTTATGGTACGGATGTGAAATGTTCCTCTGCAAGCTGCTGATACTATTTTGGAAAGTTCTAGAAACAGGAGGTGTGGCTCAGCTGGAGGATGTAGGTCACTGAGGACATGCCTTTGAAGAACATACTAGGCCCTCGGCCGGCTTGTATAGCCCTGTCTACTTCCTGGATGCCATGATATGAACTGCTCTCTCTTCCGCACACCCCATGCCATAAAGGACTGACCGCTCTAAAACTGTAAGACATAGTTAGTCCCCCCCCCTCCTTTAAGCTGTTCTCAGGTATTTTGGTCATAGTGTTGTAAAAGACCTAATACATTGTTAGCCCTTAGCCCACTCTTCAGACCTCACCTCTAGCTGCAAAGAAGCATTCCTGCATGTGTGTGCACATACACACGCACACCACCAAAATTCTCGCCATCCCTTCTCACCATCCCTGAGCATCTCTGCCCAGGCAGCTGGTCCCCCAGAGGGGATACAGCATAGCCTGACTGTGGCGCTAAGAAACTTAAAGAGAAGCCAGGCCACTATGTCAGGATAGCCAAGTGGTCTAAGGGTGGCAGACTCAAGTTTATGCTTCCTGTGCTCAGGGTTCCTGATGTCTGCGTGGGAACGTGGTCTTAAATCCCTCTTCCAAAACACAAACTAAACGATGAGGCACATGCCTATAATCACTGAACTTGGCAGGTTCTGGCAGGAGGATCAGAAATTCAAAATCATCTTTGGGTGCACACAGAGTTCAAGGCCAGCCTAACCTCCAGACTGTCTCAAGAAGAAAAACAACACACAACTAAAGATGGCCACGTTCACAGGTGGGAACAGACTGCTTCAGTGTGCAGGAGAGGGCAATACTCCAACAATGGATGGCATTGACAAATCTCAGACTGAAGGCAGGAAGCCTTTGCCAGTGTTGGTACAGGGCTATTCTCTTTCAGGGGAACCCATGAGACATGGAACAAATGCCAACTGCATTGTCCTCCCTCCTCGTATCCTGCCAAGTTCCTGCTTTGGCCAATCCTATCTGAAGGCAGAAGACAGCAGTAGTGCCATCAGCCGCAATCAACTATGGGGCCTCAAGGGCCCAGGCAGGCAAGGTAGGGGTGGGGCAGGAGTCCCAAGAAGTGAGTCAAATGTGCCAGCTCCTGCACTCAGAGCTCTGGGCTTGCACTGTGTCACCTCTGTCCCGCTTCATTCCTCCCCACCTGCACACAGACAGTCCGCACTGAACATTTACTGGGTGAGCAAACGAGAAATGAAACGGTTGGATGAACGAGACAAAGCTTCAGCCTGAAGAGCAGAGCACACGGGAAGGAGGGCCCTGGGTCAGGAAGAACTAACTCTTCTTCATTTGCAGGAAGCTGCAGCGTTTGTCACTGGGCATCAGAAAGGACCCTCAGCCTCCTGTTATCCAGTTGGATCTAACATCCTGCATCCTTCCTGTCAACTCTGATCTGGTCTCAACGCCTACACCTTGAGACTCAGTATGGGACCCCAGGGCCCCTCAGGCCTTCTGCGTACCAGCGCCTCTGGCAGACATACCCACTGTGATGTGTACCTGTGAGCATCGCTCCCACGGACCTGAGATGCCCGTGCCTTCTCCCACAGTGTGATTAGAATCATGGACCTCCCCACCTACCACCCGTCCGCCCGAGAGTCCTGTGACCAGATTACACCCCACTTCACTGGCAGCAAACCTGGTCCTTCCCTCCTTCCCTCATCACCACTGCTAGAGGCCTGTGATTCCTGGGGGTGATTTCCGCATGCATCCAGCCAATCAAAATCCCTGGTAAGAGAAGGGTGGGGGCTGTGTTCCTAAGATAAGGTTTTAAGATGACAGGTCTCAGCACGCTTTTCTGTCATCTCATTCTGCATGAAGTCTGCTATGTATGGTTGTGAAAAGCCATTTGCTACACAAAAGTACCCAGTAGAGTTGAACAATGAGAGCGGAAACCAAGCCCAGGCGTCACTGGCCAAGCTGTATACCTTAGGACCAACTGTGTCTTCCCAAAGGAAGGTATGTCTCCTCCTAGTTTTCAGAAATGTCCATATGGGCTAGAGGGCCACGGTGAAACAAATGCTACGCGAGACATGAGCAATGGAGTGTGTACCCAACCTAACGGGCGAGGAGTAGTCTCTTTTTATCTCCAATTTTCAGGACGTCAGATGGCTTCAAGGCCAGTCCCTCCCTATGGAAACCCATTTCAGGGAAGAGATAATTTCTAAAGTAACAAAAGATACCACTGCAATTACATTTATCAAAAAAGTGTGGCAATCAATGTCTCATGCCCGGACCGCATCTGAATGCCCTTAATCAATGGCTGTGCTCATGACAAATTTATTGCAATTAATTTCATTTCAATTACACCTTAATTACTAACTTTGAGTGAAACTGGCCCGGCTCAGAGAGTCTCTCGCCACAGAGCGAGGACCTAGAGATAAGTTGCGGGGCCTCGATTGAAGTGGTTGCTTGGCGCGCAGTTCTTCTTCCCGGGAGGGAGGGGCTCACTTCTCCAGGGAGGCAATTCATAATGCGAATCTGAAATTGAAAGCAGGAAGGCAAGCAGCTGTGCCTGCGAATTAACTGGAGCTGGTGTTTAATTTGCTTCTTATTGATGCCGTTTCCTCGCTGGTTCATTAGCTGGGGTTGCAGAACAAATGCCTTCAGAGCGAAGCCTTTGAGCAGTCCTCAGGCTCTGGGTCAGCCCGCTGGCTTCTGATCATCCCGCTTTGCAGCTTCGGGACTCAACTCTCTACCTCTGGGGCAGTGTGCCCAGAACAAGGGTCTCTTGCCAGCAGTAGTTGGCCGTTAACACTCCAGGGGACAACACCAAGGGAGCAACCTAGTTAGGGATGGTGGGGAAAAACTTCCTGAGACAAAGCAGGTACATCCTATATGTAAGAAAATCTTAGACTCATGAATCCCTCAGATAAATGTTCAAGTTCTGCTTCTGACACTTTTTAGCTCTGGGAACTTGGGGAAATCATTGATCTCTCTGGTTCAGGTAAAGGACAAATGAAAGTTTCTGACCTTGGTGAAGCATCAGTGACCTTCTGCTACCAACTCTCCTCCCAGCTCCTGGCAAGTCTACCTCTGAAGAGTTGCTGGATCCCCTGAGAGCATGGAACTTCTTCCTACAAACTTTTCTCTGGCTGAGAATGGAGAAACTGTAGAGATTTTCTGACTTCATTCTTCATCTCAAAGATGGAGAAACCAAGGCCAGGGAGAGGGAAGCCCAAGAGGGTACTGTACGTTGGTGCCACAATTGGACTAGAAAGAATCCTCTGGCACCCGGTTCTAGGATAGCCAGAGCACACTGCAAGAAAAACTGGTTGTTTCTAGTAGAAATTGAAGTCATACAAATATTCATCCATGTGCTCCAAGAGAAGGGCATGAAAGAAGTGCCTCAGCGGCTGCAAGGCCCACACAGCTCAGGACTCAGCAGGCTGCAGTTAAAACTTAGGGTGGCAACACTTGTCACAAAAATAAAATAAGCAAAGTACTGAGCCAGCTGTGGTGGTGTACACCTGGATCCGTACATTTAGGAGGCTGGTCAAGAGGAACATGAATTCCAGGCTTGCCTGACCTATATAACAAGTCGAGAGAGAGAGAGAGAGAGAGAGAGAGAGAGAGAGAGAGAGAGAGAGAGAGAGAGAGAGAGAGAGAGAGAGAGAGAGAGAGAATATGTAGGGATAAGCCCAGCCCATTAGGGGGCGTGTTCACCTGGGGCTAATGTTTACATATAAATCTGGTGAGAGTGAGCCCGCAGGTCTCTTTTTTTGTATTTCCTGCTCATCTCTGGATCGCTGGTGTTGTAAGATATCCCTTTATTAAAATTTGCTGTTTCATATTAAGCTAGCCTGGTTATTACGCAGATTACAGATTGGCGCCCAACGTGGGGCTTTGCGGATACCCCGCCCCTAATCAGAGCCTCCTGGGTGGCGACCACTCCCTCCAGAGGCCTCTCCCTCCGCACAGATTGTACCCTCTCAGCACAGCTCCTTACGGGTTCACTCTGCCCAACTACGGCAGAAGCAACCGAGATTCTGAGTCACTGAACATCTGCAGTGACTCAATTTTTCCTGGCACTTGCTAGAAAGTCGGCAAACGGGACTCCTGACGGGTGACTTAGCCCCGGCGGTTTGGCGATAGTTAAATTGGCCCCGCACGAGTCTGTGCGCCCCGCCCTGCCCGACAGTGGTACAAGCGCCTCTGTAACAGCGTGATCAGTACACAATGCCACTCTGTGCACGTGACTGCTCTGCGTCCCCTCCCCACGGGTGGCTTAGTTCGGCCTTGGCTCTCCCCCACCTCCTGTTTCCTGGCCCTCCCCCATGCTGCTTACAGTTAACTTTCAGTTTTGGGTTTTGAGTAGACTTTTCAGACCGGCTCAGACTCCTATCAGACATTAAGGAAGCTCTCATGGAGATACACAGGCTCCCTTGAAAATGCATTAAGAGCAAACCCACTGGCCAAATCACTCTCTTGAATCCAGTTCTGCAACATGATATCTCCTCCCACACATGGTCTTGACATAGCCACATACCATGAAGTGACCTCACCAGGAGGAACCGTTACCAGAGACTGTTCCATGCTGGTTGATGCTCAACATCCAAAACTATGAACAAAATACACATCTTTTCCTTGTGTTACCTTACTCTAAGTATTTCATTATAGTAATGAAAAAATGGGTGAATATTAATGGCAAGTTCTTGGTTTCCTTACTTTCCAAGCTCTTCTTTCTGTTTAAAATTTTTCATCATTATTTAAAAAATAAAATAAAATGGTCGATGAAAGTTCTAGAACAGCAGAAATACAAGGATGAATTTTTTAAGTATCCAGAGGAGGCTAACCAATTTGTCAACACCTACAGTTACCAAAGCTGCTTTGGTTACTGAAGCCTCTTCTGGGAGAATACTGAGAGCCATGGTGTGAACTATTTTACAAACTTAAGGAAATAAATTATTTGATTATCCTGATTCTCCAGTTGTGAGCAGCAGTGGATTTGGTGGCTCTGTATAAAAATCTTTTGACAGTTTGTAGAAAAAATAAGGAAAAGGATTAGGCTGGTTGGTTGCTCCTAACCTCTCTGGATAAATAGACAGAGGAAAGTTTATCCAGATGTGCACAAATAGTCTAAAGATGTCTAAGTGTGCCCTGGAAGAGAATCTTTTTTCCAGCAACCAGAGACAGGTTGCAGAAAATCAAACCAAAGTCCTCATTCTAAGGTTCTCCAGCAAAAATTCAAGTTCCAGCCTCAAAGGGTGTTGGAGGTTAAAATGGGGCCACTAATTGGTAAAGAATGAGAACCTATAACCTGGGATGGGGGTGTGGGGGACGGAAGAACCTATTGAGGCTGATAAGCTTCAGATGACTCTCAGAGTCTCAAGGTCTTATCTTAACTGAGGAATTAGTCTCTTCACCATCAGCAGATGTACTTAGACCCCCAGCTCCTGAAATATTGTCTTTTCCATCTTTAACTGAGGAAATTAACCTTTCGTTTGTCTACTAAAGTAGCAATGATTTTCTCTGAAGGAAATGTCAGGAAAGACAATACTGGTGTGCCTCAGGGTACACCACTAGTTTCCTCTAGCCCTATAGCCAGACTTAAGGCAAAGCAGGCTCCTAATGGGGAGGTGGAAAGTGAAGTCTATGAGGATAAAGAGCTTAATGAGTTTGCTAATTTGTTGAAGCAGAAATCTGGAGAATCTGTATGGGAATAAATTTCAAGGCTCTGGGTTAACGGTGAAGGAACCCGGCACTGGATCAGACAGAGTTTATTAGTATGGGCCCTCTGAGTGGAGAGTCTAGATTTAATATGGAAGCTTGCACAGCTAAAAGAAAAATGTGAAAAGTTTGTTTGAATGGTTGGCTGAAGCATTTGTCAAAAGATAGCCAACTGAAAAGTAGTTGAAGATGCCTGCTATCCTTTGGCTGAGTGTTAATGAAGAGATTTCAAGGCTCCGGGAAAATACAATGCTAGAGCAGGGATGCTGTGTAAGACCTAATTTGAAGAGCTTTGCTGTCACCGTTTTCCTTGTGCTGGACCTTAGAGTTGGAGTCGCTGCTGCTCAGTTAGGTGGATTAATAGCAATGGGTTTAATTGGGCCTGAGGTAGCAGGGGCCAGGTGGCAGCACTGAATCACCAAAGACAAAGTGGTTGTAATTATTGTAATGGGCACCATAGACAGGGCAATGTTCATAATGGCTTAACCTGTAATGGTCGACACAGGCAAATGAATCTTACGGTGGCGTGACTCATCTGGACCTTCGATTCTAGCTAATCAATCGTGGTGTTTCCAGGCATGGAATAGATAAGAAGCCTACTGTATTTCTGTTTGATCAGTATACCAAAAAATTCTCAAACAAGGGAAAGAATGGCCACATTGGATCCTGGCAAAAGGGAATCTCAGCCCATGAATCCATTTCCAGACTCGAGCCATTTTGCAGACCTAGAACACCTTCAATGGACAGCCATGCTTCCTAAGGAAGAACCTTGATAAAATACCTAGAAATTTTACTGTTAGCCTGTCTCCAGTCCTTCCCCAGCAGGACTTATGAGCTTTTATAAGGGTAACTGTACACTGGGGGAAAGGAAACAGTCAAACTTTCCAGTGTTTACTGGATACTGGTTCTAAATTGATGCTGACTCCAGGAGATCCCAAGAAACATTGTGGCCCTCCAATTAAAGGAGGTATTTGTGGAGGTCATGTGACTAATAGAGTTTTGGCTAAAGTCCAACTCACAGTAGGTTCAGTGGGTCCCTGAGCTCAGTCTGTGGTTAGTTCCCCAGTCCCAGAATGTATAATTGGGATATATATACTATTATAGAGAGTGACATGTTGGAAGAAGGTATGCAAAAATGAGACTTGAGAAGAGTGGATAAAGATTGAAAATGATCAGAATATATATTATGTGTGTGTGTGTGTGTGTGTGTGTGAGAGAGAGAGAGAGAGAGAGAGAGAGAGAGAGAGAGAGAGAGAGTCAGAGAACTAAAACATAGATTAATAAGTAATGGATACTAAACAATTGCATTTCTCTCCTTTGGTGACAAGAGATTCCTAAAACAGTTGGTGGAAAGAGCATACTGAGATATAGAGCCTCTCATGAGCCCATTCTACAGGTCTAGACCTTGGCTCTGTGTAATAAGAGACTGCTTTCTTATTTCCCTGCTTCCCAGACCCAAAAAATCATATAGAAACTATATTAATTACAAAACTATTTGGCTTATTAGTTCAGGCTTCTTATAACTAACTCTTACATCTTAAATTAACCCATTTCTATTCATCTATGTATCACCACAAGGCTATGACCTACAGTAAGGTTCTGACATCTTTTTCCTTTGGCAGCTACATAGCATCTCCCTGACTCTGCCTTCTTATCTCTATCTCTGCTTGGATTTCCACCTTGCTAATGGGCCCACATTGGGCACCATTACATAATCATAGACTGCTTTTTTGTTTGTTTTCCAGCTGCCTAGACCTGGATAATCACACAGAAACTATATTAATTACAACACTGTTCGGTCTATTAGCCAGACTTCTGCTCTGCAGAAAAATGGAGGTGGCTGGGACAGGATGATGGCAGTGGACATACAGAGAACACCAAGTGCAAAGACAATGAGGAGACAGAATAGGGAGAATGGGATAGATACAAAGAGTTGAGAAGGAACAGCCCATCTAAGACCCTGGCTTCACTATTCCCTGAGAAAGAGTAGCTCAGAGTGGAGATCCCCTGATCCCATCTTGGACGTGGTATTTGAAAGACATGATTGGATCACAAGGGAAATATATTCCTTCTGGCACCTGTTGCTGAATATTAATTGAAGATGTGCTTCATTTGTTTATTCTGTAGAACATTTGTTTAATGATGCAAAGATGTGTTACATTCTTTTATGTTGCATTTGTTTAACTCTGTAAAGCTGGGTTATTTTGTCTGCCTAAAACACCTGATTAGTCTAATATAGAACTGAACAGCCAATAGCAAGACAGGAGAAAGGATAGGCAAAGAGGCCGAGCAGTGTGATTATTTGGGAGCTGGGTGGCAGGCCCCCCAAAGAGAAAAAGAAACAACTACAGGTGCCAATAAGATCTCTTCCCAGGGCTCTGGGCAGTGGCCCCAGTTCTACACAAAGGCGTGTGCATCTGTGTGATGACCCAGAACCTTATCTTCCATTACTTGAGTTCTCCAGAAGGTCCTGGTAATTCATGTTAGTTTGACTACAAACATATAGGCTTGAAACAGGGGATGAGCCTCAGCCCCAAGCGCACAACCTCCTTCTTCCTTTTGCGTCATCAAATTTCTGACCACTGAAGTGTCTGGGGAGAACAGGGAAGTGGCTTGCTTCAGGGGACAGGAAACGTGGCTCAGTTTGGAGAACTCTTGCCGAACACTCAAAGCCCTGAATTTGATCCTCAGAATAGCATAAACCAGGAAGAGTGCAGCAATCCTAGTACTAGAGAGGTAGAAGTAGGAGAATCAGGATTCAAGGTCATCCTAGGCTACGTACACCTCCAAGGCTGACCTGAATACCTAAAACTCTATCGGAAGATAATAGACAATGGGTAAGACCATGCATAATCCTCAACCCGCTCCTAGGCTTTCATCCCACTGAGTCTGACCCCTAGAGGAGACCCACACCAAGAGCCAGTCTGTCACCTACGAATGACAGAAATATGAGCAAGTCCTGACCCCTTTTTTCCCAGGGAACACACAGCTCTGAAACATTGGCATGCAATCAACAGTCAGCAGCCACCCTCACGGCCATTCTAAGGGAGCCAACAGGAAAAGCCTTCTGTGAGAGGAAGGTTTGCCATGCCAATGGAAAGTATTCCAAAAAGTCATGAGCATAATAAAAAAATCTCTGTGGGTCATTCAGAAAATGCCTTTTATTCAAACATTAGTCTTGCTCTTGGGACTCCTCCATTTCTTTTCTGTCTTGGATGGTGTGAAAACGTTGGTGTACTCCAGATGGATGCCGACTCAGTGGCCACAAATGGATTTCCCAAAGGCTGTGCACAGTTGGTTTTCTTTTAGCTTTTCTTAATTTTCATTTATTTTTCTTCCATCCTCACCTTGGCACTGGGCCAGTGCTTTAGGGTTGAATAAATTTCAATCCCATTACTGATAAGTGGCAAAAGCAAGCCCACCTCGAAGCCATGCCACATTATGTAGACTTTTCAGATGAGGGGATTATCAGTCGTCAATATTCCCCAACTGACATTTGCCCATAAATCCACCCAGACAGCAGCACACCAAATCCCAGCCAAGCTTTGTTCAACTCCAGGGTGCCTCCAATTTTCTCAAGGACTCTTTCAAAGTTCTCAAATTTTTCTTGAAACAAATTGAATTGTCATTCGATGCACAATTAAAACTAAGTACATCTCACACAAGACTTTGAAGCAAGCTTTCTGAACCTGGGTTTTATAGGTCTATCAATAAACAAGTGAACTATTTGTACTTGAGCAAAACATTACATCTTTGTTCCCATGAACCTCTGACTGAAATGTAACACTTTTTCCATTATGAATTTAGGCAACCAACCACAATAGCAGCCATAGGCTGCAGAATTTTTGCTAATAAAATCCATTGATATTTTCAGTCACCTAATGATTGCTGCATGTATCAAATGTTGTTAAATATTTATGCTCAATACTGCTTTGAAATCACAGTAATTATTAAACCCTCTGCTAGCTTGAGATTTAAAATGTCAGTAAATACATACATTTACTACAACATTACAAAATATTTCTTAACATTTGGATAGCTGTGTTTCAACATAATTATTTTGTCTTGAACCCCTCATATTTTTATTGGCATATATTTGTTGTTCATGGCACTGGGTTTTGTAAGGACTTTACAGTGGGCATATATTCACTGAACATTATTTGTTATATATTTTAAATTTTTCTACTCAGTGGAAGTATGTGAGTCATACAAAGCTTATGATTGGGGGGTATACATGCAAGAAAAACTGATGAATCCTGTTTTAAATGGGGAAATGCAGGTGCAGGGTGGGGAAAATATAATACCCAAAGAGTCTAGTCCTGAGCCATTCTGTTCTGAACTTACTAAGGCCAAGGGGTGTCAGAAGATGATGAAGCATTACAGGAATCCACCCATCCCTAAAGCCAATGCTCAAACTACTGATATCTGAGAACCAATTTCATTATTTCCAAAGAGGGGTCTAGTGTTTATTCCTAGATCCAGGAAGGTGACCTCTCAGAATTGACATTTCCTGTCTGTTGTTCACTGTGGCTCCTCTGGCTACCTCTGATGGTTTATGGTGACAGGATAGGAATGGGATTCAATCTTGTGGAAAATCAACCATGTTAATATAACGCTGCTCCAGGAGGAAATTCTAACACCAAAGCCCAGGTGAGTTTCCTATTGGGATTACTCCATAGACAGCACCTCAGTCCTGGGAACATAGCGTGTGTGCCATTAGGATGCGGACTCTGCATGGGAAACTTCCTAGGTTCTACCTCTGCAGCTCTTTCTTTGTATGATTTGAATGGTTTCCTTCTCTGTGAGATGCTGTATCCATGAGTGAAATAGCTTCCAGTGGATTCTGTAAGATCTCCCAGAGAAGTATTGAAACTGAGACTGCCTTAGAGAAATCCCCAAAATTCACAACTTGTGTCAGAAATGGGGTGGGGGAGACTCTTCCTCTAACTTTCTAGTTAGACTCTGCCATCTCATAGTTGGGGTCTTGGGCAAGTTTGGCAGTCTGGAGAGCTATACCCTCATAACTTTGGAGCAGTCGGTCTGAAAGAGGGAAATGCACACAGAAGTTCTATGGACATCTCATTCCAACATAGGTCCTAACTCAGTAGGTCAAGATTAGACCAAAAAGGAAGTGGATGGTGCTGATGCTGCTCCCCATGGACCACACGTAATGGCAAGATCCTAAAACACAACTCAAGTGACATCTCTTCCCAGCTTCAGATCCTGCCTGGCTCTTTAGGGAGGACCGGAGAGACTACACATTCCTGAGACCAGAATTCTAGCCCACCCACCACCTACACCAAGATCATCCAGTGACGTCATCACTCCTGGATCTAGCTGCATCTCTGGTAACACACCTCCCCATTCACATAGCCTATCCACCACACAGCACGTCCATTCAGCCTGCTTCTGGCCACAGCCCTGCCGTTTTATATGTTCATCCTTGTTCCAACTTCTAGGCCAAGCTCAGCCTAGAGCATTAGCAATGGCAGGCAGCTCTAGTTTGGTGCACACCCCAGGCTCTAGCTTTGAGTTGGACTCCTACCAGGGTCTGAGCCCTGGACACACACAGCAGAGTAAAGGTTAACTCTTTCCCACCTCAGTCTGTCTCAGGATTACAGTCTCTTTCTCTGCCTGAACACCAGTTCTTCGTGAGTACTGGTAAGTGTGAGTGTGTGCATGTATATGTGCAGATGTATGTCTGTGGGGTGAACATGTGTGGACATACATATTGGGGACAGAGAACAATCTTAGGTATTGTTCTTCATATTTTGTCCATCTCCTTTTTTTTTTGGTCTTTTCGAGACAGGGCTCTGCATAACAGCTCTGGCTGTCCTGAAACTCTCTTTTTATACCAGGCTGGCCTCAAATTCACTGAGATCCTCCTGCCTCTGCCTCCCAAGTGCTGGGATTAAAGGCATACACCTCCACCGCCCATCTCATCTTTTTTGCTTTTTGAGTGAGGATCTCTCATTGGTCTAGAATACACCAAGTAGGCTAGGCTGGCTGGCCAGTGAGCTCCCAGGGATCTGTTAGTCTCTTCTTCTCCAGGACTGGCATTATAAGTGGGTACCACCACATTCAGATGTTTTTACATGGTTTCTGGCGGTGTTTGTGCTTGGAAGACAATACCTTGCTGACTAGCTGTGTCCTCTGCCCTAGACCCAAGCTCTTTATGGAAGGAACAAGGCTAACTCCTGAACTTAGACATCTAGTAACTTAATCTTTCCTGACACTATCCAACTCTTGGACTTGTGGCCAGATACCTGCTATCTCCGCTGCCCCACTTCCCTCACAGCCTTGTATGGCTGCCACTCCTGTGTCTACTTTAGATGACCGTTGGAAAATATTTACTCTTGGGGCTAGAGATGGGGTTCAGTGCTTAAGAGCACTGGCTGCTCTTTTCAGAGGACCCTGCTTCAATCCCCAGCACCCATATGGCAGCTCACAACTGTCTGTAACTAGTCCCAGGTAGTCTGATGTCTTCTTCCGACCACCGTGGGAACAGAGATATATGCTGGCAAAACAGCCACACACATGAAATAAAAATAAACAAAAACCTCAAAAATAAAGCAAAAGAGGGCTTGCTCTTTGTCACCTCTCTCTTTGGCAGGGGCATGCTTTCTGTTGTTGTTGGGCCAGGTCATGTGATACAATATGGTCTTGTGATGGAGTGAGTGCTCGCCCACCTCTTGGTTTGTGCTTAGCTGCATGAGTTTGTGGTTAGCTGCAACAATATGCTAACAGACAAATATGGTAAGAGGCTTGCCATGTGTTTGTGCGTTTGGCTTATGCTCTGGCAATCTACCAAAGAGACATATATGGATAACAGCGGTATGTGTTCAGGGCTCAGACTCTGCTGAGTCTTTAGCTCAAAGCCAGGGCCTGGGACCCAGAATGAATGCATAGGAAGCAGACCTTTTTTAAAAAAAAAAAATCCACATCAGGGAACCTGGCTCTACCGCAGCCATGATTCAAAGCTCAGATGAGGTTATCCCACAGTAAACCTTAGCTGTGTAACTGAAATTTTAGCAGTGCTTCGTTATGCAATAGAAGCTCTCTGAGTCACTTGTGAACATGTATGCTCACCCCTGTCTAACTGAACTCCTGTGTTCCTAACTGTTCTAGGCCAGGAACCCAGAATCTGATCTGCCCCCCCCCCCATTCTCTCTTTCTCTCTGCTTTCTCTGATCCTGTTTTGCTTCCTTATTTGTGTGATGAGGAATTTAACATCTATAAATCTAATTCCTTTGGGGCTGTTACTAATGCTGTATATAAATGATTATAAATGCTCTACAGCAATTCTAGGCATATAAAATGCGTTTAATAAGCCAGCCATCCCAGACTGGTCCTTGAGAAATGGTATAAACATCACTCCACTGAGGGGCTGAAACAAACAAAGGCCTGTGCTAGACCACATTCCACACCTGCTGTCATCCCTTCCTTTGGGTCGCCTTTCTTCCTGGCTCTTGTGTCCCCTCCCATGAGCTACCACCCTTCATTTCCACCTTCTTTACTAGATGAGGGGCCCCTCATGGTCAGGAACGGTAATCTACGGATTTGTATCCTCAGCACTCAACATGGTGTCGAACGGAGATGTGCCCAACAGATATTTACTAAAAGAGTCAATGCCATACCCAACACCTCCACACCTCAGATAGAAGATCTTAGATCAGTCATTGTTCCAATTCCATTAAGAGTAGTGAGGGCTACCTCTTCAGAGAGGGTAAGGTTATAATAGCAATAAAGGCCAGGTAATAAAAAACTCCTCTTGCCAAAAAGTAGAATCTCTGGCATGGATGGAGAAAAAAAAAGCCTAATATTCCAAGTGGGTGACTCATTTGTCTGGACAAGGAACCACCCATAAGAAGCCCACCTTAAGCTGTGAGGGGATCATTCCTTTAATGAAATACTGTACTTTTCCTTCATAAAATCCGCCCCCTCTTGATCTCCTATCCCCAGTGTGATTCCTGTGGGCCATCATGAGCTTCTGCTCAGTCTGCCTGAGTCAGAAAGGGACAGCTCTTCATTTTCTTTTTCTCTGTCACTTTCTTTCAGAGTCTGATCAGAACCTAATATGTGTTTGTTTCTAATACTTGGGCTTCTTGACTCTTTGTCTAAAGCCTCCCACTCTATCATGTGGTTGCTCGTCTGTTATGTGCCTGCCCCCCGACCAGCGCTCGCTCGCTCTCTCTCTCTCTCTCTCTCTCTCTCTCTCTCTCTCTCTCTCTCTCTCTCTCTCTCTAACTTGCCTGCCCTTGAATTTTAAAAATTAAAAAAAATCAAAAATGGATGAATTGATTAATCAATCAATGAATAAGTGAATCAAAGAAGAAAGAGAGGAAGAAGAGAGGGGAGAGGAAGGACATAGCAGACATGGATGGGGATCAGATAGGTGGACAGGGATAGATGAGGACTTATGTCTGCATAGATGACTTGTTAGTGGGTCATTGAGAACGTCCAACTGCCTCACTTTTGCTTCTTGTTCAATCCCCTCTCGCTCCCATCCATTTCTCTCCTTCCATAATCAACTTCAGGGTTTATTTTAAGTGTCCCTTGAAACAAATATCAAAACCCAAATTGGTGTGTGAGGGTTTCTCACATTCTAATTGTGGGGCCCACTTCTGAATGACGTAGGAGCCAAGAGGAGCTGGAGAAGGCCAGTGCTGCTGAAAGAAAATGAGATACATGACATTTGGAAAAAGAAGCCAATTTTCTCTAACTGAAACTGTTGCCTCTGTAACCCATATTATAAATCCAATAAATTCACATAATACTACGGCAAATCTCTCACAAAAGAGAGGAGGGAAGGGAGAAGGAGAAAAATACAAGAAAGTCTTAAATATCTTTCTAAAGCCGCCCTTCCCCTTTATAAAGCAAATTGCTTTGATCCCAGGGATAGTTACCAAGGCTCAGAGGGCGTGGATTCGAATACAGATTCCACTGGTTCCAGGAAAGTCGACTTTGAAAGTCGGAGTCTCCTTGTGTTTCAACCCTTCCCTCTCTGAGACAGAGATGAGAATACCTCACAGCCATGAGCAGAAGAACCCCATGAGACAGCGCATGCCGGGCTCTTACAAATCTGCCAGGCATGTGGCACGTATGTGGTACATGTGAGCAGTTATTGGCACTGCTGGTATTATTCCACGCGTGCTCACCATGCACAGAGAACACTGGGTGACCTAAGGGTTGCAAACAGACCCGGCACTGCTCTGAACACTCCAGGACTCTTCTCAAAAACCAATTATCATGCGGCCCAAATGCAGGCGTGGGCCAGCCTCCATGTAATGTTTCACCTAAAGAAACTGCGCACGGGGATTTGCCAGAGGCTTAAGAGGATAAAGCCCCTGCTGCCAACGCTGAGTTCAATCTTGGAGCCCATATGGTAGCATGTGAATACTGATACCTCAAGTTTTCCTCTGACCTACACACACACACATAAATGCCAACCCTCTGACATCCACTTCACATGGTCACCGGGTTCCATAGAACAAAAGACCAGCTAAGAGCAATCGCGAGTGGAAAAGGAAAGGCGGTGGAATGGATGTCCAAGGACTAGTCCAAGCCAGGGGCAGGCTGACTTACCTCCAGTCAGGACTGGGAACACAGGATGTATCTCCTCACAGGCTGAGTGACAACTGGCCGGGCATGAGGAAACCTGGCTTCCCAAACTATAGGTCATTCCCCTAGAGCGTTTCACGACTGAGTATGGAGGGACGTAAAGATGGGGTGACAATAAAAGATTCCTGAACGTGGAATCGCTAAACCTTAATTCAAACTGAAGGGCACCCAAACCTGAGGGGTTTCTAGCAGTGCTCCCATGTTGCTTTGAATGAGTCCACTGCTGCCTTGTTTCTGAATATACATGGGCACCTAGCACCATGCACAGGCCAAGTTCACAGTGTCATTCAACATGGATTGAAACACCTCAGCTCAGTTTCGAGACTCCTGTCGATTAAGATTTACAACATTTTTAATGTGTGTATAACGGTTCTTTGACTATTGAAACATAATGGAAAGCAAAGACTTTTCATATTCTCCTAATGTTATTCTTCAAATATATATTACTATATATTATTATATCTTAGGGTTGTACTATCAGAGTGTCTGATTAAAAAACTGCTATTTGAGGTTATGGGTGGTACTGGTTTTCACTGTCTAATATTCAATATGTTAACCCCTACATTGCATTCAACAAACCTACTTTCTTCCTTCAAAAAAGAACTATTTGACCTCAGAAGAATATGGCCAGAGAAAAACATCTCCATGATTGATTATAGTCAAGATGTCAAAGGGACAAAGCAAAGAAACAATGTTAAAAGTTGCATGAGGAAAGCTCACCTACGAGAGCAGAAACCTGCGAACGGCATCTGATCTTTCATCATCACCCTTCAAATCCAAGAAAACATGGAAGAATATATGTCAGCTCCTGAAAGTAAGTAAGTGCTAACCAAGGTGGCTATGTCCGGCCACGCCATGTTTTATCATGGACAGAGAAATAGAAACATTCCAAGACAAGCACAAACTAAGACAGTTCATAACCAGCAAGGCGGTACTATAAAGGTTCCTAAAAGAAAGCTATCCACAGAGGAAGAGAGAGCTGATCATGAGAGCACATGAAGGAATTAGTGTCACGAGAGTAACTGATAAATAAAGGAGAGTTGGGGAGGGCTCTATCATCTCCAACACAGTAAACTGGCTATTATTTATATTAACAGGGGAGAAAGAAAAACCCAACAATGATCCAACCAACCAGAAAAACAACCAAAGGATTCACAAGAATTAGCAAACAATTAAGGAAAACATGAGCATCAAACCCACACCTCCATTCACATGAGCACTTTCACACACATGTACCTACACATACATATATGCAGGTACACATCACACGTATATACTCACAAAAAATTAAATCAAGAGGCTATCAACGACTTAAACAGATCCATAACAGCAAGATAGAAGCTGTAATAAAAGGCCTTCCAACAAGGACCAGGACCAGCCGGATTCATTGTCAAGACTACCAAAGCTTCAAAGAAGTCCTCACAAACTCTTCTATGAAATAAAAAGGAAAGAACACTCCCAAATTCACTGAGCAATGCCATCTTTACACAAGTGGATAAGAACACAGCTGCAAAAAAGGAAACTACAGCCCTATCTCTCAGATGAAGAGAGACACAAAAATTTACCATGAAATTCTTGAAAACCAAGTTCATTGAGAAGATTATATATCATGAGCAAGTTAGTCTCATTCTGGAAATAAAAGGTTATTCAACATACACAAGTCAATAACCACAATCAAGCACATAAGTAGACTTAAGGACAGGCTCCACGTGACCATCTCCGTCAATGTAAAAAAGGCCTTGAGAAAGTTCAGTATCCCTTTATAATACAAGCTTTGGGGAAATAAAAATAAAAGGAGAAGTAACATACCTCAATATGATAAAGACACTATACAGCAAACCTAAAGCCATCATTATAATAAGTGGAGGAGGTTAGAACCATTTCCACTAAAATCTGGAATAAGACAAAAGCAACAATTCTCTCCACTCTTATTCAACACAGTGCTGAGTCTTAGCTAGACAAGGGAAAAAAATAAAAGGTTACAAACAGGAAAAGAATAAGTCAAATTATCACTATTTGTGGACAACACAATCCTATACTTAAGACTTTAAAGAGCACAGCAGAAAACTTTTAGCCTTTATAAACACTTTCAGCAAAGTAGCAGGATACAAAATCAGCCTACAAAAATGAGTAGCTTTTCTATATACCAATAATGAGCCCACCTAGGCTGAAATCAAAGAGAAAATTCTACTCACAATAACTTTTTAAAAATGTTGTATAAATCTAACCAAGGAAATGATTATATTTCTGATAGCAACCTACAGATTCAACATAATCCCTATTGAAACTTCTAATGGCATTCTTTTCAGAACCAGAAAAAAATCCTAAAATTCACATTATAGAACAAAGACCCCCAAACAACTAAAGCAATGCTGGAAACATCACAATACCTGATTTAAATTACACTGCAGAGCTACAGTAATGTAAACAGCATAGAACTGTCTCAAGAAGTGCAAACCAATGGAGTAGGGTAGGGAACCCAAAAATAAATCCACACAGTTACAGACAAATCTTGACAAGGTTGTCAAAAATAAACATTCAAGAAAAGATGGTCTCTTTAACAAAGAATGAGACTAGATCCATACTTCTCACTCTACACACACACACAAAAAAAAATCAATCCAAAATGGGATCAAAAATTTAATGTAATCTGGAAAATTTGAAACTGCCACAGGCTACAGAAAAACATAGGTAAAATCCTATAAGATACATGCAAAGACAAGTACTTTTCTAAAAATGAAAAAAAATAAAATTAAAAAAATTAAGCCTCTAATAGTATCAGAAATTACCCCAAAAATCTGTCAACGAGGTTACATGAAATTAAAAAATCTTCTACATGGCAAAAAATGATCACCAGAGTAAAAAGACAGCCTGTATAGTAAAATAAAACATCTCTGCCAGCCACACAAGAGATTAATCCATAAAATGTATAGAGAACCGCAGCCACAATTAAACACTAAGAAACAAATGATCCGATCAATAGATGGGCTGATGAACAAAATAGATAGTTCTCAAAAGAAGAAATCCAAATGGTCAATAAACACTTGAAAAGCACTCAGCATCCTTTGTCATCAGGGACATGCAAATTAAAAGTGCCTTGAGAATCCATCTCACTGCAGTCAGAATGACTAACAGCAAGAAAATGGTGGGAAGCAATGACGGTGAGGTTGTGGGGAAAGACGAACCCTGCCTTGCTGCTAGTGAGGGTGAAAGCCAGTATGGAGGTTCCTTAAAAACCTGGAGATAGACGCAGCATGTGCTTCAACTACACCTCTCTTGGGTTGATGCCCAAAGGACTCACACATCACAGAGATACTTGCATGCCTATGTTTATTGCTCCACTATCCACAATAGCCAGGAACTGCAGCCAACCTACATGTCCATCCACAGCTGAATGGATAGAGAACGTGATTTGCATATAGACACAGGCATTTATGTAGCCTAAAAAAACTGAAATCGTAACATACAGGAAAGTGGACGCAACTGGCTCATCATTATGTTAAACAAAATAACACAGGTTCAGACAAATAAATACTGTGTACTTTCTCAAATATGCTGGATTTAGGTTTAAAATTATGTGTGTATGTGCATGTATTTATACGAGGGTATAGATCTTGAGACTAGAAAGAGGATCATGGGGAGGGAGGACAAGATTTTGAGGAGGGCAATAAAACACAAGTGTATGAAAGCAATAGGGAAGGCTATATGGAAAGAGAAAGGGATCCAGCCAGAGGGGGACATGAGGGAGGCAGTGGGGGAGGGAGATGAACATGACGCATAAGCATGAAAATGGCATGATGAGATCTATCACTCTGTACTGGCCACTGAGGCCAATACTCCACAGAGATATGTAGTGATACAATAAGTATTCTGGACTCATCAGGGAACCAAAAAGACTTCTCAAAAGAGGTCACTGGGGAGCAGACATCTGAAGAATGAGAAGGTATCAGCCAGATGAGCAGGAAACCAATGTGGCACAGTTGTTACTACCACTGTTAAGATGGAAACTGGTGTCAGGCATGGTGGTGCTGGCCTTCAGTTCTCAAGAGAAGGAAGCAGGTGGATTTCAATGAGTTTGAGGCTAGCCTGGTCTACAAAGTGAGTTCTAGGATAGCCAGGGCTACATAATAAGACCTTGACTCAAAAATACCCCCCAAAACAGAAACTCATACTCAGAGAAGCTGGGTACCCCCCTCAGAGTTACATAGCTGTCCATAGAGCTAGAATTCAGAGTCATCCTCACCTTTGTTGGCGTACTCCAACTACCTGTGGGCTATTCAGGATCCAAACATTTTCTAATATCATGGGAAGAAATACTTCCTTTCCATGGTACCTCAAAGCCAGTTATAAGTCATATAGCACAACATTTGCCTAGCCATTCCAGCTCTAAGAGCCAGAGACTAGAGTTTGGAATGAAGCCAAAAAGATAAAATGAAAACTATGTGATTTGGGGCAAGCAATTTCCCCCTTCCTAGTTCTCAGTTTTCCCATCTCTGAAAGCACTGGACCTACATGGTCTCTGAAGTAGCTTCCCACAGCCTGAGTCTTAGGTGTGTTTTCTGGCTGAGTAACGACAGGGAAAGTGAGGAGACTCCCAAACCAGTCTTTACCCAAGGAACTGCAATTTACCAAACAAGAAAATCAAGGGGAAATTGCAAAGATGATGAGGAATGGACCTTTTTTAGGAACAACAACCTAATCACAAGTCACTGCTAGGGAAGAGATGTCACAAAAACCTTGATTTGCAGCTTTGGGGAGTGGCATGCCATGGGATATGGGCAATTAACTACGTGAGCTGCTTCTCTGAGGCACAGATGAATCATGGGAGGTGGTGTCAATGGGCTGGAAAGGATGCTGCGCAACACGTGACCAAAATCTTAGTCTGATTCACAGAACCTTGTAGAGCTGCCCCAGAAAGCTGCAGTTCTTTGATGGCAGGAATAGACCGTTCCTTGTAGAACAGTGTTCACTCAAGACTTAAAGGGAATGAATGAATGAGTGGATGGACCCCCAGCTCCAGTGCTGCCCCAACAATTCTCCTAGGACTTTCACCCTGGCATTGCCTTCCGGAGAACATTTGATCTCGTGTTCTTAGGAAGGGGGCCCCCAAAGCAGACATAGATTTTGGAAGTGCTTGTAGGAACTTGTTCCATTGCAGTGTGGGGCGCTAACATACAGAGAGAAAGCCAATACGCATGTGTTCATGAATACATGCCGACCACCAGAAAATGTAGTTTGGTGCCCCTGGTAACCTTCTGAGAGATGATATAGAACTGTGTTGATCAATTCACAGCCTCAAGTCACATTTGATAGCTAAGGATTTGAAATGCAGATGGTGGGAGAGATTTAGAGGAAATACAAATTAACTCACTGGATTTAAAAGGCGATATAAAAATAAGTATAAAATGCCTCATTGGTGATTTTGTGTATTGAAATGATTTTTACATATATATTCAGTTAAGATAAAATATTAAAATGAATACCACCTGCTTCATTTTACTTTAATTTTAAAAAGTATATTGAGCTGGATGAAGTAGCCATGTACGTAGAAAACAGCAACCTTAGGCTCACAAATCTGGATACTTGGCCCCCAGTTGGTGGAACTGTTTGGGAAGGATTAAAAGGTGTGTTCTTGTTGAAGGAGGTGTATCCAGCAAGGGTGGTCTTTGAAGTTTCAAAAACCCTCCCATCATTCTCAGTGTGCCTCTCTCTTTCTGACTGGCAATTGGGGATCAAGCTATAAGATCTGAGCTGTCACTGCCGCCATGTCTTTGCTCCACCCTTGTGGACTCTAACCCTCTGGAACCATAAGTTCCAAATTAAATGCTTTCTTAAAATAAGTTGCCTTGGCCATGGCTTTTTTACCACAACAATAGAAAAGCAACTAAGATATCATGTTTGTAATTCTAAGTGCCCTTCCTGCCAAAAACTGTGTCTCTCACCTCCCTTGAGGCTGTGGATGCCCCAGGCTCTAGCATTGAGGCTTGCAGACATGATATGAGCATCGTTCTCTCAGTGTTCACAGAGAAATTCATAATCTTGTTGATTTTACATTTTTCTTCTTCTACCAACTAGATAACAATGATCACACAGAAATCAGACAAAGATGAGCCTAAGTGATAGAAGGATGGCTCAGTCAGTAAAGTTCGTGCCATGCAAGCATGAGGACCTGAGTTCAATCCCCAGAACCCACATAAAAGACCAGGCATAGCAACATCCACCTGGCACTCCAATGCTGGGAAGAAGAGACAGGGGGTGCACTGGTCAACCTGGTCAAATTGACAAGTTCATGGAGAGACCCTACCTCAAAAGGTAAAACAGAGAGTAATTGAAGAAGATACCCAACATCAGCTTCTGGAAACACACACACCTGAACTCTTAAAAAATAATTTTGGACAGAGCTACTTGCTAACTTAAAACATTACTTTAGACTGTAATATGAGAGACAAGGAAGTTGTTTGTTCTATAAACCTTGTTGTATAGTTTATTTTGTAGTAACAGCTACATCTATTGTTCTAACTGATACAGATAACTAGTAACCATCAAATTGCATTCCTTAATTATACAGAGGCTCACGCTCTCTAAGACTCTCTCTTGCTTATTCATACACATTCCTTCTTTTAGAAAGGAAGTCATGACAGTGATAAGAAAGGGATTTCTGTGGGAAATGTTTGTGTCCTTAAGGCTAAGAGAAAAGGATAAGCAAGTTGCTAAGAGGACTCCTAAGGGGTTGGACCTGGTGCCCTGAGTCAAAGGAAGGAGGGAGCAGTACACTCAGAGGTCAGAGCATGAATATACTTAGAAGTCAGAGCATGAAGCATACACACAAGACCCCCAAGTGGGCCTTCCAACTTGACCAAGCAAGAACTTAATATGAGGAACTCCAAAATGTCAGCTAAATTAGATTGAGAGGGGCAGCTTACTCTCAAGAAAACCTTAGATGTTAGAGTATGGCTGGCGAGACCATCTTGCCTCCTGTGCAGTAGATTGAGGAAGATTCCCACCTACCCAAGTGTGAAGGAGATGCTCAACCTTAGCAGTTTATGACAAGGACAGCTTGGGTCAGAAAGAGACAGTATACCACACAGGGCCATATGGGCCTTGTACTTAGAAAGAGTGAACACCCAGCCTCAAGAGGGTCAGGTATAAATGGGCTTGTTTGAATGAGTCCATGAGCTGATAGAGGACTGAGCCACTGGGGATAAGCAGGAATTGCCCAGAGTCCCCTGGATAAGGAAGGCTGGCTATTTGGTGAATCCTCTCAGCAGGAGCAGAGTGGAGAGGAGAATTTAAGTAAGGATCTTTGAGGTCCTTGCTATTTCACAAGATGACACAATATTGGGCTTTAATTTGGGGTCTTGCACCAGAGGAGCTCAGAGCTAACATTATTACAGTATTCTCACCAGTGTTATTCATTAGAACCAACAGTTGACACAGAGGGCTCAGGGGTGCGATTCAGCCGGAGATGGAAAAGCCATGGGAACATGCCTGCACCTCTCTCCTCCTGTAAATCACCTGCCTCATATAGATCAAGCTTTCACTCTGGCTGTGTGAACCCCTCGCTTCCCGTCATGTCCCCCAAACTTCACAGTGATACACATTAAGGCATTTGTCCTCTGCTCTTATAAGAAAATGTGCCATGTAGCCGAGACAACTGATTTGGGCCTCTAGCACTGAGCCGAGAAGGAAGCCAGCTGTCAGTGATAAGGGTCCACCCTGGGACCCTTCCTCCTAGACACTTGCCTCCCTCCCTCCCATCTTCTTTGTTCCCAATTACCTTGGCCAGCCAATCAGTGGCCGTGTCGGCTTTCTACACTGGCCTTTCCCAATGTGTATAATCAATTGCTGTCTGGAAACACCATCTGAGCTAAACCCTCAGAAAGGAGTGAACTTTGATCTTTGTTCTGCTAAGATTGCTCAGGCATCCAGATAACATGAACTTCAGCCCCTGAATTTAACAGAAGTGGGCCCCAAAAAGGCACATGAGACCCTAAGCCATACCTCAGGAGCAAGAGACTTGAAGCCACCAAAGTCCACCACGGATATCCTTCCAACTGTATTTTGGGGACCAGGCCCTAACCTGAGTCAGCCAGGAACCAGGGATGACTCAGAAACCATCACCTTCCACTGGATCCCAGCAGCTAGACATACTCGAGAGCCAAGCCAATTCTAAGTTGTCTACATGTGTGTGTCTCTCTCTCTCTCTCTCTCTCTCTCTCTCTCTCTCTCTCTCACACACACACACACACACACACACACACACACACACACTAGAAGAAGGTTGAAGGGACAGAAACCCCATAGCCCAGATGGAGTTAAGGGAATCAACCAAAGAGACATGAAAATCAGGACCCAACTTTCCGGAAGAGCAAGGGTGTTGTCAAATGTCTGACATAAACTGTCCCATGGGCAGCCTGCTGGGAACTTGATTCTAGTTGGTTTTCTGCTTTGTAGGCGCCCCCTGTGTCCTTAGTCACTAAATGCAGTAGTCACATAGAATAAGTCCCTCTAGGAAGGAGAGGCCATCACTGAGACAGACCCAGTATTGGGTTATTAGGGCAACCAAGACTCAGTGGCTTCAAAGTTTCTTCTTGTTGTGCTTCTGGGCCTGGAAGAACAAGGTCCAAGAGTTAGCTGGTGGTTTTCTTATGAGAACTGTCTCCTGGGCTTGTGGGTGGTCACCTTCCCACTGCGCCCGTACACAGTCTTCCTTCGTGTACATGCACACCTGTGTTCTGAGCTCACTTCTCATAAGGACACCAGTCACACTGCACTAGAACCACTCATGCGGGCCTTATTTTAGCCGGTTTTTCAAGTCCCATCTCCATAAGTATAGTTCTCATCTGAGAAGCTTCTTTTTACTGCAAAAGGAAAAACCACAAGTCATAATGAAGATGATAACAAAGATCGTGGGGAGCCCAACTACAATGGATACGTCTATAATACAACTCGTGTGGGGACCATCTTGGAAGAAGGAGCAGAAAGACTGCAAGAGCTGGAGGACAAGGAAGTTTGCTGTGAGATATTGCGTTGTCCAACATGTGACAGTGAAGCTACACCCATGAAGTCTCATCAACATGGCTGTCTAAACAAGACCTGAACAATGTTAATATCAATAGGCCTCCCAACACGGGAGGTGGAAATCTCATGGGATCCCACTTTAGACAAAGAATTACAGATATCTAGTAACTGTTGTGGACTATTTCGGTATTGTTACTTTGATGGGTTTAATAAAGAACTGAATAGCCATTAGCTAGGCAGAAGAGGCAGAAGAGGTTAGGTGGGACTTCTTGGGACGGAGAGCTCTGGGAAGAAGAAGGGTGGAGTCCCCAGCCAGATGCAGAGAAAGCAGGATGGGAAGTACAGAGTAAAGGTTACCAAGCCCATAAAGAATGTAAGTTAATATAGATGGGTTACTTTAAATTATAAGAACTAGTTAGGAACAAGCCTAAGCTAAGGCCAAGCACGCATAATTAATAAAAAAAATCTCTGTGTGGTTATTCGGGAGCTGGCAGTCGGGATAGAGAAAGACTGGTTACAAGTAACTGCTAAGAGAGGGAGAATTAGCCCCTTCCAGGGATGAAGCTCCTGATTGGTTATCCTATACAAAATGATCAGCCCTAAAATCACATACACACAAGTCACACTAAACATACTCAGCAGACTGTATGTATATATTTATGCATATACATGTAGCAATAATAATCAAAAAGAGGATATCAATTTGAGAGGGAGTGGGGGCATGGAAGGAACTAAAAGGGAGAGACATGAGAGGGGATAGTGGGAAGATAGGGAAGAGGGAAATGTTGAAATTATATTTTAATTTTTACTAATTTAATTTTTTAAAATTCCCAAGCTAGCTGAGCAACCGGGACGAAAAGCAGGCCCTCTCTCCTCTTAAAGTGAAGTTGAAAGCCAGGCTGGGCTGCATAGTAAGTTCCAGGCTAGCTTAGGCTTTGTAGAAGGACCCTGTGTCAAAAACAAAAGCAAATAAAAAATAAATAATAAATAAATAAATCAGAAAAAAAAAAAACTTCGTGTGAGATGCCTACAGAAGGAGGGAGGGGCTGTGAGAGATGGCTCAGTGGGCAAAGCGATTGCCACACACATGTGAGGACCTGACTTCAGCTCTCTTTCTCTCACTTAAACACCAGGCAGGAATAGTGGGCCACCTGTAATCCTAGCCTCACTGAAGCAGAGATGGGGGATCCCTGGAGCAAGCCAGCTAGAGAGAGTAGCCAAGTCTGCAAATGTCCTAAGGACTGGAAATCCTTAATGTAAACAGCGGCAATCAGAGACACACACTCTGTCAGGCCAGAAGCCCATTAGGGGGAGACATTTGCATCTACATCTCAAATGCTCTGATGGACTAATCGGAAGTTTGAACTGGATGATTTAGCTTCAAGCCTGCCCTCTGGTCCCGCAATCCCGTGTTAATGCAACCCGAACTAGATGAAATGTAAGGATGGTGGTTAATGAAGTGTAGTTTCTGGAATTTGTTGTACTCATCCAAAACGTCTGAAGAGTCACTAGTATAAACCAAGCAAACACACACACATGTGCACATACACCACCTGCAAACACAGCTCATCTGAGACATGTGAACACTCTTCCAAACCATGTCAAGACACAGGCTTTAGAGGAACGTGGCTCTTCACCTCCTGCATCAGAAACGCGTTGTTCTTGAAGGGCCTTACAATAGTTACTTTTCCCACTGGTGTGACAACCTAAGGAGATGGGAAGGTTTATTTTGGCTCACAGAGTGAGGGCATAGTCCATGATGGTGGGGAGGGCATAGTCCATGATGGTGGGGAGGGCATAGCGGCAGGAGCCTGTGGCAGCTTCTCACATTACATCTGCAGTCAGGAGGTAAAGAGAGATGAACTTCCGGTTCACTGTGACCTTTTGATGCAGTCCGGGACTCCAACACATAGAATGGTGCCACCCACATTCTGGGTCAGTCTTCCAACCTAAACGTAATCTAGAAAATCGCTCACCGACATGCCTGGAGGTCTGTCTCGTAGATGTTTCTAGATGCTATCAAGTTGATAATAGTAACTATCACAAGGATGAAGAACAGAATGAAGGTACTTCTAAAGGTGCCCATAGCCCATAAGCCACATACACACACACAAATGTGCAAGCGAGAGAGAGACCCATGTCCTAATATCCAGCATGTGGGACTGCCTATGTATCTATGTGGCAACAAGGACTTTTACCACATGACTCGTGTCAAGGACTCTGGGATGGAAGGAGGTCATCCTGGTTTGTCTGGATGGTCCAGCCTAGTCATGTGAGTCCTCATTAACAGAGATCCTTTCATGGTTGTGGCCAGAGAACCAGAGAGATGAAGGCATAGGGATGTTTTGGTCAAAAGCCAAGGCACGCAGGCAGCCCCTACAAGCCACGGAGGCTAGGCAATAGATTCTGCCCTCAAAGCTGTAAGGAGTATGTCTTGCCGGCCCTGGGATCTTAACCACTGAGGCCCCCCTCAGGCTTCTAACTTCTAGAACTGCAGGATAAGTAAGTGTAGGGGTTTAGTTTTCAAGCTACGTAGTTTGTGGGTGCTTGTTATGGCAATGGTCGCAAGCAGAAACAAAAGTCAGAACCAGTCACTTCCCAGTCAGCAGAGTCGGAATTGCAGACTTAGGCCAACGGATGAGCCCCTCGCGTCCCAATCATCTGCAAAGAGGAGAGATGACCTTTCTTATGCAAGTAACGTAAAACTAATGGTGATGCGAAAGTGGAAGCAAAACTGTCCAGAGGAAGCGAGGGTTAACATGAGGGTGCTAAGAAATGAGCAGGGTGAATGGGTGTCGTGCCCAAAGTGTATTACATACTTGAATGAAAGTGTCCTTGTGCAACCCAACACCAACAATGAATGTGTGTTAGTGAAAACAGGAAGTATGTATCAAAGAATTAATGGTGGTAACAAACTGCTGATATCTTGTCTGGTACAAAGAACCAGGTATTCCTAGCTGTCCATTTCTGCCTTATTCTCCCTCTCCCCCTCTCTTTCTCTCTCATCTGTCTCTCTTTGTCTCTCTCTGTCTGTCTCTGTCTCTCTCCCCCCCACACACTCTCTTCTCCTTGAGAAATGAAGACAATTCCAAGGTTAGCCCCAGAACACTCCCCAATAACACAGTAGATTGGGGTCCAATGGGAGTTCTGCCATCTGGATCTACAGGACCCCACGAGGTGGCCTGCTCATGTGGCACGCACAGTTGGTCCCAGCAGCCCTGGGAAAGGCAGCTCCAAAAACAACATACCCTGATGAGCCAGGCAGGAGCCTCCAAGGGGACAGTGCCCATTGGTGACCCAGGAGGCAGGTCTCGGGACTTGGGGCTATCTGCTCTCAGCTCCCACACTGTGCCCAGGGCACTGGAAGGATTTGACCTGGCATTTGTACAGGGTGTGTCCTGACAGTGGGAACAGCTGGAGCAACCTGGGTAGGGTGACCTTTCTGATACATCTGGCGACAGACTGCATGCTGGAGGCCAAGTGGTCCCCTTCAGGCAAGCCTTTGTGGTGTCACCATTAGCGCTGCTTGTGCAACCGGAAGACTGCTAGGTGGTCCCGGAGGGCAGAAGCCTTTTGTACTGACTCAAACTTTGGTGGCATCACAGTCTTCTTTGGAGCTTTAAAACAAGAGGTAACAAGAGCCTCCGTGATCCAGCTTGTCTCTGCATCTGTGAACAGGGGCAGATCATTAGCACAGACCAGGGCTGGATAAACATGTTTTTATAAACCGGAGCTATCGTTGGAAAGAAGGCTGGAGGCAAAGGCCCAGTCACAAAATGACAGGAAGGTGGCAGGACCTGAAAGAGGGCTGAAGAGGAAGTACGAATGGGGTAGGTGGTCTAGTGAGAGTCCGGAGAATCAAGCTAAGATGCTCGTGACCTTGGATAAGACCCCTCTTCATCTGGTGGCTGATGGGAAGCAGGGCCCTGTCTGTTTGGGATTGAAAGTCTCTGAAGCGTCAGGACTCCTGGGGCTTCAGAAATCAGGGACCAACCCACCAGCATTCACCAGAAATGTGCTGTCAACTTGTAGGGACCTCATCCCTCTGCCTTTTGCTGCTCTATTCTGAGTTTCTCAGAGCCGTGATGGCTCTGGGACCAAATTCCTGAGTAGCCACACTGAGAAAGGCCCTACTAGACTTAGCACCCTCTTGTGCTGCCATCTTGAAATAATTAACAATATTTAATATATTAAATGTATTTTTTACTAAAACTAAATTTACTAAATAAATCTGACCACTTAAATTTTATATATATATATATTATAAATAAAATAAAACAGTATATATAAGAGATTATCATGAATGTAGTCCCCCCACTACCATAGATAACACAGTCAAGTTTGGAAAATTTGGGGAAATGTCAGGGGTCAGTGCACTCAGAGTACAACAGAGGGCGGAAAAACCACCGTCGTGGTTGCGATGTTCTCCCTGCCAGGTAAGGCTGAGCATCTCAAAATGAAGAGCTGAATGGCATTTGGTACACGTGTCATCCAGCTCCATTATCCAGCTCTCTCTGGTGTTTTACTTTGCTGTGTTTAAGCTTTTTAATTACAGCACTAGGTCATTGTGGCATTTTCAATCACAATTTGTTTTTCTTGGTCTCTTTTTCCATTTGCCTTAAAAGGTTGTTTATTTTAAATTACGTGTATGTGTGCATGTGTTTGTGTCTGTGGGGGGGTCCGTGCACACAAATGCAGGTGCCCTTAGAGATGGGAAGCATCAGATCCCCCTGGAACTGGAGTTACAGGGGACTGTGAGCCACCCAATATGGGTTCTGGGAATCAAATTCAAGTCTTCTACAAGAGCAATAAAAGCTCTTAGTTACTGAGCCATCTCCCTAGCCCTCATTTTTGTTGATTTCTGAAACATTTATCACCCTAAAAGAAAACTTCGTGCCCGTCAAACTACCATTCTCCATGTTCCTACCCTGCACTCTGAAATCAATAACCTGCCTTCTGTCTCCATGCATTTCTATATTCTGGAAATTTTAATGAGTGGGTTATAGAACATGTGACCTTTTGCAATTGCCTTCCTTCTCTTAGCATAACTGGGGGGAGCGATGCTTTTTTTTTCTGTTTTTATTTATTTATTTATTTTGCTGATTTATCTATTTTTGGAGACAGGATCTTCCCATCATGGAGCTCAGGCTGGCCTCAAACTTGCATATCCTGCTTCAGAGTCTGGATCATAGTCATCTACTACTATCCTTAGTCAAGTTTCTCAACTATGTACTTAGGTGAAAGAGTATTAGAAAGAAGAAAAGCCTATTAGTTTCCTTCCTTCCCTTCAAATTTTTATTTTTGTGTTGAGATCAAAATCTGGTTCTTGAAGGAGTAGTGGTACATGCCTTTAATCCCAGAACTCACGAGGCAGAGAGGTAGACAATCAGAGTTCGGAATTTGAGGATAGCCTGGTCTATAGCCAGGGCTGTACAGAAAAACCCTGTCTCAAACAACAACAACAACAACAAAAAGCAAACCTGAAACAAACACACAAAAACCCTGGTCCTTATACATGGTAGTCAAATGCCTTATTACTTAACTACACTCTCAAGTCGGAGCGATGCTTTTTACATTTATTGATTGCTATGTCTGGAGGGAAGGGGATGTTTGTGCCGCCATGATGCACATGTGGAGATTAAGTGACAACTGTTTCAGGGATCGGTTCTCTCCTTCAATCGTGGGATTTAAGGTTTGAACTCAGGTTGCCAGGTTAGGAAGCCAGTGTCTTTACCTGCTGAGCCATCTCCATAGCCCGATCTAATGCTTTTGAGATTTACCCACAATGCAGCATACGTAAGTCCTGTACTATAGTACACAATCAAGTATTACTCCATTCTAGCTAATGTTTTAACTACATGCTCCAACTTTTTAATTTTGCATTGGGCTCTGAAATGATGGCCCTGGTTAGAGGAGATTCATAATTGAGGGTATGGATGCTACTTACATTCAGACCTGTTGCCTCCTCGCCTCTCCTCCTGCCACCAACCTCCAACAGTTGCCATAGAATTATTTCACTCAAGTGAGACCCACCCACATAATCCCTATTTTTAGATCCTTGGTCTGAAAGCCGTTGGCCTCCATCCCATGTTAGCTACAGAGCTGAGTTCCCCCACAGGGATCAGGACATGCCGAACCCCTCGGCCTGGAAGGCCTTCTTCACTACCTCATCTCCTCTCACAGAACAATCCCAACACTTCAACTCTACGGTCCTGATTCTCTAAAATTGAAGTGATAAAAGAATCATAAGCTTGGGGGAGGGGCTGGTAGAGGGATAGTAACAGAGAGGCAGCCTACTTCAGGGCTGACCTTCACGAAGACAGGCTGAGAAAAGGACGGGTCAATTCAAGTTTCCACACTGATACTTTGGGGGACCATAGGCCTTACTAACAAGAGGATGTATGTGCCCACTGAGATATAAATAAGCATGTTAATGTATTCCTGCCGAGGACCAACTTGATGGCCAAAGAACTAATTATTAGAAAGAACTCGAAAGGGTCTGACATAAATAGAGCCAGTGCGGCACTTGTTATCACAGAAGGCATGGAGCCGTGGAAATAATGCAGACCACTGAGTGGACGCTTCCAGCATGCAGTGGGCAGTTGTCCATGTTGGTCAATAAGGTTCTTTTCCTTGTCATGTCGCCCAGCATTTAACAGTAAGTTTGCACCCTCAATGTCAGGTTCTTCTAAGAGTCATGAGGTTACAGAAGCAGAGAGGAGCTTGGACAGTCTAGGGTCCGGGGCTCAGTCATCTGACTTCCTTTTCAGTGGCTGATACCTCAGAGCTTGAGGGTGGGGTGTGCTATTTTACTAGAACACTTCACTGTGACCAGGGTATCACAAGCCAAGTCTTCATGCTGGGGTCCAAACATGCAAGCTGGATCACCTTACTGCCCCAGACAACACCTCAGCCCTCCCATCCTTGCTCACCTGGTCCCAGTCCCTACATCTAAGATGGTGCCGCAGCAGGGTACCCATCCCTAGCTAAATTTCCACACCTCCATTTTTCTCTGCAATGACCTGCCAGGGTATTCATCTCCCCAACTTTTCCTCCTTTCCCCTCCTCCATCCAAAAGCTCCTCTAATCCCTTCCACCCACCACCAAATGCCTTTATCTCCCTCACCCTTTCTTACTTCCTGACACCCTAGTCCCCAACCTAGTCATATCCCACAGCCCCTCCCCCACAGAACCATCATCTTTCCAATGCTCCCTGCCAGGACCTTCCAGCAGCCTTCACCACCTCCATGAAGAGACCAAGCTCTAAGCTGGGCACTCAAGTACCATCATGTTCTGGCCCCCTCTCCCCACCTACCTCATCTCTCCTCGTCACACACTATAATGAGCTTCCTCCCTCATTTCTTGCCTTTCTTCCCCTTGCTAAAATTTCTCCCCTGCAGAAGAAGCAAACACTGCCTATCCCTCCTGCAAAGGTTCCAAACACAAACTGAGGCAGGTTTCCAGCAAAGTTCACTCTGGGGAACCAGTGATTCTCCTAGAATTGCTTACAGAGCAATGGATAACCTTAAAGTACTCCTACTGGTTTTCCTCCCCATGGCTACACACACAGGACCCATCCCTGTTCTTCCCATTATATATTCTTCTAACTCATCCCTGAGGCTACACACAATTAGAGCAGAACTGATTACAACCAGTTGGGAGAGTCAGCTGGCTATTTGGGTGGCAAAACCATGACCCTCCCTACCCCTCCTTCTATGAGGGACTATCAATAGCTAATAAGTTGTAATGATCTTTTGCAAACAGTCATGGCTGAATTTATAAAGATGGTGGCACTGTTGTCCAGGAGAGTCCTGTACAATATTCCCAGGTGAGCTTCATTTTCCCCACGCAAAAAGTGAAGATTTGAAGCAGCTAAACTCTGAGGCTGAGGTGCCTCCCTTGTGGTGCTAAAAAGGTGTGGGGGTGTGTGTGGGGGTGTGTGTGCGCGCACACACACACTCCTTTTTAAAAGAAAATGTTTTGAGTGGCCAAGTGCTTGGAAAAAATGGGAACAGACCACTGGGATCCCAGCACAAGCAGGGAAGGGTATTCACGCCCATGACTTTTTCCTGAGTGGCTAAGTGCTTAGAAAAATGGGAACAGACCACTGGGATCCCAGCACAAGCAGGGAAGGGTGTTCACGCCCATGACTTTTTCCTCCCTGCTTCACTTTCTTGTGCACAAACATAGACTGATTTCATTCCCCGAGGGAAAAGGGAAAGGAAACTGAGACTAAAGTGAGTGTCCATCTTCAGAAAACCAAGAGCAAAACCACACACAACACATCAGACACACAGCGCCACAGGAAACCCAGCTGCTGGCTCAGAGATCCAAATGAGGCTGGAGGCGGGGGTGTCGAGGCAGCGATAGAGCCCAGCCCAGGGTCTGGCTCCCTTTATAGGGACAAGGTTCCCAGACGTCACAAACCAGGTAGGTATTTGAGCAGCACTGGCATCAGGTAGCAAAGAACACCCTGTGGATGACAGCAGCTAGAGCAGGTATTTGGTCATGAAACAGAAAGTATAATTCTTCATATTTTGGGGTATGGTCAATTATCATTTTCTCTTCCTCGGTCCTCCTGTAAGTGCTGCTGCATGTTTAGGCTTCGGTGGGAAAGAGGGGAATAAAGAAGCTGGTCTTGGGGGCTGGAGAGATGGCTCAGAGGTTAAGAGCACTGCCTGCTCTTCCAGAGGTCCTGAGTTCAATTCCCAGCAACCACGTGGTCGCTCACAACCATCTATAATGAGATCTGGTGCCCTCTTCTGGTCTGGTGGCATACACGCAGACAGAACACTGTATACATAATAAATAAATAAATCTTTAAAAATAAATAAATAAAATAAAGAAGCTGGTCTTGAGAGCCCTGATGGACTTCTGGACACTGTTGGAAGAGATGAGCATTGAGAAAGGAACATCTACTTAGGAAGCTACGTCACATCTGAATGTGCTCTCTGTCTCTGTCTCTCTCTCTCTCACACACACACACACACATACATGCACATATGCATGCATACGTGCATTCTTTTGTTGTGTTTATTTATTTATAGCTATGTGTATGTGTGTATGGCGTGGGGAAGACTTGCAGGAGTTCTCTCCTCCCTGATCTGTCAAGGTGTGAACAAGTGATACCACAGCTACAGCTTCAACCACCATGCTGTCCCCACAGTGTGGATATCACATGTCTGTGTCTCAGTTTCTTCTCCTGTAAAATATGTCCCCATAGCATCCACCTGGGACTATAGAGAGGAGTTAATGAGCTAATATGAATGCAGTGTATAAAACAGAGTCAGGAACATAGTTAGCTCTCAATAAATACTGATAATAAATACTGATGATTGCTATGCCTATTATCCCAAATGTATTGAGGGAGAGAAGGTTAAATAACCCAGAGAAACAGAACCAGCAGGAGATGTCTTGTAGCCAGATGTGATAGCACAGAACTGTGATCCCAGCCTGAGAGTAGGTAAGTGAAGATCCAAATGGCAGGGACAGCGTGGTGGATGAAGCTGGATCTCATGGCACCAATTGCTTACATCTTAATAGATCAAGAAGCAGAGAGAATGGGACTGGAAACAAGGCTGGACTATAAACTTCAGTGGGCTAGTACAGTGCCTAAGTTACAGGTCCCAAAGAGCTCCCAACTTCACAAAACAGCGCCAACAGCTGGGAATCAAGTGTTCAAAAACATACACTTGGGAGACCCTCAATAACTCAAACCATAACAAGCACCAGCAAAGCCTAAAGGGATCCCAACAAATTTCCCCGCCACCATTCTGCTGCGCCACAGTGAGCACTTTGATGGAGTAAGTTTTATCTTATTTGTGCCGTGGTTGAAGAGTTACCAGTTTACGCCCCTGGCAGAGACAAGGAGGGGGGATAGGAATGCTGGAGACATCGAGGGAAGCAGACAAATATTCCAGGATGCCAAAGCAGTCCGCGGGGCTTCCTCGGCAGCATCCGTCAGCAGACAGCATCGATCTAAGGATGGGGCTCTGTCTGTGAAGATTTCCCAAAAGAAGGCTCTGAGAGAGGGGTGAGGTGTGTATACCCATTCTCCTTTTTTCTTTTTTTTTAAACTATCTTTTCTCATTTTACATACCAATCCCAGTTCCCACTCCCTCCCTTCCTCCCATCTCCTTCACCTTCCCCCTCCCACCCTACCCCCTCTGGTCTTCATGCTTGCCAAGCAACTGCTTTAACACTGAGTCAGCTCCCCAGCACCCCAGCTCCCCTCCTCCAGCAGCCGGAAAAGACTGTGGAAAAACTCAAGAGTTTTTTCAAGAGGTGGGCCTACTATGAAGAAAGTTAGCTGGAGTCATTAGCCAAGCTGCTGTATAAGGTACCATAGACTGGCTACCTATAATTACAGAACTTGACTAACTCACAGCCGTGGAAGCAGGAAGGTGGCAATCAAGGTGATGGAGAGGGCTGGTTTCTTCTGAGGAATGTGAGAAAAGGCTCTTTCTAGGTCTCTCCCTGTGGCTTGTGGAAGATCACCGTCACCTCCATGATGCTTTCTGCACGGCACCCTCCATGTGTGTGCACCTGCCTCCAGCTTTCCCCTCTGCACACAGCCCCTGTCATGTTGGATGAGAGACTGCCCCCAAATGTCTCACTTGAACTATTTTAACTTCTGCCAGGACCCTATGTACAAATAAGGTCCCATTCCAAGGACGTCAACACATGAATCTGGGGTAAGAGGAAGAACACAAACACAACCCATACACAGACAAGAAAAGTCGGATGAAGGGTAAGACACTTGAAGAATCTTTCCTAGTTTCAGAAAAATCTAAATTGAAGTAATTCCCCTTGCATCCCTTTCAACTGACCATACTCTATTGGTGATCAATTGTCCCCGTGCTTGTTTGAGAGAGGACAGTGCTGAGAGTTCTGTGGTTTCCAGGGACAAAACCTGAACCCCTACAGACACACAACCAGAATCATAACAAACAAAAGTTGGGCCTAACTATGAAGGATGAGCCAGAGAAACCTAATGGGCTACATGGGAAAGCCAGGGAGAAAGCCTAGTAGATCATCATTGTCCCATTTCTCTCCAGAAAGAGCCAGAGCTTATCGACTATGGCACTGTCTCCTCTCAGAAGGCCTCAAGTAGAATCCACAGTCATCTGGGGTCTTAGATAAAACAGTTTGCCTTCATTATTCCAAAGCTGCTGGGACTAGATTCCAGAGGGATGCTTTTATGTGGTACCCAGGCTGACTGGTCTCCAGCAGTGTTTGGAACCTGCTGTTCCTCCGCTGGGCCTGAAGATAAACATGTGCTCAGGGCTCTAAAGAGCTCAGCAGTTGGGTCTGTGGGGAACTGGCATAGTTCCTAACCCTTGATTATGGCTCTAAGCTGTCTCCAGGCAGATTCTGATTCCTATTTCTAATCCTGCCTCTCAACTCTTGATTACTTCGGCAAGTGCCTTTCAATTGCCCCATTCTTTCCTTTTATAAAGAAATGCCTCAAATTTCAATCCTTTGGAAGAAAAGAAACAGCATATATAGATGCTATTTCCCATGTCTGGGAAGCTTTGTGCTTATCTTCCTCAAGGACGGGTTGAAGAAAAAAATGAATTTGTCCTGATTTTCATTGCTTTGCATCAACACAGACACATGGACCAGCCTTATAGCACATTCTGATCAAAACATTTTTATATAAGCAGTGATGGTCACAGGTGGATTATGCATGAGCTTCTCTTTGGGTGGATCCTACAATAGATGCTCAGCTCTCACTTCCATATACTGAAGGTTCTTATGACAGACACTATCATGCCACTCCCCACCTGTAGTTATGAGTTCAAGGTTCCCTGGTATACGGGGAAATCCAGAAGTCCTAGGAGCTCATGTCTCCAAGAAGCATCCCTCCATCAGTAGAACTGGTGATATTGATTGGCCCAGCTGCTTGTCTCTAAGTTGAAGCAACTCCAAGTCATGTTCTACACTGGGCCACCCATTCCCAATGACCAAGATCTGGGTACCCATGATAGTAAGCTTTTGATAACACACCCTTTATTGGTGACCTTCTCTTCTCTGCCTCACTGTCTCCTCATCGATGTTTCCTGGCATCAGGACCCAAGGAAATGACTTATGCTCAAATTCCTAACTGGGTGGGTGGGTCCTCTTCTAAGGGAATTCTGGGTAAGACAGGTACCTAGACTGTTCTTCTGTTGGATCACAGTTCTGAAGAACTCGAATCTAAGACTACCTGACATTCTGGATTTTATAGCAGAATAATTTGGACACACAGTATAAACTTTACAAGTCCTCTCCTGAAAAACCTAAATCCAGTCCTATCATTCAAACTGAGCATTCCTTTGAGGCTTTGTACTAAGTTGGGTTTAAGCTCACACAAATTGTCAGCATCTACAATCGGCCAAGACAAAAGGGGAGAGAGACTTTGGAGCTGGGATGTAAAATGGTGCAGTCACTTTAGAAAACAGCTTCCCAGTCTCTCCAGAGGTAAAACACAGTCATCATATGACCCAGAAATTCTGTCCCTAGGTCTCAACCCAAGAGAACTGAAAACATATGTCCACATAAAACTTGCACATGGATGGTCATTGTCCATAATAGCCCCCAAATATAAAGACAACCCAAATGTCCATCGGTGCAACTGATGAACTGATTAACAAAATATGGAGCAACCAGTCATACAGTGCCCTTACCTGTAGAAGGAATGAGATTCTAATAGATGCTATAACATTCATGATGCTTGAAAACCTTGAGTCTTTAACAAAGCAAAAGAAACTAATCACATAAGGCCACCTACTATCAAGTTTACTCATATAAATTGGTCAAAATAGGCAAATTTAGAGAGACAGAAAGCAAATTGGTGATTGCCAGGGATGTAGGCGAAGTGACTGCTAATCAATTTCTTTGGGGTGGGCTGATAAAAATAAAACTGGACAGTGGTTGCAGTAGCTGTCAACTTGGTGCATATGCTAGAGACCACTGAATTGAACATGCTCACATCATGAGTTTTATTGTGTGTGAATTACATCCCAACAAAACTGTTGTTTGAGAGAAGCGTGTATTCAAATATCCCTCCACAACAATGTTGGAGGAACTCTGCCAAGTCCCCAGTAAACTTCAGCCGAAATTTCATCCTCCTTGAGGTATGAGACGGAATCAGGGGGGACCTGCAAGAGGTGATTAGCTCACGCAGCTCAGCCTCATAAATGGACTGAGCCATTTTTGGACTCCCAGGTTAACGGGTTATCTCAAGAACTGGTCTGATATAAAAGTCCTTTTGGCTCCATTGCTTATATGTGCCCTGTGCTGGTTAATAACAACTGTCAACTTGGCAAGCTCTAAAACTCGCCTAGAGGGCAAGTCTCTGGGCATGTCTGTGAGGGAGACTGTAGGTCGGGTTAATTGAGGAGGGAAGACCGACACTAAACCAAGCAGCATCAGTCCAGGACCGAAGTCCTGGGCTGAAAACAAGGAATAAAGCAAACTGGGTGACAAACACTCATCTCTTTCTCCTTCCTGAGTGGCTGCCTCAGGGCCTGCTGCCATGCTGTCGTGTTTGAATGAGAAACGTCCCCTCGTAGGTTGATGGGTTTGAACAGTTGGCACCTAGCTATTGGTGATGTTTGGGGTGGTTATGACAACTTTAAGGGGTGGAGCTTTGTTGGAAGAACTATGTCGCTGGGAGCAGGCTTAGAGACTGCGTGGCCTCACCTGACTTTGTTTTCTCCCTCCCTCTCCCTCCCTTGTGTGTGTGTGTGTGTGTGTGTGTGTGTGTGTGTGTGTGTGTGTGGTGCAGTGTTTTCTGTGAGAAGGTGAAATGTGATCTCTCTGTTTCCTGGCTGCCAGGCCTGCCTCCCACACCTGCTGCCCTGCCCTCCCTGCCATGATGGACTATGTCCCCTCTGGAATCATAAGCAGAATACACCCTTCCTTTCTTCCTTGACCTGCCTTTTGTCAGAGTATTTTATCACGGTGACAGAAAAGAAATGAAAACAGCCCCTCTCGCTATGTGATGATGCCCTGGGCTGCCTCGGGACTCCGCAGAACGTCCGCACCAACAAGGCCCCCATCAGATGTGGAGTTCTCAATATCCAGAACCACAAGTAATAAGCCCATTCTTTGTAAATTATCCAGAATCAAGCAGAAATTGGACTAGAATGAGCTCATTGTCATAAGAGTTATTGATTACTAAAAAATATTCATTTAGAAGTCCTGAGGTCATTCCCTGGAGCAGAACATAGTTTGGAGCACTTTTAGGCTCAACATGGATTTAACCAACTATCAGTCCAGGCACAATGGACTATATCTATAAGCACTTGGTAGTCTAAGATGGGAGGATGACTATATAAAGCCAGCCTGGGCTACAGAGCGTTCCAAGATAGCCTGGGCTACAATATGATCCTGTCTGAAAATGAAAAACAATAATATTCAAGTCTTGGATGAAGTACAACATCATCTCTGCTTTACAGAAAAGAAACAGAGTCTCAGAGAAGTCATGTGATTGACTGAAGGTCACACAAATAGAAAGTAGAATTGCTGGGCTTGGCCCTACATCTCCAGTCATGGACCATAAATACAAGCAGAAGTCAGACAGGGCCTGGACTTAGAAGGATAAGACTAAGAGACTCAAGAAAGCCAGAGTGGAGAGGAGGCCAAAAGCACACCCAAAGTTTCTCCCTAAACAGGAAGATAGTGAGAGCAGCCATATTTAGATAGTGAGAGTGGCCATCTTCCATGGCCCTTGGAGAGAAACTTAGAATAGCCAACTCGGATTGGGACCAAAAAGCAGTAGCATTTCTCACAAATCTTGTGATGGCCCGGCTCTGTAAAGATGATAGGAAAGTGTGTGCACATGAGGAAACAGGCTGGCAGGAGCTGTGAGTCACCCAGGCACAGCTGGTACACTGGCAAGGCAGAATTCAAACTGGGGCCCCTGCAACATCAAGTCCCATGCTCTTTGCTCCTTGGCACCCTTGGAGGAGATAAAAATAAAAATGCTTACTTTTAAAAATATTCGTGTTGGATGCAGAGACCCACAGCCAAACATTAGGCAGAGCTCAGGGAATCCTGTGGAAGAGGAGAAGGAAGGATTGCAGGAACCAAAGGGGTCAAAGACACCATGAGAACACAACCCACAGTATCAAGTAGTCAGGGTTCATAGTGGCTCACAGAGAAACTGAAGTGACAATCAGGGAGCCTGTATGGGTCTCAGCTAGGTCCTCTGTATATGTGTTATGGTTGTGTAACTTGGAATTCTTATGGGACTCCTAACAGTGGGAGCAGGGGGTATCTCTGACTCTCTCACTTGCTCTTAGGGCCCTTTTCCTCCTAGTGGTTGCCTTGTCTTGCCTTGATATGAGGGTTTGTGTCTAGATTTATTGTGACTTGTTGTGCCATGTTCGATTGATATCCCTGAAAGGACTGATCTTTCTGGAAGGGAAACGGAGGAGAAGTGGATCTGAAGGAGAGCAGAGCTGAGGGGAAGGGACTGGATGGAGAGGAGGGAGAAGAAACTGCAGTCAGGATGTAATATATGAGAGGAGAATAAATAAACAAATAAAATATTTGTGGTGTAGCAGTCTATAGAATGGAAGAAGCAGTTTGACTCATACAGGGGATTGATGTCTACAATGTGTAAAAATCTGCAAACATTAAACACCAAAGACATAAAACTACCCATCAGTAAGTGGGTAGACAGATGGTTCTCAAAAAAGAAACACAAGTGGCTAACATAACTTTTAATGTTTGACATCTTTAGCCATAAAGAAAAAACAGACTAAAACAACATTGAGAGTCTACTTCAGTCTAGTCAGAATGGCTATGATCAGGAGAACAAAGACAGCAAATGTTGGCAAGGATGTGGGGAAAGAGGAACACTTATCCACCACAGTTAGGAGTGCAAACTCATACCGCCACTATGGACATCAGTGTGGAGGTTCTTCAGAAACCTAAAGACAGAACTATCCCACGACCCAGCTACACCATTGCTGGCATATAACTAAAAGACTCTATATCCTACGATGGAGAAACATGTTCACCATGCTTATTGTTCTACTATTTACTATAGCAAGGGAATGGAACTAGCCCAGAACCAGCCTAGATGTCCATCAACAGAGGAATGAACAATAAAACTGTGTCACACCCAAGGATGAGTCTCTTGATTGATTGGTTAACCATACCTAAAAGTCAGTCCTGACATCACATATATGCAAGCAACACTAAAGAGACTCAGCAGGTTATATATGTATGTATATGTATATATGTGTGTGTGTGTGTGTGTATTCATATATGTGTGTGTATACATTCAAATAGTAGCCTAAGTGTTGAGTGTACACACACACACACACACACACTACAATAATGATCAAATAAAAAGAAGTCATGACCTATAGAGGGATTAAGGTGGAAGAACATGGAAGGTGTTGGAGGGAGGAAAGCAAGGGGAGAAATGACATCGTTATATTTTAACTAAAATTTTAGAGAAGAAAATGTGACACATATACACAATCAAATTTTATGAAGCCAGCAAGAAAAATGGAATTATGAAACATACAGGAAAAAATGATGGATCTGAAAAGCATTATATTAACTGAGGTAACAAAAACTGCATGTTCGCCCTCATCTGTGAACCCTAACTTTTAATATTTGCTTGCATGTAAATAAGGGTGAGAGAGTGGGGAAAGGCTAAGAAAGCAGGTAGGAGGCTAGCAAGGGTGTAGAGAAGGGAACGAGGACAAAGAGTCCGATCTGACATACAAGAGGAAGGCACAGACCGGAGTGAGGTGGTACCAGGGAAGAGTGGGGAGAAAAAAAAAACAAAAACAGTAGATATGGCTTTGTTCAAGAAAATGCTATAATGAAGCTAATTATTTGCATGCTAATTAAAAGAGATATATATTTAAAATCATCTTGAACTTATTTTAGGGGAGAGGAAGAGACAATAGGATCCCCAAAGCTTGCTGGCCACCAGCCTTGCTCCAGGTTCAGTGGGAGACCCTGACGAAGAGTAATCAAGAGGAAACTAATGCAGCAGGAAGCTGATGTCTTCCTCTGGCCTCCTCATGCGCATTTGCCACATTCTCACACATGCAGAAAGGGACTTGGCCAGCTGTAGAACAGAGAATTAAAAGACAGAGTGAACTGGGCGGTGGTGGCACCCGCCTTTAATCCCAGCACTCAGGAGGAGACAAAGTGGATCTCTGTGAGTTCAAGGTCAGCTTGGTCTATGGGGTGAGTTCCAGAACAGGCTCTAAAGCTACACAGAAAAACCCTGTCTCGAAAAACAAACAAACAAATAAGAGACAGAGTGGGCAGGGTCTTACAGACCATCTAAATCCTAAATGCTTTGGGATACTGAGACTAAAAAAGGCGGTGGATCGCCCATAGTCATTCAATGAGATGGAGTGGTCACCTGGAAAAGGAGCAAGTCTCTTCCCCAGACATGTTCCCTAAACCCAGAGGATCAAAAACTAGCTCCTCCTCCTTCCTTGACAGTGCTCTATAAAGAGTCTATGGCATAAAAGCCGGATTGCCTAAAGATGGTTAACTCTTGGATAATACTGGTTAATCCTGGCTAATGTTTAATTCTCTGAATCGTCTTTTCCCATCAATAAGCCTTTTGTGGGAAATTCTCATTTGCCTTGTGTTTCTTATGGAAATGTGATTTGTACATACATCCTCCCTGCATAAATATTTAGCTCATCATTGTGTGGCATAAATTCCCTGCAAATTAGGAGGAAATCAGCCTCAGCTGACAGAAGCATCTATACTCATCCAGGGGGAAAATCATTATTATTTAGAACTTATTAAGTCCTGGCAGTAAGTACTGTATGAGCCTGGGAACTTCGATAAATATTGAATGTAAATGTTCACCAAACACTTGAGCTCAGAACGGTCTTGTAACTTCCACCTACCAAAAGGCAGCAAAAGGTGAAGGAGAGAAAGGGAGTCGAAACTCAGCTCCGCCCACTATGAGCTGTTTCAGCAAGAGCAAATCACTCAGTCCCTCTCCATCTATTGAACTGGTCCAGCCATATCTATCTCAGCGTTTTGTGACAAAGCCTGAACGTGCTCATATGTGTTAAGTACCTGGCCTGAGGCCAGGTACATAATAGGTGCCTGATAAATATCTATTTCTAGCCAAGAATGCTTAGAGCATCTGTGTGACCATAGCATTTGGGAGGTTGAGGCAGGAAGATCATGAGTTCAAGGCCAATCTGAGCTAAATAGTGAGTTCTAGACCAGTGTAGGCTACATACATAGTATGACCCTAATGTATGTATGTATGTGTGTTTGTGTGTGCAATATGTGCATATTTATATCTAAAAAACAAACAAATTTCAAGTAGGTGAGAGGTCACGGCTGGTAGATTGGTTAGCTGTACCCTACTGCCTGGCCCATGAGCATACTTTTCCCCAATCCTGAGTGTGACTCATTTGAAAGTCATCATTAACTCAGCCAACATGACAGAAGACAAGGGAGAAGGCCAGCTTCTGAGTAGGCTGGGATGGAAATCCACATATCTATACAAACGAGACTCTTTGGTCTATGTTATTGGCATTCTGATTATACGCCTGAGACGTCATGCCAGGCTCCGAGACTGCCATCTGTCGATATTTTATTCCTGCATCTAGGGGCTGCTGTTGCAGGAACCATGGAAAGCTGTCTTGCTGATACATGGCAGACAGGCCAGGTTCTCCAGCGAGAAGTCCTCCTCCTCCGGTGACTAGTGGAATTGTATAAATATCTAGGCCCTTGACCCCTGCATGGGATCATTCTGAGGTAAGTGTTTTGCGTCCTCCATCCCCACCGGCATGATTCAGCCATTGAGGTTGCTGGTTCAGTGATACACATTTCCGGCTCATTCCTATTCCTGATTCAATTCCCAGTTCACACAGCCCTGGAGAGGTTCAGGCTATGGTCAAGAGATGTCACTTTGGCATATGGGTTATTTTGAACTAAAATCAATTGAGAAAATACGTAGGATGAGTTCTCTGCCTTCCCTGGTTCTCCTCTTCTTGACCAGGGAGAGGATAACAGCCTTGGCAGCAGAGACCAGATGGCACTGAGAATCTACAAACAGAGCCTACTAACTGCCCTATATCTACTTCTAGTCTGCTCACACACTCTCCTTCTCGCCATTTCCAGATCCTCAAAGTCCAAAATCCCTTGCCTTGCTCTTCTGACTTCTGTATATTGTTCCTGTCTCCCAAGTGCCTCTTCACTTGAGTGCTCTCAGTACTTGGCAGAAACAAATGACGTCAAACAAATGCCAGGTTCTCAGTCCTGTGCCTGAAACTCAGGCTCCATTGTACTCAGGTGCAGCCTGGAGATGACAATCCTTCCCATTTGTTCAACATTGCCCCCCCCCCCGTCCCCGAGTCCCAGCCCCATGTCCTCAGTGGCATGGTGAACAATTTCTCTGCTCCCACACCTGCCCCTATACTGGAAATAGTTCCATCATCTGCCTCATCTACTCATTTCCAAACCTGGGTACCACCCTGGCCTTTCCCTTTCCTTCTCCTGGTCCTCACAGGTGCCAGCCACCCACAAAATCCTCCTCTTAATTAACCTCCCCTGGGACCAGCCATTTCTATTTATCCCTCTGACTTCAGAGTCAAACAAGGCCATCCTATCTTTGGCTTGGACCCTTACAATAGCCTCTACCCTCATAGTACCATATCTGCTTTGGCTTCCCACACTCTTCTCTACACCAGAAGCAGAATTGTTCCTTGAAGTCGAGGATAATTGCCCCTGATCCTATCCATCTTCAACTTAAAACTTTGACTATCTTTTTTCTGGGACCTCCTTGCTTAACCCCACAGGGCCCTGTATGATCTATTATGCCCCCATCTCTATTTCTTTTTCTGTTGTTATTTCCATGATACATCTAATTCCAAAAGTCCTCTGTCTGAACCATCATGAGGAACAATTTAATTTTTCCCTGGTGAATGAACACTTGTCGATCCCCAAGTTTCCCCTCACACCAACCGACTATCTCCTCAGCTTTGTCCCCAAGAGCGAGCCTCCCCTCCCGGAGGCCCTAGATTAACAGAAGTGAAGCAGTTGTGTCAAGCCCCTCGAACGACCTGAGGGTCTTCTGAATGAGAACTTCCACCCACCTCCTCTGTGTCTGGCACACAGTAGGTTCTTAATGAATGTTTGTTGAGTTAATTAAGAAGGCTGTCCTGTCTTAATCACAAACATTCAGGATGCTTCCTGCAAACCACCTTCCCCCAAGGGAGCTCTCGGTTGATTGGACAATTACTCTAGAGCTGGAACAAATCACCGGCAGGCGCTCGATAAAACTATTCAATGAAGGCTGCTGACAAAAGAGCTGATTGCACGGCTTTGACCCTGAGAGTAATTACATGCACCGGCATCCATCTGCCCGTGGGTAGCCCAGAAGGAGGCCCTCACCTCCGCACATCTCTGTCTTCTAAATAAACTCAAAAAGAGCCTATGTTATCATCTCCCCCAGGACTGCTGTGGCTTCTCAGAGATCAAGCAGAAGTCAGGTGAGAGATGTTAACATGCCCACGTTAGTCATGTCCCTAGGCTTCAATAACACTCACTGAACCGTCTGCATCACAGCCATCAAACCCTGGACATCCACTCCCTAAGAACAGCCCAAGCAGCCTCTCCCCTCAGACGAGCGTTATCACTGCTCAGAATCAGCCACCGCTGGTCTATCAGCTGCTGTCTCCCACAGTGAAAAGCAGAAAATCATCATTGATGCTTCTGTATTTCCCTCCCTCTTCCCTCCCTCCATCCATCCATCCACCCTCTCATCCTTCTTGTGGCACTTCCTGAATTTCTGCTAGAAGTAAGCAAAACTGCAGGTTTTACAGTGATGAACAAGAAAGGGATGGTCCCTGCCCTCATAGTCTGGAGCAGTAAACAGATTTGAACTAGATAAAGATATAGATTTTGGAGTTACCCTCACTAAACACACCTACCATTTGCTGGGTCTTTGTCCAAGACCTTAAGAGGGAAAAAAATACCATGGGACTGGGTGGGGAGACACTGACCCTGAATTCACCTTGCTTCGACTATACTTTAGACAGATTCCTTAGTGACTCCGGGTTTAAATCTCCATTTTTCTAAAGAGTGGTTTGCTTTAAAGACTGTCTATTCTAACTTTTATTTTAGAGAAACAACTCCCTTTGTGCTCTCAGTCTTCCTCTGGTCTCATGCTAGTTTTACTAACCTGGAACGTCTTTCACAAGAACCACGGAGCCATCTCTTCAAGATGTAGTCATCCATGATTAATGCTCCCTCACACTGAGTGATGACTTACAAGTTCCAACGAGCAAACGCATTACCTCATCCTATGGCCCAAACTTTCCATAAATGTCCTTCAAGGCTTGGCTCTAACTGTCTGCTGCTTCTGCTCAATAATCCTCCATGAATTCCAAAGGCTCTCTAAATAAAGTCTACAACTCCTAATTTCCTAAGACTAGTAGCCAAGACTATGTTTAATTGGCTCCCTCTTGCCTCTCCAGATAGACAGATGTCTCTGTGACACACAAGCCTTCCAGAGTGTGACCAAGGAAAAGCCTTATTAGAGAAGTAAATGAAAGACCACCCAGGAAGGATCGATGCAAAACCCCATATGACTAGGTTCATTCATATAAAGAAAGTACCAAGAAAGGACCTCCGCTCCCAGTGGACAGCTCTGCCTTACTAAAAAACACAAGGGGCTTAGGCAATCCAGATACACAGGATTAGCCTTTATGAGTTCCTTTCCCAAACCCAACAAAGTCTGGTGCTTGGTTGTCTCCTGGGTCCTTACCAGCTCTGGAGGTGCATCTGTCCTCAACATACCTGTTGTCTCTACCCACCCTGGAATCATCCCTTAGCAACTTATGGTCCTAGGTATCTCAAGGTCACTTTGAGACTCCATTCATGCTATCACATTTGGATATCTAGAGTGCCTGGGTCCAGCATCTCTGCAGGATTTCTGGGTGACTGTTCATCATAGAATGGTTATGAGACAGGAAGCATCCCTTCTGCCATGAACTAGGCCTCCACCTTCATCCACAGTAGAGAACCAGAGCACCCAAGACTGGAGGTTTGGAGCTTGGACATTCAACCAATGAAGTTCTACATCCCTAAAAGTTCCAAAAACAGTGTGCCAACAGGAGTGCCACACTGACCTAAGCGCATCTCTTCCTACAAGAAGTATGAAATTAGTGCATAAACAAAGCTGCAGGACCCCAGTGACCCTGCCCACAGGTCCCTATAATTCTAACTTCATCCCAGCATGTGCACAGACAGTCAGAGGAGGCAGAGAGTCTACAGAGAGAGGGAGAATACTTTCATCACCTCTGACCATTCTTTACAGCTCTACCTGTTGTTGCCAAGCACAGGACTGTTGCCAAGCATAAGACTGGTGTGGGAAAATTTTGTATTCTGTCAATTATGTTTTAAATAAACACTGATTGGCCAGTAGCCAGGCAGGAAGTATAGGTGAGCCAACCAGACAGGAAGTAGAGGAGGATCAATGAGAACAGGAGAATTATGGGAAGGAGGAAGCCCATTCCTCCCCAGTCCTGCCCAGACACTGAAGAAGGAAGATGTGACCTGCCCCGCCAATAAAGGTACCAAGCCATGTGGCCAACATAGATAAGAATAATGGGTTAATATAAGTTATAAAAGCTAATACAAAGCCAGAGCTAATGGGCCAATCAGTTTATTATTAATATAGACCTCTGTGTGATTTTCTTTGGGGCAGAATGACTGCGGGAACTGGGCAGGACAGAAACCCCAACAAGCAGGCCCTCATGTTACATAAGACCTTTTAGGATCTTGGGTCATAGTCTCCAGTCCAAGGCCAAAGCCTTGCCTCCTCACTCCCAACTTCCCTCCTTCCTTTATGCCTAACCCAGGACCACTTATGTCCCCCAATTCTGCCCTCACTGGAGCAAGGGCTCCTTTAAAGCCAGACCTGTACCCCAGCAGCCTCTTGGCTTAAACTCTTATTTCTACAGTGGGCTGTCTCTGCACCCTGTCAAGGGCAATGAGTTACCATGGTGGAGATAGGCACAGGACTCTTTCCCTTTAATTCAATTAAGCCACATGCTGACACTGATACTTTCTGCACTATCTAAGGCAGCAGGTGCCTTTGCAATCACTTCCCCTCTGCTGAGGCTGCGTGTCGCCTGGGGCCTTAAGGAGATAGAGATGAGGTTGTGGAATCACAAGGGCAATGTGACAGAGGGGGGGATAGGCCATAGAGATCACTGGACTACCCAGGGGGTCTGAGAGAAATTCTAGCCAGATATGCAGTACAAAGGGGTGACCAAGGCAAACTGATCTGGAAACCTGCTGAGCTGTGACTTCCAGCTGCCTGCAAGGGCCTTAGGAGCAAGAAAGTGTGTCCTGATCTGGACTCCCCCAAAGCAGATCTGGAGAGGAGGATTTGAGTGCAGATAATCTATCTGTGTGAAGATCTCAAGAAGCACGATGTGTGTGTGGGGGGGGGCAGGATAAGACAACAAAGTCCATGGAGGCTGCTTTAATAAGAGGGCTGGTCACTGTCAGCCAGCGGGGCTCAACTCATACCTATTTGAAAGACTATGTGGACTGCATCCGAATGACCCTAAGGAGCAGAGTGCCATGTATCTATTTCCTCTATTGGGCTGAGCAGTGGCCCCTAAAAAGATATGCCCATGCCCTAGCCTGTAGAATCTATAGATTTGTCCATATTTTTAAAAATGACCTCTGTCGACATAAATATCTTGAAATGAATTCACCCTGGATTATACAAATCTATCATCAAGTGTCCTTATAAAAGATGCACAGGGAGAACAGGAAAAGGTTATGAGATATCAAAGAACCACGTACAGAGAAGGGCGGCCACGTGCTACCAAGTGCCAGAAGAAGGCAGGAGCAGCGCAGTCACGAGATACCGATGACTCCAGTACCGATGACTCCACCAGTCCCAGTCCCTTCTTGGTGAAGGGTTTCTTTCAGGACCATCAACACCCCAGTATTTCCAGCCTGTGCTATCATAGGCCATGCCTAGTCCTGCAGCCAGAGATTTACCTCAGGCAGAAAGATACCTATGCTGGCCATGTGGAGCCATTAGATTTATTTTAGGCAACTTGTTAGTGTAGCAACAAGAAGCTAGTACGTATAAGACTTTAAAACCCTTTAGCCAATGGCTGCAAGGCATAGGAGGACAGCTGTTTACCAGAACTCCCTTGGATTCGAGTTTCTTTTCTACATCACAGGACAGCGCTTTGAGATTTTGCTATTTAAGCATCTGTGGTGATTAATCTCCATTGTCAAAGTGGCCTAGAAGATACATTCTGGCTACATCTCTGAAGGTGTTTCCAGAGAGGTAAGACATGGGAGGGGAGAGCCACTGGAAGTGTGGGAGGCACCATCCAAGGGACTGGGATCCTGGGCTGAGGGAAAGCAGGCTGAGCACTGGCATCCATCTCTGCTTCCAGACTGCAGGCGCCATCTTGTCTTTCCCTCCACAATGGGCTTTTTCCTCTCCAGTCATAAACTCTCCTTCCTCAGGTCTCTTCTGCTGGGCGTTGTTGTCACAGCATCAAAATAGGAAATAATACCCGTCCTTAGTCTGAAAATCCAAAATCACTTTTCTGAGTACCAACATGGGTCCAAATTTTGGAGCATTTAGGATTTGGGGTTTTAATATTGGAGGTAAATAGTCCCAAATCCAGGAAGTTCTGACCTCTGAAACGTCCAGTTACAAGTACTTTAGATAATCTAAAAGCGGTTGTAGATGAATTATTTCAATAAGCTGAAACTGTAGTTTATTGCCCCTCCTTCAAGTTCCTTGCTTGCTTTCTCTATATTTCTCCCTACCCACTTCGAGCCACCAAGCCTCAGAACTCATTGGCTGAGAAAGGAAAGTTGCCTAGGGAACAGCAGAAGCAAAGACATTGTCCCTGTCTGGGTCTCCACAAGTCTGTGCCCTTTAAGAACATCAGCATGCTGGAGAGAAACATGGGCCACGTGGCATTCTCTTCCCCAACAGACAAAGCTGAGACTGAAAACCGGAGAGGTCCGGTGACCAAGGGCTACCAACCTCGGGAAGTCAGGGGGACCTGCCAACGAAAGGCGAGATGGGGCGAGCAGGCAGACGAGGGTGGAGAGCCTTCAGAGCTTAGCAACTAGAATTTCACATGGTATTTACAACCAAATCAGAAGGCTATGGGGGAATGGGATAGGTAGGTTTGCGATTATTGTCAGAGCCGTGAAACTAAACTCTTGTAGTATAAAGGACATTGATGTCTCCACTATAATGCCAAGAGGTCCTAGACTTGGCAACCAGAAAACAAAAATGAAACTTAGCTGGGATACCTATGGGTGCCAGCTGCTGGCGGCTACCTGGTGCATGCTGTCCTGCAAAGGCCATTGGCTGCTCCTCAGTGTTCAAGGTGGCACTTGGGTCAGAGCAATTGCCTCTCATGGCGACTTCCATCCTAACCCCTCAATCACAGAGGAAGGGTACTTCGTTAATGCATGTCACTGTCCCCGGGGCCTTCATGAGAGGCACTAGCAGAAGCTGAACACAGGTGTTGTGTCCTTCCCACACACAGTAAAACATCAAGAAACCCTCTGAATCAAGTGTGCACTTGAAGGGACCTTTCCACCAGCAGGCGCTAAAGCCAGAGAGCCTCTCGTAAGAAGGGCGCGGATTTCATTCCATGTACTGAAGAGGCTCTGGATCGTGTGAGTAATAAAACATCTTCTCGGGAAGAAACAAAATGGGAGTGGACTTGAATGTAAGAATAAGTAAGGCGATCGTGTTATCATCGGCATAAAGAGACCATTTAAAAACGCACACCAGGAGGTGCTGGCCCTCCCTCTCTGGCCACCCTCCACATTAAAGGAATGCGTGCACAAAGGGACCATCCCTGTCCAGAGCTGGGACAGCTCCAGAAGAGAAGGTGGCTCCACACTCCTCCGCCACACTGAAATTGATTTCCAGCCGTCAACATAGGGTAATTAGTAATAATCATTGCCTTCCTCACTCATCCTTCAGTCTTAAGGCAATCAACAGCTGTAAAGGAAGAATTTCAATGGTACATGTATTATTCTGAGATTCAGTAAAACGTTTAGCAAAGAGACTAAAATTTACATGAACCGAAGAGAACTAGCTCAGCTCACAGCCCACGTTTCACCTCACTGTTTGAATTGTGCGCATCCCGCTCCGGGAGTGTGGCTCATTGGTAGACCATATGTCTGGCATGCACAAGGCCTTATGTACAATCCCATTGCAATTCATAGAACCATAAGAAAGTAGACATCTCAAGAGCAAAGAAGCATTGCAAGTGGCCATACAGAGGGACCGAGTTCAAGTAGCTCCCATTCCATTACTGCACGACTGAACGGCTGCACTATAGCGCTATCACTACTGAACTTAGACGGAGTGGTTCAGCACAGGAATAAGTAGTGCTACGGGGCTGTGAGCCCAGCGCTGAACCCAAAGCAAAGGATTCCCAATGACCACAAGTAGCTGAGTCCTCGCGTCTAGAGGTATGAGTGTAGACAGATTAATGACCATGTAAATTGCAATGTGTAAGAGCCTATAGTCTATAACCCTAGAGAAGCTAAGTAAAGAGACGAACCCTAAGAAAAACATATATAGAACCAGCTGGAAAGGGGAAATAGATCACCTGACAAAATTTGGAACATAGGGGAGGGGGGAGAACAGAGGGCAAAAGGGGAAGAGGAGGGGAGAAGGGAAAAGAGGAGAACTTGAGGGAACAGGATAGTCAAGATGGAGGAAGGACAGAGATGAGAGCAAGGAAAGAGAAATTTTGATTGAAGAAGCCATTATGGAGCTAACAAGAAACCTAACAGAGAAGTTCCCAGGAACCCAAAGAATGACCCCAACTAAGACTCTAAGCATCATAGAGGAGAGGGTGCCAGAAATGGCCTTGCCCTGTAGTCAGATTGATGAATATCTTAAATGTCACCTTAGAACCTTCATCCAGAAAGTGATGGAAACAGAGGCAGAGACCCGCATCAGAGCACTGGGCTGAGCTCCCAAAATCCAGTCGAAGAGTGGGAGGAGTGAGAATATGAGCAAAGAGATCAAGACCATGATGGGGACAGTCACTAAAACAGTTTACCTGAGCTAATGGGAGCTCACCAACTCTTGTCGGACAGAGAAGGAACCAGCATAGGACCAAACTAGACCCTCTGAATGTGGGTGACAGTTGTATGGCTGGGGTAGACTGTGGGGCCACTGGCAATGGCACCAATATTTATCCCTACTGCTTATACTGGCTTTTTGAAACCCATTCTCTTTGAAGAGATACCTTGCCCAGCCTACATATAATAGGGAGGGCCTTGGCCCTTCCCCAAAGCAATGTGCCTTACCCTCTCTGAAGAGCGGGTGGGGGTTGAGGAGGAAGATAGAGGGAATGGGTGGAAAGGAGGGAGTGGGAATTGGAATTGGTATGTAAAATAAAAAAGATAGTTTTTAAAAATATATAAATAAATAAATAAATAAAAAGAACAAATGAATGAAATATGTAGCTGGCATACATATTATTAAAATCAACAAAGCCCAGCAATCTACATCAGAGATCAACTAAACACCAGAGCGGAGTGCTTTACCACTGACATGGCTTAGCACGGCCAGCTAGAGCGATAATAAAGAGAGGGCTAACTCGACAGCTTTATCGCTGCCTTTTGCTGCTGTTTTAAGTGAGCATTTTTTTATTATGCAGGATTACATAATGCCTCATGCAAGTATAGAATGCACTTCTAACATATTCCCCTGAGACCTCCCTACACTCCCTCTTCTTCTCACCCCTACCATGGGTCCCCTTTGCTCCCCAGGTTGTCACTCTTCTACTCTGATGTCACCAGTACACATGTGATTTTATGAATCTATAAAGTAAATATATGTGGATATATATTTATATATTCTTTATAAATATATAAATGTGTACATATGTAAATAGATATATAAATTCTCTAATGATAATCCTCCTCTTGGGGACCCGGGTCCATACCCAGGTGATCCTCAGAACACCACCAAGGGGCAGGATGCTTTTCCATTGTTTCCCATAGGGAAATTGTTCCTACCTGAGACAGTGGGAATACTTCATACAGAGTGAGTGTGGCACGAGTCAACGTCCTCAACTCTTTATGTGTACTTGCTCATTTAATTCTCACTACATGTGGTAGTGCCCGCAATAAGCAGCAGGTGGTCACTGTTATTACTCCCATTTTATAAATGATGCCTTCAGGGCTAGGTGGTATGCATGCCAATACACAGGACCTTTTGTATCCAAGGCTCCAGGTCCAAGAAATCAGCCAATCTTGAATTGAAGATCATTTTTTTTGAGACAGGATCTCACATTAGCGCAGGTTGGCCTTGAAATCACTCTACAGTTAAGGACGACCATGAAGTTCTGACCTTCCATCTCCCAGTGTTGGATCACAAGCACACGACACCATGCCTGGGTTAGGCAGGACTCGGGAGCAAACCCAGGGCTTTGTGCATGCTAGGCAAGCACTCTGCCGACTGAGATACAGCCCTAGCACACTGAAAATGATTTTTTTAAGATCTGTTTTTGATTTTTGTGTTTATGTATGTCTTGGTGCATGTATTAAACACTCTATGTGCCCAAAGAAGCCAAAAGAGGGTGCACATGTACTACGTGTGCATCTTTTTCTGTGTTAGCCCCCAAACAACACAAAATGACTTTTACAGGGCATTTCCATTGCACTGGTTTTCTTAGTAATCTAGACATTATATGGTGCACACAGAAGGGTTGAATAGCTGATATGCAGATACTGGGCCATTTGACATAAGGGACTTCAACATCCGAGAATCCTAGTGTCCTTAGGGACCCAGGAACGAGTGGCTGTTAGGAGGCGGTTGTATTGATAATCTGTGAGTGAGACACAAATATCAGTAGGGTTAGCGGTAACAGTGGTGAAGGCGTAAATGTGTTTGGTCACAACAACAGACCGGCAACATGAGGGAGATAAAGGAAGGTGGGTTGTTATGTGGCTGTTAACAACCTGTATAAAATATCCCACAGCCAAATTTAACAACCACCCAGCATTATGTTACCAAATGGAGCCGGCGAAAACAGCCAAATGGTGTGGCGGTTTTTCCCCATGCCAAGTGGCCAGCTTCCAAAGAAACATCTCAGCTCACAATCATGCTGAGGTAATGGTGGTATCTCAGAGAAACGGCCCTGGCAATCATAATTCTCTGTAAGCCCAGCAGTTCCCAGACCCTGCCCCAGAGCCAGGCTCCATAAGACCCGCTGACAGAGAATAGAAAGTGACAGTGAGTGGCCATGCCCCTGCCTGCAGAGATGCTCATGGGGACCCACGGGCTAAGAACAAGATGTTCTGGGGGGAAACTAGGCACGTTCCCAGGAGAGGCAGAGAGTGGAGAGAACGCAACTGCTCTTTGCCAAAACACAGTGGTTTGTGCTGCTGCTTTCACGTTTGCCCTTGTCTTCCACTCACCTGACACACGACGCCTAACACCACTCGTCTCTGCCCAACCATTGAGAATATCCAGACGGACATTATTTAGCTAGAACTAGGTGCAAAGGAGATGTGGCAAGGAGGACCAGTGCTATAGAACCCAAGCTAGGTGACTGACCCTCAGAGCAGTTACATAATCTTGGATGGGACCCCATCCATAAGATCGCAAAGGCCACCCTTCCCCCAACGCTGAGATCATCTTGCTGCTGCTGACTGCATGCCTCTAAGGACAGGGCACTTGCTGTTTCTTGAAAGTCCATGTGGACGTGTGTGATGGTAAAAAGGCAGCCCGTGGCCAGACTCTCCCTCTGCTCCTGCTCCACACTGGGACCACAGCTGTGGCAAGGAAGATCTTTCAGAGATGAGACCAGAGGCAAAGAAGTGCTGTACCGCTCACCATGACCCTTTTCCCCATGGGCCGCTCACCGTGACCCCTTCACCCCACGGGACACTCGCCGTGACCCCTTCTCCCCACGGGCCACTCACCGTGACCCCTTCACCCCACGGGACACTCGCCGTGACCCCTTCTCCCCATGGGCCACTCGCCGTGACCCCTTCTCCCCATGGGCCACTCGCCGTGACCCCTTCTCCCCATGGGCCACTCGCCGTGACCCCTTCTCCCCACGGGACACTCGCCGTGACCCCTTATCCCCATGGGCCACTCACCGTGACCCCTTCTCCCCACGGGACACTCACCGTGACGCCTTCTCCCCATGGGTCACTCATGGTGACCCCTTCTCCCCATGGGACACTCGCCGTGACCCCTTCTCCCCATGGGCCACTCGCCGTGACCCCTTCTCCCCACGGGACACTCACCATGACCCCTTCTCCCCACGGGACACTCACCATGACCCCTTCTCCCCACGGGACACTCGCCGTGACCCCTTCTCCCCATGGGCCACTCGCCGTGACCCCTTCTCCCCATGGGCCACTCACCATGACCCTTTCTCCCCATGGGTCACTCATGGTGACCCCTTCTCCCCACGGGATACTCGCTGTGACCCCTTCTCCCCATGGGCCACTCGCCATGACCCCTTCTCCCCACGGGACACTCGCCGTGACCCCTTCTCCCCATGGGTCACTTACCGTGACCCTTCTCCCCCATGGGCCACTTGCCGTGACCCCTTCTTCCCACGGGACACTCGCCGTGACCCCTTCTCCCCATGGGTCACTTACCGTGACCCTTCTCCCCCATGGGCCACTTGCCGTGACCCCTTCTTCCCATGGGCCGCTCACCGTGACCCCTTCTCCCCATGGGCCGCTCACCGTGACCCCTTCTCCCCATGGGCCACTTGCCGTGACCCCTTCTTCCCATGTTGCCTCTGTCCTTGTTTAGAGTGTACACAGTTGTCCATCTGCCTCCCAGCCCATCTCATCCCTGTACCTTTCACTTAACCATATTCCTTTTGAGCAGGAGCTGAGATCTCACCTCCATGCCTGACCTAAATAGACAAAACCCTTTCTGTAGACAAAAATGCAATTCTCTAACATCTACCAGGCTTCTTTCCCTTTTATTTTCTGTGCTGAACACTCTTCCTAGAGCCACCTCTCCCCTCCCTCCAATCCAGTTTCACCTCAAATCCAGTTTCCAACTTCTCTCTACCACCAGAGAAGTCGGGCTCATAGCCATGGTTTCGGGGTTTCTACTGCTGTAAAGAGACACCATAACCATGGCAACTCCTATAAAGGAAAACATTGATTGGGGCTGGTTTACAGTTTCAGAGGTTTGGTCCATTACTGTCATGGCGAGAAGCACAGGGGCAACGTGCAGGTAGACATGGTGCTGGAGGAGGAGCTGAGAGTCATATGTCTTGATCCACAGGCAGCAGCAAGAGACTGCCACACTGAGTGTGGCTTGAGCATATTTGAGACCTCCAACAAGGCCACCTCCTAATAGTGCCATTCCCTTGGGGCCAAGCACTCAAACAATGAGTCTATGGTGGCCATACCTATTCAAAACACACACATGGCTTCTGGATCTCAGGCCAGCCTTCTGAGCCAATTCTCAAGTGTCATGAGTAATCAGATCTTTGGAGGACTTATAAAGACACAGATTGCTGAATCCTGACTTCTAATTCAGTGGACATGTTAGTTAGTTCCTTGTCATTCTGACAAACATACCCGATAAAACCAGTTAGAAAGCAAGAAAACACATGTTTTGCTCATAGGCTCGGAGGCTTTAAATTACCATGACGGGGAAGGCATGATGGTACAGGAAGCAGAGCAAGACACTAACAGGAAGCGGCCAGGGCAAGATGCAGTTCCCGTGGACATGCTCCCCGTGGCTCATTCCCTCTAACTAGGCTCTGCCTACCACAGGTCTATCATCTCTTAGCAGTCTATCTCTGTAGGTGATGGGTGTATTGTCTGCATTTGTGTCTGTGCACCATGAGCATGCCTAGTGCCCAGAGAGATGAGAAGAGGGTGTTGGACCCCCTGGAACTGGAGTTACAGACAGCTGTGGGCCCTAATGTAAGTACTGGGAATTGAACCTTGATCCTCTGGATGATCAGCCAGTGCTCTTATCCACTGAGCCACCTACCCAGCCACCAGTCTGGTCAATTTTTGAATCCGTGGATGCATAAAATCATTCGCTGGGTCAGAGCCCTTTTGATCTGGTGCTCTGGGAATGCTCTCACAGAAACACCCAGAGGTGCACTTTCCAAATCTTTCTTGGTGTTTCTCAACTCAAACAAGCCAAAACTGAGCCATCACAGTGTTATCCAAGAAGAACCTGGGAGTTTGCATTTCTGGCACGTTCCCAGTGATGCTCATGTCTAGAGATCATGTTTTGAGAACTATAACTTCACAGTGGTTTACTGGGGATAGTTCTTGAAAGACATTCCCAGCCTCAGGGATGGAGCTATGGAAGACTTGGTGGTTGTCTGTCTTTTCTTAACACCAGATAGCCACAGCTGCTTCCAGCAACGTCCTTGGAGACATGCAAGCAGAGACTTCAAGACTGTGCATGTGCCCAGCATCTCCTCCCATAGTCTGTGGAGTCTCTGCTTTAATACCTCCAATGGCAAGATTCTCATTACTTCTTAAGTTAGATCATCCATTGAGTGACATCTCAGCTTCTACCTGGAGCAGAATACCTAGGATATTTTTTAATTTCATTTAAATTATGGGGTGTGTTGTAGGATGAATCGTGCAACTCCCATAACCCTTCAATCCTATTCATAAGGTTTCCAGGTATGTAAGTCAAGTCCCTGCCCACACTAAGATACCTCTATCTCAACTGAAGCAATGTCTTCTACTTCACAAACAAAAAACATTCTAGCCAAAAGCAAGAACAGAGTCGGCCTCAGGAAACACACTTTGTCAGATCTGCACTTAAAACCCAGAGCTTCCTCCCACTACTCTCCAGTGTGCCCCAGTTGGGGAAAATGCCTTATTAACATGGCTCCCCATAGGCTTCCTTGCCCTTGAATTGGATTTGTACTGGAATTCTACCAGCTCATCCATCCACAACCACGCTCCAGGGAAACATTAGAACCAGGACTAAAACCCACTTCTGATTCCAATGTTGGAGTGTTATGAGAATCCCTTTCTGGGGAGAAATAAACATAACAATATCTTCCCTGTCATTAAAAGGTCCCAGTGACAAACCCAAGTGTGATGTCACTAAAGTTCATCCTAAGGAACCTGTGAGTTTATTATTATTATTACCTATAGAACATGAATGAGAGGCTACCTAGGAGAGCGTAGGGAAGCCCAAAGCTGCTACACTAAAATGTCTTCACCTGACATGGATGATAGCCTCCCCATAGCCACAGAAATGGAGCCTCCTTCCCCTAGTCTTCCCCAGCATATATATTCTAGCATCTCCCAAGACTCCAAAGTCATGGGCAAATAGGACAGAATTGCATACAAATGGCTGGGAGCAGCAACTTGAATCTCAGGTGAGGATCCGATGACTCTCTCAACCCTCTCCTCTGACACAAGGGTCAGGAGGCAACAGGCCCAATGGTGATGGTCTCTTGCAACCAGGCACAGCTGATCTGATGAAGGTGACAACTGTTTTGTTAATAGAATCACATTCTACAACATGAATGTTCTTCATTAATTCCAGAATAATTTGCTAAATGGTAACCCTAGAGGGCCCTAACTGGATGACCTTCCTGTACAGATCTTGTTATTAGAAATGCCAAACCCACAAGTCAGAAGCACCCTGCCTCCTTCAGGGTACCTTCCTCCAAAAGACCGTCTAGACCTAAGATATCATAGAATGTTGATGGAGCTGCAGGCTGCGTTCCTGCGGCCCCGGCTCCCAGCCACCTGGCTAACTTATGCCCAGAAATAATTACATGGAAACTGTATTCTTTTAAACACTGCCTGGCCCATTAGTTCCAGTCTCTTATTGGCTAGCTCTTACATATTGATCTAACCCATTTCTAATAATCTGTGTAGCCCACGAGGTGGCTTACCAGGGAAGATCTTAACCTGCGTCTGTCTGGAGTGGGAGAAGGGACGACTCCTGACTCAGCTTCTTTCTCCCAGCATTCTGTTCTATTTACTCCACCCACGTAAGGGTTGGCCTATCAAATGGGCCAAGGCAGTTTCTTTATTAATTAACCAATGAAAGCAACAGATTAGAAAGAAATCACTCCCACATCAATAGAAGACCAGAGAGGGCAACAGACTTGCCCAGTCTCCCTTTCAGCTCGATAAGGACCAGTCTACCAACCTCAGCTAGGCCCTCATCTTACCCCAATGTCATCTCTTCCAACCAAAAGAAACCAGCAATAAATTCAAACCACAGAAGCAAACTATTTTTCTCCTGAGGAGCAAGCAACAATAAAAAATCCTGACAATATCAAGCACTGGAGAGGATGTGAGAAAATTGTACTTTTCTAGGCTCCTGGTGGAAATGGAAATTTCTACAGCTCCTTTGGAAGAGCAATGGACATACCCAGGAAAATTGAAAGTGTGCATAATATAGAAGCTAATGATTCCACTCTAGGAGACATGTCTGCTCAGAAACTCTCCCGCATGGGCCTGGTGAGACCCAGGGCAAGAATGATGCCGGCAGAATTGTTCACTACAGTGAAAAATTGGAAACAATATAAATATGCAACAGGATGTAAATGAGAAACTAAACATGGCCTCTCCGCATGACAGAATACCTGGCAGCCAATTGAATGAAGGGATTAGAGCTACATACATCAACAAGAAGAGAGGTCAAAAGCAAAACAAGCAGTGTGTAAAGGGACCAGGAATAAATCTGGGCAAATGTTGAGAAATGTTCTTATAAAGCAATATTGTGTGTTCTCCCTTCATCATACATATATATGTATGTGAAAATACAAAGGTTTCCAAAAGAATTATTTCAAAAGGCACTGCTATTCGTGGAAATCAAGATAGCACTGACTCTGAAAAAGGGTGAAGACTCAATTTGGAGGATTTATCAATATCTGTGTTTTCTCTCACACATTAAATATATAAATAAAAATATACAGTCATCCAGGTAGTGGCCATGTCAACTCGTTGTTTTTGTATTTTTATTTTATTTTTAACTTCTGGATGAAAGAAATAGAGAGGCTATTCTGAGGTGCTGCCCTCTGGGAACCCCTTGAGCCAGCATGACTGACCAAATGGCGTTTCTTGGATTTCAATAATTCATTGCCCAAGCAGGGCATGAGTGTCCAGTGCAGGCTAAAACCTAGCTCCCTCCATCCTGACTAGAGATGACCTTGGGTTTGAACAAAAAGAGAGAGGGCTTAATGCACTGAATGCTTCTCCACACACTTCAGGGAGGTGCAAGGGTGCTCTCACCTGGTTCAATAATTCATCAGCACCTCAGTGAGATGGGGTGAGGATCCCTCCATAGGCCACTCTGGCTGGCGTGAGGTGGGGGCTCATCCAGAATACAGGAAGGAGTGAGTATACAATGCCCTATAATCATGAAAGAAAAAACCAAACGGGTTCATGAATCACAGAGAAACCCTGTAACTATGCAGAGCTCAGTGGAAGGGTGTGTGCTAGAAAAAACAAGGGCCCTGAGTTCAACTCCCACCATAGGGGGAATCTGCAGGCTCTTCAGGAGGTCTTGGGGAGAGAAAGTGGGCAGAGGTTACTGAGTCCTGAATGTTACTTTTCTTTCAAGTTATCAGATGCTGTTGGTGGTTTTGGCCCATGGACCACACTTTGAGAAGCAAGTCTCTCCACTGCTCATGTTATTTTGTCTTTTTGCCTCATCATTATATTATAAGCAGGAACATGAATATTGATAGGATCTGGTAGTATCTGGGTCAAAAAATGAGGAACCAAGCCTAACCTATATGTCTACAAAAAAGTGGCTGGTGGGACCAAGGCATTGGCATCCCTCTGTTACAGGTTGTGAGCTTTGTGGAGGAAAGAGACTAGAATGGTGTTAAAGCATAGAGTTTGGCTAGAGTGACCAATCATCCTTGTTTTGGGGGTCCTAGCATGGAAAACGGCCAAGTAAAGTTGAACATGTCAGTCACTGTATTCATTTTATGTTTCTGTGACAAAATGAGTGACAGAAACAGCTAAGAAATATGTGCCGTGGCTCACAGTTTCAAGGGTTGCTATCCATCATACTGAGAAGGCAAAGCAGGAGGGCTCCATGCATGGCAGTGGGAGACTAAGGCAGTGGCTGTTCACACGGTGGTAGACCAAGGGAGCACGGGTGGACCTAGAAGCGGGTATAACCTTCAAATGAGAGGGTACACACAGATGCTGGCTATGCCGCGCCTCCAAAGGGTTCCACGCACCCCCAAACAAGCACCATCAGCTAAAGACAGTTCTCCATCAGAGACACATGTCAAAATAGAGCTTCACAGTGGAGAACCTCTCTGCTCCTCACTGAAGCTCCTGGCCTCAGGAATAACTGTCCCTTCCTCTCTTCTCTCCCTCCTTGTCCCAATGCTCCACCTAAAGAACTTTCCCTACCCGGAGTTCAGTTCCCCACAGTCTCAATAAGTCCCAGAGTCTTCTACAACAGGGATTCTCAGCCATGGCACTTTCCACCCGTGAACGAGACAGTCAAACACCATTTGTTGTGCTGGAGACCATCTTGTCCACTGTGGGATGTTCTCTGGCCTCTACCCACTCAGTTCAATCAGCAGCACATACCCCTTAGATATAACAAAAATGTCCAGAGGACACCACTGCCCCTGAGAGAAAACCAGTGGCTTAGAGCCATGTTGGCATCCATCGGGGCCCTAACTCTGGGCCCAGTGACAGTCAGTCACTCCCCTGAGCTTCATCCCCCTCCTGGCCCAGCCATCTGCCCTAGTGCACTTGGCAAGCAAGAGACCTAGGATAGCTGGATCCTCTAGGCCAGTGAAAGACCCTGTCTCCAAAAACAAGGTAGGCAGTGCCAAAAGAATGACCTGAAATTGTCCTCTGGCCTTCACATGCACCAAGATATATGCACCTACACACGCTTGAACTAAAGGGGGACGGGGCAGAGGAAGGAAGGAAAGGAGAGAGGGAGGAAGGAGGAAAGAGGAAGAGAGGGAGAAAAGAAAAGAAAAGAGGAAGGGAAGAAGGGAGAGAGGAAAGAGAAGGGGAAGAAAGTAGGGAGGGGGAGAGAGAGGGGACAGGGGAGGAAGGGATGGAGGGAGGGAGGTGGTTGTGGGAGAGGGGGGAGAGAGAAAGGAAAGAAGAAAAGAAGGATGGGAGGAAGAGAAGGAGAGAAGGAAATGAAGAAAGGAGGAAGGTACTGATCAAATGAAGCAAGAGATATCAAACATAGCATCTGTCATGCACTAATGGCAGCCAGTAAAAGGGATAATGTATCTCCATATCCACTGACATGGAAATATCCCTAATAAAATTCACTGTCTGTTTATAAGCCCATCTGTGTATTTACACCCAAAAAAATGCCCACCAAATGGTCAAAGTCCTTTGCCACTGAGTAGTAAGGTTCCAGAGAACTTGTTGCCCACTTCACTTCAGTTTCCTAAAAGCAAGTTCCCAAACAAACAAACAAAAAATAATTTACAAGTCCTACTTTCCAAAAATGTATTTTAAGATGAGAAAAGTCTCTTGATAAAATATTAAGTGAGGGCTGGGCAGAGTGGGTACATTGTTTCCTAGGCAAGCAAATCCCCTGTGACCAAGTAAAAAGCCAAGCATGGTGGTGCTTACCCGCAAGTGCTTGGAGGAGGGGTACAGACAGGAGGACCCCAGGGGCTCACTGGGCAGCCAATCTAGCCAATCAGTGTGTCCAGGTTCAGTAAGTGACCCTGACTCAAAAAACAAGGGGGAGGAGGATGTGGGAGTGTCATATATCAATCTGTTGATTTCATTGGTTAAGCAATAAAGAAACTGCTTGGCCCTCATAAGTTAAAGCATAGGTGGGTGGAGTAAATAGAACAGAATGCTGGGAGAAAGAAGCTGAGTCAGGGAGTCGCCATGATTCTCCCACTCCATGCAGACGCAGGTTAAGATCATTCCTGGTAAGCCAGCTCGTGGGCTACAGCAGATTATTAGAAACGGGCTAGTCCAGGTGCGAGAGCTAGCCTATAAGAGGCTAGATAGAAATGGGCCAAGCGGTGTTTGAAAGAATACAGTTTCCGTGTAATTATTTCCGATAAAGCTAGCCTGGCGGGCGGCCGGGGACGCAGCCCCACCGCTTTTGTTACAACAGGAGGACAATAGAGAAAGACACCCAACAATGAATGTACCTGTAAGAGCATATATGTATTCTCTCTGTCTCTGTCTCTGTCTCTGTCTCTCTCTCTCTCACACACACACACACACACTCACTAGGAGGAAAAAACAGTTCACAAAGATTGGCATCCCAGTCAAAGAATTTTTTTTTTAAAGTCGTAAAATCTGAAGGAAATATACCATGTGTCAGCAGCTACAGTTCTGAGGGTCAGAGACTAGGTCATCACCTGACTGTGTCTCCTTTTTCTTAGTCCTTGCTTCCCAAACCCATTAGCTCTAATTTTGCAGTATGGTGGAAAAGCCAGGAGCCTGACAGAACTGTCAACTCCCAACACACGGCTGAGCTGACTGGGACCTGAAATTCTTATTTTTTTTAACAGAAATCTTTTGTTTTTATTTCATGTGCATTGGTGTTTTGCCTGTATGCGAGCGTGGGATCCCCTGGAACTGGAGTTACTGACTGTTTTAAGCAGCCATGTGGATGCTTGGAATTCTACCTGGGTCCTCAGGAAGAGCAGCCAGTGTTCTTAACTGTGGAGCCATCTCCAGCCCCTAAAATTCGTATTTTATTAATTGAAGGGAAATGAATGGAAAGAAATCTGAATGTGCCTCATGGCTACGTGCTTGAAAGTGCCCTTTCTAATGCAAACAAGCATTTCTCTGCTGAGAAAGAGAGAGCAGGGGATGATTTTTAAACAGCTAAATGAAAAGCTAGAGGTTTTTGGTGTTTTTTTTTTAACTTATTTGAAAAGAAAATCCAAAAGCTGCCCCAATGCCTGGCCCAGTTCCAAGCCAATGCTATACTCTACATCTGCCTCTGATGAGCTCTCAATGCCCCGTGCAAACTTTCCTGGCAGATGCATCAGGCTTTTTCAGTCTTTAAAACAAACTAAAGGCTATATCTTCATTCCTTATTCAGTTTCTGAAAGTGAAGCAGACTCAATGAACTCACACAAATTCCACAGACTGACTTCCTTAGACCTCGGCAGAAGGTACTTAAGTGTGCAGATGTGTGCTGGTTTTTAAAGGAGGCCTTTCTGGATGGGGAGGGGTGGAGGGCTCCCCAGGTTTTTGCTCAATTTGTTTTAAGTTGGTAATGAAATCTGTGAATCTGTGTTCCCTTTCTTCAGGAAAAATAGAATTTGGGTCCCTTTTGAAACCCCGAACGCAACGGGATAATGGAGAAATCAGACTCAATAGAGCATTTCTTATCCGTTTCAGAGCTCGCTGTAAACATGATGACACCACACTTTGGGGGTCTTTGAGATTTCTTTTGCTAGCAGCACAGCAACTCAGGTGGATTCCTGGCTAATGGCTGATACTTCGGTTGACTTTTGTCAACATCGCCTGTCTGAGCTTTTGAAATAAAGTTATGAAGTTGATGCCAACTTCATACAAAGACCACCCCACTCTGGTTGCTCTGGGAGAGAGCCTTCACACTAATGCCTCCTTCCTGGAGGAGGGGGCTGAAGGAGAAAGAGGGGGTTCATTTATGGGAAACTCACAGGTGCCAAAGGCAGCCACGCACAAAAGGGGTTTGAATAAGTCTCTCCCTGTGGTCCAGGGGTGACAGAGGCAAACAGAGCACCTCTACTCAGCCACAAAATCAATACAAACAATGCATGATGCTGAGCATCCATGTTTAATTCAGCACCTTCATGTGTATACTGTGCAGATTTCGCATTCAGAAATGCAAAAGAAGCTAATGAAAAGTAATAACAATTATCAAATCACAGCACTCAGAGACAAAACTTACCTCTTTCCTGAGAGCATACTTTACAGTCTCCCACCTCACCAAGAATTACAACTGACAACAGCACTGTCCCCCAGAAGCTAGGCAATGTCTGGACAGATAGCTGTTGGACTGTCACACTGGGCGGGTATGCTGGCCTTCAGTAGCTAGAGACCAGGTTTGACACTAGTCATCTACAAAGCCCTCTGCCCACTGCAAAATTCTTGATGCCCAAATGTCAGTGTAGTGCCAAGGACAAGAGACCCTGCCACAGACACATGGTTATGCAGCGCTGTGGTCCTTGTCATCCTGCAAGGAAGCAAAATCTGCTGTGGTCAGCCTCTACTTGTTCCTTAGACAGGACGTCACTCTGCATTTACAGAACTCTTGAAGCAGAGAGATTATTGTAAGTTCTATTGATGAAGGAACTGGGGCTCACTGCGGTGAAGTATCCTCCGTGAGGTGGATGGCAGCTGACTGAGGTGCTGAGACCAAGCAAACAAATGAAGGTGTCCCAGCTCAGCTTTTCCTTTGTCTGCCATTTGTTCCCATTTAAAACCTGACTCGGTTTACAAAAAACAATTAGGGATCATGGAGGAAGACTGTGGAGCCTGGCTTCTAGAATCTGAGGGAGGCAGAACTGCATCCGTACCGTCTGAAGTATCCCATTGTATAATTCTTTTCAATACCAAAATTCGGGTTTTCAAGGCTGGGGAGACAGCAAAGTCTGTAGCATGAATAATAAAAACTCAGAAACAGAAATTGGAGTTCAACCTGAAAACCAGAAAAGTAAAGCAGTCAGCCACTAGAGAAGTCTTACCTCTACCAAGGTTGATCAACCACAGACTAAGCAGGCTAAGCATCTTTCTCCTCCCATTTTATATTCCCTCTAGTGCTGGGATTAAAGGCGTGTGACTCCCTGGGACTGGGATTAAAGATGTGAGCTACCACCACCTTGATTTGTTTCTGCATTGGTCTTGTGTAGCCCAGGCTCCCTCTGATGACTCTAAACTGTGTCAAGTTGACATAAAACAAGTCAACACAGTTATGCATGCTCTCTCTCTGTCTCTCTCTGTCTCTCTCTCTCTCTCTCTGTCTCTGTCTCTCTCTCTCTCCCTCTCCCTCTCTCTCTCTCCCTCTCTCTCCCCCTTCCTCTCTCCTTTCCTTTTTCCTCTCTCTTCTTCCCTGCCCCCCCCTCTCTCATTCACACTGTTGTGGTTTGAATCCTCCACTGGTTTATTTAAACACTGTCCCCAGCCGGTGGTATTTAGGGAGCTGGGAAAGCTTCTGGGGCTGTTAATCTACTTTGTGGTGTGATGTGATGTAAAGAGCCTCCTTCCTCTACATGACCCCAATCCCATGAACTAATTCTCCATGTCTTCTCCACCATGACTAACTGAAATCTCCTGCTTCAAGGAGAGAAGGGCACTACAAGAATGCTATCGATGTGATTTGGTAAGATAGATGAACATTATGTTTCTTTGATATCTTGCAGGTGTTTCATGGCCCCCATCCAGTATTCTTCAAAGTAAGGTTGAGCAATATCACCTTGGAAATTTTTCAGACACTCTAGAGCTGGGCACAAGCCTTGTATGCTTCAATAAGCCTGTTAGGTGATTCTAATGCACGTTCAGCTTTGAGATCCATTGCCCAAAGCAGTGAAAGACAGCAGGGAGAACAAACAAACAAGAGACACAGAACACTAAAAGGACTTCTGTCCCCCGTGTTCCCTGGGGCCTCTAAAGCAACTGACTGCAGAGAGTAAGCCACTCTCCCTCAGGTAGACAACAAGCAACCATAGCAACACAGTCGCTCCTGGTGGGTCTCAGATCTTCACCATGAGAACATCTTTCCTTAATAAACAGAGAAGCTTATATGTAAATCAAACTCTGGTGTCTATTGTCCCTTCCCCTGCCTGTAGCAGGAACTGTCTCTTGGCATCTTCAGAGTGAGAAAGACTTGGTTTGCTTTGATGCTGCTTTATCATTTCAAATCGATGCATACCCCTTCCAGATAAGTGACCACCTAATGGCCTGAGCTTCCCCCTGCCCCCACCCCGTTGTTGTACATTTGGTCTCCTTAACGCTAGGCCTCCTGAAGCCTATTGCTTCAGCTTTATGGGCAGCCACTTCAAACTGGTGGCACTAACTGAGCTCTGGGTAAGCTAGAACCACTTATCCTCCACAGCTGACACTTTGTCTGGTCTCCCTGATGCTGCTCTAAGCTGCGAGTGTTGGAGGGCCAAGTCCACAATCTCATGCCTTCCGGGTGCTGCCACGCCATTGCTTCTTGATTCAACAGTGCCAAGGTAGCAAACTCTGTACTAGGGCGAGCCAATTTGCCTGGTACTGAAATGGTTTCCAGAAGTAGTGAGACGTCTTACACTAAACCCAAGAAAACCCCTGGGAGCAACTCTCAGCCAGTAGAAAGGAGATTTAGTAGCCCAAACCTATCCGTGTCCAACAGTGGGCTTTCAAGACATCCCCCTGTGATTCCAGCGCCAGTGTTCGGGGCCATGGGTAATCTCCGCCCTTGGGAGTGGCCTATACCTGTGGCTCGATTCTAAAAACTCAAATCCAGAAAAAGTAAGGTTGTGTCCCTTTGAGATTACATTACAAAAAGAGATGAACGTGCTGGTCCTCTCTCATGTTTTTCTTGCTGACTCTGTGAAGCCAGCTGCCATGCTGGAAGACATGATCAAGTTCATGTTCTGAGGAACTAATGTCTCCAGTCAACTGTGATGGGTTGAACTGTGCCCCACCCAAAAAAAAAAAAGATGTGAGGTCCCACCCTTTGCCCCCAAAAGATGTGAAGTCCGGAAGTTCATGCCTTTAGAAAATGACCTCATTGGAAAAAGCAGTTATTAAACATAAAATTAATTAGTCAATGTGAGGTCATATAGAAAATACCCTTTAATCCAATGTGACCGGTGTCCTTGTAAGATGAGAAGAGGCACACACCTGTGCACGTGTGAACACGAAGGCAGAGGAGAGATGCCACACCTGCAATCAAACAAACACTATGAACTGTGGGCATCGCCAGACCCTGGGCCCATGCCTGGCACAGATGCTCCCTCCCAACTCGAGGAAAGGACTGTCCCGACAGCAGTCTGACCTGACATCTAGAACTCTGAAGGCAGACGGGGACTGCTTAAGTTCCCCACAGTGGCAGTTTCTCTGCTTTGCTCTGTGCTCCCTGCTCCCAGGAAGCCCATTCGTCATAATTATGCCAGCAGCCAGAGTGATCTCTGTGCGACAAAGAACTTTCTGATCTTATCATGCCTACATTTTTGCCCTTCGGCGTTTCTCCCACTGACTTCATTTTAAAAATAAAGTCTCAAGCTGCAGCCTTTCGTCACACCATTCGACCCACGCCCCGTCGTCTCTGCTTCAGCATTACCCAGCTTCTTTATATGGTGACTTCCTTGTCCTTTCTCCCTTGTCCTTCCTCGGAGCTTTTACATAAGCTTTCTGCTGCTGTGTCCCCTCTAACACCACCCCGGCTCTGCTGCTAAGTCTCCCAGACACGTCCCCATTCATCTAACCATGAATAAAACAGTTTCAGAAACACTAGACAGGAAGCAGTTTTTCTCTCCATCTTGCCTGAAAAATCTCTTACTCTGAAAAATCTCTTACTGATAAATTTTCTGTCTCCACTAGGGTGATCAATTATCCCTGTTTTCCCAGGACTAAGGAACATCCTTATTCCTGGGGTATAAAACAAGGGAAACCCGTGGAGAATCCTAGGCCAGCAGGAAAGGGCTGTCGCTCTAGCTGGGAGGCCTTTTTCCCTCTAGAAGCTGCTTAGAAACCAAGGCCAACAGCCAAACATTGACCCCAAAAAACTTGCTGTCCCTCGCTGTAGGTTCTTCTGCCCCTTCTACCTCTGTCTGCTACTGTCAATTAGCAACACTGTTAGTTATTGACCACAGCTAATTGCAATACATATTTTATTAATTCCCAAACAAAAGGTTGGCTTCAATTAGCCAAGTGTGAAAATTTGATTTTGGTGGGTTGAACACAGGCCCGTGGTTACCATCACCAATTAGCAGGCTCGTGCCCAGAAGCCCTCATTAGTGCATGTGTTTATGACACACAAACGAAAATAAAAAGGCGTGGCAACATTTTTCTGAATTCCACCAGAGACAAAGAAGAAAACATAGTCCAGTTTATGTAGATTGTAAAAGCAGTCATTACCCATTACAATGGAAAACCCAGCCACATTTTCAGACTGCTTGCCAAGAGTAGAATCCCATATAAGAAAATGCCTTGCTTGGAAATGCTACCATATCTTGCCTATAGGTAGCGGTTAATAATGGTTTTTGTCTGTGTCTATGTGTGGTATGTTTGTGTGCATAGGGATGCACATGTCTGTATGGGGTGTACACATATGTGCAGTGTGCATGCAGAGAACAGAGACAGAGTCTGGATGCCTTCCTCCACCTTACTGTCTGTGGCAGGGTCTCTCACAAACCTGAAGCTCACTAGTTCAACTAGACTGTCTGGCCAATGAGCTCCAGGGATCCTCCTGTTTCCACCTCCCCCTAGTGCTGTCCACGCCCAGATTTTACATGGATACTAGGGACCCGAACCCAGGTCATCAGGCTTGCACAACAAGCAGTTTTACCAACTGGGCCATCTCCCCAGCCCTGATAAATTGTGTTTGACCAAATCATAGAATATTAGAGTGGCAAAGGTTCTTAGAACTAATCCTGTGTTAGTGCGACTCGGGGAAGGGAGACAATGTGACCAGGGTTTCGCATCTGCAAAGGGCAGCTAGGACAAGAGCCTTGCAGACCAGAGTTTTCTGCTTCACCACTCCTGATATCCTAGGTTGCAGGTCTAGATTGTGGCTACCCTGTGTGCTGCAGTATGCTTAGCATCCCTGACCACCACTTATCAGGGCATATATGGTCACACACACACGTCATGACAAACAAAACAACCTCCAGATATTGCCAAAAATCTGCCAAGGGGAGGGAGGTGGTAATAGGGTACCTAAGAATGCCGCTTGGCTGAGAATCATCATAAATATAGACCAGCGCTTCTCAACCTGTGGTGCCCAGAGCAATAGTACCAGTGTCACTAGACACAGGTTCAAAATGCAAACGATCAGGCCACACCTCTAGAAGTCATAGGGTGGGTTCTAGTCCTGATGTGATACAGATAAACAGTCTGAAAGCCCCTGGGACAGGTTGTCTCCAGCCTCTGCAAAGTGATTTGCTCTTGTCTCTATTTCTAAATAAGGAGATTGAGGCTCAGAAAGATCAATAATGATTAGTAATGATTTAGCAGTGTCAGAGCCAGAACTGGAGCAGGGCTCAGTACGATCCAGAAATGAGCTTTCTGTTCACTGAACACAGAGCAGCAGGAATGAGGAAAACCACAATTCAGCTTCAGCCTGTCTCTCCCCGACCATGTGCACCACAGAAGCAAGTTCGGCCGGGCCAGGATGCCTTATGAGGTTCTGCAGGCCCTTCAAAGGCTGAAGAATGGGGCCGAAGCTTGGAAAACTCATCATCCCTCCGAGATGTTGTGAGCCCTATGGTCAGTCAGACAGTGGTATTGCCGGACCACACCCAGGTTAATACCCTGAATAAACAGGATGTACACATGCAGATACAGCATCCTGGGAACTTTCCTGTTTGTGGGGTTCTACAGAAGCCACTGTTTTGGGTAGCAGGACCCCCTTCCCTGGACACAGTTGATTGGCTTAGAAGGGTGTTCTACCTAAATTGAACCCACCGTTCCCTTCTTAGGAGTTTCAGTGTGGAACAAGGTGGAAAGTGACTCCCTCCCTGTGGCAGCTAAAATCGTGAGCCTAAACCGGGCGTGGTGATGCACGCCTTTAATTCCATCCAACTGGAGACAGAGGCAGGTGAGTCTGAGTCTGAGGCCAGTCTGGTCTACAAAGCAAGTTCCAGGACAGCCAGGGCTGTTTGTTATAGAGAAACTAGGGCAGGGAGGGGGAGTAAGCGAGCCTGTAAACTCTGGAACTCTTGGTCGCTACCATGCTTCTCTCATAACAAAAGAGACTTAGTTCACTTCTTTTTAAGACTTTTTTTTTCTCTATGTAGCTGTATTGGAACTCACTCTGTGGACTAAGCTACCTTCAAATTCATAGAGATCCAACAACTTCTGCCTCCCCAAAGCTGGGATTAAAGGCATGTGCCGCCACCACCTGGCTAAAACAGACCTTTTTAGGCTGACGAAATGCAGAATTCTTGCTGTGCAGGCATGAGACCTGAGTTCAGATCCCCAGCATTTCCATAAACACCAGACACACTAGCCTCCCTCTGTAACCCCAGCACTGTGGAAGAGCAGGACACAGAGACAGGCAAGATCAAGGGCTTACCAGCTAGTCAGTCTAGCCTGAAACAGAGCTCCAGCTTCCCTGAGAGACCCTGTCTCCAAAAATAAGGTGGAGACAACAGAGGACACCTGACCTTGATCTTGGGTCCCCACACAAGTGCACAGGCAAGGGCAGTTGTACATACATGTGCACACAAACAAATACATACCACACATTGAGAGTAGAGGAGAATGGAAAAAAAGGAAAGAGGGAAGGGGAGAGGAAAGGGAGGGGAGGGGAGAGAAGAAGGGGGAGGGAGGAGAGGAAGACAGGAGAGGAGAAGAGAGGAGACGAGAGGAGTTCAGTTCTTTTCACTTCTGAGGCTATGCAGGGGTACAGGTAATATTTTCTACACTATTCAAGAGCTAAAGGAAAATGTAGCACTGGAACCTTTCACCCTGAATTTGGAAAGGCTTGCTCTGAGAAGGTCCTCCTGTCCTCTCCATGGTCTATGACCTCTGAAAAGTGTTCTAATCTTCCTGGAGGAACAAGAGCCACCCCGGGCCCCCTAGGTCTCAGAAGTGAATACTTGAGTACCCCATTATACCCATCAGTGAGACCTAGGACAGACAGCAAAATCCATACGGGGAGGAAGAAAGAAAATCCCGCCCGGCAAAGGGGTTGTGATTTACTGAAGGCTGGCCTTAAATTAACAAAGTAATACAATCATTTGGGAGAAAACAGAGAAAAAAAATATTAGATAACCCATGTGACTCCAGGCCCTCCCTGCCTCAACAGGGGTTCAAATTCATAATCTATATGTCACTTCCAAATCCCCAACAACAAAAAGTGTCTGGTGTAGAGACAATATCGTGGGGTTTTTGCTAGAGACTGAATAGACAGAGGCATGGATGGATGGATTTATAGATGCACGGACAGATGGATAGATGGATGGGTGGATGGAAGAATAGATGGGTGAGGGATGGACAGATGGACGGATGGATGGATGGATGGATGGATGGATGGAGAAATTATTAATGAGAGTGTTAAAGCTTCAACCCAGCTGACAGATGAGGCAAGGGTTTTCGTTGACCCAAGGAGAAAAAGTCCCGCCTTGAACAAACCACCATTCCACCTCTCTCCAAGCCTCAGGTTCCCTCATCTACACAAATATAAGGCCGCCTTCACTTTTCCTTCTGGCCCCTTCTATCCTAAGTCTAAGGAAAACAGAGCCATTTCCAGCTCTCTGCAGAGCAGGGCTCGCTGGCCATCTGCCGGTCCCGTTTGCAGAGCAACACCAGGATGGGTGGGGTGGGCAGTTGGGAGGTCTCCAGTTTATCTGAGAACATCGCTGCAGATGCATCCGAAAAGGGTGAGACGTGGGCCTCAAGGCAAGTGAGAAGTCTGGAGCATTGCCACCTGGTCCTGTCCCCACACTCACCAGACCGGCTCCATCCCAACCGCGAGACTCCCCACAGGCATAGGGGGCGGTAGAGTACAATTGTACAACACCCCCACTGTGCTCCAATGTCAAAGATGAAAGTTTTTAGGTTTTTAGGAATGGAGGTGATAACAAGCTGATGTAACTCTCGGGCCAGTGAGACCAGCAGCTTGCCTAGACACTGCCCAGAGCACTATCATGTCACAAAGATGTCCTTGTGAAGGGCTCTGAAGTCTGCAGACGTGAACTCCCTCCCTTCATAGTGCAAAGCACTAACAAGTCACTCGGGCTGAGGACTCACCGTGTCCCCGGAACTGCTCCCAGCTGCCCTGCCTTACTCTCACCTCTCACCAGCTGAACTCTGACAAGTGAGCAAAGGTAGAGCTGGGGCCTGTTCACCTTCTCAGAAGCACACAATGAAGAGGTGACAGACATCAGCGGGAATTTTGCTCTATCCAGAGACAGGGATGTACCACCAATGGCAAAGCCCAGCTCTCAAAAGCCAGAGGTTCTTTAGCCTGTGTGTACCGTCTGCAGCCTCAGTGTGCCAATGCTGCACAGCCTTGCTCTGGCTTTCATGCCCCAGGCTCCACACACAGTGTCTCCTCCACACAAACCTCCTGACTGCCCCTCCACCACCCAGTGAGACAGAATTAACTCATCACTCTCTCCTGTCCCACTGACCAGAGAGGTGAGTCTATCTAGACAGGAAGTGTCCCACCCTATGTCTCTCCCGGCTTTCTGGCAGGCAACGGCTTCCAGGATCTTGTTTCTGTGTGGCCAGGCTCCAGTGTCAGGGCCACGAAGGTTCGGTGACCAGTGAATGAATAGCCAGTGAACTGAAGCGTCATCGGAAATTCAAGTTCAAACTCGAGAACCCACATGGACGTCTAGCAACAAAGGAATGGAAAAGGAAGCTACTGCGGATGCGTAGACAACGGAACAGTTTCTCCACATAATAAACCAAGACGTGCTTTACAGGAAAATGGATACAGCTGGAGATAATCACGTTAGGTGGATTGAGCCAATCCCAGAAAGACAAATATCGTACGTTATCTCTCGTTTGTGGTTCCTACATTTTCTATAGATACACAAAATCATGAACATGGATCAGCAGGGTGGGAAAGCCGGGAAGCATGCTCACCACCAAGCCTGACGACCTGGGTTCAATTTGCAAAGTCCACACGGAGAAAAACGATGCCTGAAAGTTGAAGCATATACACGCCCTTTAAATTAAGGTAAAAAGTTGGTGTGTTCTCTTTTAATCATGTATGTAACAGACTGGAGATCTGGCCCAGCAGTTAAAAGCACTTACTGCCCTTCCAGAGGACCCGAGTTCAGATCCCAGCAAACACTTGGGTGGGGGGCGGGACACAAAGTAGAAGTGAAACTGTCTGGAGAGAAGAGACTCGGAGATGGGGGTCAAGGAAATGGAGAGTATAGCACATACATGCACCAAAGCTTTTTTGTTCATTAATTACTTTTAAAATGAAACAAAAGAAGGTTGGAGAATCATCCCCCAGCTCAGCCAGTAGAGCACTTGGCTAGCATGCATGAAGGCTGGGGTTTGTTCCCCGGCACCACACACACCAGCCATGATGGGGTACACCTGTAATCCCAGCATCGAGAGATGAGGGCAAGAGCAATCATCCCCGAAATTCCAAGGGAACCTAGGCTCCACCTTCTGCCCACTGTCACCAGCTCCCAAGGCTACGTTCCCAGCAGCGTCTCCAGGGCTGAGAGGACTCCTGGGGCAGAAACCGGCAGGTGCCCACAAGAAGGCACTCCATAAGCACTGGGGGACAACAGGTACCACGTCCACTGTGAGTACTCAGCGGGGGCTGCGTGAAGCCAGGGGACAGCCAGATGTGAAAAGAGATGACCGTCTCAATGAAGTACTAGGCATCAGAACCAGAATAACATGGAGCCAGAAAGAGGGGGTCTCTTTCGATCTGCCTCTGTTCCCCTCATCCCTCGGTGCTGTGCGCACCTGCCTTTCTCCTCCTCTCCCTCCCCACACTGGAATCTATTTTCTGCTCTGTATGTGTCCCCACACACACACACACACACACACACAAATCATCATACCCATCCCTCCTGGCCCTTTACTTCCCTTCCCGGAGGAGCCCATGACACGAGAGTGAAGTATCTTGCTTAATATTTGTTTACTTGGGAACAGTGAGTTTTATGTACACTGATCTTAATTAAATTCTCAGCAAGTTTCTATTTGTGAATAGAGAGGCATTCTGCCCATGAAGGGGGCCTTTAAAATCTTGGCATCTTATTACCATTACACCCAGCTCTTGGAAGCAACACCCGGGATTCAGTCTTTCATCTGGGGCCCATGAAACTAGCTGTGTTCTCAGCAACACGGGTTATTGGCAATTTCGCTCTGGGAGGGACGTGGCTTTCTTTTCAGACGTTCTAGTGTGGCGCTTCAAATGCCATGGTGACTCGCTGCTCCATCTGTGTGGGCGCCTGATAGATAAAATGCTCCCACAAAGTGCCAGCTGGGGTATCGGCCAGAAAACACGATTTCTACCCAAACCAGTCTAGAGTCCTTGCCCTTCCTGTCCTCTGCATGAGTCCCCGAAAAATGATTGCACCCCGAAAGCACGCTTCCTCAGTCTCCTAGTGTCTCCTCTTCCAACTTGTTCTCCACATAGTTTTCTTTGAGACATCCCCAAGGTCACCTTCCCCAAAGAGCCCCCTCTGGCTGCCTTGAACTGACACCTTATCTTCTATGCTCTCTAAACTTTGGGACCCCTGTGTATGGGGCATGTAATGTTCTTACAACTCATTTGTCAAAAGAACCTGGTCATTTGTCCTGATGTGTTCCACCATATAGACTTTGTGAATTATATCCCTGTGGTACAAAAGAAAAATAAAGTATAATGATGATGATGGTGATGATGACGATGATGACATTGATGATGACAGAATAAATAAAGAAGTGTAAGTAGATGTGCAATTTGGAGAGAGATGGAGGTTCTGAGTCAGGGCCTTGTTATGGAGCCCAGGCTAGCCTCCAACTCAAGGTCCTCCTGCCTCCATCTCCCGAGTGCTGGAGTTAATGAAGTCCTACCACACACAGCTTGAAAACACCGCAAAAAGACAAATTCAAGTTCGGAACTCAGTGTAAAGATGACAGCTAGAGATATATCTGGGAGTCATCAGGATAATCCGAGTTATTTTTCTCCACAGTCAATTGGAGGGAAGGTATAGACAGACTAGAAGTCACAGACAAACTCACCTACACCTAAAATGGCTAAAACTAGTTTGGGGATCAGGATGTGTGAGACACAGAAAGGCAGCCTCAGACCAACAAGCTCACTGAAGTCCTGCGTGTAAGCCAGAACGCCCAACAGGACACAAAAGTGTCACCATCACTACCACCACCACCTTCCACACCTATTCATGTTATTCAACAGCTCATGCAAGCGATTTTACTGTCCCTGTTCTATGAAAGGGAAAACTGAGGTTCAGCAAGGCTTAGTAACAGCTCAACAACATCCAGGGTTCAGTCTGCAATATGGATCACAGCACTGTCAGCACAAAGATGCTCATAGCCACATTGTCCACGACAGCCACAGAACCTGGGAACAACCCAAATGTCCATCAGTAGGAGAGTGTTCGATCAACTGTAAGGTGAGGGACAGATGGATAGCATTCGGATCTACTCTTAGGTCTGGGGGTGTAGGTCAGTGGTGGGACGCTTAACCAGCATGCATAAGACTCTAGGACTGGTCCCTAGCAGCACAGACACATAAAAAGGAGGCAAGCATGAGGACCTGAGTTCAGATTCCAGCACCCACATTAAAAAACCAAGTGGTGGCACATGCCTGTAATCACAACATGGGAGGCTATTGTAGGGAGGCCACTTGCTTGTTTCCCAGTTGCCCAGACTCCCAAAATAACTGTATTAATTAAATCACTGCTTGGCCCATTAGCTCTAGCTTCTTACATCTTAATTTAACCCATCTCCATTAATCTGTGTATCACCATGTAGCAGTGGCTTACTGGCAAAGTGTCTGGCTCTGGCTCCATGGCTTATCTCTAAACTCCGCCTTCTTTCTCCCGGCATTCAGTTTAGTTTTCCCCACCTACCTCTATTCCCTGCACAAGCCCAAGACAGTTTCTTTATTAACGGTATTCACAGCTTACGGAGAGGGATCCACATCAGGAGGCAGAGATAGGAAGATCCCTAAGTGCTTGGTAGCCAACCAGTCTAGCCAATCAGTAAGCTCCAGGTTCAGTTAGAAACTTTGTCTCAAAAAGTAAGAAGGAGAATGGTTGAGGAAGATACCCAACATCAACCTCTACATGTTCAGGCACAGATGAGCAGACACACATCCACTATATTACACTATACACACACACGTGTGCATACACATGCACATGCAAACCAGGCTAAAATCTCCAAAGGAAGGCATGAGGAACACGATGCAGGGAGCTCACCATGGGATTCAAGTCCTGCTCAGTCAGCAACAGTGGGGTATGTGGGGTATGGCAGTACCTCCTCTGAGTCTCGGCTTCCTCTCCTGGTCAATGAGAGCTGCAACACCCTCTCCCGTGACCCACAGATCTGCAACAAGAGCCAAACAGACACAGACAGAACGGTTTCAGCAGAAGGATGTGTGCATGTGAGAACTGATGGCTGCGGTTGCTAGGATTCCAAACACACCTGAATCCACTCAGATGACTCCTGGGACCCCGGAGAGTCTGTCCAGTCTTGTGGGCAGAATGACAGAGCCAGACTCCCAGAAACCTCTGCTTTTCCGTACTGTTCATATTCGGGAAAATCCCTTATGCTAAAGATTTAGAGGCCCTTTCTGGCTTTGCCGTGGCCACGCCTCTTCCCAAACAGCCAAGAAGCTGAAGGGGCCAGAGTACGTGCCTATATACAGCAACATACACCCAGGCAAGGACCCAGGAACTCCCTGACTAAATGGCCCTGAGCCTGCATACAGGCTTGCTAATCTTCAGTGGTGTCTTTTCTCCCTAAGGAGGGCTATCCCCAATAGGCTCATAGGGCCAGAAAGAGGTTATGGGGAAGGGGATGAAGGAAGTGAGGAGGAGGAGAGGAGATATGAGATGGTAGGCCATGCATGTTGGGGCCCGGAAGGAAAGAAGACCCCAGCCTGAGGAGGCCCTTACACTCCGTGCCCAGGACCTCTCCTATTTAGGGTTTCACAGATGTCATTACACACATCACACCCCTCCCCTTTCCCTGGGAGGTGGCAACAAAACCCAAGCAAAGACAATCGTTGCTGGAGGCCTAATTATGGCGAGCAGCCTGGTGTGCTGGATATAGACTCTGCTCTGGGGGAAATGTGCTGATTTATGCAGTTTCCAGCATTTAAAGGTGGAGACCAGGCTGCCTGAATCAGATCAGAGTCTCTGGGACGAATGGAAACCCTGGAATGCTGTGCCAAAAAAAAAAAAAAAAAAAAAAGGAAGCAATCGCCTCTGGCCCTCCCTTCTCCGCTTCTCGCCAGACCAACTACATCTTGGGTGCTCTGGCCATTACCTGGTGCTCAAAGCCCAAGTTAACCTGATAAGCACTGAGGCAAAAGTTAAATAAATACTGCGCATGTGCTCTGGCCGTGGCTCTCGGGAAACTGCGGTATCTCAAACCAAGACCTCAAGAAGACCACAAGCTAGTGAGACGTAAAGACACACAAGTAGGTCGTCTTGTGCTGTCCCACCTTGAACAGCTGTACAAGGACCATCAACTTTCCCTCCTCTGTGATTCAGCTCTAGCGCTGGCACCCTTGAGCACTTTCCTCTCCATCCCACCAGATTCAGGGCTGAGTCAGGTGATTTGTCTCAGCCAATAAGATCTCGCAAAGGTTGGGAAAGCAGTGCTTGGTATTGGCCAGCGGGGTAGGTGGGGGTGGGATTTCCCAAGTGGCTTGCTGGAGAAAGGGAAACCACTCAGGAAACCCATCCCATCAATTCAGATAGTGAGACCATGAAACACCAGAACACAGACAAGAACCTGCAGACCTGTGAGAGGCCCAAACTAGGCCCAAAAGATCACCCCCACTGAAGCCCTGAGGAAGTGCCAAACTGCACATTTTTTTTTCAGTCTAAATAAATGGTTGCATAAAGCCCTCCACAGTGAATCAGAGGACAGAGCGAATCAGGGAGACCAGGATTGAGAGGTATACAAGGGAGGGAGAGCCTGACAGAGAGAATAGTATAGGCACAGGCAGGTAGGCCCCTGGAAGGCCTGCTCTTAGAGATGTAGGTATCACTCAAGAACTGGAACCCTGGGAGCCTCTGCAGAGATGAAGTCAGTGAGCGGGTCAGAAGGCTTGCTGCAGTGGACTTCACAGACAGCAGGCAGTGTGGAATCTGGGGATTCTCCTGTAAACAGTAGGCGGTGTGGAATCTGGGTGTTCTGTAAACAGTAAACAGTAGGCGACAGAAGGCAGAAAAGCAGTGAGAGCAGGAGATAGAAAGTGGCCAGGTGGGAGAAGGACTCCAGAGCTGAGATTGTGAAACTGTCCTTGCTGGAGGCAGGAACACAAGGAGAGAGTTCTGGTTCCCAGTTACCTCTTCCATATCCTTGACTGGAAGCCATACAGAACATGGTGGAAACTGAAAGGGGGCAGCTGGACACCTGGTGGGGCCAACTGGACTGAACGGCTCATTCCCCACCCCAACCCCAGTGTCTGGCATAGCCTTTCCAAAAGCCCAGACTAGCACCTTTATGCTACCCCATCCTCAGTACCCACTTCTTCCATGTAGAAGCTCTGCCTTCTCTCTCTCTCTCTCTCTCTCTCTCTCTCTCTCTCTCTCTCTTCCTCTCTTTTCCTCTCTTCTCTCTCTCTCTTCCTCTCCTCTCCTCTATCTCCTCTCTCTTCCTCTCTCTTCCTCTTCTCTCTCTCTCTTCCTCTCTTTTTCTCTCTTCTCTCTCTTCCTCTCCTCTCCTCTCTCTATCTCCTCTCTCTTCTCTCTCTCTCTCTCTCTCTCTCTCTCTCTCTCTCTCTCTCTCCATTTCACTCTCTCTTTCTCATTCACTCTTATCTATGACGCTATATAGCAAACTTTTTTCTCTGAAGCTCAACCTCCATAGTTCATGAATCCAAAACACCAAAAGCCGGCAGGGTGAGGTGGCTTAATCCCAGAACTTGGGAGGCAGAGGCAGGTAGATTTCTGTGAGTTTGAGGCCAACCTGGTCTACAGAGAAAGTTCCAGGACAGCCAGGGCTACACAGAGAAACCCTGTCTTTAAAAGCAAACAAAAAACCCCTTACAGGAGCACACAGCAGCTGGGGCTTACAGATGTAGTCAGCTTGACAGCCAAGATAAGCCATGATCGCAGTGTGAACACTAAGCTCTGAAGAGCTGTGAGGGCCCACAGGACACACAACCCATTACTACGGGGCTCCAGTTATCCGACATGGAATATAAATATTTTTTTCTTTCAACTTAAGTGAGTTGATCTTTCAAATGACTGCTTATCTTTTAGGACACAAATACAAGTTATTCAGGCCTGACTACTTAACCAAAAACAAATCTATGCAGGAGTTGGAGAGTGGCTCAGCAGCTGGTGCTTACTGCTCTTCCGGAGGATTCCAGTTCCATTCCCAGCGCCGGGTCAAGTAGTAGCTCACAACTGAGCAAGCTTGAACTCTCTGACCTTCAGACAAGGTGGAAACAGGCTCACACCTCAGAGCCAAGCTGCCACAACAACTGTCTGTAATTCCAGGTCCAGGGGACCCAACACCTTCTTCTGGCCTCCAGCACACATGGGGCATACATTCTCTCTCTCTCTCTCTCTCTCTCTCTCTCTCTCTCTCTCTCTCTCTCACACACACACACACACACACACACACACACACACGCATCTCATAAAAACTTACTCAACCTTTATTTTAGCCATGGAAGCACCAGAACTAGTGTACTAAGGATACTGGGAATGGAGGAACTGTGGGAATATCTGTTAGGAATTTATATTTCTGGCCCACAGCTTCCCTGTCCTGTAGAAACTGGAAACAACCGTACATCATAAGACTGTGATGGGATTAGCTAGAAGGGCGTACAAGCAGTCCTTGGAAGCTGATACATATCCTAAGAGGCTTTCCGGGTTTGCCTTTCTGTTGCTATGATGGATTTATTTGACTTACAGGCTGGAGCATCTAGGGAAGCTAAAGCAGGACCTGAAACAGGGGACATGGGGGATGGAGCACTTCTTACTGTAAGCCTGCTTTCTTCGGCTTATTCTGCTACCTTTCTTACACAGCCCAGGCCGACCTTCGTAGGCATGGCACAGCCCCCAATGGAGTGAGCCCCTCTACCTCAATCAACAATTGGGAAAATGCCCCACAGACCAACCTGATGGAGGCAGGTTCCTCAGCTGAGATTCCCTTGTCCTGTGTATGTCTAGGTTTGTGTCAAGTTGCCAAACACTAACTATGACAGAGGCCAGTCAATTCTTGGTGTTGTTACAGGGAACAAATCCCAAATGCATCAGACAGTAGTATAGTAACAGTTTCTCCAAATATATATATATATATACACACATGTTTTCTCCTGCTTTTGGGGTAGAGCCCAACACCTCATGAATGTTAGGCAAATACTCTAGACTGAACACCACGCCAGCCCTTCTGACTAGTGCTGGGATGATTGGATGCCAAGCACGCGGGCACGCATGGAACAGAGAACTAGTCATAAAAAGACTCGTATGCATATATATGTATGTGAGGACGGCATCATATCCTCAGGAACAATGTCCACTTTTGAAACACTGACCTGGAGCTCACCTGCAGGAGTCACGGAGAGCTGGGCTCAGCCCTGAAACCTTGGCCTCCGTCTCCACGTGCATCTCTCCGTCTACGAGTTCAGAGAGCGAGGCTGTTTCATCCGATGTACAAACACCAGTGGGGACCAGACAACGGCAGAGAAGTGCACCTCCCCCCTCAACAAACGGGACTGACATTAGGAGGTGGTGATTATTAACAAGGCGAACCTGATCTGCTGATAACAAACGTTGCTATCAGTTTGTCACGTGATCCTCCAGCCTCTGGAGGGAAATGAATTTCTCGGCTGACTTTGTGTTGAAGGTAATTAAGCGTGTCGGAGTTACATAAGCATCCTTTCAAACCGATTCAGACCTTTCGCTAAATTGGACCAACGCAGACTGTGCGATGATCCCGAGTCTTCGCCAGCTATGTAGTCAGTGCCACATTCAATGCCTCAAATAGAGATTTGTTGGTAAATCCATCTACAGTTTTTCAAATGGAGTTTTATGTTTGGGAGTGAAAAAAAAAGAAAAAGAAAGAAAAGAAAAAGAAAAAAAAAAGCACCCTTTTAAAATAAATAAAAGATCTGTCTCCATCAGATCAAATTTCCTTTGCCATTTTCCTCTAGGACTCCTCGTGATCCTAGGATCTTTTTAATGCTGAATTTAGCCCTTTATTAGATAGTCATTGAAATCGACCTCATTCCCAGAGAGAGGTGATTATGGATTCATTCCTCCTACAGAGCTGGTGGCTGGCAGCAGTGATTCTGCTAGTAGCTTCAGGGAAATGTTGTGCTCTATAAAATAAAGGCTGAGATGGTTGTGAAGCTGATTTTGGCATGTTTTCCTAAATTAAAAAGAAAATGAGGGGCTAAGGATGCAGCTCGATCGGCCGGCCGCATGCCTGCCCAGCTTGCACGGAGCCCTGGTCAGCTCAATCGGCAGCATGCCTGCCCAGCATGCATGGAGCCCGGTTCAATCCCCCACACTTGGCAGACTGGGTGTGGTGATGCATACCTGTAATCCCAGCACTTATTAAAAAGCTTCAAAGTGACCTTTTTAGTGCACTGGGTAAGTTTAACAAGAACTTAAACGAAAAGAAAAAGAAACAGTGGACAAGCTTAAAGGCAGGCCAATAGAGATGATCCAAGGTGGGTAACCATAGGTTTTCTGGCATACTTATAAACCCAGCACTTAGGCTGAAGCAAGAGGATCACCGGTTCAAGACCAACCTGGATTATATGTCAAGTTCTATGGCAGCATATGAAAAGAGAGAGAGGGAGAGAAAGGAATCGAGAGAGGGATGAAGGAGGAGGAGAGAGAGGAGGTTTTGCTCACTCTTGGGTTAGTTAAATCTTTGACTCATGCTCATTCTACAGGAAATTTTTAATATTCAGGTAACTGACTGATGAAAAGATGCTGAGCACAGCAGGGCGGACTGCATTCCTCTTTTCCCTTCCTCATCCGTCCAGTTCCAGGCTGTTGCCTTCGAGACCCCATTCCAGCAGAAAGCACTGCTTTGGGGCTTGAGCTTCTTAGACAATTAACCAGTGAGCAACTCCAAGTAACATCAAAGTGTCCATTTCAGCAAGAACTGGGCTGTCTTGCTCCACAGGCCCTGCGGGAGACTCTGGGGCCTGCCTGGCCCTTAGAAAGTTGACAGGCTGCCTGCCGACACCAGCAAGGCCCAATAGCAAGTCTGGGATTGTGGAGAGGTGGAGGCAGAGAGGCCTCCTGTAGGCACCTTGGCAAGAAGCTCTGACAGTCCCTCAGAAGCCTTGGCTCCAGGCTATTGTGTAATAAACGGTATGGTAGAAATCACAAGACTACCTCAAGAAAGAAAAAAAGGTGGAAGGAAAGAACCAAGTCCAAAAAGTTGTCTTTTGAGCTCCAGACAGGCTGTGCGGCACATTCATGACCAAACACACACACACAGAGAGACAGGGTGAAAAAAATAACACAGCTATTATTATTACTATTATTATAAATTACTAAAAAGAAAATATCAACTTAATGAACAAATAAGATATTTCAACTAATTCAAAAACTACAGAAAATAAATGAATGAACAATTTTTTTATTTCTAACTCTTTTTTATTTATTTTGAACGGACAATTTTAACTTATTAAAAAAACTTTAAAAGTCAGGCAGATGTGGCACATGCATTTAATCCCAGCACTTGGGAGGCAGGGTCAGGTGGATCTCTGTGAGATCAAGGCCAGCCTGGTCTACAGAGTGAGTTTCAGAACAGCCAAGGCTACACACACACACACACACACACAAACACACACACACACACAAAGGTGTCTCAAAAAACAAAACCAAAAAAAAAAAAGCAACAAAAAAAAACCTTTAAAACTGACCTTTTTAGTGTACTGGGTAAGTTTAAGAAGCACTTCATTGAAAATAAATAAGTAAATAAGCAATCATATAAACAGTAGACAAGCTTAAAGACAGACCAACAGAGAGAACCCAATCTGGAGTCAAGTGTGATGGCACACATAAACGCAGCACTTAGGAGGCTGAGAAAAGAGTTGCCAGTTCAAGGACAACCTGAACTTCACACCTAAATCATCACGTAGAGAGAGAGGGAGAGAAAGGGGAGGAAGAGGAACGGAGGAAGGAGATGTGGAGGTGCGAGGGAAGGAATCCTTTGTCTGCCGGGCTCTAAGGCTGCTTCTTGACTATTCCTGAAGCAAAAAAAGCCTGAGCAACCTGCAGCCTCATGCGCCTTGAGTTCCTTCCTCTGGCCACTGATTAAACTTTAAACTTTAAGGGGGGGGGAGTAGGGTGTTGTGGGGGGAAACACGACCTTGTTGCTCAGCTAAACAAACAGCAGAGCCCTATGCCTCGGGAAGGAAGATGGTTGTCAGGAATTTGGAGACAGCCTACCAGAGCTCAAACTAGATGAACTCACCAACGCTTTACCTGCTCAGGTGTCTGATGATGAAGGACAGAATGCGCCAAACTCCACACTCAGCCCCCACATAACGGTGCCGCCTTCTGAGCACGTGTCCTTTGAAGTTTGCTCAAGCATGCGCAGAGTACCTGTACTGTACTCGGCCCTGCCCCCCCCAATCACCTTTCCCCATACCTCAAGGCTACCGCCCTTCTCTGTCCCCAGAACACCCCTAAACTTACCCTTAAGAAGGCCTATTTGAGAGCTGGGCCTCCGGCTCCTCGTGTTTGGCAGCCTTATGAATGGAGTCCCTCTGCAGTGACTAGCGGTCCACGCCGAAGACGTTAGGTATCGATCTAAACCTGGGGCGCAGGATGCAAACACTGCCATATCAGCGGAGGGACGCCACAGGAGGGTGCAATTAGAGCTTGAAGGGGCAGATCAACGCCTAAATTTAAAAATAAAAAAATAAAAAAACAGAAAAAAATTAGTTGGCTTTTAAGAATTTCTAATATCCATCATAAAAAGGACTTTTGAAGCTTAAAACAAGAACCTTAGCCATGTGGAAGTGATGGTGCATGCCTTTAATCCCAGCAGTAGGGAGGCAGAGGCAGACAGATCTCTCTGAGTTCCAGGCCAGGACTATACAGAGAAACCCTGTCTCAAAAACTGAAAGAAATAAAAGAAACTTTTATGCTTTAAGGGGGGGGGGAGATAAATTAAAGACAAGACAATGGTGGTGTTAAACTTGAATCGGAAACCTGGAAGATCAAGTATAAATACCTTAAAGTCAGAGAAGAAAGAGAATGAGATAAAAGCCATGAGGGAAAAGATGGAAGACGGAGAGAAGAGATTCAGGATTCTACCACAAGAAACAGATGTTCCTGGTGGAGAAAAAGTCAAGTCAGAAGACAGACACTCTCATCAAACACGTGACAGGAGAACAGCCCCCAACTAAGGGAAGATTTGAATAATTTGTTCAGTCTGTGGAAAAGAAAGGGGCTGCCAAGCTAAAAGTCATTCGCACGGTAGGTGGAGGAGAGACACCGTGGATCCGCACGACCTCAAAGGTGAGCCTGCAGGTGAACAACAAATGGTTTCCGCTTCACCTCTGCCCTCCAAAGGTCCCACAAGAACCTCCCATGCGGCTCACTCCAACAAGAAATCTATAGGTAAGGCAATCTGTGAAGTGTAGCTCAGCCTAGCTAAGTTCACACGTCTCAAAGCCCAGTGCCAGCTAAGGAGAAAGGGACCCTGCAGCTATTTTCAGCCCCATTTTCTCTGGGTGGCTTCAAGTCTCTAAACAAGAACGACACGGGAGCTGAGCCAATTCTGCAAGCTGAGGCTCTCCTTTCCTGAGGAACAACTGCTGCTCCCAGCTCCACCAGCAGTCTAGCAGGAGCCTTTGGAATGTGTCATTACGTGGTGGCTCCTCCTGCCCAGCCCTGCTCTGTCACACTCCTTGGAGCAGGTGTTATTCCACAGTAAAGCTTTTGTCCCTTCCAACACATCTCAGCATCTCTGGCTCAGAGTTCTAGCCCGAGGGAAGTCATTTTGAGGCAAACATCACCTCTATGCCCAGGAATCCGAAAGCAAACATGAGGCTGGCTAAGTGAGGAAAGGGGCTTGCTGCATAAACCCCACAGCCTGAGTTCAAGCCCTGGAACCCTCTTGAGAAGAGGAATGCAGTGGCTGGAATCTGCAATCCCAGCACTCCAGTGGCAAGGCAATCACCAGGACACCTGCAGGCTGGCTAGTCTAGAGGACACAGCACGGCAGACACAAGACGCCCTGCTCAAAAACGACATGGACGGAGACAATCAGCTCTTGAAAGTTGCCCTCTGTGGGCGCATGCATGGGCTCACACATAAAGAAGGAGAAGGAGAAAAAGAAGAAGAGGAGGAGGAGGAGGAGGAGGAGGAGGAGGAGGAGGAAGAAGAAGAAGAAGAAGAAGAAGAAGAAGAAGAAGAAGAAGAAGAAGAAGAAGAAGAAGAAGAAGAAGAAGAAGAAGAAAATTTAAACACCTCAGATGAACAAATAAGAAATTTCAACAAATAAAAACTACTAAAAATAACCAAATGGACACATTTTAACTTCAAAAACTACTTTAAAATTTAACTGTATTCCTTTCTCAGATGTAGACTTGTTCGCTTTGTGAAAAGCTCACAGTTAAGACAGTTTCAAGTGTTCATACTAGGAAGTAAAATAGGCATAAAATGAACTACCTAATGCCCTGCTATAAAAGAGTAAAGCAAATCTAAAATCCAAGAGCTAAAACAAAACAGAACATGCGGCATACAGAAATGTTAACATAGACAAAGTTGGGTTCTTAGATGAGTAAAACCAGTAGCTAGCCCCGGTGGTACAAACCTTCCCAGCTACTTTGGAGGCTGAGGCATGAGGATTTCAAGTTCAAGGCCTGGCTGGGGAACAGAGGGTAAGTGTAAAACTAGTCTGTGAATCATAGTGAAACACACACACACCAGCTCAAAACAGAAGACTGAGGTTGTTGCTTAGGGGTAGAGCGCTTACAGCTAGGAAGAGACCCTAGGTTCAATTCCTACTACTGTAATAAACAACCCTTATCTCAACTGACCAAAAGGAGAAACGAACACAGATTACTAACATCAGGAAAGACAGAGAGGAGAGCCTGTGTTGAGTGGAATGAGTTTTTGTGTGTCCTCCTTCTCCAAGATTCATGTGATTGAAATTCTGGTATGTAGGCACTGCTGGGAGGCTGAGAAACCTCTAAGAAGTAAGGCATACAACCAGAGAGCCTGCGTGGGACTGACCTAGGCCCTCTGCACATATGGTACAGTTGTGTAGCTTGGTCTTCTTGTGGGACTTGTAACAGTGGAAGCAGGGGCCTGTCTCTGACTCAGTTGCCTGCTTTTAGGTCCCTTTCCTCCTACTCGGTTGCCTCTTCCAGTCCTAATAGGAGAGGAAGTGTCTGGTCTTGCTGCGTCTTGATAGATCATGTCTGGCTTACATCCATGAGAAACCTGCCCTTTTCTAAAGAGAAAGGGAAGAAGAGTAGATGGGGGAAGGGTGGGAGAGGAACTGGGAAAAGAGAAGGGGAAGCAGGAGTAAGGGCAGAAAAAGGAAGGAAGGGAGAGAGAGGGAGGAAGGGAGGGAGGGAGGGAGGAAGGAATAGAGAGAGGGAGGGAGGGAGGGAGGAATAGAGAGAGAGAGGGAGGTAGGTAGATAGACAAACAGGTAGATGGATAGACAGATAAAGAGGTGAGGCATAGATTTTTTAAAAAGCACAAGCCCAGCTATACCCAGGTCTCTCTGATTGCTGGATAGAAATCAGATCTGCTTTTGTTCCTACCTTCGTCATCTGCCACGACACCATGCAGCCAAGGGCAACCCTCTCTGAGCCTGCACTATGCCCTTTGATCACCCAAACTGTAAGCTAAGGAAACCTCTCTTCTGCAAAAGCAGCTTCTCTCAGGTGTTTTACTAAAGCAATGGCAAGGTGCCATCTACACAGCCTTACAAACATCAGCGCTCTTAAAAGAGCAATGACAATAATGTAAATAACTTTACACACGCACAGCAAACCTCTCCCAAGGAGAACTCTATGTGGTTTTTGACAGTGAGTTTCAACACAAGCTCACAAATGCAAAGAACATGTCCCAACCCATCTCACTAGATGTAATGTGGTCCTAATGACAAGCCCAACAGTAAAGATTTAAAAACAAATCTCTAAACCAATATTGTTTATAAAAATCAGTGAGAAAAAATAATCCTACAGAATTTGTAAAATAGAAATTATTAATATAGCTGGGCGGCAGGGGCACATGCCTTTAAACCCAGCACTTGGGAGGTAGAGACAGGCAGGTCTCTGTGAGTTCAAGGCCAGCCTGGTCTACAAAGCGAGTTTTTAGGACAGCCAGAGCTACACAGAGAAACCCTATCTTGAAAAAACAATCCATAAAGTCAAAATGCATCATGACCAAATTGAATATATCATGGGATCTGAGGTGGATTTAACTTATAAAAAAGTCAAGGTGATGTCATTAGCCATACAAACAAATTGAAGGTCTGGGTACAGCTCAGTGACAGTGTCCACCTACCTCATGCAAGGACATAACTTCAATCCCTAGCACCAGAGGGGCAAAGAAACCCTACATTAGCAGATATCCTTAAAATCATACACTCACTGGCAGAGAAGCAGGAAAATCAGGGGTTGGAGAAGCGGCTCACTGTCTGAGAGTCGGTGCTGCTTTTGCGGAGACCCAGGTTCTATTCTCAGCACCCATGTCAGGTTGCTCACCCGTCACTCCAGCTCCGGGGGGTCTGACGCCCTCTTCTGGCTCCACAGGCACTCACGTTTCACACACAGACTCGTGATTTTACATATCTAAAAATCTTTTTTTTTTAAAGAAGAAGGAAATAATTTAGGAAGGAAATCAATAGTTATTCATTCATAAACCAAAGCTGGAAGAAAAAAAAAAGACGTCCAGATGAAGTGACCGAAGTAACGCCATCTTGTCCTGATCTTGTCCTCACACCACTTTCTGTCTGTTCAGGAGCTTTTCAGGCCCTAAGCGCCCTGAACAGTCTCATCTTAATTAACTCATTCGGGACTTTCCATGACCCTCACCATACCACAGATGTATAACCAAAACAACTGCCAAATGTAGAACCAGAACACATGTTCCAAGGTTCCCCCGATGGACACCTGGCAGTGATGTCATCGAGGGTACTGCGCTTGTAAAAACTGTACCCGAGAGTCAGTACTGAGAGTTCTTTACGACAGGAGCCTATTCTTAGTCACCACCTTAAATAAAGGACTCTTGTTTGGCCTCATGTTTGTGGTGCCTGTGACTGTTTCTCACGGCTTATTTTACAGCAACCATTTCCCAGCTAATGAGAAGACTGCAGCAGGAGGGTTGCTAGAGCCCAGGAATCTGAAGCCAGCCTGAATATAATGATAAGGCCCTATTTCAAAAAAGAAAAACTTGTATCAAGTCAAAATGAAAGGAGAACACGCTTGCTTTGATTAATGACATCACCAAAAGACAACACTTAACATTATACCTAGAAGTTAATACCAAATTTCCTGCAAAGATTTAAAATGAAGCAAGCCTATCCATTTTCCCCGGTTCTGTCCGATGTTGCCTTGAGATCTTAGCCAGCGATGCAAGGGAAGTAAATGGCATGTGGATTAGAAGAAGTCAAATGGTCTTTCTGCAGAGATGAAATGGTTGTTTATACAGAAAATCTTAAGGCGCCCATAAAACATCTTTGAAAACTCGTAAGTAAAAAAAGAAAACTTATAACTACAATAACAATATACCAAAATCAATCATATTTCACATTCTAATGGTGGAAAAATTGGAAAGTGAAATAAGAAAAGCAATTTCATTTACTGTATTGTCAAAAGCCATGAGATACTTAGAAATAAATAAAACAAATGACATCCCCTCTATTGAAAATAAAGACTACATTAAAACCCACAAGATAATGCAGAGAATTAAAGATTTTCTAAATAAATAGAGAAATGTACCGAGCTCACTGACGGGAATATTCAATGTTCTTGACGTCAACCACCAGCAGGTTTAAAGCCTTCCAGCCATACTTAGTCCAACCATTCTGTATGATTTGTCAAATCGGTACTAAAATGTATAAAGAAATGCAAATATATAAAACAATCCTGGGAAAGGACACAGTTGTGGGCTACCCCAATCTGACAAATTCTCGGGGTGCCACAGAAACTGGGGCATTACAGCAGTGGAGTAAGGACAGAGGCTCAAGGGGGAGACTAGAACAGAGGACCCTCGATGACAGCACCTGCTGCCCCATAGGGAGACTGGAATTCTCACAAAGCATTCAATAAAGAAGGGGCTGTTTCCAACAAACCATTCTAGAACAACTAGAGGCTTGATATGGAAAAAAAGAAGTGATCCTCAATCCCCTCCCCCTCCTCACCACACTGAAAAGTTGAATTGAGGGGCTGGTGGCATGGCTCAGCCGCTAAAGGTGCTTGCTACACAGGCCTAACAATATGAGTTCAACCCCCAGGGCCGACATGAAGGCGAAAGGAGGGAGCAAATTCCAGAAAAAGATGACCTTCCACACACATGCCGTACGGCATGCACTGATCCTTGAAAAACACACAGACACACACACAAGCACACACAAGCGCACACACACACAAATGCACACATGCACATGTGCACACACATGGGGTGGGATAGGTCTCTCAGCTTCCTGCTTCTGCTATTATCCCTCTGGAGCCGTAAGCCAAAATATACTCTCTCTTCCTTAAGTGACCTTCAGTCATGGTGTTTTATGAAAACAACTGAACAGTAGCTAATACAATGGCCTGGTCAAGGACAAGGCTCACTGAAGTTTAAACCAAAGGAACCTGTCTTCTGTCACCCTGAACCGGCTAGAAACTTCAGGAAGAAGAAAGGAAAATGAGGCTGTGGCTTGTGCTAAGGGCTCCGTCCTCTTGAGAAGTCCTACAAAATGATCAAGGACAGGCATGGGGTCACCTATGGGCCTTACGTTGTGCTCCCTCGGGCATCAGACTCATTAGCATCATTAGTGATGGCTAATACTGTCAACCTGACAGGCCTAGAATGACACAAGCCTCCTGCACATCTACAGAGGGACTATCTAGATGAGGTTAGCCCAGGGCATGCCTGTGAGAAATCATCTAGATGAGGTTAGCCCAGGGCATGCCTGTGAGAAATCATCTAGATGAGGCTAGCCCAGTGCATGCCTGTGAGAAATCATCTAGAAGAGGTTAGCCCAGGGCATGCCTGTGAGGGATCATCTAGATGAGGTTAGCCCAGGGCATGCCTGTGAGGGATCATCTAGATGAGGTTAGCCCAGGGCATGCCTCTGAAAGATCATCTAAAAGAGGTTAGCCCAGGGTATGCCTGTGAGAGATCGCCTAGATTAGGTTTAATTAAGGTAAGAAGACTCACCTTAACCACAAACAGGAGCATTCTAGGGCTGGGGTCCTGGACTGAACAAGAAAGTGCGGGGACCAGCAGCATCCATCTTTCTGTCGCCTGACTGAGGATACACAGACACCAGTTGCCTCAAACTCCTGCCATCATGCCCCCGATGGCTACCTCCATCTCCCACCCGTCCCTCCCCTACTCCTGCACATTGGAACTGTGAGGCCAAATTCATCCTTCCTGCCCGCCTTAAGTCCTTCTCACGGGATATTTAACAGCAATAACTGGATGGCGGATGCGGTCTCCTTTTGAGTGAAGTCAAGGAGATACACCCTGAAGTTGGCTGAGGGGTCCCTCGATTTCCAGAGCCCCTGTATGAGCTGAAGACACTGACTCGAGCCTTCCAGAGGTCCCAGTTTGACTGTTTGCTAAAGAACAAGAGCCAAATCTTTCTTTGGCAACTTGTGCATTTACATATAAATTGCTACCTAATGGCTCTGCCCTCCTTTATCTTAGCTCCTGATTCTAATGAGCTGGAAAAATGTCCTGTGCCAGGGAATAATGGCGCTTCCAGGCTAAGGAGGAGACAGAATGTGGTTCCTCGCTTGCTGTGCCGTGGGGAAGGAAAGGGGAGGAGGACACAATGTCCCGTGCCCACTGGGACCCGTGGCCTACTGTCTCAGAGGGAGGGAAAGAAAAACAGACTTTGTCAGTTGAAAACAGGGTGGAAAATCAGGCATGGGAGCATATGGAATGCTTGACAGAATTTGTGGAAAATGAGTCATAACTCTATTTGTTCTGCCCCGTGTATACATCACAAATATTTCCACCCAGGCGAACTGAAAGCGAAGATGAGCCGGGTGCCACCTGGTATCTGATCTGTCACCAACCTTCAAAGATGATCTCTGCAGTCACTGAGAGACGCTGTAAGTAAAATACCTTCACCCCGAAGCACGCCCAAAAGTGGGGTGCCAAGCAGGCCTCACAGCTCTTTAAGCACATCCTTTGGGATTGCAGGAGAGGGGCAGTTCTACGGTAGAGTGCAGTTCTGGAGTGCACAAGGCCCTGGCAATGACCCCCAGCACCTCCATAAATCAATACACCCTTTGTTTTCTTCCCGCCACAACGGGGGAGAAAACTGCTGCTTGTCCCTTTAACTCCCTCACAACTGCTACCCAAGCAGTGCTGTCTTTACCACATCAAAGGTGTCCCCAGCCCTGGGCCTAGCGCAGCAAGCTCTCTGCCACTGAACTAGAGCACCCAGCCTCTTTTTACTTCCCTTTTTTTCTTTTCCTTTTCTCTCTCTCTCTCTCTCTCTCTCTCTCTTTTGTAAAATCAAGTTTTACTCTCTAGCCCTGGCTGGACTTGAACTCGCTCTGTAACCCAAACAGTCTTTAAATTTACTGTCCTCCTAACTCGTGACTTGCCAAGTTCTTGGAATTACAGGCCTTCATCACCAGGACCAGCTCAGAGCAGTTTTCTTCCTCCTCCTCCTCTCCTTCTTCTACTTCTTTTCTTTTACTTTCTTTCTTTTTTGGGGGGGAGGGGGGTTTTTAAGACAGGGTTTTTCTGTGTAACAGCCTCTAGCTGTCCTGGAACTAGCTCTTGTAGACCAGGCTTACCTCGAACTCACAGAGATCCGCCTGCCTCTGCCTCCCAAGTGCTGGGATTAAAGGCATGTGCCACCACCATCACCTGGCTTCTTTTTCCCTTAAGCTTACACTTTTTTGTTTGTTTGTTATTGGAGGGGGCATATGAGCACATGTGTATCACAGGGTATGTGTGGAGTCAGAGAACTTGGTTCTCACTTTCCATCATGAAGATCCCAAGAATTGAATCTTTACCAACCGAACCATCTTGCTGATCCTCAGAAGAGGCCGTCTTACCTGAGGTCTGTCAATAGAATTGGGCAGAGGGGGAGATCCATAAATTTTTTAAAATGTTTTCTGCTTCTTTAAAATTCAGCATTTCCATCAAATCTAAATGTGGGAAACGAACCAATCCCGTGATGTGTCTCCCAGTATAAGTCACAGGTTTTGATACTATACCTCAGTTTGTTCTCTCTGGAGAGGACCTATGATAGCCATACTTGGGGATTTGAGCGAGCGAGTTTATTAATCATGTATAAAGCCAAAGTAAAAGAACAAAGAGTAAGCAGCCAAAAGACAGCAGACATCAAAACAGTCAGCATCCAGCAGACACTACTCGGGAGCCCTGCAGAAGCAGCCATGCTGGAGTCCCCAGTGGGGACATTGCCAGGCAGTGTGTTTCTCCCACAGATGAGCTTCCAGCTTCTCTTCCCCCACTCTAGACACTTTTATATCATGGGATAAACAACAGTAACCTCTGTTGTAAATGGTCTGTCTTCCGGCTGTTCTCAGGGGTGCAATGCTTTTACTACCCAGAGCTGTTTGCTGTTCTCCTTCCTCCCTGTCACAAGGTCAGAGGGCCAGCCTGCCACAGGAAAAGAACTGTCTGAGGACACTTGAGGTGAATGTGCTTGAGTCCGAGACGAGGGGACCCATCTTTGTCCTCAGCATCAGCTCTCAACAAACGCAAGCAGCACCTAACAATTTACAGTTCCTATCGTATTTATCATTCTTTCCAAACGCCAACAGTCAAGAGACCGACTACTGCGGTTTCTCATTCCGTGCATATCAGTCAGGCACGGTGGTGCACACCTGTAATCCCAGGACTCAGGAGGCTGAGGCAGGAGGATCAGGAGCTCATGACCAGTCTGAGCCACATGAGACTCTGTCTCACAAAAGAAAAGGAAAAAGAAAAAGCACCGCACTAGCCAGGCAGCTTCTAAAGATACAGCTCTGCTCTGCAGCCTTCGCCAGCTCTCAGAGTGTGACTACTCCTGCATTGCTATTGTCAAGTTCAAGGACAGCTACGTTTAACAACCGGTTTGCGTATTTCCTGAAAATGGAACCATCCGTGCCATCTAGAATTGTGAACAAGATAACTGCTGCACATCGGTGGCACCACCGTGGCTTCTCCTGGACTCTCCTGCGTCTCCGTGGGAACCCCCACCACCCAATCCCTGCAGCCTTCAGCGTGATAATCCTAATAACAGTAATACATTTTACCCATGCATCGCAAATCCTTACTCTATCCCAGCTGTACTCATAAGCATTTCACATGGCCTGTCTCACACCACCAACAATGGTATAAGGCGGATATTATTGGCACTGTTTCCATGGAAGGGCGAGGGAAGATGTGGTTTTGCCACCTGGAAACATTTAGTGAAGTCTAAAGACCTTATGGTTGTTATAGCTGGGTTTGCTACTGGCATCTAGTGGGTAGATGTTGTTAAGCACCCTAGAGCACACAGGACATTCACACTACCCAATGCAGAATTATCCAGCCCCAAACACCCAAAGCACAAGAGCGAAAACCCCGTGTTGCTGCTATTTCCACTACAGAGGAGAAAGCGTAACAAGCGCAACAGCAGGGTTGACTCTTCACCTGTTCGCAGCCTTCCAGGGCTGGGAGGGGACCGGGTCTGTATTCGTCCCTTTCCTCAGGGCTGGGACAAAACCGACTTGAGTAAGCAAGGGAACAGTCTGTCATGGGAGAGAGGTCACGGCTGCAGAGACCACACCGCAATCAGAACGCAGAATAATACATGCTGCTGCTCAGCGGGCTTCCTCCTTGTACTTCAGTCCAGGACTCCGGCCCGTAGATCTGTGCTGTCCACAGCTATGGTGGATCTTCCCACCTCAACCTAATCTGGACAATCCCTCACAGACGTGCCCACAACCGACCCTAATCCGGGTAACTCACGGGCATGTCTGGAGGCTTGTTTTCTAAGTGAGTCTATGTAGCACAAATTCTAATTGTTAATAATAAAAACGCAGAATCAGTTATAGGGGTTAATGCTGAAAGACCAGAGAAGCAGAGCAGCCAGCCACTAGAAAGTTCTTTCTTCTACCAATGCTCAGACCAAAAGGGCAGTCCTGTCTCTACAAATTCTCAGACTGCAGGCTCAGACTGAATCCTTAAACTGCATCTGAGCTCCTGTTTCCTCTTGCTTTATAATTCCTCTCTCTGCCCAGCCACATCCCTTCCTTTCTCTGCCTTTCTAGTGCTGAGATTAAAGGTGTGTGACTCCCAAGTACTGGGATTAAAGGTGTGAGCCACCACTGCCTGGCTTTAATTCTCTTTTAGACTAAATCGATCTTGTGTAGCGCTGGCTGGCCTTGAACTAACAGAGATCCATCTGCCTCTGCTTCCCCAGTGCTGGGATTAAAAGTGTGTGCTGCACCACCCAGCCTCTATGATCTGCATTCTGATCTTCAGGCAAGCTTCATTTGTTAGATTACAAACAAAATTCCACTACAATTCTAGATCTTGTCATATTGACAATCGGCACCAGTTATCACAAGATCCTACTCCTGACCCTCCACAGATGGAGAACCACTCACCAAAAGAGAAGAGAGGGAGGAGGAAGAGGAGAAGAATGCACACACGTGTTCTCATGCTCACATATGTGGACATGCACACATATGCACACACAATGGACATATGAGTGAATGGGGGAAAGAAGAGTGGCTGCAGATTTGTAGGTGAACTTCTGGATTCTCCCTGCCCCCTACCCATCTCCCGAAACCCCTCGTGGAGCCAAGATTCCAAGGTTCCAGGAACCCAGATGAACTTTGCTGCATGGATTGAGCAGCAACCCTACTCAGGTATATTAGTCAGGGCTCTCTAGAGAAACAGCATTGATGGAATGAACACATTTATATGTGGGATTGATCAGAGTGTTCTACAGGCAGTGGCCTGACTATTAGACAGTGGTTGTCTCTGATAGAAAGTCCAAAAGTCCAGCAGTTGTTCAGTCCATGTGGATGGCTGTCTCAGCTGGTCTTCAGTATACGCTGGAATCTGAAGAAGGTTCTATAGCCAGTAAGAGTGAGAGCAAAGGCAAAGAGCAAGAGCTTCCTTCTTCCATGTCTTTATATAGACTGTCACAGAGGGTGACACTCAGATTTAAAGTGGGTCTTCCCATCCCAAAGGATCTGAATTTCATGTGGGTCCTCCCATTTCAAATGTTCAATTTTTTTTAAAACCGGCAGGGCGTGGTGGTGCACTCCTTTGATCCCAGCACTGGCGGTGGGGGGGGGGGGGCAGCCAGAGGAAGGCAGATTTCTGTGAGTTCAAGGTCAGATTGGTCTACAGAGTAAGTTCCAGGATAGCCAGGGCTGTTACACAGAGAAACCCTGTCTCACAAAACTGAAGGAGGAGAAGAAGAGGAGAAGGACGAGGAGGACAAGGAAGAGGAGGAAGAAGAAAAAGGAGAAGAAAGAAGAGGAAGAGGAGAAAGAAGAAGGAGGAGAAGGAAGAACGAGGAGGAGGAGGAAGAGGAGGAAGGAGGAAGAGAAAGGAGGAAGAAGGAGGAGGCTAAGAAGGAGGAGAAGAGGAGGAGGAAGAAAAGGGAGGAGAAGAAAGAAGGAAGAGGAAGAGGAGGAAGAAGAAGGAGAAGAAGGAAGAAGGAGGAGGAAGAGGAGGAAGAAGAAAGAGAAGAAGGAAGAAGGAGGAGGAAGAGGAGGAAAGAGGAGGAGGCTCAGAAGGAGGAGAAAGAGAAGAAGGAGAAAGAGAAGGAGAAGAAGAAGAAATTTGGGGACCCCACCGGCTGTCTAGAAAGGTAATGTTTTGGGCTAGAAATTTGGGGACCCCTCTGGCTGTCTAGAGAGGTAATGTTTTGGACTTTTTAAACATTTTTTGAGTTATGTGTCTAAGGTGTGGTGGTATGTGAATATTGAGTGCAGGTGTCCGAGGAGGCCAGGGGTGACAGATCCCCTGGAGCTGGAGTTACAGAAGGTTGTGAATGCCTAACCCAGCACACTGCACTCGAGTCCTCTGCACAGGCACAACACACTCTTAACTGCTGAGCCATCTGTCACCCCAACCCCAAGATGTTTCTGAATCTATCAGACGGATCCCCTATTTTTCAACCAACCCTCACTCTATTGTGTGTATTAGTGTGCATGTCCACGAGTGCACACAGTAGGTGCAGAGGCCAGAAGTCAATGTCGGATATCTTCTGCATTAACTCCCCACCCTACTTCTTGAGACAGGGTTCCTCAATGAACCCGGAGTTCACTGATTTGGCTAGACTGGCTGACTGGTGAGCCCCAGGGATTCTCCCATCTCCACCTCCCCAGCACTGGAATCAAAGCCACACATCACCTTGAACAGCTTTTACTATAGGTGCTGGGAATTGCACTCAGCTCCTCAAGCTTGCACAGGAAGAACTATCTCCTTTGCTCTCCTCTCCATGTTAAAGATATTACTTTAAGAGAAGTGTAGACGCACCCCTAAAATCGAAAGGCCACAGCTTAGCCGGAATCTGTCTGGAGATAGTGGCTTTAAAACGTGGCCTTACTGGGGACACAGAATGACATCCCTGATTACAGAGCCCTCCACTTTCATATCAAGGGCAGAGCATGGAGGTGTGAGCCTAGAGTTTCTAGTAAGCAGCCATAGATAGAATTTAGTGAGATCGGGAATTTATCAAACCCACAATAAGATGGTGGAGCAAAGGGAAGACATAGTGAGAAAACGTGACCAGGAAAAAGGCATTTGCCTTAATCCCTTGTGAACACCTTTGTCAGGCCTGGTGCCAACGTGGAAAGGTAAGGAATTAGAAGTAGCACCACAGAAGGGGTAAAGAGCAGAGGGCATTTTACATGGCTGAAGCTCTAAGATTGTGCCATGGGGTGCCACAAGACGCCATGCAGAGAAATGGCTACAGTGCAGAGTTTAATATTTTAAAAAATTGTCTTTCTACAAACACAATGGGATTGAACACTTCTGTGTTGATACAAGAATATGCACAGGTGTGGGAGGACCTGGACATATGGAGGAAAGGGACTCCCACAAGTAGCCACTGATGTCTCCTGGGAGCCCTAGTGTGAGTGGACACATCTGAGCTTGTGGAGAGAGGCAAAGGGATACTTAAGACTGCCTAAGAGAAACCACGGGTACTAGAGACAAATGGGCTAGTCGCCACAAGAATCCATCAGAAGTTCCAGTTTAGCTGTCTCCAATGAGCTCCTTCACCTTATGACAGCCGGTGCCACCTTATGACTCTGCAGACAGTCACTGGCGTGAAGGAAGGCCCTTGCCAGAAGTGCATACTGTGCCCTTGAACTCAACCTCCAGACAGATCAGCTAAATAATCTTCCATTCTCTGTGATTTACCTTGTCTGTGGGATTCCATTACAGTAGTAGAAATCAGAAAAAGACATGAGGGTGCAGGGGAAAGGTTAGTGATCAAGACTATGTTTTAATGTAATAACTTTTTAAACATTCGACCAAGTACAAAACAATCCATCGGGAACACAATCAGTAGCAGTGATTTTTCCTTTTGCCTCAGGCTCCAATGTGGTTCAGCTCAGCAAAGTTACTGATCCTGTTGATTAAAAGTTCTAATAGTTTGTTCATCATGGATTTTTTGTATCATTTCTCTTCTTTTTTTCATATTGCATTAAAAACTGTTTGATTGCTAGGTTGTTGGTGGGGCTCGTGGATTTGTTTGGATGCCCCTTAAATTTTGCCCTACAGAAAAATATTGAATTAACTTACCTAACCTCATCACTAAAGAATAGGTCTAGGGAGAGAGGAGCAACCAAGATTCAATCTTGGATACACATGTAAATAAAAGGAGATCGCAGGTGCTCAGTGCCTAGACAAGCATCGACCTTCAAACCATGGTAGAACAGAATCTACTGGCTCATCTCCCAGGCCTTGCTGTTCCCTGGGCACACCAGCTGCGAAAATGTATTTCCTGTGTGGGGATCTTCTTGATCACCAAATGATATAGGCTAGAAAGGCAAGGTGATGAACACACCTGAAATAGTCCTCAGTCAACGACCCTCGGGTCACAGCACACCTCACATTCCTTGTCCCTCAGGTGGAATGATTTTGAGATAAAATTTCGAGAATCATTTCCCAAAATCCCCAGGTGAGATTTCAGTTGCCCACAGTTTTAAGTGGGTTGATAATATACCAGCATGCTGGGCCCCTTTCCCACCTTACTAGGGGTTTCTTGGGATACCTCTCAGATCTTTGAATACACTTGAATTCTTGTCTAGGGACCTACTTCTAGAACAATCCAAACCAAAACATACATCTGACCTTTACTTTCCTGACCCTCTTTTCTATGGGGGCAGAAAAAGAATACTCTGCTTCTTGCCGGGCATCCTAATTAACCTAATGTCATCTATAACCCCTGCTTGGCAATCCCTAACACGCCATCATGATTTCCAAGCAGGATTTATCAATCACGGGGGCAGAAGTGGAGGCTGGACATACAACTACTTCCTTAAGATCATCGGGCTTGTGGATGATTACCCAAAATGCTTTGCTGCTGGGACAGACAGTGTGGGCTACCGACAGGTGCAGCAGATCTGAATGTCCCTACAGGGAAAGCTATGGAGCTCATGGAACGAGAACATCATTGGGCTAGTTGTGGTTCTGCTGCTGTAATAAAATAACACAACAGGGAGAAGCAACTCCAGGGAGAAAGGGTTTACCTCCCAGCAGCAGCTTCCAGGCCAGCATGATGGGGAAGGCAGAGCAGCAGGAGCTCGAGGGAGCTGGACACATTGAACCTTAGCCAAAAGGCAGAGGGGAACGAATAGATGGATGTGCTCAGAGGCTCCAGTTCTCCTTTTTACACATGGCAGAACCCAAGCAGAGGGAATGGTTCCACCCACGGTGGGCATGTTTTCCCACATCAATCAACGTGATCAAGATAATCCTCACAGACATTCTCAGATGCTCACCTTAATTTAGATAACTAACAAGTGATATGGCCAGAGGATTAGCTTGTGGGTGATTCTGGGTCCTGTCAGGTTGGCAGTGGAGATTAGCCAGCACAGCATGGTGTGCAATGCCTGCACGGGGCATCTGGAGAACAATTCAGCTCTGGAGAAACTATTGCCTTGTATCTGGGAGCAGGTGAACTTCTTGTCCACCAAGGAGGGCCTCACTGAAATCAGGGGCATGCTGCTGACCAATACGGTGCCAACTGTTGTCCACACTGGTGTCATTGTCCCCATGTGTAGCCATTGCGCCAGCCCCAAACATTAGTGTGGGGCCCCCAGAAGACCTCCTTCCTCCAGCTTCTAGGTCTCGCCGCTAACATCCCCATAGGCAACATTGAAATTCTGAGAGATACGCTGCTGATAAAGATACAGTGGGAACCAGGGAAGCCGAGCTGGTGAGTATCCCTTCTCCTCCGAGCTGATCATCCAGCAAGGTAGATCTTTGCCCATGGCAACGTCTACAACAGGAAAATGCTTGCCGTCACAGAGGAAACTGGATGCTCACTTCCTGGAGGCTTCCCATGATGCTGACTGACAGTGCTTGACTACCTGGCTACCCTCCCAGTGTCACACAAGCCTGGCTACTCACTCAGTGTCACACAAGCCTGGCTACGCACTTTGTGTCTCATGCTATCAGCGGACACCAGAGGGCTCTGTGAAGCCTGAGTACATCTTTCAAGCTGGTGAAAGAGTCAAAGCCTTCTCAGCTGACCCATCTGCATTGGTGACAGCCGTCCCGTAACCTCACTGCTGCCACTGATGCTCTTACTACATTTGCTCTGCAGCCCCGAATGATGCCGAAGCCAGGGAAGCCCCTGGAGGAGTCAGACAGAGACCAAGGGTCTGCTCTCTCGGACTGTCCACCAAAGAGCAACCAGCTCAGCCAGCTTTCTGTGAGAAACATGGAGGCGTGCACACACATGGGGTCTGAGCATCCCCTAACAGGTGAGACCTGACTCCCAGCACTCTCCAGAGATGGATGTCTTCTGAGTGATTGCCAGCCCGCACTGGGAGCCAGCCTGGATCTGAGATGGGCTCTACTGAGTGTCTGTAATCTCTGCATCTTGAATGTAAAAATAATTGGGGGACACCCTTTCTGGTCATTCGTTCTTTACGGCCAACTCGGAGCCCTTGGAGCAGTGGCTGATTGTGGTTACTGCCAGCCTGACCCTGAATTTAGAACAGGGAGCTTGGCTCTCCCCTTGCCTTCTTTATACACTTCTTCTCCTGGTGCCCTCTTTTACCTCTTCCCAGTGCCCCAGAGAGGCCAGAAAAAGCTACTTGTGCAGAATGGAAGAGGTAAGAAATGAATGGCCTTCTGTGGAGAAAAGCTAAGGTTTAAAGCCCATGGGTTAAACAATCACAGTAAGTGGACTTGAACTCCAGAGCTATCCTCTTCCAATGCCATGTGTTGCTATCTGTATCAGGGTTTTTCTTTTGGGCCACCAACCAGCTCCCAAATCATGACACCGAGCCTTGCTGCTAGTAATGAATGCCTGGCCTTAGCTTATGCTTGTTTCTGAGTAACTTTTTTTCTTTAGCTTAATTAACTGTTTCTTTTCATCCACATTTTGTCTTGAGGGTTTTTTTTTACCTTTTTTTTCTATGTGTTCTACTTTTCCTGTTTCTTCCATGTCTGTCTGGCGGCTTACTGGTTGGTATACAGAGTGAGTTCCAGGACAGCCAGAGCTACACAGAGAAACCCTGTCTCGAAATACAAAAAGAAGGAAGAGGAGATACAGGCAATAAAAGATACCCAAAAATGACCTTTCAAGCAATGGTAGGAAGTCCTCAGAGGAACAGGAGATCGGACAACTAGATTCCAATTTCAGAACTTCAATTGTCTGTGAGTTTCACTGAAACCCACTAATACCTCTGCCATTGCAATCACGCCTGCAGCCACTTGGTGGCAACAAAGGCACATTTTCAGAGCCAGTCTTCGCTTTTAACTGGAATACAAAAACAAATGATTGGTTCCAATAAATTGACATTAGTGGTCAGACACTATAACAAAGTCCCTAATAAGATCTAGTCCCCAGAACAACCCAAATGGCTCCATTACAAGTAATAGTATTTTTTGTTATTTTTGGTTGGTTGGTTTTGTGGTTTGTTTGGTTTTTTGTTTGTTTGATTGTTTTCTTGAAATCGTCTTACTCCGTGTCCAAGCTGCCTGAAACTCACCGTGAGTCCAGGCTGCTCTCAAACTCCTGGGGACCCTGACTCAGCATCTCAAGATCTATGATCCTAAGCGTGACACACCGCACCCAGACGGCAACTTTTCTTGAGATTATATTCTTTAAGTTTTCCATGAAAACACACATACAGGCATGCAAAATACCCAAAGCATAAGTAACCACGTCACAGATGTCCACGAGCAGAACTTACTTGTGCAATCGACACCTAGCTCATTCAGCCAGGACCAGGACCCCAGAAGCCTCTTCTAGCCACACCCCCACCAGCAGCACCCTCAGTCAGTCTCGCAGGGTGTGCACAGGTGGAATAGCAGTGGGGGATGGCGCTGTTTCCTCCCTGCCTTGCTTGTAAGATCTGCATCGTTGTGGCTCAGTCTTGCTGTTGTGTGGTGGCGCATAGTGTGACTACTCCACAGTTCAGTCTTATGTATGTATGTGGGGACTTACACAGAATGAATATTTCTATGGGGATTTATTAGGATGCTTACAAGCTGCGGTCCAACAATGGCTAGTTACGAGTGGAAAGTCCATGGATCTAGTAGCTGCTCAGTCCCATGAGGCTGGGTGTCTCAGCTGGTCTGCTGGGCTCCCGAGGAAGGAATGGATGTGCTGATGAGGCAATATTATTAGCCAGGGTTAGCTAGCAGGTGAAGAACAAACCCTTCCTTCTTACATATGCTTCCAACAGAAGGTGTGGCCCAGATTAAAGGTGTACCTTCCAGCCTCCAGATCTGGATTAAAAATGTGTTGGCTTCTTGCCTCAAGATCTGGATTACAACTGTGCCCTCCATTTCTGAAGCATGGTTCATTCCAGTTGTACTCAATTTGACGACCAAGAACAGCCATCACAAGGGGTTTGCCCATAATGCTGTTCTGGATTTCCAGTACTTTCCCTGGCAAGCTTGGGAACTCATTTCTGTAGGGTGTGAGATGGCTCAGCCATGGAGTGGCCACTTCCAGATTTAGGAAGCAGAAGAATTTTGGTGCACTTTTCCCCAAAGCGACTGTAAAAACTTTAAACTCTCAGAAATGCTGTCTGGCTGTTCCATGACTTGCTCGCCAAACCTCAATTTTCTGTTCAGATGTGTTTCGGTGTAAAGAAGGAGAAAGGGCATTCCTGCAGATCCTTATCCCTTTCTCCTTGGATTCAAGTAGCACTCACAGGTGACCACAAACAGAAGTTGGAAAATCTCCTCCCACCTGCATATCCCAATGAATCCTTGGACGTGTGAAACTCTCCCACAGATTTCCATGTCCAGGGTTCTGAACAAGCCCAGAATGGCACCCCACTATGTAAGTGAATATATGTGTCCATATGCCAAAAAAACTTTATTTATAAAACAGGTAGAGGGCCAGTTGTGGCTAAGGCTCTAATTTGCAGAGACATGTGCATAGTTGAATCCTCAGTGTTGAGAATAGTTCTCTTAAACAAAGAGTTTTCCAGAGCATTGCTGTAGTCCAGATGATACAGGTTTCTAGGTGTGAGGTTATTGAGTCAAAGGTTTATGAACTTAGTGACCACTAGTTCCTTGAGATCCTTTCCATTTCTACCATCTGTGACACTCAGTCTTTTTGTTTGTTTGTTTGTTTTTTGAGACAGGGTTTCTCTGTAGCTTTGGAGCCTGTCCTGGAACTCCCTTTGTAGACCAGGCTGGCCTCGAACTCACAGAGATCCACCTGCCTCTGCCTCCCGAGTGCTGGGATTAAAGGTGTGCGCCACCAACGCCTGGCAACACTCAGTCTTGATAATGTGTTTTCTACCTTCATAGCCACAATCCCCTAGTTGTCTTTCCACTTCCTCAGCCACAATTCCCTAGTTGTTTTTTCCTGAATTTGACTCAATTTCAGAGTTCTCTTGTAAAGCAAAATGTTCCCTCCCTTAAAGATTTCCACATCCTGATCCCTAGAACTTGGGAAAGTCACCCTACATAGCAAAGGGAACTTTGCAGAGGCCTTTAACTTATGCAACTTTAAGTGGTGAGTTTGTCTTGATTTATGCAGATGAGCCCAATGTCATTATTAGGGTCCGCATAGAGGCAGGAAGAAAATTGGCTCAGAGGGGGACATGTGGGAAACTGGGGTTGGGGCCCAAGTGTAATACATTCTATCAAGTTAATAGCTTTTTTTTTTTTTTTGGATTTTTGAGACAGGGTTTCTCCGTAGCTTTTTGGTTCCTGTCCTGGAACTAGCTCTTGTAGACCAGGCTGGCCTCGAACTCACAGAGATCCGCCTGCCTCTGCCTCCCGAATGCTGGGATTAAAAGCGTGTGCCACCACCGCCCGGCAAGTTAATAGCTTTGAAGGTGGCAGAAGGAGCCACAAGCCAGAGAATGTAAATAACCTCTAGACACTGGAGAAGGCAAAAGGGATAGATTAGTGCCCCGAGCCTCCAGAAGACAAGGTCTTACCAGGAAACCAGTGCAGACTTCTAATCTCCATAATGGAAGCTAACCAATTCATAATGTTTTCAGCCACTGAATTGCGGGTACATTGTTACAGCAGCCTTAAGAAGTGTGCTTAGAAGCTGATGCCTGGGGGTAGAGCTTGGTGGAAGAGCCCTTGCCTAGTCTGCACAAAGCCCTGGGTTTGGTCCCCAGCAGCACACAAATTGTATACAAAATTTACTCTCACCCTGAGAAGGTGAGTCTGCTTGGTGGGAGTTTTCATCCACCTTACAACAACTCGCAGACTTATCAGGTCTCCCGTGCTGTCCCGCGTGGCACTAACAGCTTGTTTGTGCTACAAGCATTTTGTGGTATGAGCTCGGGTGCTGCAGGTCCAGATTTATATGACAAAAAGTGTATGTTCACACTGGAACCATTAAATGCCCTCAGCATACCCAGATAACAAACCTTTAACTAGTTCAGCACACGCCCGCTCTTAGGCATGGCAACCCCAATGTCTAGTGACCTCTTATTGAGAATTCTGGTTAACCTCTAACTGCACAAGCACAGGGAGGCACACAAACGCAAGGGACACAGGGCCAGTCCTCCCAGTCAGAAGCAGTTCTGTCCCCTCAGCCACGCCTGTCACTGTTTGAGGTGTGAGACTTTTTATATTTTCATCACACTGGAGATGGGAGGAAGCTAAGGGCACTGCATGGGCGGAGCTCAGGGAGCCTGCTGAATGCCCCACAGCACAAAGGACGCCCATGATTTAAAAAAAAAAAAAATCTGCCTAAAGACCAGCAGTGTGGAGTCTGAGGAACCCAGCTCTAAATGGATCTTGCACAGATGAGTTTTTTATTTTATTGAAGACAGGATCTCAGTATGTAGCCTTGGATAACATGAACTCACTATATAGATCAGGTTGCCCTTAAACTCACAGAGATGCCCCTACCTCTGCCTCCTGAGTGCTAGGGCATATTTAAAGATTGTTTTTATAAACAAAATTCTGTTACTGTTGTTGGTTTTGACTGTTTTTACTCTTTAGTTTTTTTGGCTTTGTGGGGAGGCCGGCCACCCAGCTTCCAAATAAATCTCACTGAGTCTTAGTGGTTTTTTTTTCTTTTGTTGTTGTTGTTGGTGTGTGTGTCAAGACAGGGTTTCTCCGTAGCTTTTTGGTTCCTGTCCTGGAACTTGCTCTGTAGACCAGGCTGGCCTCGAACTCACAGAAATCCCTCTGTCTCTGCCTCCTGAGTGCTGGGATTAAAGCACATGCCACCATTGCCTGGCATCTTATTCTTATAAATGCCCAGCCTTAGCTTGGCTTGTTTCTCGCCAGCTTTTCTTAAATTACCCCATCTACCTTTCGCCTCCGGGCTTTTCTTTTTCTTATTTCTATAATCTTATTTTCACTCTTCCTCCATGGCTGGCTGGGTGGCTGGCCCCAAGCATCATCCTCTCCTTGTTCTCTTGCTTTTCCTTCTCTCCTTTTCTCCTTCTATTTATCCTCTCTGCCTGCCAGCCCAGCCTATCCTGTCTCCTGCCTCACTATTGGCCGTTCAAATCTCTATTAGACCATCAGGTGTTTTAGACAGGCATCTTCACAGTTAAACAAATGCAGCATAAACAAAAGCAACATCGCTAAGTAAACGTTCCAGAGCATAAACAAATGCAACACACCCTAAAATAATATTCTACAACAGACTTCAATTAATTTTTCTTGTATAAAACCTGTAAGTGGTAGTCACAGCTGGAGCCTGTGTCCTCTGAACCAAGACTCTGGCACAGGTTTTCATAAGATGGCCAGTTAATTCCCTATAAGGAGACTTGGTAACAGTCTTTTTCCAGAGGTTGGGGGTCAGGTAGCTGTAGATCTTAGAGATGGCATCAAAGATGGCCTTGGCAAAGTTGCCCAGGGTGGCAGTGCAACCCCTGGCTGATGTGTAGCAGTCATCAATTGTCGCGGCCACCTCGTCCAGCAAGGATGACACGCAACATCCGGAGCTCTTCTCACTGCAGTTTATTCCAGGACTTTATTCACTTTCTCTCTCTCTTCCCCTCTCTCCAGGCAAACCTCTCCCAGCCCTTAAGTAGGCATGGGCTGCCAATCCCGGATTGCCAGGTGGGCACTGCCCATAGGTTCACGCATATGCAGGCAGCTGATAATCATTGCGTGATCATAGCATAGGTCAGGCCTTAGCCATCTCAGGAGTTGATTATACATCTCCATCAGGTGTGACACCACGCAGCTCGCTACAATCAATACCATCACCAGTAGCTTCTTGAAACAAGAGCACAGATGATTTTTAATATTGTTATCTAAAAATGTGTGTGTGTGTGTGTGTGTGTGCTTGTGTGTACAGAGGCCCACAGAGACCAGAGGCAATGGATCCGCCTGAAGCTAGAGTTATGGGCAGTTGTGAGTCACTCGCCTTTCATGAAACGATTTCAGGTGCAAGAGTAATGTGCCCTCCTCACAACTGAACCACATCCTGGCACCTTGCTAAGTACACTGAACCCGCTGACATTATAGGCGTGTACCACACCTGGCTCAAATGTCTTTAAAAGGGGATTTGGAGTGGCTTAGCAATGCTAACCCCTGTCTCCCGGCCAGACGAGAAGCCTACCTGACTAATATTTCTTCCTAACTCTGTCACAGACACCTTCCAGTTCTGGACTGTCATCCAGAGCAGCCCGTTGCATTCACTGTGTTCCACACAAATACTCTTGGGTGGCTGTGCTGGCTGGGATTCCACCCAGGAACAGAATCAGTAAGGGTGAGCGTGGGGGCTTGGGGCAACACCTGTAGGAGCTGGCTCACATCACTGTGGAGGCCCTGACATCCAAAACCTCACAAACAGGAAACACAGTAGAGTTTCCATCCAACTCTGTGTGTGCGTGCCAAAGTGTATATATGAGTGCACTTGTGAGCATGTGTATCAAGTGTGGTGGCCATGGGTCACTTCAGGAGTCCTTCCTCAGGAGAGAATCAAACTCGGTTTCTCAAGCTCCCACGGCTAGCACTTTTACAAGTGACCCCTCCCTTCCTGGTTGTTTTTAGGACAATGTCCCACTGTAACAAGGCTGATCTAAAAGGCATAGCAATCCTCCTAGCTCTGCTCCTTTTCCCTCCCCCACCCCACTAAAGGGGAATAATAAATTCTCATGTTGCACACTTGCCATTTCACCTTTAAGCTGTTCTTCCAAAGTACCAGGATAGGTCAGCAACAAGACTCCCCAAGGTGCTGCTGATCTAACTAAATACTTTGGAAGAAAAATATCCTATGTTTTCTCTTATTCAGATTTGTGTGTGTGTGTGTGTATGTGTGTGAGAGATGAAAGTAGGAAGGGTACTATGTGGAGGGAGCAAAGGCAGAAGAGGCGAACAAAATACGGTAATAGGATGATCTGACAAAGATTTCTCATGTGTAATTTAGGCATCTATATATGTATACATATACACGCATGTGTGTATATATATTTGCTGTTACAAATAGTGAATTTAAATGTGTTATGTTATTTATTGAGAACATGACACACATGTGTCGGTTAGAGGATAACTTGAAAGAGTTGGTTTTTTCCTTCTACAGAATCACATGCGAGTCCTCAGGCTTGGACAAGCACCTTTACCTGCTTCAGTCATCTCAGCAGTCCACAAAGAATAAGTTTTAACACACTTTTGGAAATTGACAATTTGGCCAGGCTGTGGTGGTGCACACCTTTAGTCCCAGTACTTGGGAGGCAGAGGCAGGAGGCTCTCTGTGAGTTCGAGGTCAGCCTGGTCTACAGAGCAAGTTCCAGGACAGCCAAGATTAAACAAAGAAACCCTGTCTCAAAAAGCCAAATGAAGGAGGAGGAGGAGGAAGAGGAAGAGGAGGAGGAAGAAGACGACAACGACACTGACTGCTCTTCCAGAGGACCAGGGTTCAATTCCCAGCACCCACGTGACAGCTCACGGCTGTCTTGTGATTTCAGTTCCATAGGATCCGACGCCCATGGCAAAACAGCAATGCACAAAATAATAAAATAAATTGACAAATTGATAGAGAAAAATAGTATTTGTTGGATTCATTCTAACCACGTTCCACGAACATTTCCTTTTTTAAATCTGTCTTCCCGTATTTTTTCTATTTCTAACTTAAGGAAGACCTCTCCATTCTAGATACTAAATACTCATCTCCCCCATTCGCTACAATCAACGTTGCCTGTCGGCCCCTAGAGGACAAAATCGCTCCTTCCCACCTTAGCTGAAAAGACTGGGGCTACCCTGTTTCGAGGCAGAAAACGAATTCCTAAAGAGCAGGTAATAACTCAGTGACAGCCTGTTCTCCTCGCTTCCATCACACCACGCCATGCTTTCAGCTTCCTAACCTCTGGTCACTCCTTTGCTGTATTTAAGAAAATTCCTGAGTACCCCCAAGGCATGCTACCCGATAGTTAATTTACTCGGGAGGGGAGGGGGTGTCTTATCTTGCTCTACAGCGTTACAGATGTCACCTCTATGCGTATTCATACATACATATGTACCAAGTGCGTATTCCTGCCACATAAATACCGTGCCTTCCGAGCCAACCAGGTTAAGGATAGTATGGGTAGGAAAGGTGTTCTTGGGGAACCACCAGGTCTGACAACCCTGGGACACCGTCTGGTAGGTGAGTGGAGCCCTGCCACGCTCCCTTTGTGAGCAGCCGCGGTGATCGTGGAATTCAGAGCTGTCAGCGTTCGGAGCAGAGAGAAGGACGTCCCCGCAGGTCACTAAGACCTCCCGGCCGAGAAACTGTGGAACTGACCGGGTGCAGGAGCACGTTCCCACCAAAACCAGCGCGGACCAACGCTGGAGGGAAAGCGCAACCTCTTTTTTTTAGTAGACCAATCAGAGACGATAACGGGCCAGACTGACATCCCTGGGAACCAATGAGAAGCAGGGGCCGTCCTCCGGGTGCTTGGGCACGAGAACAGCTTATTAAAAGGCACCAGTCAAAGGGCCTGGTCCTGGCTGTGGACGGAGACGGGTGCCGAGCGCGGGGGACCATTTCGGGGGCGAGATCGGATCGCTCTAAGCTAGGCAAGCGCCGCCAGCAGCGCCGACCTCTCCGGAGCCGACCGCGGAGCGGGACAAAACGTGCTACGCGCCGACGTCACGCGCCGCGCCCCGCCCCCCGGACGCATATAGCGTAGGCCTGCGCGCGCGCGCGCACACCATTGTGTGGCTGACTCGGCCGCAGCTGCGGTGTGAGGCGCGTGTTCGGGCCTTCGCCGTCCCCGCACCCGCACCGCAGCCCTGCCCCGCGGCCCGCCGCACCTCAGCTAGCCCCCGGGAGCCCACCCGCCACGGCCATGCCGCGCGTCTACATAGGACGCCTGAGCTACAATGTCCGCGAGAAGGACATCCAACGCTTTTTCAGCGGCTACGGCCGCCTCCTCGAAATCGACCTCAAAAATGGGTGAGTCGCATCTGGGGGTCCGCGCCCCGTGGCGGAGGGAGCCCCCCCAAGGACCGAGTCGACCGAGGCCACTGCGCCGCGTGGCAGGGCCTCCAAAATGGCGGCGGCGCCTCGAGCGCGCGCAGGGGAGGTCGCGGGAGCGCGCGGCGCTGGCTAACGACACGCCCGCCGGTGCGCGGCCCGCGCTCCGCCCCTCCTCAGGTACGGTTTCGTGGAGTTCGAGGACTCCCGCGACGCCGACGACGCCGTTTACGAGCTGAACAGCAAGGAGCTGTGCGGCGAGCGCGTGATCGTAGAGCACGCCCGGGGCCCGCGCCGCGACCGCGATGGCTACAGCTACGGAAGCCGCAGTGAGTCCTTCCCCAGCGCGCTCCGCGTCCTGGGTACCGGGAGGGGGCGGTGGGTGCAGTCACGGGGGCGGGGCAGGGCGGGACCTCCCCAACCCGGGCAGGCGCGGAGGCCGGGGGTCGTTGGCCCTGGGTCTTCCCAGGCCCCTCTCCCTCCACGCATGCTCGGGTAGCCACGGGACACCGGAGCGCGGGGATTGGGTCTGGTGGCAGGTTGGCTAAGTTTGGAAGGGATGGCTTCAGTTGGCCCTCGTTGGCACTGACGCGGGCTCTCCGCACGTGGAAAGCAGGGTTGCCTGTATTTGTACTATTACCCCTTGCTTACCTGTCAGTGCTTTAGCTAGCATTGAGGAAGTTTTCAGGAAAGCTGGGGCGGGGGTGGGGCAGGGGGCGGGGAGGGGGAGGAGCTTGAAGCATAAGTCTTAGGAGAGGGGAGACTGGACGAGGGCCAAAGAAAATGCCATTTTAAACTAAGTAATGTGGTAGAACACCACAAAGTAAATCTAAATAAGCTTTATGCTGTATTGGAACTAGTTGGGGCATGTTACTGGGTGGGGGTTGGGGGGTTTTGGTTATGTGAAATGTTTAATGTTGAAATTGTTGCATGTTGAATTCAAACTTTTTAACAAGTCCTTGATGTTTCAATTTAAAAGTGACCAATGGGGCTGAGGCTGTGTCCACTGAGGCTAAGATGACTGCCTTTCCTGATTGGCCTTGGCTTTTCCATACATTGTGTGACCCTTGCCCTATGACCCTTTGGCTGACCTTACCGGAAGCCATGACGACAGCAGCCTTTTGCCATTAGACGCAGGGTGATGGTGAGGATTCCAAGGGTTAGACAAAACTGGTTAATCTGAACTAGGTGACTGTTACCTTGCGTGTTTTGTGGCCAAACCACCACCAAAAACCTCACACTGTGATGTAAGTACTTAGTGTAACTAGTAAACATTTTTGTAAATGTAGAAATGCATGTAATCAGTTAAGTTTTATATTTTACAATGTTCTGTAAAATAAAACTTAGCGAGGTAAATTGAATAAAGGAGCAGTCACTCTCTAACAGATTGCAGGAGAGGGTTAGTTGGATTTAGTCTATTTGACTTGCCCTTAATTTAATTTGTGGCAAATCACAAATGTATCGAGGGTTTAGCAGTATAATAGCAAAGTCCTACTCCAGTAATAAACGTTGCTATGTTTGTACTAACTTTCAAAAACATGTGTCCCTGTCATTGCAATGCATCTAATTACTCCCTCCATGTGATAAAGGTGGTGGAGGTGGATACAGCAGTCGGAGAACTTCTGGCAGAGACAAATATGGACCACCTGTTCGTACAGAATTCAGGCTTATTGTAGAAAATTTGTCTAGTCGTTGCAGTTGGCAAGACTTAAAGGTATGTACCTGGGCTTTAAGTGACAGTGGGCGGTCATTAAGAGTTAGTGCTGCATAGACATGCTCTAGATTCTGGGGCTTATCGGTCTTACTGTTTTAGGATTTCATGCGGCAAGCAGGAGAGGTGACTTATGCAGATGCTCACAAAGAACGCACAAATGAGGGTGTAATTGAATTTAGATCCTACTCTGACATGAAGCGTGCTTTGGATAAACTGGATGGCACAGAAATAAATGGCAGAAATATTAGGCTTATTGAAGATAAGCCACGAACAAGCCATAGACGCTCTTACTCTGGAAGTAGATCCAGGTAACATGAGAGGCTGGGGTGGCTTGTAGTTTTCAGTTGTTGCTTAATTAAATTTATGGTGTTTCTTGGTTGTGGTAAACAGATATTCAGCCATAGCTGAGTAGTACAAACACGTTCTTATAGAGATTAAAAATGTCGCTGTCTCTTGTGTGTAGATCACGCTCTAGAAGAAGGTCACGGAGTAGGAGTCGCAGGAGCAGCCGCAGTAGATCTCGAAGTATCTCAAAAAGTCGCTCCCGGTAAATAATGTGATATTGGGTCTCTCTTAATTTTACCTGTTGATGGCATACATGTGTTTTCTAACAAGATACTGAAAAATCTGACTTTTTTTTTTTTACACAGATCTAGGTCGCGGAGCAAAGGTCGATCCCGATCCCGCTCAAAAGGCAGGAAATCCAGATCAAAGAGCAAATCTAAGCCTAAATCTGATCGGGGTTCCCACTCACATTCAAGAAGCAGATCTAAGGATGAGTATGGGAAGTCCCGAAGTAGGTCACGTTCTCGGTCCCCCAAAGAAAATGGAAAAGGAGATATAAAGTCAAAATCCAGATCCCGGAGCCAGTCTCGATCCCATTCACCTCTGCCTGCTCCACCTTCAAAGGCCCGTTCTGTGTCCCCTCCACCAAAAAGAGCTTCCAGGTCCCGTTCTAGATCTCGTTCAAGGTCCAGATCAAGTTCCAGAGATTAACCCTGAACTCTACGTTCTTTGCACACTATTAACAGAACACTTTCCTACTTGCTTAGGCAGTTACTCTTCCGAGTTTGTACTTGGCCTCTTCTTCAAGAGGATTTCCTGAAAAGGGAACACAGGAATTTAATTTGTGGCCAAATTTAATGAGAAAAAGATGAGGTTTTAAAGTGGTAGTATGAAGCCCTGTCCCTTCTTTGTAGAATTAAGATAATTTTGATTTTATAGCCTTTGAGCCTAAAATAACTTTTGTAAAGATTAAGCTCATTTAGATTTTTTTTTTTAAAAAAATATTGCAGCAGAATCTGCTGCAGGGTTCTGTTGTTTTGTTTGCTTATTTTTAAATTAACTGTTTCAAGCTTTGGATACTGCAGGCTTTACAGGGAGAACCCAAATTTTCAATTATGTTGGCTTTTTATAAAGCTTGAGTTATGTAAGATTTAAATAAAAGTTTGCTACCAAGATGATTGCCTTATTGAATAGGTCACTACTTAGGGCCCTGTAAGTTTTGATACCTGCCATTGATGGAGACAGTGTAAGTTTCACTGAAGTGTAAAAACAAGGCAAGCCTCAGACCAGCAATAAATTAATCAGTTTGGATAACCTTAATTTGTGCTGTTAATTATATCTACCAAAGTCTTTTTCTGCCCCTTTAATAAGTTTAGTTAAAAGTAAAAGGGACTTTGTAGTTAGTGTCACAAGATGTTGTCCAGTTAAGAGGTTTTTAAACTAAAGGATTACAAATGAACTCCTCAAGAAGTAAGTCCTAGTACTTGGGATCTTGTTATCCTGTGTTCTGGAGGTGGTCAGTGTGATTAGTGTTAGTGTGTGGTTTGGTGGTCTCTAATGTTTTGAAAACAGAAGTAGCCTTTCTTTGATTAGGAATTTAGTTATCTTCCTCAAAGTGGGAAAAGCACATAATGCTGCATTTTCTGCTGAAAGTTGCTTATATGTAACAGGTGCTTAGCAGACTACTTGGTAAGATATTTGCTGGTTATAACTTCCCAACAATCAGTCCCATTGTGTTAGTGGGGCTTTTGTGGTTGGTTTGCAAAAACAGTGACATGGATCAGCTGAAATGCTTTGTGCTTTATACATAAAGCATTATGAACACTGTGGAAACCAAGTTAAAATAAACAGTGCAAACTTGTAGGAATAACTGGACTTGCAGTTTCCATGTTTGTTGAGACTGCAATCAATAAGTGAATTACCTTACAACCCTTTCATTGTTCGGATGTTTTAAAGTCATTTCATCCTAAATACTTCCTCAGTCTTGAGTCAAGGTGTAGATGAATTGGCTTCCTCAGCTGTTGCTACATAACCTAGCAAGGGTTGGATTATAGTGCTATAGGGTTGCTGTGTGGGACTGAATAATCAGAAATGCAATACAATGAGGCTGAGTGGGACATTGGGTATTCAAGGGCCTACATCGGTATCAGTAGCAAGGAAATGTTTTCAAGAAATTTCTGTTACAAAATCTAAAAGACTAACTTTAGGAAATAGTGTCAGATAAAGCTGCTGCTTTAGTCATCTTTTTTTTTTTTTGATACTTTGTTTAGATGTTTATTTTTCCAGTGTAAATTTCAGAAGTTAAAAGAAAATTGTTTCTTTTCGTAGTTTACCATTTTGCCTGTTCAAAGACAGAAGTGATGGCTCTTTAAAAATTGGGATTGACCAAAGTTCTTTGTTTTCAGGGAAAAATATATAAAAGCTTTCTGAGCCACAGTCTTTTAAAGGGAGGAAAGGTTATCAGTAAAATTAGGCTTTCTGACCGCATGCATCTTCAACTGTGCTTGCCTTCTATTAATGTAGTACATGATAGAGGCATTTGACTATTTTTACCTGCCCCCATAAGCATATAATGTATAGGTAAATGCCAACATCCATATAATTTTTTCTAGGGGCAAAGGCCATTTTATTAAAAATCTAGGCCTAGACCCTAGTTGTTAAATACACTGAATAAACCACTGACTGCATTTAAAGCGTTTGCCTTAGCAAATTTAGTTCCTTACTGACTAGTGAATTCAGTTCTGCCAAGTAATACGCAGATTCTAAGAATCCCATCTTGCACACATTGGTGATGCCCTGGGTGGAGTATCAACAGCACCAACCGATAACAGAGCACAAGAGAAGTGGGGAACATCTTGAGTCCTGTTGGACGTGATAGTGTTTCTTGATATGCCACAGTGCCTTTATGGCCAGTTTGAGTCCTGCCTACTTCAGCCTTTATGTTCCCACTCCTCCTGTGTTACCATTGCTTTCATCTTGGATATTCTTTTTTTCTACTTTGTTAACGTATTTTATGCTTTATCTCAATAAAACGCTTACCAAGGGAAAGACTTGTTCTGAGTTTATTGTGTGGTCCCTTGGCACCAAGTACTTGGCCGGTAGTTTTTTGAGTTCTAGTTACCATTGGCTAGTAGTTGATATGTGCTCTTATTTTAGCTCTAGAGGGCAGAGTTTGGGGACAGTAGATAGTTTGTCTCATTTTCCTGTATTTATTCTTGTCCATTTTTATCTTGTGGTTGATATTTTCAACACAGTTTTTCAAATTGGGAAATTTTAAATACTTTGCAAATCCTTAACCTATGTCCTTAATCCTGGGCACTCTAGGCTTTACAGGTTTAGCTTTCAATACCATTGCATTTTCTATTGCTTAATGTTGTTCTCAAAAGCCTCACCTGTGGTCGATCTGATTTCATATACATGGTGGAGTTCCTTGTTTTTCTAAGAATGATCTAGGGCTTGAAGCATAGCTCAGGATGCAGCTTTCTCTCGCATAAATAAACTAATAGGGACTGACTGTGGTGGTAGCATGGGAGGCTAAAGCCGGAAGATTGCTCTGAATTTTAGGCCAGCCAGTATAATTAGCAAGATAGCTTGTCTGAAAAAAAAATACTTGGAATATAAAATTTTTTAAGTTTAGTTACTAAGGTAGACACTACTTAAGGTGTCTTTTTATTTCTTAGATTGGTCTCAAACTAACCATGACTTTGGACTTGTAATGTTAAGGCAGTATCAGTGGCATGTAGTATCACATTTGTACCTGTGCTTGTCCCTTTTTTCTTAACACTATTTAGGGGCTGACCTTCAGCTCAGCAATCCTACCGCCTCAGACTCTTGATAATTTTAAATTTCTAACCACAAGTGTAGCCTTTCCTAAAAGGGTGGGTTAGTACAGTTATCTTCAGATCCTAAATAAATAGCCTTTGTGGTTAAAACTGACTCTCAGTAGTGATTCCCAGGCTCCTATTGTAGCAGTTAATAAAGTAATGGGCACTAGTTTGACCAGAAAGGAGTTTCAGTTCCAAAATGTAAACAAAGGGTGATGCAGCGAAGTCCACCTGATTCCTTGGAGGAAGTAGGACATGCAGGTATTGCACTCTACTTTGGAGATGCTTCTTGACAGCATGAGTAATAGATAGACATGGAGTAGTCTGAATATCCCAGGGCTCTGATTCCAGTACATTAGCTCTCAGTTAACAAAATCCCCAAACATTTTGGGTTAGGAAGTGACAAACTGCAGAAGGATGTTTTGGAGGCTTTTGTGTACAAAATAGGTTTCATTAATGTTTTGGGATGATCACTCTGATCTAGGTGACCTCAAATTCACAGCAGTTTAAGATGCCTCACCTTGAGAGCTGGGATTATAGACGTGCCATGACACTTGACCATTGCTGTTAACTTTTACAGTGAATTTAAGACACCAGTAAGAATAGTGGGATAAACCACCACCCACTTAAGCTTTAACAGTATATATACCTGTGCGTTTCCAATTTTGAAGGTAACTCTAGGCATTTAATAATGGTAATGCTATAGTACATAGTTCTAGAGGGCATCCAAAATCTCTTTAAGCCCTGCCAAGTGTAGCCAAAGCCTGTAATCCAACACAAGATGATTTTTGAAATCGGGGCTGCATAGGTAAGTTTGCCCCCCAAATGGAGGGTGGGTTTATATAAACATTTTTCCATTGCCCCATAAAGATTGAAGTAGCTAGGTCATTGTGTATTTCCCAGTCTTGATTTGCTCTAATTAAAGTATATCCGATGCCTTGCACTTGCTGTAAATGGATAGATTTTATTTTTCACAGATGTTTACCTAAATCAACAGCTGGGAACTTGTTTGAAATGCAGCTTCTCAGGTCCCACCCTGGACACACTGATCCATCCAGAAATACGGGGTGGAAACCAGCCTTACATGTCCTAATAAGCTCTCATATGAAATTGTCAGGGGAGTGTTGGTGTGGACTTCCTGCACCAGGCCCAACAGAGCAGAGGGGAATCACTCATGCTCAGGTTTGAAGTCATGCAGAAAACAGAGTTGTTTATTTGGCCTCTCAAGAAATGAGAGGTCTTCACTCAGACCAATTCTAGCTGACCTGATAAAGAAGCCCTTGTGCTTTGGCCTTTATGAGACAAGGAACACTTTGAAATGAAGGACCCCCATCTTACTCTGGTCCTTCAACCTTCTGCCTATGAAGCCAGTTCTGCTCAGTTCATCAGAGCACTTGATTTCTAAAGTAGATGGTGCCTATTTCTAGAAGTAGAAAAAAAATTATGTATAGATTTATTATACTAGTTTCGTTTTAGTTGTGACTGCACTCGGTTGAGTTCCCCTAACAGAACGTTACCTTCATAGAAAGGTGTGGACCTGGGTTGTGCTTGAGTTAGCACTTTTCTAGCTATGGGTTTGAGACCCTGCAGTCCTAAACATGACTACCATCACAGATCACCACTACATGTTCCGGTTATCAAGTTCCATTTGGCCCTGCTACCCTAGATCCTGCCCTGGAGCTAAGTGTGGTGGCACCTGCCTATAAATTCAGTACAGTTGAGTCACAGGCCAGGAGTGTTAATGGTTGTAGTGCTGGCAGCACATTCAGTACCTGGCACTGCAAAAAGATGAAGAAAATAGCACCACACCCAGATTTTCAGGAAACTGCTATGTAACTGAACAATCTGTGGTCTTCTTGGGTCTGTGTTGACCACACTGCAAACCTCTACTTGAGAACCCGGTGTTTTGTGGCATTCTGTAGTGTTAGAGAGCAAAGTTGCTGAGACTTTATGCATTCCAGATAGGTGTTCTACCACAGCTATATTCCTGACTCATGGTATTTTTTTTTCTTACATTATTATGTTTGTGGGTGTCAGTTCAGCAGTTCCCTCCTACCATTTGGGTTCTGGAAATTGACCTCAAATGACCAGAACTGGCAGCAAGTGCTTTTAGCCCCTGAGCCATCACCTGACCACCTCAGTGGTATTCTGATGAGGACTAGGATTCCCTCAGCAATACACATCATTTCCTCTCTTCCACCCTAAGACACCATTTGATGATTACTATGCTTCAACTTTTTAAAGGCACGAAGAGCAAGTAAACAGCATAGATGGTCGTTGGGACCCTTTTTTAAGGCTTAAGTGATTGCAGTGCCCAGCTCAGGGAGCTGGAGATGCATCGGCTAACCAGTCTTCTCAATGAGTATTAAAACCCTAGAGTTCCTAAATTAGGCTTTTATGTAAGGGGCTGTCCCTTCCTTTTGGACTATTTAGGCAGCTAGATGTGGGTCTCATGTCCATGCTTATACTAGTCTGTGCAAAGAAGATGGGCACACAGGAAGAAGGAACGTCTTTGTTCTTCCCCTCAGTGTATCTTACTGGTGTCACTGATCTTAACAATGGGGCTTGAGATTGTAGGGCTGGATAGACTTACGCATCTACTCTCACCTTGTCCTGTGTCTGCTTGAGTCTGCTCAGCTGAATTACCTACCTATCCAGAGTATCTGGAACCTACATTTCTGAAGGGCCATATACTGAGTCATGGCTGTCCCATCGCTTTTTATTTCTCTGGTCCTCTGTTCTTTCAGAGATCCTGTACTACTCAGACCCCAGGCTTCCACAGCCTGTGGATTCAAAAGAAATGATGCAGCATCTACAATCTGAGGCTGGGCTCACAAGCCAAATTGTGAGCTTCCCTTCCTCTGTGAAAGCTTACAGGGGGGTCATTGTTTTGGATTGAGCTCCAGCAGTGAACCCTAAAAGAATAGACTAAAATGGGAGTACTGGAGATGGCTCAACAGGTAAAAGCACTTTCTACCAAGCTTGACAACCTGTTCAGACCTTGGAACACAACACGGTCAAAAGAGCTGCATGTTGTCTTCTAGATGTGTAAACATGACAATAGACCAAAGTGGAGGAGTTATTCCTGGTAAAAGTTCTGTTACCAACCCAAATTAAGCTATTTGGCTGACTTTCCAAGAAATCAGGTGAAAGCAAAATTTCCAAAACAAACCAGCCCCAGCAGCCTCAATAGATAAAGCAGTCTAGGGCTAGGGAGATGAGTCAGTGGTTAAGAGCACTGGCTGTCCTTCCAGGGGACCCAGGTTCAAGTCCCAGCACCACATGGTAACTCCAAACCCAGGGTATCCAGGCACACATGAGGAACAAACAACATGCAGTCAGAGCACCCTTACATACAAAAAGTCTGAGGGTGACCTTTTAACACTATGGTACCTTGTTATGTTGCCCAGGCACTCAAGAAATCTTGCCTCCGTTACCAGGACTACATGAATGTGCCTTTGAGCCCTATACTCTTCAAACTGTACTGGTACCTTAAGTAGGTGTAGACGGGTCTGCTGATGGTTAAATGGGCAGGTTCCCATGACTGGTGTTCTGTCTCTTTGGAGTAGTACATTTAATTGTACAAGTAAATCACTTACCCAGAACCAATTTTTGCTTTGCCCTTCTTGCTTCAATATGACTGCCAAGAGGGTAGGCCCAGGGAGATGGCTTAGCAAGTAAAAGCTTTGCCATGCATGCTTGCAAGCTTGGCATTAGGAGCTCGATCCATGCATGTCATGATTTAAGAAAAGAACTGACTCCCAAAAGTTGTACTCTGACCTCCGTTCATGAGACATGGCACATGTATACCTTCACTTACACATCATATACACACAATACTTTCTAAAGAGTAGTGTGTGCATGATTCCTAGTGCATGTGGTATGAGTTTAGGGATTCGATCCTAAGATGACGTGTCTCCACTAAGCATCCAAATAAAGAAAAATGCTTTCTGAGCCCACCCCAAATGGCCTATGTATTTTCCTAACCTGTAGTCTAATGAGGTAGTTGCCTAATTCTTGGTCCCCAAAGACCAAATTTGGCTGTCACCTTAAGAGCCTGAATAGTGGCTAAATTGAGCTTGTTACTCATACCTGTAATCGCAGCTACTTGGGAGGCTGACATAGGGTTACATTAGCGAAACTGTCTCAATAGGACCTTTTTTCCAAAAGAAGGTTTGGGGATGTAGAGTTTGGTCTAGTATGCATGGATTCTTAGGTTCTGTTCCCAGTAAAGAATCTAGTATGGCCATCTGGAAAGAATGGGACCGGCCTCCTAGACTCCTTCAAGATACTAACAGAAGCTTGAGGGCTACTCCAGAAAGACAGAACTAGGGGTAAGAAAAACACAGGCAAGCAGCCTTGGTCATCCAGGGCTAGTTCTGTGGGGTTATTGCTGTCACCTGGGGAATCATTGAGTGGGCAGCTAAATTCTGACATAAGATTACCAGCCTGTGGCTGGGCGATGGTGCCACATTCTTTTAATCCCAGCACTTGGGAGCCAGAGGCAGGCAGATCTCTTTGTGTTCAAGGCCAGCCTGGTCTACAAAGTTCCAGGACTGTTACAGGGAGAAACCTGTCTCGTACCACCCCCGCCCCCCCCAAAAATTAACAGTCTGCAGGGCTTTCTGGAAGTCAAGGTGAGCTGTGGAGAAATGATTTAAGAACAAGCCAAAGGAAAAAAAAATGGAGTCAGTTAATAATGACTGTTTCCTCCAGCAAGGGAAGCAAGGGGCAGTTTGAAAGGCGCCCCCACTCATTCAGAAAATGAGTGATCTTTAGACAGGGAATTTCAGTTCCAAGTCCACAATACCACAAAGACTTAATGCTGTCACTGTGAGTGATAAAATCGAAGACTCCAGTCACTCGGGCCTCGCCCTACCCCTCCATGACAAGAGATGCCAGGACAGAGTTGCTTCCCTGTGTGCTGCTCCTGATTCGCTCTTACAAATTCAGTGATTAACAACCCTGGCTATCCTGGAACTCTCTGTAGACCAGGCTGGCCTTGAACTCAAAAGATCTGCTTGCCTCTGCATCCTGAGTGCTGTGCCACCACCACCCGGCTCCCTTGTGGTATTTTAGCCTTTTTAGGTGTCTTTAGACAGGGAATTTCTGTGTTAAAAGGATTCCCAATTTGCATAGTCTGATGTGTTTGGGGAAACAGAGATGTTTTCACGTGAAGGGCAAAACCCTGCTATTCTAAGATCCTTGGACTACTGCAACAGTGACTTCAGCTCCTAGTGAAACAGGAAGAATGGGCTGCCTCCAAACAAGTTTTTTCCATGCTTCTCTATGCCAACACCATCTGTGCCCAATCTTGGGAAGCGGAGTGGAATATGAAGGAAGCATTGGACTTGCTCACTCTCTTCTTTAAGCAAACTGGGACAAGCAGGGTAAACTGAGCATAGGGGCAGAACTGCCCATATCACATCAGCTTGGAAGGGGCTCTCCATCCCTGGGGTGTTGGAATGAACAACAGGTATTAAGACCAATGAGACCGTAAATAGGTAGAAAATAGCAACTGAAATCTATATGAGCTGTTTTTGAATCCCACCTGCTCAAATTTCATGCATCAGTTTGAATCATTAAAAGATGGATTTGTTATTGAGGAAGCATGTGTTTTAATAGGTTTAACCATTTTAATACTTAACCATTTTTGAATCTTAAATAAGCATAGTCTGAATAAAAGAAAACAGCAATGGTTGTGTGTTGGTGTGTTTAAAGAGGCTTCTATGATTATGGCAGTCCCCATCCTTTTTCTGACTAATCTTGTCCCTAAGAACACAAAATGTTCAGAACTGTTGAGACCAGACAACACATGTAAAGAATAGTTCAAATTTAAACTGTTTGCCACAACAATTAGGAGAGTTTACCGTTTAAGTAAGAACTATTTTTCTTTTTTTTAAATATTTATTTATTATGTATACAATATTCTGTCTGTATGTCTGCAGGCCAGAAGAGGGCAACAGACCCCGTTACAGATGGTTGTGAGCCACCATGTGGTTGCTGGGAATTGAACTCAGGACCTTTGGAAGAGCAGGCAATGCTCTTAACCTCTGAGCCATCTCTCCAGCCCCGTAAGAACTATTTTTCATCTGGACTAGGAATCTAAAGATTTGGCTGATGGCTACCACCTAAGAGCCAAATAGACCTCTTTCCTTCTGGGCAAAATAAGGGGGTAAAATTAAAAACCTGTGTGTAAGAAGGAAGTGGGGCACTGAAGAGTCAACCGAAAGACATTTGTTCATTAGTACCCACTGTGCTAGGAACTGGGAATACTAAGACCTGGTGGATTTCCTTCATTCTAGAGCGCAGGGTCTCCCAAAGTCTTGAAATACTCGTTTCTATGACGTTACAGCCGTGGTACCAGAATAAGAACCAATAAAGCAGCGGTCTGGTAGAGTGATGAGCTCAGGAAATAGAAGACACAAGAGGAGCCAGTGACCTGCTTGAATCAACACTGAAGGAGCCATTATAGAACTCTAGAACATGGCTTGACAGTCTTCCAATGTTGAACGGAAGCACAGGAGTACAGTGATATTCCCAGGTCACGTCATCAGCCAGTGGCAGTAGGTCACCCAAAGGCTGGCACAGCTAGGGTCCCTCATGCCAGGCAAGCTCAAGGCCAGACGCCGCGTGGTGCCAAGCTTCCTTCATCTGGGTGTGCGTGCTCTTCACCCATCCTAGGACAGTTTTCCGAAAATCCTGAAATCCCCTTCTCCAAATGGGGGACCCAGGTGTATACAGGGGTGCGCCTTGCCTGGTACAGATCACTCAGCTGGAGGTCCATCAGGCTGGCTGCCACTCCCGGCTCCGTGGTTCCCAGAATACTGTAAGAATCTCCACCCACTTCTCCCGAGAAGCTAACGGGTCCTGTGGGGAAGAGGCAATTAAGCCTGCACCCCCAGAGCTCCGACAAAAAGCAAAAGCTGCAACCTGGGTCCATGGCCGCTCAGACCAGGCGGCTTAAGCAGCTCCACGCCGCGCTCTGCAGGGAACGGACCCGCCCCCCTGTGTGCGCAGGCGCGCGCCACACCGGGCGCCCTCGGTCACTTGGCGCGGGCTGCACCCGCTAGCCTTGCAGGTAAGCACGGGTCGGTGGACTCGGGCTGGGGGCTCCCGGTACGTCACACCCCGGTCCCGGCCGGCGTGACGAGTGCAGGTGTCCTGAGGGCCCCGCCCCAGGTACTTTCTCAGTTCCTGGCGCACTGGCCGCGGGCTGGGGAGGTGGCTCTGCAGTACCAGGGCTGGGCACTCCCTTTGGGGGCTGCGGGATGCCGGGCGAGCGAGCCCACAGGCACTGCTGTCGGCATCCAGAGCCGCGGGGAGGGCAGAGACTCGGCCTTGCAAAGAGATGCAATCAATTAAGAGTTTCCATTAATGAGAGGGTGTGGAGGGCGAGTTCGGGTTTCCATAGGCCATTTGGCAAACTTTCCTCTGTCACTGATTTTCAATATTTTTTTAACAGAAAATGGATTTTTAAAAAATTGGCTATAAGCGGGGGGAAAAAAAAAACCTAAAGAATTCCGCCATTTTGGCGTTTAAAAAAAGTAACCCTTCCGCAGAGCAAATGGATCAGTGACCGCCCCGCCTGCAACTGTCTGCGTTAGTCGAGGGAGGCGGGTGGTGGGTGGACTTGGACACTCCAACAGCGCATTCCACTCGCTAGCGTCTACATTAGCTTCGGCAGAGACGAGCCAGGGGAAGCCCCTCCAAGTTTTCTGTGTGCCTCCAGAACTATCTCTCTTCTTTCCAACACCTAACCACCAGGGCATTTATTGGGTGTCTGCTGTATACAAGACATCAAAGGGCTCTGGGAGGAGTGTGTGTGGAAAGCCTGACAGACAGAATGGATACGTTCAAAAATTGTTTATTGAGCACTTGCTATGTACAACTACTCTCGTTTTAAGTAGGATTTCCTGGAAACACAGATTTAAGTGTAGGTTTATGGGCGTAGCCCTGTGAAGCCAGCAAGATGGAACAGAGATTGTGAAATACTGATACAGTCTCAACAGAGCTTCAACCTGGGGAGCAAGAATCCCTAAACTTGAGATGGCCCTGCAGAGATGCCTCAAATGAAGGTAAAAGGATGGGGCTTTGATAGGCCTCAGTCAACTGAGCATCTATAGCTGTCTTAGGGAGAGAACATTTGAATGAGAGTTCCCCTGAGGCTGATAGCTGACAGTTGTCTCCATTAGTCTCCAGAAAGGGCTTCTTTTGACTCCCCTTCCAGTTCGCTGCAAGCTTTTCTCACTGGCACTGGATCTCCTCTGCCCTCCCAACCTGCAATTGTTTTGGTGCTCCAAGGCTTCCCTCTTTTCTCTGCATTCCCTTCTATGTCTTAAACACCATCTGTGTGCAACAACTTTCAAATGTGTCTCCAGCTGCAGCCTCATCCCTTAAAGTAGAAGGCTCATGAGAACCCTGTGTCTCAGGAGCACCACTGTCCCCAAAGCATAGAGCAGTGTTGGCACTTCACTGGCTCTCTGGGACGTGCTGAGACCAGACAGCAAAGTCCTGTCAGAAAGACCATCTTCAGCTGCTTCTCTGAGACACCTGCCAGAGGGGATTGTTTTTTTCTTTTTTAAAGACTTCTTTGAATAAGCAGCCTCTCTTCATAATCGTCAGTATTTTAAATAAGAGTTTTATTCTGTTTAAAATAACTATACGTGACACAGAAGAAATGGCTCAGGGTTAAAAGCACCTGTTGCTCTTGCAGAGGACCCAGGTTCAATTCCCAGCAACCCCATGGTCTCTGACAACCATCTGGAGCTCCAGTTTCAGGAGGATCAGAGGCCCTCTTCTGGCCTCAGCAGGTACTACATGCACACAGTGTAGCAAAACCAACTGTACACATAAAAAAGGCTAATATTTCTAAGTGATATAAACACTTAAGCTGTAAAAAGCAAAATGAATTGGAATTGAAATTTGGAAGATACTGGATCTTTATAAACTCAAGTTTTAAAAACTCATCTTGTTTGGCTTGAATGCTTCTTTAGTTCATCAAGTCACATATCTGACCCTATCTACCAGTTTATACCATGGTTTTATACTTCTAATGATAGACATCTGTAATATATTCCATTTTAGGGAGGAAACACTTGGAGATAAATGAATACACAAGAACAACAAGAGAGAAAGGGAGGGTGGGCACACGACAGCAGCCATTGCAACTTGACTTTGCAAGTAGGCAGTGCCCATGGTATTGGCTAGAAGCTGCCCAACTCCCTGGAGTTTCTGTCTAAAGGGAGAGGATTGCTGTCTGTCGAAGGCCTGCTGGTATCAGTACTTCACAGCCAGCATTCACCAAAGCCCCTTCAGGTAGGTGCCATTGTCACCTTCATTTTACTTTACTGTTAAGAAAACTAAGGCTTGCCAGGCAGTGGTGGAACACACATTTAATCCCAACACTTGGAAGGCAGAGGCAGGCAGATCTCTGTGAGTTCGAAGCCAACCTGGTCTACAGAGTGAGTTCCAGGACAGTCAGGGCTTTTATACAGAGAAATCTTGTCTTGAAAAACGACAAACAACAACAAAAAAACAAAACATCAACAACAAAAAGAAAAGAAAAGAAAACCGAGGCTCAGAGTGGGAAAGCTGCTTATCTGGAGTCACAGGTACCAAGTGAATGTGGCGAAGCTGAGAGTCTAACTCAAGACTCCGTCCTGGGCTCAGCCTCAAAATTCTTCCTTACCATCTATGCCTGAAGCCATGGCTAAGGAGCAGCTGAGTAGTAACTGTGCTGTGGAATGCCATTCTTCTCTTCTCTTCTCCCCTCCCCTCCCCTCCCTTCCTTTCTCTTTTCTGTCTCCCAACCCCTGTGCTGGATTTGAACTCAGGATTCATGCATACTCGTCCAGTGCTTTGCAATAAGCTAAAGCCCCAGCTTCTGGACCTTGTACTGACTGGGTTTTCAAATGCTACTCTTTTGCTATTCAGGTACATGCATTTGTTCAACAGAGGCTGCAGCCTAGGCGTTATGGATCTCTGTAATTAATCTATGGCTAACCATACATGGCTGTGTCTGGGGTTAGAGGGAGTGGTGCACAGGGACACACAAAAGAACAAGATCAGGAAAAATGTCACCTTCCACAAGGACTGACCCTGTTTGGATAGAGTAGCATGTAGTCCTGAAGACTCTGAGTTCTCAAAGACGGGGAAGTGGGGGATCAAGAAAGAAGTGATTTGGACTCAGCCTGGGCTGTGCCACTGACAAAAACAGAACCTTGGCCTGAATCATGCTTCCTATACGCCATTTCTGTACACGCAGCGTGCGTGGTACTCTCACATGTGCCATTATGCCCATCCTCACAAATAATGAGCAGGGGAGGATGCAGGGCCTGGACAGAGTTCTATCAATAACCTGGTAAAGGCAGGAGTCAGACCTGATGCTGGTATCCTAAAACACTTCAGTTCTGGATGCTACACAGAGAAACCCTCTCTCAAAAACAAACAAACAAACAAAAAGACCACTATACTCCTCTTGGAGATGAGACCTTTCTCAGCAAGTTGCTGACTTGAAGGTGACCGGTTTCTCCTCCAAAAATTCCCTTCCCTCCCCATCCTCATCATCCTGGTGACTGTGTTTGATTTGTAGACTCATCTGGATGGAGGGACACACGGAAATGGAGGTGCTAAGGACACTGAAGGGGTCTTCCACAGGGGAGGTCAGTGTGCACCTGATGGCCAGAGACAGCGCAGGTCCCCGTCCTCACCTGCCTGCGACTGCCTTTATTATTCCTAGTAAGTCAAGATCGGTGGTCTGGAGGTCCCGTACTCGCTCAAGAGGATGTGGACAGGGGCAAGGATGACACGTTCACTCTTTTTGTTACTGTGTTTTGTTTTGGTTTGATTTGAGACAGGGTTTCTCTGTGTAGCCCTGGCTGTCCTGGAACTTGCCTTGTAGATCAGGCTGGCCTCTGACTCCTGAGTGCAGGGATTAAAGACGTGTGCTACCTCACCTGGCCACTTTTCACTCTTCTATACCTGCTTTTCACCTGTATACACCTGCATGGGAGGAGAAAGGGTAACCAGACTCATCTGTGTTCTGTCTTATCTGCGTATCTGTTTCCAGCCAATCCAACTACCCTTAGTCTGCCCAACCCGGCTTCAGCGGTGTCCTATCCGCTAGAGCCAGCCCATGTGGGTGCCCTGGAGCGAGTGACTAGCAGCGAACCAGTTACTGCCACCATTCTGCCACAGCTAAGCACCGGGCCAGGGACCAATAGCACAGTCAGGCTCCTGGATTGGACAGGAGTTTGTACATCTTCAGCTGGGAGTGGCCTACGGGTCAGTGCCCAGGAGGATTGGCAGCTGTGGGGCGGGGCCTGTGGGCTTGAAGGCGGGGCTTGAGGTGGAAAAAGCTGAGGCTGGTGGGCGTGGCTTAGAGTGAGTAATCTCCAGGAACAGAACCGTATGTGGGGGCGTGGTCAGGGCGGAGTGGGTGGAGTCTATAGACCCCCAGAAGTGTTCGCTGGCAGAGCAAACGTAAAGTGTGGGTGAGCCAAGGTGGGTGGAGAACTGATGTAGTAGTTAGTCACGGCCCTCAAATTTTTCTGTATTCCCAGTTACGATTAAGCGAATATGCGCCGCTGAACATGATGGGAGTACAGCGACCGCCAAGCCCGGAACGGCAGCGAGAAAGCCTGGTCGGACATGAAGGTAGCTCTACAGGAGGCGATACGGGCACCCAGTACCCTGGTAGGATCCTGCTTCCGGGGGCAGTGTGTGGGTGGGTGACCCTTGAGCTCCCTGAAGACTCTTGGATGGGAATGTGAAGGGAGGCAGTCCTAAGTGGAGAAGGCTGAAGGATGCTGTCCAGTAGAAGATGGGCTGTAGGGATGTGAGCGGAGCCTGCATGTGGCAGTCCAGGGTGAGAAGACTAAGGCCCAGCCGGTTTCCACAGATGTCCGCCAGGACCCTCAAGAAGACACCTCTCAGGAACCCCCAGAAGACGCGAGCTCCGGTGAGTGCCAGACTTTTGGGCCTCAACAAAGCACTGCTCCAGACCTTGGTTCTTCAGATGACCACTGCCCTCTGCCTTTCCAGAAGCGGTAAGAACGAGGAGTTACAGCCCTTCTTGCTCTGTTTTTTAGCCCTTGAGGTATCTTTCCGACTTCAAGCTTAGGAGAATGTGAATACTGTGAATTCTACTGAATTTATAGTGTTTTGGTTGTATTATCATTATTATTATTTATTGTTGTTTTGCTTTTTTGGTTTTGTTTTTTCCTCTAATGAGAACGTTCCTTTTGTAGGTCAGTCATAGTAGAGAACTCGGGCTGTGCTGTCACTTCCGAGCTCCTAAAGCCCATGAAGAAGAGGAAACATAGGGAGTACCAGAGCCCATCAGAGGAGTCAGAAACAGAGGCCATGGTAAAAAGAGGGGCGGGGAGAGAAATGCGAAGCTGGAGCATCAGCCTTGTAATCTTGCCAGTCCGTGATGGGGGAGGGGGTGGAGATCCTGTTGTGCCTGCTCCCATATCTTCTGGTTCCATTTTGAATCAGGTATTAAACCTAATTAAAGGGAGGGAAGGAGGGAGAGCAGGGGGAAGGACGGAGAGAGGGAGGAAAGAAGGAGAGAGGGAGGAAGGAAGGAAGGAAGGAAGGAAGGAAGGAAGGAAGGAAGGGAGGGAAGGAGGGAGGGACTTAGTATATAGCCCAGGCTGAATTTGGACTTACCCTGTAGATGTGACTGGCCTTGAACCCCTATCTTTCTGCCTCCACCTCCTGACTACTCCTGACCTAATTTTCTGTGGCTCCCATCATGAACTGGTGTCAGGGTTACAACACACACAAGGGCATTGGCACCTAAGGTGGATGCGTGGCAGTGGAAAATGAAATCTTTAGAGTCTAGTACCTAAATGAGAGGTCAGGAAACACAGGACTGAAGCTGTAGATGCAGAAAGAGTCTCTTGAGCATGTAAAATCAGCACAAAGCAGATATTCATGTACTCAGCTTCCCCATCTGGGAATGAGAATGGTAGTCAGGCTGTGTGACAAGGGTACTCATACGAATCTATACCCCCCCCCCCAGTGGTGCAAACCCAAGCAACAAATTGACTTCAGGAGCAGAGTTCCAACATATACTCTGCAAGAAACTCTTCCAATTTCGGGCATAACATTGGACCAGAGAGCCAGGCAGGGGCCAGGGACTAGAGGCTGAACTTACATCCTGACCCATGAGGACAGGAAGCTGGAATTGGTCTTTCTTTCTACAGAAGCAAGAAGGAAAAGATCCAGAGAGTCAGCCTACCACCAGCACCCCAGAGGGCGAAGAGTGGAGCCGAGGCCAGCTGGGTATGGCGGCCTGTGTGCGGTTGTTTATGTGAAGTATTTATATACTTCCGGAGGTTTGAGACTGAAAGCGTGGCTCGTGGTTGTGGTTGCCTATGGTACATGTGAGCACAGGTTAGTGTGTATGAACGCGACCGAGTGGCCACTTGCGGTTTGTGCATGGCTATATGTTTATTCTTGGGGCTGTTTATCTTGCATCATTCAGCTGCGAGGAAGCCCTCTTTTTTTTTTTTTTTTTTTGGTTTTTCAAGACAGGGTTTCTCTGTGGCTTTGGAGCCTGTCCTGGAACTCGCTCTGTAGACCAGGCTGGTCTCGAACTCACAGAGATCCACCTGCCTCTGCCTCCCGAGTGCTGGGATTAAAGGCGTGCGCCACCATCGCCCGGCAAGGAGGCCCTCCTTTGAAGTCTGGGCTCGGTATCTGAAGACCTAAGGAGTTGTGTAGTATTACTTCCCTTTGGTGGTTTTGGCAAGCCCACACTGGTCATTAGCCTGACCTTCCTGTTTGCTCTTCTGGTTCTAAAGAAGAGTCCTTCATAGTTGGCTTCAGCCCTCAGGCCCGTTGTTAGTATTTCTGTAGTTCCAGGTGAGAGCTGCAACTGGATTTAAGCAGAGCTTACCATACTGATAATCATCTATGTAGCCATTTTATATCTTCCGTCCCCAGCACTTAAATTATATCAACCCAGGGTCTGAATTTATTTGTTTATTTATAGTTTTATTGCATTTATCTACTTGGGGGAGGCGCATGTGCCTCAGAGTCTGTTGGCGGACAGATGGCAATTTTCTGGACTCAGGTCTCTCCTTCCACCACATGGTTCCTGGGGGGTCAATGATTGGTCATCAGACTTGGCAGCGAGTGCCTTTACATGCATCCTGCCAGCCTGGGGCTGAGGTTATTAATCACTGTGTCTTGGATATTTATCCTGGTATGGAATGCCTGTTCAGTGGGTGAATTGTGCCCATCAGTGGTCATTCCCCCAAATTACCAGCAGTTTGCCTTCTGCATATATAGATTTGCCTGTTTGGACCATTTTATTCAAATAGCATCATGCATGTTGAACTTTGTGGTTGTCTTCTTTCTCCTTAGCATGGTGGTATCAAGGTCTAGCAATATTTTAATATCCATGGGGACTGTATTCCCTTTTCCTGAATAACATCCATGCTGTGATTTGTTGGAGGAAGCCACTCATTAGTTTCCGGTCACCTGGCTAGCTTAGCCCCACAATAATCACACAGAGACTGTATTAATTAAATCACTGTTTGGCCCATTAGCTCTAGCTTCTTATTGGCTAACTCTTACATATGAATTTAACCCATTTCTATTAATTTGTGTATCACAATGTGGCTGTGGCTTACTGGCTAAAGTTTCTAGCGTCTATCTCTGGTGGCTCCATGGCTTCTCCCTGACTCTGCCTTCCTCCCATGCTATAGGCCAAGGCAGTTTCTTTATTCATTAACCAATAAAAGCAACATATAGACAAAAGGACCTCCCACACCAGTGATTATTCATCAGTTGATGGGCAGATCGCTTCTATTTGGGGTTGCTATATTCTCTTATCTGAATTATTGTACAAGCTTTTTGTAGACATATGCTTCGTTTATATTGGGCTTATACCTAGGAGTGAAATTTTCTTTCACATAATAGCTCTGCGTTTGTCATCTGGATATATTACTAGGCTGTTTTCCAAAGTGACTGTACTGTAATCTTGCATCCCCAACAGAATGTGCAGGGTTCTAGCTTATCCATGTCCTCAACACTTGGTGACTCTGTTTTTCCATCTTAGCCATCCTGTGGGATGTCTCCCATTGTTTGGATTTGTGTTTTCCTAATGACTAGTAAGTGATACGTGATGTCTCTTTTATGAATTTATTGTCCATCTATATATTTTATTTGGAGAAATTTAGACCCTTGTTCACTTTTAAATTGGGTGTAAGAAACTGATGCTGAACTGCTGTGGTGACATATGGGCTTGGCAGGGCCTCAGAATGAGTGCAGTTCAGAACAGACGTGCCAGCATGCCAACTCCAGGGGCTCTGTCTGCCTTCTCACTTGCGTTCTCTTCCTCTCTTCCTCCCTGACCATTTTCTTTCAAAATTTATTTTGGCTTTTAAGGATGATTTTCTGTTTTGTTTTGAAACAGGGCTCACTGTGTAGCTCTGGGCTGGCCTGAAACTTGCTACACATAACAGACTGGCCTCCAATTCAGAGATCCATCTGCCTGTGCTTTCCTGGTACTGGGATTAAAGACGCGTACCACCACTCCTGGACCTTTTTTTTTTTTTTTTTTTTGGAGTCAGAATCACACTATACAACCTAGGTTGGCCTCAAATGAACGATTCTCCTGCCTTAGCCAAGTACTAAGATTATAAGGCATTTACCATCCCATCTGGTTTAGTGAGGTGTCTTTATTTTTTTTGGGACAAGGTCTTAGTCTTTAGCTCTAGCTAGCCTCTGATTTACAGTTTTCCTGGCTCTGATTTGCAGATCTTGAGTTACAGGCATGTGCCACCTCACCCAGCTTAGAGACGTTCTGATGTTTGTTTGTTTGTTTGTTTGTTTGTTTGTTTGTTTGTGACATCTTCTGATTCTGTAAGCCCAGACTGGTCTGGAACCTTGCCTCTCAGGCCAACTTTGCCTCTGCCTCCACAGAACTGGAATTATATGCATATACCACCATGCTCAGCTTAGAAACACTTTCTTAACGGAAGTTCCTAATCTAAATATCCATGCAAAACTCTACAAACCCTTCATTTTGGGGGAGAAGATGGTCCTTGGCTTTCATTAGTTTCTCAGAATAATTCAATAGCAGCATTTCATGGGCAGTGCCCTCAGGACCTAGTCATCTCTCCCTGCCCCATCCCTCTTTTAGACAGGATCTTACTATGTAGCCTTAGATGATCCATGGTGTTAGCATCCTGTCTGCTGCATTTTCTCTCTCTATCCTCTAGATATTGTCTACTCTGTATCAAGCACTGGCTAGGAGCTCAGCATTCAGAGTGAGCTAGACACCAAGTCTTGCCTAAGGAGGTCATAGTTGCAGAGATTAATATATAGACAAGTAGCTATCGTATAACAGTATGATGTATAATATTTAATATAACATTATGTTATATATCATATAACAGGTATTCTGTGTGAAGTGTGTAAGTACAAAGCTGTTTCGCAGGACAACTGCCATGTGCAGTCAGTCATACCGTGACTTGGTACAGCCATCTGCCCTTTCTCTAGTCGTATAATAAACACTTGCTGAACATCTGTCCCCTGTGAGACCCTAACTAATGCTGCAGCTGGATCTGGGTCTTAGAGAGTGAGAAAAAAGTTAGGAGGGTGGAAGAAAATTGTGGCATGGGATACCCGAAATAGAGACTCAGTCTGTGCAAACTCACAGCCACAGAGGCACCGAGGTTCGTGGTAAAGCATGAGCAGGAGGGGGTGGTTAGTTCCCAGGTTCCGGTTTTGTGTCTGGTTTTGTTCTTTAGTTTGAAATGAGAAGATAATGTGGGGGGAAAAAAGAAACTGCCTTACTTCAGAGATATTTAGAGCAAGGACTAAATGAGAAACAGGAGTTGGAATCAGCAGGACTGGGGGATTCTGGGGAGCAGAGAAGCACACAGGTCACTACCAGGTTCCTGGATGGATGAATGGATGGAAGTATCACTGACAGGGATAAACAGCACCAAAGGGCCCCAAGCTTTGCTGTAGTCATTTCCAGGTTGGCTTTGACCAGGCTGAGCTTGCCAAGGGCATCTGAGGAAGCAGGAACAAGCAAAGGAGCACTCTGGAAGCTGGAAGGAATCCGTTTTACAGCTGGCCTCTGTGATGCCTTCATACAAATCATGTAAAAAGGCCTCATATTTGTAGACCAGTCAGAAGCGGGCTCCATCTTTCCTATAGACAGCTGTAGTTGGACTTTCTTGTCAGACTTTCTTTGGGGGCTGATTTTGTTTCTTCATGCTCCTGCTCAGAGAGTAATAGATGAAGCTGTGTAGAGAGCTAGGAGAGTCCGGGAGGGCTGGCTGTAGCAGAAGGGCTGTAGCAGGAGTCTTACTCAGGACAAAGGATGCCCTGAAGAGATGTGTGCTAGATTTGGCATTGACATCAATCTCCAAGAGAGGGAGTTTGATAGCTTGGTTGATCAGTTGATGAACAAAATATTTGTCTTAGCTCAGCTGGGTCAGGTCATCAGGAGCTCAAGGTTTGGTGCAGTGACTAAGGAATTTAGGCAGTTGTAGAACAAACTTGAGTTCCACTGAGGAATGAACCATCTTCCTGAGCAACAAACCACCACAAGCTGGGATGACCCAAGGCTGAGTGAGCCAGAGCAAGGAAGAGTTGGGTTAATCTGTCTTGAGTAAGAGCAGGAAGACTCAGTAACCTGACTCTAGTCTTGGTGTTTCATAAGAACCTCTCCTGACCCACGTGTTTCAGAATCCTCACATTGTGGATTGTAGAAGAAGCGGCAGGCTGCATTCCTGCTGCCCGGCTTCCAGCCACCCGACTAGCTTATACCCCGAAATAACAACACACAAATTGTATTCACTTAAACACTGCTTGGCCCATTATATCTAGCCTCTTTTTGGCTAACTCTCATATCTTGTTTAACCCATTTCTAATAATCTGTGTAACACCACGAGGTGGTGTCTTACCGGGAAAGATTCAGCATGTCTGACCTAGTGGCTGGCTCAATTGCATCTGCCCTGGAGAGGAGAGGCATGGCATCTAGCTCACTCACTTCCCTTCTTCCCAGCATTCTGTTCTGTCTACTCCACCTACCTAATTTTCTGACCTATCAGGCCAAGCAGTTTTCTTTATTGATTAACCAATGAAACAACAGATTGACAAATAACCTTCCCACATCACTAGATGACATCACAAAGCTGAGTCCATTGCCAAAATGCAAGCCAATGCTTATGCATCGTTGGGTCTCTGGTTGTCTGTGGCCTTCAATGGAAGGCACCTCAGCTGAGCTGCTCAGCCTACTGGTGGTAACTGGTTGTTACAGCTTTTAAAGAGTCCTGTGCAGGACTGGAGAGATGTCTTAAAGGTTAAGAACGCTGGCTGTTCTTCCAGAGGTCCCAAATTCAATTCCCAGTAAATACACGATGGCTCACAACCATCTATTATGAGATCTGGAGCCCTCTTCTGTCATACAGGCAGAACATTGTATACATAATAAATAAATAAAAATTAAAAAAAAAAGAGTCCTGTTCGTGGAGGCCAGGAGTTTACCAGCAGGAACATAACCCATCCTTCCCGCCCAGGTCCTCTTAGGGTTATGAACAAGACCCAAACTGTAGACTCTGAAAGCACTTCATTCATATCTGTGTGTGTTTGCACACACTCATGTCCATGAATGCATGTACCCATCACATACACATGTGCCCGCCCTCGGCATGTACATATCTGGGAAGACTGTGGAATTGGTCTGTGTGCTGGAGCACACCAGGCTCACACCCGTATCTGTATGTCTATGCCTGTAAGGAGTTAAGAAAACACTCTTTAGAAAGGTTTCTTACTTTTGTGTGTTCTGTCCTTCACTTTTTCCTCCCTGCTCTCCCTCCTACTCTTCCCTTTGTGAGCTTAGGTAGCAGTGCGACTAAGTCCTCTGGCTCAGGCTTCCTCACTAATCCTCACCCTGCACATGTCCAGGGACAGCGTGGCTGATACTTTCCAAAGGGCAGTGGCTTGAGGGTGGAGGAGAAACAGAATCTGTGACCTCGCCTCAGGTCTGAGCCCCCTGTGCCTGACACTGGCCTAGCTGAGTGTGGCAAGACGTCCGTGTGGACAGACAAAGGTTTGCTTGTAGAGCTCAGGCAGGGGAAACTGAGGAAGACTGTCCATGCCTTGGCAGCAACTGAGGAACCAGCCTGCCTGTTTTGTCTTTGCAGGGTCGGAGGAGAAGAAGGAAGGCTGGTCCTGGGAGTCCTACCTGGAGGAGCAGAAGGCTGTCACTGCCCCAGTCAGCCTCTTCCAGGATGTGAGTTGGACAATTTCAGTCTAAGGAGATTTTACCTTCTCAATTCAGGGACTCACCACCAAGCGCAGGGCTTCTAGTGTTTTCTTCTGGACAATCTTTGACATACTAGCAAGATGAAGATGTCTAGAGTTGAAAAGAGTATCCTGTAAGGGACTTCCTGGGTGGGAAGAAGTAGGGAGGTGCCCTCCAGGCCCCCCCCTTCATCTGCTGACTTGTGGGTTCTGGTATCTTTTCTGTGGTTTAACACTGACCTCACCATGAGGTAGGTGGGAGAACCCTTACCTCTAGCCCTGATCCAGCCCTTCAGAATAGTACTGCAGCTCTCTCGTCCTCTGGGGACCCCTTGCAGGACAGATCCCCAATAAGTCACCCCTTTGAGACCAGCAGGCAGATGGGGCCTAAGGGAGCTCCTTCACCCCAAGCCCATGAGGCAAGGATAAGGCTGGATGGAAGCCGGGTCCTCTCCACTCTGTGCGTTGACAGTCCCAGGCAGTCGCCCCTAACAAGAATGGCTTCAAACTGGGCATGAAGCTGGAAGGCATTGACCCTCAACACCCGTCCATGTACTTCATCCTCACCGTGGCAGAGGTGAGCTGGAAACACCCTCCCAGTGTCTCAGTGTAGAGTGATGGAGCCGTTGTGGGTAGCGGTGAGAGGCACTGCTTTACCTCAGGGAGCCCAGACAAACAAGAGGATCCATTGGAATACAGGGAAGGCTAAAGGCAAAGACTGGGAAGCAGACGGGAGCAGCGGGACACTGGTATCACTAAATAGTATACGTTGTCTTTGCTGGGGTTGGGGTAGACATGAAAGATCCAAAAGGCAGGGATGCTGTCTTGAATCAAATAGGGCCCTGTCCTCTAGGAAGGGAATCTGTGAGATGGGCACAGCAATACAGCTTGCAGATCAAGGAATATTCCATTTGGCCTAAGTGGGCAGGGAAAGTGTAGGAAGGCCTATCTGCCGCCACCTGTGTTTGAGCAGGAAATTGCAAGCAGATGCAGCATGGTCCCTGGGGCATGAGATGGTGTGAGCATAGCAGGGTATACTGAGAGTGTACGGTGAGAGAATGTGGCTAAAGGAAAGAGTCCAAGGGCATGGGATGACCTGTAGTACTTTCTGCTTCCCGTCTGGGGCTTAGGAGGGCAGCAGACCCACCATACCCTCGGCACCCAGGGCGCCTGCTAGCATTGGATCCTTAGGACTGCAGGCTAGACCAGGAAAGGCGGAATAGTGGGAAGGTGGTAATCTGCTGGCCCTGACATGCCTCTGACTCTTGTCACAACCAGGTGTGTGGCTACCGCCTGCGCCTGCACTTTGATGGGTATTCAGAGTGCCATGACTTCTGGGTCAATGCCAACTCCCCTGACATTCATCCTGCTGGTTGGTTTGAGAAGACTGGCCACAAGCTGCAGCCTCCCAAGGGTAAGACCTCCCTGGGTTATCCCTGGAAGACAGTGAGTCCCCAGACTCCCTTACTCCCTTCAGGTCACCCTGCATCCCACATTTTTTTTTAAGCCCAAAACTTTGGCCACTTTCTCTGTCCCATTGTGATACAACTCCACCCTGAGGCTTCTAAACTCTTTGAGTGTTCACCAGTCTCATCTTCCTTTAGCAGAGGGGCCCTGAGGGTTTGGGGGACTTCAGACCTGCCTGTTTCTACTTCATTCCTGGGGTCCTCACCATGGCCCAGCCTCTGCACAGCATTCTCTTCATTCCCCCGAGGGGCCCAGGTTACAAGGCAGAGGAGTTCAGCTGGAGCCAGTACCTGCGCAGTACAAGAGCTCAGGCAGCCCCCAAGCACCTGTTCGTAAGCCAGAGCCAGGTGAGTATCTGGGCACAGGTGAATACCACCGTCAGGCCAGAGTTGCTGCAGCCAGCGCGGGATCTGGGCACAGGTGAATACCACCCTCAGGCCAGAGTTGCTGCAGCCAGCGCGGGGGATCTGGGCACAGGTGAATACCACCGTCAGGCCAGAGTTGCTGCAGCCAACGCGGGGGATCTGGGCACAGGTGAATACCACCCTCAGGCCAGAGTCGCTGCAGCCAGCGCGGGGGATCTGGGCACAGGTGAATACCACCCTCAGGCCAGAGTCGCTGTAGCCAGCGCGGGGGATCTGGGCACAGGTGAATACCACCCTCAGGCCAGAGTCGCTGTAGCCAGCGCGGGGGATCTGGGCACAGGTGAATACCACCCTCAGGCCAGAGTCGCTGTAGCCAGCGCGGGGAATCTGACTTGGCAGAATGGAGCATGGAGCACAGGGGTTGCTCTCAGCTCTCTCTCTCTTCTGCTCAAGAGGCGTGTCTGGGGAAACGTCAAAGCCAAAATGGGAGATGATCATTACACATTCCGGTCTCCTCCTTCCATCTTGCCTTCATCCATTTTCTTTCAAATTCCGTTTTCTTACATTTAGTGTGAGTGTGTATGTGTGTGTGTGTGTGTGTGTGTGTGTGTGTGTGTGTGTGTGATGCACATGCCCCATAGCACACCTGGAGGAGGTCAAAGGACAACTTGTGGGAGTGGGTTTTCCACTCCCACCATGTGGACCCAGGGGCTCAAACTCAGAGAGTGCGTCTTGATGGCAGGTGCCTCTGCCCCCTGAACCATCTCACCAGCCCTCATCCATTTTGTTGCTATCACAAAGTTTTTAACCTGACCAGTACAGAAAGAATAGAGCCTTATTTTTATCTTGTAGCTTCAGAAGCAGAAAGTCCATGACTAGATAGTCCTTTCTGTTGAGCCTCTGAGGGGGTTTCATGGCAGATTGCCCCACACCGCTGAAGGCTCTGTGGAGGAGATCACAGGAAGCCAGAGGGATTTAAGCACAATAAGTACATGCTTGCTTGCTCCCCCCTCCCCGCCATTTTTCTTTCTTTTCTTTTCTTTTTTTTTTTTTTTGGAGATAGGGTTTCTCTGCCTAGCCCTGACTGTTCTGGAACTCACCCCATAGTTTAGGCTGGCCTTGAACTCAGAGATCCATCTGCCTCTGCCTTGCAAGTGCAGGGCTTAAAGGCGTGCATCACCTCTGCCTGGCTCAAGCTTTATTTCTTTTTACGGTTTATTTTACAGGTGTGTGTGTGTGTGTGTGTGTGTGTGTGTGTGTGTGTGTGTGTGTGTGTGTGGTGTGAGTGCATATGCCAGTGCCTGAGTGCTGCAGAGCCCAGAAGAGGGCATCAGAACCTAGAGCGGAAGTTACACTTGCAGACCATGGGCGCTGGGATCTGAACTCCAGTCCTTGTGATTGAGCAGCAAGCACTCTTAATCACCGAGCCATCTCTCCAGCCTGCTTTTTATTCTTTTAATAAGGATTCAATCTCTCCATGACTAGCCAGGGGTCTTCAGTCCCCTGCTAGCAAAGGACCCTTTGGGGAAGCGCAAACCATAGCATTCTGAGCTGCAGAATCCTCCCCCATACATGCCCCAGAGGCCTAGCCTACTGCTGCAGCCTGGACACTAACTCGTCATGGCTCAGATGTTTTTCCTCTGGTCTGCTCTGCAGCTCAGTGGAATGAGGTCAAAGTCTGTTCTGGCAGCCTTCCCCTTTGCTCACATCCCCACCAGCCCACCTCCTGGTGTTAATCTGCTCAGAGGCGGGTGGCGGTGTGAGCAGTTAGTTAAGTATCACATAACCCCAAGCAAAGGGTCTGAGAGATAGGGAGCTCCCATTGAAAATACTTCCATACTGGGGGCTGCCCGTGCATCTTAGTAGCATGTCCCTTGCCACCATAACCATATTGAAGGGTCAGGGACTCCATCATGCTGTTGACAGGGACAGTTACTCTCCCATTCCAGTCCAGTTCCAGAGACTTTATTTGGGGACAAGAGGTGGTTAATAAGGGCCCACCTCCTAGTCATGGGAAATGCAGATTTTTTACAATACTTTTTTTGCAGGGTGGTTGAGACAGGGTTTCTCTGTGTAGCTTTGGAGCCTGTCCTGGAACTCACTCTGTAGAGCAGGCTGGCCTCGAACTCACAGAGATCCGCCTGACTCTGCCTCCCAAGTGCTGGGATTAAAGGCATGCACCACTATCACCTGGCAAAATTATTATTATTATTATTAGTGTATGTGTGTATGTATCTGTATCAGAGAACAACTCCCCTTTTTGTTTTGGGTTTTTTTTTTCTTTGTTTCAAGACAAAGTTTCTCTGTTTAGTCCAGGCTATCCAGGAACTCACTCCATAGATCAGGCTGGCCTTGAATTTACAAAGATCTGCCTGTCTCTGCCTCGTGGAGTGCTGGGATTAAAGGCGTGGGCCGCCTTTGTCCAGTCCGGAAATGCAGATTTTTAAGTCAACTGTTTGACCTCTGGCCCTGGCATTAACTGCTTTGTGTTCTGAGTCACAGAGTCACTTCTAGCAGGAGAATGACTGTCTTAGACAGGTGCTTAGAGATGAGGAAGTGCTGTCTTTGAAGCTTCTGTTTGTGGCAACCACGCAGTCAATACTAGTTCCCTGGCCGCTCCCTGCTCCCTGCTCCCTGCTCCCTTCAGGGGTGGAACACAGCAGCGCTCCCTCCCCCACACCCAACTACTGCCCCAGCTGCCTCAGGCAAGCCTGGCTAGGCTCAATAGGGTAGGGGAGACTTGACCTCAGCCTGCTGGGACTTTTGGGTAAATACAGAGCCTCCTGACAGTCCCTGACCTTCTCCCACAAGTCATTACACTTGGAGGACAGAAGTCCCTGTATGGCCCAGAGCAACCCTCATTCCCTGCCTATTTCTCCCTGGTGCCCACTTCCCACTCCCAGGCAATCCATGCAGAGAACCTGCTCCTGTGTTGGCTAGCAGCTCCGGGCTAGTTCCGGCCACCCTGGCCCCGGCTGTGATAGCCCTCTTCTTATTTCTAGAGTTCTCCCCCAGTGGGCTTCCAGGTGGGCATGAAGCTGGAGGCTGTGGACCGCATGAACCCCTCCCTCGTCTGTGTGGCCAGTGTGACCGATGTGGTAGACGGCCGCTTCCTGGTGCACTTTGACAACTGGGATGATACTTATGACTACTGGTACTGGGACCTGCTGGGGAAGAGGCACCAGGGGAGGAGGCACCATGTGGCCCTACCCAGTTATTCAGATATTGCTCTGGGTTTGAGGGGGAGGGGGATAGCGAGCTGTCCTGGATTTGAGCTGAGTCACAGGTTACAAAGCTCAGTGTTTCCTACTTCATCAGAAAATACCTTGATTAAGAGGTGTGTGAACGTGGACACACGTGCATGCACACACAACATAAATCTTTATTAGCTCTTATGGTGTGATAGAGTTTTCAGTCAGTGTGGCAATTTTCTGACCCAGTGTTAATCACCCATGTCCCTCTCACCAAGAAGGAGGCTGAGGAAGTCCCCAGTGCCATGCTGTGGGGACAGTTGGCTCAGCCCTCCCCCGTTCTCCTAGGACAATGACATACTCTTGGGTTTCAGGTGTGATCCCAGCAGTCCCTACATCCACCCAGTGGGCTGGTGCCAGAAGCATGGAAAGCCGCTCACCCCTCCACAAGGTGAGGCTGCTGCCCAGCACTCATCCTTCCCAGGCTGGGCCCTCGCTCCCTCCTTGTCTCTTAGCATGTGAGACTTGGTCCCTGCACCTCCTTAGCAGGCCCTTTAGGACAGGGTAGGGAGCAGACTGGGCCTGGAGCCTTGACATTTGGGGTTTAGGAAAGGAAAGTTAGATGGCTCCCTCAGGCATTCAGGGATCTAAACAAAGGACGTACGTCCTTCACTTGGGACCACTGCTGGCCCAAGTGTAGCAGAGGTTTGGATAGGACTAAGAGCAATGGGGCCATAAGTGATGAGAGCTAGGATTCCAACAACCCTGAGCTCTTGTGGTCCCGTGGGCTTAGTTCTCACCAGGACCCATCTGCCCCAGGACAAGCATCTAATTGTGATCGTGGTCACGTGGCGGAAGTTTCTTCTCCAAGTGTTTCTGCCCCTTCCATGTTCTTTTGTTTGTTTTGTTGCTGTTTTTTTGTTTTGTTTTGTTTTGTTGCTGTTGTTTTTTTGAGACAGGGTTTCCCTGTGTAGCCCTAGCTATCTTGGAACTGGCTTTTTTGACCATGTTGGCCTCAGATTCCTAGAGATACGGCTGCCTCTGCCTCCCGTGTGCTGTAATTAAAGGCGGGCGCCACCACCCCTGGCTTCCTTCCATGTTCTTGATCCCAACTGGGGACAGAGTTCCCTGAGCCACCTGGCTGGCTCAGCTATTGCTCTCACCTCCTTTCCAGACTATCCAGACCCTGATAGCTTCTGCTGGGAGAATTATCTAGAAGAAACTGGGACCTCAGCTGTGCCCACTTGGGCCTTCAAAGTGGTAAGTGGACTCTCGCCTTCCCTAGAGCTAAGCTTAGGAAGACATGGTCCTGTCAGTCAGCCAGTGGACGGCCTCGGCCAAGACAGTCCTTCCTGTGGCTCTCTTCCTGGAGCTTCAGCTCCTCAGAGCTGGGCCTTAGCCTCAAAGCACCTATCTCCCCACAGAGACCCCCTCACAGCTTCCTGGTCAACATGAAGCTGGAGGCTGTGGACCGCCGGAACCCAGCACTGATTCGGGTAGCCAGCGTGGAAGATGTGGAGGACCATCGGATAAAGGTGGCTCTGGGACCCTAGGCCTGGGGGAGTGGACAGGTCAGTGGGACAGAAATTCTCTAGAATGCTTAGAGGTCAGGGCATGGCATGAACTAGGAAGCTGAAGACCCCAGACCTTTCTTTCCTTATCTGTGATTCACTGTTGTAGGCCTGGAAGGGTTCCTTTTCCTCTACAAGCCTTAATCTTATCATCTGTAAAATGGGTCTAATAACCCTTGTCCTACACAGGGACTTAATGGAGATGAAAACACGTGGCTGAGAACAGTTACTGTGTAGATGTCCCCTGTATTCATCTCCAAGATCTTGGCCTAGGCATAGGGAGCACGTCGGAGCCCAGAGCACCTCCTGACTGAGCCGGGCTCCACGAACAACACTTGACCCCCAAGGGCCTTTTTTTCCCAGCTCCACTTTGATGGCTGGAGTCACAACTATGACTTCTGGATCGACGCTGACCACCCGGACATCCACCCTGCAGGCTGGTGCTCCAAGACAGGACATCCCCTGGAGCCTCCTCTCCGTGTGTACTCTCAGGACACGCTGCCAACTTTCCCTTTCCACCAACCTCTGACAGCCCTCCCAGGCGGGGCTCCAGTGCCTGCAGCGAGCCTGGGATGCCCAGCCCCCTACCCCCAGCTCTTCCTGCCTCACTAAACCAGGGCATGCCTGCAGGTCCCAGCAAAGTATGAAAAAGTCAAACCTTCCTTCCCCAATGGTAGCTGATACCTGATGGCAGGAATGGGCACAGCTTGGCTCAGGGCTGGGTCTCCAAGGAACTAGTTCTGGGTACTGACCCCTCCCCCGACACCACATGCACACTATCCCTTCTTTGTCCCTTTCTCCTGTCTCCAGGACTCCATGCTGACTTCTCTTTTGCCCCTGTAGGGCCCAGAGAATCCAGCGCTGCCTCACCCGGGAGCTGTCCCACGCTCAGCCACAGGAGCCCACCCCACACAAAGCCCTCCAAATACAGCTTTCACCAGCGGTAAGTAAAGCAACAGCCGAGGCCCAGAGTGAAGCAGGCATCGTTCAGGGAAGAGTCTTTTACAGCTGTGGAGCGAGACCCATCAGGATTCCCCAGGACCCAGGGCCAAGGTTAGGGGGGGCTCAGTAGAGACAAATGGGTCCACCCAACTAAAGCCTTCATCTCCCCAGGAAGTGCCCCACTCCTGGCTGTGATGGCTCTGGCCACGTTACAGGCAAGTTCACGGCTCACCACTGCCTCTCTGGCTGCCCGCTGGCCGAGAGGAACCAGAGTCGGCTGAAAGCGGAGCTGTCTGACTCGGAGACGGCAGCCAGGAAGAAGAACCTGTCTAATTTGTCCCCAAGGAAGAAGCCCCGCCATCATGGCCGGTGCGGAGGCCAGGGAGTCAGGTCCTGGGCTTCACGGGTGTGGGGCCTCGTGTCTTCTTGGGCCAGCCACTGATCCTCTGCTGCGGGCCCCGGTCCCTCTCTCTCCAGGATTGGACGTCCTCCAAAGTATCGCAAGAGTCTGCAAGAAGATTTTCAAGGTGAGTGAGTCCAGTTGACAGAGGATGCTGAGCAGGGGGCCTGTGATTGATGGAACAAGACACCAGGGCAGCGGAATGAGAGCCGCTGGAAAGGAGGCCACTGCTTTGAAGAGTTTTGGTGCATAGCGCAGGGGCAAGAGCACAGGATGAGGCCTTGAGTGGCCAAGGCTTCTGGTCCTAAGGACTTTCTAGGAGTCTGTGGAAAAGGGGGTGGGGGGCTGGGTTTCCACAAAGTGGAGCAATGGCCCTGCTCTGTTCGTCTATGATTCTAAGCTTCCTCAGGAGACCATGGCTGTCAGTCGCATGACCTTGAACAAGCCACTTTCCTCACTTGAGAGCATAGGGAGTCACTGGCTGAACTGACTATGGTGGCTACTATTACCGTTCACTGAGCCAGACACTGTGATGAGCACTTTGTAGCTGCCTTCTCCAGCTCTCCAGCCTCCCACTGTGTCTAACTAGGGAGGAATGGGAGGCTCAGAGCCGAAATCATTTGCTCAGGGTCATTCACCTTCTGAGGGGCTGAGCTGGAATTCAAACTTGGACCTGATGTCTGCCACATGGCATTAGGCTAAAGCCCTGTGCCCTAATGTCATCTCAGTGCCCATTCCCCTTGGGTTCATTTGCGTGGATTTATGTAACAAACTACCACAGCCTGGGTGGCCTGAAGAGCAGGCATGTATTCACCTCACAGTTCTGGAGCTGCAGGTGTCTGGATTGCTATCCTCTCAGACCTTTCTCCCGGTACACAGACCACTGGCTGCTTGCACCCTTGCTGCTCTGTCTTGTGTGAGCATCCCTGGTGTCTCACACCAGATTCCCTGAGCCTGGCGTCCTCAGTCAGATGCTGAGAATAATAAGAGCTCACGTGTGTTCAGCACAGCTAACTGTACACCAGTCAGAGGCTCGTGCCTGGAAGACTCCCCCCACCCTGGCTTCTCTCTTTACTGTTTCCTCCTGATGGAAACAGAAGATAGTTTTTGTAGCCTCAGGTCTGAATGCCAAGCATCTTGGCTGACGTCTGGGTCCTCCCTAGAAAGCTATCCCAGCCAGGGTCAGGCTATAGTAGGCCTCTCTCTTGCCTGCCATGGTACTTTGGTCAGCTCCCATGTGCAGGACTACATTCTAACCACCAGAGGGCACCTCCTGACTGAATGTGGAGGGGTTGGGGGGTTGGGGGAGTGAGTGATGCCATGGTGTGCACTTGGAGGTCAGAGGACAACTTTGTCACCTCTGTTCTCTCTTTCTACCTTTATATGGGCTTGGGGAATCTAGTTCAAGTTCTCACACTTGCACAGTACCTTACGTACCTTTACCTGCTAAGCCCTCTCTCCAGCCCAGAAGTCAGTCTTTCCAGTGGTTACAGCTATGGCCAAAGGAAAAGGGAGGGACTCAGGCCTCACCCTGGCCCCTAAGGCATCTCAGGGACAGAGCCCAGGTCTCTCATCTCCACAGAGGGCTGTCTGTTGTACCGGCTGGCCTTTAACCAGGAAGGGACCCTGGCTGCAGCTCCCCTTCTAGAGGAGACCCCTCACACCATCCATGGTAGACCTTGATGCAGGGTCCAGATGCGCACGTGACCGTCCCATCAGGGAACCTCTTTGGAAGAACCTTCTAGCATTAAATACAATGCTGCGGCTGCTCACTAGAGTCAGGCTCTGCTCTGGGGAGTAAGATAGGACCCAGGGTACCATCTTTACCTATGGTCCTAAACCATGATCAGGCAGGGAAGGCACAGCTGCTGGGTCACAGCTGGAACTGTTGCAGTCGCAGGGAACAAGCATCAGTCATGCTTCGGTGAGCAATGCACAGGCGTGGACTGAGATGCAGAGGCTGCAGGAGAATGACAGTGGGTCTGTGGTAGGATCCCAGAGGCCCAGGGTGGGACTACAAGGAGCTGAAGAAGCCACGAGGCTAAGGCTTAGGGAATGAGGTGGGGCAGGGTAGTCTGTACCGGGCAGAGGCTGCCATAGAGAAGACGGCGCTGGAAGCGCTGCATTCTGCATCCAGAATTATCAGCAAGCACTACATTAGAGCAATTAGCCAGAACTGTGGACCGAGGCAGAGTAGGCCTCCAGGAGAGTGCAGAGGATGGGGTCAGGTTGTCAGCAGTTGAATTGAGTAAAGTCAAAGGGGTGAGTGCCCGACCAGCTAAAGAGGAAGTCAAACAGTGGCATCAGATTCCTGAGCGGATGAGGAAGCAAGCGATGGCAGCCTGTGGCTGGACAGCTGATAAGAACTCATTCTCTGGGGCCAGAATGACCCTGCTCAGAGTCCAAAAGGGCTTCAGAAAGGACACAGAACTCAGCACTGATGTCGGGGATGAACTCGTTTGAATGTAAGGGTTGTTTGATGCCACCAGCTCCAAGAGAGAACCCTCAAAGGCCCAGAGTGCTGGGGTTACTCCACACAGTGGGTGCCGAAGCCTGCAAGCAAGCAACCCATTTGGCCAGCAGCATACCAACTCACCCACGTGGTTCTGCAGGCTTTCAGGAGGAGGGGTCCTCACCCTGTCCGTTGTGCCAGCCAGTGTCCCCTGCGTCCTAAGTGTGAGCTCTCCCTAGTGCTAGCCCACTGTTCTCTGCTTCTCCCTTCTAGCCCTTCCTCCCAGTGTGGTGCACCAGTCCCTCTTCATGTCCACCTTGGCCACCCACCCTGATCGCTCATTCTCTCTGTGCTGGGAGCAGCACTGCAAGCTCTTGCCAGGAGTGGCAGGTATCTCGGCTTCCACGGTCTCCAAGTGGACCATTGAAGAGGTATGGAGTCTTTCCTTAGCCTCTCCCCCTCTTCTTCCTGCCCGCTGAACCACACCCTAGGAGGGGGCTCAGGCTAGGGCTGGCTCAGATGGAGCCTCATGCCGCTCCTCACAGCCTCCACCTTGGGCTCATTCTTCCTATGCACAGCCCCTTTAGCGGCACAGCAAGGCTGACCAAATCAGGCCTCTTATGGTGGATAGAGAAGGTGGGTCCTGTCAGTCAAGCTGGGACTCTAGCAGGACAGACATACTTTAAGGAACAAGAGGCCTTCCCTCATGTACCACCGTACAAAGACATGAGGACTTCCTAAGGCTAATAAGAAAGAAACTGCGGGCGTAGTCCAAAGGGCCCCAAGACCATGTAGACTTACCCTCCCCTGGTTAACGAATATCTCCTTTGATTTCCAAGGTCTTCGGCTTCGTTCTGACCTTGACAGGCTCTGAGGACCAAGCACGCCTCTTCAAAGATGAGGTAAGGTACCAGTGCAGAGGGACAGAGACAAAGTTGCTGCCGTTGAGATGGCGGAAATCCATTACCCTCACCAGCATTACCCGAGCCCGAGAGGGACCTCTGATACCCTGCAAGGCAAGACCAGTCACAGTCGCCCATGTCTGAGAAATCATGCAGGGACTGTGGCCTGGCTTGGAGACACTGTGTTCAGATCCCCTTTGGGAAGGAAGATGTGTTCTTATGCTGTCTTTCCCGGGGCTGTTTGAAGCGTTTCATAATTTGGGATGCTGGGGGGCAAACACAGCTTCAGCCAGGCCAAGCAGATACTCCACCACTGAGCTGCATCCCTGCATACCACTGAACCCAAAGCAGATATTGGGTGGCGTAGGTGTAGATATTTGTTGCAGAGATCCCAACACACGAAAGTTAATGCCCAAGAGCTTAGGGAAGATATGAAGCAGTGGGTTATGGGAAAACGAATGTCAGGTTGAAGGCAGCCTGGGCCGGAATCCTAGCTCTCCCAGTTTGAACCGCTTGTCTCTGAGCCCACATCCTGCCGTTTTTAAGATGGAGGTAGAGCAAGTGCACTGAGGGCTACCTGGCAGGTCACTGTGAACTTTAGAAACCAGGAGTGAGTACAGATAGCTACATGATCATATTACTGGCATGTGTGTACATCTGTCAGGCAACATTATAGAGTCATATAGAAATCCCACCACTATACCAAAAGCCCAATACGGGTGAGACTTCTAGAAATAGTTGGTAGTCTGATTTTGTGTGCACAGTTGCCCCTAAATAAAGAACTTTCTTCATGACTCTCTTAATCTGGGGAATTTGACAGTAGAAGGAGTCCTCGAGTGTGTTTGAGTCTTCCTTCCAAATCAACAGAAGCAGTCCCTTGCCCCAGCACAGTGTGGGCTCAGCTGCCTAAATCTGTGCCCTGTAAGAAAGATGGATGTCTGTAGACCCAGCACGGTCTGCCTCTTCCCGGCTGGATGCTGGTCTTGCCCCCTGTGTTGCTGATCTTATTTGTGCTTGTCTGGGTGTCTAGCTGGACTCCTGTTTCTAGAACCTTCTGACCAACAGGGAGCAAATGCCTGCTCCATGGTGGCTTGTTGGTTTCACTTTCATTTGTTTGGGGTTTGGTTTGGTTTGGTTTGGTTTGGTTTGGTTTGGTTTGGTTTGGCTTGGGTTTTGGTGCTGAGGACTGAGCCCAGAGCTTCTTGCAAGCTAAGGCTGTTCTTTGCCACTGTTCAATAGCTAGGCCCTCCGCTCCACCCTACCATCCCTAGGGTGACTGAACTGACTGAGGCGAACACCCAACACCACAAGTTTTATAAATGTGTGTACTTGAGTCCACCTCCATCAAGACAGACCATTCCCATCACACCAGAAAGTTCTGCCTCAGCCCCCACTAGTCAGGCTCCACCCCAAAACATGAGCACTGTGGATCCTCAAACCTTTTATAGCACTGTGGATTATAGCACTATAGACTGGGCTTGCCTATTCTTAAATGATGCAGTGGGATCAGACAGCAGGGGCGCTGTGGGTCTCTCTCTCCATTCCCTGTTGTGTAGTGCTGTGTACACTCTCAGTTTCTCTCCATCTGATGAACAGGCTGCAGGCCTCCTGTCCATGGGCATTTACATGGTTTCCCCTCCTGAGTCCCATCCAACCTCCTTCCTCTGTTCTCTTCATCTCCCTCCCTCCCTCCTCACACCCGACTTTTCTCCCTGACTAGAATGTGCGCTCATCAGCCTTCCACACACCGGCTTTGTCTGCCCTGGCATGCGGTTGTTAGATTACAGGCACCATCATGATTCACCCAAGGACTGTGACTCGTGACTTTAGACAGTGTTGTTATTGCGCCAGCAATCAGGGGTTGCTCCTCAGGCCATCCACACCCTGCCCATATCTGCATTTCCTGTTATCTCATAACATTTTAAACAATAGTTCTTGAGCTAAGTAAAACCCACATAAATTGTTTACGGTTTTATATAGCCCTTAAATATCCTCCATTCTAGGAAGGTAGCCTTTTTCTTCTTTTTCTCATTTTATTTTTTCTCATGACATTTTTAAAAGTCTAGAAGTGAGGACCAGCAGATTAGCTAAGCGGATGGAGGCGCTTCACACCAAGCCTAAAGACCTGAGTTTGATCCCCGGGATTCACATGATGGAAAGAGAGAGCTGACTCCCAAAAATTGTCCTCTGACCCCCACATGCATGTCGGGACACGCCCACACCCACATATACACAAAATAAATGATTGTAATAGGAAACATTTAAACTAGAGATCAGATCCAAAGGCTTCGTTAGATCCAAGTGTTCTCTGTCTCTCTGATTTGGGGGCGGGAAAAGGTCAGAGGTAACAGTGCACCCCATGCCGCAGCTCTCAGAATGCAGCGTCTGCCCAGCTCGCCCTCAGTGGCACTGAGACTGACCAGTGGGCTCCCATGGCACTGTGATGGGCTTTCTCTTGTCTTTGTTTTGGCTGCGGGCATTTCACAAATGCAAGATCACATGTGTAGACATGGAGGCCGTTACCCCGGTTACAGAAGGAGCCCAGGTAGCATTTTTGAAGGAGGATTAATGAAAGAAACTACTTAGACCACGAGCCTGCCTGGCTTCCTGGGCAGCATCCCTGTACCCTGGACTTAGACGAACCTGGATTTGGCTCTGTCCTTAGCTGTCACTATTTTGAAATTCTTAATAACTTTCAAACAAGGAGCTTCACATTTGAATTAAGTACGATGTCCCACAACTGTATAGCAGCAGCTGAATTCTCGAAGCTACTATTTGTAAGGGCTCCGGGGAGGGTTTTCCAGTATAGACGCTGACACAGACCTGTTAGCAGAAAGAGAAAGAGAAGCTCTATGTGTACAGCGGGAACCAAGCTGTCCTGATTTCCTTCTCCACCCCCATTGCTGTCTTTCTTTCTTCTTTTTCCCTTCCTTGTCCTTCCTCTTTACCCCCTCTTCCTTTCCCACCTGTCACATGCCCCTTCTCCCCTTCCCATACCCACCTCACATATCTGCCCCTCCCTTCCTCTCACCTGTCCCCCCACCACCCTTTCCTTCTCCTCCGACTTCCTCCTCCCTCTCCCGCCCCCTCAGATGATTGACGGCGAGGCCTTCCTTTTGCTGACACAGGCGGACATTGTGAAGATCATGAGTGTCAAGCTGGGCCCAGCCTTGAAGATCTATAACGCCATTCTCATGTTCAAAAACACTGATGACACCTTTAAGTGACTGGCCAGGTGGGACCTCCTCCCGCCCTTGCCAGGCTCTCTCCTCAGATGGTGCTCCTTTCCTGCACCCCTGTCCTCACGGTCTGACCAGGGCTGGCCCTTCCCAGAAGGTGTTTGGGAGCAGACGAGCCTGGGCAAGGGAGTCTTGGCCCTCGGTCCTGGAGCCCATTTGTCTCCAGGTTGCCCCAGTGATGGCGTGACTAAACTGAGGCCTGACTGGTAGAGAGGAATGCAGGTATCCTGACACTAGGGCAGCCTGCATCTTCGGTCACCTTGGTTATTGTCTTAGGAGTTAGGAGGAGCTGGGTCCAGCAGGCATCCTCTACTCAGACCTGTGGCCTTTTTTTTGAATCTGTGATTTTTTCTCCTTTGCCCTCTCCCCCTTCTAAGAAGTGACCATAACTTTGGCATTCTTATTTTACACAAAAGGTGCCTCCTCCCTTTCCACTGTTGGCTGTGTACCCATCCTCTGCTGCCTGGTTCCTGGGCAGCCCCTATCATGGTTCAGCCAGACCCCATGGTTCTTCTCCTGTAGATGTGTAAGTCTCAGAAATATGGGAGCTTTCCATTGGGAGCCCCTGGCTGTCTTTCCCCTTTGCCTCTAGGTGGAGATCCAGAGCCAAGGCACCTTCCTGGACATGTTCCATTGAGGACCACTCAGCCTTGGAGTGGCCACTTCCAGGGCTTGGTTCCAGCAGAGTGAGCAGACGGATGGAGCCCATGTTAAAACAAATGGGGCTCGGGTTCCATGACGCTGCCTAGACACCAGCAGGTGCAGTCTGCTGGCTGTGGGGAAGATGCAGTCTGGGCTGGTAGGCAGTGCAGGCTGGGATGCCAGACACATTGGAGTCATTGGCCTGAAGGGTATCTCTAGACAGCAAGGTGGCAGCAACATCCTGTCTGTGTCTATGGATCTCAGCCAAGACATTACACAAGAGTGAGAGGCCCCTGCCAGTCCAGCCTCCTGCCCAGAGAGTGCCGCACTGCCTAGCACACAACCCCTGAGACATCGCATTCGCTCTGTCCCTTAAACCTTCTCATTTTGCTCTTGAGTCTAACAAAGGCCACTTACAGTGGAGAGTTGGAAAGGTTCCCCCTCCAGTCCGAACTCTCTGGTCGCTTATGCCCTTCTTGCCACTCTCTAACTGCCTCTCACTGCCAGCTGGGTCCCTGCTGGGACTCGGGGACTTGGACCTTCAGTCTCCACTCAGTTACTGCCAAACTCGCCTCCCAGCCTACATGGGGAGCATCAGAGCCCAGCAGGAATCACCCTACCCATAGGTGGAAGCCAGTGCCAAGCTTCATCTGGTGCTGAGGTGGGCCTGCAGGCAGAAGAGCAGGGTCATCCCCCAGTGCAGTACACTTGTAAGTCGTGTGTGTGTGTGTGTGTGTGTGTGTGTGTGCACACATACATGTTGGTCACTCAACAGTTTCTGTCAGGTATAGGTGTTAGGTGTGGTGTTGGGAATATTAAGGGCTATTTTAAAGCTATGGAGCTTTATTATTTCATCAGAAGTGAGAAAACAAAGGGTCTGTTGATTTCCTGGTTTAGCCCTTTGGAGACCTCCCCTCCCTAGGCCTCCTAGGGGGAGAGCCATTTAACACCCTGGTGGCCTCAACCAAGTGGATTGCCTTTCCCTTTCAGCCCTCAAGGGTAACTGAGCACAATCTTTCTGGGAGAACACTGGGCAAGAAGGGCCAAGGGGAGGGAGGGTTAGGTTGACAGCTGTGACATCATTGCCCCTTTGCTGGGAGTAAAGAGGAGTCAGCCTCTGCTATCTCAACTGTCCGGGTTGCTGTGGAACCTGTCATCTTCTTGTCTTTAGTCTGCCCGGTCACTCGCTGACTGTTCTGAGAAGGCAGCAAATGTTCTGTGTTCTTGACTGGGGCTGTAAGACCACACAGCTCCCAGGGAGAGGAACAACAGTCTTTGCCATGCAGCTCGGCCAGTAACAGTTACCTGTGGGAAAAGGCCAGATGGACCAAAGGCCTTGGAGAAGAGGGCTCGCAGGCCTCCCAACTCTGAGACCTCAGCTATTCTGCACTAATATCAGACTCCGTGGAAAGAAATCAAATCATAAAAAAGTCAAAAGACATCTGCCTTCTGAGCATTCCACCACCCACTGTGTCCCCAGATGAGACCATTGCACCTTGACCTGGGAGCACAGGAGGAGAGGGAGTGGGTGGCTATTTCTGGCACCCTGCGTCCTGGTCTCTAGCAATGCCAACCACTTACACTTTGTCCCCACCAGGCTTCTCCAGCCTCTGCCCAGCCCTGGCCTAGGACAGGGATGAACTTTCTGTTTAATTTCTAAGGCAGAGAGAATGGCCCCAGGGTTTGAAAATGAAGCCTGTTTCTCCCCTTATTCACACGTGCTAATTATGGAGTTACATGTTTATTCTTGGTGTGTGTGTGTGTGTGTGCGCGCGCATTCTCAAAGAAAATCCTCTGGTTTAAACTAAAGTGACTCTTGAGAGAGGAAACATTATAAAGAAAATACATTATGATTTGTCTGTGTATTGTAACAACATAAATAAATTCACATCATTGAACAGTCTGCAGCCAGAGTCTGTTTCTCTTTTTGTGGTGAAATGCCTAGAATACACACACAGGTGAACATCAGTGCTGCCATGTCTGAGGAGAGCAATTCCTTCCCTCTGCTGCTAGGTAGAGGTCCTAGTGTCTCAACCTGTGGGCTGCAACCCCTATAGGGATTCAAATGACTGTTTCTCAGGGGTTGCCTAAGACCACTGGAAAACACAGATATTTACATTATGATTCATAATGGTAGCAAAATTATAGTAATGAAGTAGCAATGAAAATAATTTTATAGTTGAAGGTCACCACAGTATTAGGAATTGTATTAAAGGGTCACAGCCTTAGGAAGGTTAAGAACCACTTTCCTAGAAAATCTGAATTTAAATTTAAAAGATACAGCTTATAAAAATAAAAAAATGCATTCAAAGGAGAAAGCCAAATTGAGAACACGGTGGAAGGGATTCCCTGCTTAGGAACACTTACCTCGGAAAATGCCTCATATTTAGCCACCAAGGTAAACAGAGGCTGTGGCCAAAGTGGGTCAGACTGTATCTCAAGCTGACGGGAACTTGGCAGCCTGTCCACATGGCACTGGTCTCGCAAGCATAAGAGAAGAGAGAGTGACGGGGTCATGAAAGCTTGATCCGGGGTTCCAGAGAGCTGGGCACCATGCTGTTGGGCCAGATATTTTTGAAAGCAGGCCCTGATCGCCGTTATATGAATCTATAAGGGTGGACCCCAAATTGCAGTGAAGACACCTTGATTTCTGAGGTGCCAGGGCTGTGGTGTGCCCACTAGGGACAGATGCAGGTATAAAGTAGCACCAGGCTAAGAGAGAGGTTATCTGTATCACAGGCAGCAGAGCTGGAGAGGCAGGGCTGCTGAGGGCCACAATATGAGCCCAGATGATTCCACTAAGAGCTCAGGATCCCAGATACGGAACTGCAGGATTTGGCGTTAGCTGAAGATAGGACTGTTTAGTGGAGCGCTTGTCTAGCACACGGGAAGCTCAAGATTGTTCCCTGATACCACATGAACCAGGTCTGTGGGTGTACCCCTGCAATTCCAGCACTGGGGAGATGGAGACAGGAAGATGAGAAGCTGAAGGCCATTTTCTACTTGGTGAGTTTGAGACTAGCCTGAGATACATGAGAGTTATTGTTAAGAAAAAAGAGACATTCAGTGGTGTTGCAAGCCTTTAATCCCATCACTCAGATGGCAAAGGCAGATGGATCTCTGAGTTCAGGGCCAGCCTGGTCTACAAAATGAATTCCAGAACAGCCAGAGCTGTTGCACAGAGAAAGAGAAACCCTGCCTTGGAAAACAAACAAAAACCAAAGAAGAAAGAAAGAGACGATGGTAACTGTTTAATGGCAATGCACCTGCTTGTCTTACAAGTGTAACCAGCTTGGGGCTGGAGAGACTGCTCGGTGGGTAAGAGCACTTCCTCTCACAGAAGACCCAGGTTCAATTCCCAGCACCCACATGGCAGCTCACAACTGTAGCTCCAGTTCTAGGGGATCTGACGCCCTTTTCTGGCCCTTCAGGTACCAGGCACACACATGTTGCACAGATATACATACAAGGAAAACTCATACAATCACTGCTGGGCACATAGAAGTGTGTGTTCAATAAATATCTCCTGAATAAATAAATCTCCACTTTAAAAACAACAGTATAAACAACAGGACTGGGGAGATGACTCAGTCAGTAAAATGCCTGCCTAGCATGCTGAAGACCTAAGTTCAAATTCCTGGAAGCTTCGGCCAGTGAGACTAGCCTACTTGATGAGGCCCATGGCTAACACGGGTTTCTTCTCTCTGACCACATGCGTGCAATGCACTCACCCCAGATATGTTTGTCCTTCCACATCCACATAACCACACACATAATTGTTTAAATTAAAAACACGAACAATAAGAACTCCTGGGGTCTGATAACTTGACATTTTATATAATTTTATATAAATGGTCCACGCCAGAGAAGTCAATGGATCCTTCAGTTTTAAAATTAGCATGAAGCTCTCATGCAGAAATGTCAGCCTGGAGGGTTCGACTCTACAGTTACCAGAGTGTGCAAGCAGGTGGGAACATGGTAGGGCTGCCATGCTCTCACTGTGGCTGTCTCATCAAAACCTTTAACGCCTTTGCCCCCCTGCCCTTCCAAACCATTTCACCAGGAAAACACCAACCATGGAGCTGCCCAAGAGCGCAGCTTTCTCCTCTGGTGCAGGAATTCAGCAGACTGGACAGATTGGTGTCTAGGTAGACTGATGGCCTCAGGCTTCTGTGAATTGAACTCCTTTGGCTATCTAAGGGGCAACTGGGCCTTAAGGAGCTTGGCTCCAGCTTTTTTCCACTTGTTCCTCAAGCCCCCTATACCATTTCCTCTGCCGTCTTCTCCTCCGTGGCCTCACCAGCTATGTCCCAGGAAACAAAGCTTGCACCTCCGTGCCACCTCATCTACACGGTGTCTTTCACCCACATCTGTCCTCTTCCTTTCCTGTCATAGTGGAAAAGGTGACTCTTCTTCCTGGAAGCTAATCCTTGACCAGCTCACTGCAATAAAGGAGACACTGACACACAAGGAAAGGCTTTGGAACTTTAAAATGTGATTGCAGAAATAAAATTTTAATACAAGGTTCAAAAGTTAAAGGTGAGGACACCTTCTGGAAAGTAGAAGACATGGAGGGGGCATAGTGGCTGCCATCCTGTAATCCTGCAATCGTAAGCTTCAGGAGGCAGAGGCAGGAGGATTGCACAAAGACAAGGCCAACCTGTCTCCAAACAGACAAGACAATGAGAGGAAAATAGAAAAAACATATTTGAAAATCAGCAGACTAGTCAAATATTGAATTATATTAATAAAAAATAAACTAAGGACTGGAGAGATGGCTTAGTGGCTAAGACCCAGAGGACCCATGTTCCTGGACACAAGCATCTGCAACTCTACTTCCAGAGGATCCGATGCCCTCTTCTGCCCTCCTGGGGTACCAGATATGCATGTGGTACAGACATACATGCAAGCAAAACATTCACACACATAAAAAAAATTAAAAATAAAAACAGAATTGAGACAAGCTAGTCTCCAAATTGAGCGGTCACACCAAGTGCCAGGACAAAGGAATAGTACCAAACTGCAACACTGTAAAATATCAGAGTAATGAGAATAAGAAGAAGATAGGAAGAAAAGCTTTCAGTGGGAGCAAAACCAGGGAACAGGAATGATAATGGCACTGGGTTTCTCTGTAGCAATTGCTGAGACAACACGCGGAGCAATTTTAAAGGAAAAGAGAGAACGAATCTACCATGCAGTAAGCCCCAGAACCAATTACCTGCAAGGAGAGGAAAAGGGGAAAATAAAAATGGTCAAAGAAAAGAGACATGCGTACCCAGTGAGGCTGTCAATCAGTCACGAAGGCAGAATATTTACAAGCATGAATATTCATGAGCATCCAGCTCTTCAGCCATCCACCTCCTGTGCACCTGCCCATGGGTGATGCACCCCATGAGACTCCAAAAGTAGCCGGCCAAGGTGGCACATGCCTAAAATCAGACCAATCTCTGTGAGTTCGGAGCCAGCCTGGTCTGCATAAAAAGTTCCAGACTTTCCAGAGTTACCTGGTGATACCCTATATTAAATGCTGCCCTCCCCCACCAACAAAAAAAAGGGACAGATAAAATAAGATTTTAAAGAGGAAGATCCCAGAAATCAAATATGGTTCAATTAAGAAAATCTAGGTTTATCAGGTGTGATGATGCACGCCTTTAATCCCAGAATTTGAGAGGCAAATGGATCTCTGCGTTTGAAACCAGCCTGTTCTACAAAGCAAGTTCTGGTTCAACCAGGGCTACACAGAGAAACCCTATCTCAAAAAATCAAAAAGAAAAAAAAAGAAAACCTAGGTGACAGTACATTATAAAACATACAGGGAACATGATAATCCCAAATGACACAAAAAGGCCTTTGACAAGCTTCGACATGAGAAAAACAGAAGAAATCTTACACAATATGGCAAAGGGCATCTGCACAAAGTCCACAACGAGTACCGAGCTCCGTGGTGGAAAGCCGAACCTTTGTGTCAAGGGTCAAGAAGAAGACGAAGAGACTCCTGCTGCTTTCGTTGCTGCTGCTCTGCCTTTATTGGCTGTTTCAGCAGAGATAAGAAAAAAAGAAAAGGAAAGCCGGGCGGTGGTGGCGCACGCCTTTAATCCCAGCACTCGGGAGGCAGAGGCAGGCGGATCTCTGTGAGTTCGAGACCAGCCTGGTTTACAGAGCTAGTTCCAGGGCAGGCTCCAAAAACCACAGAGAAACCCTGTCTCGAAAAACAAAAAAAAAAAAACAAAAAAAAAAAAGAAGAAGAAGAAAAGAGAAAAGGAAAAGAATCCAAGTTTGAAAAGAAGTAAAATTATGTTAAAAAATAATATGATCTTATTTCTAGAGAAGTCCCAATAAGAACCAGTTAAACTGCCAGAACTATTAAGCTAGTTCATCAGAGATGCAAGATAGAAGATTAATCACAAGATCAGTTGCATGTTTATACATCTGCAATGAGCAACCCAAAATGTGTCAGCTCCCACTGTTGCACTAATTATCCCAAAGCAAAACCCAGAGGGAATGGCCTTTAAAAGTCAGCAACTCTTAATGCCACTGAACCGCACATTAAAGATGGTTAAAATGGTAAATACCACCATATACATATGTGTGTATAGATATATCTGTATACACATACATATATACCACAATAAAATAATTTGCATATGTGAGCGTGGGTGTGCATGTTTGGAGGTCAGAGGACAACCCTGGATGTCGATCCTCACCTTCCACCCTGTTTGAGACAGGATACCTCTTGTTCACCATTTGTTCACTAAGCTGGCTGGCCTGGGGGCTTCTGGTGATTCTCCAGTGTCCATTTCCTCTGTCCCAATAGGGGTTCAGTGTGGTGACAGATGCTTGAGCTACTTTGTCCAGCCATAGTGGATTTGGGGGATCAAACTTGTCAGGCTTTTCTGGTAATGACTTTACCCACTGAGCCATCTCCCTAGTTCATAATAAAATATTGTGAGGGGAATTCATAAGATCCATTAAGCAGGCCATTAAACATGAGAGACTCCTGGAGAATTTCCAAAATCATGAGAAAGGAAAGGCCACAGAGACAGCAGACAGTATCTGTAAAGAATATGAGAATGAGCAGGTCCAGAAAGGAGGGAAAGAGCTAAATAAACTCAAACTGACATATTAGGAGGATATAATGTTTCTATTAGAATTGTGTATGAAAATATATAATTCTCAGTAAAGATATTCAATATGTAGTCGATAATGTACCACAATTAGGATAATTATCTTATAACTAAGTCTAGTAACTCTATGTCTATCTTAGTTTATAGAAGTACTATGTATGATCCTCATATGAGATCACCTGATAAGACATCTAAGATCAGATATCCATCATAAAGCAATACGTGATATATGTATGTTCTTTCTACGTATAATAACCATATACGTATATTCTACAAACAGAGGCAATTTTTCAAGCCATTTGCCTTAATTAAGATTTCTATTGCTGCGAAAAACATTGTGACTAGCTGGATGTGGTGGTGCACGCCTTTAATCCCAGCACTCTGGAGGCAGAGGCAGGGAGATCTCTGTACATTCAAGGCCAGCCTGGTCTACAGAGTGAGCTCCAAGATAGCCAGAGTTGTTACACAGAGAAAGTCTGTATCAAAAAAAAAATATTAAGCAAAACAAAACAACAAAACATCATGACTGTGATGGTATGAAAATGGCCCCCAAAGGGAGTAGCACTATTAGGAGGTGTGGCTTTATTGGAACAGGTGTGACCTTGTTGAAGGAAGTGTGTCACTATGGAGGTGGACTTTGAGGGTTTGTATGTGCTCAGGCCACACCCGGAAGAGACAGTCTACTTCCTGTTGCCTGCGTACCAACAAGTTACAGGTCCTTCTCCTGCACCATGTCTGCCTGTTCCCCATCACGCTCCCCGCTGAAAAGTGTTTGTGTCCCAATAAACCTCTCCACCAACGCAATAATCCAAATCAGACCAAATCAAACCGAATTAGAAAAAGCCCAGGTTTAATGGATACCAATGCTCCCGGATGGCTTTCCAGCGCCCCAGAGAGGAGATGGGGAAGGGAGACCAGAAGACCACGCATTTGTTCTCTGGGTTGCTGTTTAAATACCCTGTGGGAGTGGTCTTGAGCATCTCTGAGGAGGGGTCATCGTTTTGGTGGGCTTTCTTGGGGGTGGAGTCTGGACTGAGGCAACTCCCAGGGGAGGGGGCTTGGGATGGAACTTTCCACCCACACATTCCAGACTCTTTGGGTATACCACCTCAATTAAATGTTTTCCTTCATAAGAGTTGCCGTGGTCATGGTGTCTCTTCACACAATAGAACACTGACTGAGATAGTGACCAAAAGCAGCTTGGGAAGGAAGGGCTTGCTTCAGCTCTCACTTCCAGAGAAGAGTCCATCACTCAGGGACGTCGGGCGGGAACTGAAGCAGAGGCCATGAAGGAGTACTGCTCTCTGGCCTGCTCAGTTTGTTTTACTTTTTTTTCTTTCTTGTTTTTACATCCTAACTAAAGCTTCCCCTCCCTCCCCTCTTCCATTGGGGGTCCCCTCCCCCTCCATTTCCCCTCCCTCACCTTACCCTATCCACTGTTTCCTTTCAGATCCAGGCCAGCCTATCAACCAGCCATGGTGTATCAAGCTGCAGTGAGACCAGGCACCTCCTCCTCCACCAAGGTTAGATGAGGCAATCCGGCAGAAGGAATTGGGTCCCCAAAGCTGGCAACATAGTCAGTGACATCCCCCACTCTCACTGCTAGGAGTCCCACACAAAGACCAAGCTACACAACTGTAACATACATGCAGAGGGCCTAGGTCAGTCCTATACAGGCTCCCTGGTTGTCTGTTCAGTCTCTGTGAGCCCCTGTGAACCCAGGTTAGTTGGTTATGTGGATTTTCTTGTGGTGTCCTTGACACCACTGGGTCCTACCATACTTCCTCCCCCTCAGTTTTCTTTCCTATACTATCCAAGACCACCAGCCCAGGGGTGGCACCACCCACAATGGTCTGGGCCCCCTTATGTCAACCACTAATCAAGAAAGTATCCACAGACTTGCTGCCTATAGGCCAAACATATGGAGGCATTTTATCAATTAAAATTCCCCCTGTTTAGATATGTGTAGGTTTGTATCCAGTTGACAAAAAACAACCATCACACTAACATATGAAGCAATTGTGGATTAATTTCGGAAAAAAGGCAGAAATGAGCGTCTGGGTATAAAAGCAGAAGGAGAAAACCAACTCCCCAAAAGTTGCCTTCTGACCTCTTAATTTTAAGAGCAGGCGCGATGACTCAGTAGTTTAGAGAGAAGACCCAGGTTTGGATCCCATTGGACACACACATCAGGGAGCTCACAGCCCCTCTAACTAGTTCCAGGGGATCAGACGCCCTCCTCCAGCCTCCTTGGGTTCCTGCATGCATGTAGTGCATATAGTCTCAGGCACACACCACATAAAATGTTGTTTTTAGAAGAAAATCGAGCCTGTGTTGACACGGCAAGATATCCATGAGAAACAGAAATGAATTCCTGAGAGATGAGTGGTTGAGCAGTGTGTAAAGTGTGATTCAGTTTTGTCTGTAGATCTGTCCGCTCAGGCACAGTCCAAAGTCAGGAGGGTTCGTCACTGTGTGATTGACAGCACGTACCTCCACAAATAGGAGTGGAGATGGGAGTGGAGGGGAAGCTTTCGCTTTCTATTCAATGTTTTCTGCATGCTGAAATTCTTTCATACAGTCTGTAAACTGATACTATTGTATATTGTGGGTGGATTTTTTCTTTACCTTCCTTTCTTTTATCTTCTCTTCTTTTCTTTTCTTTTGATGTGCTGGCCTGGATCCCTGGGAATGTGGGGAGGAGCTTGGCCGAGTAGCAGGACCCTGGCCACAGTCCTGATTTGTTCTGTACACTCAGGCCAGCTGCCTCCCCTCTCTGGGTCAGGGCCAGACATGTGCTAGTGTGTGTGTTGGAAAAGTCGGTGAGTTGAGGCCATGCGGAGCTCTGGAGAGGGTGGGAGCAGTAGTTTTTAAGGCACTGGGCTTGACCATGGGATTGTCGACGATTTTAACAAAGGGTCAACAATAAAGAGCTGTGGAAGTAGCTCAGGGAGGGTGCTTACCTGGCATGTGCAGGGTGCTGGGTTCCATCCCTAGCACCACAGAAGTTCTGGGCATAATGGTAAGGGCCTGCAGTCCCAGCACTTGGGAGGTGGAGCAGGGGAATCACAAGTTCAAAGTTGGTCCCAGTTATACAGGGAGTTCCAGGCTAGCCTGGGACACATGGGACACCATTTTAAGCACAACGAATCTCAAACTCTAAGGTGCCTACTGCAGAGAGGTCACAAGGAAGATTTTGTCCCTTCTGTCCAGTGTCTTGACAGTGTCCCGTGCCTGAGTAAGAACACTTGGCCTGGCACCTTCAGGTCACTCATAACAAAGCCTCTGTTCACGTGACCTAGGACCAGCTGAGCCCTGGTACCTAACCCTCAGATTTCCCAATTCAGAGCAGGCTTCAAGTCTCCACCTGACTGTCATTCTTCTTAAAGGAGGCAGGGTAGGTGAACCGGGATGTTAGGCACTAGCTCAATACAAGAGAACGCAAGGTGCGGGGGGGGGGGGTGTCCAGCGATGCAGCAGGACACAGCAGGAATGAGCTGCCCATCTCTGGAAGTCATCAAGGCAGGGCTGTAAGCAGAGGCAGGCACCCTCATCAAGGAAATGGTGGGAGAGAGGTGGGTGAAATAGGTCTTTTTATCGTCCATTCTCCAAGTTCTGGGAGAAGGGGAAAGCGCTTTAGATGACGGTGAGTGGGAGGGCTAAATGGAGAAGCCTAACTTGGAGCTGGACCATGAAGGGGCTGATTTGAGAACGAAAGGGTGGCAGTGTCCGAAGGGACGAGAAAGAGCCTTCACCGAGGCTCAGGAATTCTCACGAGGCTCTGGGAGCCCAAGGTCACACAGCATAAGTTGGCAGTAGGTTTTTAACAGTTCAGAGGGTCCCCAGGGCACAGCTGTCCAGAAGCCAGCGGTGCAGCAACCATGGTGATTCAGTCCAGCAGTTAATTAGTAACCGGACAGTCCTGAAGCCGACTCCCATCTGGCTGGCCTGGGAGGTTGAATTTGTGCTGGTTTGAGAGACGGGCGAGCTGGTGACAGGTCACTCCTGCTTCGGAAGGTTGCTGGATGAGTCCGGATTGGGGAGACGGAGAAAGCACAGTTCTTCAGGACCTGCGCTGGGACCCAGGGTTTCGAGGTAAGGGGCTCCCCTGTGTGCAGAGTATCTGCCTTGCTCACAGCTTTCTGTATTCCAGCTGACTGCCCAGGCTAGATTGCTTCCTAACTACCTTTCTCTCTTTTCCATGCCCTTCTTCCCCTTCCCTTCCCTAACTTCATCCCCCTCCCTCCTTTTCCTCTTGAATTTTCTTAACTCTCTAATTCTTTTCCCCTGTCTCCTACCTTCCCATCCAAGCGACTCCTTAATTTCTCCTCCTTGGCCAACTTCTTTTTGATGAGCCAGCTCATCCCCACTTTCATTCTTTCCATTTCTGTCTAATCTCTTCTGGAGGCTCCAGGCTGTGGGTTTTGGGGTCAGCTTGCCTGGGTTTAAATCCTGTTTATATCGTCTATTGACATGGCATCTCACTCAAGTTGTTTCTCTTCGCCACGCCTCAGTCTCCTCCTCATTTAAGAAGGGATAACCGGGCTTGGGGGTTTAGCTTAGGGGTGGAGCACTTGGCTGGCAGTCCTGGATCCAATCTTCACCAATACACATGTGCTCTCTCTCTCTCTCTCTCTCTCTCTCTCTCTCTCTCTCTGTCTCTCTCTCTCTCTCTCTCTGTCTCTCTGTCTGTCTCTCTCTCTCTGTGTCTGTCTGTCTGTCTGTCTCTCTCTGTCTCTCTGTCTGTCTCTCTCTCTCTGTGTCTGTCTGTCTGTCTCTCTCTCTCTCTCTCTCTCTCTCTCTCTCACACACACACACACACACACGTGTGGATGTTGGCAAATTTATCCTATGGGGTTTATATGAGCAAGATAAGACCAAGCTAGCCCTTGAGCTAAGAAGGCAGGTAAGTGACACAGTCCAATGGAGTGAATCCAGGCACAATGACAGAAGCAGATACAAGAAGAGGACACTGGGCAAAGTTTTTAAGGGAAAGCAGATGGTGACTCCTGAAAGGGTGAGGCAAGCTGGCCATGTCGGCGGTGGTGTTCTCGCTGAAGAGAGCTGTGTATTGTTCCCTGTGCCATGCAGGCCTAGGGAGATGGAAGCGAGCACACCAGAGAGGGCCAGAGAAGGGCAAGTCTAGGCAGCAACAAGGAACGGGATGATATTAGTGGCTCGTGGATGAGAGAAGGGATGGTGGGATTGCCCACTGGATAATGACACTTGCCATCAAGTCTGATGATCTGAGTTTGATCATGGGGACCCTCATGCAGGAGAAGAGAACTGACTCCTTCAAGTTTTACACACACACGAGAGAGAGAGAGAGAGAGAGAGAGAGAGAGAGAGAGAGAGAGAGAGAATAAATGTAATAGTAAAAATAAAATAACCAGGAGAAGACACTGGTGCCAAGTTGGACCAGGCTGTATCTATCACAAGACAGTAATGCAAGGGAAAAGGAACTCTTAGGAACCGCAGGGCTGGGATATGGGGTTCTTAGGCAAGGTGATAGGAGACTGAGCAGTGAACACGTTGAAGAACGGCTGAGGCTTGGTACTTTAGCAATAAAACAGTGGCACTGTAAGAAATTTTATATCATAGTTCAAAAAGAAAAACAAATGACCTAGTAACTAGTGGTCATAGCCTCTTCAATTTTGTTGTTGCTATTCATGCAAATGTCCATTGTCCTTTTCCCCCACTTTAGTAAAATTAGTACCCCAGTGCACCCACCATTCTGAAACTTGCTTTCTCCTTGATCATAGCATCAGACCTATGCCCCCATTTTGATCCATATAGGCTTACATAGACAGATGTTTGGGTTATATAATTTTTCATTTAGTATGTATACTACACCTGATCACTCAACCCCATGACTTCATTAATTAAATGTGTCATGAACACTTCCGCTATTTCAGGCTGGTTATAGATATAAAGGATTCAATAGTGGGCAAAAAGAGTATGCTTTTGTGAGCTGATGTTCTAGATTGCGATGGAAAATTAGAGCACTCGACTAGTGACATAAGAAACAGAGACACAGTCTCCAGAGGAGAAGCCGGCAACTGTGGAGGGATGGACCGGCCATCAGGATTTGCTCAGGACTGCATAGGCTCAGCACTGAAAGCCCTAAGCCCCAGATAGATCAAGAGAACCCGTGACCTCTCCTGGAGGTGCCATTGAAGCTGGGTCCTCGCCGTGTTACTGAAAGTTAGCCACGTGTTTTGTGGGGTAAGAGCTTTCTAGACAGAGAAAGCAGAAGGAGCTAAGCCATTGAACTGGTTCGTGGACATGGGAAATGAGGGGAGACAGAGACCCAAGGACTGAGTCAGGGTTGAAGGGGAAGAGAGTCCAATAAGGAACCCCAGGACTTCTCAAGGTGCCAGGGAGGATGCCAGAGCCTTGGCTGGGCTGACTAAGGTGAGAACCTGGAAGTCATCACTGACCCTGACATATGAGGCCACTGTCCACTGATTCCTCAGGATACTGGGATGAAATCTAAGGTGAGTTTAGGAGTGGAACAGAAAAGGAGTGGAGATGAGAACAGGTCCTTAGAGAAGTTTCGTGAAAGAAGAAAGTGAGAGAAATGGGTTGTCTAGCCATGGTGCAGGATGAGGATCTGAGCCAGCATGGCGGAAGTGTTCCTAAGTGCCAGCCAGAGGCTCTTAGCCTATTGTTAGTCCCTTTATCTTGTTCTTCTAAAGTCCTGCTGCTGCTCCCCCCGAAGATCCCATGGGTTTTTGTTATTGAAAAGAAATGTTCTTGGTAAGAACGTGTGTTTTGTCAACATGTCACCCTGCAGACTTGTGTATGGGTTCAACATTTCTATTTTGTGGGAAAATGAAACTTTGATGCTGTTTACTGCAGTGTTCTTAGGTCAACACCTCCAGGTCCCATGAATTTTAGTTTATAAGAATGCCTGACCCAGCCTGGTCTACAAGAACTAGTTAGAACTAGTTCCAGGACAGGCTGCAAAGCTACAGAGTAACCTTGTCTCAAAAAACAAAATAACAAAAAACAAAAGCAAAAAAAAGCACGCCTGACCCACCCCCTCTGTGCTAGAGTGATTGCACAGCTGCACAGAAAGCTCCAGGGAGACAGGGGCTCTGTTGCTCCCATGAATTCCTTCCTTGCTCAGAGCACCTGCCAACCCCTTCTGATCCTCTGATAGAGGAACGGACCCTGTGATAACCTAACAGCACACCTCACAGCCAGACAGAACTTTGTGGGCCTGGAGCTCCTGAGGCATGAGTTCTCACACAGCAGAAGAGCTGTGTTCCAGCCAGGCCTGCTTCAGGGACAGTGAGTCAGAAGAGTGAGCTCTTGAAGAGCCCATAGGGAAAACCCAGGTAGCCAAGTGCTCCGTAGTCCACGACCAAGGCCAGCTGGATGGAGAGCCAGCTCCTGCTCCTCTGGAGCACCTACACAGTTTTGGGTTGTTCTCTGTGGCCATAGCTCAGGTACCAGGGACCTCTCCTCCAGACCAGGTGGTCTATATAGAGTCTGCATAGAACCCTGGATTCTAACTGATGAGCCTTCTATATGTGTATACACATGTTCACACACACAGGTTATCCAACACATACCAGTATGGACACAGACACACAGCTATGGACCTATGCATGCATATGTCACATGCACGTATTACTAGACACAGTTTCATCTGAAGACAGACACATAAACACATGCAGACTCACACCAAACATTATATATATATATATATATATATACATACATATATCCATGTATATATACAATACATGCCGACATATACTATACAGTGGCACACTGTCGTCTGGGACTTTACATCCACCGATCATACAGCAAAACAATGATGAACTCAGCACAGATGCAGACTCACATACATACAATGCTGTCACACCAACACATGTGCTCGTTCTTTCTTTCTTTCTTTCTTTCTTTCTTTCTTTCTTTCTTTCTTTCTTTCTTTCTTGTTTTTGTCTTTTTGATTTTTGGAGACAGAGTGTCTCTGAGAGCCCTGGTTGTCCTGGAACTCACTCTGTAGACCAGGCTGGCCTTAAAACTCACAGAGATCCACCTGCCTCTACCTCGCGAGTGTGCACCACCACTGCCCGGCACATGTACACATTCTTACACACACACACACACACACACACACACACACACAACACAAATATCTGAAATCCGCAGCCATACTGGCACACCAGAGACATGCCAAAGCACAACTCTACACGAAATACTTGCGGAGAGCACATACCCCAACCCGTACAGTCACACACGTTCTTACAGTTCCCAGTGGTCTCCAGGGTCTTTCCCTCATTTCCTAGGGAAAACAGCATCCCCTAAGGAACAGAGGTCTCCCATGCCACTGCTCGATCTGTGTGACATCACCAGCCCCCTTGCTGCTGCCACTGCTGGAAGTTCTGAGCTCTGTGCTGGGGGCACCAGGCACTGACACTTGGCTCTTGTTGGGAGAACAGAGAGAGTCTCTCTTGTCCACGGCCTGTGCTCGGCTCCAACTGCTGCATCTCCCGGAGGCCTCTGCCCAGCCTGCATAGGTATGTGGGACCCGGGCAGCCAGAACTAGGCACAGGACCCATGGGAGGGATGGTGGTGTCTCAGGCTGACTGTAGGAACATAGCCTGGCATGCATCGGAGAGGCCAGGATACACCTCCCTCCGCTAGAATTCTATAGCCTGCTCTGCAGGAGTTTGGCAGTGGGAGGCCTCTAGATCAGTCTAGCTGGGAACTCCCACTAATGCTACTTTTTCAGCTGGGTGGCCTCTGACCTGGTAGAAGTTCCTGGCCACAGGTGAGTGGGTGTCAGTATCCCACCCAGCCACAGGGTGGTGCCTCCTGAAAAGAAGATGATCTAAGAGATGCCAAGCTATTTAGCCCAGGTCCTACAGCAACCAAAACCAGGGTCTTTAAATGAATAATTTGCACCACGCCCTGTGAGAGGTACAGAGCCGATGAGGCTCCAAGCCCCTGAACCAAATCCTAGACAGTTGGCTTCTCCTATTGTGCTGAGCTGGCTGCATAGACCAGCTACCCACCCCTTCTATCATTTGAACTCACAGACACTGGCTCCTTGGGGGATTTCATGGTTCGGATCCAAAGTCCCAGTGTAGTCACTGTCACTGAACCCTGAGGAGAGTATCCAGGCAAGATTGGAATCAACACAGAGCTTATCCTGGGACTTTCCACAAGAATTCACAGTTGCCAACATGGCAATTTGTAACGGCGTAAACGAATGCAGACAGAGTGTAAAAATATATATACAGCTTTAATGGTGAAATGGACTTACAGAACCACCGTTCCTGCGGAGACCAGGAAAGCAGAAGGGACAGCTGGGAGCACGCTGGCCAAATTTATAGGCAAACATTAGCCCGAGGCGAACACCCCCCCCAAGGGGCAGGACTTATCCCTACAGCAATTTGTGAGTCTGGAGAGCCCAGGCTACCCACAAACAGTAAGAGTCAAGAAAGTCCTGTTCTAAATCATGTGTGGGAACACACTTCAGTGTTCTCACTGTTTGGGAGGTTAAGGCAGTTCCAGGCCAACCTAGGATATGCAGCAAGCTCAAGACCAGCATGGACCACAGAGCAAGGCCCTGTTTGAAAAATTAGAGTAACAAAAATACATAAAGCGTTTTTCAAGGTCTCCGCGCCTCCCTGAGAAGTAAAAGGAAATGTTTAGCTTTAAGCCTACGAGGCTCCTGCCTCCTCCGGCCACCTTGGGGTTCTGGAGTTTCCATCATTCACAAGAATCTTCCCATCCTGGTGTCTTGGGCCTTTGCAAAGATGCTGCTAGGCAGGGACCACTCTAGCTGTCCTTCTCCATCCCTCCTGAACTGTTTGGTGAGAAAGACTGGGTCTGGCCTTTTGTCTGTCATTTGTCTCATCCACGCATGGACTTCTGGTCTTTAGGGTGAGAGCTGCTAAGGCTGTCTCAGAAGTTGAAGGTGGGAAAGAGGGCAGCCCAGCCTGGGGGCCAAGATCTGTCACTCTTGGTCTTCCCAGTACCTCCAGAGCCTGCCTCATCACAGCTACAGAATGGCCTCCAGCCCAGCTGGAGTTCCTAGCCCACAGGTGAGTGGTTCGCAGTCTTCCAACACCCAGCCCCCTGCACCAGAGACCCACTTCCTCCTAAGGCTGAGGAAATCTGTAGGGATCCCAGCCAGCCCTGTGGGCCTTCAACCAGAATTTGTATCTGTCAGGTTACTGTGAACTCACAGAGTTGGCCATTTGCAAAGAACATTGAAGAGAGATCTGGCAGGGAGCTATCAGAAGTAGATTTGGTTAGGAAAAACAAAACACGACACTGGTTGGGAAAATATTTCAAATCCCACGTTGGCCACATGTAAGGCCCTGGACAACTCCTCTCTGGTGTCAGTTCTCTTTTCTTAATTGCCATGATGGTCTTTAGAAGCTAGTGTGACATGAGTGCTTGGATGGAGGAGGGGTGGCTACGGAGGAGTGGGTGGGTACAGAGAGGAAAGCCAATAAAGGAAAGGAGGGAGATGGGAAGGTGAGCTAGTTAGTGATGTTGGCAGAATCAGAGCCTAGGCCAAAGGAAGAGGAGGAAGCTTGCTGATCTTCATTGCCTCTTTCTTGAAATGTCTTCAGCCCTCTAGGGCCAATGGGAACATCAACCTGGGACCATCCGCTAACCCCAAGTGAGTTCTGTTTTCTAAGACAAAATTCCTACCCAGCTGTCCCATGGCTGGTTCTCTTTGCTCTAGAAATAAAATCCAGGGTCCATGGTGTACACAAAGCCTTTGCCCGCTGGAACAGAATCCTTCTAAGCCTGTGCCTGCTCAGCTTCATCTCTCATTAACTTCCCAGCTTTGGCCCAGGCCGAGCCCTCTCTACCTGGAATGACCCCAAACATCTTCTCTGTCAGCAGCTCTCCGCCTTCTCCTGGCTGGGAGTGGGGGTGGGCAGGGATGAAGGAGACTGCCTTCTGTACCATGTACCTGATTGTTCCTCCTGGTAATAACTGGTCTGTGAGCCGGGAGTGGGTGTAGGGGGAGGTGTGTGAGGTTCCGTCTTCTGAGCTCCTTTAGGCTGTAAGACATAATATTCTTCAGGAGGGGGGCCAGGAGGCTCCTGCAAGGCCACCTGCACTTTTCAGCTCTGAAATGAACCAGAGACCGAGCTTCCTGAGCTTCCAAATGCTGATCCTTGTTCTTCTCCGGTCCACAGTGCCCGACCCACAGATTTCGACTTCCTCAAGGTCATTGGCAAAGGGAACTATGGGAAGGTAAGCAAGGAGAGCTTTCTGGAGTCATCTGCCTGTGGTCTCCATTAGCATATGCAAAAAGAAGTCTGGTGTGCAACATACATGCAGAATGGATTGGAGCTGCTAGGGGAACCCATCATCCCTGATGTCTTATATCTGTACTTTTCTTCAGGTCCTACTGGCCAAGCGCAAGTCTGACGGAGCCTTCTACGCAGTGAAGGTGCTACAGAAGAAGTCCATATTGAAGAGCAAAGAGGTACCAGAACTCGGGAAGGCTCACTTCCCCTCCTGCATCTTCATCCCCAGCCTAGCATGGCTTCCCAAGAGGTCCAGTGGGGGCAGCTCAGGAAGTCCAGCTGGAACACTGGATTCTAACCTTTTTAGAGGAAGGCAGGCCAAGCCATCTCCCTAGGAGCTTTCTGGAGGATGAGAAGGTCTCTAGCTTCCAGTTAACAGGTTCACAAATGGACCAGCTCTCTGCTCCCTCTAGGAGCACACCATGGGCTCATAGCGCAGCCTCTTAAAAGGCCCCTTCAGCCTGGCCAGCTTGTGTAGGTAGCATTTTCCTGTCCCACCCACAGGCAGCCACTTCTCAAATAACTGATTTGGAGACTTAATATAAATTATAAATGCTCAGCCATTAGCTCAGGCTTGTTACTAACTAGCTCTTACAACTTAACACATTTCTATTAGTCTATGTGCTGTTCTGAGGCTCATGGCTTTTACCTCTATCCCATTTTGTGTCTCCAGCTCATTCTCTGGCTGGCTGGCACCTCTTCTGACTCTGCCCTTCCTCATTCCATCATTCTCAGTTTGGCTTTCCTACCTAACTTTATCCTGTTCAGCTATTGGTAACTCAGCTTGTTTATTAAACCAATCATAGTGGCGTATATTCACACAGTGTGCAGAAGGATTATTACACAGCAAGTTTGGATCTCTAGATGCCTCAGCAACTTGAATCCCTTCAATACTGTTAGAAGGACAGAGAGGATAAAATATCAAGTCAAACTACTCAGGAGACAGAGTGATCCATGCCAACAAGGAGGGGAGGTCTTGAACTGACCCTGACAGTAAACAACATTCTGATAGTTTGAAAAGAAGGCGGGGTGTCTGGGGCTAGAGAGATGGCTAGAATGACATAGTGCTCTCTGTGTAAGCATGAGGACCTAAGTTTGATCCTGTGGAACTCACATAAAAAAGCTAAGCATGGCAGCATGCGTCTCTAATCTCAGTGCTGTAGAGATGGAGAGGAAGGATCTCTCCAGCTTGCTAGCTGGCTGGACTACCGCAGTCAATAAGCTATAGATCCAGTGAAAGACCCTGCCTCAAAGAATAGGGTGGAGAGCTTGGTGGAGGGAGACACCCATCATCAACTTCTTGTACACACACACACACACACACACGCATGCACACACGCACGCACACATGCACGGGGGGTGGGGGCTGTCCAGGTGGATAAAATAGCAGGATCAAATGTTGGAGAATATTAAGGTGTGTTGTATTTGTTTATGCTGTGAAATATTTGTTTAATGATGCAAAGAAGTGTAGCATCCTTTTATGTTGCTTTCGTTTAACTCTGTGTAGCTGTGTTACTTTGCCTCTCTAAAACAACTGATTGGTCTAATAAAGAGCCAAATGGCCAGTGGTGAGGCAGGAGAAAGGATAGGTAGGGCTGGCAGACATAGGGAATAAATAGAAGGAGAAAAAAGAGAGAAAAAATGATCAAGGAATAAGAGAGGAAGGAGGGAGACTTCAGGGGCCAACTACTCAGCAACATTGTCAGACACGGAGTAAGAAGGAAAGAAAAGGTATACAGAAATAGAGAAAGGTAAAAGTCCAGAGGTAAAAGATAGATGGGGATAATTTAAGTTAAGAAAAGCTGGATAGAAACAAGCCAAGCTAAGACCGGGTCTTCATAAGAAATAATAAGCTTCCGTGTGTTTCAGTTGGGACCTGGATGGTGGGCTCCCCACAAAAGTCAAAAGAGTAAATCGAGTAAAACAGCCACCAACAACCAAAGACATGAGTATAGGTACTGTGTGATGTTTTTTTCCTAGAGAGTTTCCCTGGTACTCAGTCATCCTGTCATAGTGAATGCTTTGCCTGTCCCCTGGGGCAGGGATTTCGGAGGTTCCACTAGTATGAGTGACTGGGGTGAGGCTCAGGTACTAGACAAGGAGCCTAGGCCTGGCTTGGGGGCAATAGAGAGCCAATGTGGGTATTTGAGCTGGGGCAGGAAAAAGCCTTGGGCAGGACACATCTATAAGCAAGGTCACCTGACTACGCGGGAATGAAAGGGGCTGTCCTCGACTCTGACGCGGACCCGTCTGTGTGTCTCCACAGCAGAACCACATCATGGCAGAGCGCAATGTGCTACTGAAGAATGTGCGCCACCCCTTCCTCGTGGGCCTGCGCTACTCCTTCCAGACCCCTGAGAAGCTCTACTTCGTGCTTGACTATGTCAACGGAGGAGAGGTGAGTGGACCTCAGGAGGGGAGCTGCTCTCCCGTGTGTCCACTGCGTACCCCACTCCAGAGTGATCTCACTGAACCCCTACAACAGAGCCACTTGGTAGACTCAGTAAGGCGTTCCTCAAGACAACCCAGTCTACACCAGGTCCCTTTTACTCCTGATATTGTAGGAGTGTTTCCTAGGCAAGGTGGCTCATACTTACTTTCAGAGACCCCAGGAAAGGTCTCTACCAAGAGAAATGTGTGGTCACTATTCCCAGTGCTTCCATTTCCCACACCCAGGCCACAGGCCCAGGCCCATCACTATCATCTTTTTTGTTTCCATGTATATGTATTATATACGCCTTATTTTTATGTGAGGGGCAAACGTGTAGGTGCATGTCTGTTTGCACATGGAGGCCAGAGGCTGATGATGTCAAGAGTTATCTTCAGCTTTCCTTCCGTCTTTTTCATCAAATCAGAGTCTCCCAACCAAACCCAGAGCTTGACAGTGTAGCTAGTCTTGCTAGCCAGCTTGCTCTCATGATCCCGTCTCTACCTTCCGAGGCTGGAATTACAGGTGGGCAGCCATGCTCTTCTGGCATTTATATTGGTCTCTGGGGACCTGGACTCGGGTCTTTATCCTTGCACTTTAACCACCTGATGTCACTGTCCTAAGTAGAGACCTGAGCCACCTGCTAACCCCAAAGCAGCACAGGGACAAAGTAGGCACCATCTTGGACTTTGCTTTGTCTTACTGAACAAAGGGGTAAAATTTAATAGGGGCTTTCCTCAATTGCACCAGATTTGGCCTATAACCAAATATTTTTCAGCATGAGTCCAACAGGGGAGGTTTTATCCTGCACATCCCTAAATGATGACTTTGCAAACAACAAAGCAGACCAAACAGAAAGATCTAGAGCTGAGCTCAGTGTGGCATCCTAATGTTTGGGCTGGAGGAAAAGCACATTTTTGTTGGGTGTGGTGCCTCACACCCATAATCCCAACACTTGGGGTACAGAGGTAGGAGGATTAAGTTCAAGGTCAATCTGGGTTCATAGGATATACCCCTTCCAACTCCCTCCCCAGCTCTCCCCCCACAAAGTATGTCTTGAACTACCTGGTTTCAAATTCCAGCTCTGTCAACTCTGAGATGTGGGACCTTAGACAAATCATTTAGCTCCTCCTCCTCCTTAGACATGAAACTGGCGTCACAGCTGAGATCTTGAAGGTGGTCATGAGGATTAAGCAGGAGTTATAAAAGAGCCTGGCTTGCAGCCTGGAAGACAGTGGCTGCTTAATTATGCTGACCAAAGACAGGGAAAGCACAAGCGCCCTGAGGGGTGGGGTCAGCATGCAGTCTCTCCTGTCAAGTACACCTCAGCTAAGCCTAGGTGACTGGTCTGCGCAGAGTCGAGGGTCTTGAAGGCCCCTGTCTTGTGATCTAGGACCTGGAATCCAGCCACCATCTCACTGTCCTCTCTCCTAGCTCTTCTTCCACCTGCAGCGGGAACGCAGGTTCCTGGAGCCCCGGGCCCGGTTCTACGCTGCAGAGGTGGCCAGCGCCATTGGCTACCTACACTCCCTCAACATCATTTACAGGTGAGGCCTGCTCTTGGCTCGTGCTCTGTGTCAGGACCTTTGGCTCCACCAGGCAGGGATGGTGTGAGCCATGAGGCCCCAGTGAACTGGGTCCTTTGACCGAGGAGGGCTCTTATTTTGGATTGACGTGTCCTCCTTTCAAGAGTCAAATATCTAGCTTTACTTATTCATCTGTGGGAGCTTCCGGGAGTTTCTCCTGCTAGGACCCTAGTCCCCAATTCACTCAATAAATGGCTGTTTTCTCTTATTTTCTGCAGAGACTTGAAGCCAGAAAACATTCTCTTGGATTGCCAGGTGTGTGGTGTGGTGTGATGTATGTGTGTGTGTGTGTGTGTGTGTGTGTGTGTGTGTGCCCGTGCCCACATGCAGCTCAAATCTGTGCCCCTCAGCCATGGTCTGTGTACATTGGTAATTATGCATTATACATGTATGCATATGGTAACATACATTCGTGTGTGCATGTGTACATATGTGCTCATGCACATATCTGTGTATATAAATGTGCACAGGAGACCACACACAGGTACAAATGTCAGTGCAGATATAGTTATATTGGCCTGTGGCGGTGGTGGCGGGGGGCAGGGTTGGTAGGTGCGGCTCTGTAGACCTTCCATGTTTCCTGATTCCCTGGAGACAGACCCCAAGATGGAGAGTGGTACAACTCTAAGGGGGATAAAAATAGGGTGGGGCAGAGGGAGAGGTGTCACTGCACCGTGGTTGCAAGAGAGGCCTCAGGACATCTCACAGGACGGATGCCCTCAGGACAGATGGCTCTTACCATGCATGGTGATGAGTTGACTGAGATTTGGGTCTTCACAGCCCCTCTTGCTCAGTTGCTGGTTGTGGACTGCCCTCTAGAGGGCAGCACAGCTTTGGACAGCGGTACAGGCCCAGCAGTGAGGATTGCCCTCAGCAGTACCTAAAGTCTGATAGCCCTCTACCTGTCTATCTTCTCCATCCTCGTGCCCAGTTGACATTGGTGGGCTTGATTTCTCAGTCCTCAGCCCTCTATCTAGAGCATTGCTACCCAGAAAGAACACCCTGGAGTTGCCACTGTTGTAAGCACGGCCCAGAGTCATGATGTCATGGTCCCAGCCTGTGCCCCGAGATCTCCTGGTATCCGGGCCAGGAACCCTGAGTCTACAGAAGGCATGCAGCCTGTGTCTCCTCTCCGTACCACACAGCCGTTTCTCTAAGGTGTGGCATTTGACCTTTGACCACTAACCCTTCCTGTTGTCTCTCTCCCACAGGGACACGTGGTTCTGACAGATTTTGGCCTCTGCAAGGAATGTGTGGAGCCCGAGGAGACCACGTCTACTTTCTGTGGCACTCCTGAGGTATGTGGAGGACCTATAGAGAAGACAGGCTGTAAGTGGCTGACGCCACAGCCCCTAAATAAAGCCACCAGGCTACAGCAGCGAGGCCTCACTCCATCCTCTCAAGCTCTTCCCTGAGTCAGCCCTAAGTTGAGCCCTCATCTCCTCATAAGTGTCAAGGAACCAGCATTTGGAACGGTGGGCACCCAGCTACCTCTAGTGAATTCTACGGCTGCCCAGCGGGCATGGGCAAGCTACCACTAAATGTGGGGTTGCACGCCTGTAATCCCAAGCACTTGGGGATGGGGACAGGAAGATCAGAGTTTGAAGCCAGACTCAATTATACAGTAGGACCCAGGCCAGCTGGGACTTCATGAGACCAAAACCAAATAGATGGAGGTTGAACTCAGAGCCTCAGGCGTTCTAGGCAACTACATTAAAAAGTAAAAAGATGTGCTGGAGAGAGAGATATCAGTGCTTGAGAGCACAGGCTGCTCTTCCTGAGAACCTGGGTTTGGTTCCCAATTTACACACCTCAGCTCACAACTGTCTAGAACTCCAGTTCCAACGGATTCAATGCCCTCTTCTGGCCTCCATGGATACTGCATGCAAGAGGTACAAGCAAAACACCATGCACATAAAATTGAAATAAATCGTGTGTGTGTGTGTGTGTGTGTGTGTGTGTGTGTGTGTGTGTGTGTGTGTGTAGACAGGGATGAAGAGCTGTCTCAGCAGTTAAGAGCATTTGTTGCTCTTGCATAAGATCAGGAATCAGGTCTTGGCAACCACATGGCAACTCACAGCCAATCCACAGTAACTCCAGTTTCAGAGGATCTGGCACCCTCTTCTGGTCTCTGTGGGCACTGCACACATGTGACACATGCGTAGGCAAAACACCCAAAAAATAAAATTAAATAATAAATCTTTAAGAAAAGTAAGGACAGGACTGCGGTCTGTAGATAAATGATAGAGCATTCGTCAAGGCCCTAGGTTTGGTTCCCAGTAACACATGCACACATACATGCACACACACACACATACATGCACACACGCAAACATACATGCACACATGCACACATGCACAAAGTAAAAAGAAACAGGTGATGCCAGACATTAATCCCAGCATTTGGAAGGCAGAGGCAGGAAGATCTCTGTGAGTTCGAGACTAGCCTGGCATAGATAACAAGTTACAGGCCAGCCAAGCCTACATAGTTAGATCCTGTCTTGGGTTGTGTGTGTGGAGGGGAAAAAAATGGGTGAAACTAATTTAACAATGTATTTTATTTAACTCAATATATCTCAAACCTCACATTTCAATACATAATCAGTATATAATTGTGAAATAGGACTGTCAAAACTGCTTAGTGGGTAAGAACACTTGCCACCAGGTCTAAGGGCCTGTGTGTGTTCAATGCCTAGAACTCACATGGTAAAAGGACAGAACTAATTTTTCCAAATAGGTCCTCTGACCTTCATATGCATGCTGTAGCATGTGTACACACATGTGCATGTGCATACACAATATATACAAAATAAATGTAACAATGTTGAAATAATGAACTATTAATATTATAATCTAGCATGTGAATATAGTTTACATTTATAGTACACATCAGCTGTGATTGGCCACATTTCAATAGAGCCAAATCTTTCTTTTCTTTACTTTTCTTTTCTTCTTTTTTGTTTTTTTGAGACAGGGTTTCTCTGTGTAACCGCTCTGGCTGTCCTGGATCTTGTTTTGTAGACCAGACTGGCCTTGAACTCAGAGATCCACCTGCCTCTACCTCCTGAGTGCTGGGATTAAAAGCATATGCTCACATGCCCAGCTAGACCCCAAACCTCCATCCTCTGCAAAAGCAATTGTTCAATGACAACATGTGCCTAGAGGCCGCTGTGTGGGACAGCACTGCTCCACAGGGCCAAGTGCTTGACCAGGAGAGCATGGCCTGAGAGTTAAGGTCAGGGCTTGTAATCGTTAAACATAAATGTGCCTCCCTCTTTCAGACAGAGAGTCTAGCAGGTTAAAATTTGTAGATTTCTGTAATCCCCTTACTTCTCTTGACTGAGAGGATGAGGTGTGAAGATTGTAAGAAAGTGCCTCAAAATAGAAAACATTAGGACCGGTAGTATAGCTCAGTGGTAGTGTGGTTGCCTGGTGCGCATGAGGCCCTGAGTTTAACCCCAGCATCACAATAAACAAACAAACAAACAAATAAACAAGGATTGCATGTCTGCGCAGGAATTCACTTGTCTATCTGACCTGCCTTGCATTTAAAACCTTTCCTTGAACTCCCACCAGTTTTGAGTTGGGCCTTAGGCCTGAAGGGGGCAGAGGCCTGAGGATGCAAAGCCGAGCAGCGCCTCCCTGTTAGTCTGGATCAGGACTTAAGAGTCGCCCTATGTCTCCATCAGCCTGCGAGCTGTGCCTGGACCCTCAGGCGGCATCTGCCAGTTGGTACTCAGGGACCCAATGGCCTGGTACCCTCTCCCAGAGGGGACCATTGTCTGTGTTTGTGCGGGGGTTGTCCACTGGATAAAGCTGACCCCAAAGCCTGACAACAGTGCCTTCAGTGGGTGTCACTAGCTCTAGGGAGTAGGGGCTACAGAATTGTTACTCACGTCAGAGACATCCCTTCTTCCATGACTGCCACCTCTGAGCGCCAGGCACACAGACCTATGTTTGTTCCCATGTCCCCATTTTTATTTAGTGTGTGTGTGTAGTATGTACACATGTTCATGTGAATGTGGACAGGTTCATGTGCGCATGCATGCCCATGGAGGCCAGAGGTTGATGTCAGGTATCTTCCGTAAACACTTTCCACGTTATATCTTGACACGGTGTCTCGAAAGGAACCTGGAGTTCATTGATTTGAGTAGGCTGGCTGGCCACTGATCCAGGGGTCTGCTTATCTCCCCACCACTACCCCACATCACTGGGGCTACATATGTGAGCCATCTCACCTGGCTTTTGCGTGACTGATGGGGATCTGGACATAGGCCCTCATGCTTATACAGCACGCGTTAACCAACCGAGCCATCTCTCCAGCTACCACTCCGACTGTGTTTCTGTTTTAAGGATAAGGAAGTCTAAGTTCTGGCAGATCAGGTGCTCTGCCTGGGCCCACACACTGAAGAGGGCTCAGGGCTGTATGATTCTCTTCCCTTCCATAGACCCATTCCTTTAGCTTTGCCCCATTGTCACCCCACTATGCTGTGAGGTGTCACCAGGGCTTTCCCAGCGCTAGGACACAGAGAGCCTATAGGTGACCATGTGCAAACAAGAAGGCATGCCGTGCTTCTGAATTACCATGCTGGCTTGGTGAGCACATCATAGACTGATTGTAGCTTCCTTTACCCCCTGACTGGTACTCCTGTGTGACGTACAATGTGCACGATTGTACAGGGCTGTCTCACCTGATCCCCTGTCTGTCCCCAGTGCACTGTAAAGGGCCTGTCACCAAACTGGCCTCTGTGAATGGATGCTAATGACCACAGGAGAAGCTGTGAAACAGTGACAGTGGTAGCAACCCCCTCCGAGTGCCTTCTTTACAGACACAGAAACAATCCTGGCATCCTCAAATAACTATGCTTCCCCCAACAGTACCTGGCCCCCGAAGTGCTTCGTCAAGAGCCTTACGATCGAGCAGTGGACTGGTGGTGCTTAGGGGCGGTCCTCTATGAGATGCTTCATGGCCTGGTGAGTGGACAGAGATGTCTCTACAGGGTACATGTGGCTTGGGACAGCTGAGGATGGCCCCCATTTTATGTGGCTTACTCTCGTTTTGCACAGGGAATTAAAGAGCTAGCCATCTACCCTGGGAAGGAACGATGAGGCCAAAGTGGATATGAGAAATGAATATCTCTTTTAAATAGGGTAATTTTCACAGTTTATATGTAAAACACACCCTCTATTGCAGAGCGTAATTACTTTTGTTGTACTAAGAGGGAAACTGAGGCTGAAGGGTCCCATTAGTAGATTGAGAGCTGTCCTGGACTGTATGCTTCAGTGGAAGCCTGTGTGGACCTGCCTGAGGTTGACTTTCCTCTGGGCTGGATTCTCCAGCATGGCATGTTGTCAAAGGAGTAAGCACTGAGGGTTCGGAATGACCAGTGGGCGGAGGAAATGGAGGAGAAGCAAAGAGAGATAGATTGTGAGTGTAATTTAGAGTCCAGCTCTTTTCTTAGCTGTGTGGTTCAGTGGTCCCTAGCCTTGTCTGCCAACCCATAGCCTCTGGCAGAAGATGGCTATGAGGCCAGGAAGAAATGCTGAAGGGGAGAGGGGAAGAGAAAAGACATTCGGGAGCCTCCTGTGGGTGTGCAAAGCCTGTGGCTCTCTCAGCAATCCTCTATCCCGTGCTGGAAGCCTGGAGGTCCTTTCTCTCCCCATGTGCCCCACAAGCTGTGGTACTGGACACAGTCTGGCCACATACTCCCGGCTATCGAGCTTGCTCTAACCCTCCCTGATGAGACCCCTTTCCGTGGACTCATGACTGAATCCCCAGCCTCTCTCCCTGTCTCCCTAGCCCCCCTTCTTCAACAAAGATGTGGCCCAGATGTATGAGAATATTTTGCACCAGCCACTACAGATCCCTGGAGGCCGGACAGTGGCCGCCTGTGACCTCCTGCAAGGCCTTCTCCACAAGGACAAGAAGCAGCGGTTGGGCTCCAAGGAAGACTTTGTAAGTGACCAAGCAGAAGAACACAGGTCCCTTCCTGCAGGGACAGCTCAGAAGCACCTGCCTTCTGCTGCCCTCTAAAGCCAGGAGCTGCTGGTGCATTTCCCTAGAAATGACCTTTCTGCCAGTTGAACTCTGTGTCTATTTCTGTCTCTGTCTGTCTGTCTCTCTGTATATGTGTATGTGTCTTCTTTTTGTATGTGATATATGTCTATATGTGTGTGTCTAGAGGTCAGAAGTTGATGTCAAATGTCTTCAGTTGTCCACTTTACTCCTTTCTGCCAGTTGAACTCTGTGTCTATTTCTGTCTCTGTCTGTCTGTCTGTATATGTGTATGTGTCTTCTTTTTGTATGTGATATATGTCTATATGTGTGTGTCTAGAGGTCAGAAGTTGATGTCAAATGTCTTCAGTTGTCCACTTTATTTCTTGGGACAGGGTCTCTCACGGAACCTGGCACTAACTGATTGGCTAGCCTGTCTTTGCCTCCTTGGCTCTGAGTTTATAGAATATGCCATCATTCTCAGCTTTTACGTAGGTGCCAGGAATTCAGGCTCAGGTCCTCTTGCCTATCTGCCAAGCACTTTACCAATTGAACCATCTTTCCCACCCCTGACTCCTTTTTTTTTAAATACAGTTTTTAGGCAACCAATATTTGCAGGATTCTTATTTTGGCCCAGCACTGAGGTAGGTGCTGAGGGTTGAATAGCCTGGGTCTCTGACGCGATTAAGCTTGAAGGTCGAAGGAGACTGACAAAAACCAGAGATTCTGTACAAGGATCACAAAGTGTGACAAGCTTCAGGAAGGAAATAAATGATGAGCAGAGACAGACAGTATGGGGACAGTGCTGTTTCACACTGGCATGGCCAGGCAGGTCCTCTCTAAAGACGTAACAAGCTGAACTTCGAATATGGGGAGCCATGCAAAGAATTGGATGGAGGTGTTCCAGCCGTAGGCACAGCATATGTACCAGTCCTGCACAAGGAGGAGAATGGCAAGAAGCAGAATGTCTTTGCTGAGCAGAGGAAGCTTCTTCCTGCTTCTGTGCAGAGAAACTGCATAAGTATCTTGCTTTTCACAAATACCTGAGCAATTCACTTTGCCAGACCCCTGGCTAGACACATGAGAATGGGAATAAGTAAGTCATAGACTTCATAGTCTGTCTGTTCTTTTCATTCCTGTTCTGACACATACATGTTTAAACAAAAAGATTAAAGCATCAGTTTAAAAAATAATCTTAAACCTGGCGTGGTGGCACACACCTTTAATCCCAAAGTTTGGGAGGCAGAAGCAGAGGCAAGTATATCTCTGTGAATTCAAGGCCAGCCTGTTCTACAAAATGAGATCAGCTTCCAGGACAGTGAGAGTTATTACAGAGAGACATCCTCTCTCAAAAAACAAAGCAAACAAAAAAATCTTATTTATTACTCAGTGTGGGATCATTTCAGGGACAGCAAGATAGTTTGGGTGTAAGGTGACTGCTGTCAAGTCTGACAACCTGAGTTTGATCCCCAGGATCCACACGGTGAAAGGAGAGAACTGACTCCCAAAAGTTGTTCTCTGACCTCCACATGGGGCAGAGGCAGGCAGCTCTCTGTGAGTTTTATTTATATTTTATTTTTATTTATTTACTTATTTATTTATTTATTTTTGGTTTTTCGAGACAGGGTTTCTCTGTGGCTTTGGAGCCTGTCCTGGAACTAGCTCTGTAGACCAGGCTGGTCTCGAACTCACAGAGATCCGCCTGCCTCTGCCTCCCGAGTGCTGGGATTAAAGGTGTGCGCCGCCATCGCCCGGCTCTCTGTGAGTTTTTAAACCGGCCTGTCTGAAAAGTGAGTTCCAAGCCAGCCAGGGTTACATAGTAAGACCCTGTCTTAAATGAGGAGATGGTGGCTGTAGTCCAGATGGCCTCAGCAGCTAATGGATAGACTCCAGGGCTGCCCACCCCCATTCTGTGGGTAGCACAGCTTTTTGATCCATGTGTGTCATATAACAAGCGTTATATACACTGAAAAGATCGCCATGCCAGGTATTGTGATGTGTGGTAACCACTTTGGCTTATTTGCCTGTTTCCCTATCTGGCTTAAAGATCTGATCTGGGCTTCTGCGAAGACAGATCCCTTCTTTCCAGAGAGGAGTTTGCATCTTAGAGCACGCGTGCCTGTGACTCTTGAGACAAGTTTTGTGTTCACAGAAATTAAATTCTGAGAGGCAATACTGACACAAAGTGTTGGAGAATTGTTCAACGTGAAACAGACAGAGGGAGGAAAGGCAGTTTAGAAACAAAGCAGAAAACCATGCAACCATGCCCAGGACTCGTTCCTCACTTCTGAGTCCCTGGGAACCTACAGCTCTTCTTAGGGCTTTCTTTCTCTTTCTTTCTTTCTTTCTTTCTTTCTTTCTTTCTTTCTTTCTTTCTTTCTTTTTTATTTTTTTATTTTTTTTATTTTTTGAGACAGGGTTTCTCCTTAGCTTTTTTGGTTCCTGTCCAGGAACTAGCTCTTGTAGACCAGGCTGGTCTTGAACTCACAGAGATCTGCCTGCCTCTGCCTCCCAAGTGCTGGGATTAAAGACGTGTGCCACAACCACCTGGCTTAGGGCTTTCTTTTTTTAAAAAAATATTTATTTATTTATTTATTTATTTATTTATTTATTTATTTATTATGTATACAATGTTCTGTCTGTGTGTATGTCTGCAGGCCAGAAGAGGGCACCAGACCCCATTACAGATGGTTGTGAGCCACCATGTGGTTGCTGGGAATTGAACTCAGGACCTTTGGAAGAGCAGGCAATGCTCTTAACCTCTGAGCCATCTCTCCAGCCCCCGGGGCTTTATTTCTTGTGTCGTCTTTGGTGAGCAGGTTTATCCTATCTCTCTGGCTTGTATTTTGAAAGAATCAGGATGGATTAATGTGCGTGGAGGTGGGAGGCTGTCTTCAATCTCCACCTGCATACCCTCTCCCCCGATAACCAGTTCTGCAGTCTTGTTCACAGACATGATGCCCGAGCCTGGTAGGGTGTGGGTGCTGAGCCCCAGCTGTGGAAGGCACCTGTGGCTGTAGGGGAAAATCTAGATTCGGATAATGCAGAAGTGAGCTGTCTGTCAACAGAATGCTCTCTGGGCTGAGCAAACCAGCCAGAGCTGCTGAGTTCTGTCTAGTTGGTGGCCAGTTGTGGGCACCAGTTGGGGAGTGGCTGTGGTGAAGACTGCTGACCAGTGTCTTCTCCCTGCAGCTCGACATAAAGAACCATGTGTTCTTCAGTCCCATAAATTGGGATGACCTGTACCACAAGAGGCTAACTCCACCCTTCAACCCAAACGTGGTAAGTGAGCACAAGGATCTCTCCAGATTTTGGTTTCTGGATTCCCAGGGCTGGTAGGATCTAGGCCAACTGGGGAACCTGAAGGGGCCAAGAGTCTCATCCAAAGTAGCAAGAATGAGAATTGGCTCTAGCCACCCTGGCCCCTGGGATGGCCGGCTCAGCCTTAGAAGGCTGAGCTGTGGGCTGCTCCATCATCTCCAGCACTGACTGTAACCCCACCACAGAACTGATACAGTGTTTATTTCTGAGAGGTAGTAGCTCAGGCTAGCCTTCAGCTCAAGATTTTCCTACACAGCCTTTTTCTGGTGACAAAAACATGTGCATTTCTTGCAGGAAGTGTGTAAAATGGAGTTGGAAGCAGCAACAGGGAAATGGCTGGGAGTCTCACCAGGCAAGGGAAACCACTGTTGGTAGACTTTCTTCCACTTCTGAATACCGCCAGGATTTGTCATTCCCTATTTGTATTTTTCCTTTGTGGAGTTCCTGCCCTTGAATGTGACACTAGATTTCTTTTCCCTTTTTTTGTGAGACTCTGTACTGGGCTATCCTAGATACTATCTCACTGTCCCCGTGTCTCTGGCTGGCCTCAAACCATGCTGATCCATCTGCATTTTGAGTACTGGGTTTGCAAGAGTGAACTACTGTGGCTAGCACCAGTTTCGTGTGTGTGTGTGTGTCTTGTCCTTCTCCCCCATTGCCTCTGCCTTGATAAAAACTGTACACACATTATACAAAGCACCACGTTATACAAAGCACCACATTCTTTATTTGTAAACACTGGAAACTATTGAGCTGTCAAGAGCGACACAACCAACAAAGGGTCATGGGTGAGATTCACATTCTGGTCCAGACACTGAGCTCTGGGCCGGACTACTGTACCTTATGGCCCTCCTGAGAAGCTGGCAGCTGTGGCTTGTGTGTTTCCCCAGCCCAAGACCTGCTTGTAAGCACACCTGCAGGCCCTCCCACCGCTTGCTCACCTGCTTATGTCCGAGAACCCGGGGCAGCATCTTTTCTGCTGCAGAAACACTAGCCTAGGTTTACTCTTGCCCTCTAAAGTAGGGGGCTTCAAATAACAATCTTTTAAAAGATTTTATTTATTTATTTATTTTTAATTATGTGTGTGTGTGTAGGTAGGTAGGTGTGTGCAGGTGAGTGTGGTAGAGGTGCAAGCTGAGCAGAGGAGGGCATCAGATCCCCTGGAGCTGGAGTTACAGGTAGTTGTGTAAGCTTCCTGAAGGCTGCTGGGAACACACTTGGGTCCTCTGCAAAAGCAGCAAGCACTCTTAGCGACAGAGCCATCGCTCCACTGAACAACAGTCTTCTACCTGGATTCTATGGGTTTTTAGAGTGGATGAGCTCAACTCTTCCTGCGGAGCCCTCAGGTCCGTGGTTAGTAATAAAGGAGCTGCTGCTGGTGGTCTGGAATTACCTCACGTGTTTGTTCCCTGAATCCTCTTTGCCTCCATCAAGCCAGTCTGCGTTTGTCTATGTGGTGGCCTCAGGGTACCCAGAAAGACAACTCCTCTGAGGTACCCTTTTCAAGCCTTTGCTTACTTATTTGGCAGTATCTGATTAGCCAGTCACATTACTGGCCCATATTAAAAAGATGGTTGTATATAGTCTGTCTCTGGAGTGGAAGTAGAGAATCTATTATCATTTCTCCTTTTTTGTTGTTTTGTTTATTTGTTTTTGTTTGTTTGAGACAGGGTCTGTCTATGTATCCCTGGCTGTCCTGGAACTCTTTATGTAGGTAGACCAGGCTGGCCTCGAACTCATAGAAAACCACCTGTCTCTCCTCCCAAGTGTTGGGACTAAAAGTCTGTGTCACTATGCCTCATTCTCACCCTTGGCTTCTACTTACAGGAAGGACCTGCTGACTTGAAACACTTTGACCCAGAGTTCACCCAGGAAGCTGTGTCCAAGTCTATTGGCTGCACCCCTGACACCATGGCCAGCAGTTCTGGGACCTCAAGTGCATTCCTTGGATTTTCCTATGCACAGGATGATAACATCTTGGACTCATAAGTGACAAGCACTTGCAAATCTGCCAAGACCAGCTGGCACCTGCAGGGGCTACCTTCTGCTGCCAGCAAGACACAATGAGTTCAATGACTCAAGGAAGAGGGAAGTGCTTTCTGTCACATGAAAAAGAGTGCAGGACAGGCCACTGAGTATCTACTCAGGCTGGCAGGAAAGGCCACTGAGTACCCACTCAGGCCAGCAGGACAGGCCACCGAGTTCTGGCTCAGGCTGGCAGGACAGGTCACCGAGTACCAAGCCGTCTGTCATTCTGATTTGCTCTTCTTGAGAAATGACTCCTGTGTTTGGTGGCTGTTGTTGTTGTTGCTGCTGCTGTGACAAAATATCCAAGAAAGGTAATGGAAAGAGGATCTCGTCGGGCTCACCACTTCAGAGGTTTCCGCCCACGGCTGGCTGGTCCCGTTGCTGTGGCCTTTAGGCAAAGCTGAGTCACCTCGGTGAAAGGAGTGGCAGGAAAAAGCTGCTCACTTTCTTCCTACCAGGAAGCAGAAATAGAAGACTGGGCTGGAAATAAGATTTACCCTCGGAGTTATGTCCCAAGTGACAGACATCCTCCAAGCAGGGCCCACGTTTTAGTTACCTTTCCACCACCTCTCCATGCCATATGAATCTATGAATGGACTAAATCACCGATGAAGCCTGGGCCCCCGTGACCCAATCATATACTAAAACCCCATCAGCTGGACAGGGGAACCTTTAGATCCAAAGTAAAATAGCTTTGAATATTGGGGTTACATGATCACAACATGGTTGCTGATACCATAACCACCTTTGTGTTCTAAGCAAGAGAAAAGAGGGATGGGACAGGAGTGGGTTACAAAAGGACACCATTAAAGAGTTTCCCAGAAGCCCAGTTCAGTGACTTCTTTTAGCATGTCATATATCTCCAGCCCTACTTAATGGAGCCTGGGCACAAGCTACCTCTCATAGCAAGGGCGTTCAAACATTGAGGAAAAGGGTTCCATCACTGGCCTGCTCAAGCCTTGAGGCTGCAGCCGCTTTGTACACAAACCCACAGCCCTCTCGATGAAGACAGAGCGCTCTCCTGAAAAGGAGGGGTCCTGTTTGTGGGTGCAGGCCTTTCTCATTTCCATGGTAATCCTTTGCACAAGCACTTCCTTCCCTCTGTCCCAAATGCTTCCTCAAACTCCACATCTCCGACCCCTCACAACTCCCTGCGGCAGTTTCTATTTCTAAAAGTTGGTAATTTGGCATTTCAGGACACCTGGCCTCCCAAATGTCCCAGGTGCCGCAGGCCGACAGGTGTTTCGGCCTCTCCCAACACCTGCCAAGACGCCCTGCGCCTGCGTCCTGCAGCCTGGCCGGGGCGTGGGTTGCCCACAGCCCCCGCCCTCAGGGAGCCTGGGGACCTACATCGGTCTTTAACGGCGGCTATAAGGAAATAAGCTGGGGTTTATCAAAACGTGAGTCCTCAAGCCTGGCTGCTCCCTCCACCCCGCGGGAACTGACCAAGCCGGCATCAGCCCCGTCCCCTGCCCATCAGCCCCAGCGTTCGCGGCTCGCTGGCACTGCCATTCTGTCGCTCTGTCGTCATCACTCCGCGGCGGAAGTCGCTCGGGGCCCAAAGCCACGCCTTCTCGGCGCGCGGCCTTGGATACCTGGCTGCCTTTGGCCTTAGGTAAGGAGAGGGCGGGTAGCACGGGCCGGCTGGGCGCTGGGTGCCTCGGGGGTGGTGACGGCTTCGGCTTCGTCGTGCTGCTCCGGAGACCCCTAGGCCTGCCTTGTGGGAAACCCGAGGTCGGCGGAGGTAAACTGAGGGCGCGTAAATGGGCTGGGGAAGGGTCCTGGAAGTGATCTGGAATCTCTAGCTCCTCAGACTGCGCGGATTCGTTGTCGTCCTGCACAGTATGAAGAAATTCTGGATGAGGAGCCATCAGATCTTGGACTCGGCTATTCTTGCTACCACCTCTGTTTTTTTTGTCACTCTGACAAAATATGATTTACCTAATAAGGTTATTGAAGAGAAAAGAAGAGAATAAGGTTGTCCCTTACTCTACCCAAACATCAGGACCCCACATCTACTGCTCTCACCCGAGGCTAAACTACAATAAACTGTAAACTCGAAGTATCTTCTTCCTTTAAGAACCATTCAATACCCAAAACAGGTTATTTGCTTTTCCCGGAAATCTGCCCTCTAGAGAAAAAAGGGGGAGGGGTAGAAAAATCCCCAAACCAGGAAAATATAATTCCAGTTCTGCCATGCATGGGTTCGTTGTGGTCATTAAAATTGTCCATGGAACATAAAAATCTAGCACTGTTACGTGGCGAAACATGGCAAAATGTTTTTTATTTCATTGAAGGAGTTAGGATGTAGCTTAGTTAGCACAGAGTGCCTGCATGAGGCCCTGGGTGTCTGATCTCAGCACAGAAAAATAAATGCCATTGGAAAGGTAGTGGCATGGTGGCTGTGTGCCTGTAACCCCAGCACCCAAGAAACCGAGACAGTTCAAGGTCATCCTCCCCTACCTAGTACATTAGAGGCTAACCTGGGCTCTGAGATGCTGTCTCAAAAGAAAAAAATGTATTGAAGGAATCTCTTATCAGCTTTGAAAAACATGGATTGGTATTGGGCAGTCTTCTGGTAATTAGGAAGAAATAATGATGCTCATTTTGAGCATCAAGATAAGTTTCAAATGGACCAAGAGTGTTTTTAACTTTTAATTTACATTTATTTGTTGTATATGCGTGGGTGAACATGACACCGAGTACTTGAGGAAGTCAAAAGACAACTTGCAGGAGTTATTCTATGGGTTTTTCAGGCTTGGTGGCCAGTGCCTTTAACTACTGAGTCATCTCTTCAGCCCATAGAGGTCTCAGATTATAGTGTTAAAAAATTATGCCATATTTGTCTGCACAAGACCTATCCCAAATGGGGCCTGTCATTATCTCATGGAGAGGGGAGGGCTCAGGAGGCCTTGTCCCTCCCTGAAGCTCTGTGGGCGGGGAGAGACATTTTCCTCAGTGGTACAGTGTTGTCTCACAGCTCCAGAAGCAATCCTAACTAAACTCATTTATTGAAAGAGAAAAGAAGACATGACAGTTGAGGGAGGACGGTTTAGGGAAGAGAAGGGAATTAGTGGGGATGGGACAAGATCACAAATTGGGAAGTATGATTAAAAAAAATACATTAAGTGCACGAATGAAATTGTTGAATTAATATATGCTAATAAAATCTTAATAAAAAAGGATAATCATGAAAGTTCAAGAAGAAAACATCGTTGGATATACCCAGAAATCTTACCACAGCAAAAGTTTTTTTAAAAATGCTTCATACTGTCCAGAAGCCAAAAGGAGAAATGTTAATACTTCTGGATCTATAAAACACGTGACCTGTAAAATTAAGCCAGAAGGTTACCAGAAGCCAAGGCTAAAGGCAAATCAAATTTTGAAAGTTTTGTTTGGTGACATAAAACCCAATGGAAAAATGATCAAAGGACACAGACAATAAAATGAGCAATGACCACTGCAGCAAGTTTCCCCTTGTCTTTAGGAGCTGTTCTAAGACTGTCAGAGATGCCTGAAACCACAAACAGTAACAAACTGTGGGTGCGTGTGTGTTGTTTATAGGAACTAGTATTACTGGGGCTGGAGAGATGGTCTGGTTAAAAGCACTGGCTGTTTATCTAGAGGGTCAGGGTTCAGTTCCCAACAACCACCTGGTGGTTCACTGTCCTCTGTAATGGGATCTGATGCCTTCTTCTGACATGCAGACAAAGCACTCGTTCATAAATAAAAATCTGTAAAACTGACCTGGAGAGAGAGCTCAGAAGTTAAGAGCACTGGTTGCTCTTTCAGAGGTCCTGAATTTAATTTCTAGCAATGACGTGGTGATTCACAACCATCTGTAATGAGATCTGGTGTCCTCTTCTGGTGTGTAACCATGCATGGCAGACAAGAACACTGAATACATAGTAAAAAATAAATAAATCTTAAAAAAGCAGTAACTCTTAGGTGAATATGGTTTCTCTCAAAATAGCTTATTCTAGACTTAGCGTTGTGACTGAGATAATACCAATGTGACGATATCTGTTAGATAGTGAAGGAGAGTGACATAGGCATTGTGACATACGTGGTACCGGGATATTGTTTTGGTTCATTGAATAACAGCCCTGTGATGCCAAAACCACCAATCTGACTGACATTACTGAGTGACTATAGCTGGATAGTGCATATAGCATTGATAGGTTCTACAAAGAAATGTCTCATGTCAGGGGAAGGTAGTGTAGGATAGTGTTAAGATTTCATCCTACTACCCAGAATGGTTCACAATTTAAAACTTTATTTTTGGATCTTTCCATTTAAAATTTCAGATCACTCTTATATTTGGACACACACAAAACCAAAAAAAAAAAAAAGAGAGAGAGAGAGAGAAAGAAAGAAAGAGAAAGAAAGAAAAGAAAAAAAGAGAAAAAGCTGGGTGGTGGTGATGCAGACCTTTAATCCCAGTACTTGGGAGGCAGAGGCAGGTGGATCTCTGTGAGTTTGAGGCCAACCTGGTCTACAAAGAGAGTTACTAGAGAGCCGTGACTGTTTCACAGAGAAACTCTGTCTTGAAAAACAAACAACAATTAAATTTCAAATCACATTTAACCCAGTAACAACCCTTGAAAAGCAAAGCCATGAATAGGGATACTTTTATATTTTGTTGGTAAAGTTGACAAAGACTGGAAAATTGTGTTGAATGGAAACAATTTGTTAATGAAAGTACAAACGATTAGTGTTTTGGAGGGCAGTTTGCACATTATTTAACCATTCAACAGATAGTAATATAATGCTGCAAAATACACAAAACTTCACATCCAGAATGTTTTGAGAGAGATGGAGAGATGGCTCAGTAGTTGGGATATACTGCTCTTGTAGATGACACTGGTTTTCCCAGCACATCAGGTGACATATAACCGTTTGTAAGTCTCTGGCCTCTGTAGGCACATGTACATACACATACATACATACATACATACATACATACATACACACACACACACATATATATAAAATGGCTCTAGCCAGGCATGGGGATGCAGACCTTTAATTCCAGAACTTTCAGGCAGAGGCAGGTGAGTCTACATAATGAGTGCTAGGACAGCCAGGGCCACATAGTGAGACCCTGTCCCAAAAAATAAAAATTGAAAAACGAATCTAGAAATGTTTTTAGTATTTTACTAACAAAATTGAATAACATGTCACTAAAGTTATGGTTGGTTAAATATTTGTGCAACATCCTTAAAACAATACTATGTGGTTATTTGAAAGAGTTGCTCTGTATGTATTAACAAGAAAGGGTGTCAGATACATGGTATGTTTTGGAGGAGCATTTATGGTAAGGTCTTATTTCATAAAATTAAGTTTGCCTAAAATCTCGAGAGCTATACTTGACGGTAGTGAGCGGTGAGGAATTACTTTGGAAATAGGACCTTGGTGTACGATGGGAGGGTGGTGGCAAGGTCATGAAAGTAGGCTGGTAGGAAAGCCAGAGACCAGCATGAAAGCGAAAGCCAGGCACAGGCAGGATTGGCTTTGGCCACCGGTTTTTCAGCTATGATTATGCATTTCCCTCTCAGCCTTTGAGAATCATTAGGGTTTTACATGTAGGTGCAGCTGTGTATCCTTCACCAGTGTTACAGGGCACTTTTAAAATGCTGCTTCTCTGGTTTGCTTTATCAGGTAACCATGGAGAAGGAGGTGCGGAGTACCATTGTTTTCAATGCGTACAAAAAGGAGGTGTTTACCACCAATACTGGCTACAAATCTTTGCAGAAAAGACTTCGGAGTAATTGGAAGATTCAGAGGTGACCATGATCTTGGGCACTGCTTTCTAAGTGCTAATGGTGGCCTACAGTAGAACTGAATAGTAATTTCTTAACTTTCGTTGTTTAAGTGGGAGGGATTCAATTTAACGATTTCTCAGTTAATATTTTGAAGATCAAACTGAATGTTATTAAGTTGCCCCCATAAAATCAAAGATTCATAATTATGCGTATATAGTATTTAAAGATGTCAGAAGTTTCCCCATTTTTTATTACTTGATCTCAGCCAAAAGGCAGAGAAGTTATTCTCCATATTTTAAGTCGGTTTAAAATCTCAGTTTAGGGAAGGAAAAGTGAGAGTTAAATGAGAATGTCTCTTTGTTTAAATGTGCCTTCTTTTAAATGTTCTTTTCCCCCTTGTCATGAAGATTGAACCAAAACCTTGCATAAGCTCTGCAAGTACTAAGTTCCAGTTCCAGTCCTTAAATGTTTTTTTTTTCTTTTTTCAATGAGTAAAAACATCGTTGTATAGGTTAAGGTTAGAGCCAGGCTTGGTGGTATGTGCCTGTAATCTCAGCACTGGGGAAGTAGCAGTATATGGACTAAGAGTTTGAGGTTAGATTTGACTACATAGTAAGTTTGGGGCCAGCCTGGGCTCTATGAGACCCTGTCTTAAAATATAGAGAAACTAATAGAAGAATTGATTAATATTTGGAAGACTTCTTTATTCTTTAGTGTGAGTTCATTTGAACTCCTTTGCTTATTGGGAGATCTCAACTAAGGCCAGATGCCTCCAGGGCACTCGTGAGAGGGGCTCTCACCTAGGGAGAGAGGATCTCACTTCGGGAGAGAGGCTGTTCTCTATGCCCCTGTCTCAGCCTTTATGGTGCCATAGAGTTAAGAGGCTAAAATAATTTATAAATTGGTTTAAATTATGGATCTAACTTGCTCTTAAAATCTTATTTATAGCTTAAAAGATGAAATCACATCTGAGAAGTTAATTGGGGTGAAACTATGGATTACAGCTGGACCGAGGGAAAAATTTACTGCAGCTGAGGTAAGGAATATTTATACAGAATATTCATATAGAAAACAAGAGAGGAGGCCAGGAGCAAGCAAGGACCTGAACTCGTGGGTTGGAGTCTCCCTTCTAGACCTACTATGTTGCCTGAAGTAGTCATTTCCCCTTCTGGCAATGAACTGTGGTAACCCATGGAGTCCTTAACCCACAGGGAAGGTAGGCAAGGGCCAGGAGCATGTCTTTGCCTTAAATTTACTTTGAACATAGGAAAACTCCTGTGTAGCCTAGGCTGGCCTCAAATCTGTAATCCTCCTACGTCCACTTTCTGAGTGCTGGAATTACAGGTGTGCACCACCATGCCCAGCTTATCAGTGCATTGAAACCCATAACAAAAACGGTGGCATTTATAATGCAGGTGGATGCTACTCCTAAGTGTTGGGTCCTCTTATAGGTGTGCACCACTGTTTTATCCAGGATCTAGTATCTGCTGGGGGAGCACTTCTATCACCTAAGCTACGTCCCCTGTCCCTGTTTGAGCATGTTAGAGCTTTGATGTTCAAAGGTAAACCTGGAGATGGGTCTTTGTGTGCTTTTGTTTTACATTCTACTGGTATCGAGGAATTCACTGTGTAGACCAGGCAGGCCTCTAACTCACAGAGATCCTCCTGCCTCTGCCTTTGCTGGGATTAAAAACATGCACCACCACCCACAGAGGAGATGATCTTGAACAGTGAGAAAATATATATTATTCTAAGAACATTTAAATAGTTTATAGATTTGAAATGTTTCTTTTTAGTTAGTTAAGGTTTTATTCATGGTATGGATATTTTAAACAAAAGTCTTGACCATATTCACAGTCTGCTTTTCCCTTCACATAGTTTGAAGTCCTGAAGAAGTACCTTGACGGTGGTGGAGATATCCTTGTGATGCTGGGAGAAGGGGGAGAATCCAGATTTGATACCAATATCAACTTTCTTCTAGAAGAATATGGAATCATGGTTAATAATGGTGATTATTATCTCACTACATTTTATTTATTTGTGTGTGCCACAGTATACATATGGGGGTCAGAGGACAATGTGGGGGAGTTGGTTCTCTCCTTCCGCCATGTAGATTTCAAGGTTCAAACTCATGCTGTTAGGCTTGGTGTCAAGTGCATTTACTCACTGAACTGTTATTGGTATGGTTGTTAGTATTTTAAACAAAGGTACTGATTGCCTATTTAATGTTTGTATCATAGCCCTCTCGACCTGCTGATCACTGGGGGAAGACTCTCCCAAGGTGACATGGTCACCATCCTGAGTTCACTGGTACACTGAACTAGTACACTAAAGTGGGAGGGATTCTAACAGAGTTGTAGGTTTCTTTTTATTTCAAAATTTGGATGAGTCTCTATGTCAAGGTTGTTTCTAATCTAAAATGTGCCTTCCTCTTTTGCCCCATAAGATGCTGTGGTTAGAAATGTATATTACAAGTATTTCCATCCCAAGGAAGCTCTGGTTTCAGATGGAGTGTTGAACAGGTAAGGGCGCTGAAAGCAGAATGCCCTTCATGTGGCTTCCATTCGTCTCACACCTTCTCATTGCCACACCTCCCTCCTTTCTTGGCCTTTATGTTTTATTTATTATTCTCCAAAACTATTCTTTCATCATTGGAAACTTCACATTTACCTTTGGTCAGGATATTCTCTCTCCACTCCAAGTAAAAGAAAACCCCATCCAGGCAGGATTGAGCAGTAAAGAAACTTTATTGCTTTGGGTCACGGGAATGTGCAGCAGTAGAGTAGGCTTTGAGTGTGGAGTGACTGAAGGAGCCACAGCGCTAAGACCGCAGTTCCTCTGCTCTCAGATTTGCATTCCTGTTTGTTTGTGTAGCTGACTGTCTTTGTGTGTTTGTCAGGTCGTCATCTTCTCCCCCCACTTTATTTTTTTAATTTTTTTTGACCAGTTCTCTATATGTAGCCCAGTCTGGTCTCAAACTTGTGATCTTCCTGCCTCACCCTCCCAAGTGCTGGAATGACTTGTGTGCCTCCAGAGCTACCTTCCAACAAGTTTTAAAGTTCCCTAATTCATAACTGTTTGCCACAGCGTCTAGAGGTAGCATGATTTGATTTGGTCTCACCATTCCCACAAGAGTAATAACTGGGCTGGAGAGATGGCTCAGAGGTTAAGAGCACTGGCTGTTCTTCCAGAGGTCCTGAGTTCAATTCCCAGCAATCACATGGTGGCTTACAACCATCTATAATGAGATCTGGTGCCTTCTTCTGGTGTGCAAGCATACATATAGGCAGAACACTGTATGTGTAATAAATCTAAAAAACAAAACAAAACAAAAAACAACCGAGTAATAGCTCCAAGATATGCTGTTTGAGCCATCTTTAGACCCATGCCCAGCCTGAACTGACCCTGATTTCACCTCATGGAGACTGAGACTGTCAGCTTTCATTGCTCTGGATCCTAAAACAGATGAGGGGCTTTTAGAATTGGAAAATGGGTACATGAGAAGGCAGTATCAGGTGCCCCATGAGCTTTCTCCCAAGTTGGAAATTACTCATTCTACACTCGAGCTTGCCATCTGCAAGTACTCTGCTGACCCTAGTTATACAGTGTAGAGTGTGGATCTAGGGTATAGGCGCTTTCCTTAGGACCAAAGATGGAGAAACTGAGACAGTGTGGTTGAACACTCCTGTAATCCTCACACCTGGGAGTATAATACAAAAAGATTGGCTCAATTCTGAGGCCAGTCTTGGCTAAAGAGTGAGTGCCAACCATGCCAACCAGTGCTCCATGGGCCCTCCTTCACTCCCTCCTTCCCTCACTCCCTTCTTCCTTATTATATGTTCATTCTTTGAGAAGTTCATACAGTGTATTTCAGTCATATTACCCCCTATTCCTCCCCTTAATTCCTCAGATTCACACCATCTTCCCACCCCAACTTTGTATCCTCCCTCTTTTTAAGCCTCTCTTCTTAAAACAACACAAAAAGGAACTGAACTAAATATTTGTCTAGTTGATTCCCTTTTTTTAATTTTTTGGAGTCAGTCTCACATAGCCCAGGCTAGCTTTGAACTCCTGATCATGCTGTTCTTCCCTCCTAAGTGTTGAGATTACATGAGTGTACCACCAGTCTGTTTATGTGGTCTTAGGAATTGAACTCAGGGCCTGGTGTGTGCTAGGCCAGCACTCTTCCAGCTGAGCCCCAGCCCAAGCCTAAGTTTTTTGTTGTAATAGTCATGGTTTATTGTTGCTTTGTTTTTTGAGACATCCTTTGTAGCCTTAGGTAGCTTAGAACTCACTCTGTAGACCAGGCTGGTCTGAACTCACAGAGATCTCTCTGCCTCTACCTCCCTAGTGCTTGGGATAAATGCCTACACCACCATGCCTGGACCAAGCCTAATTTTTTAATGGTAATTTTTGCAAGCATCAGAAAAGAATGTGGGTATGTGGGTGTGTGCTTTTATTTCCTTTTTAAAAACTGCTAAAATACAGAGTCCTTTTGTCTAGTTGATATTTACTGTTTGATGAAGGCAGTGTGAAATTCCCCAACTTCTTTGCTTATTAGATTTTAATGTTTTGCTTTTAGGGAAATTAGCCGAGCGGCAGGAAAGGCTGTGCCTGGAATCATTGATGAAGAGAGCAATGGAAACAATGCCCAGTGAGTGTGCTTCTGCAGCTCCCTGCCCAGTGAGTGTGCTTCTGCAGCTCCCTGCCCAGTGAGTGTGCTTCTGCAGCTCCCTGCCCAGTGAGTGTGCTTCTGCAGCTCCCTGCCCAGTGAGTGTGCTTCTGCAGCTCCCTGCCCAGTGAGAGTGCTTCTGCAGCTCCCTGCCCAGTGAGTGTGCTTCTGCAGCTCCCTGCCCAGTGAGTATGCTTCTGCAGCTCCCTGCAGGGAAGGAGCTCTCACTTCCAAGAGTTGCCTTTTTCAAAATGAAGAGTTTTCTGGTTATAAAAGTAATTCTCACCAAAAGAACCCCAAAACCACCAGTAGCAAAATCTCAGTTGGGAGCTGCAGAGATGGTTCAGTGGTTAAAGATGCATAGTGCTCTTGCAGTACCTGAGGTTAGCTCTCAGCATCCATATCAGGCAGTACCTGAGGTTAGCTCTCAGCATCCATGTCAGGCAGTACCTGAGGTTAGCTCTCAGCATCCATATCAGGCAGTACCTGAGGTTAGCTCTCAGCATCCATATCAGGCAGCTTCAGGGAATCTGAAGTCCTGTTCTGGTCTGTGGACACCTCCACACACATACACACTTAACTAAAAACAAAGAAAATAAACCAAACTCCAACCCATGGTAAATCTTAAAAGGAAGCAGAGTAGAAATTCCGCACTGTAAATCCATGCTCTTCCCTTCAAGAGAGGCATTGTGTCTTAAGAGTGTGGAATTTAGATTTCCAGGTTGGTTGTTATTTTTGGTTTTGGGGTTTTTTTCCCCTACACATAATGATATATCTAACCAAGCACTTTATAATGGTTTATGTAACTAAGTAGTTTATTATTTTAAATGACTGGATCAGATTAGCTACATTTTAATTTATCTAAGTAGTGGTGAATGCATTGCCCAATTTCACAAGACTAATCTGTTGTCAGATCTTGGATTCAGACCTATGCGGTTTGCCCCAGAGAGAATCTACCCTTTTTTTTGGAGACAAGGTCTTGCTATGTGTTCCAGGCTGGCCTGAAACCTGCTGTGTAGTATGAGATGACCTCCCAGTCTTCTTAAGTCAGGACTTTGAGTGCTAAGATTACAGATGTGTGCCCCATGTCCTGCCAGAGACTGTACTTGGTTGGTTTTATTATATTTTTACTTAGTGTGTGTGTGTGTGTGTGTGGTTTGTGCACATGTGTGGAGGTTGGAGAGCAGCATGTAGTCATTCTTTCCTACTGTGTGAACTGAGGATTGGTGGCAAGTGTTTTTACCCGCTGACCCATCTCTTGGCTCCTAAAATCCATTCTGTAATCACTTGGATGTGTTTGTTTGCTTACAGGGCTCTCACCTTTGTCTACCCATTTGGTGCCACGTTGAGCGTCATGAAACCTGCGGTAGCTGTTCTGTCCACAGGCTCTGTCTGCTTCCCACTTAACAGACCCATTCTGGCTTTCTATCACTCAAAGGTATTGACTTTCTTAGATATGTGGGTGGGGGGTATTATTTTATTTTTGAAGTAAAAAAGTTACATTGTGATGGACATATGCCTTTAATCCCAGAACCGGGGAGACAGAGGCAGTTAAGAGCTCTGTGAATTGAGTTCTAGGCCAGCCTGGTCTACATAGTGAGTTCCAGGCTAGCCAAGTCTACACAGTGGTGCCATGTTTTGAACAGAAAACACACACACACATACACACACACACACACACAACAAAATAGTAATATTTTTCCTGTAAAATGTTTACTTCTTATGAGATATAGAAGCTAGTCTGTTTTCCCACTGAACAATTGGATTTATTTCTCATTGTCTGTAATTATGACTACAAATTGTGTATAGAGTCTCTGTTTTGGATTGTTGGTTGCAGGGTTTTGTTTTGTTTCCTTTAAAATTTGTGTATGTGTGTGTGTTTAGATGTTTGTATGGTGTGCATGTGTGTCAGGAGGTATGCATGTGTCTTCATTTGTGTGTATGAATATGAACACATGTATTCCATGGCTCACAAATGGAGGTCAGAGGACAGCCTTGGAAATTGGTCTTCATCTTTGACTTTGAGACAAAGTCTCTTGTTTTGTTTCTGTTATATATGCCAGGCTAGCTGGCTCACAAAATTCTAGGGATTTTGTTTTTTTCTGTCTCCCATAACCACACAGGAGTGCTATGGTTATGGTATGGACATGTGTGCTACCTCAACTGGTTTTATATGGATTCTGGGGATTAACATTCAGTCCCTGTGCTCACATAACAAGTACTTTACCCACCAAGCTATCTCTTCCGCGTTGGCTAAAGATAAAGACAATTTTAGTAGCAGTGTAGTGTAAGAACTCACTCATTAGCCAGTGGTAGTACACACATTTAATCCCAGCACTCAGGGGGTAGAGGCAGGTGGATCTCTGTGAGTTCGAGGCCAGCCTGGTCACAAGAGTAGTTCCAGGACAGGCTCCAAAGCTACACAAAGAAACCCTGTCTCGAAAAACCGAAAAAAAAAAAAAAAAGAAAAGAAAAGAACTCATTGAAATCTAATAAACACTGATCATCATTTTTTTTTTTCATATTTATCAGAAAGGCAAAGATACTTTGTTTTTATTTGTTGAAAAATAGTAATGTAGGTGTCGGTGAGATGGTTCAGTAATTAAGAACACTTGCTGCTCTTTCAGAGATCTCACTTTGATTCCTACTTGGAGGCTCACAACTACATGTAATTCTAATTCCAGGGCATCTGATACCCTTCTCTGGCCTGCACAGCTTGTTACGTGCACAGCCTGTTATGTGCACATGGGGCACATGTATTCTTGTAGGTAAAGCACTCATATACATAAATGAAAAATAAATGTCTCTAAAAATGAGTAACAGTAAAGAGTAATTGTTTTCGTAGTTGATACTTTTCAAATGTTAAGTCTTCGTGTGAATTGGCATTTATTGGTGTATCAGACAGTTGCTAATGTGATAAATGAGACATGCAGTGTGTTTCCGGACCTAAGCATCTGACACTGCTTTGTCACCAACAGAACCAAGGTGGGAAGCTGGCAGTGCTTGGCTCATGTCACATGTTCAGTGACCAATATTTGGATAAAGAAGAAAACAATAAGATTATGGTAAGCTTTTTTCTTTCATCAAATTAATGCACACTATGTAAGTATGACTTCCATCCCAATAGAAAATACTGATAAGTACATTTGCCACTTGTCTACATGAGTTGTACTGAACTGAGTAGATATCAGACACTAAAAACACAAAGTTGAGTTGGGTGTAGCCCTTGCTTTACAGAAGTTTATGGTATATCAGGAGAGTGACAGACAGATTGGTGAATCTAGAAAAGTACTGGGGAAGCATGCTGAATAGGAGTGGTGTCTGACTCTGGAAAAGTGGTGAGGAGCAAGCCTCCCTTGTAAAACAAGTAGCGTGAGCTTACACCAAAAGCATAGGGAACAACCTTGGTGGTGTTCTGTTTCACTCTTTTGGCTTTTTGAGGCACCCACCACCCAACTCCCAAATAAATTATACACAGAGGCTTATTCTTAGTTATGAATGCCCGGCCTTAGCTTGGCTTGTTTCTTGCCAGCTTTTCTAACTTAAATATATCCTGATCACCTTTTGCCTTTGGGCTTTTTCCTTCTTACTTCTGTATATCTTACTTTACTTCTTTCTCTGTGGCTTGCTGTGTACCTGGGTGGCTGACCCCAGACATTCTCCTTTTCTTGTTCTCTCGTTGCTTGCTCCCCCTTGTCCTCATTTCTCCTTCTATTTATACCCTCTGCCTGCCAGCCCCACCTATCCTTGCTCCTGCCTTGCTCTTGGCCATTCAGTTCTTTATTAGACCATCAGGTATTTTAGACAAGCACAGTAATACAGCTTTTTGTTTGTTTGTTTTGGTTTTTGTTTTTGTTTTTAGAGACAGGGTTTTTCTTTAGCTTTGGAGTCTGTCCTGGAACTAGCTCAGTAGACCAGGCTGGCCTCAAACTCACAGAGATCCACCTGCCTCTGCCTCCCTAGTGCTGGGATTAAAGGCGTGTACCACTACCACCTGACAAACAGCTTTATAGAGTTAAACAAATGCAACATAAACAAACGCAACACACCTTAAAGTAATATTCCTCAACAGTGCTCAGACCCCTCTAGATTGTGTGGACAGTGGGAAGGAAGAGAGCAACCAGAGCCAGTTAGGAGGCTGGTGGAGTTACCAGAGCAAGGACGATGACTGAGTGAAGGTTGTGACTAGTGAGTAGCCAGGGCTGCAGCATGAGTTAGCGAGACTTTTCTGTCCAAGATGATGAGGATTGAAGTAGAAGCTTGCCTTTGTCCTGTCTACGTAATGGGAAGAGCACATGTCTTGTGAAGATGATAATGGGGAAGCAAGCATTTTCCTAGTGCCTGCTAGACCTGAACACTGGAATTGCAGCTCTCACCTGCCAGAGGGAGATGTGTGTTAGTGGAGTGAGCCCTTCTAGTCTTCCATGTAGTGGGAGGTGGACCAGGGGCTACCTGATTCAGTGCCTCTCACTGTGCTCAGAATCCTAAATGTTTGCTTTGAAAAGCTGCTTGGTTTTTTTGTATAATTATGATTTTGTCATATTACAATAGCCGCAGTTAAAAAGGTATGCTTTTAAAAGTTTAGTCTGTCATTCTAGTAAACAAAGGCTGCTTAAGATTGTGAACAAGTTTTTAGTAAGTTTTGACTTGCAACTTGTTAGAATACTTTGAAGCAAATGATAATAAAGGTTTGCATTAGACTGAAGAAAATCTGTTAATTTCCAAATATTTTACCAACAAAAGACTGAAAGTCCTTTTTAAAATTACTGGTTGTCTTTTTTCCCCACCTTAATTAATTTAGCTTGACCTTCAGCATTCCCAAACAGCCAGGTGTCTAACTGTATTTATCATTTTAAATACAGGATGTTGTATTCCAGTGGCTCACGACAGGAGACATCCACCTAAACCAGATTGATGCTGAGGACCCAGAGGTAGGAGATTGAATCACTGGAAGACTGAACTGGAAAATGAGGCCAGCTTCTTAGAACCTCTTCCACAGGAATAGATGTCTCTTAACTCATCCTTGAGACAGTCGGAAAGAGAGCGATGCTGCTTGGGTAAAGAAAGGGCACATTATAGAAAGTCAGGTATCAATAGACACAATAGATAGTTAATGATAGGATTAATTGAAGTCAGTGCTTCCATATAAACATCAGGATTAAAATTAGCTCTCTGGGCTCGAGAGATGGCTCAGTGGGAAAAGGCCCTTGTTGTCAAACCTGACAGCCTGAGTTCAATCCCCGGGACCCACATGATGGAAAGAGCGAGCCAGCTCCTATACATTGTCCTTCACTGGCACAGGCATGCCTTAGTGCATGTGTCCCCAAATATTCAAATAAATAAAATACAAAGTAAAATTAAAAAGACAACAAGTTAGGACAGCTAGTCATCCTGGGAAGACTCTTTATGTTTATGTCTGAGTGTCTAAGCCTTGATGACTGTCTGAACTAGGATTTCATGGAAGGCCTCTGGCTGGAGATGTGAAAACAGATAGCTGGCCTGTTTCTGTCCTTAGAGTTGTGAGCTGGATGTGTCATGGCACAGTTAGTCTCCTTGCCATTGCTCTCACCCTTAGCCCACCGTCATTGGAGACTAAAGTAGCTAAAGCTGCCACATATTCCTGCAAAGGACATTCATCTGTTTGTTTCTTGAGTTAAAAAAAAGTTTGAGGATTGGGAAAAGTCATTGGTTTCATTTTTGTTTTTATATTTGTTTAGGCTGGGTTTCACTGTGTAGTCTTGGCTACCCAGCATCTCAATTTGTAGACCAGACTATCCTTGAACTCACAGTAGCCACCTACCTCTGCTGCCTATCAAGTACTGGGACTAAATTAATCACAGGGCTACAGAAAAACCGTGAATGTATTTTATTATTTCTATAATGTTCAGGCAAGTCTCTTATGCTGAAGGTAAAGATTTTGTGAAACAGGACTAGCAATTTGGTTTGTTTGTTTGGTGGTTGAGTTCAAATCCGGAGTACCATACACTGAGCATTCAATGTCTGAGCCATCCCCCAGCCCTTCAGATGACCAACGTCTGTTGCTGTTCTTTGTTTGAGTCAGTATCCCTGTGTAGTCCATGCTTGCCTTGAGCTTACAGCAGTCCTCCTGTCTCAGCCTCCTGAGTGCTGAGATTATAGGCTGTGCTGCCACGTCTGGTTATATATCAGGGTTTTTTGCTTGTTTATTTTATTTTTTAAGTTTAAATCAGTTTTCTATTGGATAACCAATTAGGAGGCTCGTCCCTGGGACTAGCTCCTTCTACTCTCAGCAATAGCTGTCATTAGCTGCTTGTAGTTCTTTGTCTAGGGATGGAACAATGTGAGATTTGCCCCTTCCAAATTAGCATGTCTGTTGGTCTTGTCATTGTTCAGGTCTTGCTTAGGCTGCCACTTTGTTGAGGTACCAACAAGTGTAGCTTCTCTGTCATTACTGGGAGACAGTCTCACAGCAGACTTTCTTGTCGTCTGGTTCTTACAGTCCCTTACAGTCTTCCACTCTCTCTTCCTCGGTGTTCCTTGGGCCAAAGTAATGGGATTCCAGGCATAGACTAATAGGTAATGGATTGACATAGTTCTGGGTTTAAAGGTCATACACAGTGAGTAGTCTTTCTTCTGTCTTCCAGCCAGTGACAGCAGCCATGGTCTCCCATAGCTTCTTCAGAGATAGTTTCTGCTTAGGTAAGCTAGTCTGTGTGGGCTTCCTTTTCCTCATCTTATACCACACACACTGTGTGTACATTATCCACCACCTTAAAAATTACCACTGGAACTGGGCATGATGCAAATACATGTAGTTCCAGCTTTGGGGAGATGGAAGCCAGAGGATCAGAACTTCAAGGTCAGCCTCAGGTTAGTAGTGAGTTCTAGGCCAGTCTGTGCTACATGTGACCCCTGGGAGGAAAATTATCAGTGAAATATTTTTCATGTTTTTTTTTTTTTGCGGGGAGGGAGAGGAGGGGGCAGGGGGGAGGGGTGTTGTAGGGAAGCCGCTTGTTCATTTCCCAGCTGCCCAGACTCCTGAAATAATCACACAGATACTATATTATTTAAATCACTGTTTGGCCCATCAGCTCTAGCTTCTTATTTGCTAACTCTTACATCTTAATTTAATCCATCTCCATTAATCTGTGTATCACCACAAGGTTGTGGCCTACCAGCAAAGTTTCAGCACATCTGTCTCTGGCATTGGCTCCATGACTTTTCCCTACTCTGCTCTTCTTTCTCTCAGCGTTCAGTTTAGTTTTCCCCATCTAGCTCTGTTCTACCCTATCAGGCCAAGTCAGTTTCTTTATTAACCAATGGTATTCATAGCATACAGAGGGGAATCCCACATCCAAGGAGTTCAAGACAGGGTTTCTCTATGTAGCTTTGGAGCCTGTCCTGGAACTCGCTCTGTAGACCAGGATGCCTCTGCCTCCCTGGGATTAAAGGTGTGTGCCACCACCACCCGGCTCCTGTTCTTATTGAAGAACCTCCTATCTGTTCTTTATTCTTTAAGATTTACTTTATTTTCTTGGAGTGTGGGTATGCCTGCCTCTATACATATATGTACCACATATGCAGATGCCCAAGGAGGCCAGCATGAGATCCCGTGAAGCTGCAGTTGTTGTGAGTCTCCTCAAGTGGGTACTGGGAATGAAATGCCGGTCCTCTGAAAAGCTCTTAATGCCGAGCCGTGTTTTCCCTTTGTTTAAGCATAAACATGCTGCCCCTTATTAAACAGTGTCTTGAGATGGACAGTTAGACTCTCCTGGTCTTTTCCTCTTACCAGCACAGAGCACATCATCACTGCTCTGAACAGTGCTGGGATGCCCTTGACTGAGGGAGAAAGATTGGGGTATAGGGTGCAGGGGGAGGACCTGTCTGCATTGGTGTCACATGTGTTCATGCATCTAACAGGAGATAGCAGACATGGCCCAGATGCTGGGGCGGGGGAGGGAGGTGTGTTTTAGTGGGAGTTTATGGACTTTTTTTTATCACCTCCAATTTCTCACTGGAATAGTAAAGAAAGTTGTTCATTAAAATAACCTTAAGGAAAATTGTTTTTGATGGTTGCAGTGGTAAAAGGGATATTGCCTCAGATGGAGGTGTGAGTAAATTTGAGAGAGAGTTGATTGCCTAGTGTTCAGGGTGAAAGACCACAGTAGTGAAAGGAGAGCAGTTGAGTCAGCATGGCTCCAGCTGTGTTCAACTGCGTGTGTAATTGCAGAGTTGGACTCAGCCAGCTTTGGGTTCAGTCCAGTAGCTTTCTTCCTCTTTCTGCTTAAAGTGTCTGATGGAAGTTGTCAGTGATGATCGGCGGTGAGATCTCTTGGCAAGGAAATAGAAGTTTTGTAGATTGTGACCCGAGATGGATGCTTGATAGAGTAAACTCCGTTTACTTTTGCTGAGAGGGACTCTCGTTTGATTTTCAGATTTCCGACTACACGATGGTACCAGACACAGCCACCCTCTCAGAGCAGCTCCGAGTGTGCCTCCAGGAGGGCGATGAGAACCCACGTGACTTTACCACCCTCTTTGACCTGTCCATTTACCAGCTGGACACCACCTGCCTCCCCAAGGTCATCAAGTTAGTACTGAGGCTGCCTGGGCTGCACACTGCAGTCCACTGTGGTTTGAAAACATGAGCGTGGAGCTGTGACAGGAAAACGTGTTCTCAGCTCTGTGATGAAGGCAGTAGGGACACTGGTGTGGGATGCATGAATGGTGTAGAGGAACTGCTGCTAGTCACTGTCCGCCTGTGTCCCAGGATCTAAAAGGCATTTCAGGTAACCTGACTTTTCTACTTTGCCAACAGCTTTTCTGGGTTTAGCACAAGTCCTGGGTTCTAAGAACTCCTTAGTAAACAGGTATGTTTGGTCCCCCTTAGAAGCACTTAAACAGAGCAGAGAAAGCACTGAGTCTCTCAGGCTTGTCCAACACAGCCTATGAGGCCCATGTCCGTGGACTCTTCCTCCCATATCCTTTACCCCTCTGCTGCTCTTCCTAGCTCCACTGTCAATTCTCTGCAGCGAGTCTCTACTCTTCCTGACTCTAGTCATTTGGCAGGCTGCTGCAGTACTAGGGTGCTGAGTATAGCTAACATGCAAGACTCTCAGATACTTTTTCCCAAAAGTGTTTTGGCTATTTCTGGAAAAACAGATTGAAGCATGCACCTCTGCTAGAGGTCTTTCTAGTTTCTCACAGATAAGATCCTGGCCCTGAGTCTCAACTGTTTCTCTGCCAGGACTTTTATAACATGCGTAAATTTCCAGGGCTTTGTTCAGACGATTATGCTTGCTGCAGACTGCCCTATCACAGTGGATTTAGTTCCTAACATCATTCTTATCTCTGACAGCACACAGCTCAGCAGACACAGGTTAAGTAAAGAGACGTTTGCTGAGTAGGGTGCACTGTACATCAGCCTGGGGTGTGGAGAGACTGAAGGAGGATGGCGAGGCCAGACTCAGCCCAGGCTACACCTCGCCTGTCTCTTAAAAAGACAACTTTGTCTCTGTATCTCCGCTTTCTCTTGCTTCAGTAATTATGCCATAGTCTAGAGTGTTTTGAGTCTGAACAAACAAACGAAATGAGTTCAGTGACCCTGCACACTACCAGGTCAGAAACACGTGTGTAGTGGGTAGACACTCACCAGGATTTACTTGTTTTCCTCCATGGGACTCTGTCCTTTTGTATGTCTGTAATTCTGCTAACTAGTGCAACTCCTTGTCCACTTTAATTCTCTCCTTAACCTGTTCATGTAGTATTTCTGAGACAGGGTCTGCCTTGTCTTGAACCTGTAATCCTCACTGCCAGGAAAGGATTTCCTCCCCCCGCACCCCCCCAGCCACAGACCTCACTCCTGCTGAGGCTGTATACTCACTTAATTTTGAAAGGCCACAGATGTGTATTAAATGTACATTTGAGGACAGACACAGTGGTGTCAGGCCTGTAATCTCCACCCACACTTGTGAGACTGAGGCAGGAGGATTGCATGTTGAAAACAAATCAAACTCTGTCTTAAAAAACCTAAATGAGTAGAATAAAGAGAACAATTAAATTGAACTAGGAGTTGGACTAGCTTGCAAAATTACATACAGCAGAGGAGGACAAAATGAATGCTAGGGACAGTGACGGCAAAGCAGAAGCCGGAGCAGCCACTTGAGCTTGGCACTCGAGTCTCTGATGCCCTCACCATTCTCCCCACTGTGCTGTGACAAAAGGATTCCAACCCCTTCTGCTGAGTCTGCTGCCTCCTAAAAACTGTTTTCTTGAGACTAGGTTTTCCTTTGTACTTTAAGTTGGTGTGACACTTTCACTGTAGCCCAGGCTGGCCCTCAACCTGTGATTTTTTTCCACCCCCCACAACCTCCTAGGCACTGAGATAGGCATGTGTTACACATACCTGACTCAGCTTTTCAAGGGCCGGGCGGTGGTCATGCACGCCTTTAATTGCAGCACTTGGGAGGTAGAGGCAGGTGGATCTCTGTGAATTTGAAGCCAGCTTGGTCTACAAGAACTAGTTCCAGGACAGGTTCCAAAGCTACAGAGAAACCCTGTCTCTAAAAACCAAAAACAACAACAACAACAAAAAAAAAACCAAACAAAAAAACAAAAAAAGATACTTTTCAAGATAACTGTGTGACTTCTTCCCTCTCTCTTACTCAGGGCTTCTCTGACCATCCTCACTTCCTGCCCCCTTCCTGTCTCTCTGTCCTGGATTTGTTTTTCTTCTTACTACTTACTGATACCTGGCATATTACCTGGTTTTCCATGTACTGTATGTCCCTTCCCTAGCATGTAGGTCCCAGGAGAACCTCCTTTGGTTCTTCTTGCTGTGATGCTTATGACAGGTAAAGCTACCTGGTACATAGCAGACAGTGAGTCAGTACTTGCTGAGAAAAGTGGGACACACGGGAGTTCACATCGTGAAGATGTGTTTGCTTACCAGAAGCAGTCCTTATGCTGGACTGTAGCATGTTTAATAAAAATAGAGACAGAAATTGGGGTTCAGGCTCAAGGTCAGAAAAGCAAAATAGCCAGCCACTGGCTCTTACCTCTGCCTGAGTCTGAAATGGCAATCTTGTCTCCAGCAGTCTCAGAATGAGAGTGTGTCTGAGAGCTGTCTCTTCCCATTTTATAATGCTCTCTAGTGCTGGGATTAAAGGCATGCAACACTACTGCTTGGTTTCTTTGGAAAACTATTGTGGCTTTCTGGGATTAAAGTGTTATCACTGCTTGGTGTGTAAGGCTGACTAGAGGGGCTGTGTTACTCTCTGATCTTCAGGCAAGTTTATTTATTAAAATACAAATGAAATATTACCACACTGGGATGCTTTATCTCGATCGTGAAAACAGTCACAGTACTCACCGGGTAAAAACCAAATCTCATTAAGAGGACTGTTGAAATTTAAAAGTAAGTTTTCCTCTCAAATAATGCTTTGTGATTCCCGAGAGAAGTATCGTAGAAGATATCCTGTTAGAGCAACATTTTAAAATTGTTTTTCCTTTGCATTACATTGTATTCAGTTTTACATGGTTTTTGTTTCTGTGATAAACATCATGACCAAAAGCAGCTTGGAGAAGAAAGGGTTTATTTCATCTTCCACTTCCTGGTCATAACTCATCACTGAGAGAAGTCAGGGCAGGAACTCAAGGAACTTAAAGCAGGAACCACAGAGGAGTGCTGTTTACTGACTTGCTCCCTCTGGCTCATGCTCAGTAAGCTTTCTTATGAAACTTGGGACTGTCAGCTCAGAGGATGGTCGTGTTCACAGTGGACTGGGCCCTCCTATATCAATAGCGACCATGGAAATGCCCCAAAGGCCTCTTCAGTGGAGGCAGTTCTTCAACTGAGGCTCCTCCTTCCCAGGTGTGTCAGGTTGACAACCAAGATTAGCCATCACAGTGTGTGTGTGTGTGTGTGTGTGTGTGTGTGTGTGTGTGTGTGTGTGTGTGTGTACATGTGTACCCATATGTGGAAGTCAAGGGGTAACTTACAGGAGTCAATTCTCTCTTTCTACCATGTGGGTTCTGGGGATCAAACTCAGGTCATCAGGCTTGATGGCAAGTTCTTTAGCTGCTGATTATCTCACCAACCCAGAGCAACAGATATATTTTGTTTTGCTTTTCTTTCTGGAAGAGATAAGGCTAGAACCCAGGCCCTCACTTATGTTAGGCATAAGCCCTATTATGAACTCTTCCCACAACTGTTAGAACAGCACACTCTGTATGTTTTCTGAATAGTGTCGATGTGAGCAGTTAGCTGTGCTTTACCACATGCCTTACCTTTATTCCCACATTTTTGTCTGACTAACTCAGGGCTCATGAGGAGCTAAATGTGAAACATGAACCACTCCAGCTTGTCCAACCTCAGTTTGAGATGCCGCTGCCAGCCCTTCAGCCTGCGGTGAGTTAAGTGTGTTTAGGGGCTCCTGCTGTAGAACTCCACTGCTTACCCTCCATGTGGGCACCTTCATAGACTCTAAGTGCTCTACCTCTAAGCATGTTGAGACATCACATCTGTTAGCATTCTATAGGGACTTCTATGTGAGGAAGTGCCAAGGAGTCAGAGCATGGGTTTTCCTAGTTATTACACTTTTCCATTTTGGGGGTCAGGAGTTGGAAGGCATGTATGAGACTGGCTGAGTGCCCTAATTACTTTTGTATTGCTGTGACGAGACACTGACCAAGACAACTTATAAAAGAAAGCATTTAATTGGGGGATTGTGTACAGTTTCAGAAGGTGAATCCATGACCATCATGATGAGGAGCATGGCAGCAGACAGGCAGGCTTGGCATAGGAGCAGTAGCTGAGAGCTTACTTCTGATGCACAAGTAGGAGATGAAGAGAGCACAAGATTAGGCCTGGTGTGGGCTTTTGAAACCTCAAAGCCAACCCCCTGTGACACATTTCCTCCAACAAGGCCACACCTCCTAATCCTTCCCAAACAGTTCCACCAGCTAAAGACCCAACATTCAGATACATAAGCTTGTGGATGCCATTCTCATTCAAACCACCACACTGGGTAAAGAGGTAGAAAATCTTTGAGATGCCTTCGCAGGCATTGGGCACTCAGATCCTTAGTTTAGTTTTAACAGGCTGGGGTCAAATGGCCACTATATAACTTACTCGGGAGACATGAACAAACATGTTCACTCTAGAGGGCACTGATAATATAACACAAACATGATTCCTCCCAAGTCTGCTTTAGTAAACCAATGATTTTTTGCGTGAGTTACTTACATGAACATGGGTTAGGAGTTATTCACAGGAGGGCAGGTACAGGGTTTCTTCTCAGTCAGCTGCATCACCAAAAAGCCCAACCCCGGCATAGGTGAATATTCAGGAAAACTGCATCTTGGAGTTTTCTGCCCGCTTTCGGGCAGTTCCCCCTGATTGTAGCACTGCCTCTCCACATAACTTACTGCTCATTTAGCCTTCAGGTGGACTGTGAGCTTCCTGAGCTTTGTAAGTTTCCTAATTCCTGTGGGACTCTATTTTTTCTCCTTCTGGGGGGAATGTTTCAGTTGATAAGCAGTAGCTACAGAACAGCAGCCATGTGTAAGGCATTGAGCAACTTCTGAGTACTTCATTGTCTTAGGGTTTCTATTGCTTCAGCAAAACACCTTGACCAAAAAGCAAGTTGTGGAGGGAAGGGTTTATTTAGCTTATACTTTCATATTGCTGTTCTTCACTGAAGGGAGTCAGGGCAGGAACTGATGCAAAAGCTACATAGGGGTGCTGCTTACTGGCTTGCTTCTTGTGGCTTGCTTAGTCCACCTTCTTATAGAACCCAGGACCAGCAGCCCAGGGATGGCACCACCCACCATGGGCTGAGCTCTCCCCAATTGATCACTAATTGAGAAAATGCCTTACAGCTGGATCTCATGGAGGCATTTACTCAACTGAGGTTCCTTCATTTTGATGACTCTAGTTTGTGTCAAGTTGACACACAAAACCAGCCCATAACTGAGGCCAGGCAGTGGTTTCTCACACCTTTAATCCCAGCACTTGGGAGGCAGAGACAGGCAGATCTCAGTGAATTCAAGGCCAGCCTGGTCTACAAAGAGAGTTCCAGGACACCAAGACTGTTACACAGAGAAACCCTGTCTTGAAAAACCAAAAACCAAAAATAAAAGAAACAACAGCATGTAGGAGGGAGGGGCCACCTGTTTGTCCCAGCCACCTGGCTAGCTTAGCCCTGAAATAACCACACAGAAACTATATTAACTAAAACACTGCTTGGCCCATTAGCTCTAACTTCTTATTGGCTGACTCTTACTCTTAGTTTAACCCATTTCTATTAATCTGTGTATTACCACATGGCAGTGGCTTACCGGCTAAGTTTTGGCAACATTTCTTACTCCATCTGCGGATCCATGGCATCTCCCTAACTCTGCTTTCTTCCTCCCAGAATTCAGTTCTGTCTTCCCCTGCTACCTAAGTTCTTCCCTATCAGGCCAAGGCAGTTTCTTTATTCATTAACCAATACGAGCAACACATAGAAAGAAGAACCTCCCACACCATTTCCCCTTTTCTGTTTAAACAAAAAGGAAGGCTTTAATATAGTAAAATTACATATAACAAAACAGTTATTAAGCAAGAATTACAGTTACAATATTTATATCTCTTTTATCATAACTAAGGAAAACTGTAACTATAATTATAAATTATTCAATTTCATCAAAGACTCCAAAAGGTTATAATATTACCTAAGTTAATGGGAAGTACATCATAAGCAACTTCCAAAACTCTAGAATTGACAGAGACATCTCGCTGCCTGGACAGTCACCCAAAGTTCTGTGTCGTTGAAGCATCCATCTCTAGCCTACAGGCTCATAGTGTCCAGCAGACTTTTCCATGAAGCAGAAAATTTCAAAGACAGTTCTGTCTATATTGGCAGTTTGCCAGCCACTTTCGTCTGTGTCCTGCAGAGTGTCTTGCAGGCTCTTTCATGAAGCAAGAACCCCAAAGGACCATCTCATATTTAGGCAAGTTCAGCAGTCATTTCTTTATGGGTCCTCATGTCCAGTCTAGCAGTCCAGGCAAGAGCAGTTTCTTGCTCACATGGCTAAGGAGCATCTGCGATGCCCATCTTCTTCTTGAAGTAATTTTGCTGTCAGGAGCAGATGTGTCTCACTGTCATGAAAAGTTCTAAGTTCTTAAAACATTTTAAATGCCATATTCTGAAGGTCTCTGAAAGATTTGAAGAATACCTATCTAACTGAAATATATCTTTATACATCTAGAAAATCTAACATGATTACAAGCTTGACTATTATAGATTATTTATTAACCTATATCTCTTAATTATACATTATATTTTTAAATGAGCTACACAAACACAATATCTTAATCAAGATCAGAAATACATATACATATAAAAAAATTGACCTCAAATTTTTATCAGTAAACCAAGATCCATACCTATGCAAATTATTCATATCTGTATCATATCCCCCTTTAAATGTAAAAAAAAAATTATAGACAATATTTGGGAATATGGGCGTAGATTTCTCCATACTGCTTCCTGCTGGTTGAGGGCACTATTAATCAGGTCTTCTATGCTATATCCTGTGTGCTAGGTTCATCTCAGTCAGCAGTTGGGTGAAGTAATTTTTTGAGGGTGTTCGTGACAATCTTTCAGGGGTTTGTGGTTTATCAAATCATATTGGTCTAGAAGCAGTCCACAGGTTCTCATCTTCTGTGAAAAGAAGAGAAGAACTTTTCTAAAGCAATACATCCTTAGGCCCAAATTTGAAAGTCATGGCACCTTTATAATATACATGGTGGTTTAGCTTAGCATACAATGAAATGTTTCTCTATACTTAACTCCTTCACAGTCAAATAATTCAAAGAAAACACAATGAAATACATAATCTAGACACTCTGTGAATTTTCCATTTTTACATGGCTTATTTTTCTTTACTCCTTTTAATCTATGACTTTCTGTACTGTCTCTTTAAAGACTTTACCCCCCCTTTTAAAAAAAATAAGCATTAACTTTATTTTATGACTCTCTATACTCTTTTTCCTCTTTCTTCCAAGCCTACGTACATTTATCCAACATTGTGACCCATTTAGAGGTCTTTTATGTCTGAATCTGTCCTATTGTGAATCTGTAATTCTTTACTATCCAGGAGCACTTCTTAAAATGCTAACATATTAATGTTAAGTTTACCCTGTCTGCACTGATCTACATCTGCTTCCCCAACGACTTTTGTCCCTAAAGAACACATAATAATTAGCTGGGTGTAAGGTATACACCTATGATTAAGGACTTATGAGACTATGGCAAGAAGACAGCAAGTTTGTGGCCACTCTGGGCTATACAGCAAGATCCTGACTCAAAACAGAAGCATAACTATATAGGAACAAGTTGTGGCCTCAAATATTCTACACAAACCTAAGCTCTGGGCTTGTGTAGAATTCATGGCATTGTTATATTGGCTTTGTCAGTTTAGCAGTGTAGTTAAATCTGGTTCTGCTTGGTTGTTTACAAGGGACTCGGTCTTGACATGGGTCTAATGGATGAGGGCAGCCAGAGGTGATGGAGTTGGGATGGACGGTTCCTCCCAGGGGAAGGGCTCAGTCAGCCTCTTATTGCTTATGCTTCTTGTTGCTGTTAAGCTCTGGGAGACTTCGCTAAAAACCTTCGTTCCCTCTAGGTCTTCCCACCCAGTTTCCGCGAGTTAGCACCCCCTCCCCTGGAGCTGTTTGACCTAGATGAAACGTTCTCCTCTGAAAAGGCACGTCTTGCTCAGATCACCAACAAATGTGAGTATTAGCCTGTTAAGACTTTTTCCCTTATGACTTTTATTTACCATGGACCACTGTGACTTGCTGTAAGAGAATGTTCAAAGATTGTTCTTGGAGAACCGAATCTGAGCACATGGACAAAGCTGAACATGTCTTCGTTGCATGTGAATGTGGTCCTCTGAGTTCAGTTAATCTAGTGAATCAGAACACGATGCTAAGCAGAAACCGTAAGTCTCACTTTGGATCCCCAAAGGACCTTAGTTCTGGCCCTTAGACTGAGTGACGAGAAGACGAATACTAACCCTGGCTTCTACCTTACAGAGCTGGGTCACTGGTCATAGGAGCATTTAGATTAGAAAGAGTCACAAGCTGCCAGGATGGCTCAGCAGGTAAAGGTGCTTGCATAATTACCTGAGTTTACATCCTGTAACCTACTCACAAGGAAAAGGAGTTGTCCTTCAACCTCCACATGTATGTCATGTACAAGCTCCGACACACACAGACAAATAATAATAAAACAATTAAATATTTTTAAGACAAAAAACAAGAGCCGGGTGGTGGCAGTGCACACCTTCAATCCCAGCACTCAGGAGGGAGGCAGAGACAGGCGGATCTCTGTGAGTTCAAGGCCAGCCTGGTCTACAGAGGAAGTTCCAGGACAGGCTCCAAAGGTACAGAGAAACCCTGTCTCAAAAAAAAAAAAAAAAAGCCCAACAACACACACGCACAAAACACCCCATAAAACCAAGAACATAAAAAGTCAGACCAAAAAGACTTATGTAGACTTCAAGTTGTAGTGTCCTTCTGCCTATTGAACCTTCTGATGAGCTCTGCTTCAAGACCTGCACCCGTACAAGAGACATAAAGTTAAGCACTCACTGTGAAGCAGTGACCCCACTCCTGGAATACAACTAAGAAGACGTATGAACGTACCCAGATGACATTGTTTATTTTCAAACTGCAATGAGTTGTAAGTAGTGGCACACGCCTTTAGTCCCAGCATTCGGGAGGCAGAGACAGGCAGATCTCTGAGTTTGAGACCGGTGTAGTCTATAAATGTTCCAGGACAGCCAGAACTATTACAGAGAAACCCTGTCTCCAAAAAAACAAACAAAAAGCAATGAAATTGGGATTGTCCTTCATGTTAACTAGCAAAGGAATGGAAGGTTTTTGTTTCACATTTAATCTGTGGTATGGAGCTTGGCTCACATAATCCCAGCACTCAGGAGGCTGAGACTGGAGGAACACTGAGTTCAAGGCCAGCCTAAGCTACTGTATACAACCCTGTCTTGAGAAGAGCAGTAATGGCTGTACATCTTAGATATAGTACTGCTAGGGACTGACTTCACAGAAGACTGCTGTAATTACTGGTAAATTTTTCTTTGTGTTTTCCTAATTTTGGGGGCGTGGGATGAGGTTTGAGATGGGTCATATAGCCAGGCTGACCTTGAACTCGGTGTGTAGCTGAGACTGACCAAACTCCTGATCCCCATGTCCACTTCTCATCAGGCCCTACTTCTTTCTGGGTTTTTTAAACTGGGCTACGCAGAGTAGTGTAAGCTGGCTCTGAAACTCATCTGGGTCACTTCAGCTGGCCCCAAACTCAGTATCCTCCTGCCTTAGCTCTCGAGTGCTGTGAGGGCAGGGGTGATCCACCGTGTGTCGTGGCCTGCTTTTCTATAATAATCTACAGTAAATGGTGGGGTTTTATTTTTGTTTTACTATGGATTGAACCCAGGACTTTTCTATAATGTTCTTTTGGTAAATGACATTCCTTGTCTTCTAGCACTAGAGATTGAAACCCAGTGCTCTACCACTGAACTATATCCCTGACTTCTTTTATGTGACAGAGTGTTCTTGTGTCATCTAGGCTGGTCTCAAACTTGTAATCCTCTTTCACAGTCTCCCAGATGCTGGGATTCTGGGTGTGTACACCATGGTTAGCATAAATGCTACTTTAAACTTCATATATGAGGGGGCTGGAGAGATGGCTCAGAGGTTAAGAGCATTGCCTGCTCTTCCAAAGGTCCTGAGTTCAATTCCCAGCAACCACATGGTGGCTCACAACCATCTGTAATGGGGTCTGGTGCCCTCTTCTGGCCTGCAGGCATACACACAGACAGAATATTGTATACATAATAAATAAATAAATTTAAAAAAAAAAACTTCATATATGACCTTTTTACAGTGACCTCTATTTAGAGCCTGGTAACTTGAGTTCCTTTGGTTGCTTTTGTGCTTTGGTGTGCACCAGTGCTTAATTTGGAGAGTGGGAAAGCCAGAACAGGTGGACTTTGCTCTGATTAGGTTCGTCATTTTAGGCTGGGCATAGTGGCTCACTCCTGCAATTCCAGCACTCAGGAAGCTGAAGGCAGGCAGTAAGACTGTTAAAAGTTTGAGGCCAGCCTGGCCTATAACATGACACTGTCTCACTAAAGAACAACAAAATGAGCTACTTTTGTTCTTATTTATGAAAGCAGCACATCCAAGACCTGAGAGTTGCCAGAATGTAAGTCCAATGATCACATCATTCTAGGAAGAATTAAGTAATCTCAAGAGGAAGGGAACACCTCAAACACGATGTTTGCACTCTGGAAAGAGTGGAACTGAAGGGTTAATCCAACTGTACTGTGTTTAGGTACTGATGAAGACCTGGAATTCTATGTCAGAAAGTGTGGTGACATTCTTGGAGTAACCAGTAAACTTCCAAAGGATCAGCAGGACGCCAAACATATTCTTGAGCACATCTTCTTCCAGGTGGTGGAGTTCAAGAAATTGAACCAGGAGGCCCACTGACATGGCAGCCCTTCAGGTGATGTCACCCGCATAGACTGTTTACAATATTCCTTAGTTCTGCAAGTACTTACCAAGTGTCTACAGATGAACAGCACATGATGATCCCTTCGAGAATGGAACTTCTCTTCTAGCTGGAGGGTCCCAGCAAACAGTAGCAGAGTATATAAGCAAGCACTTAGCGGGCTAGAGGTGGTAAGTGATGTGGTGTTGAAAAAAACAGAGCTAGGCCAGAGGGATCCAGTGCACCAGCATTTATTAAAATGAGCAGAGTTGGCCCAGTACACATGGATGCCAGAGTCTGGGGTACTGTTTGTACCAGAACCTTCAACTGTACTTGAGTGGTACATGGTTGTTGTGAAAACTTCATCCTTGGGTTAGAATCAACCATCAAGTCAACTAATTCCTACTTGTTCCAACTAATGGTGATCTGGAATGTCAAGCTGATGTTCAAAATACCAAAGAGGTTCTTATTTCAGACCCTAAACTGAAATAAAATAAAATAAAATTCTGTGTTTACTGTCTCCTCCTGCACATGCTTTTGGTACAAGTGGGATGACATTCCAGGACTGTGAACCGTGCCTCTTCTTAAAGCACCTTCTGACCGCCAACTCTGGGGTTCTGAATTCGCCTTCCTGACCAAAGTGTCTACACTGTGTTTTCTCTGAGCTTTAGAAGGTTTGTGCGTCCCCTGTAGTGCTCAGGTGGAAGAGATGATTCATTTACTTGAATTAAATCTATGATGGAACTTTCATAATTCATGAAATGGTCTGTCATTAATATCTTTTTTTCCCTCCACATTCCTGCTCAAGATTTGAGTCTTTTATTGAAGATATAACTAATGGTCAAACTTGTTACAATACTGTATGACTTCCGGGCTGGTTCAAAGTCAGATCAAAGCCTAGCAGGAAATAACTGATTAAGCTGATGTGGACCCTGTAAACTGATTTGAAAGAATACAAAACAATCTGAACACGCAGCCTTCGCCTTTTATCCCAGCACTCAGGCAGAGGCAGGTGGATCTCTGTGGGTCTGAGGCCAGTCTGGTCTACAGAGCGAGTTCCATACACAATGAGACCCTATCTCAAAAAGAAAAATAAAAAAAGGAAAAAGAAGAAAGACTTAACTAGCAGATGGCTAGAATATTTTAACAGAAGCTAAGGTCTGAACTGTGCATATGATCGTTGAAGCTATTGGGATAGCTTACCAAAAGAAAAAAAAAATGACCAGTGTAGGCAGAGACAGCTCGTTTGTTTCCCAGCTGCCCAGACCCAAATAATAACACAGAAACTATATTAATGGCAATATTGTTTGACCTGTTAGCTAAGACTTCTTATTAACTAACTCTTACATCTTTTTTTTTTTTTTTTTTGGTTTTTCGAGACAGGGTTTCTCTGTGGTTTTGGAGCCTGTCCTGGAACTAGGCTGGTCTCGAACTCACAGAGATCCGCCTGCCTTTGCCTCCCGAGTGCTGGGATTAAAGGCGTGCGCCACCACCGCCTGGCTTAACTCTTACATCTTAAATTAACCCTTTTCTATTAATCTGTGTATCACCATGAAGTTGTGGCCTACTTACAGTAAGGAGAGGTTCCAAGGCATCTGTCTCCTTCAGCAGGTACATGGCATCTCTTTTACTCTGCCTACTTTCTCTCTATATATCTCTGTTTGGATTTCCTGCCTGGCTTTACTCTATTAAGCCATTGGCTGAAACAGCTTCTTTAATGACCAATGATAATAAAACATATTCATAGCATACAGATGGGAATCCCACATCAGTTTTAGACATGGTCCAAGCCTATAATTACAGCAGTCAGGAGGCAGAGACAAGAGGTATTGTGGAAGTCCAGGGCCAGCCTGGACCATATAGTGAGTTCTGGGTCAGCAAGGGGGTCATGTGAGACTCGGTCTCAAAAAGAACTGGAGGGTGGGGAGAGGAAAACATTTTTAGAAATTTTAAACTGGAAAAAATTGGGGGTGTGGCTCAGTGGTAGAGCACTGGCATATAATGTTCAAGACTTTACTTTTAGCCCACAGCACCTCCCAAAAGTAGTTATAAAACAGACCAATGATGTGTGAACTGACTGAATCCTGGTTTGGGAAAATATCTACAAAGCACATGTGAGAGCCGCGCATGATAGCATACATGTGTAATCCTGGCATTTGAGAGACTGAGGCAAGAGAATTGCCGGCCTGAGCTGTGGAGACCTTTTCTCAAATAAGAAAAAGTGGGGCCAGAGAGTGGTTAAGAGCACTGACTGCTCTTCCCAGAATTCCATTCCTTGCACTCACATGGTAGCTCACAGACATCTATCATCCCAATTCCCGGTGACCTCTTCTGGTCTTCATGGATACCAAGAACCCACACAATAAATCTAACAAAAAAAAGTTAAACATATGGGGGACAGTCTGAGTGTTCGTAAGTGGCAGATGTGATAATGGCATTATAGTATGAAGTCTAGGGAGCAAGCACTCTTTACACGTATATGTACCCCACCCTCTATTGCTTTAAACTTAGAGCAAGTGTGGCTCCTGTCTACAGTTCAGCACTTACAAGGCGAAGACGAAGGATTGTTGAATGCAGCCTGACATCCAATTCAATTACAGGCCAGCCTGGGATATGTAGCACATCCTTGTCTCAAATCAAAAGAATCCACAAGCCCCCTCTAAATATCACCTAGTGCAGTGTGCAGGCCAGACTGGGTACATAGAGAAATTCTACCCCACAACAAAGCACATACAGCACACCTAAGCATCAGAGGGCTAGTTTACTCTCATACGCCTTACAGAAATTTACGGAGTGATGTTTGTTTGGCTACTCATTTTTTTTTGTCTTGTTTTTATTTTGTTTTATTTTTGAGATGGTTTCTCTCTGTAGCCCCAACTGCCTACCTCTTCCATATGAGTGTTAGCATTACAGGCGTGGGCCTTCATTACTAGCTTGAAGTTTAGGTTTTCTTGTTTTTTTTTTTTTAACTAATATTTAGTTTTTATGCCAGACATTGTGACGCATACCTTTAATCTTAGCACTCTGGATGCAGAGGTAGGCAGATATCTGAGTTCGAGGCTGGCCTGGTCTACGTAGCTAGTTCCAGGATGGGTCAGGGCTACACAGACAACCCTATCTTCGAGAAAAAAATAACAAGTTTTTTTTTTTAAGTTTTATGTTATGCATGTTTTGCCTGCATGTATGTGTGTGCACCATGTCTGTTTCTGGTGCCAGTGGATCCAGAAGAGGGTACCAGGTCTCCTGAAACTGGAAATTAGCAATGGTTGTGAGCTGGGCACTGAACACTGATTTAGTTTTTAATTTAAAAAAAAAATTAACAGTGTAAGTCTTGAGCGCTGAACTAAATGGTGTAAGGGAAAGAACTCCACCTCTTCAACCATCCAGCTCCCCTCTCTGCGACTAGTATTACCATAAACAGAGATAAATGCTTTAATGCAAAGGATGACAAATCTACTGCATGTTAAAACTTGCTATGGGACTCCCAGTGGAGAGGGGCGCAGCTTGAGGCTCGGCCGCTAGGGGCCGCTAGCTCCGCCGACCCGCACCGTCAGGCTGGGGAGGTCCAAGCGCCCTCTAGTGACGCGATGCAGCACGGCGCCTCACTCTAGTTAGATCAGGGAGTCATCTGGTCTTTGGACTCCACAGTTCTTCCAATGATTGTGGAAGAGTCCTGCACAAGGACAGAACTTCCTGTGTCCCGCTGTGAGTCTTTCCTCTCCCCTACAACCATCACCATCATCACAATAGATGGGATTGGAGTTCCTGGAGTTTTGTACAAATGGCATCAACCGTCTTCTCTTTGACTTCTTTCAGTGTAATTATTTTCAAAGCAGTTCCTATCTGTAATTTGTTTCCCCGTTCAGTTTGGGGCTGTTGTAAATATACAGGAGAAAGCCTGTGTGTGGGTGTGTACACTTATCATATGAAGATTTGATCATATAATAGGTGTATAGTTGTAAGGCTGCTCTTTCTGTTTACGGAGTGGGGGAGGAGTTTTGTCTTGGGTGGGTTTGTTTCTTTGGTTTGAGATGTTTTTGGAGATGGTTTCACTATGTAACCCAGGGTGATCTGGAATTTGCCATGTAGAACAAGCAAGGCTCAAACTTCCAGTGATGTTCCTGCCTCTGGTGCTGAGTTTGCAGATCTGGGCAATCAGGCCTGGTTTACATGGTGCTTCAGATCATACCTGGGCCTTCATGTCTGTCCAAGAAGCCCTCTACCAAGCTTCTCCCCAGCCCATCCCCCACACCCCAATCCCATTGGCTTTGTAGGAACTTTGCCTCCAGCTTCTGAGTGCTGGAACTACAGCTGGGCACTTTCTTTCATTCTCTTTCCTCCTTTGAGACAGGGCCATTTTATGTTGTTTAGGCTGGTCTTGAACTCTCTGGCTCAGTTAATTCTCTCGCACCAGCTTCCTCCTAAACTGATAATATAAGCCTGTACCATGCCTGTTTATGTGTTTAAGAAACAATCCAGGCTGGGGCTGGAGAGATGGCTCAGAGGTTAAGAGCATTGCCTGCTCTTCCAAAGGTCCTGAGTTCAATTCCCAGCAACCACATGGTGGCTCACAACCGTCTGTAATGGGGTCTGGTGCCCTCTTCTGGCCTGCAGGCATACACAGACAGAATATTGTATACATAATAAATAAATAAATATTTAAAAAAAAAAGAAACAATCCAGGCTGTGGTGGCTTTGACCTCAGTGAGTCTGAGGCCAGCCTGGTCTACAAAGCAAGTTCCAGGACAGTCAGGACTGTTACACAGAGAAATTCAGAAATCCTAACTCAAAAAACCAAAAAGAAATAAATAAAAAGGAAAAAAAATAAAAAAAAATAAAGGGGACATTCTTGGGGAATTAAAAAAACCAAAAAGAAAAGAAAGAAACAATTAAAAGATAAAGCAGAATTAAAAGCTTAAGACTGGCCCAGAGTGGTGCCGCATACCTTGGCATGCATATCTCTGTGAGTTCAGGGCCAGCCTGGTGAGTTTCCAGAACAGCCAGGGCTGTTACACAGAGAAGCCCTGTCTCGAAAAAAGAAAAAGACAAACAAACAAAAAGCAAACAAAAGCTTAAGGTTGGCTATAGAATAAGTTCCAGGCCAGCTTGGGTTACATGGGCAGGCCACCACCCATCCCTTTTCTTACTTTTCAAGACAGTGTGTAGCTCTGGCTGTCCTGGAACTAGCTCTATAGACCAGGCTGGTCTAGAACTCACAGAGATCTGATTGTCTCTGCCTTCCAAACTCTGGGACTAAAGGTGTGTGCTACCACCACCCCACCGTCCGTCCTTCCTTCCTTCCTTCCTTCTTCCTTCTTCCTTCCTTCCTTCCATTTCTTTCTTTTTTTTATTTTCTTTTTCTTTTTTTAAGACAGAATGTCATTCTTTAGCTCTGGTTGGATTCAAATTTACAATTTATCTGCCATCCCCCTCTCCCCCAGTGCTAGGATTACATGGGTGCGTATGGTAGTTTGAATAAGTATGCCTCCCATAGACTCCTGTGTTTGAATGCTTGACCTATAGGGAGGGAGTGGTACTGTTAGGAGGTGTGGTCATGTTGGAGTATGTGCGGCCTTGTTAGGGGAAGTGTGTCACTATGAAGGTGGGTTTAGAGGTCTTATATGCTTAAGCTGTGCCCAGTGTGGAATACAGTTCACTTCCTGCTGTCTGTGGATCAAGATGTAGAACTCTCAGCTCCCTCTCCAGCACCATGTCTCCTGCATTTTGCCTTGGTTCCCACCATGCAATATTGGAATAAACCTCTGAAACTGTAAGCCAGCCCAAATGAAATGTTTTCCTCTAAAAGAATTGCCATGGTCTTCTGTGAGTTTGAAGCCAGCCTGGTCTATAAAGTAAGTTCCAGGACACCTAGAGTTGTTAGGCAGAAAAACCCTGTTTCCCAAGGGGGGGGGGGAGGAATTGTGAATTGTGACTTAAAAGGAGTCAAGAATGGCTTTGAAGTCTTGCCAGTCTCTAAGGAAGTTCCCCACCTACCTCTCCTTTTGGTCTTTTCTTCCCTCCCTCCTTTACCCTTTTGATTCAGGGTCTCCCTAGCTAGTCCTTGCTAGTCTCGAATTCTCCATCCTTCTGACTTAACCTTTCAGAATGCTGGAATTTTCAGGGTCTCCCTAGCTAGTCCTTGCTAGTCTTGAATTCTCCATCCTCTGTCTTAACCTTGCAGAATGCTGGAATTTTCAGGGTCTCCCTAGCTAGTCCTTGCTAGTCTTGAATTCTCCATCCTTCTGTCTTAACCTTTCAGAATGCTGGAATTTTCAGGCATGCACCAGTACTTGCAGGGAGAATTTTCTTTATTCTTTGGTTTTGGGGACAACGTCTCTTTGTCTCTCAGTCTGGTCTGGAACTCACTGTATAGTTCAGGCTGGTCTTGGATGCATCTGCCTTGGCCTTCCAAGTACAGGGATTTAAGACTTGTGACACCATGGCTTGCATAGATTTTCTAATCTTTCTCTTCCCTGAGTATTCTTTGCCATTCCCTGCATTGTCCACCTGCAGATCCCTAAAAAGCCAGCTCTGAGGAGTCTCTTGTGAACCGATGATTGGGTGAGCCCACAGCTTCCTTCCACCAGCCCAGGGCCTCCTGTGCAGTCAGTCAATCTACCGGATGGCTTTGGTGTCAGTTTTCTGATCTTTCACATGTGGGTCGTGTGTAGCTTATTTACAGGTAGTGTCGTTGCCTGGCAGGCTGAAGACCCAAACATTGAAGCCCAGCACAAAGCAAAGCAAAACCAAAACAAAAGTTGCTCAGCAGATGGAAGCCGTGACTCCAGACAGAAAAGCGGTGATCTATTATTATTCCTCACCAGTGTTTTTGTGTCCTACCAGTTGCTAGGCCCAGGGTGTGTAACAAGAAGAGTTGGTCTTTGTCTTCCTGACTCAAGCACCGCTTTGTGTTTGGAGTCCAGGGTGGGGCAGATAACTTGAATGGTTAAATGGGTTAAAAGGCGAGAGACTTTCCGTCCCTGGAGGTCATATTTAAAAAAAAAAAAACCAAAAACCTCCCAGCACTGTTCAGAATGGACATTATCTGATTATCTGTCTTGGAGTCTTTGAGACCACTCCCAGGTGCGAAGGCCCTGGACGCCTGGAGTCCTCTGCACAGAGGTTGTGTGTTGATGCTGCGCTGATAACTAGAGGACACACTTGCAGAGGTCACCAGATTCCTTGAGACACTAGAGTGATTTTGCAGCTGGATTCACTACACTGACCTCCACGCTGCTCGAGTTCTGGTGTTCTGTTTACCTGGCTTTAATTCCAAGTCCCAGGTGGCCTGTGCATCTGCTCCCTGCCTCTTGCCTTGGGCACTTATCTTATGAAAGCTTCTAGGTCCTGCTTTTGCCCAAAAGGAGACTGATAATCTACGTGAGTGTGTGCCACCTGCGAAGGAGCTTCTTGGGCCTCACAGGACAAGTGGGAAGGCTGCTGGAGTCAGAATAATAATCAGCACTAATAGAAGGGGTACAGGTGTTGAGAGAAAGGCATGTGGGAAGCTCTGGATCTAATCTCAGCCACAAAAACAACCTAGCAGTAATATAATACTTACCATGTGCCTTATACATATTCATGTATTTGATCCTATAACTATCATACAGGGTAAATATCTTTGTAGTGCCTGGTTTAAAGGCTCATACCACAGCACCCCAAAATAGACTATAGGAGAAAATAATCTCCCACTTCCTTTTGCGCTGGCTGTTCTGCAGAAACTGTAGACCAGGGAGTAACTTTGCAAGGCAGACCTTTTGTAAAGGACATCTACATTAGGCAGCGTGCTGTACTAGGAACCCAGCTGCTGCCAATTACTTAAAAAAAAAAAAACAAAAACCTGGGAGACTTATATCTGCATGACAAGAACACTTCTGTTTGCTATACAATTCCTTTCCTTAGCCCCAAGTAACTTTGCCATTACCACCCTGCCAGAAGCTCTAGGACCCAGAAGGCTTCCATTATCTGAGCCTTCATATGATATCCTAATTTTTGGGGACTCCCATGGATATGTAACTAATCAAATGTTTTTTCCTGTTAATATATTTTTGATCCATTTAATCTGTAAACAAGCCAAAGACACTAGAGCGAAAGTCATTTTTATTTTTCTCTTTCTTTTCTATAAACTCTAGAATTAGAGTTCGGCAGTCTGTGCCTCAGTTGCTCCATCTGCTAACGGGTAATGCTAGTATATAACTTATTGGATTATTAGGAAGATCAAATTAATTAAAATTTATGTGTGGAATGTTGACTAATACATAGTAAAAAAAATTAAGATCTTGATAAACTTTGTAGATGAGGAAATGAGGCACAGAGGAGTTTGCTAATTTGTCTGAGATAATGCAGCGAGGGAGTGGAAGGCTGGACTCGACCCTGGAAATCCGGCTGTGAACACACTACCAATGAAGAGCAAATGTCCACAGTGAGTTTCTTTGTGATAAGATTGATGGGGAAAGCCTTGAATTAAGGTAGAAACTTGTAGCTCTTAACCCTCATTCTGCTGTTGTAAATGAAGTTTGCAGAATTGGACAGTGTTCAGGTGGACAGTAGTTTTTGGAAGAGGGAGCTGAGGCTTGAGGCGATCCTAAATAAAAGGTGTTTGGCTGGGGCTCTCCCAGGCTCCTATACTTCCAGGAAGTCCCAGTAAGGGGACACTTAGTGTTAAGTTGGTAAATGACAACTTAAAATCAAAAGTCCTTGCCAATAGAGTTTTTTTTTTAAGTCAACAGACGTTTAGCTGAGTGTTCCTACACCTCCTGGTAGGAAAGGCTGGTAGAATTCCAGGATGCTGCCGGGCGATGGTGGCGCACGCCTTTAATCCCAGCACTCGGGAGGCAGAGGTAGGCGGATCTCTGTGAGTTCGAGACCAGCCTGGTCTACAAGAGCTAGTTCCAGGACAGGCTCCAAAGCCACAGAGAAACCCTGTCTCGAAAAAACCAAAAAAAAAAAAAAAAAAAAAAAAAGAAGGTAAAAAAAAAAAAAGAATTCCAGGATGCTCACAGTTCAGTTGCATGCATCAGCAAGTGCATTGGGCAAGGGACTCCAGTGATGGGAGGTGTGGGAATTACTAGTCCAGATGATGGCCCAAGCAAAACCTGGTAGACTAAATTTCCCCTCTCTGGGGCTGGTGCCGTGATCTGGAAGACCTTTACAAACTTGAATATGGAGTAAAAGAATTAACCCCGAGCAAAGAAGTTTGGTGAGAGAAATGTTGGCATTCTTATCTTAGCTGGTTCTCCCTGAGACAGCTGAAGAAACAAGAAGGCTTGCAAAGGAAAGGGGGCAAACCCAGAAAAAAGGCTTGGACTGGAGCAGTGACATTTTGTGCGGGAAGTTTCTCCCATCTGACTCTCCTCATTCGGTTCTTTGCTCTGTATGCTGCTCGGTGTCTACCTAAGATCCGAACAAGGCAGGGCCTCGCGTCTCAGTCTCCAGGTCTGTCAGTCTTGAGGTCCTCACAACCCCAGCCCAACCTGGCCTGCTGGCTCTGGTCTCAGCCCCTCCTATAGGCTCCTCCCAGGGCCCTGGCGCGCGGGCTCCGCCCCTCGACTGGTCCACCCCGCCCCTTCCGTACGCTCCGCCCCCGCGCTCGCGCGCCAGGTCCGGGCGGCGCCGACGCTCTTGGCGGGAGATAGGAAAGTGGTTCTGTGCACTCCTGAGGCAGCTTCAGTTCCTGAGAGCGCGCCACAAGACCTGCAGCCACGCAGACGCCTCAGAGCGCCGCCTGGGGCCGGGAGCGCCCGGAGCAGCCCGAGTCCTGACCCCGGCCCGGCTCCCGCTCCGGGCTCGGCCGGCGGGCGTGAGGGCGCGGCGCGGCCCGGGTCGGGGTGGGGGGGGATGTCTCGGCGGACGCGCTGGTGAGTGTTGGGGTTCTCGCCGCTCCCCTTGGGTCTGCAAACCTGAAGTAGGGGTCCCCGCGGGAAATGCACTCCGCGCGGCCGACTGGTGCAAGGGCGCCACCCGGTGCAGGGGAGTGCGCCACGCTGAGGAGCTCTAGAGACCCCTCGCCCGGCTTCCCGGGCCTTCTGGGCCCGGGAACAGGAAAGCGCGGGTTCCCCGCACCGAGACCCGGTCCCGGCCCTGGGTGAGGTCCATCATCTCCCGCCTAATTGCAGGGTGGGGAAGGAAGACTGGTGCGCGCGGTGTCAGCTGGAGGCTCAGTACTGGACAGGGAGAATGTCTCTCCTAGTCGCCGCGAGTGGGAGGCAGAAGTCTGGGAGACACTTGTCGTCCCAGAGCGGCTCGAATTTGCTGGCGTTCCTTTCTCGTTTGCATTCGGGAAAGCACAAAGCCCCTGGGCCCTCTGTGGGGTGTGAGGCCGGGGATTCATTGTCTGTCTCCGGGGGATTCGGCGGCCGGTTCGGTTTGGTTTCAGAAGCCCTCTTCCTGTCCCACGCTAGTTTGGGGCAGCTGGGGATCAGTAGAGACAGACGAAGTGTGACGAGTCTTCTCAGCCAGCGGCCGCCGGGCCCAAGGCAGGAGCCGCGTTTCCCTCTTTCTAGTTCCCCAGGGGTAAGTGACTGGGTCAAGCCTGGACCTCCGTACACCTGTGTATCTGGGGCCCGACTCCGGGGCTTTCCAGCCTCTGTCACTCTCCAAGGGGTGAGATCATGGGGGGGTCTGCAGGGTTCCCCCTGGGTTTCTCCAGTTCAGAACACCCACGCCCTCAGATGGCCGAACTGGGCTTAGGGTGAGGATACCGAACAGATCCCGAGCTTGCTTACTTTCACAGAGTTCCTCATGGCTGGAAAGTATTCGGTCCGTGAGCGCTAGTTAGGGTGGGTTCCCCTGCCTCAGTTTCTAAGGCACTGCAGTGCCCAGGAAGAGCGCGGACGGATTAACTCCGGGAGTCCGCGGGGCTCATTTGGAGGGACCCTTGTGAAGCGTGGGCTCAGTGTCCCTGCGTCTTCACCAGCCTCAGCCCCTTTTCTGCCACATGTTATAGCTCCCTTGTACCCCAGTGCCCCACTTCCCTCTTGGCCTCTGACTCACCTTTCCCTGGAGCACAGCCCAGAACTTACGAGGGCAAGAGAAAGGGTATGTGGACAAAAATGGGATTTTTTTTTTTAAACCACACACTGGCCTCTGCTTTTTAAGCTGTGATTACTAGAGAGGTGAGGGTGTAAAGGTGTCTAGCCTGACACAGCATAACTCTATTTGGCCTCAGTGTTCACATCTGTTAAATGGAGACCTTGGGAATGTGAGAAAGTATCTCGTGAATGCCATCACCTCCTGTTTATTAGTGTCCCCCTTATACAGTATCAGAGCTTCTCTGCACAGATACCTTTTGTTTTAGGACACTGACTGAGCTTCTCATAGACTCTGGGCCTTGTGCTGGGTACTGGGGAAGCAAGCTCAATTATTAATACTTAGTAGACTTTGTCTCCTGCTTTACAGTGGTCAGTAGTGCATGCATCGGGTGAGAAATGACAGAACATGTTTGCATTCCAGATCCAGTGACATATATTGTTAGGTTTGGAGACTTCGTTTTATCTGAATTTTAAAATTGTTTGGTAGGCAGCGTCTCTTTGCAAGTACTCATTCATTCACAAATCCACTCACTTCCTGGGCAAATATTTCTTAAGGTCTTTCTGTGCCAAACCAGGTTGTGGAGGTGGAACTGACCTTTGCGGGTGCTGTCAAGACCAGAGGTCGGAACTGAGGTCAGGGCCTGGTTTTTCAAAGTGTTTGGGGCGTGTAGGAGTGACTGGGAAGCTCGCTGCCTTTGAGAGGGGAAGAAAGGGAAGGGTGTGCTGCTGCAAAGTGTGGCTTGTCTTGTTTGCAAATCCCCCCCCCCCCAGATGACGTAGCAGTATATTTGCTAGAGGTGACCCAATGCAGGTCCTGGGGAATTGGGGAAGGATTAATAACTTTCTGTGAATAACTAGCTGTTTTCCTTCCTTCCTTAATTATACATATGTGTGGTTATGCTCACTTGGATGTGGGTCCCCACAGAGGCCAGTGCCCATGGATTCTTCTGGAGCTGGGAGGGTGCTGGACACTGAGCTTGGGTCTTCATCAAGAGCAATATGTTCCCTTAACCAACGAGCCAGCTCTACAGTCCCCAACTAGCATTCTTAGAGGTTCATAATGTGCTCTCCTTTTTCTTGTTTTCTTTTTTTGGTTTTTCGAGACAGGGTTTCTCTGTAGCTTTGGAGCCTGTCCTGGTACTCATTCTGTAGATCAGGCTGGCTTCGAACTCACAGAGAGATCCACCTGCCTCTGCCTCCCAAGTGCTGGGATTAAAGGCGCGCGCCACCACCATCTGGCTGTGGTCTCCTTTTTCAAAGCATTAAGCTAGATAGTAGGATTTGGGTAACAGTTAAATAAAAAATTCCATGTTAACTGGCCCCATCCTGGAGCAAACCTTTCATCTCAGCAGGGAGGCAGAGGCAGGCTAATCTCTGAATCTATAGGAATGACTTTCAGGATAACCAGAGCTATACAGGGAAATCTTGTCTTGAAAAACAAAACAATAACAAAAATGTCTATGTTTTTTAAAAAAAGCCTTTTAGACTTCAAATAATTGTATTCTGAGTTTTTCTGTCCATTGATTGTTTTGATTTGAAGGCAAGAATGAATAAAGTTAAGTAGGGTGTGGCAGAATAAGCCTTTAATCCCACATTTTAAAAAAAATGGAAAAAGTTATTTCAGACGTTTCCCCTAAGTAATTAGGACATTTAAAATTTTGCATGCTTGATGGTTACATGTTATCTTGAAAATATCCAATGCCAGGGACTGGAGAGATGCCTCGGTTGTTAAGAGCACTTGTTGCACTTGCAGAGAATCTAGGTTCAGTTAGTTCCCAGCACCCACCTGGTGACTCACAATCATCTGGACCTCCAGTTCTAGAGAATCAGGCACCCTCTTCTAGCTCTTAATGGACCAGGCATAGATAGATGTGGTGCAAGAGACACGTGCAGGCAAAATACTCATACACATAAAATAAGTCTAAAGGAAATAACTAATACCAGGGTAAGTTTACTGTTGAAAAGAAAAAAGAGGGAATTTAGTTTTGAATATCATTTTGCAGCAATTCACTATCTCAGTCTCCAGAGTGTTGGTTGTAGACATATATAACCATTCAACCATTGCCCAGCTAAATACCATAATCTTTTTTTTTTTTTTGATAACATTTCTCTGTGTAACTTTGGCTGTCCTGGAGTTCTGTAGTTTGTAGACCAAGCTGGCCTTGAACTCACAGAGATCCTCCTGCCTCTGCCTCCCAAGTGCTGGGATGAAAGGTGTGTGCCACCATCACCCTCTAAATACTACAATCTTTGTGAAGGATTTTTGTTTTGTATTTGTGGTAAGGTGGATGTTAGAACCCAGGACTTTGTGGGTGTTGAACAATTTTATCCCGAAAATAAAGCAACAGAAGGAAAATAAATCCAGGCATGGTGAATTTGCAATCCCAGAGATGAAGGTAGGATTATCTTGAGTTGGAGGCCAGCATGGGCCATTTAACAAGACTGTCTCAGCAAATCACAAAGAACTATAAATTGAGCAGTGAGTAGGGCAGATGGCTCAGCAGGTAAAGGTGCTGATGTATATGCATAGGCATACAGATAAATAAATGTAATTGTTAAAGCCCATAAACTTGTTTGAGAAGAAAACAGAAGGCAGAATCTGGGCATGGTGGGGTATTAATACCAGCAGAAGGGTCTGAGTTTGGGGCTAGCCTGGTCTATGCAGCAAGTTCCAGCACAGGACTATAGAGAGAGTATCTGAAAAAAGAAACAAGTTAAAATAAAAAACAAAAGGCAAACATCTGCCTATATTTTTTTGGCTTTTTGAGACAAGGTTTTATTTTACCCAGACTAGGGTTGAACTCTTGATCTTTCTGCCACCTAAGTGCTGGGATTACCAGCATGGGCCACCACACCCAGCCTGTACCTACTACTGTAAAAGTAGAAAAGAAAAGCTTGCCACCCCAAACCTCCCATAGTTGACCTGACCCTGGCCTTGCACTACCACCCCCAGGTAAAGGTATGTAAACACGCTGTCCATGACGTTTAGCTTGCTTTTGCAGTGAGGAGCTGGATGAGTTACACTACCAGGACACGGACTCAGACCTCCTGGAGCAGAGGGACAATAAGTGCAAGGTCAAATGGACCCACGAGGAGGTGAGCCGCAGCTACTCCAGGGAACTGGGGAGGAGAGGGTTAAGGGAAGCTGGCGGTGTCCCCTCCTTCTTCGACAGTGAAAAGTTAATGGGCCATCTGCTTCTCTTTGCTCCTCTGAGCATTCTCAGACTTTCCAATCTAAGGATGGGGGGCATAGTCCTTAGACCTCAGCACCTCCTCCTCTCTCAGGTGCTTCTTGCCCTTTATCTTAGTCTGCTCTCTGCTGTTATATCCAAATTCCATTTTTACTGGGGGGTGGGGTGGGGGTGGGGTGTGTCTCTATTCCCAGGCAGTGTAGAGCATCACGCGGCAAGAGGCTTATGTAAGAGGCAAGTGCCAAACTGGCTTTTTTAACAGATTACTTAAGATACTAACCCATCGGTCTATGTATTGGTAACCTTTCTGACAGCAGAGATTATATGATTTCAACACCTAATTATCCTGATACTATCTCATCATACTGTAGAGTGGAGATTAAGTTTAAACATGAGTTTTGAGTTTGGTGGGGACATTGGACCCTATGTATCCTTGGCTGCTAGGAAGTTAAATCTGCGGTCCTTGTAAAAAAAAAAAGGTCTATTACTTTTTTAAAAATTTAAAACAAAATAATTTTATTATTTTATATGTATGGGTATTTTGCTTGCATGTGTGTAGGTGCACCACTGTGTACCTGGTACCAACAGAGGCTGGAAGAAGGTGCCAGGTTTACTGGAACTGGAGTTATAGATGGTTGTGAACCGCAATGTGGGTGCTGAGAATTGAACCCAGGTCCTGTGAAAATGAACAGCCAGTGATCTTAACCACTGAACATCTCTCAGGCCGCTTTTAATTAATTTTACGTATTGTTATTTTTGTGTGTGACAGAACTGGCATATGCTACAAGTTTTCTTTTCCTTTGTTCTATTGCTTGTGTGTGTGTGTGTGTGTGTGTGTGTGTGTGTGTGTGTGTGTGTGTGTGTATTAGGATAACTTTTGGGGGCCAAATAGGCTCTTTCCTATTTGAGTCCTAGGAATCATGAAGTAAGGTAGTCAGACTTAGCGAGTGCCTTTATCCACTGAGCGGTCTCCCTTGCACTTGTTTTGGTTTTGAGACAGGGTTTTTAATGTGTGCTGGGCAGGCCTCCCGATTTGTCATACAGCTGAGGATGATGTTGAATTTTCACTTTTCCTGAAGTGGGTGCACAGTAGGCAAGCACTGTAGCAATTCAGCTGCATTGCCAGCCCTAAGTGGGAAAGTACATTGTTGTTGGTGGGATTTTGTTGTTTTTGTTTTTTTTTCTTTTGTTTGTTTATTTATTTTTTTTATGGTTGAAATTTTATTTATTTATTTATTAAAAATTTCTGCCTCCTCCCTGCCACCGCCTCCCATTTCCCTCCCACTCCCCCAGATTTTGTTGTTTTTGATTTGAGGTAGGTCTCTTGTATTCCAGGATGCTCTGGGATGCTTGCTAGCCTATACTTTAGGATGGCCTTGAACTCCTGATCCTATTGTCTCTGTTTCAAGTGCAGAGATTAAAATAGACTGTTTTCTGAAAATTTTCCACTTTGAGGCATCCCACTGATAACTTTGTAACTAGCACATTAGACCTTGATCATCTGCTGCCCAAGTGCCTAAGTGAATTAGTTCTCCTGGCTTATACTTTAGGATGGCCTTGAACTCCTGATCCTATTGTCTCTGTTTCAAGTGCAGAGATTAAAATAGACTGTTTTCTGAAAATTTTCCACTTTGAGGCATCCCACTGATAACTTTGTAACTAGCACATTAGACCTTGATCATCTGCTGCCCAAGTGCCTAAGTGAATTAGTTCTCCTGGCTTGTCTCTTGTTAGCCTCTCTGGTCGGATCCCTCTTCCTTACCCCCTCCTGTCTAGCTATCTTTTTTGGCTATCTCCTTTTGTTTTTAAAAGCCTGCCTGCCTGAAGAGTCAATCACCCTACCTCCCAGAATGCCCTTTTGCAGAGTGGCTATACTTGTACTAGCCTGAGGCTTTGTTTGCCCCTTTCTCCTCGTCAGGCAGATTTGTTGCTCTCTGCTACTGGGACTAATACTTGGCATTTAGTAGGCACTCAGTTCCTCAGTGAATGCATGAATATGGCTGTATCATGGCATCTATAAAACTTTGCACACACATGAACTAAATTCTGTGTCTTCATTGGCAGGATGAGCAACTGAGGGCCCTGGTAAGGCAGTTTGGACAGCAAGACTGGAAGTTCCTGGCCAGCCACTTCCCTGTGAGTACTGGCCCTCCCCCAGGGCAAGGCTCTGGGTGGCCTGCTTCAAGAGGTACTTAGAAAGCAGTCTCCAAAGCCTGGGAGGCTGGGCTGAGGTGCTGCACACCTTTAATCCCAGCATGCGGGTGGGGGTGGGGCACAGGGCAGAGTCAGACAGATCTCTGAGTTTGAGGTCAGCCAGGTTTACAGAGCTAGTTCCAGGACAGCCAAGGCTACAGAGAGAAACAAACAAACCAAAGCCAAACCAAAGCAAAAAACCCAGAAGGTACCCAGTGAGAAGATTCCACGCAGCTCTTTACCATGTCCTCGGTCTTAGGCATGTTTGCATTTCTTCCTGCAAGTCAGGAGCAAATGGGTACTTAGCTCTGGGCTATGAACTTGAAACTGAGGGGAGGCATCCTTTGAGCAGACTTCAAGCTGAGGCTCCCACGCAGGTGACTGGTACCACTAAGCGGAACATTCAGCCCTCTGGGGAAGAGCGCTTCCTCCATATGCCCTCCCCAGGACTGCAGGCATCTAGACAGGATCGTGCACAAGGCTGCCGTTTGACTGCTGGCCTTCCATAGGCGTCTCAGGCTAGATCATCATGCTTCTCTGTGCCCTCCTTGTCTCTTTCTTCCTTGTAGTCTGAACTCTTTAAAAATGTGGGACTAGAGAAACGGCTCATTGGTTAAGAGCACAGACAACTCTTCCAGAGAACCCTGGTTCGATTCCCAGCACCCACATGGCAGCTCACAACTGTCTGTAACTCAGTTCCAGGAGATTCAACACCTTCACACAGATATGCATATAGGCAAAACACCAATACACATAATAATAAAATTATATCATTAAAAATAATAAGCCAGATGGTGATGGTGCATGCCTTTAATCCCAGCACTCTAGAGGCAGAGGCAGGCGGATCTTTGTGAATTTGAAGCCAGCCTGGTCTACAGAGCAAATTCTAGGACTGGCTCCATAGCTACTGAGAAACCCTGTCCCGAAAAACTTAAATAAGTAAGTAAGTGAGAAGACAGCAGGAGCCAATAAGTCCCACAAAGCTTTTATAGACTTTGAGGTAGTACATCCCACACACATGCTAGGTTCAGAGGTTGAGAACTTACTTTCCACAGGGCCTCAGTTTATCCTTTGAATCAAAGTTAATGCACTGCTGTTCTGGTAGGTCAGCCTCTGGTGTGTGGTGGGTGCATGGCACAAGACATAGCTATCTGATGTGTGCTTGCATCCTGGCCCCTGAGCTCAGGGCTCAACCAGAGTTCAATCTTTTTTTTTGTTTTTGTTTTTTTTTTTTTGTTTTTGTTTTTTTGAGACAGGGTTTCTCTGTGGCTTTGGAGCCTGTCCTGGAACTAGCTCTGTAGACCAGACTGGTCTCGAACTCCCAGAGTTCAATCTTATAGTCCCATAATTATTTCTCTTCCTGTCCCAGAACCGCACAGACCAGCAATGCCAGTACCGTTGGCTGAGGGTTTTGAATCCAGACCTTGTTAAGGGACCATGGACCAAAGAGGAAGATCAGAAGGTAAGTGCTGGCAAAGGGCTGCATACACAGTGGGCTTTCACCATTGCCAGGCACTGAGATGTCTAAACATCCTTGTACCACTCCGCTTTAGTCCTAAGTGTCTTCAGGGGTATGTGTGTGTGTTAAACATCCCAGTACCACTCCGCTTTAGTTCTAAGTGTCTTCAGGGATTTGTTTGTGTGCGTACGCGCGTTTGTGCGCACATGTGTGTGTTTTGATACAGGCCAGTTTTGTAGCCCTGGCTGGTCTCATATTTGCTGTGTAGCCTAAGCAGGCCTTGAACTCACAACCCTTTGAGTGTTGGGCTTATACTGGCCACTTTACCCCATGAATGACCCGGCTTTTAACCTTAGCTGTCACAAAGAACATGGAAAGGTTATGTGTGGTGCACAGAAGGGGCTTGCTCAGCCGGTGGCAGCTGCCAGTGATGTTATGATAATATGTCAGATGCTATGATAATGGTTATATCACACAGTCACAAAACTTGGAGACCTTGTTTTATGGTGCTTCAGGTGAAACCTATTGCTTGTTGCGCAAGCTCTCTACCATTGAGCTTACCTCCACTCCTAACCCCTTCTAGTTTTTTTTTTTTTTTCTGTTTTTGAGACAGGGTCTCGGATAGCCTGGACTGGTCTTTAACTTGCTGTGTAACCAAGGCTGGCCTTGAACTGATGCTCTTGTCTCTGTCTCCCATGAGCTGGGATTATAGGTGTTTACCACATTTGGCTTTTTTCTTTTTTTTTAAAGATTTATTTATTATGTTTACAATGTTCTGCCTGCATGTATCCCTGCAGGCCGGAAGTTTGCAACAGATCTTATTAGAGATGGTTGTGAGCCACCATATGGTTGCTGGGAATTGAACTCAGAACCTCTGGTAGAACTATCAGTGCTCTTAACCGCTGAGCCATCTTTCCAGCCCCCACATTTATTTCTGTAGAGTCCGTAGTCCCGTGAGGTGGGTGATTTCCATGTTAAAGGGGAGTAAACCAAGGCACAGAAAGGATTTGTCGTTCTCCAGACTATGCTCACCCTGGGCTGCTCTCCTGTAGTTCTGGTACATCTCCCTGATGTTGGCCCGCAAGCTGCCTTTGCACCTAAGTCACAGCAGACTGGGTATGGTGGCACACGCCTGTAACCCCAGCCCTGGGAAGGTGAAAACTGAAGGATCAGCGTTTAAAGCCAGCCTGGTCTACATAGTGAAGCCCTGTAATTTTTAGTTACACAGATGAAATAGAATATTTCCATGCAAAAGTTGCTTTTTCTTTAAGTATCTACTCTTCCCTGGTTGTGGCTGTGTGTCTCAAGAATTGAGGGAACCAGACAGTAGTGGTGCAGGCCTCTAATTCCAGCATTCAGGAGGTAGAGGCATGCTGAGTTCACCCTTGTCTATAGAGCAAGATCCAGGTCAGCCAGGGCCACACAGAGAAACCCTGTCTTGGGGGAGAAAAAGGGAATTGAAGAGGGCCTAGCTGGGTGACTGTGGCTGTTAGGGTTTGTATTCTGAGCAAAAGAGCCTTTCAGAGAGGTGACTGAAGACCAAAGTCTAGCTGTAGGTGCCATGGCTTGGGGTTCTACCCTCCTGATGTCCATAGAAGTGCCAAGAGGACGTGAAATAACTACAGTGTGATTGGGGCTGACCTCTCAGGCTTGTAGCTCTCTAAAGCCCTGCGAAGTGAGACCCACCTAGATCTGGCGATGCTTGAGTGGAGGTGATTGAGGGGCAGGTCCTTCACTGATGTTTTCTTTAAGGTCATTGAGCTGGTCAAGAAGTATGGCACAAAACAGTGGACGCTGATTGCCAAACACCTGAAGGGCCGGCTGGGGAAGCAGTGCCGCGAGCGCTGGCACAATCACCTCAACCCTGAGGTGAAGAAGTCCTGCTGGACCGAGGAGGAAGATCGCATAATCTGCGAGGCCCATAAAGTGCTGGGCAACCGCTGGGCTGAGATCGCCAAGATGCTGCCAGGGAGGTGAGCTGTCTTCCGCTCCAAGAAGTGAGGCCCATCCTGGATAGAGTGACCCAGAGTACTGTTAGCCGTCCATGTTCTTCAGTATTCAACCGGCCTTGTCTCCAGAGTCATGCATCAGCAGGGCAGGGCTAAAAAGGCAGCACCTCAGGTTATATCCTGTTACAAGGAGTATGGTTCTGTCCCCATTTCCTACTTTCTGCTAAACCAGACTCATCTTGTTTGTGTTTGGAGACAGGGACATGCTGACTTCACCTTGTGGCCTTGGCCTCCTGAGTGCTGAATGTGGGTATACACCACCCTACCTAGACAGTCTCCATATTAATGAATGATACGTTGTTCTTAAGACTATTACACCTCTGGGTTCTTTTATATTATTATTATTTTTTTTATGTGTGTGAGTGTTTTGCCTGCTTGTGTGTCTGTACCATGTGTGGCTGGTACCTGAGGAGGCCAGAAGAGGGCGTTGAATGTCCTAGGACTAGAGTTGCAGTTGTGAGCTACCCGATGGGTGCTGGGAACCAAATCTGGATCATCTGGAAGAGTGAGTGATTTATGCTGTTAGCTGCTGAACCATCTGTTTCCTCAGCCCCTGTGATGTTGTTCATCTTGGTTTTCAGCCACAGACTTAGCTTCCTGGGACTCTGACCCTCTTTACCTCCCTGATGCCCCATTCTATCCAGCTGTTCTGGTTCTCCTGTCGCTGTGATAAAACACTGACCTAAAGCAAGTTGGGGAGGAAAGGGTTTATTTTGCGTACATTTCAGGTCACAGTTGAGGGAAGCAGAGTAAGAACTTGAAGCCAGAACCAGGGAGGAACATTGCTTACTGGCTTGCTTTAGCTCACTTGCAGGCTTATACTTAGCAGACTTTGGTCCCCCCCCCCCTTTTTGAGACAAGGTCCTTATATAGCTCTAGCTATCCTGGAACTCTCTGTAGACCAGACTGGCCTTGATCTCACAGAGATCCTCCTTCCTCTGCCTTCCAGGTGCTGGGATCAAAGGCATGCGCCACCATCGCCCTGCTGACAAGTAGTTAGTTAAAACTAGGTGTAGACAGCCTGATGTGATGCCGCACGCCTTTAATCCTAGCAGTTTGGAGGCAGAGGCAGGTGGATCTTTTGAGTTCGAGGCCAGCCAGGTCTACAGAGAGACCCTGTCTTAGGTGGGAAAAAAAGGTAACTAGGATACCTGTTATATCCCGTGACCCCAATTTTTAGTTAGGACAACAGAGCTTATACCACTGCCTTGAAGATAGAATACACTAGTACTATATATGAATATATTTCCTTCTTCTCTGGCTATTCTTTCTGTGTGGCCCTCCTTTCACAGGTGTTTTTGTTTTTTAATCTCAAAGACAATTTTATTATTAGAGTTTAAGACAAACATGGTACAGGTAGTGGAAGTCCCATCAGCCACCAGGAGATGGAGAGTGTTGACAGAGGTTTCTGTTCCATTCAGTCCCCAAAAAAACCACACAGAAGTCTACATTATAAAATGGTCGGCCTAGTAGCTTGGGCTCCTTATTAACTTTTATAACTTATATTAGTCCATAATTCTTGTCTGTGTTAGCCATGTGGCTTGGTACCTTTATTGGTGAGACATCTTGCTTTGCTCTGTGTCTGGGTGACAACTGCAGGCTGAGTCTTTTTTTCTTCCCAGAATTCTCCTGTTCTTGTTGCCCTGCCTCTACTTCCTGCCTGGTCACCCTGCCTATATTTCCTGCGTGGCTACTGGCCAATCAGCATTTATTTAAAATACAATTTTAATTTATTTTTTTATTTTTATTTATTATAAAATACAATTTAAAATATTGACCATTGTCCCACAGCAAGAAGAAAGTCATGCCTCTTATTTTTTTTTCCTCCCCTGAGACAGGGTTTCTCTGTTGTTAGATTAAATGTCTTTTGTCCCTCATACTGTTAGACCCCTTTTGTTTTGTTTATGTTCTTAATTTAGTGGACACATCCTTCATTAGCATCCAAAGCTCAGTCCTCACTTTTATCCCATATGTAATAGATGATTTGAATATATGTAGAGTTTGAAAGTCATTTTTGTTCAGAGTATTGGGAGCATCTCGTGATCTTCTCATCTTTCTCTATTTTCTTTTTGATTTCACTTTCTCAGAAGTTTCTTGCCTTTTACCCTCCAATCCTTTGGAAATTATTTTAACTAAGAAGTTTTGTTTTCTGCCTAGGAGGTGGTGGTGCACACCTTTCATCTCAGCAATCAAGAGGCAGAGGCAGGCGTATCGCTGTGAGTTTGAGGCCAGCCTCAACAGGCATGGCCTACAGAGCGAGTTCCAGGACAGCCAGGACTGTTACACAGAGAAACCCTATTTGGAAAAAAACAAGAACAAAAAAAGTTTTGTTTCCTAAATTCTAACCCCTTTTCTGGCCCTGATCCTTAATGTATGTTTGCAGCCACTTATTTCACCATCGATACTGTGTTTAAAGATCAAAAGATTAAAAAACAAACAAACAAACCTCCTTCCCTGCACTGTGTGCTTGCCTATGAAGTAGTAATGAAAATAATTTCATGGTTGAGATTACTATAACATGAACTGTGCTAAAGGCTCAGAGCATTAGGGCAGTTGATAACCATGGCCTAGTGTTTTTCTCTTTGTTTTGCCCATCCATATTGGTTAATACAGGAGGTTTGCTTTGCCGGGCGGTGGTGGCGCACGCCTTTAATCCCAGCACTCGGGAGGCAGAGGCAGGCGGATCTCTGTGAGTTCGAGACCAGCCTGGTCTACAAGAGCTAGTTCCAGGACAGGCTCCAAAACCACAGAGAAACCCTGTCTCGAAAAACCAAAAAAAAAAAAAAACAAAACAGGAGGTTTGCTTTGAAGGATTGCCGATCTGTGGTTGGCTCTTCGCTGTTAGGAAGCAGTTGGCAACCACTGTTGTGAAGCCCACTGCACACTGCTGCTGCTTACCTGCTGGGTTTGTTGTTCGCTGGCCCTTTGGGATGCTCCAAGAATTAATGCTTTTCTCTGGACTTATTTATTCCTCGAGGTAGCTTATTCCTTTAAGGAGCTGTTGCCTGGGATGCCTGGCGTTGGGCATCTCACCTCCGGGGTGCAGATTTCCATGAGGCCTCAGTTTCTGTCCTGTTTTTGTCCATTGTGGCCACGGTTGCTGGGTTATGTCTGCAGTCAAATGTTCTTGCACTGAGCTATACCCAGCACACAAACTGGGTTATTTTTTAAAGAGGAAACATCTCTTCCTGCCTGGAGGTCAGGGTCAGACAGCTGCTCTGCTTAACCTGTGCCTGTCTGTGCTCCTCATTCAATCCTGTTGCTACAATCTTGGGGCTCCTGGAGTTCTGGGAAGCCCTGGGAGGAGCCTTGAGGGTGAACCGATTCTAGTTCCTGTAAGGTCAGTTTGGTTTGGACTCCTAGATTCCTGGGCTGTCTGTTACTCGTCTGACCTCTTTCCACTTTCCAAAATCTGATCTGCAGCTACTTCCCTCCCTGTTTTCTTGTCCCTACTTTGCTTTTGTTTTCTGTGTTTTGTTTTGAGTCCTTCCATTGTCATGGAAGTGTGATCCTGGAAAGAAGAATAAAGAGAAGACCAGGTGATAAAGTGTCTTTTGAGTCTGAACTGCCTGTTAATATAACTTCAGCCCCTTGTGTTACTTTTGAGGGCCTGCCTTATTGCTTGGTTGGGCAAGAAACGTTGGCCTTGAACATGCCAGTAGCCTCACTTCCATCTGCAGTCACCTTGGTTGCTTGGCCCTGAGCCACTCTGACAACCTTGCCTGCATTGCTGCCCTGCTCTGTTGTGAGGCCTACCCACGTGTCATCAGTTCTCGCTGCTCTTTCTTCAGAGAAGCTTTCTGGGTCAGTCCAGCTTGCACTCAGTCCTTTTTGCTTATTCCATGGAGATATGTGGATGTTTGCTAAGCCATTGGAGGGCTACAAACAGTGAGCCGAACAATGCTCACAGCGCATTCGGCCGAAGCTTCACTTAGAGATGGGGGATATGCTGCAGCAGGGTGAGGGTGTTGGACTCTCCAAACACCGAGAAGGAGTCACCCCCAGAGACCATCTCACACACCACAACCGATGCAAAAGCATGAGGATTTTATTAATTCTGTCATGACAGGGTCCCTCAGCATTCGGGAAGCCGAGGGACCTCGAATAGCTGGTATAGTCTATTTTTAAAGGGGCCACAGAAGCAAGGGGGATTGTTCTTTGACTATTCTGATTGGCTTATTCGAAAGGGCTATTACCAATAATTGACTGGAGAGCTGTTGCCAGATCAGATGAGGTAAGAGGTCATTTTGACCCCGTTTCCCAGGGGACCGAACCAAAGCATACGTATATGGGTAATTGTTCAGGAACTGAGTACGTGCGAGTGTAGCTGTCAGGGCCTTGGTTCTCAGGGGAGGAGGGGAAGCACTGTGGCACAGAGGCTGAGAGGATTCAGAATTGTCAAAAATGGCTTCAGGATGGTCTTAAAGTCTTACAGGGGAAGCCTCCAAGCGCCTCCGAGAGCCACATGTCAGGGGCCCCTGGGTTTCCCCACAGGACGGACAATGCTGTGAAGAATCACTGGAACTCCACCATCAAGAGGAAAGTAGACACACGAGGCTTCCCAAACGAGTCCAGAGACTGCAAACCTGTCTACCTGCTTTTGGAACTCGAGGACAAGGACCGTCACCAGAGTGCCCAGCCCATGGAAGGCCAGGTGAGTGGCCCCCTGTGGCTCAGGCTCTGGGTTTCATTCCAGGCTGGTTGTTGGCTTTACTCCCTGGTTTTCTTACCCTGTCTCCTCAATACCTTCCTCAGAGCCACTCACTCATTTCTGCTCCGGGGTCTGAGTGCGGCCTTCATGTTTCTAGAGCTTTCCTTGTGACAGTCTAGTCCTAGTTTGCTAGGACAGGAAAGCGGTCAGATAACATTTTGAGAAGTGGGTTAGGGAGGAGTTCTCAGCCTCCTACCCCTTTCAACAACTTTTTTCTTAAAGGTCTTTCCTATCTACAAACTGAAAGTGTTCTTGCTATTTTTAAAAATCCTTGTTATAAAGCTGGGCGGTGGTGGCGCACGCCTTTAATACCAGCACTCAGGAGTCTGTGGCAAGAGGATCTCTGTGAGTTCAAGGACAGCCTGGTCTACAAGAACTAGTTCCAGGGCAGGCAACAAAGTGACACAGAGAAACCCTGTCTTGAAAAACCAAAAAGAAAAAAAAAATCCGTTTTATAGCCAGATGGTGGTGACGCATTCCTTTAACCCTAGCACTTAGGATGCAGAGGCAGGCAGATCTATGAGAATTCTAGGCCAGCCTGGTCTACAGAGGGTGTTCCAGGACAGTTAGGGCTACATAGAGAAAACCTGTTTCGAAAATCCAAAAGAAGGTGTGTTTGCATACACGTGCCCCATGTCTAGAGCCCATGTGGAAGAGGTAAGAAAGAGGACAGCTTGTTCATGGTGCCTTCTTTTTTTATTTTTCTTTCTTTTTTGTCTTTGAGACAGGTATAGTAGGAAGCTGCTTCTTTGTTTCCTGGCCACCCAGATTCCCGAAATAACCACATGGAAACTGTATTAATTAAATCACTGCTTGGCCCATTAGCTCTAGCTTCTTATTGGCTAACTCATATTTTCTAGTGGGTCACTAAGGGTGATAGTAGAACTATTCCCGTTTCCACCTGCTGATTCGAAGCCTTCTGGAGAACCCTAGCTCTCCAGGCTGTTGCCATCTAATTGGTGCTGTTTGCAAAAGGCCATTCCATGCTTCTGTCAGGCCAGATGCTTCAGGATGGTGGGGAATGTGGTAGGTGACATCAGCGGATTCCATGATATTGGACACACTGTCACACTTCTCTGGCTGTGACATGAGTTCCTTGTTCAGAAGCAATACTGTGTGGAATACCACGAGGGTAGATAAGGAGTTCTGTAAGTCCACAGATGATGGTTTTGTTAGAAGCATAGCATGCAGGAAAGGCAAATGCTTAGTTAGAGCAGTGAGGACAGCATTGTTCTTTCCGTGGAGGGAAGTGGAGCTACCAGGCTGCTGACTGGTCACCCCAGGAAATGGAGCTCAGCATCGGTCTCTGCTCTTGGCAGATCTGGCACTCAGCAGCACCTATAGCCAGGTCAGCCTTGGCAAGTGGCAGTCTGTGTTGTCACAAACCCCATCTCTGCTACCATGGCCTCTTTGTTCATGGACCCAGTGTGCAATGACAGAGATGGCTGGGGAAAGAGACTTGATTGTTCAAAGAGTGAGTCATTCTGTCTACTTGATTATTGAACTCTTCCTCTGCCGAAGTCCCCTTTTGATGAGCATTTACATGAGATGCATGTATCTTGGCAGTTCACCGTTTGCAGGTACCTATCTACATACTTGCCTAGATTTCTGTCTTACCAATTTTCCAGTCAGCTCTTTCCAAGTCTCTGACCATCCAGCCGATCCACTAGATGAATGAATCAACTTAAGTCGCGCATCTTGTCATTTCTCCTTCCAAACAAAATAAATGACCATGTGTACTGCCTGAAGTTCTGCCTACTATGATGATTTCCCTTTGCCAGTGATTTTCAGGGTTGTGCCAGAAAGGGGTTGTAATGGTGCCAGCTGTCTACTTCTGAGTGGTCACTGGCATAATGTGCTAAACCATCAGTAAACCAGTGTTAGTTGAAACTGCTTATTTGTTTCCCGGCCGCCTAGACCTGAGATAACCACACAGAAACTGTATTATTACAACACTGCTTAGCCTATTAGCTTATGCATATTTCTAGCTAGCTCTTATATCTTAAATTAACCCATTTCTATTAACCTATGTGTCACAATATGGTTGTGGCCTACCGGTAAGGTTCTGTCCAGTGTCCAGCGACTGTGTCCTGTGACTGCTACATGGCATCACCCTGACTCTGCCTACTATCTCTAAATATCTTTTCCAGCTTGGGTATATTCTGTTAAATCATTGGCCAAAAGCAGCTTCTCTATTAACCAATGCCAATAAAACATATTTACAGCATATAGAAGGAATCCCATATCAAACCAGACTCTAGTCATCTCTTTATCAGTCAACCAATCGTATAGCCCCATGAGCCTCTAGGTGCATGCAGTAAACAGCATTGTAATAGGAATAGAAACTGGAGGCATTTGGGCAACTTCTGCTTGTAAATTTACTTGTACCTTTCAGACCCATGTGGGCCCAAGTATACATAATACACACACACACACACACACACACACACACACACACACACACACACACACAAAACTTTCGTTTGACAATAAATTGCTGCTGTGTATGTCCTACTTTATGGCTTGGTAACACCCAGCTTGTGATGGGCAGCACAGGTTGCATGGTAACTTGGCCCATTGTTAAACGTTCAGCTTCCACTAAGGCCCAATAGCAGGCCAAGAGCTGTCTCTCAAAGGGACAATAATTATCTGCAGATAATGATGGAGCCTTGCTCCCAAATCCCTAAGGTCTCTAATGTGATTCACTTATAGGGGCTTAGCAAAGACTCCAGACAGCATTCTTATCTGCCACTGACACCTCAGGTAGCCATCAGGTCTGCTGGATCATGTGATCCAAGTGGTAGAGCAGTCTGCACAGCAGCCTGGACCTGTTGAAGAATCTCTTCCTGTTCCATGCCTCAGTCAAAGCTAGCAGCTTTCAGAGTCTCTGGGTATATGGGCCAGAGACCCAGGTGGGGAATGTGTTGTCTCTAGAATCCAGAGAGGCCCCCACTAATCTTGTTTCTTTCTTTGGCGGTATGAGGGGCCTGGTGCAATAACTTATCCTTTACCTTAAAAGGTGGCACTAGTTTCTGTATACCACCACCACACACACCACTAGATTTCTTAGAATTTCATTGAGTTAGAAAGCCCTTGAATTTTGTTTGGATTTATTTTCCATCTTGTTGACAAAGATTTCTGTCCTGCCCGGTCCTGCAGCCGTTCAGTCCCTAAGAAACACACAGAGGTCTACATTAATTATAAACTGGTTGGCCTATTAGCTTCGGCTTTGGCTTCTTATTAACTCTTATATCTTACCCATAATTCTTATCAGTGTTAGCCACATGGCTTGGCACCTTTTTGATGGAGGAAGGTCATTGGTTAAAAAATAAAGAAACTGCCTTGGCCCATTTTATTGGTTAGAACATAGGTGGGTGGAGTAAACAGAACACAATGCTGGGAGGAAGAGGAAGTGAGCTCAGAGATGCCATAGCTCAGCTCTCAGGGGCACACGCAATGAAGCTCGACCCAGGATGGATGTAGGCTAGAATCTTCCCGGTAAGCGCACCTAGTGGTGCTATGCAGATTATTAGAAATGGGTTAGGCAAAATATGAGAATTAGCCCGTAAGAGGCTAGAGCTAGTAGGCCAAGCAGTGTTTAAAAGACTACAGTTTCCGTGTAATTATTTCGGGTATAAAGCTAGCCCATAAGAGGCTAGAGCTAGTGGGCCAAGCAGTGTTTAAAAGAATACAGTATGTGTGTTGTTATTTCGGGTAAAGCTAGCCGGTGGTGGGAACTGGGTGGCGGAACACAGCCCGAAGCTCCTACTACACCTTTTATTAGTGGCACATTCTCATCTTGTTTCTTCTGCATCTGGGTGACTGCAGACTGACTCTTTCTTCCCAGAATTCTCCTGTTCTGGTTGCTCTGCCTATACTTCCTGCCTGGTTGCCCCGCCTATATTTCCTGTCTGGCTGCTGACTAATCAGCATTTTATGTCATATGACCCCCCCCCCCCCCCCCCCCCCCCGCAGGGTTTCTCTGTAGCTTTGGAGCCTGCCCTGGAACTAACTAACTCAGACCAGGCTGGCCTTGAACTCACAGAGATCTGCCTGCCTCCTGAGTGCTGGGATTAAAGGCGTACCACCACCACCTGGCCTGGTCATAGACTATTTGTCTATGCTGCCTATTACAATAACTATGACCACCTTGTCTTTGGTGATTCAGTGATGCCCCCTGACCCTGCTTCCTCAGGACCCAATTAAACCCATTGCTTTTAATTCATCCAGCTGAGCAGCAGCAACTCCAACCTTAACGTCTGGCACAAGAAAAAGGGTGACAACAAAGTTCTTCAAATATGCTGGTGCCCCTTCACCATTTGCATCCTATAGGAGTAGTGAAGGGTATGTCTTCTGGCTTTTCCTCTGGTGGAGGATTAGGTTTTATACATTGTACACACTCAAGTATTGCAATTTTCCTGAGCCTTAAAACCCCGTAAACACGAAGCTAGGGATGTCAGGTACCTCCAACTCCTTTTCAGTAGGCCATCTTCTGACAAATGTTCAGCCAACCATTCAAACACCCCCCCCCCCTTAATTGTGAAGGTTCCCATATTAAACTTAGAATCTTCATCCAATGGACCTGTAGCAATAAACTCAGCCTGATCAAGTTTTATATTCCTTTCACTGTTATCCATACCCTTAAAATCCATTCCCACATACTCCCCAGACTTCTGCTGTAATAAAACTCTACTTAACAAACTCATTACACTCTTAAATAGTATAGCATACCTTCTTGTGAACTACGCTTTCTCTCTTCTCTCTAGGAGCCTGCTTAGCCTTAGTATGACTATAGGTCTAGAGGCAACTATTGGTGGGCCCCAAGGGACATCATCAGTATTGTCTTGCCTGGCATCTTCTTTAGGGAAAGTCACTGCTGGTTTAGCTGACAATTAGATGTTGGCAAATTGGGAAGCCTATTCAGATACTTTTAAAAGTTCATCCTTTCCAGGCTGTGTTGGTACACACCTTTAATCCCAGCACTCGGAAGGCAGAGGCAGGAGGATTTCTGTGAGTTCAAGGCCAGCCTGGTCTACAGAGCGAGTTCCAGGACAGCCAGTGCTGTTTGTTACACAGATAAATCCTGTCTTGAAAAACCAAAGAACAAAAAATTCATCCTCATACTTCTCTTGTTCTAGAACCATTTCTGATACCAAAAGCTGTAGTAGGGTTCTCTAGAGGAACAGAACTTAGAAGGAGTCTGTCTATCTATAAGTATAGAAAGAGGGTTATTAGAATGACTTACAGGCTGTGGTCCAGTCCAGCTAGTCCAACAATGACTGTCTACCAACAGAAGGTCCAAGAATCCAGTAGTTTTCAGGTCACAATGCTGGATATCTTCATTTACAGCAGAATGAACTTGCCAGTGAGTGAGAGCAAGTAGGCAAAGAGCAAAAGTTTCCTCCTTCACGTCAGCAGAAGGTGTGGTCTAGATAAAGGGTTAAAAGTTATTCTACACACTTCAAATGATTTCATTAAGAAAAATCCTTCACAGGTGTATCCAGATGCTTGGGTTTAGTTAATTCCAGATGTAGTCAAGTTGACAACTAAGAACAGCCATCGCACTCCAATAATTTGGTTTTTTTTTTTACACTTAGATCTTAACTATAAAAAGTAAAAAAAAAAAACTGATTTATTTTTTAAAAATTTAGATTGCAGGGCCAGGCAGTTGTGACTCACGCCTTTAATCCCAGAGGCGGAGGCAGGCGGATCTCTGTAAATTCAAGGCCCTGTCTCAAAAAGATTGGAGACAAAAATGACAGTGTGAGCAACCCCCTCATTTGTCTTGTGCTGTCTTGGTCTGAGATGGTTACTGACGGATATGACTGTCTTGTGCCCCTCTTACTGCTTAGCGGAAACTTGCTTGTTTCAGCTCTACACCGTCCTGCTCAAGAGTTGCAGCACGTTTTTGCCTCTAATTCTTGGGGTTCCAACTTCTGGGAATCTGATCCCCTGATGTCAGATGCAGCTTTGTAGAGGGACAAGATATGAAATTGAAATTGCAGAGAAAGATGGAAGAACGTGTAAGGGCGTCTCTGGTCCTAGCTCCCTGGAGGTTCCCTCACCAAGGAAGTCTGCTTCTGGCAGTTTCTTGCATGTCTAAGCAGTATGCTTTCAATTTGAGATTTCTGAGGAAAAGAAAGAATATTCACCAAGGGAGGCCAGAGCATGAGGGGACGTGGTGCCACTAAAGACCCTGCTCTGCTGGGAGTCAGTTTATTGGCACACCTTTCTTCCTTTGACACTGGAGTGTTGTCCGAAGTGCTGGCCTTGCTGGGGTGGGGTGAGCATAGATCAGCTCAACCTTTTTGTCTCATTCGTTCCTCTCCAGATGCGATTTTTTGTTTGCTTTTGTTTTCATTTTTAAAAATAATTTATATTTTATGTGCACTGATGTTGTTTTGCCTGTATGTATGTCTGTGTGAAGGTGTTGGATCCTAAAGTTACAGACAGTTGTGAACTGTCATGTGGATGCTGGAAACAACCTGGGTCCTCTGGAAGAACAGTCAGTGCCCTTAACCCCTGAGCCACCCCTTTAGCCCCTTATTTTCGGTTTTTTATTACATTTGTTTATCTTGTGCATGTGTGTGTTGGGGACGGGATGTGCGTACCACTGTGCAGGTGTTAGACTCTAGCGTCCAAACACCGAGAAGGAGTCACCCCCAGAGACCATCTCACACACCACAACCGATGCAAAAGCATGAGGATTTTATTAATTCTGTCATGACAGGGTCCCCCAGCATTCGGGAAGCCGAGGGACCTCGAATAGCGGGTACAGTCTACTTTTAAAGGGGCCACAGAAGCAAGGGGGATTGTTCTTTGACTATTCTGATTGGCTTATTTGAAAGGGTTATTACCAATAATTGACTGGAGAGCTGTTGCCAGATCAGATGAGGTAAGAGGTCATTTTGACCCCGTTTCCCAGGGGACCGAACCAAAACATACGTATATGGGCAATTGTTCAGGAACTGAGTACGTGCGAGTGTAGCTGTTAGGTCCTTGGTTCCCAGGGGAGGAGGGGAAGCACTGTGGCCCAGAGGCTGAGAGGATTCAGAATTGTCAAAAATGGCTTCAGGATTGTCTTAAAGTCTTACACAGGTAGAGGTCAAGAACAACTTGCAATTCTCTCCTACCATGGATCCCAACGATCGAACACAGATCAAGTGCCAGCCCAGCATTTGCTTTGTGAGCAGATCTCATGTAGCCTAGCCTAGCCTTGAATTTGTGGGTATTGTGAGCAGGGCTCATTTACTAGGTTCTGTTTTGAGAATTATTCCTGTGAAGGATTTTCCTCAATTTCTTTTTTTTCTTTTTTGTCACAGTGTTGGGATAAACATCCAGAAGCGTTTCAGGGCTAGCACTAGGAGTTACCATGTGTGCTTGGGATTGGTTCCATTCCTGTCCCATTCCCTCCCACAGACCTGCAGCTCCAAGGCTTAGCTCATTTTTCCCATTTGCCAGACTTGCATTAACTACTGTATTACTCAGTGTGTCCATTAGGATATACTTTATCTAGGGCTAGCCCACACCTGTAGTCTCACCACCCTGGAGACTGAGACTGGTTGGTCTAGTTAGAGACTTACAAGCCAATTGGGACTGCATAGAAATCCTGCCTTGAAAAAGAAAGAAAAACCGGGAGTTACTACATTTTTATCCCCCGAATATTCTGTGCTTCAGAAAGAAAAAGAAACAGATATACTTATGCTCGGTATATCTGTTTCTTTTTCTTTCTTCTTCCTTTTTTTGTATTTTAAGGTATGTTTGTTTCTAATTCAGGGACTTCCACATTGATTCTGAGCCTTGTGGTGGTAACGATTTGTTTTTGTTTGCTTGCTTTAAAAAACAACTTTAACAAACAAGTGAGTATGTGTGGCCGGGCATGGTGGTCCACACTTTTAATCCCAGCACTCAGGAAGCAGAGTCAGGCAGTCTCCATGTGGGCTGTTGTTACACAGACCCCGGAAACCTGGTTTTGGACAAATGTGTGTCCATAATGGATTGCTTTCTTTGCTTGCTTTAAAGACATTTTTGTTGCCAGGCGATGGTGGCGCACGCCTTTAATCCCAGAACTCGGGAGGCAGAGGTAGGCGGATCTCTGTGAGTTCGAGACCAGCCTGGTCTACAGAGCTAGTTCCAGGACAGGCTCCAAAACCACAGAGAAACCCTGTCTCGAAAAACCAAAAAAAAAAAAAAAAAGAAAGAAAAAAGAAAGACATTTTTGTTGCTTTAAAAACTGTGTGTTGTGTGTCCATGTGTGCAAGTACCATGATGTGTGTGTGTGTGTGTGTGTGTGTGTGTGTGTGTGTGTGTGTGTGTAAGTCAGGATAGCGTCTGTTTTCTCTACCATGTGGCTCTTATGGGTCAAACTCATGTTGTCTGCCCAGCTGCAGGCACCTTTACCTGCCGAGCCACCTCTACAGAGGTGGAATTCACTCTGTAACTTGTGGTTATTTCGCCTTGGCCTTTCAAGTTCTGGAATGACAAGAATGACAAGTGCTGCCATGCCCAGCATTGTTTCAGGACCCCTCTCTTCTGTGTAGTCCATGTTCCGCTTTTCCTGTGACTAGTCCAGGATTAGTTATTTTTCCGTAAGTCTCATTATTAGCCTATGTCATACTGATATTTTTCAAATATGCAGTACAATCAGAATGTCTTGCAATTTCTGGTCATCTGAGCTTCCTTTATCTTTGATTTGGGTTATGTGTTTTTAGATAGAAACTTACAGCATTGTCTATTTCAACGAAAATGTACTGTGTGCCCTTGGATCTGACAGGGAAGTCTTATGGCTGGCTGGCCGCTGGCGCCCTCTGCTGTGAAGGAAGAAGAGAGCAGTGAGGAGGAGGCCGCAGCAGCTGCTGCTTGTGCTAAACAGGAACATGAGCCTGTGCCTGCTGATCTGGGCGAAGTGCACACCCCAGAGCCCCTGGAGCCCCTCAAGCGTGAATATCAAGAGGACTCCCCCTCGTCAGAAACGAGCTTGCCCTACAAATGGGTGGTGGAGGCGGCAAACCTCCTCATCCCTGCTGTGGGGTCCAGCCTCTCGGAAGCCCTGGACATGATTGAGTCGGTATGTTGGCCCCAACACTTCTCTTGTGAACTTGCCTTTTTTCCCTCCACCACTCTCCTTGCATTTATTGATTGATGGAGGTTGCACAACCCTGACCAGGCTGGGGACACTAGTGAGTTCATTGTAGTCCTTGCCCTACAGCATGGAATGGGACGAAAAGTATTCTTAGAGAGGGTGCCGAATTGGTCTCCCTGGAGAGGGGCCTGGAAGTGCCAGGAGTTACGACTGCTCAGCCAGTGGGTTTGGCTGCTCACCCCTAGGCCACGCTATGATTACTGTCCTAGGTGTCATAGGTTGTGCTCCTTGTGTGGAGACAAGCAAATACCTGTTTACCCCAGGTATGGCACCAAGGACAGACCGATCCCACACAGCTCTAGCAGGTGATGCCTAGAGGATGGTGGGTATCCCGTAACTCCACAAGACAGCTGCATCACTAGTAAGCTGACCAGCATGAGGGACAGGCTCACAGGCAGTATCCCTGCGGCGCCCAGATAGTATGCAGCCCTCCGGCAGAGTCTCTTCACCAGCAGTTATTTACAGTTCTGTAACTGTGGGGAGGGACCTTGCGGCTCTTGTAACTTTCCTCTAGGAGGGAATGTGTCATTTCTGAGAAAATAGCTAAACAGTGACATTGCCTGAGAGCTTGTGGCTGGGGCCACCCTTTTGATGTGATAGCCAGCTTCAGGCTATATCAGCTAGGAGTTAAGTCCTGACTGACTCAGACCTCAGACTCTCTACCGGGAGTGGTGAAGATCAGGGAAAGGATCTATAAAACCACTGTCCATCCCATCCAGCATCCTCCCCAGGCATTCCGGCAGGATATGCTTCCTAGCTCCAAGAAGCCATCAGTTTCCTGGACCTCTGATCTCTGAGAGATCAGGATCTGAGGTCAACCTAGCTACAAGCTAGTTTCTACTCTCAGGAATAAGCTGCCTCTGGCTCCAGCAAGTCCCAAGAACCACAGTATGCAAGTGGACTCTATCTCAGGGCCATACTTCCAGGATCAAAGTGTTTCTAGACGCCTTTGGGTAAAGATGAGGACTGGTGATTCTCATATACTCTTTTGAGCTTAGCATGGGTTCTTTAATGTGATAGCAAGAAAGGGAGCCAGTGAGATGGTTCAGCAGATAGAGGCACTTGCCGCCAAGCCCAACCATCTGAGTTCAATCCAGAGGACCCACGTGGCAGAAAGAGAGGACTAACTCCTTCAAGTTGTCCTTGACACTCACATATAAATAAATGCAATGAATTAATAAGAAAAGTCATGCTTTCTAGCAGGTTGCTAAGGGATAGTAAAGCTGTTGATTGGCAAGCATTCTGTTCAAGCTTCAGTATAATACATAGAGCATTGAGGAAATGAATGTAAGTGGTAAATGACTGATCCCAGGGATAAGGATCCCATTTTGACATTGGTATATTTTCATGCAATGAATGAAGTTCTACTGTATTAGGACTTTCTACCCTCCCTTTCTGGCAGGACCCTGATGCTTGGTGTGACTTGAGTAAATTTGATCTTCCTGAAGAGCCATCTGCTGAGGGCAGTGTCAACAGCAGTCCAGTGCAACCCCAGGCATCACAGCAGCAGGAACAGGCACTGTCATCCCACGAGACTGCCACACCAGGGCCCAGCATGACTGAGTATCGGCTCGATGGCCACACTATTTCAGACCTGAGCCGGAGCAGCCGGGGGGAGCTGATCCCCATTTCCCCGAGCACTGAGGTTGGAGGCTCAGGCATTGGCACACCACCTTCAGTGCTCAAGCGACAGAAGAAACGGCGTGTGGCCCTGTCACCTGTCACAGAAAACAGTGCCAGCCTGTCTTTCCTGGACTCTTGTAACAGTCTTACCCCGAAGAGCACACCTGTCAAAACCCTTCCGTTCTCTCCTTCCCAGGTGTGTGGGTCCCTCTGACTGCCTTGATTGCTTAGATAAAACACCTAGTACCCCAGTGGGGTCTGGCACAGTACACATTGGATAATCAGTATTCACTGAGTATCTCCCTGTGCTCAGTACTAGGGACTTAGTGCTAGGTGATCAAAACCAGACTTGGCCCTGCCCTGATGAAGCTTCCAGTCTGCCTTATAAAAGATCCAGATAGGGGATAAAGTGAAGTGCTGCTGGGAATGAAGCTAGTAAGGATTTAGTCACTTGTCCTGTTGCTGCATTTCATCAGAATACTTGGTGAAAGCAACTGAGGAAAGGACAGCTTTATCTTGGCTACAGTGGCAAGAACACCATGGCGGCAGGAGCCGAAGGCCACCAGTCACACTGTAGCCTGTAGGGAGGCAGAATGATGACGTTTGACTCCCTTTTTCCTTGCTATTCAGTCCAAGTTCCCAGCCTGTGGATTGGCACTGCCCGCAGTAGGGTGTGTTGTCCCCATTTCATTTAACCTAGTCTACAAGAATCCCTTGCAGATGTGCCCAGAGGTTTGTTCCCATGGTGATTGTAAACACCATCAAGTTGATAACTATGAATCCAAAGGGACTTTCAGGGATAGAGGAATTTCTTGCATTGAGAATGCTGTAGGACCTGACTGGGTAATACAGGGAAGACAGAAGGGCTGAGTCATACTTGTTGAAGTCTTTGCTGGTGTCCTACAGGTCAGGACAAGACCTCAACTTCACAGAACAGACATGGGGAGTGCTGTCTAAGGGTCTATTCCTGTCCGTCAAAGGCTTCATCTTGTCACATGTTCTAACTCTTCCCTGACAGTTTCTGAACTTCTGGAACAAGCAGGATACCCTGGAGCTAGAGAGCCCTTCACTGACGTCCACTCCAGTGTGCAGCCAGAAGGTGGTGGTCACCACACCCTTGCACAGGGATAAGACACCCCTGCATCAGAAGTATCCATCGTGAGTGCCGCACTGACACCTGTCCACCTGGACAACAGGGAGGCGCTCTCATCCTGGGGCGTCAACCTCTTGGTCCTTGTCTGAATAGCCTGTTCTTTTTCCTTCTTTTCCCCCTTATTTTTTTTAACTTGATAGTCCTGGATCTCAGAAATAGTGTTGCCACACACACACACACACACACACCAAACAAACAAAAAAATCTAATATTTTCCCTCCTTTGATAAGCATCAAGTATGGATCAGAGGTGTTTGAACCAAAAGTGCCCCTGGGCTCTGTATGCCTCAGGAGCCAAGAGCTCTGCTCTATCCTCAGCCTGCTGTGAGGGAGGGATTTTATGGTATGCCCACTCCCTCTTGTGGCATGATGGAATTCCAGGTGGATGAGGGTTGCTTTCTTGCTCCTTTATTCATTGGTTTGGCGGCAGAGGCATTACAGTCTGTTCAAGGAACTGGTTCAGGAGTTTTGCACAAGGTAATGATGACTTTTCAAAAGCAATTTATTAAAATCCATTGGTTAGAAATCATTCAGTGTAGTAATGATAGTCTTGTGAGAAGTAATTCTTGCATTCAAATGAGAACCTGGAGTTTCCATCTGAGCCCTTTAACAGGGATGCTGAACTATGGCAGGCCTGGCCTTTTCCTTCTGTGGTTAGAGACCTGTGTTGTAGAATTTACTGCTGTATAATTTTGTATTTCTGTATTTTACATTTTGTTTTATGGTACAGCTGAGTGGGTCTTTTTGCTGGGTGGTGGTGAGGCCCTGGCGCTGCCTTTAATCCTAACACTTAGGTGGCCTCCCGGTGGACCTCCGAGTTCAAGGCCAGCCTGGTTTACAGAGCAAGTTCCAGATCTACTAAGCTAGTAATGAGACTGCACCTCAATAAAAAAGGCTGATGTTAATGAGTGACATTCTTAGGCCTGTACGTCACTGTACTCAGCTCATGTGACTGCTAGGCATTGCCTGGGTGTCCTCTTCCTGTTTTGTGTTTGAGAGATAGATAACTGGAATAGCCACGGACTCAGGGATTACTTTTCCCAGTTGCCCAGTGTCACAAGTCCCCCTCACACAACTGTTCATTTATCTGGCTTCTGTTGGTGAGTGGATGTATCTGATTCTTGCTGTTCCGATTTGACCAGAGGTGGAAAACCCGCTTTATCTTTAAATGCAGATACTATCACGAATTCTTTTGATATTCTTATCTCTTTCAAAGATTCTTTGCAAGACATTCTAGACTTAAATTTCCAAATTGGAGTTTTGTTGCCAAAAGCTTTATTTCATGCATCCTGTATTTGGGGGTGTGCTGTTGTTTGAGAAAGGCCCTTGTGTGTCTTACACTGGTCTCAGACACAGTATGTAGCTGAGGCTGACCTTGATTTACTATCTTCCTACTTCTGCCTCCCCAAGAGCTGGTGTCACAGGTACGGTCACCACTGTGCCCAGAACTTTTTCCGTCATGTCACAGAGGTTGTGGCTTAGTAGAAGAAATGGTTTACTAACAACGGATATTGGTGTTCTCAGCTTACAGTGGAATAGACCCAACACTAGTTTAAAATGCCCTACATGGAGGCTGAGATAGAGCCAGTGATGAAGTGTGTGCTTACCTTGCAGCAGGGGGAGGAAAAAAGTGGAAAATGCCTTGAGTGTTACAGGACTAGAGATGAGTCACTGGTTAAGAGCACTGGCTGCTCTTGCAAAGGGTTCTGATTCAATTTCCAGTTCATACATGGTGACTCACAGCCATTTATTTGTAAGTCCAGTTGTAGGAGATCTAATGCCCTTCTCTGAGTTCCTCGTGCTTCTACACTCAAGTGGTGTACATAATTAAACTTAGACACGCATGCATGTGCATGCACACACACACGAAATTTAAGAAAAGAAAAAATCTATTTAGTAGATAACTTCCAGAAAATAGTTTAGCCTCTCCTGCCTTAAATGTATTCCATTGCTAACCCTGCAGTTGAGAAACTCCAGTGCAAAGCCTAGTACAAGAGACTGCTTTGCTAATTTATACTGTACAGAAAGCGAGAAGCACGATGCTGTTGGTGTGTGCTGTGCTGTAATTGTAAATTAGGGACTGTCTAAACAGCACACATCAAGGTATGGTCCTTATTGGTGGTAGACACTGGTCTCTGAAGGGAAAGTTGCCCTGGCCTGAGGGGTGGCACACTGGTTCCACTGTAGCCAGAGATCAGGGACAGCCCCTTGGAAGCACAGCTGAACTGAGAAGGGAACTGCCAGAGCTCGAGGGTGGAGGCATGCCTTTGTGTAAGGAGCAGCATGGCCCCTGAGTTGTGAGCAGATGGAGAACATGGAAGAACTGTAGATGTGTTCTTTCCGCATTTCTGCCCCCACCATGATGATCTGAGAGAACCAGTGGAGATTGTGGCTGTCTTGTACCTAGTACTACATGCTTTCTATAGAGAGGACACATAGGGTTGTGGGCTTGCTTCCCGGGCCTGAATCTTCCAGGTCCGCCTTGTATCTGGGAAGTCCCCAGACTGTACTTCGATGGGCAGCACTCTCCATCATTGTCATGGTCTCCTCCCCCCTCTTTCCTTCCTCTAGGTCCCTGACCTAGACTTGTGCAGGAAGTCAGGCAGGCACCGTTGAACCAATGTGATAGGAAAGAGTGTCTGGGAGGAGTTGGGGATCCTGGTCATGACTGGGAAAGCGGAGTTCACTCTTTCCTTTGGCTGAGCCTCCTCTGGCCCCTGGCAGGTTTGTAACCCCAGATCAGAAGTACTCCATGGACAACACTCCCCACACGCCAACCCCGTTCAAGAATGCCCTGGAGAAGTACGGACCACTGAAGCCCCTGGTATGTGCCATGGTTGCTGTGACTCTGTGTGGGGTGCATTCATCTGACATGGGCGATGAGCCCCTTTCTCTCTGAGGGCTCCATAGTCTTCTCACAAGGTACAGTTCCTACTTGTTTGCATTTCCTGAGCACCTTCAGTGTGCCAGACAGGCAGAAACTGGCTGACGGTAGAGTTGGTGGTATCTTGGTGAAACTGTGTAGAACAGGGGATGTGGACATTAAAACACATGCCACCTAAATACCTACAGATTTTCTTACTGTAAAGAAAAGGGCCAAGACATACATAGTGACACTCACCTGTAATACCTGTTCTTGGCAGGTGGAGGAGACAGACAGATCAAAAGTTCAGCTACCTAGAAAGTTTGAGGCTAGCCTGAGCAACATGAGACCCTATTTAAAAGGTGGGGGTGGGCCGGGCGGTGGTGGCGCACGCCTTTAATCCCAGCACTTGGGAGGCAGAGGTAGGCGGATCTCTGTGAGTTCGAGGTCAGCCTGGTCTACAAGAGCGAGTTCCAGGACAGGCCCCAAAGCTACAGAGAAACCCTGTCTCAAAAAACCAAAAAAAAAAAAAAAAAAGGTGGGGTGGAAGCCAGGTATGGTGGTCCCTGCCTTTAATCTAGCACTCCGGATGCTGAGGCAAGGCTATTGTGAGCCAGTCTGCACTACATGGGGAGGAGAGAAGGAAAGCCTCAGCAAAGATGAAGGTTATCTCATTGATTCTAGGTCAAGTGGGGCTTCTAGAAACTGGTACTAGTCATGAGTACTAGTTAATACTGGGTGTCTGTTGAACTAGGTCGCCCTTCAGGCTTGTTCTTGGCGGCTGTAGATGAGTAGACAATGCTAGCTCTTTGTATGACATTTGAAGTGTCACTATGAGTGTTCACTGTCTCTCCAAGTCTTTGCTACCTGAGGGTAGAGAAGTTACCTGGAGCTTCTGCACCTGAGCAATGGAAACAAGACCCATAATGTCCCAGTTAGTGCGGAACAAGGACAGAAGGAACCTGGGCTTTTGCTGTATATAGGTTCTTTCTTTTTAAGATAGCTTTTGTCTATGAAGCCCAGTGTCTTGGGTTTCTATTGCTGTGGTAAAATGCTGACCAAAAGTAACCTCAGGGAGATAGGGCTTATTTCAGCCTACAGTGGTAAGTCAGGGCAGGAGCTGGTGCAGTTGCTGAAGGGGGAGTGCTCTGTGCTTGCTTGCTCCTCATGACTTGTTCAGTTACTCTCTGATACACCCAGGACTACAATGGGGCCCTCCCACGTCAATTAAGAATATACCCTCAGAGGTTTGCCTCCAGCCCATTTTGGTTGGAAACCTTTTCTCAGGTCTCGTCCTCTCAGATGACTCCAGTTTGTATCAAGTTAATGGAAAACTAACACTATCAGGACTGTTCTTGAACTTGTCCAGGCTGATTTCTCCTGTCTTGGCCAACATCACAGTGCTGAGGTTATAGACAGGTGCTGTCTGAAATCCCAGGGTTCTAGTGGTGCTTCTGCATCGACCCTTGAAGACCTGGGACTTCAAAGAAGACCGGGCTCAAGCATCTGGATTATAATAACTGCTGCGGCCCGAGTCAGGTTCTTGATACGTATGAGCCTGAGCTTCTGCTCTGTAGACATGAACATTGCTGCACAGGGCTATGTGGAGCTGTAAAGCTGCTCTTCTAGACATGTAGGTCATCAGGGTCAAGGTCTTCGTCCAGCTGTCTAAGGCAGGAACACTAGGTTATGAGCAATTCATGTGAGGTCAGTGTCCTCGTGTAGGCTTCCTTTGCTTGCCTAGAACCGTCCACCTCTCTTATACCTGCACAGCCTGAATGGGCCTCATGTGGATCACCCTTGCATCTGTCCACAGCCGCAGACTCCACACCTGGAAGAGGACTTGAAGGAAGTGCTACGTTCTGAGGCTGGCATTGAGCTCATTATTGAGGATGATGTGAGGCCTGAGAAGCAGAAAAGAAAGCCTGGGGTGAGTGACTTGAGGGCTCTTACTACCTGGGCAGCTGGCCTAGAAAGTCAGCCCCGAGGGCAGGGGGCCTGTGAAGTGCCTTACCAAGGGAGTGCACCTTTCAGGGAGCCCTGGCCTCTTCCCTGGGTCCTTCTGCACTTTGACTGATACACCCTTCTGAAGTGGGTTGGACCAGGGGGTGCCGAGTGCAGTAGTGGTTAAGTGAGACTTACGGAGACAGGCGAGCAGCACACACCCTCACGGCCATGTGAATTCATGTGGGATGAGGGAATAGAGGGGGACAGATTCCAAGTGTTCCTTTCAGATGGTAGAGTGAGTTAGGAAGAGGGTCAGAATGGGTACCTCAGCCATGAAGGCAGTGTGTGGGGGTTTCTGTCGGGTGAGGTAGGATTCACAGGGCCACTTGATGAGATACCAGTCGTGGTCTGCTTCCTTCCTGTAATGGCTGGCTACTCTTGTTGCCACAGATCTCTTTGCTTTTGTGTTCTTCCCTAGACTGCTCTCCCTAGGGGGAGATGATAGAGCTAGGCAGTGAGGCTGGGAAGGACCCACAGTGTCTGGTGGGGTAAGGAGCACCTGGGTCAGAGTCTAGTGTGGCCAAGGTCTCCTGGTCTTCCCATATCCCTAGAGCAAGAACTGCTCGCTATCTATGCCTTGATTACACACACTCTCAAGTCCTGATTCAATGACTGTGGTCACTGAGGCATTGACCATGGGAAACCTGACTACTCACGCCACCCATCCTCTTCTTCCCTAACCCTCAGCTGCGGCGAAGCCCTATAAAGAAAGTTCGAAAGTCTCTGGCTCTTGACATTGTGGATGAAGATGGGAAGCTGATGTCTACACTTCCCAAAACTCTGTCCTTGGTAAGGGGGTGACAGTAACCACCTGCTTCACGGGTCCTCGGGAACCTTCTGCCTTTGGAGCTGTCTGGTCATGGAGAGGATTCTCTAGATGGGGTGGGTTTCAGGTTCTCCGGTTGGGCCCAGTGTCGGGAAGATTGGCAGGAGATGGCAGGTCTGGGCACCCAACCTGAGCTTCACTGAGAGTCCTGATGTGTCTTTCCTAGGTTTGATTTGGCAAAAGTTATATTGCTAGAACATTTTAGGCCCCCAGCACCACCCTGCCCACTGAGTGCCAACCACATGGGCCCCAAGCCCAGCTGGGTGGTTGAGGCACTTTAACCCTGAGCAACTGCTATCTGGCCATAGGCCAGCCTTGCTCTTCTGGGCATAGAAGTCACTGCCTTTAAGAGCCCAGGCGTTGTGCTACTGCTGGTCCCTCGGAGCTGATGGGATGTGGCGTAGTGTATAAATTGATGATATGGCAGTTCTGCTGTATGGTTAAGGGGAAGACTTTTTATTTTGGATATGAGAGAGAAAACAGCCAGAAACATCTGGAAGAATCCAGAGCAGAGAAAGAACAGACTGAACATAAACAGCAGACTAGACATGACCAGGGCTGTCTGCAAGAGAGAGGAGGATAGCGCGGGATAGAGAACAGAGAAAACAGCACAAGTGACAGGGTTATAAGGAAAACGAGTGGCTGCCAGGAGGGAACTGGGATTTTGGGGTAAGGGAGGAGGTGAGAAGGGCTAGGATGCTGGCTTGGGCTTTGAAATGAGTAACAGGTACTTGTGATAGGGAGGGAGCCTGGAGACCAGATAAGCTTTGATATATGATAGGCCCCACAAGTAACCATATGTTCCCGTGGAAGGGAACCGGCTTCACAGGTTCCTGAGAAATGTTGGCTTTTATCTAACTGCCAGAAATCCTCCTATCTAGGTCTAGGTTGAGTTCATTTCTGATGATTGGACAGCCTTTTGGAGTTGGGGGGATTGGAGTTTCCGGCACCAGTAGAGAGGCAGTGATGGGTGGGAGCATGAATGAAGGAAATGAATTGCTAAACAGATCTTATAGGTAGGGCTGTTGTCCTTCTAGAAAAACCTTTTTCCAGGGAGCCCTGCCCAGTGGGGGACTTGCTCCCTTCAGTCAGACCTTTGGCTGCCTCCAGAGGCACCTACTTTGTTTGGTTTTAAGTAGTGCTGGGGGTTGAACCCACTCTGCTGTAGGGAATAATAAGCCTGTGGTTTTGACTCCTGGGCCCCTTGCCCCAAGTGGAACATAAGGAAAGCAAGCCAGTGAGCAGAGCAGGCCTGCTTTCTGGGTCCATGGCACATTCCACTTGATGTTTAGGGTTTTTTTTTTTGAACCAGGAAGCCTGAAGTACTGTGTCGGACCTCATGTGACAGGAGCTGGCATTGCTGGGCTCCAAAATGATCAGTTCATAGATACTCCTTTAAGTAAAAAGATTAAGGGAACGTGTTTGAACTCCTTATCTGAAAGGGAACGGAGGCTTAGAGGGTGGACACCCTGCTCCAGATCTTAGCAGAGTGGGGATGCTGGGATACCAGGTTGTGTTTCTGTTTTGTTTTCCCCTGGCAAAGATCTTGTGGCAAAGTGGTGACTAACTTGGTTTTGATTTCAGCCAGCAAGTGTCCCATCCAGCTCCTCTAGCTTCACCCTGCCAGGTATCAAAGAGGATAACAACCTGCTCAACCAGGGGTTCCTGCAGGCCAAACCTGAGAAAGTGGTGGCCACCCAGAAGCCCCGGAGCCATATTCCAGCCCCTGCCCCTGTGAGTGCTTGCTGTAAACAGGTCCTGCTACCCTTTTGCCCCGGGGCCTGACTGTTTTACTGCATTCCTGTGACTCTTTGCCTGATTAACTGCTACTTCCTATGGGAAGCCATTCCTGACCTCACCTGAAGAGATGCATCTAGCTCCATTTCCTTCCTGAGGCTTGGACTTAACCTGCCACTGGGTCATTATCTGTATTTGGCTTGCTTAGTGCTGACCTGGGTCATTGCATCCCAGTGTCCTCATCTGTTCTGCTGTGGCTTCTCCTGAGGCCAGCAGATGCTGTACACTTTTTCCTGTCTCAGCTTCCTGCTGTATATTAAGCCCACAGATGAGGCGTGACTTCCCCAGGACCACCAAAGAAAATGGAGGGAGCATAAACTGGCTTCCAGTATCCAGAGAGAGGGCCCTAGAAATGTCCCCACCCTTACTACCCAGGATTACCAGGGTTTGTTATTGAGCTAACTCTCTCACCTACCAGATGACCAGCGCCTGGAAGATGGTGGCCTGTGGGGGCACCAAAGACCAGCTCTTCATGCAAGAGAAAGCCCGGCAGCTCCTGGGCCGCCTGAAGCCCAGCCACACATCTCGGACCCTCATTCTGTCCTGAAGGGGCTTGGAGGGCACAGACCTGTTCTCATGTTTACAGGGGCTAGGGTGGGGAGTGAGGTTTGCTTTGAAATCACATTCAGGTGATCAGCTTCAGGAAGTCGCCTGCTGCCAGCCCCTCAGACTACTCAGGTGGCAGCAAAAGTAACACACACTATATCCTGTCCCCAGGTCTATCTTTGGGAAGTTAGTTCCTGGTGCTAAAAGAACAAAATCCTACTCCTGGGCCTATCTGTTCTGTCCCCAATGCCACTAGGAACCCCGTTAGCTTCTCCCAAGCTCTCATCAGGACCGGCTTCATCTCAGACCCCTGCTTAGGATAGGGGACGTGGCTAGGAGTGTTCCTTTTTTCCATCCCCTTTTGGTCCATTCTCTCCACAATAAAGTACCCTTCTCCCTGTGTAGCCCTGACTCTGCCTTCTGGGCCTTGCTTGAAGTGCCTTAGTGGCTTTCTTCTGACATGTAGGTATGTGGACCTCTGTCCTCAGAACTTGGCCTGTGGAAAGCTCTGCAAATCTCCTAGGAACTCTTGGCGGGGTTAAAGTTGGGCATGGGTGAGAGGCTCTTGGAAGGTGGAAAGGACTGGGAGAACCATCCAACTCTGGTGGCCAGTGTGCAGAAAGAGGGCTACCTAGCTCTGGAGCTCTATGTCTGAGGTTGTGGGAACAATTGCTCAGGCTGTTGCCTCCCTTGGTTAGGGTCAGTGGATGGAGTATGGCCTATAGCTGGTGAGCTTGAAGAGAGAGATGCTGAGCCTTATGTTTAGATCAGGAAGTTCAGTAGTTTGCATGAGTATCTTTGGATTGGAGGTTGGATGAACCTCTGAGAGGCCTATACCGAGTCCAGGTTGCAGAGAAGACTAGAGGCAGATCCTTTCTGATAAGGCAAGAGATACTATCTCAAAATAACACCTGAGCTAGTGCTCCAGAGTTCAGACACTTCCCTGCTCTTATGCAAGGAATGATGGGGGCCGGCTCTGCTCTTCCCGTACTGCCTCCTACAGCCTGTGCCTGAGCCCCATGCTCAGGTAGGTTCTGTCTGCCTCACCCCTGTGCTATGTGTCTGAGCCGCACCTGCTTCACCCCTGTGCTTGTTCGTGCTTTTCTCACTACTAGGACCAAGAAGGGACTTACGTGGGGGGGGGGGGGGCTACATTGGCTCCTGGTCAGTGCTAGCGAAGGTGTGATGGCAGAAACGAGGCTACTGTGAAGCAGAGGATGAAGGTTGCTAGTGCTTACCAGGCTTCTCAGTCAGTCTGGGCTCTTCAGCGGGTGCTGCCACCTGCATGTAGGGTGGGTCTTTCCCTTTAAATCCCTGGAATTTCCTCAGACACACCCAAGCCAACAATGAAGAGTAGCCACCAGAGTGTCTCTGCCTTTCTCTCTTTTCCTCTGCCATAAAAGGCTGTCAGCTTCCTTGGGGAAGAGGCCTGCACTGCCTTGTTTCCAGAGGTTCCCACCAAGATCAAGAGTATTGTGGCTGTCTGCTGCTGGCTGGAAATGCAGGTTCTTGGGTCCAAAGACCTTAGAGAGGAGCCCAGGCCCCTGGAAGTCCTTGGTTATGCTGATGAGCTGGTCTAAGAGACCCCACCCAATGCCCTTTCCTACCTCTGGCTTTTTTTTTTTTTACTAAAATGTAATGAGAAAAAAAATTATTAAATGAGAAAAAATTAAATTATTTTTATTTTGTGTTCCAACCAGTTTCCCCTTCCTCCTTCCTTTCCCTCCCCCCTTTCCCTTCTCCCCCTCCCCCATCCACTCCTCTCTCCATTCAGAAAGGGGCAGGCCTCCCATAGGAGTCAACAAAGCATAGCACATCAAGTTCAGGCAGGACCAACTGAGCTCTTCCCCATGCATCAAGGTTGGGTGAGGCAACCCAGCATGGGGAGAAGGGTCTCAAAAATAAGCACCAAGGACAGGTCCTGATCCTACTGTTAGGAGCTCCACAAAGAGACCAAGCTACACAACTCTCACACACATGCAAATCCTACCTCTGGTCTTATTCTCAGGAATTATACAAAGGGAGAGCCCACAGGGGATGGGAGTACCTAGTTCTGCTTGTTGCAGGGAGCCAGCTGGAGGTGAGGCCTTTCGGCCTTCATCGATTGGATCCCCTCCTCCCCCCGTTGGTGTTTCCTAATGTGATGAGCTTTGTGCTGGGAGCAAAATGTGAACATTAAGTAGGAACGGTCTCAAAGTTGGGCAGGGGTCAGCCAACAAGATCCAAATGGTGGCCTGTATATAACATGGCCCCAAGGTAAAGGTGACTGAGGCACCCTGGGATGCAAGGGTCGCTTGGGACTCTGGGAAAATCCAAAGGAGACAAGATTCCTGCTATCACTGAGACTCAAGGGAGTGTGCTAAACTACCCAAACCAGCTGGTTATAGACTTTGAGGAAGCAAGCAATTCATATACCAATTGGAGGTCGTTTGTCATATAGCAGGTGCAGTCTCCCAGTTCTTTGGAGACAGGACGAGGACTAAAGTAGGCCTAGGCAACAGCAGATGGCTGGAATCAATTTGGGCCAGCCTGCAATGAGGGAGAGTGTCTGTCGGTGAGACTTGGAAGACTGGCATGGATGGCTGAACAATGCCGTGACGGCTAGCATTGATGCAGAGCTTCCCTGATCTCAGTTTGCTGAGCCACTCAGTCCTTTATAGTCAGGACTATAGATCCTCTACTGCCCTGCTGACAACAGCTGATGGGAACTTCTCATCTGGTGACAGAACGGATTCAGCCCAAACTGGACCCTACGGAGGCCTTTCTCACACCCTTCCGGGTTCACTCTGCATTTTGAAGTTTTTACTTTGTCGTTTTAAGTGCACAGAAGACCTACTGAGATCATGTGATGAGTTCCAGCACTCCACTTTGCCAACATTCACATCTGGCCAGATAGTGGTACATTTCACAAAACCCAAAGAATGGCTGGCGTAAAACCATTCACAAACACCAGGCTTCCTCAGGATTTCACCTGTCTCTCTATTCAACCCAGGGTGTCACTTTGCATTTGGCATATTCATTTAAACTTCCTTATGGAAGGCTTCAAGTTTATATAAAAGTAGGCTAAAGGTGTAGCAAGTGGTAGTGTGTGTGCTTAGTAGGCACAAAGCCCTGGGTCCCTAGTAACAAACATACCCAAAAGATTAAGACACTAGAATCACCTTATGATAGTAAGGTCTTTTATGACTAATTTGCTCTTAACACACATCAGAAGTTTTTCCTGGCCTTATACAACTATCCCTCCAAGGCTTCCCCTGACTTCTCATTGGCTGTTCTCTATTTAGTACACTTAAATTGTTAAATTTTATTTATTATTTGGGGCTGGTGAACACTTGTTCCAGAGGACCCAAGTTCAGGTCCCGGTATCCCTGTCAGTTTATATGCCCCTGTAACTCCAGCTCCAGGGGCACCTGCTGAGACCTGGCAAACATTCACATACACACAAGAATAAAAATCTAAATTTGTTATTGGGTATGTTTTTTTGGGGGGGGTTGTTATTCACAGTATGCATATGGACAGAGTTCATGTGGAGTTGATTCTCTTTGCCTTTATGTGGGTTCTGGAGATTGAACTCAGGTCAGGTTAAGTGTGCAGCAAATTGTCTTTACCCTTTGAGTAATCTCATCCAGCACACCGAGAAACGCTGTCTCCGGGGTCAGGGGCACACAACATTATGGAAACAGTTGAGGCAAGGGTGGTGTGGTGTGTGCCCAAGTTATGCTTCAAAAAAAAATTAGATTTCCTTCTAAACTAGATGTGGTGGATCACCTGTGAACTCAAGCCTCAACTCACTTCACAGTTCAAGGTCAGCTAGAGTGTTTGGTTAGTTCTAGGCTGGCTACACACTAAGACTATGTCTTAAAAAAATAAAGATTTCTGAAGAACTTACAAAAACCTAATTGTGGCTTCTGGCTGCTGGCTTTTAAAAAAAATAATATATGTAAGTCAGGTAACACATGCACAGGTGTGCAGAGGCGAAAAACTGGGAGATGCCTTCCTTATTCCTTGGTTGTCCTCCCTCGAAGCAGCCAGTGTTTAGAGTCTAGGAAGAAGCTCTTATCAGGTACTGAGCATTTAAACCTCTGGACACGCTGCTATTTTATCCTGTGTGTATGCCGTACAAGCACATATATCATGCTTCCTCTCTGGCCCTGTACAAATGGCATCTTATAATGTGGATTTTTCTAGGCTTGTTTTCTATCAGCTAAACTCAGTGGTTGGCAATCTACATCCCATCGGCCAAATCCAGGCTGCCTCTTGTTTGTGTAGACAGTTTTATTGGAACATGGGGTCACTGACTTAGCGGTTATCTCTGGCTCTTTTCATCCTATAGACACAAGTAGCTGCCAGAGAGTCTGCAAGGTGAAGCAAGCCTAACTATACACCTTTCTGAACAAGCAATGTCCAATATCCAACATCTGTACAGTTTTTACAAATGGCTCATCACGGTCTCTTCTCTTGTTAGTAAAGCTACAACCTAATTCCCTCAGGTAGACCCTCTTTATGGGCAAGTCAGTGCTGCTATAAATAATACGTTGCTAAGTAACTGTACTCAACCTCATTTTCTACATGTGGCTGGCTGTGCAGGGTGAAGTCTTAGATGTGGAATTACTTGATCAAAGCCTGTGTGTCATGATCATTTTCATAGTTCCTGTCAAAGTGTTTCCCGTGGAAGTTGGGTCAACTTATATCCATCTCACCTTTGTTATAAACCCCACCTCTACTGCAGACTTCCTAAGCCCTTTTGGAACGATCAGCAGCAGGGCCAGTTACTTTGCAGGTTTTTTATTTTGAGATTCGCGTCTATCCATGCATTTGAGAGCCCTCTTCTTCCTGCTAGAGGTTTGCCCTCCTGGTCCTGGCTTGAGGATCTTCTGGGGTTTGGTCTCCTCTCTGTGACTCTTGTGTGTCACTTTCACAAACAAGTTTTTGGGGAACAAAACTCTTAAGCACGAACATTGGGTGAGAGTTGGCACCATCAACATTCCATATATCAGGGTTGGAAAGCCAACGGACTGGTAGTGTGTCCTCGGTCTGCGGCTCTGGGAGACTAACGTGAAGAGGGCTCAGTGTGTCCTCTTCCTCCAGGGAGCTTCGGTTGACACAAGTAGCTTCATGTTCAGCCAACTTTCTGATGGGGACCACGTGGCAAGCATTATATTTACAGCTGGCCATCTTTTTGGCTTTCTTGGGGTTCTTCTTCCTGCACGATGCCAGGTGGTACTGGAGTCTGCTGAGTGGGATTCGGTGGTGAGGGTTATAAGGACAAATTTCTATGGATTCTGGCTCCATGGCGACTTGACTTGAAGCCCGGTTGTCTTGCACAGTGGCACACCTCTCAAGGAAAAGCCTTTTTGTAAGAAAGATTGTACCGTCTTCTGCCAAGCTTTGGCTCTTGGGACTCTGGAGTGAAATTCTTACTCTTCAAGTTCTGTCAGCAACAGCTATGCAGAGAAAGCCAGCAAACGGCTGTAAGAGAAGGTAACTCAAGCAGATACGAGCCCAAACAGTAGCTTCCAAGGAGGTGAAGTTAGCAGGCTATACAACCCTTTAACTCGAAGGGCTGTTACCCTGTGTTGTCAAGGGACAGAATGGGTGGTCACAATGGGTAGCTTATGACATCAGGAAAAAACTGTCCATTGCTTGGGGGAGTGGCCTCGAGGAAAGTTGCTATTCAAATTTGTTTATGGCAGGAACAAACAATTGCATCTTCTGACTTCATTAGTATAATTAAATCCAGTATACACGTTGGTTTACATCAACTAACTTTGTGTTATCTTTCAAAAAATATTTTTTACATGTATTTATTTGTATGCAGTGGCATGTAGTGACATAATTGTGGAGGTGGGAGAACTACTTTCAGAAAGGATTTGGTTTTCTTCCTCCATGTGAGTTCTGGGCTCGAACTCAGGTTATCAGGCTTAGCAACAAGCACTTTTACCTAATGAGCCTTCTTGCCAGTCCTCCTGCCTGCCTCCTTTCCTTCCTTGTCTCTCTCAGCCCCCACTCTCTTCCTCCCCTCTTTTGAGACCAGGTTTCACGTAGCTGAGGTTGGCCTGGATCTTGATATGTAGATGAGGATGACCTCTACCTTGTGTGCTGGGATTATAGACGTGTGCTGCTGTTGCCAGTTTACGTGGTGCTGGGGACCAAACCCGGGGCCTCATGCGTTTGTGGCAAGCAGGCTACTGTACCCTCAGTCCTTATTTTCTGCTCTCTTTGGTTCATTTTTTTCTTCTCCTCCCACCCCTTAATCTATCTCTACTAGGTCATTTCTTCGTGTAGGCAGTCTCTAATTTAAAATCCTCTTGCTTCAGCCTCCCAAGTGCTACAGTCTCTGGGGTGTGCAACACACTTGGCACCAGCTCTTATTTTAAGTACGGAGTGTTGAGGAAATAGTTCCACCCTTCCTCACTTTGTACACTTTCTAATTGTTTAATAATTACAAATGGGAATGTCCAGTTTTTTTTATAATAGATTTTTATTTTGTGTGTGTTTTCCCTGCATGTGTGTAAGTGCACTGCGTGTGTGCCTGGTGCCCTTGATGGCTCACAATCATCTCTAACGCCAGTTCTAAGGGATCTGATGCCCTCTTCTGGCCTCCGTGGATTCCTGCATGCTTGTGTGCTTCTCAAAGGAGCCAGAGAAGCAAAGACATACCCAAGGAAGGGAAAAGCACTCCTGAAGGGGTAATCCTGATTTAACCGCCTCCTTGGCCTTTGCTGCTGTTGTCATTTGGTATTTGTGAGGTTTCTCTCCCCCCCCCCCCGTGCCTCTCCTCAAATCTGTGCCTTTTTTGCTATTCTGGCTCCCCTTGCATCTTACACCGCTTGGGGAACTGTCCTTCTGATTCAAGTTCAACTTCCTGACTTCTGTTAACATACTGTACTGTCTCTGTTGGCTCGACAACACCCTTGTTTCACCTTTTCTTCCCTTAAGGATTTATTTTGGGGGGCTGGAGAGATGGCTCAGAGGGTAAGAGCACTGGCTGCTCTTCCAAGAGGTCCCGAGTTCAATTCCCAGCAACCACATGGTGGCTCACAACCATCTGTAATGTAGTGAGACCTGGTGCCTTCCTTGCCAGCAGTACATGGTATGCTTAAAATAAATCTTTAAAAAAAAAGGATTTATTTTGTTTATGCATGTCTGTGTGAGCATATGCCACATGTGTGTGGGAAGAAGGTGTTATAGGAGGTTGTGAGCCCCTGATGTGGGTGCTAGAAATGAACCCAGGTTCTTTGAATGAGCTGCGGGTGCTCTTAGTTGCTAAACCAATTCTCTAGTCCCACCTTTATTTTTTTAAAAAAAGATATATTTGATTATGTGTATAAGTGTTTTGCTTTGCTTGCATTATGTAAGTGCACCAAGTGTGTACTTGGTGCTCTCAGAGAGTCCTAGATCTTTGAAGTAACAGGCAGTCATGATCCTCCATGTGGGTTCTGGGAGTCGAATCTGGGTCTTCTCGTAAGAGCAACAAATGCTCTTAACCACTGAGCCAACTTTCCAGCGACCTCCTCCCCTTATTCTTTTTTTTTTTAAAGATTTATTTTTTTATATTTATTTATTTATTTATTATGCATACCATATTCTGTCTCTGTGTATTCCTGCAGGCCAGAAGAGGGCACCAGACCTCATTACAGATGGTTGTGAGCCACCATGTGGTTGCAGGGAATTGAACTCAGGACCTTTGGAAGAGCAGGCAATGCTCTTAACCACTGAGCCATCTCTCCAGCCCCTCCCCTTATTCTTGAATAGTGTTTTCATTGACTATAGTTTGTTCCCCCTCTTTTCACTTGAGCTGAAACCAGTTGTTTTTATCATTCTACTCATGGAGTTGAGAGTCCAGACTCATGCCTGTGTGTGTGTGTGTGTGTGTGTGTGTGTGTGTGTGTGTATACTCATGTATGTGTGTGCATGAATGTGGAGGCCATATAACTGTCTTAGAGATTATCTACAGAAACGTTGCCTATCTCCTTTGAGAAAGGGTCCTTCGCTGGACCGGATCTCACCAGTTAGACTCGATTGGTTGGTCACCTACAAGCTAGCTCTTGTAGACCAGGCTGGCCTCAAACTCACAGAGATCCACCCGTCTCTGCCTCCTGAGTGCAGGATTTAAAAAGTGTGCGCCAATATCGCCTGGTTAAAAGGTTAAAAAAATCTTTTCAAAAAACCTTTTTAAAAAAACCCAGAGAGTACCAGACTCAGTGAGAGACCCTGTCTCACTTAAAAAACATGGTGGCGAGTGACTGAAGAAGACACCCAATGTCATCCGGTAGCCTCTGCTCACACATGCACACACACAAACTTGTACATTCATGTACAGCACAGTCTCATAAAAGATATCCAATGTCAGCCAGGCGATATTGGCGCACACTTTTTAAATCCTGCACTCAGGAGGCAGAGACGGGTGGATCTCTGTGAGTTTGAGGCCAGCCTGGTCTACAAGAGCTAGCTTGTAGGTGACCAGCCAATCGAGTCTAACTGGTGAGATCCGGTCCAGCGAAGGACCCTTTCTCAAAGGAGATAGGCAACGTTTCTGTAGATAATCTCTAAGACAGTTATCTGGCCTCCACATTCATGCACACACATACATGAGTACACACACACACACACAGGCATGAGTCTGGGACTCTCAACTCCATGAGTAGAATGATAAAAACAACTGGTTTCAGCTCAAGTGAAAAGAGGGGGAACAAACTATAGTCAATGAAAACACTATTCAAGAATAAGGGGAGGGGCTGGAGAGATGGCTCAGTGGTTAAGAGCATTGCCTGCTCTTCCAAAGGTCCTGAGTTCAATTCCCTGCAACCACATGGTGGCTCACAACCATCTGTAATGAGGTCTGGTGCCCTCTTCTGGCCAGCAAGCATACAGACAGACAGAATATTGTATACATAATAAATAAATAAGAGAAGGAGCACGTGGTGAACAATGTACTAGCTGTGCGTGTGCATGTGTGCGTGTGTGTGTGTGTGTTATGTGTGATGTACGCACTGTGTGAGCAGGTGCAGAGGCTCAATGAGGCATTAGGGGTTTGCCCTATAATGCTCTGCCATATTCCTTCAAAATACATCTTTCACTGAACTGAGAGCTAGGCTGGTACCCAGCTTGCCCCAGAGACCCTCTCCTCTCTGTGTATGGTTACACTTGACTTTCTGCATGGGTGCTGGGGATTCAAACCCAGGCCCGCATGCTTGAGCAACAAGTGTTCTTGCCCACTGAGCCATCTCCCTAGCCTTTGGCCTGGCTTTTAAAGCTGCCACCAGGAAATGATAAATTCCACTCTTATTGACATTTCACTGTTCAAAGTATGGTAGCTCCAGGTCTAGGAGATCCCACACTTGCAGGTGCCAAGCCTGGAAGGAGAACAGAACTTCATGCACAGTCCCGAGGACTTCCCTCATCTCCCTGCTTCAGTATGCATTTCCTTTTCTCCCAACATGGGGCATACTCCCACCCCTGCTAGGGAGAAAACCCAGGTCCTGTCTCAGAGTGTGGGCTTCTTACATGGGCAGGACTATGCCTCGGGTGGAGTCCTAGTGTTCCCTGTGTGCAGGGAGTGAGGAAACACCCACAGAAAGTTCTGGTTTGTTCTGCTTAGAATGGGTCTTGGTAAACTGTGACATCCTATCACTTGTGACAGACGCCCTTTTTGTGAAGCCTGCAGCCCAGTTCAAGAGGAGCCACGGCACTGCAGGGCATCAACAACTGCTTTGGATCTTGTGCCACACAACCCAGAATGTGCCTTTTCATGATAGGGGACCCAGGGTGCAGTTCTTGGACCCCTGAAAGGCCACATGTGGAGATAGCAACGGCAGCACTTCATTCACCCTGGAAACCACATCATAGGATGTAGGCTCTTAGGGCGTTTAATGGCCAAACACACATTAGCACAGCAGGCAGATGTTAAGTCCATTAGTGACAAAAGGAGATCAGAGTGCTGGTGCTTCTGAAAGATGTCTTGAGTGGTCCTCCAGCCTGCAGCCTGCTCGCAGCATCTTCTCTGAGCCTGGGACCTGAGAGGTCGCTCACCATGGTAACCTGAGCAGAGAGAAGGATGTATGTACACCTGTTTGGATGGTGTTTCTCAGGCCTGTCCACATAGCTAGGATCCATGATGCAAGTGAGTGTCGATCTGCTCTTTGCCCTGCATCCCTAGGGATGCCACGGACAGTTGATAACATAGGCACAGAGAGCGGAAGGCTGTGGCCTGTGCAGAAACAGCTTTCCAGAAATGAAAACCCGTGCATTAGGAAGGAGGAGGGGAGGGAGCATCATTTACACAGCCATGAAGTTGTCATCCTGTGTGACTGCTTAAAGGTTGCCCATGTTCCCACCCATGACACCCGGCCACCCCCACCCCACCACACCCGGCTCTGCAAGTAACATTAGTAAACTCATTTGTTCTCCCTGGGGAACTGAACTTTGTCATTGCAACCTTAGGAGGAACTGGGTGGATGTTGCCTAGCTCCCACCCGGGTGGAAATTCTGTACTTTTTTTTTCTAATCACCAGCTCAGTCACATAGCAGACATCCTATAACTCCAACCCTCGCAGTTTTGAGACAAGCAGGCAGCAGCTATCAGCCAGGGGAGGGAGGAGCCAAGTGCCTCCCACTCACCTGAGCCTCTGATGAATGCTAAGTGCACCTCACACTCACAGTGAACCACAATGTTTTATTTCCTGCACTAACAACTGTTTTATTTTTGATTATGTGTCTGAGCAGTCTCTGTGCATGTGTGAGTACGGATGCCCCTGGAGGTGCAGAAGAGAGCTTGGGGTCCTTTGTTGTTGAACCACCAGAGTTGTGAGCCTCTGGACACGGGACCAGCGTGTGCTCTTGACTGCTGAGCCACCTCTCCACCCCCACTATTCTCAAAACCGTCCGCTGTTCCGGGCACTAACTCACTTTCACTTTTCTCATGCTGTCTCTGTGTTGTATTCTCTCTCTACCCCCTCCCACCCCCTTCACTCCTCTCTCTCTCTCTCTCTCTCTCTCTCTCTCTCTCTCTCTCTCTCTCCTCTCTGATCTGCTCCATTACAACCTGGGGCCCTCACAACTCTTTACAAGAAGCTACATGTGAGACCGGTCCACCCAAATTCTTACGTGTTCTGCCTCATGGATTTAAGCTTTGCTTTGCTCTCCTCCCCAGGTTTACCCCATTGCTTGTTTCCTCTCTTGGGTTAGAGTCTTCATTACTTTCTTTCTTACTTGTTTAATGACAAAACCTCACAGAGCGATGGGATCTAATGGTTTGGTTACACCCCCCAAGTTTCTCTACCTGAGTTTCAGCCCCCATTTATGTTCTGAATAGCCTATAATTGCTGTTTTCTTCCTTTTGATTTGAGTGATTAGGAAACAAGTTTCCAAGTAATTGTTTTTGTGTTTTCCTTTTTGTTTGACATTTCTGCCTTTATTGCGTTGCAGATAATGTAGCCTGGCAAACAAGGCTTCTCAGACTCCCAGAACCTTAGTAGTGTTGGTCACTTTGAACCCAGGAAGCCAGTGCTTAGTTTTGTTTGTAACATGGGGATGTCTATGTTTTAATTTTTAGAGTGGTCTTAAATTATTTATTTAATGTGTGGGCACACATGAAGCCTCTGCTCTCTCTTTCCACCATGTAGGTCCTGGAGATTGAAGTCAGGTTGTTAGGCGTTGTGCCAGGAACCATGAACCGTCTTGCTGGGCTTGTTTTTAAATGTTCATAGTCCTCATTTTGTTTTCAATTTACTCCCCCCGACCCCGTTTGTCTCTCTTCCATTATGGCAAATGAAATTTTTTTCCCCCATGTACTGTGGGAACTCAAGTTGCTATTTTTTGCTGTTGTTTCTGTGGTGCTTGGTTTCAAACTGAGGACATCGATTGCTGGGCAAGAGCTACCGTACAGCTTAACTGCATACCCAGCCCCTCAAGGTTCTCTTTTGCAGTCCATTATTTTCATAAATCCATTTAATCAAGGTGGTACACAAATAGGAGGGGCGAAAAGATGGTGGTACTCAAAGATCTGAAGTTTAGAAAACACTGATTATGCTCTGTTCGTGAAGAAAAGGTCATTGCAGCATCAGAGACTGAAACAAGGAGGTCTGAGGGACACCCCCCACCCCACCCCACCATGAGGACGTCACTAGCCGGTAGGCGGCGCTCGTGGCTGGCGTCAATCTGGGAAGCCGGCTGCTGTTACACAGCGGTGCACCACGAGAGGGCAGCACCTCCCTGGCCTCTGTTGCCAGGTGGCCTCTGTTGTGGGCGGGAGATCAGCCCAATAGGGAGGGGTTCGTTCAGTGGGACAGATGCTTAAGGATCTTCTTTTTTCTTAATTGGTAAATCTTTTTATTTATTTATTTATTTATTTATTTATTAAAGATTTCTGCCTCCTCCCCACCACCGCCTCCCATTTCCCTCCCCCTCCCCCAGTCAAGTCCCACTCCCTCATCAGCCCGAAGAGCGATCAGGGTTCCCTGCCCTGTGGGAAGCCCAAGGACCACCCACCTCCATCCAGGTCTAGTAAGGTGAGCATCCAAACTGCCTAGGCTCCCACAAAGCCAGTACGTGCAGTAGGATCAAAAACCCATTGCCATTGTTCTTGGGTTCTCAGTAGTCCTCATTGTCCGCTATGTTCAGCGAGTCTGGTTTTATCCCAGGCTTTTTCAGACCCAGGCCAGCTGGCCTTGGTGAGTTCCCGATAGAACATCCCCAATTGTCTCAGTGTGTAGGTGCACCCCTCGCGGTCCTGAGTTCCTTGCTGGTGCTCTCGCACCTTCTGCTCCTGATTTGGACCTTGAGATTTCAGTCCGGTGCTCCAATGTGGGTCTCTGTCTCTGTCTCTGTCTCCTTTCATCGCCTGATGAAGGTTAATATTCAGGAGGATGCCTATATGTTTTTCTTTGGGTTCACCTTCTTATTTAGCTTCTCTAGGATCACGAATTATAGGCTCAATGTCCTTTATTTATGGCTAGAAACCAAATATGAGTGAGTACATCCCATGTTCCTCTTTTTGGGTCTGGCTTACCTCACTCAGGATAGTGTTTTCTATTTCCGTCCATTCTTAAGGATCTTCTGACTGGCGTCCGGGGCACATCTCCCTTCAAAATTCCTTGGACATCTGACAGTGGTAGTGTCTTGTGTGTGTGTGTGTGTGTGTGTGTGTAAGTGTAAGGAGGCAGGGGCTAAATTCATTCAATCAGTGTCTTGGAAGCTGCAAGTGGGCAGAGTGGGCAGCTTGGGGGTTTGGATAGCAAAGTCTTGACAGTTTGGAAAACAGTACTTCAGGGGCCAGGGGAGGTGAGCTGAATCCTCAGGGCCCAGGTCAATAGAAGCTGTGTATGTGTGTTTGTGTGGGGCAGATGGGTAAGGTTGTATGGGTGTGTATATATGTCTTTGTGTGGGTGCGGGCCTGTGAGTGAGGAGGCCAGAGACTGAGGTTGGTGGTCTTTTTATACCCATGGGTGATCGTGTTTGCCTGATAAGCACTTCATTGACTGAGCCATATCCCCAGCCTCATCAAACCCCTTCACATCCTTTCTAGCTGTGGTGGACAAGATACAGCCTTCCTGCCCATCTCAAACCCATATTTCTGTGTATCTAGGAACCATAAAATAGCAAAGATACATTTAATATGAAATTGGAATCTGCAGCAACCACCTTGAAGGTGCTGCTTGCTAGAGGGAACTATGTGACCGAGAGTTATGGTCGGACTGAGATCCGCTAGGCACTCAGAGCGTTTCAGAAATGGATGTCTCATATGCAAAGGCCCTGAGGTAGGAGTGAGCTTGTTCTATGCAGGAAAGTGCAAGCAGTCAGCGTGGCTGAGGCAGGAGAAAGTGGGCAGCGGCTGGATGGAGCTGAGTAGCAGCTGGGGGCTGGGATCCTTCAGAATATTAAACGGAAGCAAAATGTCTGTCTTGTAAAGAGGATTTGGAGCCATGCGGACTTGAAGCATGGTGGTGCTCAGCCCACAGACTGGAAGCAGGAATGGGATGCGGCCGAGCTGGGGGTGCACCTAGGAAGCGGTGTAGCTAAAGACCAAACCAAGGGAGGCAGAAGGCAGGTGCAGGACCAGCTGGCAGCATTCTCGGTTTGGTGTCCCTCTCTCGCTGGAAACACAGTGCAACTGGAGAACATATTGTTTTCTTTAACTAGGCCACGATGACTAATTATTAGACTCACTTCAAAAGGTTACTTTGCACAGGCATGCAATTAGGGGGGGAGGAGAGTTGGAACCCCGATTCATTCCGAAACCCCGGTAGAGAGAACTCGTGTGTGGTTTCTGAGCGTAATGACTGTGAACGTTCTCTTTAACTCAGCTGTGGCCACGGGCGTGACACAAAAACAGAGCTCTGCATCAGCTCCCTGGAGCATCTGGGGCAGCACACGGCAGAGCTGCGAGATCTCTGCCCGGCTGGACAGGGGTGTGACTGGGAACCAGCGCTGGGGAGGTGGGGTACCAGACCTGGAGCCAGGGAGCTGTTGCTAGGTGTGGCTTTGTCCCATAGCAACCACATCCATCTGGCCCAGGTCATCTAACCTTCAAAGGCCTCTCCGGTTTTGTTGCTCAGTGACATTCATGACATTCGTGGGACATCTGGATGGCACCTTCAGCTTTCTGGACTGTTGTCTTCTTTCGGTCCCATTAGCGTTTTCTCAGGGACAGCCTCAGGCTATATGCCATCCCTTTCTTTGAAATCTAGTGATTTAATTCCTGTAGTCCGGACCACCCCACTGAGACAAACCTGCTTCCTTCCCTAGAGGGGTGGGCCAGTGGTGATGTGTGAAGCCATTGTGGTCCAGTGTGGGGGTGCAAGCCCCCAGGGGTTCCATATAGGAATGTACAAGCACATAAGATCTAACCAGGGGATGCAGCTGGTCTGATTCCCTGTATGCACAAGGTATCCTGGAGGTCCCTGACCCCCTTAGCTTTGCTTCCTGATGTTAGTGTCAGGGCCCAAGATGTCAGACACTTAGCCAACTATGGCCACATTTCTTCCTCCCTTGACGGTGTGAAGCTGACAATCATTTCCGCCTGAGGAACAGAGAGGCTCAGACAGTTTTCCAAGGCCACATAGTAAACAGGGTGGAGATGGCCCCTCTGCTCAAGCCTGGCTATGCCTGCCCCCTCCCCAGCCTTACAGACAGACTCCACCTTCCCGTTTAACGTTCACAACAATAGCGAGGTAGAAACGAGCACGAAGTGGTAGGGACCGTTTGCTGGAAAATTATAGTTATTTATGTGCATGTACCCGTGAACACAAGTATGTCATGGTACATGCTGGGAGGCCAGAGGACAGCTTTTGAGAGTCTGTCCACTCCCTCTACCATGCAGATCTCAGGGATTGGACTTAGGTCGTTAGGCTGGGCAGCAGTTGCCTTTACTTGCTGAGTCATTTTGCTGGCCTGTCGGAGGCTTCTTCACACAGCAGAAGGGAGACTGGCACCCTCCCCTGGCTCCTCAGCCTTGTCTGGAAGGCAAGAGGTCTCACTGCCCACCTGGCTGCATTAACTTTCAGCGCGCTTCCTCCTGCAGCAGAACTCCATGGTGGGCTACTTCCTGTCTTCACAGGGAGTGGCAAACCCTCGATGCAGGGCTCTGGTCACGTGCAGCGTGTCGCTGTGGTAATCTTGGAAGCACTTAATTGCCAGAGTGCTGGCCTTAGACCTGAGCCAGGCTAGAGCCAGGCATACTGGTGTGTTGGAAGACGTTGCTGGTTGGTCAGAGGAAGGAGGACCCCACACTGGTGCCTATTCTGAGCTGCCAGAGGATGCTGCCTGTCCGCCGTCTGAGTCTGTGGTGCTAGGTAGTAGCATCTGGATGGAACCCTTTCCTCCAAATGGCAGGAGGTCAGTTACCACATCAGAGGTTACATTCCCCAGCTGCGGCTTAGCCCTGAGATGAGAACAGGTTGAAACTGAACATGACCCATGGTTCATCACCATTGGTGATGCGCTTAAGACCGTTCCTGCATCATTTCACTGAGCATGAAAGGCGCAACCTAAGTACAAGATTCTTGCTCCCAAGTAGGAGTGTGAAGATCCCTAGACGTGCAAATTCAAATCTGCAGATTATTTTTCAAACCTGACCATTTTCCACTACCTTCTCACCACAGGAGAGTATAGTCTCAGCTCAGCTCAGGATGGAAGCCCCCAAGGGGCTTTTACTCTGTATGTGTGTGTGTGTGTGGGTGTGTATATGTGTTCATGGGCATGTGTTTGTGTGTGTGTGCTCAAGGGTGCATGGGTGTGTGTATGTGTGTGCGTTCACTGGTGCATGGGTATGTGTGTATTCATTAGTGCATGTGTGTTATGTTCATGGGTACATGTGTGTGTGTTCATGGGTGCATGTGTGTGTATTCATGAATGCATTGTGCGTGTGTATGTTCATGGGTGCATGGGTATGTGTATGCATGCATGTGAGAGCCAGAGGTTGACCTTGGGATTCTTCATCAATTGCTATCTAAACCTAATTAAAGAAGATTTATTTAAAAATTATTTCTAAGTGTGTGTGTGTGTATGATTGCATGCAGGGGCCGGGGAGGCAGAAGATGTTGGAGCCTCCTGCAGCTGAGGTTACAGGTGGTTGTGAGCCTCTAGGCCTGGGCACTAGGAACTGAACTCAGGTTCTGTGCAAATGATTCACTTTTACCCATGAGCCACCTCTCTATCCACTTCACCTTATTCTTTAAGACAGGGTCTGTCGATGAACCTGGAGCTTTCCGATTTGGCTAGCCTTGCTGGCCAGTGAGCATCAAGTATACTCTCATCTCTACTTCCCAGTGCAGGGTCACAGTCACATGCTGCTGTGTCCAGTTTTTCCTTCCCTCCCTCCCTTCTTCCTCCCCCTCCTCCCCCTCTTTCTTAAAATGTGTATTGGTGTTTTGTCTGCATGCGTGGCTGTGCACACTGTGTGTGCAGTGCCTGCAGAGGCCAGAAGAGGGCGTCACATCTCTTGGAACTGGATAATGGTGAGTCACCTGACATGGGTCATGGGACTTGAACCTGGGTTTTCTGGAAGAGTAGTCAGTGCTCTTAGCTGCTGAGGCATCTTTCCAGCCCTGTGTCCAGTTTTGCACGTGAGTGTTGGCAATCATTTTCTACTTTTAGAACTCAGAAAGGCTCTCTCCTCCAGCCCCCGTGTTGTGTGGACTTTCTTCCAGACCTCGGGCTGAGTCCTTTAGGCCCCTCCTTCCATACCTGGATTTTGACTGCCACTCAACTGTTTTCAGTACCCAGAGTTTTGCTTTTTCTTGGAAAGCCATGTCTTTCATAGAGAAGACTGGCCTTGCAAGTTTAACGTTTGCATTTGAGATGCATTTGTGTGGCATGCCCTGGTTTCATGCCTGTTGGTGGCGGGGCCCACAGTGTAGATGCGCTGTGGTTAGCTTGTACAGTCCCCAGGTAAAGGTTATTGCCCAGTCTGAGGTGTGAATTAAACTGTTATAACATTTGCATGCAAGGTTTCGTGTGGGCATGAGTTTTATTTCCTCCTGCGTGGGTATCCACGGTAGGGGTTACAAGCTGGTAGGGTAGATGGTCAAAGTTTATAAGAAACCGCCACGCCACTTTCCTAGCAGCTGTAACAGCCTGCATCCCCAGTTGTGCACAGGTGAGCGCTCCAGCAGCCCTATGCCCTTGCCAACTCCTGCCCGGAGCATGGCGTGGCATGGGCTGGGGTCTCAGCTGCTCAAGAGGCTGAGGCAGGGTGCACTCTGGCGCACACTTCAAGGACAGCTTGGCCTCTACAGCAAGGTTTTGTCTTGGAAAACCACTCTAGTAGGTATGTGAGTATCAACATGGCTTCTATTTGAGTTTCCTTGAGAATCATATTTTTTGTAAACATTAATTTCATTTTGTGTGGATGTGTGTGGACACATGTCGTGGTATTTGTATAGAGTTTAGAAGACAACTTTTGAGATTCAGTTTTCTCCTTCCATCATGTGGGCTCCAGGGATCAAACTAAGTCATTAGGCTTAGCAGTAAGTACCTTTATCTGCTGATCAGCTATTGTATTTTTAAAGATTTGTTTATTTCTGTTTTACGTACATTTGTGTATTGCCTGCATTTATGTCTATGTGAGGGTGCCAGATTCTCTGAAACTGGAGTTACAGACAGTTGTGAGCTGCCATGTGGGCACTGGGAACTGAACCCAGGTCCTTTGGAAGAGCAGCCAGTGCTCTTAACCTCTGACCGTCTCTGCAACCTCTGCTGAGCAATCTTAACAGCCTAGAGAACACATTTTAATTTTGGATGTTTGAGATAGGTTTGCTTATGTATCCCAGGCTTGCCTCACAAATCCCCTGCCTCAGCTTCCTTCCTTCCTTGTTGCTGCGATAAAAACACTCTGACAATTAAGAGACAATTAACCCTGGTTCACATTTCAAGGCTACAGTTCAAGCTCGTCACGACTATCATGCCCACACGCGGAAGCATGCAGGTCACTCAGCTCCCTACCCCCATTTCCTTAGCCCAGGGTCTGAGCCAGGGAAAGGTGCTGCCCACAGTGGGCTGGTCTTCCCTCCCAAATGAGCACAGTCAAAATGACTGCAGAGGTCGCTCGCTAGGCCTTCTCCTAGGTGGTTCTTGTCAAGCGGGCGCTAACAGCAGCCATTACAGTGGTGCACCGAGTTTCTGCTACAGTAGCATCTTCCGCTCTCATCCAGGCCTGTGCTTCCTCCATTGTGTTGACACCTGCCTTTGTGTGTCAACAGCTGTGATTTCTGTAAACACAGCTCCATTTCCGGTAGGGCCCATTCCACTCCTACATTGGTAGGCCATGTTCTTGTCTGCCTGTTCTCTTTTGTTGAGGCTGGGCTCATGCTTACCGTGAAACTGAGAATGATCTAGAACTTCTGATCTTGCTGCTTACACCCCTGAGTGTTGGGATTATAGACATTTACCACTGTGCCTAGTTTTGTTTGGGAACCGAGTGACGACATTGCTGGCAATCATTTGTCATCAGTGTGTAATGTTGTCTGGGTCTCAGCAGCCTTTTTTGGCTATGCCATGTGTCCGGCCTCGACTCTCACCCCATGTCCTTTGAACTCTTAGTGTCTGAGATGGGTGTGAGGATAGGGGTTTAAGGCTTTTGATCTGTGTTCTGGACATTTTCCCTTCAGCTCAGGGTCATGGTGGGAAAAAGACCAGAAGGTGAAGAAACTTCTGGGTCACATCTCCTGCTGTCTCCCATTGCTGTGATAGAATATTCTGGCAAGAGCCATCCAAGGGAGAGAGCGTTTGGGTCACATCTTCTGCTGTCTCCCATTGCTGTGATAGAATATTCTGGCAAGAGCCATCCAAGGGAGAGAAAGTTTAATCTGAGATCACAGTTCAAGGGTACAGTCCGTCCTGGTGGGAAGTCGAGGAGTTTGAAGTATTCTCGTTCGGGAAGCAGCCAGCACGCATGCTTGTGCTTAGCTAGCTTTCTCTTGGAGCCCAGGGATGACACACACCTTCTTCCTGCCTCAGTTAACCTAATCAAGGTAATTCCTCACAGCTGTGCCTGGAAGCTTGCGTCTAAGTGATTGCAGCTTCCCTGGCATTGATAGCTGCACTGATCACCATAGACCCTTCAAGTCTTCAGAGGGATGGCAGCTCCTTCTCACCTCCAGGATCTGGTGAATGTGTTACGTCGGGGTTCTGTTTCCCCGATTGAAGGAAAGCTTCTCTCTAGAGTGTGTGTAGTCAGGACTCCTTGCTCCAGCCTTCTCAGGCATGTGCCCAAGAAGAAAAGCCCTGCTTTACATCCCCAAAGCAATCAGTGTAGGTGCGGGGTGTCTGTCGCCCATGGGATGACTGATGGCTGAGCCAGGCTGGGTGATAGAAGGAACAGAACAAGGACCGCAGAGCCTGGAGCTTGCCTGGGTCCTTAGCCTTAGATGAGAGGAAGCAGGAGGGGCCAGAGTCGGCAGCCTAGCATGCAGATGGGAATGTGGTGGTGGACAAGTACCCTAGGAACCGGTTACCCCCAACGTCTATCAGGGTGGCTTCAAAATCTGTGTGTAGCTGAGGATGACCTTGAGCTCCTTGATGCCCCTGCACGCACCTCCATGCTGGGACCACAGGCACGTGACATGGCTCTGTTTATTAGGTACTGGCTCTGGAGGTCCAGCCCAGAGTCCAGTGCCTGCTAGCAAGCACTCTACCGACTGAACTACATCAAGAGGGCCCTCGCACCCCCAGCTGCCTTGTGGACATGTGCCAGTATCCAAACAAAGCCTGTGGTTGAGGATCAGGAAAGGTCTGGCGAGTGGGTTAAAAGTCTGCTTCCATTAAAAGGTCATGTTGCGCGGGACCATCTCTGGATGTTTCGAGAGAGAGCGAGGGATGGGAAGGCATATGATTGACTCATATGCACATTTACTGCATCCATGCTGCCTGTCAAGGCTGGAGAGATGCACTCTTTGTCTAATTAGCCATTGTGGCCATGTCTCCATGGTGACTTTTATGTCAGTGCTCACAATAGACACGCGTGCGTCCATTAGAGGGACGTAGTCACCAAATGTAAGCAGTGGGCCCAGGATGAAGTGGCCTTTTACAGCACAGGCATTGAGCTGCTTCGGAAGGTACCGGAAGACAGCAGAAGGATGGCTGTTCTAAGCCATAAGTCAGGGGTGTGAAAGCCGGGAAGATGGGGTACTCACCCCACCCCATGATAGGAACTTCAGTGGGAAAGAGGCAGTCGTTATTTTCTGGACAGATACCAAGTATATTTCTAGTGAAGGAGCCAGGAAGGTGTTAAAAACTGGTTCTGGAGAAAAGCCGGACCACAGACCTTGAGTGTAAACATCTGAGAGTGAGGAAAACAGGGCACAGTGGTACACCCCTATAATCACAGAACCCAGGAGATGGTCAAACGTTTAGCGCCAATCTTGGTTATATGTAAGTTCCAGGCTATCCCAACCTACAGGGAAAAGCCCTTAAAAATACACAAGTTGGTTAATAGATTGAAAACTCGAACAGAGGAGAGTCGACAAGATTTAGCCTTTGGTTTTGTTTTCTTTTTTTTTAGATTTATTTATTATGCGTACAATGTTCTGTTAACATATATACACCAGATCTCATTATAGATGGTTGTGAGCCACCATGTGGTTGCTGGGAATTAAACTCAGGACCTCTGGAAGAGCAGCTAGTGCTCTTAACCTCTGAGCCATCTCTCCAGCCCCATGGTTTTGTTTTCTTTAGTAGTGGAGATTGAACTCAGGACTTTGCACTGGACGGATAGGAATTCTACCTCTGAGCTGTAACCCATGCCCAAGGTTTTTGTCTTTCTTTAAAAAACAAAGCAAGAATGTGGCGAGCAAGGACTGTCTAGTCCACTCGGTGGGTGTTCTGACGGAGGTGACTGAGGACTCCATGAGACTGGGCCACCAGGCCTGGGCCTCTTGGGTCTCTGGGCTCCGTCTCACTCTTGTCCAGTGTCTTCGGGACCTGCAGACGGCCCAGAGTGTGGTCAGCACATCACAGACTGTGGGGCTTGGGAGGTGAAGAGGGATTTCTCAGGAGGGTGGAGACCGACACCAAAGCCGGCCTTCAGGCCACCAGCTCCACTGTGGGCGGAGAGTCCAGCCCCTTGTGAGACACTTCGGCGGCCCTTTCTGCTGAAGGATAAGCTGCAAAGGCCTTTTGTGTTTCCCTGGCTGCTTTGTCTGCTGGGCTCACAGCACTGGTCAGACCCCAGCTCTCTTGCCAGGCTCAGACTCAACATGGGTTAGAAAAGTCCTCCAAACAGGAATTCTCAGGCCCGCAGCTGGGCATTCAGAACAGGGGAACTCTATACGTAAGACACCTACCTGGAGGCCGCTCAGGAAGCAAGCCACAGAGGTGGCGTTGTTTTGAAGCACATGAGCCGACTACCCCTCACATGTAGCCATTTTCTCTTGTTTTTCGTGTAAGGGGGAATGAAAATTAAAGGAAGATCTTTCATGGCTGCCATGACGAGGTGGGGAATGGGTCAAATACAAGACAGTAAAGAGGCCAGTCCAGCCCGCCGGGAGCATTTGCTGCTGCATCTCGGAGCTCTCTATCCCCCTCTGGCCTAGTTTAGCAATTGACTTTGTGGTGAGCCTGTGGTCATCTAAGAGAGAGAGGTTCCCAACAATGCCAGGAGCTTTGGACCCATCAGGTTCTGGGTTCAGTTCCCACTCAATGTCTGTAATGCCACAGGCAAATCACTTTGATTGCATTTTAGGGTATTGGTAGGGTTCTAAGAGTTTATAGGTCACATATAATTTCTCATAAAATACTGGCTGCTATGGAGAAGAGATAACTCAGTGTGTGCTTGCAAGCATGAACATCTAACCACATAAAAAATCCAATGCAGCAGTGCACACCTGTAATCCTAGTACTTGGAAAGCAGAGACAGGAGACTTTTGGGGGCCCCCAGCCTCATGTATTTTTTTTAAGACATCCATTTTTTATTTTATGCAAATGGGTCTTTTACCTGCTTATATATATGCACGCCATGTGCATGCAGTACTGGTAGAAGCCAGCAGAGGGCATTGGAACCGGAGCTACAGACAGTTGTCCATGGGGATGCTGGGAGCAGAAACTGGGTCCTCTGCAAGAACATCCAGTGCTCTTAACCACTGTGCCATCTCTCAACCTCCTGTGTTTTTACAAATCATATCATGCTTAATGAAAGGCTGAAGATGTCAATCATTATAATTTTACAGTTCTAGGCAGCCCTGACCCCAGATCTGTTGTCATTACCAATCTTCATGTCCCTCCTGGTCTATGCTGATGACAGTGACAATCCCTTCCTTACAGAATGCTTGCAGCACCCTCACCGTCCATCCAGCGGGCACTGCTGTGGCACCGACAGGGCCCAGCACTGCCGTAGGCCGTGTCAGGGCAGCAGAGAGCCAAACAAGGAACCCACAGGCAAACACGGGGTGAGAGATGAGGTAGGGCATCTCTTTGAGGCAACTGCGAGACTCGGGCTCCCCTCTCAGAATCCTGGACCTGTCTCTATCCCCACATGGGGATGCTTTGGGCTTGCTTATGGGATTGACTTCGATCTGACTCTGTAAGTCATTAGCGGCACTGGTTTTGAAATCTTGTCTTGAACAGTGCCTGGCTGGTGAAGGCTGATGGGCGAGAAACTGCCAAGGCCTATCTTTTCTAGACTCTCTGGGCATAGCAAATTGTGAATTAGAGCGAACCACTTTTCCCAAGCTGCAGCATGGAGGACCCAGGGATGGCGAGCCCAGCAAAGAATTGCTTTCTTCTTCCTGCTCTGAGAGGTGGGGATTCTAGGCCCTGAGCCCTGCAGGCAGGAAAGCGTTAAGAGAGAAATGTGCATTTCCACTGAACAAGAAAATCAACTTAGAAAAGAAATGTGTATTGGAAAATATCTATTTGCCTGCAAAATAATGTAAAAATAATGAGCTCCCATTCCCCTTTGATGTGCAGCGCACGCTTTTAAGGAAAGATTCTGCATTTCTGAGATACTGGGCCTGCCGTGTAATGAAGTGGTTGTTATGGCAACAGCTTTCAAAAGCAAGTATTTTTCTGAGAGATGTGCTCCACACAGCCAGCGTGAGAGAGGAAAACATGAAAACAGAGACAGGGGGACGAGCTAAACAGAAGGTATCAGCTGCAGAGAGATTCGCTCGGGTTCAGATGCGCCCACTCCAGCCCCCACCACCCTGGCCTAGCTTGCAGCCCTGCAGAGAAAGCCATCCTTGCACCCCCCTCTGAAAGGGGCCCTAGGAGGATGGGGGAGGGAGTCCATCATTGGTCCCACTCAGTCCCTGCTGGCCCCAACCTCAGCCTCACCCACTCCCAGGCTTACTCCCAGCTCCTTTGCTCAAGAGCATGAGAGGCAGCCCCCAGCCCCCATTCCCTCTGGAGCCCTGATCCCTCACCGGCATTCAGGTCTCCTGCCCTCTGGGGATCCTGAAGGTTCTGCCAAGCAGGCATAACATGAGAGTCAGGAGCCCCTTTTAACCTCTTTGACAACTCTGCATGTCTTGCCAGTGCCTGGCCACTGGAAGCCATTGGCCCCATTTGTAGATGCTACTGAGGTTAAGCAAGAAGCCCACATCTGTCAGCCAGCAGGAGCAGGCTCTGCCTTCCTGTTCCCTGTTCATACCAAGGCTTCACCAAGTTTTGTGAGGACTCATCCACAGACCATGATGTCACAACATGCCACCTCTTAAGAGAGAGAGACCCCTTGACATGTTCTTACTACCTTCTAGAGAGTCTGGACTGAGCAGACCTGTGTGGGGCAGGGGACTGCCTGGAATAAAAGTGTCCTGGAGACAGTGTCCCCTTGGTTCTCTATGTTCCCTCCTCTGGAGCCCAGGATAGGGATGCACCCTAGGCACACGAGAGGACCTTTAGGACACAGACAGTTCTGGAAGGTTCTGGTGGTTTCTGGACAGGTTTTTGGAGACTCTCAAGGCCACCCAGATAGTCCTTTTCCAAAGTCTGGGAAACCTTCAGGGATCAGGCATATGTGAAATCAGAGGAGAAGGGTCCTGGAGTGTGAAATGTAGATTGTGTACATGTGTGTGAAGCCTCATGGGAGGCAGCCAGGGGCCACAAAGGTTTTGTTGTCAGGGTGAGGGGGACAGGCGTGCCTACAGCTTTAGAGCATCCGCTCTCTCTCTGGTCACATGCTCGCGCATGTGTGTATGTGTGTGTATGTGTGTGAGGAGGATGTATATGTGAAAGGACTTTCTATGAGGGGCGTGTGTAACAGTGTGCACATGTGTGCATGTGTATTTCTTGTGCGTGCATGAGGGTGTGTCCATGTGCACACGCACCTGGGTGCGGTACAGAGTGTACAGGCACACGTGGGGCCAAATGAGCATTGAGGGGGTGTGCAGCTGTGAGCGACAAGAAGCGTTCCTGAGAATGTGTGCATGGGATGTGCCCAGGGAATGTGGGGGTGTGAGCCTGCAGCTGCATCTTCAGCACGGGAAATCAGGCATGTGCTGGCTGGATTGGGAGACACAGGGACTATGCGGTTGCCCTGGCCTCTGGATCATAAAACATAAGCTAGAAGCAGCCTTTGAAGTCTTCCCCTTCCATTATAGCTGGAACAAACAAATAAACAAAAAACAGAGAGCATTAAGACACTCCCAACCTGACACAGCAAACTCGGGATCAAGTTGGAACTTGCCTTGAATCTAGGTTGAATGGATCCCCATTTCCTACCACTGGCTCCCACGTACCCTGAGGAAGAGAGGGGGTTAAGCACAGAATGATGTGTATCAGGCAACAAGCATCATAAAACTTGCTTCTTAATATTATTGGGGGACTTAAAAAAATGGGAACTTCCCCGTGCCAATTAGTTGATTGACTATCATTGGTTTCTGGGGTAGAGAAATTTGATCTTGGGGTGAGTGAACGTGTTTCTCAGGGAAAAGGAGCCGTGCTATGGAAAAAGAAATTCAATTAAGTGTCAGGCTGCTGAGTGACAGACTGCTTTTGACAGGACTTTTAGCTTAATTGCTTGTATTTCATCAAGAGACCTATTTGTTCAGGGCATTCTTCACGCTCCGGTCCAGGGAGTGTCTGGGTGGCTGCTGGCTATTTTCTGTATTGACTAAGAACTCTGAAGGTGGCTCTTGAAGAATTGCCTGGAACCTTAGTGACAGGTATGGTCCTGGCTGTTAGACTCACAACCTCACCCCCTGCCCTCTCCTATTATATCAGAAACTGGTGAGTGTTTTCCTCTTTTCTCTGGGGAGAAAACTCTAAATTTGAGTTTTATTTTCTTAAAGGGATTGGAGCCCCAGAGAAACAGTCAACCAAGTGGATGACTTGTTTTTGTTTTTCTTCCTCACAAGAGTGGGTTTAAACGCATGTACACTGGTAATATCAGATATGGAGGTGATCCAGGAGCTGGCGTCGCTGCATTAAAAACAAAAACAAACAACACCAGCAACAGAAACAGCTTTCAAAATAAACGTCCTTTGAAAATAAAGCCATTCCTGTAAGATTTAAATTAATACAACACATGATTAGACTTTCACAGAACGTCAAAAATAGATGCACTTGGTCTTCAAGAAGTCATTAGAAACTAACAGGGCGCCTTGAGCTGATGGATTTCTGGAGACCTCCTGTGCCCGCTGCCTACACAGGTGAATCACCCTGTTTTTATAGGTAAGCACATACGGTTCAGAGTAGGCCAGAGGTTTCCTAGGTATGCAAGCTGCCTGGGACAGAGCCAGGGTCAGACCCATCACCCCTCTCCTTTCTGAGCTCCAGACCTGCAGGGGCAAGTGTGCAGCAGCTCTGGAAATCACTCCCTGTGGAAGGGTGCTACTAGCCCTTTGCCTAGCCGGGCATGACGAGTGTTTGTGTTAGAGGGTGGCTGGGGAGGGTTCTAGGGTGTTCTGTGCAGTTCACCTGGGTTGTGCCCGGCAGTCTAGGCTCAGAAGCATCAGCAGACAAGGACACTGTGTTTTCAAGTGGGCACTGAAGAAGAGGATCTTATTTTTCAAGCTGATGGAGGGTCATTGTCCAGGGCTAGGGAGCCCCTCCCAGCCTGGCCCTTAAGAGATAGTCTACTCCAGTGGGCAGGATCTGGACTGGGTTTAGTCCACAGCAGGCTGGGAGCTCCCTATACCCGCAGTGGGCTTCGTGTCCTCTGGCACCTTTATTGCTCCTCTGTGGTAGACCATCATTCATGGCTCTCCTTCCCTCTGCTTTCTTCTTTCCTCCTCTGGCTTCTTTTTCTCCTACCTTCCTCCCATCCCCTGCCTGGTACAGATGTTGGTTTCTAATGTACTCCAACTACATGTAGCCACACTATGGTAGAAGCTTAGACTAAACCTCGGTGCAAATATTAATTCTTTGGAAACTGGAGGACACTACAGATCAAGGCTACTTATTTATTTGCTTTTGGCCATTTTTTTTGGTACATGGTTGCCTCCATCCATCTTTTATTATGCAACCATCTGCCTGAATATCCAGACATCCATCTACCTGAATATCCAGATGCCCATCCATCCACCAGTCCCATCTCTGATGGCTAATCTTGATTGTCAGCTTGACACATCTGGAAAGAGGGACTCTCAAATCTTAAGTGAAAAATCTCCTCCATCAGATTGCCCTGTGTGCGTGTTTGCGGGACATTTTCTTGATGGCTGACCGATAGAGGAGGGCCCAGCCCACTATGGGTAATACTATCTCTACGCTACTGGGCCCGGGCAGAACTATGGAGGAAAGTAGTAATCAGCACTCCGCCATGGCCCCTGCTTCAGATTCTGCTCCAGGTCGCTGCCTTAGTTTCCCATGGTGATAGATTGTAGCCTGTAACACAAAATAAACTCTTTCTCCCCCATGTTGCTTTTGGTTATGGTGTTTATCACAGCAACAGAAAGCACATGAGGATACCATCCATTCACCTCACCTCCTCACCCATCTGTCTACCATCTGTCCATTGTCCACCCACCCATCCATCCATCCATCCATCCATCCATCCATCCATCCATCCATCTTAACCTACTCACCCATCTGTCCATTCATATGTCCATTGTCCATCCGTCCATCCATCCATCCATCCATCCATCCATCCATCCATCCATCCATCCATCTTAACCTACTCACCCATCTGTCCATTCATATGTCCATTGTCCATCCATCCATCCATCCATCCATCCATCCATCCATCCATCCATCCATCTCATCTACTTACCCATCTATCCATCTATGCATATATTCACCCACCTAACATACATTAATTAATACTAAGCATTCCATGTGTTCTAGGTCTGGTATGCAGCCCACTCCTGTCATGTACAAAACTGACCAGAGCTGCCTCTTGCCCTTACGGAATTGAAAGCTGAGTGGAACAGACACCTTGCCCCTGTCTCATGTTCCAGGACTGTCCTGGACATCATCTCATTTGATGGCCATGGTCAGTATTGTCATCAGAGGTTAACAGTTGATATTAAGACTCAGAGAGGTTAAATGAATTGCCCGAGGTCACACAGCTGCCTGTCCATCCAGTTGTCTGTCCAAATGATAAGGGCCGATATTTCAGCTTACTTGCTCAGATCCAGCCAGAATGTCAAGGTGAAAATGAATTTTCAAATCTGTCCTTCAGAAATAAGCTTTCTTTAAAAAAAAAATGAAAAGAAAGGGAAGGGAAGAATAGGGAAAGTTATTTTTCCATCTTGCTTAGATGGGGACAGTTTTGAATTTATTTTTTCAGATTGAACAATCGTTCCTCAAATGGATAGTGATAGGTGATCTAAAAAATAATCTTTAAAAACGTGGCCGGGCTGGGCATTTCCTCCAGGTGACATAACTCAGTGTGACAGAATGCATTTAAATTCACAGAATAGAAACAGCCAGGAATGTAGCAGGGACAGTGTTCGTGCGGGCTGCCGGCTTGGCTCCTTAACCCTCTCCACTCGCCAGCCTCCCCCTTCGAAAGGCCCACTGTGGGGGCGGCAGGCAACTCTCACGCCCCTCGCCTCACCTGCCTGTGCAGGCACTGATGGAGCCTCGGGTGGCTCTGCTGGCGATGGAACCCAAAGCCGCCTGCATGCTAGGGAGGCGCGCTATCTCTGGCCCACACCACCCGCTCCCAGTATTCTTCATTACGCTTCAGCCTTAGCAGTGGGCAGTCGGTGGGTCAGAGCAGAGGGCGTGGACTCCTTAAAGAGTCAAAGAAAGAAGCAATGGGAAGCTGGTGCTATCTGCTCCTCTGGGTTCCTGTCTATTCCTGTGGTCACCAGGAGTGCGGCGGGGGAGGGGGGTGCATCAAGGTGAGGCCAGATGAACGCCAGGAGAATGATCTGCTGTGGACTCTGCGAACAATGGAACAACGCGCGCGTGATTTCTGTCATTCCCCTCCCAGACTGCTCCACAGATACTGCAGAGTGGGAACTCAAGGTCTTGTGGCTTCTTTTGTGGGGTGTGTAGTCCCGTTTCCCGTTGCATATATAGTTTCCTGCACTTTGTGTGCATGTGGTGTGCCCATGTGTATGGTATATGTATGTGTTCACATATGTGTGTAGGTAGGGTCCAGAGGCAGAGGCTGGTACTTTCCTCTATTGCTCTCTCCATCTTGTTTTCTTTAGACAGGGCCTCTCACCCGACCTGGAACTCAGTGGTTCTCATCTAGACTGCTGATCAGTGGCTCCCTGACATCTCCAGTGCTAGAGTTAGGTCTGCCTGGCTATGCCTGGCTTTTTTTTTTATATGAATGTGTGGGATCCGAACTTGGGTCCTTGAGCCTGAGCAGCAAGCTTTCTTACCCCCAGAGCCATCCCCACAGACCTTCATAAATGGCTTGATGGTAGCACTCAGGAAGCAGAGGCAGGAGGAGCAGAAGTTCAGGATCATTCTCAATTACACAGTGAATTCCAGGCTAGCCTGGGGTACGTGAAAACCTGTTTTTTTTTAAAAAAAAGCCTCAGTCTTCATTCTGGACTTAAGCGCTGAGCTTGTGAGTGAAGAGTGGGGTGGGTGAGAGCAGGATGGGATGGGATGGGACCCAGTGAGCCTGCATAGGACTGAGGCATTTTCCATAGAACAAAAGGGACCCACGAGATGCTGGTTCAGAGTTCTTGTTCTTAGCTTTCCAGTACCTCTTTTTTTTTCTTTAAACAATTTATTAATTTATCATTATTGGGGTGTGTGTGTGTGTAGGGATATGTGTGTGCATGCACAGGTATGCATATTGAGGTCAGAGGACACCACAGAGGGCCCCTCCTTTCATCTTTATGGGGTTATGAGTATCGAACTCATGTCATCAGGTTTGCACAGTGTCCTTACCTGCTGGGCCATCTTGCTGGGTCCTGGCAGCCCGATTTTCTCTGGAAGATGAGGAGCGCGTGACGATACCTTACAGGGAGTTGTAAGGTGCAGCGGGCTGATGGAGAGAGAGGTTTGCAGCAATGAAGAGTGTTAAGCATTTGCAGTCACTCTTGAAGGGCCTTAGCAGGGAAGACAATGTGGTAAGTCTCGTGCCCCAGGAACTCTCCCTCATGGCATGAAGGGAAGTCCAGCTGCAGGCAGCAGAGGAGGAGAGCAGATTCAGCAGCCGACAGACCACAGGCACCTAGACGCTAGACGACAGCCCTTAGAACCAGAGGATGCGGGGCAGGGGTTGAGGGGAGATGGAAGGAGGGTCTGTTTCCGGGATGGCTATCTTGAGACAGAAGAATGTTGGGTCCTGGGTCCTTGAGAGAAGGTGTTGAGTTCAATTTGGGACACGCTGAATTGCAGACCTACGTGACACATTAAAGCACAGATACTGAACGGGGAGGTCAGACATAGCTGCAGGTAAATATAGCATTCAGATGAGAGTGGAGGCACAGGAAGGGGCAGGCGACCAGGATGAGCACAATGAGTCTGGAGGCTCAGGAGCTTCAGAGACCTCGGTCTGAGTCACCACCGCAGGCCGGTCCTGTAGGCTTGGGAGAGGCTCTGCTTCTGATCTGGAAGATGAAACTAATTACGTCTGCACTGAGGGGTTGTTGTGGATATGAATGGGACAGCGTGTCTGAAATCAAGCCCAGAGCCCCATCAGTACCCATTGCTTTCGTGTTGTCTGGTGTCCTCATCCCTCATCACACTTGCTCTTCCTGGTTCCCATCCCCCCTTCTCCCATCTGCAGCATGCGTGTTCCAGCATGTGCCTGCTACTCAGGTGCAGCGGAGCAGCCCTGGACCAGGGGGAGCACAGCTACCACATGCAGGAGTTGGCTTGTGCTGTGAACACGCTCCCGCAGTCTTCTGTGTTGCTGGAGTTTCTAGGGTCAGAGCCTGAGCCTGGGCAGTCCTAAGGAATCACACTCGGTCACGTGTCTCCTCAGTAGGTCAATTAGACAAATGAGTAGCGGTGAAAAGCAGGAGAGAGAGAGAGAGAGAGAGAGAGAGAGAGAGAGAGAGAGAGAGAGAGAGAGAGAAAGAGAGAGAGAGAGAAAGAGAGAGAGAGAGAGAGAGAGAGAGAGAGGAGAAAGGGAGAAAGAGGAGAGAGAGGGAAGAAGGGAGAGAGAGATCAATTTATTCAATGTGGCCATGTGGGGAAAAGAAAAAGAGATTCGGGTATCCCCAAGTCTACTTTTGGGGGTCTTAAGATGAAGTTCAGGTTAAAATAGCAGACAAGTATGCCCAGCTGAATAGTCCTGGTCAAAGCACAGTCCTGCCTGTCTCCCATCCATAGGGTGGTTGTTCTGACAAGCTGTCATAACTGTATGAGATCTCTCCTGAGGAAAACTCCTTGTCTAGCTGGCACCAGGCTTCAGCCCTTTCCTCCTCCCAGAAGGAGATTCCCAGGAAGAAATCCAGTATCTTGGGGTTTGTCTCAATAATCTTGCAGCCAAAGGGAAGGACACGACATCTCTGGAATACCTTCATTCCTGCTGGGATGTTACATCAAATGTAACATCTCTTTGTCACAGCTCTGCCTCCTGCCTTTCTGAGATCCCTGGGAGAGTCTCTGTCCCTGCCAGGGCTCCTTTATTTCCTCTGCACAGCGGGAAGTGAGGCGGTTCTGCCCATGCACTAGGGCTGATGTCTCAAAGAGCCACCAGCTGGGTGACTGAAGAGGACAGATGTATAAAGTCAAGTTACAGAGAGGAACATTGCCCTGGCTTCTGTTCCTTAGCGGTCTCAGTCACTCCAGTCTGACTGGGTTGTCACACGGTGTTCCACCCTGTCTGTGGTCTGTTCTTCAAAGGGCATGTTCAGGTGGAGCCCACACAACTCCACTCTGAGCCCAGCCAGAGTAAGCACATCGTAGTGACCCTGTTTCCAGAAGAGATGGCATTCTCTGTTCCCATAGTGAACACCGTGACAGCTCTTTTCTGAGGACCCTATTCAACCCAGAACACACTTCTAATAGATTTTCCTTTATAATGTGTAGCGGGCCAGGGAAAAAATCCTCCCCAGAGGAGAGCGTGCTAATCATGTTTCCGTGTGTTGTTAGCTAACAGTTCTCTGACTTGAGGAAATACACAGTTCTCTTGGCTAACTGCAATCTCCTGGAGCAGGTCCTTCAGGGAGGTGCTTGCCCATTGTAACAGCAGGCCATAGAGTGTGGTAGTAAACATGGCTTCATTCAGTACCTCTGCCCTGAGGCTAGACTCCCAGAAAGCTAAGGAATGGGGTGGATCCAGCCATCAAAGCCACAGCTTTAATCCTAGCCATATCACTTAGCAAATTAAAGACTCCGGTGGTCAGAAAAAGAGAGATATACAGTAAAGATAGATTCAGGCAAAAGAAACCTCTAAACAGTTTACAATGTGTTTAAAAATATATGGAGGCTTGGGAGAAAATGCTGTAATAAGACCGTTTGTTGTTTTGTTGGTTCCTGGCTGCTCAACCCCGAAATAATCACACAGAAATTATATTATTTAAATCACTGCTTGGCTTATTAGCTTTAACTTCTTATTGGCTAGCTTTTACATCTTAATTTAACCCATCTCCATTAATCTGTGTATCACCCCGAGGTCACGGTGTACCAGCAAAGTTTCAACATGTCTGTCTCTGGCAGGGGCTCCATGGCTTCCCTCTGACTCCGCCCTTCTTTCTCCCAGCATTCAGTTTAGTTTTCCCTGCCTACCTAAGTTCTGCCCTATCAGGCTAAGCCAGTTTCTTTATCCATTAACCAATAAAAGCAACACATAGACAGAAGGACCTCCCACACCGAGAGAAAAGAAAAAGGATAGTCCTTAAAATAAAAGAGAAAGAGAGTAGTTGGGTGTGATAGCACACACCTTTAATCCCAACACTTGGGAGGCAGAGGCAGGTAGATCTCTGTGACTTTAAGGACATCCTGGTCTACAGAGTGAGTTCCAGGACAGCTAAAAACACATAGAGAAACCCTGCCTCATAAAAACCCAAAATTAAAAATAAAAATAAAAGAAATATAGTTTAAAATTAGGCCACGTAAAGATGGAAAATACATGGAGAGTATGGATATTGTATGTTATTTTGTTGCCTTTGAATTATTTGATGCTAAGGAACAACAGCTGCTAAAAGACACTTGGTTACAAATGCTGCTGGATTAATAGAACATATGTAGTTTGAAAATGCTTTGACTTTAAAATTTAAGTCAAAAAGTATGTTGCTTTGGAGAAGAGGTTTTGCTTTTATTTCCACAGGAAACGAGAGGCTGTGGGTTCATTCTGGGTTAAGAAAATCAGGTTTGATCAAGGAAGACCCCCTGAGAAATCTCCAGTAGGAGGGGATGGCCAAGATGTCTCAGTTCTACATCCAGAACAGCCACAAGACTGCTGCCTGAGGTGATCAAGCCTCACAGAGTATTTCAGTCAGGAGTTGAACATAATTCAAAATTTTCTTTAGGTCCCTGTAAGATTATCAGTGCCCCCAATCATCAGGAAATAACCTGGAAAACTATGCCCACATTCCCCAAAAATGGATTATGGATGTTTATCTTTGTTTAGAGTATTAGTTGCAAGATGTTATGGATAATGATCTGGACAAAAACCTAAACAAAGGATATTAGATTCAGAGTTCTTGTTTAAGAAAAAAAGGGGGGTGAAGTGCTGTGGGAGAGTGGTCTTTTATCCTGTCACTTGTATTATTTTAATAAAACACTGATTGGCCAGTAGCCAGGCAGGAAGTATAGGCGGGGCAACCAAGCAGGAAGTAGAGGTAAGGTGACAAGAACAGGAGAATTCTGGGAAAAGAGAAGAGTCAATTTTCAGTCCACCATCCAGATACAGAGGAAGCAAGATGAGAACATCTCACTGATAAAGGTACCAAGCCATAGGGCTAACACAAACAAGAATTATGGGCTAATTTAAGATGTAAGGATTAGTTAATAAGAAGCCTGAGCTAGTAGACCAACCAGTTTATAATTAATGTAGAGCTCTGTGTGTTTCTTTGGGACTGAACAGCTTTGGGACTGGGTGGGCCAGAAACCTCGTTCAACACATTAATTCTGCTAACCCATGAATATGGAAGGGCTCTCTACCCAGTAGGTCTTCAATTTCTTTATTCAGTGTTGTGTCTTTTTCACTGGATCAGTCTCTCAGGTCCTCAGGTAGGTTTGTTTCTATGTTTCCTTTTTATGTGGTGAATTGGCTTGTTTTCTTCATTTCTTTATCAACATGTTCACTTTGATATATAGAAAAGTTATTGATTTTCGTATGTTGGCTTTGTGTCATTCTACTTTGCTGAATGCATCTATCAGATCTAAGAGCCTTTCTTTTCTATTTCTTTCTCTTGGCTTACTGTTCTGTCGAAGGCTTCTAGTACCATTTTGAATAATTGTAGAGAGGCCCTTGTCATGTTTTTGACTTCAGGGGAAATACTTCATAATTTTTGTTTTAAGTCTGATGTTGGCCATAAGTTTGTCACATACAGCTTTTACTATGTTGATATGTATTCCTTCTGTTTCTAGTTTCTTCAGGGCTTTTAGTCTGAAAGAATGTTGAATTTGGTCAACTGCCCCTTCTGTATCTATTGAAATGATCACATGATCACATGATTTCTGTGTCTGAGTCTACTGATGTATTGCATTTTACTTATTGATTTATACATGTTGAATTAATCTAATCATCGTGTATGTTTAATTTTAATTTTTTTATCTTTTTGACTTTTTGAGACAGGGTTTCTCTGTGTGTAGCCCTGGCCATCCTGGAACTCACTCTCTTAACCAGGCTGGTCTCGAACTCAGAGATTCACATGCCTCTGCCTCCCAAATGCTGGAATTAAAGGCATGTACCACCACCCAGATGATTTTTTAAATTTTATGTGTATTGGTGTTTTTCCTGTGTGTATGTCTTTGTACCATGTATATATCTGATGCCTGTGGGGAAGACCAGAAGAGGGCATTGTGTTTCCTGGAACTGGAGTGGCAGGCAATTGTGAACCCCCATGTGGGTGCTGGAAACTGAACCAGGGTCCTCTGGAAGAGCAGTCAGTGCTCTTTGTTGCTGGCCGTTTCTCTAGCCCTCCTTTCTTCCTGCCTCCGTCCCTCCCTCCCTCCCTCCGTCCCTCCCTCCCCAAAACAATGTGTTGACTGGAGTCTGCAAGAATTTTATCATGGATTTTTGCATCTATGTCCATCAGTGAAATTGTTCTGTAATTGTCTTTTTGTTGCTGTGTCTTTATCTGATTTTGGTAATAGCAATAGTGGCTTCATAGACTGACTTGTTAGCATTATCTTCCCTTTTCATTTTGTAGAGTAATTTTTGGAACATTGTTATGAACTATTCTCTAAATGTCTGATAGAATTCAGCAGTGAATCCATCTGGCCCTGGGATTTTTGCTGTTGTTGGCAGGTTGATTTTTGCTGTTTCAATTCTCTTACTTCATATATATTTACTTAAGTTATTTACATCTTTTTTGGTTTAATCTTGGTGGGTTATGTCTAGAAATATATCCATTTCTTCCAGACTTCTAACTCATTGGAATATGCTCTCAAAGTAGTCTACAATGGTCTTCTGAAGTCTGTTGATCTATTGTAATATCTTCTCTTTTACTTTTAGTGATATTTATTAATTCATGCATTTTGGTTCTGTAAGACAGATTCTCATGTGGTGTCAGCTGACTTCTAACTCAGTAAAGACTCCTAATACTCCTGCCTCTACCTTCCAACTTCTCGATATAACATATGTACTCCAACATTTCAGCTTCTAATTTGATTAGTTTGATTTCCCTCTCTCTCTTATTTGGCTAATTTCATTTAGAATTTGTCAGTTTTCTTTATATTTTCAAAAAATAACTCTTTGTTCTTTTAGTTTCCATTTCATTCATTTCTGTCTACTAGTTTTAGGTTTGGTTGTTTGTGTTTTTTTTTCTTCTAAAAATATGAGTTGCATTATTAGGTTGCTTATGTGAGTTCTTGCGGATTTTTAAAATGTTTTACTACCATATATTAATTATATACAATAATGGATTTCATTATGGCATTCTCTTACAGGGACATAATGTATTCTGTCATACCCACTCCCTGTCAGCCACTCCAACTCCTACAAATCCTCTTCCTCTTTGCAATTAGTCCCCTTCTATTCTCATCTAACTCTTTGTGTGTGTGTGTGTGTGTGTGTGTGTGTGTGTGTGTGTGCATGCATGAGTGAGCAAGTGAGAGAGACCGAGTGGTTTTCATAAGGTTATTTACAGGAGCATGAGTGAGAATTTGTTTACAAGCCATAGGCATTTTACTAGTGTCTACACCACTGGAGAAAAACGTCCCTTCCATCTCCATCAACCTGTAACGGCATATAAACCCTCAGGGAGTGGTGGGACACCATGAATCCTTCTTCTTTTCATGAGAGGGTATTGATGAACCCAGTCTTCTGAAAACATTTTGCAGGTCATTTCAAATTCTCTTATTTAAGAGTGCCACAGCTACGCCATGCCCAAAGTCAGCATCCCACACCTCTCCCTCCCTTTTCCTCTGGCCCTTGCTTTGTTTCTGCCCCTTTTTGTGATGTTTCCTGAGCCTTGGAGGATGTAATACAGATGTACCATTTGTGACTGGGCATTCAACAGTTATTTCTTCTCAGTCATCTCTCGCATTCCCCACTGACCACTGGAGAAAGACGTTTTTCTGACAAGATGATAGTAGCTCTAATCGATGAGCACACTATAATAGATTAAAAGCATTTTGATAGGTATAGCATGCCTGTTTAGCACAATAGCAGTAGCTTCTCCACTACTGCTTGTGACTTCCTTAGATAGGGGCTTTTAGCCATGTTTACAGGGCCAGGCAATGAATTCCTTCCTAGAGAGCAGGTGTTTAATCTAAGCAAGGGTGACTGGTCACCTCTATGACAGATTCGCCACGATCACACCAGTGTGCTCATCTTGCCTGGCCATTTTGTATTGTTGAGCACAAGCTTCACAGCTGAGTAAGATTTTTGGCGATTTCTCCCAGCAGCCTGTATGGTACCCTCAAAGCGCTAAGAGCACCAGCCGTCAGGGAGGAGGTTTTTCTGTGTCTGATGACTCTAGTGTGTGTTATCCCCAACAGTCTTGTTGATTATTTGATGTAGGTCCTCATAGATATAGATGTCCCCCTTAGAATTGCCTCTGTTATATCCTAAAGGTTCTCTGTTAATTTTCATACAATTTGGGGGATTTAAATTTTTCTGATTTCTTCAATGTTCCACCAAACATTCTGGGGTGTACTATTCATTCTCTGTATTTGTATATTTTCTTTTAGTTTCCCCTTGTTATTGACTTCTCGTTTTATTACATTACAATCTGATAAGATACAAGGAATGATTTTTATATTTATGAAGACTTACTTGATGTCCTAAAATGTGATCTATTTCAGAGACCGTTCCATGGGCTGCTGGGAAGGAGGAGCATTCTGCAGCTGTTCTAGCGTGCTCTGTAGATGCCTTTTAACTCCATCTTAGCTACAGGTGAAACTTTTTAAGCCTTTTGAAAATTATTTCTCAGAGCCAGACATATGGTGCAAGCCTTTAGTGTCAGCCCTTGGGAAGCAGAGGCAGGAAGATCTCTGTGAGTCTGAGGCCAACCTGGTTACACAGAGAGTTTAAGGAGAGCCAGAGCGAGACAGAAAGGTTTTGTCTCAAAAAAAAAATTCTTGTTCAAAAAGTTCATGAATTAACACTCTCCAGAGTACTCAGCAACGCCTAAATGCTGAATATTAACTTAAAAAAATTCTTGCCAATTTGATAAGCAAAAGAAGGTGTCTCAATGTTTGAAACGATATTTTTGATATTACTAATGTCTTAAAAAATTTGTGTGTCATGTGCTAGCTTTATTTTTGATTTTAACTTATTATCATTGTGTGTGTGTTTGCTATGTGTGGGTTGTATACATGGCATGGCACATGTGTGGAGACCAGGGGCTTCATGGAGTTGGTTCTCTTGTTTCCACCTTTCCATGAATTCCAAGTAAAGGTATCAGTTTCTCAGAGCCAGACATATGGTGCAAGCCTTTAGTGTCAGCCCTTGGGAAGCAGAGGCAGGAAGATCTCTCTGAGTCTGAGGCCAACCTGGTTACACAGAGAGTTTAAGGAGAGCCAGAGCGATATAGAGAGGTTTTGTCTCAAAAAAAAAAATTCTTGTTCAAAAAGATCCCCTGCAAGTGTCTTTAGCCAGAGTCAGCTTACTGGCCCCCAGTTTTTATTATTACTAACTAATAATAACAAAATGTATTGATGGGTTACAGCGGTATGTTTCTGGTACATTCCTACCTTACACACTGATCTCGTAAGCATCTATTTTCCTTTATGATGAGAACAGTCAAAGTCTTCTTCCCTAGCACTGTTGAATCAAATGACCCAATGAGCTCAGTGTGTCTCCCCGTGTGGCAGAACACCAGGGCTCGTGCCTGTCAGCTGGCTGTGAATCTGTCTGTCGTGACACATTCCTTCATGTCTGTTAGCTTCTGTTGTCTTCTCCCTGCGGGCTGAATGTCCTGTCCTCTGTCCACCGGGAGCATCGACAGTGGAATGTTGTCTTCATTTTGATAGAGAAGAAATGTTAGATATCACATCTTTGTTATACGATAAATAATCTTTTTTAAATTAGGGTTTTGCTCACGGTGGCTCCTGCTCTTCAGAAGTCTGGCACAGCAATGTGGAGTGTGTTCCTTTTCCCCTTGGGGAGCATCTCCTGCGCTTCCTGCTCCTCTTGCTTGCGGCGCCTTTCTTTGCCTGATCTCAGAAAAAGATTACTCTATATTTTATTCTAGTTTCCATGTCTTAATTAAAATAATAACTCTTTGATTCTTTGGGGATTTATTTTGATATGTGGTGGGAGGCCTTGGATTTTTTTCTACCCCAAACTGCAAATGAATCGTTCCAACATTGTTAATTGAGCAGCTCACAAAAGTTCCCATTAATTTAAATGCCACTTTAATCGATACTAAATTCTAACATGCACCGGGGTGTGTCTGCAGGCTTTTTACTCTCTCATAGTGATGCCTGTTCTTCTGTATTGTTTTTAGTAATTATTATTTTACAGCCCATTTCATATCTGGTAGGTGAAATGTATTATTTATATTTGTGAAAAATTTATTATTCACTATGTTTATTTCTCCATTCATTGTTTAGACTCAGAATTTTATAAGTTTTAGTAAGTTGTTAGTTGAGTTTTAATTGGGATTCCATTAAGCTTGTGTATGACTTTGAAAAGAATCAATAGCTTGTAGTGCCTTTTCCCCATCCTTGTGTAGGTGTGTGTGGTTACTGCTGAGTGCTGAGGACTCCCTTCAAACTGCAAAGTCTCACACTGTTGCAAATGCTTCTTCATGAGTCTCTGAGACTCTACTCCTAAGGAGAAAAATCAAACAGTTTGTCTGTCTGTCTGTCCATCAATTGATCTAGATATCATCTTCTCTTTTTTTTTTCCAAGACAGGGTCTCTCTGTGTTCCTAGCTGTCCTGGAACTAGCTCTCTAGGTCAGGCTGGCCTTGAACTCACAGAGATTTGCTATCCTCTGCCTTTGCTGCTGGGTTTAAAGGTGTGCACCACCACTGCCGAGCTTCATATATCTATTTTTAATCTATCTACTTACGTATCAATAATCAATCATCTATCTGTCATCAGTTCATTATCTATTGATTATATGGTTATACATTCATCTATCATTTATAATCAATTATCATCTATCTATTAATAAATCATTATCTAGCATCTATCTACCTAAAATCTATTATCTGTTATCATTGATCTTTTATCTATAATCTGCATATGTATCAATAATCTATCTATAGATCAATCATCTGTCTAACATCTACTTAGCTGTCATTTGTCTATTATCTCTCTATCTGCCTATTTATCTATCATCTATCCATCTATCTATCATCTATATCTATCTATCTATCTATCTATCTATCTATCTATCTATCTATCTATCTATCTATCTATCTATCTATCTATCTATCCATCCATCTATCATCTATCTATCATCACAGTTCTTTCCAGCTGGAAGCAATTCTGTCCTGGGGGATGCTTGGCAAGGAGATAACTTTATCTGTCACATCTGGAGACCAGCAACTGGGAAGAGGAAAGGGTCAGTCTGCAGTCGTCACCCAGACACAGAGGACACAAGATGAGAATACCTCACTGATAAAAGCTACCAAGCCACATGGCTAACACAGACAAGATTTATGGGTTAATGTATGAAGTAAGAGTTAATAAGAGGCCTGAGCTAATAGGCCAACCAATTGATAACTAATATGGACCCCTTTGTGTTTCTTTGGGACTGAACAGCTGCAAGACTGGGTGTGATGAAAACCCGCTGTCAATAATTATAGGAAGAGGAGATCCATCATTCCACTTATACAGACTTGTGAAACTCACTTGTTACAGGAGTCTAAGAAGTGGTCTCTTCAGTGGAAGACTGAGTGGAAGGGGCCATGAAGAGGTTTTTGAACATTTATTCAGGGCACAGGGAACCTGGATGGCAGATGGGGAATGTACCCTATTCCTGGGACACAGTTGTCTTAAAAAATATGGCAGAGGCCAAGGAAATGATCCGGTGGATAAAAGTGCTTGCCACACAAATGTGAAGCTCCAAGTTTGAATTCCCTGAACCCACGTAAAGCAAGGTACAGGAGAGAGTGACTGTGACCCCAGTGCTTTTATGCTGAGGTGGGAGGTGGGAACAGGAGAGTCCCTGGAGCCTTACTGGCCAGATAGCTTGGAGTACACAGTATATCCAGAGATTCTATTCCAAACAATCTTGAAGGTAAGGACCAATACCTAGGGCTGCCCTCTGACCTCCACACACCAGGCATAGCATGTATGTACCCATATTCCCACACATGAACAGACACACACATCATTCACACACATACAAACTCATTTACATATCCACCCATATTTGGTTTACCCTTCCTTCACTGATGGGCATTTATGCTATTTTACTTTTTTGGCAATGAATAATAGTCCTATTATGAATATGGATATAGGAACAACTTCTTGAAGAGCTGGAGAGATGGCCCAGCAGTTAAAGGCACTTGCTACATAAGCATGAGGACCAGAGTTATGATCCCAACACACCTGTAAAGGTTAAACATGGTCCCACACACACCTGCAGCCCCAACACCAAGTAAGGCAGAGACCAGAGTGTGGCTGGAGTTTGCTGGCTTCCAGCTTAGCTGAAAACAGGAGCTCCGGGATCAGTGAGAGACCTTGCCTCAAAGGAACAAGGCAGAGAGTGTAGAATAGGAAACCTGATGCTATCCTCTGGCCTCTGTGCATACAGAGGTCCACATGTGCACACACCACATACAAACACATCATATCCCCTTCCTCCCATCTCCCCTGCCCTCAGCATCTTTTAGTAACATCTTTCACTTCTTGGCATGGGTGGTGAGGAGCATCACTAGGTCCTACGGTGATTCTGTGTTTAATACCGAGGAACCGTGGTATTATTTTCATAGTTTGCATCCCGCCCACAGTGCTCATGGGCTCTGGTTTTTCTACATCTTCAGCACTCACATCTGTCAGCGCCAACCCCATTATAACTTACTGCATCACTCTGTATTTCTTTTCCATGTGTGTATGAGGCAGCCACTTATCTTTTCTGTAGAAATGCCTGTTCAGGCCCATTGCTCATTTCTGAACCTGATGTTTTCTGAGTCATATGCTTTTTTATTACATTTATTTCTTTGTTTATTTAGTGTGGAGGACACTTGGGCCAAGCCATGCCTGTAGAGGTCAGAGGACAACCTGCAGTAGTCAGTTTTCTCCTGGGGGTTGAAGTCAGGCTGTCAGACTCGGCCACGAGTGACTTTACTCTCTGAGTCACCTCACTGGCCCAAGTCCTGTGCTTTTAAACATGACATTGAAAGTATCATCCTGCATGGGCTGGGACTGTAGCCCAGTGGTAGGGTACTTTGCCTAGGATGTGTGACACCCTAGACTCAATCCCAGTACTGCAGAACAAATAAAACCAAATAAAGTAGAATAAATAACAACAACAACAATAAAAATGCCACGTATACCATCTTGCATTTCCCTTTTCATTGACTTTCTTTTTTTTTTTTTTCTTTTTTTTTTTTTTTTGGTTTTTCGAGACAGGGTTTCTCTGTGGTTTTGGAGCCTGTCCTGGAACTAGCTCTTGTAGACCAGGCTGGTCTCGAACTCACAGAGATCCTCCTGCCTCTGCCTCCCGAGTGCTGGGATTAAAGGCGTGCACCACCACTGCCCGGCTCATTGACTTTCTTATTCTTCGTTTTAACAGCTGTATGGTGCCCTGTAATGTGCGCACACTTCTACTTATTACCTCTATCGGACATTTGGAGGGTTTCCTTGTTCATTGTGACAGAGCTTCAGGGAACATTTTTACTTGATTCTATGGCTCAATTTCTTTCCTTTTTCCCCCTTTAAGACAAGGTTTTTCTGTGTAACAGTCCTAGCTGTCTTGGAACTTGCTTTGTAGACCAGTCTGACCTCAGACTCAGACCACCTGCCTCCGCCTTCCGAGTGCTGGAACTAAAGGTGTGCACTATGCCTGGAAAAGGATTCTTGCTTTCAAATTTTATTTATTTATTATTATTTATTTGTTTTATGTGTACGGGTGTTTTGTCTGCATGTATGTCTATACACCATATGCGTGCCTGGTACTCATGGAGATCAGAATAGAGTGCTGGCCTCCTGAGACTGTAATTAACAGATAGTGTGAGCTACCTTGTGGGTAGGGAATTGAACCCAGGTCCTCTGGAAGACCAACCAGTAGTCAACCTCTGAGCCATATCTCCAGCTATGGATCAATTATTGAGTAGTCAAAATATAAGTTTTCAATAGCCATTTATGAGTCTTCTAGAAAAACAATATTATCATGGACTTAAAACAATCCTTCTGTTGTTCCCTCAGAGTTGCAATTCCAATTTATTTCTGATCTTCACTTTGCTTAGAAATCTCAGAACAATGGCATACAGCAGTAGGGACAGTGAATATCCTTGTTTTGTCCTTGACATTGATGATTTGGCCTCCTGCATTTCTGTTAAGGATGGATGGTTTAGCCTTTTGGGTTAAGATAAATGTTATTATTATTATTTTTTTCGAGACAGGGTTTCACTGTAGCTTTGGATCCTGTCCTGGAACTAACTCTTGTAGACTGGGCTGGCCTTGAACTCACAAAGATCTGCCTGCCTCTGCCTCCCAAGTATTGGGATTAAAGGTGTGTGCCACCACTGCTGGGCGATAAATGTTATTTTTATTTTAAGGTATGATCTCTTTGTGTTTAATTAATTCATTATTTTATTTATTTATTTTATTGGTTTTTCGAGACAGGGTTTCTTTGTATAATAGCTCTAGCTGTCCTGGAACTCACTCTCTAGACCAGGCTGGCCTTGAACTCACGGAGATCTACCTGCCTCTGCCTCCTGAGTGCTGGAATTAAGGGCATGTGCCACCACTGCCCGTCTATTCAAATTATTTTTATAGATTAACTTCATCATATGGTTTTTTTTCTAATTATTATAGTAACAACTTTATATTATTTATTTTGAAGTTGAGCATGTTGATATGTAGCCCTACTTGGCCTGGTGGTCACCGGGTAGAACAGGCTGACCTTGAACTTTCAGTGGCTCTCCTGCCTCCCCTGCCAGGGCCTGTGATTACGGGCGTGTGCCGCCTCCTTGCAAAAGTAAACTTCGCTACAGTAGCAGCCTTGCAGTTTCAAATGCATTCTGCTAATTAACTGCAAAGTTACATTTGTCTGTGTTTTGTTTAATGAATTTTGTGCATGTGAGACATTAATGATGATTGACTTTTATGAGTCATCTTTGTTTAACTCAAAGTGACAAGGTTTTTTTCCTTTCATATGAGGACATTATTGAGATAATTTGCATTTAGGGAAATGCACAAACCTTAAGCATACGACTTGATGAATTTTGACAAATATGCACACCACGATCTCTACCATTAAAACCAAGACATGGTGCAGTTTTACATCCCCAGGAAGCCCCTTCTTTGAGACTCTTACATTCAGCCAGTTCTCTGTGGGGGGAGGAGATGGCTCAGTGGACAAAGTACTTGTGTGAGTATGAGGACCAGCATTTGGATCCTCAGAACCCACGTAAAGCTGGGTGGGTGTGATGGTGCAATCCCTGCACTTGGGACACGTAGAAGGGCGATCCTGGGGCAATCGAGCTAGCTATCAAGACCAGCAGACACTCACACACCCACACATTTGAACACTTGTGTACACGCGTGCACACACCATGCATGTATTCCTGGGAAAAGAAACCATGTCTCTGATTTCTGTCAACATAGATTCGTTTTGTCGCTCAAGAGCATCACGTAAATGGCATCCGTTTGTTCTCAGTGATTGGCTGCTTCCATTCCACGAGGCTGTGAAACTTATCTGGCCTGTCATGTCAATAGTCTGTTGAGCTTTGTGAGATGAGCGGATAAGATTTTTCACCTCTTTTAATGCCCTGAACGGTTTTGCCACATGGACATGTTCTGATGTGGGGAAGGCATCTAAGATATCACAGGAGGCAGGAGCCATCACCGAAGACATCTTTTGGCAATCTCCTTTACATTTTCCCCTGGGACTTGTCTATTGAGTTAGACCATTTGTCCTTAAGACAGAGGCATGGATGGGGAGGTGGGATGAGGGGAAAGTGGAGAAAGCGGGAGGAGGGGAAGGAGTTGGAACAGGGATAGCTGTGTAAAATGAGAAAAGATTGTATTATAAGAAAATCTTAATTAAAAAAAAAGACAAGTTTTGGTATGTGGTGTCTTTCTAGAAAATAATCCATCCTGTTGAGGTTTTGAAATTATAATCACACAACTATGCTGAGTCCTCTCAGGGTGCTTGACTCTATAGTTTCCCTTTTGGCAGTGATACATTTTTGCTCCCATTAATGAACGATGCAGGTTATTTTATGAACTCTGAAGTTTACTTACTTCTACCTTTTACTGACCATTTATGGTTGCTAATCAATAATTAGTATCAGTGATGTTTGTTGTTTGCTCCCCCAATGTGGAACTTAAGGTTATTTTTTTATCTTTCTGTGTGCTTGTGTGTTTGTGTGTGTGCATGAGTATATGTGCATGTTCACATATATGAGCATGGGCATATGCATGGCTCATCATTGCACGTGTTGAGGTCAGAGGTCAACCTTGGGTATTGGTCCTTGCCTTTTCACCTTTTGTTTGCCGCTGTGAACTGCAAGCTATCTGGGTTCTGTGTGCCCCCCAGTCTCTGTCTTCAATCCTGCTATGTCCTGTGCTGGGGTTATAGATTTGTTCTATTGTCTCCAGTTTTACATGGGTTCTGGGGATCCAAAGTCAGGGTTCTGACACTTTCTCCATCAAGTCATTTCAGCAGGCCCTAATGTTACTTTTATTGACTTAAGATAGAAATAAAAATGTCAGCAGGCTGCCATTCCTTCTGGAAGCTCTGCTGAGGAATCCTTCTGCTGCATTTGTGCGCGTGTGTGTATTCATGCATGAATTGGTGTGGAGGCCAGAGGTCAAACTCAGGTTCATGCCTCTGGAGCTTCCCACCTTTGTTTTGAAGCAGGGTGATTCTTCTGAGACCTGAGAGCAAGTTAAACTGGCCAGGGAGCCCCAGGGATCCCTCCTCCCTTCACCCAGCCCTGGCTCTGGGATTACCGGTGCATGCCACCACACCCAGCTTCTTAAGAGCATGCTGGGGATGGAACTCAGATATCCGTGCATTTATTGGCTGAGATGTCTCCCAAGCCCCACTCTCTGCCCCTTGCTCCCAGCACACTCTGTGTGCTCCTAGCTCCCATTCAGCCTCTGCTCCCAGGATCTTCCTTTTTGCTTTCGGCAAAGTTAGTTATCTTTCAGCTTCTTTACTCTGGATATTTCCAACTTTGCCATACTGCGATTTCCTTTTTACTCTTAGTTTTTAAAATTAGCATATAAGGGAATGGGTTCGACAATGCATTTTCACACATATTTTGCTTTGTTGACCCTCTTGCCTGCTCCCCACCCCACACTGTCTGGGTCACCCTTTTCTTTCCTCCTCTACCCTCTCTTATGCTTTCAAGTCACATGGGTTCTATTTCCCTCCTCTCCCACCCCCTCCCTTAAGATCTGCCGTTCCCCCCCCTCCCAGCCGCCCCATGGTCCCCTTTCTATTCTCACTTATCCCCCCCCAATACACACATCCATAAAAATTAAAGTCTAGACTCCACATACGGGAGGAAGCATGTGACATTTGCCTTTCTGAGCCTGGGGTACTTCACTGAAGACAGCAATTTCCAGACCCATCCGTTTCCCAGTAAATGTCACAGATTCATTTTTCTATGGCTAAATAAAATTCTATCACATATGTATGTACCATGCTTTTTTTCCCCCATCCATTTATCTGTTGATGGGCGTCTAGGCTGGCTACATTTCTTGGCTAATGTAAATATTGAAGCACACTTATTACTGTTATCATAGCTGGTGTTTTTGAGATAGGGTCTTGTTATGTCGCCGAGGCTGGCCTTGAACTAGAGATCCTCTGGCCTACATTTCCAAAATGCTGGGATTAGATGTATGCACTGCCATGCCTCACTACTTTGATCTTTTATTTAAAAAATAATTATTTAAAAGTATTTGTTATTTTCAAAATGTTAATCAAAAATTCCTAATGACCATTCTAATCAAATTAAGTCAGTCTCAGAAAGACAGATACTGTATGTTTTCTCTCAAATATGGTTCCTAGGCTTTACATAGCTACATAAAGTCATATGTGTGTCTGTGACATTAAAGTAGAAGTGAAATCATCAAGGGGACAAAAGAGACTATGTCGGGGAGGGATGATATGTTCAGGGTATAGTGTGTTCTTACAGAAGAGGGTCCTGCGACAGAGCGGAGCACAATGAATGTACCCAGCAGAAAGCAGAAAAAGAAGACAGAGGTGCAGTTGCAGTTATTGTGTCTGAATTAGAATTCCTTCAAGGCTCCCACAGCCATTGGGTCACACCATGTAACTCTTTCATTGCTTTGAGTCATTGGGGGAAACCCCATCTTTTCTTCCTTCTATTCAATGTGTCTTCTATTTAAAAATAAGTTCAATAGGGCTGTGGAGATGGCTCAGCAGTTAAAGCAATTACTACACAAGTGGGAGGTCTGGAGTTTGAATCCTGAGAGCCCACATAAATGCCAGGTGGGCGTGGTAGACCGCTTGCGTTGATTCCAGCTTCGGAAGGCTGGAACAGGGCATCCTTGGAGCAAGCTGGCTTTCGACAGTAACCACGTTGACAAGCTCCGGGTTTGGCTGAGAGCCCCTGCTTCAGGGGTGGAAGAAGGATTGAGGAGAATCCCGGATATCATCCTTGGGCTTCCACACACATGCTTAGAAACAGTGAAATATACAAAAGGCAGAAAACGCGATAAAAAATGAGTAAAACATACCAAGAGATCACAACATGCAGATTACAGGAGTCGAAGAATGAGGGGACATGGAAAACCAATCAGGAAACAGCAAGGAAATTATGTAGGAGGAATGTGGACCCAGCAAATGTTTAATAAAATAGAATCACACTTGTGTTACCTCCGTGTGGGGGGAGATATGCATGTCTGTGTACATGTATATGCATGTGTGTACCTGTGTGTTTGGTGTAGGACATTGAGTACCCTGCTCTATCACCATCTGCCACATTCTCCCAAGACAGGGGATCTCGCCAAACCTGAGGTTGGTTCTTTTTTTCTGGTGAGGTTGGCTGATCTGCAAACCCTAGAAATCGCCACGTCTCCTGTGCTGCGATTACAGGGGCACACTGCCTTGCTTGACTTTCTATGTAAGTGCTGGGATTTGAATTTGGGCTTTCATCCTTATGCAACAAGAGCTGTTAGCCCCCGAGCCATTTCCTTCCCTCATGCCTTTGAAAAGAGGTTTTGTTTGTTTGTGTGCTTGCTTGCTTGTTTAACAATAATGATCATACACCTGAAGTTTCTGGCGTACTTAGAAGAAACTTGATGTCAGGGTTGTAGAACGAAAGCTAACTTGTAATTTGCATATGGTGAGACTGCAAACCGAAAGATCCCACCTTGTGTGATCACAGAATAGGACAGATGTGCCCCCGCTGAAGCCTTCTCAGTAGAAACACACAAGCCTACTTTTGAGAGTTTGTAGAAGGAAAACGTGGTACTTCCTGTCTTAGTTACTTCTTCATTGCTGTGATGAAGCAATGTGACTTAATCACTTAGAAGGAAGGGGTTATTTGGGCTAATGATGGTTTCAGCAGGATAGAGTCCATCACCATCACCACAGGGAGGCATGGCAACAGGCAGGTGTGGCTGTAGGAGCAAATGCTGGGGGCTCACACCTTGAATGGCAAGCACAAGGCAGAGGGAACAAACTGGAAATGGCACAGGTTCTTCAACTCCAACAAGGCCAGACATCCTAAACTCAAACAGCACCACCAATTAGAGACTAAATGCTCAAATGCCCAAGATTATGGGGGACATTTATCATTTAAATCAGCACACTTATAAAATCAGAAAGGAGAGTAAACTAATTAAAATTTTCTTTATTTCTTCTTTTTTTTTTTTTCAAAACAGAGTCTCTCTGTGTAGCCTTGGCTGTCCTTGAACTCTCCGCAGGCCAGGTTGGCCTTGAACTCACAGAGATCCGCTTACTTCTGCCTCCCTAGTGCTGGGATTAAGGGCGTGAGCCTCCACCACCTGGCGTCCTTCAGCAAATCCTAGCGGCCTGTGTCACCACACTGGTGCAAATTTATTACTTAGCAGTTTAGGGTTTTTTTTTTTGAGTCAGGTCTCACTGTGTAGGCCAGGCTAGTTTGAACTCATAATCTTCCTACCTCAGTGTCCTAAATTTGTTTTGGGAGCTATGTAACTTATAAAACTCTATCCTTTAGGTGACACAATCTTTCAATTAATCTGTGCATGTCTGTATATGTGTGTGCGCTCACACTAGTGTGTATACGTGTCCATGCTCATGTGTGCATACTTGAAGGCACAGAGGTCAATGTTGAGTGTCTTTTTCAGTCATTCTACATTTTTTTTTGAGACAGAGTTTCTCTGTGTTAACAGCTCTCCTTGTCCTAAAACTCAATTTGTAGATCTGACTGGCCCTGAACTCACAGAGACCCACCTGTCTCTGTCTCTGAGTGCTGGGATTGAAGGCACGTGACACCACCACCCAGCAATTCTCCACTTTTTTGAGACAAAGTCTTTTACTGAACCTGGAGCTTACCTGTTGAGCTAGACTATCTGGCCGACATATCTCAGAAAGCCTCCTTGTCTCTGTCACCTCAGAGCTGGGACCACTGGGGTGCTTGTTCACACTCAACATTTTTACACGAGTCCTAGGAACTGAAGTGAGGTCCACATGCCCATGCAGAAAGTGTTTTCCCAAGGGCACCATCTCCCAAACACCTCAACTAATTTTAACAGCAGAACATGGAAGGCAGACAATGAGGCTCAGAGAGTTTAAACGACCTGGCCAAGTTCCCAGAGTTTGCTAAAGCTGGGATTTAGATGGACGTCTCTGATTCTTTTGGCCTGTCCCTTGTGGTCACCTCAAGGTCACAGGATGGTTGAAGAATGAGATGAAGGTCATAAGATGTGAAAAGTAAAGACAAAAGATGACCTGTGCCAGCCAAGTCTTCACTGTGTCTAGTGACACTTCCCTGACAGTAGCCACCAGCAGCTTCTCTGCACCCATCACTTGCCAGACTTGGTTTGTGGCCTGCCCCCTTGGCAGAGCAGCTGGGAAATGTAGCATTTCAAATGGGTGTGTTGCTTCTTTAAGTAGTACCAAAGTTCTGTTGGGAAGGCAGATTGGAGTAGGCATCCATCCGGGTGTCTGCAGAAGGTGGGAGCCAAAGCAGGCAGCGTGTGCTTTTCCTTGCTTAACCAGATAGTGTTTACATGGATGGCTAAGTCTCCTTTTTCTTGGCTTTGGATACTGCAAATTATTTTCCTGGAATGGAATCAAGCTTTCAATATAATGTACGTATTTAATATTTAAATACCACGAGTTAGCTGCCTTTTTCTCTCCCCAAGTCAAGATTATGAGGAGGAAACCAAATCTTGTTAGGATCTAATTTGAGTTGCTCTGCTAATAAAAATAAATTAATAGGGATCTGGGGAGATGGCTCAGCTGGTGCTCAATGATGCGCAAGTGGGGCGGCCTGAGTGAGGAGCGGGTGTGGTGGTGGGTAGTTGCCCCAGCACTGGGAGGGTGGAGCCTGGAAGATCACAGGCTCACTGGCCTGTTGAGTCAGTGAGTTCCAGGTTAGGGAAGACTCTGAATCAAAATATAAAGCGGAAGACTGGGAAGAGGCTAGCTGGACAAGGGCGAGAACCTGAGTTCGGATCCACATCATAGGTGATAGTGCACACCTGTAATCACAGCACTAGAAGACCAAGACAGGAGGATGATGGGGACTTGCTGGCCAGCTAGTCTAACCAATCAGTGAGTCATCCTGTGGAAGAACATCTTTAAAAAATAAGATGGAGAGAGGAAGACACTCAACATTGACCTCTGGTATGCACCGACAGACACACAAAAGTGATGACAATTAGTATGTATGTATGTATGTATGTATGTATGTATGTATGTATGTATGTATTTATTTATTTATTTATTTATTTATTTATTTATCTCTTTGAAACAGGGTCTCTGTGTAGACCTGGCTGTCCTGGAACTCACTCTGTAGACCAGGCTGGCCTCTAACTCACAGAGATCTGCCTGCCTCTACTTCCCAAGTGCTGGGATTAAAAAAGTGTACCCCCACTGCCGTGCAACATTTAGTTTTTTAACTACCCTACAAATGATTGTCTGTCGTCTTCCAGACTTTTCTTTCCATTCTCAACTCATCATTTCTACCGCTGTCCCTTCTGATGGAAACTTCAGCCCATAGGATGCTCGAGAGAACCTTTACTTGGAGCAACTCATGCCGCAGATGCAGATGGGGAAACTGAGGCCCAGGAAGTCAGGGAACTCTCTAATAAGCACTGAATCCCCCCAGGCTTTGCCAAAGCTGGGATTTAGATCAAAATTTCTGATTCTTTTATCTGCCCAATATGGTCACCTCAAGGTCACAGGATGGTAGCAGCAAGGTGTGAAGAGCCGAAGTCAAAAGATGATGCATGCCCAGCCTAGTCTGCACTGTGTTTAGACACTTCTAAAGTCCACCCAGCAGTTCTGATGTGGTCATCTCAGAAGGCCTGTGTCTCCTTAGAATCATAATTCAGACTCAAGGAGAAGCCTTTGTTTAACTCTAGGAAGGGAAAGGTAAGCTTAGTTAGGGAGGTCACCAGTTGGAGGACACAGTGCCACCTTGGCCATCCCCTGTAGACGGTGCTGCATCAAAGCTTAGCTTGAACTTTCTGAGCTCCCTTTCTTCAGGGAAGGAGGTGGGGCGTTAATCCCAGCACTCAAGAGGCAGAGGCAGGCGGATCTCTGTGAGTTCAAGGCCAGCCTGGTCTCCGGAGCCAGTTCCTGGACAGCTAGGGCTACACAGACAAACCCTGTCTTGAAAACAAACAAACAACAACAACAACAAAAAAACAAACAAAAGGAATGAAAGGAAGGAAGAAAGAAAAAGGCCTCCCTTCTTTCCGTGTTGTCAGGCATCCCGGGGAAAGGGTCTATCGTCACTAGTCACCTGTTTGGGGCAGAGGTCAAATCATGCATCTATGACGTATGAGACCTTGGGCGATAAATCTGGAATCTGTCCTGCTCTGAGGCTTCCCACTCTAGGCAGGCTGAGGCCTTGCTGAGGGCCTAGAGTTTTGGAAAAAATGTCATACGCCTTGTTGGAGCCAGAACTTCCTTTCTTGTAAAGACTGTTTTTGAATCAATGAATATGTGTGCACCTGTGCCACGGTGTGTGTGTGGAGATGAGAGGAAAACCTGTTCAGGTTGGTTCTCTCTTTCCACCATGTGCTCTGGGAGTCAAACTCAAGCCATTGGATTTGGTGACAAATATAATTACCTGCTGAGCTGCCTCACTGGCCCTGGACCTAGAACCTTCAGCAGGTAGGTTCACCTGTGTGGAAGGAAGCTTGGCTAGTCTTCAAGCTGTGGGGACTCCCAAATTACAGTCCATATGTGCTCCCCATGGCACTTCCTCGGCGTGCTGACTAGTTTTTGTGTACTTGTTTGTTTTGTTTTTGTCAACTTGACACAAGTTAGAGTCATCGGAGAGGAGGGATCCTCAACTGAGAAAATGCTACCCTAAGATCCTGCTGTAGGCAAGCCTGCTGGGCATTTTCTTAATTAGTGGTTGATGTGGGAGAACCCAGCTCCCTTTTGGTGGTACCATCCTTGGCTGGTAGTTTTAGGTGCTATAGGAAATCAGGCTGAGAAAGTCATGAGGAGCAAGCCAGTAAGCAGCACACCTCTGTGGCTTCTGCTTCAGTTCCTGCCTCCAGGTTCCTGCCTTGAGTCCTGCCCTGTCTTCCCTCTGTGATGGAGTGTTACCTGGAAGCGTAAGCTAAAGAAAAAACCAAAACCAACCAAACAAAATCCTCTTTTCTTCCTGAGTTGCTTTTGGTCATGGTGTTTTATCACAGCAAGAGAACACTTAAGTCAGCCAGCTTATCTGTATTGTCCGTGTTTGCCACATTTTCCACGTGTACCCCACATTGTCTCCACTGTCAGACCGGGCCAGATGCAATGACTGCTATGCCTCACTTGCATGGAAGCAGCGGGTGGCAGAGGGGGTTGGTTGAGGTGAAACCCAGATGGTCCTCCTGCCTCAGCTCCTCAGCTCAATCACCTGCTTCCAGAAGAAGATGGAAAGAGCTCAGGTCATTTTGCAGGGCCAAGAGGGTTTGAGAAACTCAAATACCCGCCCCCCAATCCTCCACCTGCTCCCACCCCCTGCTATAGTATACAGGTTTGGTTGAAGCATTCCATCAGCCAGCCTGCATTTGCCGAAGCTTGGGGGCTGGGGCCAGGGGAGAGCAATGTTGTCACTTTAATTGCATTGGCATAAATATTTGATATTCAATAAATTAGATCTGGAGCAAGGAAAACATTCTTGCAAATGGAGTTTTTACCTGGAGCCCAGCCCCATTAGCAGAGGAGTGGAGGGCAGCTTGCCCCAGGGCCGGTAATTAACTCAAGTGGAGCAGAACTAAGCATTTTTGACAGCCTTCCTGCTCTCGAATTAACTGTCATCTCAGAGGGAAAAAGAAACTGCATTGTCACATGAAGGTTTTTGCAAGGCTCCGCCACCACTGCCGGGCTGGGCTCCATCTCCCCTTGATGCCCCAAGAAGTGTTTTCATCATTACAGACAAGTTTAAAAGCGACTAATGATGTATTTTATATCTACGTACCTGAATCACAGATTTCACCAAAAGAGAAGACATTAGCGTAGTAATTCAATTTTTTCCCTCCCTTTTGGCAGATGTAATGAAACAAGCTGCAGCGGGTGCCGTTAGAAGTCACAACACTGTGATATTTGAAGATAGCGCCGTCTGGGTTTTTTTTTCCTTCACCTCTCCATATCAGGACTTGCCTATAATGAGCAATAGCTCAGTCCCTGTCTGTCTTCACTATCTTCCCCTTACTCCAACCCCCACCCCGCATTTATGAAAGTAGCAATTGCTTCTGAGAAAAGGAAAACCGCTGGAGCTTGAAGCTCCTTCTAGAAGCCACTGTTTGCCTTAGTCTGTAGGAACCCAATACAGTAGAAATTGGAGTTTGGCTGGGCTTTGCCTTGCTATCATGGCTGCAGGCAGTTTTATTTTTTATAAGATCGGAGAACTCTCTGCAAGATGCTGGGTGTGTGCTCTGCAGGTTCTGGTTGGAGAAGGAAGGCTGCATGTCTGTGTGTGTGTGTGTGTGTGTGGCAGGTGTGAGCTGTACAGCTATTTACACAGGCCACACACACTTGAGTCTCCTGGGTTCTGCCCCTTTCATCACTCAACTTTGGCATCATTTCCCTTCTGAGTTCCTGGACTCTTTCTCCTTTCTGGCTGACCCTCACCCTGACCCGGATGCTACCTTCTGTCTTCCTTACTTACTGTGCCATGTAAAGCGTGAAGCTGAAATCCTGCCTTCCACCAGGACTTCTTAATGTCACCTCAGAAGTGTTTCCCTGACCTTGGCTGCTCTTTGTAATTTGGGGATCCTGTGCTGAATGAACCAGAACACACTTCATGATGTCTAGTCAACCTGGATGCTCTTTTGGGTGACTTCCCCTTTGAGTCTTAGGAAACATCAAGCTTGGCCGCTCCTTAGTTTCCCTCTCCACCCCCTGCTCTTTCCCTGGCTAACTTCCAGACATCCTCTAAGACCCACTGACATTTCACATCCTCCATGAACCCTTTCCTAACTTTTGTAGCCTGAATTATGTATATTTATCCATCCATCCATCCATTATTGATCCACCCCCATCCATTCACCCATCCATATACCCGTCCATTCATCTATCAATACACCCACCTAACCATCCATCCATCATCCATCCAGCCATCCATCCACCCACATACCCATTCATCCACCCACTTAGTCAACCATCCATCCATCATCCACCCACCCACCCACCCATCTGTCCATCTATCCAACAAACTATCCATCATCCACCCATCCATTCATCCAACCAATCCATCCATCCATCGATCCATCTATCCAAACATCCATCCATCCATTCATCCAAACATCCATCCATCCATCCATCCATCCATCCATCCATCCAAACATCCATCCATCCATCCATCCAAACATCCATCCATCCATTCATCCAAACATCCATCCATCCATCCATCCATCCATCCATCCATCCATCCATCCAAACATCCATCCATCCATCCATCCATCCATCCATCCATCCATCCATCCATCCATCCAACCATTCATCCCACCATCCACCAAGCCATCCTTTCAGTAGGTATTGAGTGCTTGCAGGTGTTTGATTTTGTGTTGACTCATGGAGACAACTTAGCAAAAAGAGATTTTTAGGTATCCTTGCATGGCTCAAGGAGATAGAAAAGACTCTCTAGAGATAGTAGAATTTGGGGGTAAGCTAAAGGCTGTACAGAGGGTAGTCATAGAAGGGTAAGGGGAAAGAAAGGAGCGACTTGGGTCTTGGGGAAAGTGTTAGAGGACAGGGAAGAGAGGGACCCTGCTGGCCCCTTGCAGCATGGTGTATCTGCTAGCAGAAGTTACTGGGTAAGCATTTATTGGTGCAGTGAAAGGCCAAGACTATAGGGCTAGTGTTGGTAGGTCTGTGGAGCACAGTGGATAAATATTCAGAGAGTGGAGACAGAGACAAGGACTGTCCTTTGCTTTCCAGAGCACATAATAAATTGGTGGCCCAAGAAGAAGTAAGAATTCCCATTTCCCAGATGTAGAAAATGAGGCTCCAGTTAGCTAGTATATCCGACAGGAGGGTGGCAGAACTGGCACGAACCCAGGCAGGTGGCTCTGCAGTACATGTGTTCAATGGCTGAACCATGAAACAATGGCCCTGCTACTGCTTAACCAGAGCTGTTGCCCCTCTGTGCTAAGGTCTGGCTCCTAGGGTGCCGGAGACTGGGGGACCAGTGAGAACTGTGGAAAGATTTGAATTCGTAGTAACATTCAAGAGAGGAGTAGGAAACAGGAGCATTTATTTTTAAAGGGAGTTCAGAATCCTTTGAAGAATCACCTGAGCCTTCCACAGGGGATACAAGGGCAAAGTTGGCGGGTCGTTCTTGAATACTGAGCATGGGGAAATGACAGGCAGTGCAGCCTGGAGTTCCAGTGCCTCCCTTTGTAACTGCCACTTCCAGTCTTTAGGATCATCTCTGATGCCTTGTCCCTCACCTCCACAGTTACTCACTTGTCTCTTACACGTGGTAAAATGCACGACTCTCAGCATTCAGCTTCACAACTTTTTTTCAAAACAATAAATATGTCCTGGTTTTGAAAGCATTGTGCAGGTAGTCCCAAGTTCCCACGCTCTCTCTAGCTGCTTTCCCCTGATGTAACATCTTGTGTTACCATTACACAGCTGTCAAAAGTAAGACGCCAGAGTAGGGCATGATTCAGAGCAAAGTTTCCGAGTATATTTGGGTTTCACTGCCTTCTCCATGAGTGGCTCCTTCTGTCCCAGGGTTCCAGGGTGTGTTTGACTGTCACGGCTTCTGAGGCATGTCCACTCTGACAGTTCTCAGTCCTCTCTTATCTGTCATGATCTTGACAGCTGTTAGGCCTCCACTGGGGGCTCACTGGTGTTTTGTCTGAGATTAGCCTGGGACTGTGGGGAGGGGACATCAGGAGCACTTGACATGCACATGGCTTCCACTGGTGATCAGTAACACTTTTTTGTATGTGTTCATGTGTGTGCAGATGTACATGTATGTTGGTGCACATGTACACTGGTTTGTTTTTGTTATCAACTTGAAATGAGTCTCCTGGGAAGAAGTGATCTCAAATGAGGAGTTGCCTTCATCAGACTGGGCTATGGACATATCAGTGAGGAATTTTCTTTCTTTCTTTCTTTCTTTCTTTCTTTCTTTCTTTCTTTCTTTCTTCCTTCCTTCCTTCCTTCCTTCCTTCCTTTCTTTCTCCTCCTCCCTCTCCTCCTCCTTCTTCTCCTTTTTTTTTTCTCTGAGACAGGGTTTCTCTGTAGCTTTTGAGCCTTTCCTGGAACTAGCTCTTGTAAACCAGGCTGGCTTCGATCTCACAGAGAACCATCTGCCTCTGCCTCCTGAGTGCTGGGATTAAAGGCGTGCGCCACCACCGCCAGGCTCATGGGCATTTTCTTGACTGCCAGTTAATATATGAGGGTCCAGCACAGTATGGGTGGCACCACCGCTGGGCAGGTGGTCGAGCTTATATAAGAAAGCAGACTGAGGCCGGGCGGTGGTGGCGCACGCCTTTAATCCCAGCACTCGGGAGGCAGAGGCAGGCGGATCTCTGAGTTTGAGGCCAGCCTGGTCTAGAAGAGCTAGTTCCAGGACAGGAACCAAAAGCTACAGAGAAACCCTATCTCGAAAATAAAAAAAATAAAAAAAGAAAGAAAGAAAGAAAGAAAGCAAACTGAGCGTCCGCCTCCAAGTGCTGGGATTAAAGGTGTGTACCATCATGTCTGGCTCATCTTGTTTTTTTTGAGATAAGTCAGCCAGGTTGTCCCAGCTAGTGAGCCCGAGAGGTCCATCTCTCTGTCTCCCCAGTGCTGGGATTGCAGGAGACCATATTCAACCTTTTGCCTGCATTCTGGATATCAAACTTGAGTCTTTATGCTTGCGAGGCAAGTTCTTTACCAGTCGGAACACTCCTTAGCCTCATTTTGTTTTTCCAGATGTTCTTGATAGGTAGCCCAGACTGCCCTCAATCTTGCCACCCTCCTGCTTCCCCTCCCACCAGCAAGCCCAGTTGGATGACACTGTAAAAACTTCATTCACCACCTGCACACCATCACTCCATTCCAGATACCGGAGATTTCCAGCTTTATCCAGAAAGGGTCTAGAATCTTTCTAGATTCCCCATTTGTTCCTCCGCCTGCCGCAGAAAACTGCTGTGCCCATTCTGGCTGCTGCGCACATTTCGGCTGCTGTGAATGGTCTTGATTGTGGGTGCACTGCCTGTGGAAAAAATCACACGCATTCCCTCTTGTTCACCTGATTTTTCTGTTGTTTCACCTTTTGAGCAGCAGAGAGCTTTTGAGACATGCCCCACTGCCCATGGACATTTGGGTAGGCACAGCCCTGCCAGGGCTGTTATGGATGGAGCCGTCTGATACACTCATGTGCCGTTTTCTCTGTAGACTTCCTGTGCTTTGGTTTGGAGAGCCCAAGAGGTGGGGGAAACTTTCACCTCCTCTCTGCAGCTCTCGCTCCTGAAGACTTTCTAAAAATACCTGCATTCGCTCTCTCTGCAAATGGATGAGGGGAGAATAAAAGCCTTTAAGAGGAGCAGAGGAAAAAGCTCTTGCTAGCAGTCGAACAGTTTGTGCATCAGCGAATCTCAGCGCAGGCCCCTGGATAGCTCTCAAATAGGCCCCCTTGGCTTGGTCTAGCTCCTGTGTTCAGTCTGTCCCTCCTCACTGGTCCCATGAGCTCTTCCATTTCATTGTGACCACCCCCAGCCCCTTCGCCATGCTTTGGCAAGTGGCCAAGCCCCAACTGGCTATCCACTATTAAGACCTCACAAATATTGCTTCTCTCTTAGGAGAAACCTCTAAAACCTCACTGTGGATCTGCCTGCTCACCTGCTTCATCCTCTACAGCCCAGACTCTTCCCAACTCCAGTCTCTGTTCCGACTCCTTGCTCTGCCAGGAAGGTTTGTGTGGCACACCTGGTTCTTTAGGACTCTATTCTGTTGTCCCTCTATGGAGACCTTCTCCAACCACAGTCCAAGCGTCACTCCCCCTCAACCTTCCCTCCTCTCCATCTTCCCCTCCCCACTAAGCTGCCTCTGTCCTTATGGGTATGGCTTTTCTAAATCTTTCAGGTGAGTGGTGTTATCAAATATGTGGATTTGTCTCTGACTCTCTGATTTGCTCCTCTGCCTCCTTTATCCTTTATTCCTTCCATGTATCCACCTATGTCTGTCTGTCTATCTATCTATCTATCTATCTATCTATCTATCTATCTATCTATCATCTATCTATTTATCTATCTCTCTCTCTCTATATATATATATCTCTATCTATCTATCTATCTATCTATCTATCTATCTATCTATCTATCTATCTACTATCTATCTTTTTTTCAGTAGGGCTAGAGATGGAACCTAACATGGAAGCCTTGCACATGCTATGCAAGAGCTCCACCACCAAACTCCATCCTTGATGCTCTGCCTGGCTACTTTCATGTACCAAAATGATTTCAGAGTTCAACCAAGACATCGTACAAACCCATTCTTTTCTGTGGCTGGTAATATTCTATCATGCAGCTGTAACACACTTCTTCACTCATTACCAACTCTGCTCTTTGACTCTCATGAGTTTATTGCTTTGGGTATTTTCGTGTTTGTTTTCAATTCTCTTGGCTGTGTATACAAGATGAGACTTCTTAGTCACCCAGGAGTTCTATGCTTAGCTTTTTGAGCAACTGTAGAAGTTTCTTCCAAAGCAGCTACACAATTCTACATTCTGACCACCGGTATATGTGTTCCCCTTGCCACATCCTTGGCAACCCTTGTTATTCTCCACCTTGCTTTTAGCCACCTCAGTGGGCGAAGCCATTTCTCAGTGAGGTATTGGTTTATGTTTCCCTAGTGACTAATGATGCTTAGAATCTCTTAAAATGTGCTTCTTGACCATTGGAGAAATGCTCGTTCAAATCTTGTGTTCATTTAAAAATTGAACTCCTGTTCTTATTATTTTTTAGTTATTAAGCATTCAGGTATTCTGCATATATGTCCCTATCAGATGTATGACTTACAGATATCTTCTTCTATCCTGCAGGATTGTATTGTTCTGTTTCTTTTAGATGACAATCCTTAAAATACAGGCTCTAAATCTTTCTGAAGTCTAATTTTCATTTATTAAATTTATTTTAATGGAAACTTTTTTCATACAATATATTCTGATCTCAGTTATCCGTTCTCCTCCTAAACCCTCCCAGGTCCTCCCCACCTCCTCACCCATCCAAGCCCACACTTTTTCTCTCTCTTTCTGCCTAAACTCTCCCAGGTCCTCCCCACCTCCCCACCCATCCAACCCTACATCCTTTCTCTCTCTCTCTTTCTTAAAACAACAAAACCAAGAAACACACAGTGTGTCCCCAAAATACAAAAAGAGAAAGCAAAATGTACAAGAAAAAGATCAATAAAGGAAAAAAATGACCAAACAAAGCAATATATGAAGTCTATTTTTTAAAAGAAAATATTGCTTGTGTATTTGATGCTCTTTCTTTTTTAAAAAGATTTATTTGTTTCTTTGTTTGTTTGTTTGTTTTAGAGACAAGGTTTCCCTGTATAGCCTTGACTGTCCTGAAAGTCCAGGCTGGCTTCAAACTCACTGAGATTCGCCTGCCTCTGTCTCCTGAGTGCTGGGATTAAAGACGTGTGTCACCACTGACCCATTAAAGATTTATTTTTAAAAATTTATTGCTGTGTGTCTCCATGTGAATGCACAGCACTGTATGTGTCCACAGAGGCAGGAGGAAGGCTTCAGTTCCTCAATAGCTGGACTTACAGGTGGCTGTGAACTCCTGGTGTGGAATTTAGGTCTTCTGGAAGATCAGTACCTGCTCCTAACTGCTTTGATGTTGTTTTTAAGAAACCGTTGCCTAGTTCAAAGTCCCCCAGACTTATGCCTAACTCTCTTCTAAGGATTTTAATCCACAGTTCACATCCATCTCAAATTAGTTTTGTACACATAGAAAGGTAGGGACGTAGCTTCATTCTCTTGTTGGTGAATATCAAATGACCCGAGCTTCTTCTGTTAGAAAAGATGATTTCCAGGCCAGTGAGATGGCTCTGAAGGTAAAAGCTTTTGTTACCAAGCCCAGTGACCTGAATTTGATACCCAGGACCCATATGATGAAGGGAGAGAACTAACCCCTGATGGTTGTCCTTTGACCTCCAAATGTTCATTGTGGCAACTCTCTCTCTTTCTCACATACACACACTCACTCACAGTAAATACACACATACATACATACATACATATGTACATACGTATGTACACACATATGTTGGTGGAGGCTGTTCATTCGTTCCCAGTCCTTCTAACTCAAAATAATCACACAGAAACTGTATTATTTGCAATACTGTTTGACCAATAGCTAACTCTTATATCTTAAATTAACCTATTTCTAGTAATCTGTGCATTGCCTTGTAGTTGTGGCTTATTGGCAAGGTTCCGGCACGTCTGTCTTTGGAGGCTGTTATATGGCTTCTCCCTGACTCTGCCTACTCTCTCTCTATATATCTCTTCCAGCCTGGCTATATTCTGTTAACCTATTGGCCAAAAGCAGCTTCTTTACTAACCAATAAAAGCAACACATATACAGAAAGACTTCCCACACCACATATATAACAAGCATCCCAGCACTGATGTTGGGTGGTTCACAACCATCTGTAACTCCAGCTCCAGGGGATCCAGTGCCCTCTTTGAGACTCTCTGCAGTTCTATACAGACACACACACACACACACACACACACACATATAAACATAATCATAAAGAAACAAATGAAGGAATCTTTTAGTCTTGTGGTAACGTTCAGGGATAGGCAGACAGGTTAAGTCATAATAGTTCTCCAAGAGTAGAGCTTCCTGAAAGCACCAGCCTTCTCCAGCTCTCCCAGTGACAGCTTTTTAAAAGACAAAATATAAGGACTGGGGATGTGGCTCAGTTGCAAGCAGGCGGGCCTGAGTTCAAATTCCCCAGCATCCACATAAAAAACCAGACATGATGGCATGCACCTGCAAAGCCTGTTCTCAGTGTCAGGGAGGGGAACAAAGACAGGTGATCCCTGGAGCTCCATGGCCAGCTAACCTTGCTGAATCAGCAAACTTCAGGTTCAGTGAGAAACCCTATCTTAAACAAAGAAACAAAGAAACAAAGACCAAGGAAACAATTGAGGAAGATGCTCACTATTGACCTCTGGACTCCACATTCACATCTCCATGTGAATGCACAGACATGTGCACTGTACACAAGAATATACACATGAACATGCACACACACAGGCTTCCACATGTACACATACCTGCACAGACACAAACACGAAACATTCGATTCTGATAATCTTACCAGTGTTTGTTCTTGATTTCATGAAGGAAATGTTTTTTTGAAGATTTTTTATGGTGCCATTTCTATGTAGACACGTTTCTAAGCATTTCCACCTCTTTCCTGTCCCTTCTCTTCCTTCTCCTCCTCCCTCCCGTCCCCTCCTCACATCTCCCACCTCACTCCTTTCTCCCTCTCTCATTGTTTTCTTTCCTTCCCAGTTTTCGAGGCATGGTCTCACCCTGTACTCCAGGCTAACCTCAAACCGATAGCAACTCCCCTGCCTTAACTTCTTCACTGTTGACATCACAGGCATGAACTGCTGTGTCTGACTTAACACTTCCTCTTTGGGGCAGCTACCATTTTTATACCATTGTTGATCTTTCTCAGGTGAATGCCGCCATGAATTAGCCTGAAATTGCACAAACCTAGATTTGTTGACTCCTTGCAGTGCGAGACTAGGCATCATCAGGAGAGGCAAAGAGCTTGTTATATGAGCCTGCCGGGGAGGGGGACAAACCACAAACAAACAAACAAACAAACAAACAAACAAACAGAAAAACAGAGCAAGCCCTGGCAAAGACAGTGTGGAGGTGCAAGCGTGTGAACAGACACTCCACAGTCCCCCAAACCTCTCTGCTGTGATAAGACACCTGGTGTATGGTCTCTGAGGTTTTTGTTTGTTTGTTTTTTGACATACTGGTCTCAAAATTACCATGTAGCCAATGGTGTCTTTAAACTTCTGGCTCTCTTGCCTCCATCTCCCGAGTGCTGGAGGTACAGGTGTGCACCACCACACCTGTGGTTTGCCTGGTCCTGGACATGAACCCAGGGCTTTGTGCATCTCAGCGGGCACTCACTGAGCCATATCCCCAGCCCGGGTTTATGGGCTTTTGATCCTGCAGCAGGATGGGTCCAGACACAGGCATGCTCTTTTTAAAAAATAATTCTTACATTTATTTATCTATTTGTGTGTGTATATATGTGTGTATGAGTATGTGTGTGTATATATATGTGTATGTATGAGTATGTGTGTGTATATATATATGTGTGTGTATATGTGTGTATGTATGAGTATGTGTGTGTACATATATATATGTGTGTGTATATGTGTGTATGTATGTGTATGTGTGTGTGCGTGTGTTAGCACATGCATGCCACAGCAAGTGTGTGGAGGTCAGAGGACAATCCTCAGGTGTGGGTAGGCTCCTTTCACCATGCGGCTTTTGTAGACTGAACTCGGGTCGACAGGCCTGGTGGAAGTACTCTTACTCACTGGGCCAGAAAGAGGACCGCAACTCACCCACCATCTCTAGTTCCCCTCAAGCTGGTGTGTGTGCACAGGATTTAGGGAGTATGTCCTCTCTCCTCACGTTTCTGATGAAGGGAAAGCGCTGACGGTCCCTATATGTTCTTCATATATGGAGTCCAGGCTGCGAGTAGAGCTCAAGAGCAGAGCACGTTCTGAGCTGCGCTGTTGGCCTCTGCCCAGCCTATTTGGGGAAGAGCAACTTGGGATCAATTATGGATGAGGCACTGTGGAGGCAGAGTAAGTGGGCTGTTGTCTACTTTGAAAAATTAATGGGAGCTGATTAATACGGAGCACGGACCCGTCTTCCTCAGCACAGAGAAGCTGCGGTCTCTTCAGGAGCTCCGGGTGGGGACAGCACCCCACGTGTCTCTGTTCTGTGTGGCTCCGCTAGATTCCTCTGGAAGAATCTGCCCCATTGAGCCACAAGGATGCCAAAGCCCATCAAATCTGAGCACCCAAGCAGGGATAAGAGGGACAATGGTCACTTATTACTACTTTTAATTAAAAATTTTTAATATGAAAAATCAAATCATTTATACAAGTTTATATATAAATATAATGTAACTTTTTGTTTAAATATTTTTTGTGTGATAACCCAGGCTGGCCTCAAAAATTTGCTATGTATCCAAGGTTGGCCATGAATGCCTCATCCCCCGAATGCTGAGATTGTAGGCATGCAGTATCACATCCAACTTTGGATCCTTTCTTTGTGCAAGAGCTGAGAACTCCTCAATCTGGGCCCAGCCCTGACCATGGAGATTGACAGCGGAAAGGGTCAGGTGGCTGGAGATCTGTATGTGTTGATCTGAGATCAGGTCGTGACATCTCCAGCTGCTGTAGGATCATGATGGTGGCCATCAAAGAGCCAGTTCCCAGCCCTCCTAGTTCTGACTTCCTGTCAAGAAACCCTCAGAAATGCTACTTCCAGGCACCTGACCATTCTTGTGTGTTTCCAGTGACAGAGAAGTCACTACTCCAGCAACAGCCAGTCCACAGCAGGAGCCTGTGAAGGTCATAGGTTTCTCCTTCAGTTGCTCTTCACTTTAGTTTCTGTGGTAGGGTCTCTCACTGACCCTGGAACTCACTAATTTGACTAGAATGGCCAGCCAATGATCTCTAGGGATCTCCTTGTCAATGCTGATTTTTTTATGCGGTACTGGGAAAACTAAACTCGGGCCTTCATGCTTATGTGACAAACATTTTACCACCTGAGCCATCTCCCCAGAACAGCTTCCTTTTGACCTACCATTCTAAGTTTTCCATCATTCTGGGGATCAAATCTATGGCCTTGCCCATGCTAAGCAATTACTCTACTACTGAGCTCATTCTACACAAGTACTCTACTACCGAGTTCATCCTAGGCAAGTACTCTACTACCGAGTTCATCCTAGGCAAGTACTTTACTACTGAGTTCATACTAGGCAAGTACTCTACTACCAAGCTCATCCTAGGCAAGTACTCTACTACCAAGCTCATCCAGGTAAGTACTCTACTACTGAGCTCATCCTAGGCAAGTACTCTACTACTGAGCTCAATCTAAACAAGTACTCTACTACCGAGCTCATCCTAGGCAAGTACTCTACTACTGAGCTCATCCTAGGCAAGTACTCTACTACCAAGCTCATCCTAGGCAAGTACTCTACTACTGAGCTCATCCTAGGCAAGTACTCTACTACTGAGCTCAATCTAAACAAGTACTCTACTACCGAGCTCATCCTAGGCAAGTACTCTACTACTGAGCTCATACTAGGCAAGCACTCTATTACTGAGCTCATCCTAGGCAAGTACTCTACTACCAAGCTCATCCTAGGCAAGTACTCTACTACTGAGCTCATCCTAGGCAAGTACTCTACTACCGAGCTCATACTAGGCAAGTACTCTACTACCGAGTTCATCCTAGGCAAGTACTCTACTACCAAGCTCATCCTAGGCAAGTACTCTACTACTGAGCTCATCCTAGGCAAGTACTCTACTACCGAGCTCATACTAGGCAAGTACTCTACTACCAAGCTCATCCTAGGCAAGTACTCTACTACTGAGCTCATCCTAGGCAAGTACTCTACTACCAAGCTCATCCTAGGGAAGTACTCTACTACCAAGCTCATCCTAGGCAAGTACTCTACTACTGAGCTCATCCTAGGCAAGTACTCTATTACCGAGTTCATACTAGGGAAGTACTCTACTACCGAGCTCATCCTAGGCAAGTACTCTACTACCAAGCACATACTAGGCAAGCACTCTACTACTGAGCTCATGCTATACAAGTACTCTACTACCGAGCTCACACTATACAAATACTCTACTACCAAATGCAGTACAAATTCTAATTGGTCTTAATAATAAAAACCCAGAGTCAGATATCAGGGTAAATGCTGAAAGGTCAGAGAGACAAAGGGGCAAGCTCAGCCACCTCTTATCTAGCCAACTTCTTAGCTGAAAAGGGCTGAGCTCCTGTCTTTGCCCACCTTATCACCTCCTCTTTCTTCCTCCCAAGTATTGGGATTAAAGGGTTTACCACCATATCTTGTTGTAAAATTTTTTTTAGTTCTTTTTTACAAGTTGTAAATTTATCTAGGTGGGATCTTAACCCAAGCTCACCACTCCCTTTATTCCATTTCTTAATCCATTTATCTCCTTTAACTCAGGATTTAGTTCCATTTTACTTCCCAGTGCTCTATTTTTCCCCTCAAAATTTATATTTTGTAATTTACCCTACTCAGTTTACTCCTTTTCATTATGAATCTTTATAAGTATGAATACTAGTAACCATGCAGCAGAGTCTATACTAGGCTGTTTTGAGATTTCCTCTGCCAATGGATTTAATCCAAAATTCTCCATTTTAGCCTCAGGCATACTTTTTCAACAAGGGCAAAAGGCAACCATATTCTTCACCAAAATATCACAAGAATGATCTTTAGATCGCATGTTAATATTCTTCTCCTCTGAAACCTCTTGAGTGAGCACCTTACAGTTCATCAAATCACAGTCAGTTCCACTGTCTTCCATGCTCCTACTAGTATGGCCCATTAAGCAGCCCTTAAAACGATCAACTACTTTTCTAATGTACAGTACCAAAGTCCACATTACTCCAAACAAATGCCTATTAGTACAACAATACTCAAGTCCCTGGTACCAACTTCTGTCTTAGGTAGGGTTTTTATTGCTGTGAAGAGACCCCATGACCATGGCAAGTTTTTTAATTGGGGTGGCTCACTTACAGTTTTAGAGGTTCAGTCCATTATCATCATGGTGGGGAGCATGGCAGTGTGCAGGCAGAAGTGGTGCTGGAGCTGAAAGTGCTACATCTTGATGTAAGATGTTCTTCTGTATATGTGTTGCTTTTATTGGCTAATGAATAAAACTCTTTCAGCCAATGGTTTAACAGAGTAAAACCAGGTGGGAAATCTGAGAAGAGATATAGAGAAAAAGAAGGTGGAGTCAGGTCAAATGCTAGCCAGCCGCTGAGGAAACAAGACATGTAGGAAATGAGGTAAACCCATGGCCACATGGCAATACATACACTAATAGAAAAGGGTTAATTTAGGATGTAAGAGCTAGCTAGAAATATACCTGATCCATTGGCCAAACAGTGTTGTAATTGGTAGGTTTCTGTGTGTTTATTCTGGTCTAGGTGTCTGGGAAACAAAAGTACAGTCTCTGTCTACAGTATCTGTAGGCAAAAGGAAGTTAGCTGAGACACTGGGTGGTATCCTGAGCATAATAAATCTCAAAGACCACCCCCCACAGTGACACACTTCCTCCAACAAGGCCATACCCACTCCAACAAAGCTATACCTACTGACGGTGCCACTCCCTGTGAGATTATGGGGGCCAATTACATTCAAACTACTATATTCCTCTTCCCAGCCCCCATAAGATTGTAACCTTATCATAATGCAAAATGCATTTAGTTTAACTTCAAAAGTCCCCATAGTCTATCATAGTCTCAACAATGTTTTAAAGTCTAAGATTCAAAGTCTCTTCTGAGATTCACACAATCTCTTAACTGTAATCACCAAAAAAAAAAAAAAACCCCTCAAAAAGCAGATCACATACTCCCAACATATAATGGCACAGGACATACATTACCATTCCAAAATACAGGGAAAGGACCATAGCAAGAAGATACTGGACCAAAGCAAGACCAAAAATGAGCTGGGTAAACTTCAAATTCTGCATCTCCATGTTGGATGTCAAAAATGTTCTTCTGATCTCCAACTCTGTTCAGCTTTGTTGACTGCAACACACTTCTTTCTCTTGGTCTGTTTCCACCCCTTGTTAGCATCTTTCCTCAGCAGATATCCCACGACTCTGGCATCTCTAACATCTTGGGGTCTCCAAGGCAATTCAGACTTCAACTTCACAGCTTCATGAAATGTCCTCTTTACTAGGCCTCTATTCAGGGACACCCCTGGCACATGCCTGGCCTAGCACTCCACTACCAAGCTCACACTAAGCAAGTATTCTACTACTGGGCTAATGCTAGGTAGCTGCTCTACAACTGATCCACATCTCAGTCTGCAGATGGTTTTTTCCTAACATGGCCCCCTTCTCTCTAAGAGCACACTTGGAGAAAATGAGGTCTTGCTTAAGTGTGAGCATCACTATCCCTGTGGAGCTCCCTCCGGCTTCCCAGCTGGCTGACTCCCTCTGAAGTGCCCCCTTGGGTCCGGCTTTTTCCATGGAGCCTGACCCCAGCACCCACACCCAAAGCAGCCTAGGATCCACAGGCTGTTGCAGCCAGATCATCATGCCGTATTCTCCCTTCCTATGATTTCAACCCATCGGACACAGGCTGCTATCCTGTGACTTTGTGAAGAATTTGAAACTGTGCAATCCACTAGGCTTTGTCTCCTGTTTCAATCAACTTTCAAATAGTGGGACCTCATGACAGGAAGAGGATGGAAAGATGAGATGGGGCCCTTCCCCTCAACTTCAGCTGGGTGATTGGGGGCACGCTGGGGCTCAGGCAGCCTTTTTGGTTTGAAGATGACTAATCTGGCTCTGGCCTGAGAATAATTCCAGGCTGGCTGGCTGGACGGCCTGTTTCCATAGCAACAGTTGTTATTGGTAACTGAATAAGCATCTCGGAGAATGGCTCTGGAGTTGACGGTTTTCCCTTCGAGTCGGAATTGAGAGGAGTCAGACTTGCTGCCGATTCTCAGCATGGACTCAGTGCTGTAGTGTGATGTCTGGCAAGCAGAAGTCCCCTCTGTTTCCCCTCTAAATTCTGCCCCCACAGAAGGAGGCACAGACGAACTTGCTCTCTACTTTCTAGTGTCTTCAGAGATGCTGAGGAACACGGTCAGGAACATCCAGCTAGTGCTCAGAGCTTGAACCCTGACTTGTCTGGTCCTGGATTGCATGCTGTGTTGATGTCTTGCCTCTGTCTTTTTCCCATGAGCACCCATAGGAGCCTTATCAGACCCTCCCTGGTGACACTACCAGGCTGCTTAGCTATGCGTGAGGACAGTTAGCACCCTACACCGACTCCCAGGCCAGAGGCTATGCTATAAATGGTCACCCAGGGAGACTCCCTCAGATGCTATGGCCTCATAATCATCAGGAAAGCAGGGGCTCAGAGAGCTTCAGAGGCCCTGTTGGCCAGGTACTGTCTCAAACTCCTTGTGGTCCCCTCTGCACTTCTCCCTCCCAGGGGAGTGGACCCCTGTGCTGGAATGGAATCCACACTATGCCTGCTGAAGGTCTCTGGCCAGGGCACCTACTCTCCCCTTCCTTCCCTCCTCCCTCCCATCCTCTGTCCTCCCTCCTCCCATCTCTCTTCTCCTCCTGCTCTGCAAAATCACCTCAGGCTTTCCCCTTGTTACTTTCCTTGTCTCGAGCCTGTTTCTCTTGTCGCTTTCCCTGGGTGAACTTTGCTGGATGCTGAATTCGCGTCTGTCGATTTCAGAAGCCATGATGCTGGCGGTGGAGCAGGGCCACAGAAAACTGACACTCCAGTTCTTGAAGATCCTGTGACAGGGACAAGGAAGCTGGTGTGGTGGTGGTTGGCCACCTACTTTCAGCCTGTAGCGCCCTTCTTAGTCTGGATGTTCATCTGGAACTCTCTCAGTGGCTTCTGGTGGACCTCCACTGTGATGCTTCTTGTCCTGGCTCAGGGACCCTACAGGATTCTCCTGTCTCTCGACTGCTTCTTTATGATGTGTCTCCCCCCCCCCCCCCCGCCACCATTGTGCCCCCTCCTCTTCTTGGCTGTGGTGGTTGGAGTCGCTCAAAGTTTGATCCCTGGTGACACTGTCTCCTCAACATTGCTCCAGTTCCCACCTGTTCTGTAGCAACCCAGGGAACTTGCCAGCTCATACCTCTGCTCCCGGCCGCGTCCCTAGGGACCATGTCATCACTCCTCGATGACCCAAAGTATCCACAGCCCATTTATAATCAAGCAAGCTCTTCCTCCTGACTCCACAGCCTCCTGCATTAAAACATTGATACTCAGTGTAGTGCTAGTCGGCGTGAAAGGACCTTTATATGCCTGGCCTGATTGGAGGTCTTTAAGTCACTGGAGGCATGAGCTCGAAGGGGATCATGGGTCTCTGGCCCCTTCTCTGTGTCTCATATACGCTGTGGGGTGGATGGTTTTGCACCACTGCACTGATGGTGGTGTTTTGCTTTTCTGCAGACCAGAGAAATGGGACCAACTGACCATGGCCCGGAGCTTCCCAAACTGAGAGTCACAATTACCTGGTGCGTGGTTATAATGACTGAAGACTGACTCACCAGACCTTCTCCCTGCTTCCCCTGCTCACTCTCCTGCCTCAGGGGTCGATCTGCCCTTGCAGTGGTCAAGGCAGCCATGGGGACTCTCCTTCACACTCCCTCTTCCTCACCCCAATGTTGGATGATTCCTCACCGATACCTGCCAGTTCTCTCCTGAGAGGTCTTAGAATCTTCCCGAATGCTCACCTCTTCACACCCATTGTCTTAACCTGCACACGACTGGTGCATGCCTGGAACTGCCTTCTGCCCTTCGCAGCCTCCTTGCCTCTTCTCTGCCCTCGGCCATCGCTACTCTTGTTAGAGTGTCCTTAAAAGCCAAGTGAAACCCCTCTGCTCTCCTGCTTGCCAGCTCCCCCACATCCCCCTGCTCCCATGGGATAGGACGGGGGTGGTTTTTAGATATGCCATTGCTTTGAATTTAGACAGTAGCTGTTTCAACTCAGGTAGCAGGGCAGCAGTGACCCCGGGGTGACACCTGGGGCTTAGTCGGCGGCCAAGCCATCCCTTGGTTTCAGTTCTCACGGGGGCTTTCTTTACTAAACTCCCTCCTGTTCCTGTCAATCACATGGGAGGGAAGGCCCTGGCTGGGTGGATTTCCAGTAGAATCTAGGTAGAACCGGAGTCTCTTTGGGTAAGAGCTGTAGTGTGAGGGGCAGGCAAACCCCTTGATGATTAGGGATCACCAGTTCTTTCTGTTTTTAGGCAGAGAGTCTGCCTACCTCTGTGGGTCTCTATGTCACAGCAGCTGAAGGTAGGCGGGGGGGGGGGACTCACAGATGTAAAACAGGGGGCTCTGGAATCCAGAGAAACGCTGGAGAAATGGATGTTATTGGAAAGTTAAAGGAAACGAACAGATGACAACCTCCACATGTTCAATCCCTAACCCCCTTGAAAGCATCTTTAAGCATCTAATTGACACATTTCAAGAGACACACTGACTAGTTAGACATCAATTGACACCCTTATTAAATATCAATTAACACGTTCCCTAACTTGATATTTAATTAGCTTGCTGGAGCTGTTCTTTTAAGAGCCAATTAAACGCCTGAAATATTCTTGCATGCTGATTCCTCTGCTAAGCAGTCACCCATGCATTTTTGTCACAAGTCCTTCTGAGCAGGACACCAAATACATGCCAGGACTGACAGCCAGAAGTTTAAGATCAATCACTAAACGTCTAACAAAACCATCTCCTCACCCGTGATTATGAATACGAAGCACAAACAGCTCTTGGACTGTGGATAACTCTATTTCCTGACTGTGGAAACTGTTAAGTCAAGCAATCCAGACCCCCGGGCAGAGCTGTGATCCATTTAATTGTGGTAAAATGCATATACACTAAAATTCACAGTAGAGGACACTGTGGGGTCATTGGGACAGGTCCACAGAAAGTGATTATGATGGCCTGTGGGTCATAGCTAAATGAAGTTGGGTAGTTCATCAAAGAGGAGCCTTACATAGGAGCACATTGTCTTCTGTTCTAGGTGTCTTGTGGACTAGCCTAGAGCAGCTTAGACCACAGGTGAGGCTACTCTGTGGCTATTAGAGGGATCATAATGGTAAATAGTCTTGACTTACAAAAAAACCTCAGGCATGGGGAGCAGTTACTGGGGGAGGAAAGTTCCTTGTAACCAAAAGGGTGGAACCTAAAGGACTGGGCCACGCCACTGGGGAGCAGGCGCAGGCTCACAGAAAATGCATGCCTAGGGGCTTGTGTTGTGCGATATTTGTACACTGCATGAAGATCGTGTACTATCTGTGATTAGGAAATAAAGAGCTAAAAGAGCTGGGCAGTGGTGGCGTTCGCCTTTAATCCCAGCACTCGGGAGGTGGAGGTCTCTGTGAGTTCGAGGCCAGCCTGGTCTACAAGAGTTAGTCCCAGGACAGGCTCTAAAGCTACAGAGAAACCCTATCTTGAAAAGATGGCCAATAGCTAGGCAGGAGAGATAGGCAGGACTTCCAGGCAGAGAGAGGACGCTCAGATGAATCTAGGCATGAGAGGAGACGCCATTGAGATGTGGAATGAGTCAGATACATAGTACGAGAGAGAGAGGTAAAAGCCATGTGGTGAAACATAGGTTAATAAAAATATGGTTTAATTTAAGTTATAAGAGCTAGTGGGACAAACCTAAGTGAATGGCCAAGCTTTCATAATTAATAATTCTGTATGATTCTATTTGGAGCTGGCGGCTGATGCTTGCTATAGGCTTGCATTCACACTTCCTTCTGACGGGAAGATTGTGATGCACCCTCATCCACTGTGGGGTTTCACCGTGACCATCACACCTCAGGGAAGACTCCCTTGATCACTAACCCAGGGTTTGGTCCATTCTATCCCACCCACCAGCTTCAGATTCAGAGAGCCAGTGAAGCCCTTCAGAGCTTTAGTCTCCATGACTTGGAATTCCTTAGTTATTTTTCGATGTCTGTATTCCTCAAAAGACTGTAGCCACAGGAGGGTAGAGGGCAAGCTCTATGTCTATGTGCATGTTTTATGTCTGTAGCTCTGGTTCATAGCACATGGTGTGTCTTGGATGAGTGGATGGATGGATAGAATGGATGGATGAGAGATTAGATTAATGAATGAATGGGCAGATGAGAGACTAGGTAGATGGATGCAGAGATAGAAGGAAGGAAACGTGGATTGATGAATATAGATATAATGTTAGATGAGTGGAAGGGTGTGTGAGTGGGCGGGTGAAAGAGCAGATGGGCTGGTGGATGGATGAATGAGTCAAGGTGAAAAACAAAATAAACCATCACAGATGGACAGACAGACAGAAGGATGGAGATACACGGTGGATGGATAGAGAGGTGACAGATGGAGATAAATGATGGATAGATGGCTCACATGTAGACTCTGGGCAGAGCACAGTCCCCAGTGTCTGAGGATAGGGCTATAAATGAGTAAGACCCAAACATGAGAGCAGTACTTATGTTTTACACCAGAATTAGCTGTATAAACGTTGATGAAGAGGAACCATAAGGGATGAGGGAAGTCCACTTGAGTGTAGTTTAATGTACCATTTCAGCACATAATCAGCCAATGAAAAGGGACTCTGTGTACAAATGTCACAGGGCCATAGCCAGCTTTCTTTGGACTGAGGTCCAAAGACCTCCAAGACAGGCTTACAAACTTTATTAATGTGTAGATTCTGGCTCCCATACCAGACCACCTGAGGAAGGACCTGGGAAATGGAACCTAGGATGGGACATTTCTGAATTGTCTTGTCAGATCTTAGGCACATGAAAACCAGCTAACAGAGACTAACAGATCATAAAACTGAGGTCAGGCAAAGAGCAACCTGTCCAGGGCTCAAGAGAGCTCAGTCTAGAATGCTGTCTTGTTTTCTGCTGGGCCAGCAGCCTAGCCCTGAGGACATGTGCCAGAGAAAAGGATTTAGGGTTAAAATACCCACAGTGCTCCCAATCCTAACCTATATTTAACAGCCCTAATTTTGTATGAATAGTGTCTATTAAATAATTAACGTTCCTGAAAATAGTAAGGGCTCTTTTATGCCTTTTTATTCCTGGAACATCAAATCCTTTCAGATCATAATTAATTAAGACTCTTGATGTCCCCAAGAGGTAAACCAGACACCTGCAGAAACTTGGTAATTGGGTCTGGATCCTGAGATGGTCTGCATTTTGGAGTCTGCCCCATTCCAGGGCTGCTGAGGCAGTGGGAACAGCAGGAGATCTAACAAGCTTGGGTCCCACGGTTGCTGGCACAGCCATGTACCCCCCTGCCACACGCACGCTTTTCCATCCATTGCCATACGTCTGCCACTTGACCTTGTGAGGGATGGGATCGTCTCCCTGGACATGTGGGACGCATTGGTAGCTCAGACCCCCAGCTGTCCCTTCAGAACTGTAGCAACTGTGGCAGGTCCATGACATAGAGTCCCTCGCATTCCCACACACCGAGATGAGGATGGAGGTTCATCGTGGGCTTACTTGATTTTATCTGATGAGAGAGGGTCCCTGAAACCCGCGATCATCCTGCTTCGCCTCACAAGGGCTGGGGTTATGGTGCGAGCCGCCACTTAGAGCTCTGGGTTGCTTTACAAACACATTTTGCTTGTGCTTTGGTCAGTCCTTAATCGACTTGGCCAATGTGTTGGAGTCAGTTTAGCTGGGGTGTGCCAGGAGGGGACTGGGGGTCTGCTGACCCAGCATCTGAAGCATGGCTGAGGCCAAGCTCCAGAGAAGTTTCTTCAAGATGTCCAGTTGCTTTATGTTTTTTTTTGTTTTGCTGTTATTTTTATTTTGAATTTTTGAATTATTTTTCTCTCTCTCTCTCTCTCTCTCTCTCTCTCTCTCTCTCTCTCTCTCTGTGTCATAGAGGTCAGAGAACAACTTGCACGGCTCCCCTTCTACCATGTGGGTCCTAGGGTTCACACGCAGGTCATTAGACTTGGTGGCAACTTCCTTTACCCACCGAGACATCTCTAGAACCTGTGATCCTCCTGCCTCAGCATGCTGAGGATCACATTGTATTCTGTGTGCTGCCACCCCTGACAGTGAACCTATTTAATGCTATTTATCAGTAAGCGCTCTTCACATCCCTCAGGGCCTCTAGGACAACCCTCTCAACTACCTTGTCATTCAGTAATTCAACAAATATTCACTGAGCACCCACTAGGTGCATTGTGGAGTTGAAGGTCCTGTCACTTTGGCAGTGACATAGATAATCAGAAACAAGTTCATCAGTGAGTCCTGTCACTTCTGTGATGTGATCCATGTTTGTTTTGGGGGGTAGGGGGAGGTCTTTAGGCAAGGGTGGCCAGGGAAGGCCTCTTTGCAGGGTAACATTTAGGCTGTTTGACTATGAGAAAGGCTTGCTGTACACATGGCACTGAAGACCTTTGCTCATGATTGAGTGTGGAGAGAGAGTTGGGTACCAGAGCCAAAGGGAAGCCAGTCAGCTAGAGCAAGGAGGAGATTGTAGCCTGAGGAAAAGAAATGAGTTCTGTTGGCAGCAGAGAAAGACAGGGCTGGAGGTGAATCAGCTCCAAGGTATGAGGTGAGTGTGTATTCATCACCAATCTGTTGGGTACTTTAATATGTCTGTGACAAAATGCTGGATAAAACGAAGAAGGAAGAAAACATTTCTTTCGGCTCACAGTTTTATAGGGCTCTATTGTAGTGATGTTTTGCTTGTGATCTAACAAATAAAACTTACCTGAAGATCAGAGGGCAGAGCTGGCCACACCAGTTAACCATAAAGGCCAGGGAGTGGTGACACACACCTCTAATCCCTGCACTCGGGAGACAGAGGCAGACAGACCTCTGTGAGTTCAAGGCCACCCTGGGCTACGTGAGATTGAATCAGTCTAAAAGAGAAATAGAACCAAGTGGTGGTGGCTCACACCTTTAATCTCAGCACTAGGGAGGTGGAGACAGAGGCTGGGCAGAGAGAGGAATCGAAGATGGGAGGAGACAGGAGCTCAGAATTCAGTCTGAGATTTTGTAGAAATGGCATTCAGTTTGAGGATTTCATAGAGGTGAGAACTAGTGTCTGGCTGCTCTGCTTCTCCTGTCTTTCAGCTTTCACCCCCTAATATCTGACTCTGGGTTTTTATTATTAAGGTCAATTAGAATTTGCACTATATTCTGTCTAGCATGGGAATGAGAGTTTGATAGATCAGCTCACATGGTGATAGGAAGTAGATAGGGAGACAGGAAATAGCTAGAGCTAGTTCACTCCAGAAGTCCATTCCCCACTACCCCCTTCCTCAAGCTGTGTTCCATCTCCTGAGTTTCCAGGGCCTCGGCACCAAGCTGGTATATGTCATCAGATCAGCAGACTCTTAAAGGTTACATTTCAAAGTTTGCATATTACAGAGATAATTTTAATTCTGTGCCTTAAAACGGAGCTGTGTAATTGATTTATTTTGAATTAATCATCTAACACATCACAGACTTTGTTGACAAACATCAGTGGGTGACGCGTCTCCTCCGATTTGGAGAGGGAAATGCTTAGGGAAATACGGCTTGCCACTTAGTGTTCGTCACTGGAGCCTAGAAAGCCTGCGTCTGGTGCTTGACGTCAGGGACTTTTGTGTGTTTTGTGCCTAAAATAAAGTCTTCGGTTTATTGATCAATTTTGAGGGCTTGCTCCATGTCAGCCTTAGACGGGAGCCAACTGGCTGGTGTTAGAATGGAAGGACATGTTTAAGGAATGCGCTGTGAGGCAAGAGGCCCTTCGCCCCTCTGGCTCATGAAACCCTTCGCCCTTCCGGTATATAAAATGGCAGGCTGTGTTATGCCGGTTGCTATTGCTTCTCCTGAAGTCAGGCTTGAGGACTCTGGAATGCTTTTTAAGGCAGGCACGGCGAGTCATCCTTTCCAATGGGCTCATTAGCACGCACACCCATGTCCGAGCGCCCAGCGTTCCTGTCCTCTGCGTTGCTGTCCGCTGCGCTGCAGATGTAAATGAACCAGGGAACAAGAACAAGTGCGAGCATGCTGAACTGTCACCATCAATGTCCTACAAACGACAGCAGAATCACAACAGTGACAAGGTCTGGGCTGGGTTCTAGTGAGCCAGCATCAGCCATGGTGACAGCGACAATGCCCCGGAGAAGCGCTCCTGCTGTATGCGGAGGACAGCTGGCCCCGAGTGAGGGCTTCGCATGCAAACGGATGTGTGGCCCTGAGCAAACTGCTTGCCCTTCCCGTGCTTCCTTCTCTTCCTCTTCTTCGTCAGCCTTACACATCTGCCGTGAGGGTGAACTGAAGTCTCGTCACACTCAAAATGTCACGACAGAAAGTTGTTTGGGTCTGGGGAGATTCTTCAGTGGGTGAAGGGCTTACTGTGCAAACCATGAGGGTCTGAGTTCAGATTCCTGGCATGCGTGTAAAAAGCTGGGTGTAATGGCAGTGTCAGGGAGGCAGAGACAGGAGCATCTCTGGGTCTTGCTGACCAATGAGCCTAGCCTAACTGGCCAACTCCCGGGACACTGCGAGACTTTGCCTTTGAAAGTAAGGTAGACAATGCTTGAGGAGGACCAAACCCTGAAGTTGGTCTCTGGCACACACACACACACACACACACACACACACACACACACATTTTATCACCACCACCACCATCACTATTGCCTTGGTTAGTTACGAGGACTGAGGAAATGGCTTTGTGTTAAACTCTGAAGGAAGACAGCAGCAGCTAGTCAACAGTGGAAGGGACAAACATTCTAGGTTGAAGGAACAGGATATGCAAAAGCCTTGTGGTAGGAAGGATTGTGGATTTGGGGGGCTGAACAAAGCCACTGTGGCCTGAGCAGAGTGATCGAGGAGGGATCTGAGAAGAAGGAAGACTAGAGAGACAGACTGGAGCTTCGGCAGGCAGGACCTCTGCTTTGTTTTCACACCACGAGCAGGAATTGGTAATAAAAGTTTTCAAGCAGGTGGGGCAGACATAGGATTAGCAGTTTGTAAGGACCCTCTAGTAGCTTTAGCTGATGGTGCAGAGGTAAAGGTGGAGGAGAGGTAGGAGAGGAGAGAAAATGGTGAAGAAGCTGAGAGGGGGCCCCGCAGGAGTTGGGAGGGGAGTTGTGAGGGGTTATTTAGCATGGCCTCTGGGTGCACCTGTGAGGGGTTCTCTAGAACGGCCTCTGGGTACACCTATAAAGGTTATTTGGATTAAGGTTACATACTTGGAAGGCCTGTGAGGGATTATCTTCATTACATTAATTGCTGTAGGAATCTTAATTGTGGGTGAGACCACTCCCTGGACAGAGGGCCCTGGGCTATATAAAGTGGAGCAAACAAGCTGAGGACGCGGTCTTCTTTCTGCTTCCTGACTGTGGACACAATAAGGTCAGGTGTCTAAAGCTCCCTGGGTGCCTTCCTTGCCGCGCTGGACTGTGACCTCAAGCCCTGGGCCAGAACAAACCCCTGTCTCCTTACGTCTCCTTCACCAGAGTATTTTATCAAGAGTATTAACAGAGAGAGCCTCTGCCTACTGTGGGCTGTGTCTAGGGAGGACAGGCTTGGCTGGTCACATAAAGAACAGCTGCCAGGTGGCAGCTGTGGAGAGCAGGTGGTTAAATGTCCCCCCGAGCCACCAGAGCACTATTCCAAAAGGCACCTAATTATCTTAGTTACTTTTCCATTACTGTGATAAAACACCACGATCAAGACAGCACATAGAAGAAAGCATTGAATTCCAGGCTTGCAGTTTCAGAGGGTTGGAGACCAAGAGCATCATGGGAAACATGGCAACAAGCAGGCAGGCAGGGAGGGAGGCACGGTGCTGAAGCTGGAGCTGAGAGCTCACGTCTTGATCTACAAGCCTGAAGCGGAGAGAGCTAACCAGGAATAGTGTGAGTCTTTTGAAACCTCAAAGCCCAGTGACACAGCTCTTCCTACAAGGCCACACCTTCTAATCCTTCGCAAACACCTATGTGGGCCATTCTCTCTCAAACCAGCATGGCAGGCCTTGGTTCTACACTAGGAGACAGCTGAAGAATCCCAGACAAAGAGATGCCAGGACAATGGCAGATGACGATTGCCAGTCACTAGGAGGGTCTAAAAAGCTGACGTGGGCTAAAACACTGTGGCTCTTGACGTCAACACTCCCAACCCCAACTCTCTGAAGCCCTAAGTGGAGTTGCCTGGTGTTGGTGCTCTCAGCCCAGAAGAATAAATCCCCACCTGAGCACCCTGGGCAGAAAGCCCTCCTGTGAATGCTGGAGCCACCAGTCTCTAGTTCTCAAGGCTTAGAGCTGGAAGTGCCTGGGTCTGGAAGCACAGCTTGTTCCCATCTGGAACTCAGGGCCATCAACACTAAGGAACTGCCTACCAGCGATTCCTATCTGGGCAGAATGGAGAGAACCTCTAGCTAGTCATCTGTGATGACACACAGAAACTCAGGCTCGGACAGTCTCTAGGACAGAGCTCACTGTTTATTGAAACCAGATGCTAAACCACATGCAGAACTTCACAATTTCAGTAGCTCTATTAAAAACACACAAGGAAATGTGCAATGAATTTTAGCACCCTGGTCTATTTATTGCAACACATTTAAAATAGCCTCGTTTCAGCACGCAATCCAAGTCGAAATTTATTAATGAAATCTTTTCGGCTCTTTGTATTTTGGTAGTGTCTTAGAAATTTCCTGTGTATTTTATCTGGATGCTACCCACAGTTCAAGTGTTTAAACGTGAGCGGTCATCATATTTGACAGCACAGCTGGGGAATGTGTGGTCTGAACCTGGATTCAATGGGGAACTAAGACCCAGTGCACCCAGTTGACAATGGCTGACCTTTCCCCCTTCACTGAGGTGTGTGAGATATGCGGGTGCTTGCTATCTGCAGAGTGGCCCCAGCTAGTCTCCTATCTAAGGTCCTGCTCAGTCCCTCAGGCAGAGATGGCTGCAAGGCTTCTAACCTGCTCTCAGAGTGTCCGTGAGCATCACCAGGCTCACAGTGGGGAGTGCTGGCCACCTGTCCCTTCCCTTCCATCCCACATCACTGGCTGCAACCATCCAGAAGCCAGGCCAGGCTGAGATGGGGGTAACATTCCGTGTCCCTAGTGAGTACAGGAGAGGCGGACATGGTAATGGGGTCGGTGGATTCATTCTTCCTGATTCTGGCATCAGTTGCTGAGGTCGGAGTTTGCTGGCAGTGGGCAGATGACTCAGATCCCACCCCGCCTCAGCTAGGACAGCTTCCTGCTAATCAGCTGCCACCATCTTCTCTTCAAGGCTAATGATGAGGTAATGTGTCTGCTAGGAAAATGGGTCAGAGGCCCATTAACTCGTGCTCACCTATGCCTGAAAGCCTGCTTCCCCGGGTGGGTTCCAGAATAGGGAGGAGCTGGAGGATGGGACCCTTTGAGAAATGGAGTGGAAGACCCAGCAGTACAACTCTGAGAGTCTGGGGTATAGGGACAAACCTGAGTGTCCCCCAACTTCCTGGAGCCCCATCTCTTGCTCTGCTTTCAGGCCCTTGGATAGGAGACCAGATGTTGGCTATATAGTTGTTGGTGCATTAGATATGACTTCATTCAATCTTCTCAGCATGGTGGAGGCTATGCTGTGACCGTCCCATTTTACAGATAAGGACACTGAGTTTCAGCAAGGACAAGGAACCCATCAGAGGGCTTCTATCTAACATGTGCACCTTGCAGACTGTAGCCCTTTTGTAAAGATGGTTGTCACTAGCCCCCTCCCCCCCAGCTTTTATTTGCACATGTAAGGAGTCAGATTGAGGGGTTAGAGGGCAAGGTCATTTAGAATGTCATACATGTTGCTGCCCAGTCTCCTGTCTGATGGCAGCAAACCCCTTTCCCTCCCCATAGACAGACACACAGCTGTGGTCCAGGAGTAGGCAGGAGGGTTGGGGTACTTAGGAGGAGCTGAGGTGTTCTGTTCTGTTCTGCACCCAAAAATTCTGGGGTGAAGACATACACAAAAACAGAACACCTGAATGACAGAGGAGGCAACATTCTTTCTCACACAACCCGACTTTGTTCCCATTCTGTTCCCCTGGCCTCACGGCATCTCTAGACAGGAGGGGACATTTGGGTAAGACTAACCAGTGTCCCCATAAGTTGTTCACCTTGACCCAGGCCTGTAACATCACATTTTACAGATAGGGGAACTAAAACTCAGGGTTGTGCCAGGATCACCTGAAACTCCCCAGAGGTGGACAGAGATCTAGAGGTCCATTATCTCTTAGGTCTCCCGAGGGTTGCAATGTATGCAGGCTATGGACTCACAGGAAAGCAACCTAGCCAGTGAGCTTCAGGACTCTGGGATGCTGCTAACTGACTCCCTGGCTCCCAGCCCATCAGACCAATGATAGCATCTGTGAAATGTACATTGGTCAGAGGTTGCCAAAGCAAATGCCCACAAGGGATCTAGGGAGCAAAATATAGACATGGCCCATTCCTAGAGATGACATATCATGAGAGGCAAGGCCTGGGCCCTAGAGAGAGGATGACCCAGCTAAAGATCAACTCATGCCAGGTGTTGTGGACAGAAGTTTCTGTCCTGCCCAGTCCTGCAGTCATTCAGTCCCAAATAAACACACAGAGGCTTGTATTAATTACACACTGTTTGGCCTATTGTTCAGGCTTATCATTAACTAGCTCTTACAAACTAAATTAACCCATAACTCTTATATATATTTAGCCACAAGGCTTGGTACCTTTTTCAGTGAGGCATTCTCATCTTGCTTCCTCTGCATCTGGCTTGCAACTAACTCTTCCAGAATTCTCTTATAGCCCCGCCTATACTTCCTGTATGGCTACTGGCCAATCAGTGTTTTATTAAACTAATACAAGTGACAAATCTTTACAGCATACAAGAGCACCATCCCACAGCAAGGTGCAATAGTATGTGTGGTGTTATCATGAAAACAAGCCCTACAGATAACTTAAGAAAACAAATGTCTATTTTGGCTCATGTTTTCAGAGGGTTCCATCCACTGTTATAGAGAAAGTGTGGTGGCGAAGCTCACTTCATGGCAGCAGGAGTGTGTGCAGGAGCTGGGGGAGGGAGAAAGGAGAAAGAAGAAGAAAAGGGAGAGGAGGGGCTTTGGAAGAGGGAAAAGAAAGAAAAGAGAAGAGAGATCCACAGTAAGATATAGAAAGGTACACACACGTATACACATACACAGAGACAGAGTGAGAGATAGACAAACAGACAGTAGGGGCTGAGTAGCACCCTCCGAGAGTGACCCATAGTGTTCTCCTTCCATCAACCAAAGCCCTGTCTTCTAAAGCCTCCCCAGCCTCCCCAGCTAGTGCCTCCAGCCGGGAACAAGCATTCCAAACAGGAGCATTCAGGGACCGGCTCAGATCCAAACCAACACCAGAGCTGAATCCCAGGAGCAGTAGCAGCATTGCCTGGTTCTCAGGAGAAAGCAGACAATCAGATTTTATGTAGAAGTGTCAGATGGTAAGATGTTGGGGTGAGGAGCTTTTAGACCTCCTGGGGTCTTTGATCTTTTGCAGTCTTCCAGGTCAAAGATTCCTGTCTTCTCTAAGAAAAATCTGTTGCATTCTTTTTCTTTTTTTTTTTATTGTAATCTATGGTGTTGGTGAGGTGTGTATGTGAGTGTGGAAATGTAGGCAGCAAGTGTGTGGAGGTCACAGGATAACTTTTGGGAGTCGGTTCTCTCCTTCCACTTTGTTTGGTACAGGTTTACCTGTCGACAAACACCCATATACATAAAAGAAACAAATACAAGTTAAAAAAAATCTGGGCTAAGTGGCTTGTACCTGTAGCACCTGTAATCCAATGCTGGGAAGGCAGAGACAGGAGGATCCCAGGGCACACTGGCGATCAGCCTAGCAAGTCAGTGAGCTCCAGGTTTAGTGAGAAACTCCATCCCAAAAGATAGTGAAGAGAAATTGAGGAAGATGAGAAAGGTCATTACTTACACACACACACACCTTACACACACACCTACACACACGCACACACACACACCTACACACATGCACATACACACACCTACACACACGCACACACACACACACCTACACACACGCACATACACACACCTACACACACGCACACACACCTACACACATGCACATACACACACGCACATACACACACCTACACACACGAACACACACACCTACACACACGCACATACACACACATATACACACACCTACACACACGCACATACACACACACCTACACACACACACACACCCCTACACATACACACCCCTACACACACGCACACATACACCTACACACACGCACATACACACACATACACACACCTACACACACACACACACACCTACACACACGCACATACACACACACCTACACACACACCCCTACACATACACACACCAACACACACGCACATATACACAAGCACACAGATATTAAAAACAGACCGAGTAATTGATCTTCTTGCATATACTAGGCAACAGGCTAGGAACAGATCTGATTCATCTCAGGATTCTGAGGCAAGGATGAGTGTGCACAATCTGAGTACCAGCAGTGACTGTTCTGGACTGTGAAATATCTAGCTTCTTGCTAGTGGGACCACTGTTGACATCCACAGGAATGGGTATGATTTGCAGTTAGACATTAATGAAGGGACAGTGGTATTCCTTTTCTTCCTTCAAGTTCACCGCCTTCTCCTGGAAGCTCCCTTGCCATGGATGAAGTTAGGGGTGAGCCAGGACCTGGGTGGGCCCTGGGGTTTTGGAGAACAGAGAGGTGCTGGTGACCTGTGTATCCTCTATGATTGGAACGGGGGGCATTGGTAGCTGATCCTTAACCCAGGCTTTGGCCGTAGAAAATGGAAACTGTGAGGACTGTCCTCTCTTCCGCACCACACTGGTGAGTCACTAAACGTCCTTTCTCGGGGAGACTAAATATAAACAATCAGGGATCATCTTGAGAACGAGATGTCTGTTTGCTTTTTAAAATTGCAGGCGAAGCGCTGAGGCCCATTACAGCAATTAATAATAATTTTGGTCAATTTCTCCCAGGATGAAACTACAGCTCAGTATTAAAGACCTATCTTTTCCTTGTTTCCTGTGTTCGGGTGACATCATGTCATTATTTATTTCACCGCAAGTCCTAGGAATTTGTATGACTTTATCCTCTAGGATCTAAAAGCAATATGCTTAATGTAAAAACGGCAAAATTTCCAGAAAGAACTGTCAGTAAAGAAAGAGGACACAGACTGCTAACTCTGCTGTTCCCAAGCATGTGCTGACTTGCGTGACCACCCACATGCCTAGCAGGCATGAGGTCCTGGGTTCAGCACTACATAAACCAAGTGTGGTGGTGCCTGTGGATCCCAGGAGGATCCAGCGTTCAAGGTCATTGTTACTATGCAGTGAGTTCAAGGACAGCTTGAGACGTGAGAGACCCCATCTCAAAAATCATTCTACAGCTTGCACCTTGCATGTAAGATGGCAAAAATATTGTGTGTCTGTCTGCATCTTCTGCAACTAAAATTTGCATTTCAGGAAGCGCGGTGCTGGGCTACATTAATCTTCATGCACCTAGTACCTTACAATAATTAATATGTGATCAAATATTGCTGACCAATTAAATGCATATGTGAATTTGTTTTTTAAAAATATATCATAGGCACCCATGCAACCCTCTGAACAATACACCATTGTTTTTAGGTGGCTGAGAACAGAGCCACAGGATTGTGACAAGATTTTCCAGTGGGCATTTGGTTGTTTCCAAGGTTTCAATCTCATTTTTGTTTTAGGGCAATCAGCTTAAATTTTCTTTGTCTTACACATATTTTAAACCCAGAATAAGATGTATTTTGAATGGCAATTGTCACATTGTCCTTTATATCAAATTTAATTTCCCAGCAAAAAAGATATTCTCAGTTCTTTCACTAACATTGATTATTTTATTCATTTGTTTGGCAGATTTAAACACACTTAAGTCAACAAAAAAATCAAACCCATTTGAAATCTGTCAAAGGAGCTTCTACAATTCTTTCTACCAACATTTCTGATAACATGTATCCTTTTGGGATATTTTATCATTTTATTTATGTGTATGTGTTGTGTTTTTTGGGGGCTAGTATATGCCTGTAAACATGCAGGTGTACCTTTCCATGTGTTTGTCTGTAAACATGTGCTTATATTCTCCCACATATATGCATGTGAAAGTGTGGGTATATCCTCCCACGTGTATACATTTGAAGATGCAGGTGCACCCTCCATGTATACACATGTGAATGTGCATGTGCATCCTCCCATGTGTACACGTGTGAACGTGCAGGTGCACACTTCCATGTATACACATGTGAACATGCAGGTGCACCCTCCATATATACACATGTGAACGTGCAGGTGCACCCTCCATGTATACACATGTGAACGTGCAGGTGCACCCTCCATGTGTACACATGTGAACGTGCAGGCGCACCCTCCATGTATACACATGTGTATGTGCAGGCGCACCCTCCATGTATACACATGTGAACGTGCAGGTGCACCCTCCATATATACACATGTGAACGTGTAGGTGCACCCTCCATGTATACACGTGAACGTGCAGGTGCACCCTCCATGTATACACATGTGAACGTGCAGGTGCACCCTCCATATATACACATGTGAACGTGCAGGTGCACCCTCCATGTATACACATGTGAACGTGCAGGTGCATCCTCCATGCGTACACATGTGAACGTGCAGGTGCACCCTCCATGTATACACATGTGAACGTGCAGGTGCACCCTCCATATATACACATGTGAACGTGCAGGTGCACCCTCCAGTGTACACATGTGAACGTGCAGGTCCGTCCTCCATTTATACACATGTGAACGTGCAGGTGCATCCTCCATGTATACACATGTGAATGTACAGGTGCATCCTCCATGCATACACATGTGAACGTGCAGGTGCACCCTCCATGTGTACACATGTGAACATGCAGGTGTACCCTCCATGTGTACACATGTGAACGTGCAGGTGCACCCTCCATGTATACACATGTGAACGTACAGGTGCACCCTCCATATATACACATGTGAACGTGCAGGTGCACCCTCCATGTATACACATGTGAACGTACATGTGCATCCTCCATGCATACACATGTGAATGTGCAGGTGCACTCTCCATGTAAATACAGAGGCCGGAACCAGACATCAGCTGTTTCTCTCTACCCCTCTCTGCCTTTCTACCTTGAAGCAGCTTTCTCGCTGAACTGGAGGCTTGCCCTTTTGGGTAGGCTGATGGGCTAGTGCACTCGGGATCTGCTGTCTCTGCTCTCTGCCCTACTGGGTGATCCCCAGTGCGGGAGTTGTAGGTTCATGCAGTCACACAGGGATTTTTTTAATGGGGATTTGAACTCAGGGTCTCAAGCTTGCAGATTAAGCGTTTTTCTCAACTGAGTCATCTCTCCAGCATTTTGGGTGATATTTTAAAAGATAATGTACCATAAAATAATTTCAATCTTACAGAAGAGTTTCCAGAACAACAAAAAGAACTTCTATATACCCCATAATTCCAGTTGCTAACCTTCATATATTCATCCCTCCGCCCCATCCATTATTCTTTATCTGAATCTTTCGAGGGCAAACTGCAGACGTAAGACCCCACCCCACCAGCTCTACACACTGCTGTGCGCTTTTCCTGAAGCCAAGCCCGTTCTCTACAGAAGCGCACCATCACCAAAGCAGATCAGCATCCACACGAGCATCACACAGGCCAGACACTGTCCAGCTGTCCCAACTGCGCGTCTTCTCCCTTCAAGTACAGAACTGTCCTCAGCAACGCACATGGTGTGACTCGCACTTTCCCACATCCGGGCATTTTCTCCATTCTGCCTGTCTTGTCAGTCTTCCGCCGTCCCGACGGTATGAGTCTCCCATTCTCAAGCATGGCCCTCAAACCAGGTCTCTCCGATGTTTCCTTTCACCCAGATGCAGGCTGCGCTTCCTGGACTCAAGGACCACGGGTCCTGTGAGCTCCTTCAGGCTTTATCTCAGGAGGCACGGGATGGTGGCCCGCCTCGCCTGTAGGTGTTAACCCTGGTGATGTGGTGTGCAGGTGTCTGCCTGGCTTCCCCACCTTAGACTCTCTGTTTCCCTTTGGTTGTTGACACATCTGTGACAGGCAGATGCTCCCACTGATGATGCTGACATTCTGTCCTGGTTAAGCCTCCTCCGGCCGATGGGCCATTTTTGAGATTGTTGCCAAATGCTGGACTCCTTGTTTCTGTCATTCTTTCTATCGGTTGTTTACTAGTCTACTCACAGCGAAGCTTTTCCTGTGTGTGTGTGTCTGTGTTTGCGCGCGCGCACGCGCTTGTGTGTGTGTATATACACATATATGTATTTTTGTCAGCGGGGGTTCATGTGTACCTGCTTTCTAATCAATTCTTATTATCTGTTTTATGCTCACATGTCCCGGATTTGACCCTTCCAGAACACAGTGGCCCCTGTGTCCTGACAGGACTTTGTCATTCGTCAGATATTTTCCAGGGTCATTATCTCATCTTGTGTTTTCTGCTTTGGCCTTGGAATCAGCCATTCCTTTGAGGAAACTTAGTTTATTTTCATAATATTTAAAACTGAGGTCTGGGCACCCAGTCTGCTTGTTGGAGCTGAGGGGTTAGGGCATCCAGGCTTTTGTATGCCCACAGACATGTGCTTATACATAGTCGTCCGTACATTACCTCGGTGTTGATTCGCGCATTTATATTACAGAACTCTAGTTCATGCTGGCATCTCTTATACTGATCCAGAAGCTCAAATTATTAATTACATAACCTTTTTGTTAGGCCCACGGGCCTACAAGTATGAATAGTTTACTTTTTGAATATTCCGTTTAGCATTTTTGGGTGACGGTAGATTGCTGGGAACTAAAGCTGCAGCAAATAAACCTCAGATGAGGAGAATAATGTGAGATGAATTTTTTTGTTTATTGTTTTGGAGATACAGTCTTACTCTGTGGCCCAGGATGTCATTGAACTTGTGGCAGTCCTTCTGCCTCAGCATCCTAAGTGCTGAGATTATAAACATGAGACACCACACTCCACTGAAATCTTTAATAGTTGGTGGCAAATTTGAGTATCTTCCTGTTGGTTCTTGTTCCAGTGGTCTAGTCCCTTATTTCAGTCGCCGTTTTCTAAGTAGTTGAGCCATTTTCTTATTGTATGAAGACACACTTTGTGCAAAAGAGGCTTTAAATCTTGGTCATATGCTATCATTTGTCTTTGAATTGATTATTTATTACTATGTTAGTGTCTGCTTAGCATGTCCAAGGCCCCAAGTTCAACTTCCAGCAATGCCTCCCAAAACCTACTTGATAAAATGAAACCTTTTTGGAGTTTTATAATTCCAACTTTTAGTAGACTTATTTTTATTTTCTGTGTATGAGTGTTTTATCAGCTTGCATATCTGTGTACCACATGTGTGCCTCCCCCCCTATAGAGGTCAAAAGAGGGAGTCAGCTCCCCTAGAACTGGAGTTATAGATGGTTTGGAGCTGCTCTGTGAGTCCTGGGACTCTAACCTGGGTCCTCTGGAAGAGCTCTGTGCCTCTAACTGCAGATCCACTCCTATAACTCCATTTCAGGTAAGTTTTAAAAAAAGAAGAACCTCTTAGAATAATTTGCTCATTTGATTTCATACTTCAGAAGTGGTTGTAATGAATATTTGGGGTACATTTGTGAATCGCGCCTTCCTGGGCATCGTCTCATTTAATTCTCTGACAGCTCACTGAAGCAGGTGTTATTGTGCCCATTTGCTCGCGGTTGTCACTCTTCTGCGGAGGGTGCGATGCTGCGGACCGGATACGTTGATGCTGAGTTCTGTATCCTTCCCACTTCTCCACACTCCCTTTCCACAAATGAAATAATAACCTCCTTGTATGCCGGAGAGTGTATTTGTCAAGGAAATTGGATTCTACAAGACACTTCTTGCCATATCTACTCTACCTAAGGGCATAGCTAATTGAACTTAATTGTAACAACTATCCAGAGTCTTTAAATTTTATGATTATTTTTTTCTCATCTCACTGTTAAAGAACTGCAAAAAAAAAAAAAAGCCCTCAACAGCATTCAGAGCAGGTGCTATTAGAAATGTAATTATGAACAAACAGAGTTCCCTCCCCTGCCGCCTCCTCCTGCTTTGGGTTTTCAGCCTGTTTTCACCCTTTCCTTTCCCACTGCGGGGCAGATACGCAGAGGAAATAATGCAATGATTCTAGCTCAGCTATGTGACCAACAGCAAGTTGACCAGCTTCTCTGGGTTCACCTCCCTTGGCAAGGAATGAAAAGAATCGAGTTATATACTTTCCTTTGCCTCCCAGTTTTCGTGTTCAGGAAATCAAGATCTGGGAACGGATCCCAGACGGTAGCTCAAGCCTGGGTTTTGCTCTATCGTTAGGTGGCACTGGGCGAGTTATTTCCTTTCTCAGTTTGTCCAAAGAACTTTGCTTAGTAAACGTACGCTTTATCCCTATGCTGGGATCTGTGCGAAGGCAGCCAGAATGCCAGGCTGGGCCTTCCATGGTGGAACTCTGGGAAAAGGTTACGTTTGTAGAAACCGTTTTATTGTCAATAGTTTTCTGCGCTATCCCTTCCCGTACAGCTTCCGGGAGATTCCCAGTGCACATTGTTAGAAACAGAAATATCTGCCTTTTAGTATCTTTTAGGCTTGATAGAACATAGGAATCACATGCATAAACAACATGTCTCATTTAATGTAAGGTATTAGGTATTTTAGTGCAATTTATTGATACACATTATTATGAATATGAACAAGACCCAGTGGTGGTGTAAGGGCACTGGGTGGTGGGATGGCCACCAGTCCCTTTGCTGATGATCCCCACGTGAGGATGGCCCTTTAGGCAGAATATTTGCCTTCTGTGACACCCCTGCCATAGTTCTCATGTCCAGTGTCTTGCTTTTCTTGCACCGAGGGCCCATACAAGACTCTGAGCACAATGAGACTCATTTTCAGAGAGTGTCCTAATTTGCTTTCTGTTGCTGTGATACAAGCCATGACCAAAAGCAGCTCATGGAGAAAAGGGTTTCTTTCACATTACCCTTCTAGGTGACACTCCATTTCAGAGTGGAGGATCGAGGAGGGAGGAAAAGCAGAAATCACAAAGAAGCACAGCGCGGCTTCTCTCTCTCTCTCTCTCTCTCTCTCTCTCGCTCTCGCTCTCCTTGGCTTTTCAAGACAGGGTTTCTCTGTGTAGCCCTGGCTGTCCTGGAACTCGCTTTGGAGACCAGGCTGGCCTCGAACCCACAGATATCCACCTGCCTTTGCCTCCCAAGTGCTGGGATTAAAGGCGTGCGCCTCCACCTCCCAGCTCTTTGAACTTTCTTATACATTCCAGACAAACCTGCCTAGAGACGGTCCTCCTCACAGTGAGCTGGACTCTCTTCCACCGACCAGCGGTCAGGATGAGCCCCACAGACCAATCTGACCCCAGCAATTCTTCACTTGAGATTTCTTCTACACAAGTGACTCTCAGCTGTGTCAAGTTGACAACAAAAACTAAGCAGGAAAATGCATCCCTTGTCAACTTGACATCCAAACACATCACCATTAAATCTTAGCCTTTCCTTTCTTGTTTGTCCCCAAGAGATTATGTTAATATCATACTATAAAATAGAGTACAACTTTTAAAGTCCCACACTCTTTAAAAACTTCAGCATCCAAAAGCTTCTTTTATCTTTTTTTATAAATATTTATTTATTATGTATACAATATTCTGTCTGTGTGTATGTCTACAGGCCAGAAGAGGACACCAGACCTCATTACAGATGGTTGTGAGCCACCATGTGGTTGCTGGGAATTGAACTCAGGACCTTTGGAAGAGCAGGCAGTGCTCTTAACCACTGAGCCATCTCTCCAGCCCCAAAGCTTCTTATATCTTTAAAACTCCAGCTCCCTCAACTGTGAGCTTATGTCAAAGCAAAAACAAGCTATGGACTTCTTACTCCAAAAGGGAAGAACCAGGGCTTTGCAGCAATCATATTAAAGCAAACCTCCCAATCCAGCAGTGTAAAAGCTCCATGTCTGACGTCTGGGACACGCTCTTCTTGCTCCCAAAGGCACAGATGTTTCCACTTCCCCGGATCTACCATCCACACACAGTATGTTCCCTAGGCTCAGGCTGGTTTCACTCACACCCACTGCTGCCCTTGGTAGACATAACAGGGTCCTGGCATCTCCAGATAACTCGAGATCTCTACTGGAAATGAGGCCGCACCTTCACTAATGGCCTCTCCTGGCCTCTCTGCAGGGACTCCAACCCTGCCACATGATGCTGAGCACCCAACTGCTTTCTCAGCCCCAGATTCCAAAGACTTTCATGGTCTTCCCACCAAAACAACATGGCCAGGCTCATCACAGTGGAGACCCCACTCCTGGTTCCAGTTTCTCTTCTCCTTTGCTTACTACTGTCATTGTTATAAACACCACAACCAAAAGTAACTTGAAGCAAGTGAGCATGCTTGCCTTCTTTCTGCTCTTGACTGTAGGTGTGACGTGGCCAGACACCTTGAACTCTTGCCCCTGTGACGTGCACGTGGTGTTGGACTGTCGTGTGGTATTGCAGCTAAAACAGCTCTTTCCCTTTAAGTTGCCCTCAGCACCCCCAGGCTGTTTTACAGCAACAGGAATGAAGCTTGGACACGTGAAGAGACTCCCTTGGTGATTCCCACACTTCACACTCTGCCCTGGGGCTTGTAGCTTTGCAACCTTCACCCTGGAATTTACTAGAACTCAGAAAGTGTACGTATTCAGATGACTGAAAGAAAGATCTAGAAACCTACAGAACTGATAGAACTGTTGAGCAAGAGACTTTAACTTTTTAATACAATCCTCTTTTTAAAAATGGGCAAACATTGGGTCTGGAGAGAATATGGCTCAGTGATTGAGAGCACGGGCTGCTCTTCCAGAGGACCTGGGTTCAAATCCCAGCACCCACCAGGCAGCTTGCACCATTTGTAACTCCAGTTCCAGGCTTTCTGACAGCCTCATGCAGACATCCATGCAGGCAAAACACCAATGAACACAAAATAAAAATAAATTATTTATTTTTAAAACATGGGCAAGCATAATAAATATTATGAGTGACTAGATTATCATGTAAAAAAAAGATACTTGACCTTGGCAAGATCCAATGAATGCAAATTAAAACAACACTCAGACATTATCCCTTGTGTATCACCCTGAAAAATAATTACAATTTTATAATATCTATTACAGTAAAGGTGTTGGGAAAGATGCATTGTCTCAAGAAAGGTTTTACAAAGAAAGCTTAAAGGCACACTTACATGCCTTAAATGCTAATTCAGGGGCTATTTTAACCCAGACTGAAACAGACTAAGCCATGTTTGTTTGTTTATCGGTGTTCATCTCCACAGCAGAAATAGTTTGTATACCTTTAAGAACACGTACAGACAAATTCAGCATCAGGTTTGTTTCCTGCTAGGGTTATCTCCAGTATTTTTGTACTGTTGTTGTGTTTTGCCCCAAATTCTGATTTCTCTACCACTTTATCAGAAGCTGGACTTGACTAAACAGATCAACCGTTTAAAAGAAGAGTGCGGCGCTCAGGCACTGTGAGCCGCTGCTGAGGAGGGATGTGGATGTCTGCATGAGGACCTCCTCAGCAGCGGCTCACAGTGCCACTGATGGCTCTAGTCCTCAGATTCCACTCTGGAGAAACCGTGGAAATGGGGGGACCTGGGGATTTCAGGGACCCTCTGAGGAGTCTGAGAACAGTGTGGACTGGAGTGTGTATCCGCCTATCTGTCTATGCATCTGTCTGTGTGTCCCTGTGAGTAAACACTCATGCAAACTGGAGGATAAAGGCTAGGGAAACTCAAGGCAGTGGCGGGAAGGTGAGAGATGGTTTACAACCCTGCTGCCCCTTAAATGTCACAGTTAGAAGTTCTAGAAAATATTTACAGCGATAACAATGGCACAAGGGAGGAAGCCCTCCATTCTGGAACGTTCGTGCTGAAATACTAGAGGCTTGCAATTTACTCTTCTGTCTGTTTACTCTATTTCGAGACAGTTTCACAGTGTAGTCCAGGTTAGATGGAAATTCCTTGTGTAGCTCAGGCTGGCCTCCACTGTTCCAAATGATGGAGTTAGAGGTGTGCGCTGTCACACCTGGCTGCAATTTACTTTCAAATGTTTCAGCAGAAAAAAAATCACACACACACACACACACACACACACACACACACACACCCCGCAATTACTATTATAATTTATAATATACACAACAGGTTGTGTGTGTGTGTGTGCTGACAAATGTAATTTTTGATGAATCCAGGGAGAGCTCATTGCCCTGTTTCGAATTGCTCTTGGTGAATTCATCTCTTTCTTTTCTCACCAAATCCATAATCGAGTAGATCAGCACCCACCCCCGGGCCTCCCAGGCATTCTGATTGATTTCAGCGATGGCAGTTTTACACACTATTGCAGCAGAATCAGGCAGCAACCCCCTGGGTTGGTGGGAAGCCTTTGAAAGTCCTGCCCTTACCACTTCTCCCAGAATGTCTTGGTGTGGTGCATTCTCTGACTCCCAGTTGACTACGGAACTTGGCTACAGCAGTGCAGCTCTCCACCGTGAATGGGCTGTCCAAACACTGCCGTGAAGTAAGAGTCGCACCAAGGTATTTCTGAGGGAGCAGATCACAATGCCGGCTCCTCTACCTCCATGCCCTTTCCTCTACCTAACTGACATCTATTGAATGGATTTGCAAAACCTGGACCCTGGGCTTCCCTTCACCAGAACAGCTGATGCTCGTGGAACCATGAACTCCCAGGTCAGAATGCCCAGACACCAGAACAGAATGTCACTAATGCAGAAAGACAATAGAGAGCCGACCTCACCTGATGCCACATTGTTAAGAAATGGATCTAGAATTTAAGACAGACATAAAAATAATGATTGAAATAAAAACAATTTTAAACATATGAAGAAAAATGGGAAATCACTGAAAGGGCCAAGTGGAAACATTAGGTATGAGAAGAGACCTATATGGCTATTGTCAAGTTCAAGAAATCAAGATAAAAAAAAATAAAAAAATAAAAAAAAAAGAAATCAAGATAAATAAATGAGCATGGAGAGGTTTAAAACTATTTTATTATAGTTGCTGTTATGTGAGCCCATTTACCACAGTGTATGTGAAGAGGTCAGAAGACAACTTTACCAAGTCAGTTCTCTCTTATTTTTTCATAGGCTCTGGAGATTAAACCCTTATAACTATAAAATGTGAGACATATTCTAATATAACACCAATTACAACACATACGAATGGATTAAAGTCACTAGTGAAAGACACAAATGTTTATTTATTTTATTTTTTGCCTTGTGTTTAGTTTGAGATGGCCTCTCACTAACTACCCAGTAAATTGCTTTGTGGTCTTGGCCATCTTCAAATCCATGGTCTTCTTGCCTCAGCCTGCTGGACGTTGGCAGTACAGGTATGTGCCACCCACCACGCCGAGCTTCAAGTTAAGTTCCTAGAAGAAGGAGACAATGTATGGTTTTAATGTGAGACCCAAAAAGGCAGAGAACGCTGTAAAAATCAAAGACTAGGTTCCAGGCAAGTATCAAGAGATCTAAGCTGGCCAAGGTCAACATATGGCAAGGTAGCCTTGAGTGTGGAACTCAGTAAACACATTAGTATAGTAACAAAAGGGACAACCAGAAAATGACATCAGCACGAAAACATATATGCATTTAAGAGCACACACTAAATATCTATGAAGCAATAATAGGGATACAGAGGGAGGGTCATAATTCATTTGTGGTTGAATCTTTGTTACGTTCCTTTATTATTATATTGATAAGGTAGTCTAAAAGAATCAGAAGTATTTTTAAATAGATCATTGCTCCCAATGTCCTCAAATGTCCTCAGTGTCCACAGCCTGGGCCTGTGTTTACCATGGGTACCCGTGGCCTTCTGCTTTGTTGATCCTTGTCCTTTGGTGCAGGTTTCGCATTGTTTTATGGCTGGTAGACTGTTCTCTTTGGAACTCTTTTTATTTGGGTGGCGTCTAATGGATGGCTTTTCTACTTATCTTCTCTTGCTGGATTCTAGATCCTTGTCTTTTTAATCTACTTTCTGGGAGATTTCCTCTTCTATATTTTCCAAGCCAGCTGCCAACTTTTAAAAAATTCCTCCTATCATATTTTTAACTTGAAGAGTACTTTCTTTTCAGATCTCAGAATATTGCTTTTCTTAAAATAGAATCCTGTTCTTATTCCGTGTTCGCAATACTTCATTCCTCTGAGGAAACTAATACGTTAAAAAAGAGAGAGAGAGAGAAAGAAAAGAAAGCGCCTTCTGCAAGCATATCTGTCTCTGAACATGCCTGGGTCAGCCCTAAGTGCCGTGTAAAACATTAACACAGCACAAATGTATCGTTCCACAGTTGTATAGATTAGATGTTCAACGAGTACAGTTCCTGATGAACCGTAATTGCTGAGTTAGAAGGACAATTTCTTCTGGAAATTTTAGAGATTTCATGTCTTGCTTTTTCTAAATTTTAGAGACTGTCCACATTGCTTATCTCATCACGCCTTATCTGTCTCCAAGGCCAACAGTGCGTCTCTACTTCTCTTCTCCAGAGCAGAGCAAAGGAAGAGATGGGTAGATCAGGATCCCTAGGGTCATATTGCACAATCCTTCTCAAAGTCAACTCAGGAATGATTTTACTTGTGTTTGTAGGCACAAGCCCATGAAAGTGCCACGTGTCATAGGATCTCAGGGTTAGGGCACAGACATCTGGGAAGGGGCACTATCCTACCTGCCATACACACCTTTGTTTTGTTCTAGACTGCATGGGAGACGTTTTCCTCAAATCCCAGGTTGTCTTTAGTCAGCTGCATGTATCAGAGAAGGTTCTCAGAAGCCCTGCCCACAAGTGGGAGAGCAGTCACCCTGATTGCTGGAGGTGCAAGGACTGCGTTTTTTTTCCCCCGTGCACCCTGCCCCATAGGTGCAAGGACTGGTCTTTTCTTCGTGCACCCCGCCCCATAGGTGCAAGGACTGGTCTTTTCTTCATGTACCCCATCCCATGTCTAAAGCTCAAGATCTTTCCTAGACATGAGAGAACCTCTGAAGACTTTTATAACCTTCTGCCTGAAGAAAGAAGATCTGACTACCAATGAGTTATATACAAACTGGATGGGAGAGAAATATGAACATCTCAAGACCCATAAAATTTACCCAGCATTCTCAGGTCCTGTCAACTGTGCCTGTTGTCCATTGTGTCCTGTGTGTCCTTCTACCAGGAAGTGAAGACTTGGAATGGAAGGGAGGATACAATTATTTCTTAAACAGTTCTTCACTGCATTCTTGCTTAGTCAAATCTTCATGGCTCCCAGAGATACCAGACTGCAATGAAGAAGGTAGCTGGGGCTCTTTGGTGTAAATTATCCTCCTTCGCGCTGACACCCGATTCCCTCTGTTCTCCCCTAATCCTTACTTGTCTTCATTGGAGGAACTTGAGATGCGTTCGTGTTTGAATCTATATTGTGACTCTCAGACATTTTAATCTCAATAAGCCATTATGTCAGGCCGTGTTTTTGGTTGTTTAATTTGTCCTGATGGCGAGTGTGCTTGGCTTCCTCAGACAACCATTTCCTGTATTGATTTTAAAGAGAGCTTTAACAGGCTTGTTTACAAAGGCTCCTGACACTTGCAATTGCGAAGTGATACCTTCAGCAATAATTACTAAATCTGTGTCAAATGTCTTCGCCTTCCTCACTCACTGGCTCTGTCAGCTGACATCTCTAATCACCGCAAACCAGAATCGATCGAGGCCACTTTGGGCTGATGTTTATGCGTCAAAGGAGACTTTTGTTTGAAATAAAGAAACTCAGAGTGCATTTTCGTAATATGAAAGATTTCAAGAATATTGTTTCAGAAAATTCTGGAAATATGTAACGTTTGGAGTAAATTCCACAATGGTTAACTTTTATTGTCCATTGTTGTCCCTTTACTTGTTTTCATCTCCTCCAGGTACCACACTTAAGTCTGACAGCCACCGGCTGTAAATGCTCATGTTTTATCTGTCTGTCTGTCTGTTGTCTGTCTGTCTGTCTGTCTGTCTGTCTATCTATCTATCTATCTATCTATCTATCTATTATCTATCTATCATCTATCTATCTATCTATCTATCATCTATCTATCTATCTATCTATCTATCTATCTATCTATCTATTATTTTTGCTTGTGTGCATGATGTGTCGTGTACATGCGTGTTTTGGCATGTGTGAGGGTGCACATGCATGCAAGTATGCATGTGGATCTGAGGATGACTCGGTCATTTATCTTGATCACTCCCCACTTGCTTTATTGAGGCAGGGTCTCTCTCTGGACCCAGAGCAAGCCAATTTCAGTCAATGTAGCTGGTCAACTTGCCCTGGGCATCTTCAGCTTCTGCCTTCTGAGTGCTAGGATTGTAGGGAGCTGCCCCAGATGCCCAGGTTTTACAATTCTAGGCATATGGACCCCAATTCTCATGTTTTCGTGGGCAAGCCCTCTGTCTATCAAGCCATCTCTGAAACCTGGTTTTGAAGTTTTAAAGACCAAATACATCAATATCCCTCTGTGTTCCGCCTCCAGTATTGATGTTTCCCAAGATCTTCAGTTTATATATTCACCTGGTAACTCAGTACCATCCACTGATATTTAACGGGGAACCTCAAGCTTAAGATATCCGACACAGAGTACTCTGTGCTGGCTGGTACCCTCTCATTCCCAGAACAGATTCCTTCTGCAGTCTTCCCTACCCCTGTAACTGGCTTGGTTAGCCACTTTGCTGCTCAGGTCCAGACATCTAGGTGTTCTTCTGACTATTCTCTCTCTTTTGACAACTTCTAACCTCCATAATCCCACATTCTGCAGTCTCTCTTCAAAATTCTCTACCAACGTGGCTACTTCTAACCTTCTCTACTACCCATACCATGGACCAAGCTACTAACCTACTAACCTCTCTCTCTCTCTCTCTCTCTCTCTCTCTCTCTCTCTCTCTCTCTCTTCTCTCTCTCTCTCTCTCTCTCTCTCTCTCTCTCTCTCTCTCTTTCTCTCTCTCTCTCGTTCTGTCCCCCTTTTCCAAACGTCTTGTGTGGGGAAATTAATCTCTAAGTTTACGCACGAAGGGCATTTAAGGAAAATAATTAGAGTTGTATGAGACCATGATGGAGCCTTGATAGAATTAGGAAAGGAGCAGGGACCTGGACTCTCGTGAGGACACAGCATGAAGCCTTCCCCAGATGCTACAACATGCTCTTAGATGCTCAGCTTCAGAGCTGTAAGAGAGAAATTTTTGGTTTTTATAAACTGCCCCTTTCCCTTCTGTTGCAGTGAGAAAACACTTTGACCAAAAGCAACTAAATGAAAAAAGGCTATGGTTGGCTTTTGCTCTTAGTTTACAGTCTATCATTAAGGGGCTTTTATAGCTGGACTTTCTCTGTCCCACCAGCCAGCTCCCAAATAACCACACTCAGACTTATTATTAAGAAAGCTCAGATGATAGCTTAGGCTTGCTTCTAACTAGCTCCTTTAACTTAAATTAACCCATTTCTATTCATTTACATTCTACCACATGGCTTTTACCTCTATCCCATTTTGTGTATCTAACTCCTTCCACATCTGGTTGGTGACTTCTTGTCTCCATTCTTCTTCCCAGCATTCTCTCTGCCTCAGAAATCCTGCCTAGCTATTAGTTGTGCGATTATATATATATATGTGTGTGTGTGTGTGTGTGTGTGTGTGTGTGTGTATCCAGTCGCATTGACATATCTTCACACAGAGTTAAGGAATATTCTACAACAGGACATCAGGCATGACCCAAGTTCATTTCCTGAAACCCATATGGAAAAAGGAGAGAACAGTCACCTGCAAGTTGACCTTTGACCTCCACATATGCTCTGTGGCATCCACTCCCCCCAATAAATACAAGTAAGAAAAATAATTTAAAACTGACATATTCATGTCAGGTGAGCATAGGAACTAGAGAGTCAGATTGGCTGACACAGTGATTTCCAGGCAAGCACAAGACCTGAGTTCAGATCCCTACCAACCATGTAAAGACACAGTACATGCTTGTCTCCTCGGTCCTGAGGGTGGAGGGGGAAGATGGGCAGACCCAGGGGTCTCCCTGGCCAACCCAACCAGCTAATAGGGGCAGTTCTGGGCAGTGACTTCCAGGTTCAGTGAGAGAAAATAAGATAAAAACAACAAGCGAAGATATCAGCACTGACCTCTGGCCTCACATGTGTGTGCATGGGTACACATGTGCATTTATGCACCACACACACACACACACACACACACACACACACATACACACACCCATACACACATACACACACACACATACACACACACACATACACACACACACATACACACACACACACATACACACACCCATACACACATACACACACACACATACACACACACATACACACACACATACACACACACATACACACACATACACGCACACACATACACATACACACACATACACACACATACACACACACATACACACACATACACACACACATACACACACATACACACACACATACACACACACACATACACACACATACACACACACATACACACACATACACACACATACACACACATACACACACACATACACACACACACATACACACACACACATACACACACACACACATACACACACACACATACACACACACACACATACACACACACACACACGACAGTTAAAAAATAAAGTGGAAAGTATAGAGTAGGAGAAAATACATCTGATAAGGAACTTAGAATATATAACGAGGTCCCAGTCCAGCTTCATGCAATGAATATTGATATTCTTTTTAAGATGGATGTAGGTATTGATAGAGGTTTACAGAGAGGTAGAAACGTTGGCCCCCGACCCTCACTGTTGCTTTGGGTGTCCTTTCAGAGCTCAGATTTCACCCTTTCCACTCCAGAGTTCTCGTCCAGCTTTCTCATTTCCCATCAGCCCTGAGACTTTGTGGCTAGGGATGGGCTGCTGCAGGTGAACGGGCTTTGGGGTCAAGTTGATGTTGGAGGAGGTGCTGATTAACCTGCCAGGTTCAGGCCCCACGGGCAGGGCCTTGAGAACCTTGGGAACGGAGTGAGGAGTCGGGAAATGTCCCTTACTGCTGCTGGGACTTCCACAGGGCAGGCTGTGACTCACCAGCTCAACACACATTTGCTGTTCTCACCCCCACCGAATCTAATCGAAGAGCCCAGATTTACATGTTTCAAGCGTCTGTGTAACTCCAGTGTGACCCACACAAGACTGGACTGCCTTTTGGTATTAACCATTTCTCCTCCTCACAGTCTCCAGCAGAGCATCCCCCGGGAGGTGGGGGGGGGGGTGGGGAGAGAGGAGAGAGTTAGAACCAAAACAAGCAGATGAGCTCCTTAGGTTCTTCCGTTAATGGTCACAAAGACCTCTCGCAATCAGAGAAGACACGAGTGTCCCATAATTAAAGTCTCGGGCCTGTTCCTGGGGCTCACTTGTTCTCTAACAATGGCCTTGCTCAGCCCTGGACCCTCCACATTCCAATCTCCTGAGAGAAGGCTCTCCACTTCTCACAGCTTTTAACCCTCTCCTGCCAAGACCCCCGAGGCTGGGAGGTTCAGGATTTGAGGCTGAGAAGCCAGAGGGAAGCGGGAACTCCAGGAGTGACTGGCTATTTGGGGCAGCCTGCATTTTGCACTTCAGCTCCCTTCATTCAATCTGTTAGGACCTAATGAAGCATAACTGATGGGACAGGGGTGGGGCGGGGAGGGGGAGGGCACAGTCACCCCTGGGGATCCTGGCTGGACCGAGGTTTGAGAGGCAGTGAACAAGCCTTACTTCCTTTATAGAGTTGGCTGGGAGGGCAGGGGCTTTTTCCTGAGCTCCTCTGTCACAGGAGCTTCCTGCCCCTGCCCCTGCCCCTGCCCCATGAGTGATGCAGTCCCAGGACGCTGTGACAAGAACTTACATGGTTCTCTAAAGCCTGTGCCAGACCTTTGCTGAGCCAAGGTCACAATTTGAGAGAAGAGGGAAAGGGAGTGTTGAATCCAGGACTGAAGGGCTCCTGGGGTCACTCTGCCAAGGGCAGGAGGGGCCCCACTCTCTGAAGTCTACCAAATTCCTGCTAAATGTTGCTGCTGCTTTTGTGTCTCAGATGGTCACAGATCAACGTGGAGTCTTTGCTTTTCAACTATTTTTTTTCTTTTTTTGGAAACAAGGTCTTTCTGTCCTGAGGGTCAAGACTTCTCCAGTGATATTTCCAGAAAGAAGATCACAGAACGGTGTTTATGAAGAAATAAGGGATTCCCACACAAAATGTCCTCGTGAGTGTGTCTGTTGTTGTAATAGAGAAGTGTGACTAGAACCAGCTTGGGGAGGAGGGGCTTTTTCCAGCTTATGCTTTCATGACAGGGTCCATCATTGAAGAAGTCAGGGCAGGCAGTTAGAGGCAAGAACTGAAGCAGAGACCATGGAGGAGTGCTGCTTCCTAGCTTGCTCCACTTGGCTTGCTCAGCCTGCTTTCTGATACAACTCAGGATCACCTGGGCAGAGATGGCCCCACCTACCTCCCACATCAATCATTAATCAAGAAAATGGTGGACAGGTCAGTCTTAGGGAGGCATTTTCTCAGTTGAGAGTTTCTCTTCCCAAATAACTGTAGCTTGTGTCATACACACACACACACACACACACACACACACACACACACACACACACAGAGAGAGAGAGAGAGAGAGAGAGAGAGAGAGAGAGAGAGAGAGAGAGAGAGAGAAGGAAGGAGACTTTGGCAAACAGCCACACCTTAAATGGGAAGATTTAGTGTAGCGAGGGTGCACGGTCCACCTAGTCTTGAGTTCAAGTTCTCCCACGCTGGGGATTCTGCTAAACGATGCCCTCCCACTGAACTACAGCACACCCGCAGTGTGCACTCCGTGTGGGTCTGTGGGAACTTAACAAACTGATTGTGGATCTGAAGGACGGGGATGAAAGAACAGAACAGAATTGCCTGAAACATGACCTTGAGTGACATTCACCTGACCTACTTAGAAGGTTGTGTGTTATAGGAAAAGTATGCAACTTTTGTTTGTTTGTTTTTCGAGACAAGGTTTCTCTGTGGCTTTGGAGCCTGTCCTGGAACTAGCTCTTGTGGACTAGGCCGGCCTCAAATTCACAGAGATCCTCCTGCCTCTGCCTCCTGAAAGCTGGGATTAAAGGTTGTGCCACCACACCCTAGGAAGAGTATGCAAATGGAAGGGTGGGGGTGGGGTTAGACAGGGACTGTCCTGGTACTGACAAGGCAGTGATGAACATGGGACTCACATTTGGGAAAGAAGCAGCAAGTTGTTCACTAATTTGTATTCAGAATTTAAATTGACTAGTCATTTGGATGCTTTTTTAAAAAAAAAAAAAAGAAAGCTTTTTTTTTTTAAATCTCCCCCCACCTAAATAAACTTCAAATAGACCGAAGATGAAAAGGGAACAGAGGCAATCCATACGGTGTAGAAGAAACAAAGGAGAATATTTTAACCATCTCCAGAAAAACAAAAGGAAAAGATTGACAGACTGAATTGCATAAAAAGGGAAAACTTCTATAGGAAAAGAAGCCATGAAGTTGAAAGATCTATAGTATTGTGGAAGGAAACAGAATTTCAAATATATACAAGTGGATTAACATTAATTTTGAATTTGGAGGTAGGGATAAAAGTTAAGGGCTAAGTAAAAGAAACAGAAGGTGTCCTCTGACCTCCACATGAATGCCATGACAGCCCCTGGCACACAAAATAAATGAATGTGGTATAAAAATAATAATAATAAAGCACCTAGATTCTGTCCTCTCTCCAGCCAGTCTTCTTGCAGGTGTCAGCCTGCTTCTAACCCTCCCTGACTAGATCAGTCTTGCTTCCTAACTACTAAACATGGAACCTCCCCGCATATATTCCCACACACACCTACACACCACCAACACACGCTCCCTGCTGTACACACACACACACACACACACACACACACACACACACACACCACAATACCCATCTATTCAGATGGCCTAGGCCTGCTGCTGTCCCATTCTGGTACAAGCTGGAATACCAGCAGGAGAAGCCATTAGAGCCCCTCCCTTCTATCCACACTGGGCTTCTGATCTGGAAGAAAGGGCCAAGACTAGTGAACTGGAGGAGAAAGTGGGGGGTTCCATCAGGGGGTGGGGCTGAGAACAGCGCAGGTGTGTAGGGACTAGAGGAAATAGGGATGGGGGTCACAGGGAGTTAGAGCACAGCGTGGGAGGGACAGCTAAGCAGAGCTGGGTGCCTGAAGGGACACCTTCCTTCCAGATACTCCCAATCGCCAGTGTGCAGTGAGTTCTCTTTGTTCCAAGGAAGGGTCCCTCAGGCCATCCAGACAGCTCAGTGGGTAAAGGTACTTTCCACCAAGCCTAATGGCCTGATTCCAACTTCCAGCATAGGGATTAGAGGAGAGAACTGGCTTCAGCAAGCTATCCTTGGGTCTCCATACGTTGACATGCATACACATGTAGATTGGGCCTGGAGATATGGCTCGGTGGTTAAAAAGCACTGACTGCTCTTTCAGAGGACCTGGGTTCAAATCCCAGCATCCACATCAGGCAGCTCACAACTGTCTGTAACTCCAAGATCTGACACTCTCACACTGACATATACATGCAGGCGAAACACCAAAGCAATAAAATAATAAAAATAAATAAATTGGAAAAAAGAAAAACGTGCTGGAAAAAGGAAGGGCCCCTCATGTCTTTATGTTCAACATATCATGTGACGCACAAAGCCCATCTTGAGACATTACTTCTTATCTGTTTCATTCATTTATTAATACCAATGACTTTCTGGCAATTCATTCTGGGCCGCACCACTTGCTCTTGGCACCGGGGATCCTGTCCTAGCCACATGTGTTCGTGGGTTTTACCACAATGGGAGAAAAGCTTGGATTTCGAACAGAAAAACCACAAATAACAGGCTTTTCTGCCAACTCTAATCTGCTGCCTTTCAGGGAGGTCACAGGAACCCAGGGTGCGGGTTTTTTTTAGATTTATGGAGCCCCATGTGGGCCAGGCACTGTGCCAGACATTAGTAATAGGAGCCTGATCACGGCCATGCCTTTGTTAATTTAATATAAGACCCAAACATGGGGCATCCAAAATGAAATTGCCTTTGCATCAGCCTCATCTATTTCAAAGCTGTTGAAATCTACTGCCGTTTTGGAATTTTATTTTTGGTACTCGGCAAAACAATAACAAAACCCACAAAGGGGACAGAGTGGAATCTTATTATAAATGCAGCTATTTAATCTCCTGCAACTTTGTAAAAATTCCAGTGTGGGGGGAGAGAAAGGATGAGAGGGAGAGAGAGGGAGGGAGAAAGATAGAGAGATAGTTTTTCTGGTCCTAGTTTCTGGACAAATGAAAACGTAACAAGCAGAGATGATACCATTCAAAAACGATGTTAACAAATCTACACTTGGTTACAGAGTTTCTGAGCAATAAAGGAAGCATTCCTGACCCAGCCTGGCCAACTTGGCGCAGCCCCAAACCTAGAGAATAAAGGTCCCTCCTCCAAGAAGTCATTGAAAGAAATCCAAAAGTCTAGGTTGATGCCCACATGCTCTCTCTGCGAACTCAGGAACAAGCTTGTGCTGTGCTGTACTGTCCGCCTTCATGGAGGAGTGCAGAAGTCTCTGTGCACTCTGGAGAACTAGTTTTGATGTCAGGGACTAGACAAGCCAGCTCCGGACTAAGGAACAAACGTGCCTGGGGAACTGAGTGCACCCTTTGAAGGAAAGTAGAAGAAATGAAGAGAACGGTTTCAGTCAGTGCTCGATAAGATAAACCGAGTCCATTCCTGGAGACTCTTTGATTCACGATGCAAAGGGTCCATAGATACGTTGTGAGCACGCGCTTGTGCCAGGCACTATGCTGGCCCTTAGCTGCAGTGCACGGGTTCCACATTATTTCTGACTATGTCAGAGAAGGCTGTCTTAGCTTCCACTACATCACTAGATCAGAGCCAGAAACTTGTAACAATTCTGGTGGGCATGATGAAGGAGCAAAGGGCAAAGGGCACAGGGTTCTTTCTGCCTCCTTCCATAGGCTTTAGGCACAGAAGCCCGTGATTCTGGGTGCTGAACAGAGGTTATAGGTTGTAGCTAAGACCTGGGCTACTCTTCACCTGTGAACTTGAAGTTACATGAAGACCAGAAGTCAGGATGCAGGTCTCCCAGCCTTGTGTTCATGGGGCTATAGACACCTGCTCACCCTGGGTTTCAATCCTGGGGTTGGGGGTGGGAGTGGGGATTGGTCCAAGGCTAGATAAAAATGACCTCCCAGATCCTGTTTTGGGAAGCCTGCCTAGGGTCCAGAGGCTACTCAGAGCCAGCCACAGCCAAGACCTATTGCCATGGTAGGGCCAGTCTGTTTGTTAAAACTGAGACCGTTTTCTTACTCACGGCTGCTAGACCGTCCATTTTTAATAAGTACCTTTAGGAGATTTGATTAAGATTGGAATCCTCGTGTCTCTTCCAGGAAGGCCGCACAACGGGGTGTTTTACTTTGCAGAAGCATGAGGGGGGTCCCTGGTGGAGGTGGTGGGGGTGTTGTAGGGCAAGTTAGCACAAAGGGGGAGGAGGGAGAAAGAAAAAGAAAACCAACTTCGGTTCAAAGAGGCCAATCATAGGGGAAATCTCCCCACGGAAGGCTGTCAACAGCGCAGGCACCACCACTGGGCCAGTGGCCGGCCTGCTCAGACAGGGGGGACGTGGGCTCCTTTGTTAGAATGGGCTGAATAGGATGTCCCTGCACCCAGACCTGGCCTCCCAGCTAACAAAGGGCCCCTTTGTCACCCTGGGCAAAGAGTGTGGCTGAGGTTGCCACAGCAACTCAGGGACACAGACTTAATGTGTGAGTGACATTTCAGATGGGAAGCGGGCATTCAAAAATTCAAATTTCTTTATGTAGAGTGGTCCTCCTTCTCCGGGTGTTTTAAAGGGGCCACCGAGCACACAAAAGCAGGAATAAGGCAACACATAATACATCAGCCAAGACGAAAACAGAACATTGCATTTTCTTGCTTGTGTCCTCTTTTCTGAACAAGAAAATTGAGTGAAAGTTTTGTTGCAGACACCGTTGGGGGCCTTGGTGACCTGTTCGGGTTCCTTATCCAAAGGGTAACCGGACACCATTGAAGTGGATTTGAAAAGAACATCGTGTAGAATTCCAGCCTGTGGACACAGGATATGTTTTCATTGCTGCACCACCAGACTACCAGTTAGTACTCTCCTCAGTGGCTGAGAGGTGGGGTGTAAGATGTGCGTCCATCCAAGCAGCAAACAGACAAGGGGACCTGACCTGCCGTTACGAGGTCCAGTCAGCGCAGACTCTAGAGGTGCTGGACAATGCAATAAGGAAAGATAAAAACTATTAATATTAACGATGTGTGGTTTGCTTGGAAGTTGCTAAGATTAGATCTGAAATGTTTTCGCTGTGAAAAGTGCTACAAAGGGAAGACGGCTATAATATAGATATATACATATATACACATGGATATGTCCTTACATTACAAACACATACAAACATATATGTATGTATCTTAATAAAACTGGGAGGGGGTGAAAACAAAAACAAAGGAAAGAAATAATTAGAAAAGAAGAGAGGAGCCAATGCCATCTTTCTTCTTTCTTTCTGGGGTTTCCATGATATTCCATACAGAAAATAAGAAAAATGACAAAAAAAAAAGGGACTAAAATAAATTGAGCTTGGAAAGTTTCCTGGATACAAGATAACCACACAACACTTCAATAATGTTCTTCTATATTAATATAGATAGAAAAATTAAAAGATATTTGTGTTTCAAATATTTCAAGTCTTGAGTTCATTTAATAAAGAAATACAATTCCATCTGAAACATTAATGCTTTTCTTTCCCTCTCTAGCTGCAATGGGTAAGATTAGATAGATGCCGTGTATCCCTAGGGCTCCATGAGGAAGCCTTGTAGACACACGACCAGTTGTATTTCCTAGCACACCGCGTACCAGGTAAGTTGGACACTCTGTGCTTTACTTCTACATTTAAAGAAGTAATAGAAGTAGCACCTCCTTCCTGGGGTGATTGACAAGATTGACAGAGGCAGGCCGTAAATTCTTAGCTGTTAATGTTGCTTTGTATTTCCCTCTAGATAATACGTGGTCCTTTCTAATGATTTCCTTTCAGTGTGACTCATTTACACTGAGCGCTGCTGACTTCTCTCCCACGTGCTAACCCGTAGTCAGGTACTAACACCTGATTTTGCAGAAGTGAAAGCTGAGGCCCAAGGAGGTTCAGAGGCTTGGCTGAAGTCAAGCTAAAAGATCAGGATCTGAATCCAGAACGCCAGTGTCTCTGTCTTGTGTTCTTCAGTGTACTGGGCCAAGCAGGTGACCTTGTGCTGAAGTCTCTGCCGTATCCATTTGATCTTTTGCCCAGTAGACATAGTTAGCAGGAGCTGCAGGTTGGCTTGGCTACTTGTCAGAAATAATGAACAGATTGAAGTGTTACTGGCCCATACACAGGGGAGTACAGTGGTCAGGGCTCTAGAATGCCCATCTGCTGCCTTCTGACAATAAGTACCCACTTCTAGTAAGTTCCTGAGGGGATGCTGGTTTTGTGCATAGGCAGAGCGAAGCGTGGAAGGAAAGCAGAGTTCCGAGCCCTGTGGTAGACCCTGTTGATCCTAACCCCTTCTCCATGCCCACTAGCATCAGCAATCCAGTGTGCTTCCCCCCCCAACCTCTGCCTGTTGAGTCCTGCGTTAGCTTACCCACAGGATATCTCTGATTCAGGGTCTTCACATCTGAATGCCAGGACAAAATGCTGGGGAAAATATTCTGTCTCAGCACGGCTTAGTCCCAGCTGTTAGGGCTTGCTAAGTAAAGCCCCCAGTTCCTTGCCCCTCGAATGGGATAACTAACTCTCTGTGTGCACTGCTCTGGCTTCCAGAATCCTCCAGTGAAGTTCAGTCCCACAACAATGCACCTTTTCTTGGCAGCTACTTTCCCCTGGCTCTCCTCCTCATCCCTCCACCTGTGTGTCCTGGGATCTAGTGCCAGTAAACTCCTGGCACTAGAATCTTTGGCTCAAACAATTCTTATCTCTTGGCTTTTAGAAGACCTCCCATAGGACAAGTGAGCCTTTCTCTATGGACCCCCATTTTCTGATGCCCAGGTCAGCCTATGTCCCATACTTGGATACCTGCTATATCAGCCCCTGTATTAATCACAGTCACCAAAACGGGGGAACCGTTGTCCCTCTGCCGGAGAAACACATAAGGTACGTGTGTTGTTATATTTTGGCAAAGTGGGCACTGTTGATTCTGTGTGAAAGCAGTTCCCAGAACAGTTGAAGCCTTGAGTTAGCACCTCACGGTCTCTACCCAGCAAGCAAGTTAAACTGGATCGTAAAAAAATTAGTTAAGTTTTGCTACTGCTTTTCATGGACCAAGGAAAAGAAGAGGGTTAAATACATCCTTCCCCAACCCTCACCGGATGCTGTCTTTTTAAGACAGGCTTTCACTATGCAGTTCTGGCCGTTCTAGAACTCATTGTGTTAACCAGGCTTCAAAGTGACAGAGATCCACCTGCCTCTGTCCCCTGAGTGCTAGGATTAAAGGCGTGTGCCACCAAGTTCAGCTAAGTAACCAGTCTCTTAAAGCTCCCACTCAGAGGTGACACACGTCCCTTTGGTAAAGTGAGTCATGTGGTCATACTCGAATTCAAAAGGGAAAAAAGGTGCAATCCTACCACACGCCTGGAAGGAGAACGGTTCTATGGCATACCCAGAGCCTTCCACAGCCCAGTGACTAGCTCCTCCGCCACTATTGCTTGTTGGCCACTTTGAATGCGTGTAGGAGCTGTGGGTGGAGCTGGACTCATTGCCCCTTGGGATCCCATGGGTATTAGCCACGCCCCCCCTTTTTTGTAATCTGATACTTTGACAACTGGGGTCTTGCAAACCCTGCAGGGACAGTCCCTTTCTATGATTAGCCAGTCCCTAACCCCAACAGAATGTGATTTGCCTGTGAGCAGACTTTTCAAAAGAAAACAGACATCCAGAGTCTTTGCTTCTAACTTTCTCTTTTACTTGGGTACCTGTACTCTGGGTCATTACTTACCTGCTCAAACTGCCCAGGGGCTAGGTACCAGCCAACTAGGAGCGATCTCTAATCCCAGATGCAGGGACAGTATTCAGACCAGCCCGTCTGTAGAAACTATGATAACCATCTAAGTTCTACTCTCTTCTTCTGCTCCAACTGATACTCTGCCCCCCCAGAAGACCCTATGTACTCCCCAACACAGTGTGCCATCTCCTATGAGAAACTATATTAGGCTTGTCCTTTTTTTAAAATAACAATCATCTATTGTCTTGACCATATCTGAATAATAATAAGAACATACCCAAGCACATCCACATGTTGACTGTTAGCTACTTATGCCCAAAGAAGTGGAAAGCTGGAAGATTCCTCAGCAGACTCCCCCAGTCTGGAGCTGTTGTAGGCAAGGAACAGCCAAGCTGGCCTGAGTCAGCCTGTCCATTCTCTCTAGGCATCCCACAGGAAGAGAGGAGGGCTCAAGACCCATTCCTATCCTGAAGCCAACAAACATGGCTGTGGTGTTCCTTCAGGAGAGCGTCCTACCTGATGAGGCAACAGAACAAGATAAAGCCAAGCTCTGGGATCTGTACGTCTTTCCTGGTGGCCTTCATACCAGACTTCCAGTGTCCTGCTGGTGTCCTCCTTCTTCTCAGGGAAGGGCTGATAATGGTGGCTGCTGCTGGCAGATTCCAGAGAACCCTGTGGCAGTTTTGTTCACATGACCCTTCAAACAGTTTTGGCTAGAGTTGGTGAGGTCAAGTCTGTGGCAGTGGGCAGTAATGGGACAGGAGAGACTGACTCTCTGATCAGCACTGGGGTGTTTAACATTGTTTGCTGAGCACTTCTCACTTCTGAGCTCAAAGGATTCTCTTTCCCTCTCCCTCTCTCTTTCTCTCTCTGTGTGTCTCTATCTCTCTGTGTGTCTCTGTCTCTCTGTATCTCTGTCTCTCTCTGTGTCTCTGTCTCTCTCTGTCTCTGTCTCTCCTCCACACACATACATACATATACACACACACACACACGCATGCACGCACACACGCAGTAGAGGTATCCATAAAACACAAAGCAAGCCCAGTGGTGATGGTAGCAATGCCTTTAATCCTAGCACTCATGAGGCAGAGGCAGGCGCATCTCTGTGAGTTCGAGGCCAGCTTGCTCTACAAAACAACTTTCAGGACAGCTAGGACTGTTACACAGAGAAACCCTTTCTTGAAAAATCAAAACCCCAAAAACAAACACAAAGCAAAAAAAATGAGAACACACAAATCCAGCAAGCACACAGTTTGTGGTGAGTATTGCTATTCCTTCTGTGCTCAGGAAGGAGCAAGGCTGGCTGCTGGTGGCTTCTCTCAAATGTTGTATTGCTGATGCCGGCCAGTGAGACAAGGTAAGAAAAAAGAAACAAAACGTACGAGGATTGAAAGGTACGAGCAAGCTTTCATTTTTACAAATGGGACAGGAAATAGCTCTATGGTCTTTAAAAGCCAAAGAATCCATGAACAAATGATTAGAATAAACAAATGAGTTTGCAATGCTGCCGGGTATAAGGACATTATGTAAAACATTATTTCTAGTATGTTCCAGGCTTATATGCTTGAGAAACAACCTCAAAATTTTGTAGCTTAAAACAACAACAATCTTTTATTACCTGTCATGACAATTGGACATTTTATTTATCTATTTATTTATTGAAACAGAATCACCCTATGTAGCTTTGGTGGGCCTGGAAATCACTATGTAGATGAGGCTGGTCTTGAACTCACGAAGATCCTACCTGTCTCTTTGCCCAAATACTGAACATTTTGGGTTAGAGGAAGACTCAGCTGTGTCCTTTTGGGGGCTCCTCTTGTGGTTCCAGACCTCTTACATGATGGCTTACAGCTCCAGGCCCTGAAGCACCCGAAGAAGAAGGCAAGCAGGTGGGGCTGTATCAGCTTTTATGAACCAGCAGCCTTAGAAGTCTCTCTGTTTGCTAAGACCTATTCCGTAAGATCGGACTTTTTCAGGAGGGAGCTTATTAGACTCTGCTCCCGGGGAGGAGTGTCCAAGGATTTATGGAGTTGTTAGAAAGCCTTTACCATCGTATTAGCAACAAACAAAATCAATATTTGATAATAGCATAAAACAGCAACAACAAAAGCCTGTTGTAAATCTAATAAAAATGTGCCAGGCTTTTACATACAAAACGTTGCTGAGAGAACTTGTAAAGAAACCTGGAATAAGTGGATATACCATGCTCATGGATAAAAGTAATTCACATCGAAAATACTCACTTCATCCCAATCGACATAAAGATCTATTGTGAGAACAATAAAAACCCCAGCTGATTTTTTTTAATTAAAGTACAAAAGTCAATAGCCAAGGAAGCCTTAAAGAACTTAAAGAGTGGGTGGGTTTCTTCTTAATATTAAAATTAAGATGTATTACAAAGCTGGAGTAATCCAGTGTGCTAATGGCACAAGGAGAGAAAAGTGAATGAGACAGAGAACACAGAAGCAGCCCACGAGCATGTGAAATAGTTGATTTATGATAAAGTGATGCGGAGAACTGGAGCGTGTGAGTGCGTGTGTGTGCACGCACGCGTGTGCAGTGTTTCAGTCAATACTGTCAGACTAGTTGGGTATCCAGATCTGTTGGGGGGAGGCACTGTGGGAAATTCCTTTTTGATAAGACTGAGCCTGGTATTTCTAGAAACAATGACTGAAGTTTATTTAGAAGCTCTTTCCTTTCTGGGTTGTAATTTCCCTCTGTTGTTCTCTAACCTCCACTGAAAGATCAGTTCCCACACTGATTTCGCCATGCCAGGATTTCGGGGTTACAAAGGCTCTTGCTCCTGGCTAGGACCAGCCAAGTCCAAGCAGCCAGTTAGAGCTGTTAGTTCCTAGCTGTGGCTTCTATGTGGGCAGGAGGCTCAAGCCATTTTCTTCAGTGGTCCTTCCCAGACAGACCTAGAAAGTATTTCAGAATCCAGAATCCCGAAACTGAATGGGGCGGTGAGGGTGGGTAGCAGGTAGTGATGGTGGTGGTGATGGTGGTTAATGAAGTAAAGGAGGAGAAGACGGAGCCTGACAGTTCTTGCAGCTAGCAAGTGTCCGAAGAAGTTTGATGCGTTGACAGAGGGCAAGGGAGGCAGATCCACACGGCTTCTCTGTAGTCCAGAAGGTGTTGGATGACGGCCCACTGTACTAAGCTTTGGAGCCTTTCAGTTCTTACACTAAAAGGGGCGGGGACTTTCCAGTGTCTCTGTCCAAGTGCTTTCAATTCTGGATGTTCTCCGTTACTGATGCTGCAAGTCCCTGCCTCGATTTCCCCCATATATAAAATTAACATTTATGCACTTTGGTTCCCAGCTTCTTTCTGAGTAACTCAGATCAACTCGAGCGGTGTGTGTGTGTGTGTGTGTGTGTGTGTGTGTGTGTGTGTGTGTGTGTGTTGGGGGGGCAAAGAGACTAGTCTAAGATTCGTGTGAGTCAAGGGGCGCAGTTCGACAGTTAAGACAGCACCCATCTCCAGATGGGTGTTGCTGCCACCACTTCCTACGGCCCGGCCCGGCATGCCTGGTGCCAACTGACACTGCCCCCAATATTTAGGGTGGGAAATGTCCCATTTCTAAACAGGTGTGGCCTAGGGGCTTTTCTCTTTCCTCTCGCTCTTGGCGACAAAAGGAGGGACAGGAAAGGCTCACTTGGACTGGCAAGTAACACTAGGGGCGGAGGGCTGGGCGGGGACCCGGGCGACTGCTCTACCCAGACGAGGACCAGGGCCCCCTTGCCCTCGGCGGCGCCCGAGGCCCGAACAATAGCGCTTGCGGGCGGGGCGGGGGAGGGCGTGGCTGGAGGGCGTAGCTCCCCTCCGGGCGCCGCCCCCGGCCCGCCCCCCGCGCTTGCACACCGTCTCGCAGAGGGCTCCCACCGCCGCCCGCCCAGGCACTGCCCGCGGGAGCCGCCGCGCCGCCGCCGCGCCCGCCATGGACGTCCGCCTGTATCCCTCGGCGCCCGCGGTCGGTGCGCGGCCCGGGGCCGAGACGGCCGGCCTGGCGCACCTGGACTACTACCACTGCGGCAAGGTAGGCGGCAAGGTAGGCAGGGGCCGAGCGTCCCGGGCTCGAGCGTGGGGCAGGAGTCACCTCGCGACTGCGGACGCGGCCACTTTGGGGCTCACACGGGGGACACGCACACAACAGCCCCGTCGATGGGCACGTGCCGCTCACACCGCTACCCTCGCGGTCACACACACGCCCCGAGTTGTGGATCACAGGCAGAAGTCAGCCCGACAGCCACCCGCACGACGACACCGTGACACACTCACCCACACTTCGTATTCATTCACAAGCCGATGCGCAGCGACTCTCTGTCACCCAACCAGGCGGCACCACACACAGCCTTCACCGTCCCACATAAGTCACCGTGCCAGTCATTTATCGTCAACCACACTCAGCCTCTCGCCCACGTACACGGCTACATTAACATACACAAGTCACTTCACCCATCTGCACACACAACGCTGCTGCCCACGTTCCTACCCGCTGTCACATCCAGTGACAACCGGGGACAGCCACACAAAGAAGTAGCTCCGACAGTCCCAGCTCACACTCACAATGACCCACAAGTGCACACGGTCACACTGATCCATCCCCTGGACAAGAAGCCTCAGCTAAGAATCGCCCTGACGGCCTCGCAGTCATACCCGGGCACACCCAGAGACAGTCACGGGCTCCAGCACCCTTCACTCCCCACCCCCACCCCTTGGTCGTCCACACTCGCGCGTCGGGGTTTTAACTTGTCGCTGCCGCGCACTAATTGGGCCGTTTACTAATTGGCCGTCACTGCCCCCTTGGCGCCTGGGATTCTATGTTGGTGGCGTCCAATCAAGGCCTGTCCCTTCCCTGAATCGGGGAGCTAGCGTCCCTTCGGCTTGGGCTGCAGTGAGGAAGCACCTCTAGCCGCCCCCACCCCCAATTTTTCCAGGATCTCTGTCCCCAACTTCAGGCAGGTCCCCGTAACGCGGCGCCGTCAGGAGGCTGTGCCCTGGATCCTGGGACCTGAGGAGTCGGACCCCAGCTCCTCTTCTAGCCCATCGGGCAGGGTCAGGGGCAGCCACGCTGTCCGAATCCTCTTCCCTCGCGGGGAAGGGAACTTTGAAACTTAGTTGGAAAGCCAGACGGTCGGTGCGTCCCCGGGTCTGTGCGTCGGTCCGGGTCAGGCTGGAGACGAGAGCGGCTTTTCGTCACTCGGAGCCCGGATTGAACAGCGCGCGTGGGTCTCCGGGCGGTCGGGGCGCAGACGCGCGGGCTCTGCGGTGCTGCGTGGTGAGTGCGCGTCGGGTGGCTGGATCCGCGACCCTCTGGGGTCTATCCCCCTTCCCCACAGGCTGTCGGCCCAGCTCCTGGCTGCAGGGGTGCTGCCGGGATACTGCGGGAGCAGAGCGTCCGGCCGATCCAGGGCCTCCAGGGCTGGGCCTCTGCAAGTGCGTCCTCAGGCCCTTAGGGAGCGGTTGCTGCCAGGAGCCCTCTGCAGTTTACCCTGGTCCGGGAGGCGTGAGCCGCGCAGGCTGGGGGCGTCCCGGGGCGGAGGTGGGCGGCACGCATCTCGCCGAGGGGAGAGCAGATATCTTTTGTGCGCTGATCCGTAAAGTTGGAAGCCTGAGAGGGGGATGGTGCCTTAGAGAGAAGGCGGGTTCCGGAGCCGCTTCCACTGTGGTGGTGGGAAAATAGATTAAAAACAGCAAGTGGAGTTTTACAAGGAGCTAAGGGATGGGGCATTGGGTCATCTTATGCCTCTGGCTTTGTTACGTTTAAAACACCAAATGGGCAAGACAGGGCTCACCCTCTGGTTTAGAGGCCGAGATAGAGACTGGGCATTTGTGCCTTCAAGTCTGGGTACCCAGGCTGAGGAGGAGGTAGAGATTACCTAAAAGAGATCTTTTGGAGGTGATATATCTGCAAACCCCATCAGAGTGGGGACAAATTGTCTCTCACTGCCGCCTTTGGGAAACAGGACTCTGCCGAGCCCCCCATCCTACCCCACCCCTACCCCGCGTATTTTATTCGGAAGCTTTAGAAACCTCTGACTCAGCACCAAGAACCTCCGAGATCGCAACTCGCTGGGGAGGGCGCAGAAGTGGAGGGTGGAGATTTCGGTTTCTATCTGTGCTGTAGGACCCTGATCCATAGCTGGAGAAGTTTTGAGCATAGCGGGGTGGGACAAGCCACTAGAATGCTTGAACGGAAGGTGTGACCCTGCGCTTAGATGTCGGTGGGGTGATGGGGCACCTGGCTCAGCTCGAGCCAGAGTCCTGTTGGCAGACTCCCCAGCGGGCTGTGGCCTTCCGTGATGGTTCATAGGGTTCACTGTGACTAGGAACTCCATTTTTTTTTTCAGACTCCAGAAACTGATGTAGAAAGGTTGTGGAAAAGAAAATGTCCAAGCGTCAAGCTCCCTCACAGCGGCTCACTATCAGAGCTGGAGGGTAAACTGAGACCTAAGGTGTGGTACTAGCCCACTGGGGCGGTGTGTCTGTAAAATGGGTTACAGAGCCAGAACACAGCCCACACACTGGGGGCTCTGTTCCTGCAGCCAAGACAAGAGGCTTGCCTCTCAAGCATTTGCCCAAATGATGTCAGACAACCGTGGGGCAGTTGACCTGGAAGGGCCCTTGGCGACGGTCCCCTTGGCGACCATCCCCTTGGTGACTGTCCCCTTAGCAATCCTCTACACAGAGATTCCTAGCCTCTTTAAATTGAAGTCATGAGCACAAGCTGTTCTTTTGGTGTTTTTTGTTTGAGTAAACACACAATGATAAAAAGCCGCCGTGGCTTCATTTTAGCTTCAGAATACTTGTGTAATTTATTAATCACGGTAACACTAGCATGCATTAGAAAAATTGCTTACCGGATAAAAGGCAAGTATGTTACATTTAAAAATGTAGTATCGATGCTTGGTAAGCACAGCGGCTCCTGGCCTCTGGCATGGAGGATTTGGGATCTCATGAAGGGAAGTATTGATCTCCTCTTTGCTTCATAGATGGGGAAACTGAGTCATGGAGCAGTATATCTATGGGTAACTGAGCAGGCAAAAGGCACAGTTGAGGTTGAACCTACATTTCTGTTTCTCAAGTCACGGCAGGACAGTAGTCTGGCCTCTTTGTGAGTCTCTGTTGCGGTTTGGGGGCTGGGGAACCTATGATTTCCAGCCACTGAGATTTGAATTATCCCTTCCATTCAGATTTTGGAAGGCACTTTACCAGGCTGGTAGCTCCCAACTCAGCTAAGGCAGACTGATGCCAGTTAGCCACTGACAGGGTGAACCTGGCTTCATAGCTCCATGTGTGGTTTTGTGAACTAGAGAAAATGATGTACAGCTTTTTAAAAGCAATTTTAAAATACATGTATTTATGTAGGCATGTGGGCATGCGTGGAAGTCCGAGGACAACTTGAGGCTCTGTCCTTCCACCGTGTGTGTCCTAGAAGTCAAAGTTAGGTTGCTAGGTTTAGCAACAGGTGCCTTTACCTACCAAGCCACCTCTAGGCTCTCTAGTTCCTTGTTGTTACTGAGTATGACTTAGTTTAATAAAATGTAAGTGAGCTTTGGCAGATATAAACACCCATGGACCAGTCTAGGTAGAGAATATTTCCATTACCCTAGAAAGCCTCGTTGTACCCTTCCCCGTCAGCACCCATCCACTGTCCCAGTGACGGTTTCTATCCTGATTTCTATCTCCACAGTTTGTTTCAGATCAATTTAGGACTATTAACTCCAGTTAAGCCCCAGAATTTCATATGCAACATAGGCGTTTTGAGCATGGCCTGTTTTTTTTTTTAGCTCGGTCTGTCTTTCAGATTCTTTTGGTGTGTGTGTGTGTGTGTGTGTGTGGTTTGCTCCTCTTTGTTGCTGAGTGACATTGCTTCGTGTAGATACAGCACTCTTGGTACTTCATTTGGGTTTGTTTCCAGTCTGGGAAATTGTAAATAAAGCCTGCCACGAGTGCTCTTCTGCAAGTCTTTGTGGAAAGAGCAAGTTATTTAATATTGCTGGGCCTGGGTATCCTCTTTCAATTTTTTTCTTTAAGCTTTGTTTATTTTTGTTTTATGGGTACGGTTATTTTGTCTATCTGTCTGTATATGCAGAATGATGGGAATGCAATGCCTCTGGAGGCCAGAAGAGGGCCTCAGATCCCCTGAACTGGTGTTACAGATGGTTGTGAGCCACCATGTGGGGCGTGGAAATCAAACCTGGGTGGTGTGGGATTCCCCTCTGTATGCTATGAATATGTTTTATTACCATTGGTTAATAAAGAAGCTGCTTTGGACCTATGGCAGCGTAGAACATAGCAAGACAGGAATTCCAAGCAGAGGTAGAGGAGGAAAGAAGGCAGAGTAAGGGACACGCTTTGTAGCCGCTGAAGGAGAAAGATGCCTGCCCACCAGAACCTTACTGGTAAACCACAAGCCTTGTGATAAAATATAAAATAATAGACATGGATTAATTTAAGATATAAGAGTAAGTTAATAAGAAGCCCAAGCTAATAGGCCAAGCAATGTTGCAATTAATATAGATTCTGTGTGATTATTTCCAGTCTGGGAGGCCAGGAATGAACAAGCAGTCTCCGCCAACACCTGGGTCCTTTAGAAGAACAGTGGCAGTTCCAGCCCCACCTTCTGGAGGACATCGCCTACTTCTGAGACTCAGGATACAGGAGTGAGAGGTGTAGGCTAGGATAGTTCTTGGCACAGACCAGCTATTGATTAGTTGATGGTGGTATCAACCACCTGCCACCTACTCCAGTAAGCGGTTTTAACCTCTCTGCTCTGGGCATCCTTTATCCCTGTTTGATACCCCTTAAAGGCTAACCTGGGTGCCACTGTCATGGAGCACTCTGTGGCCAGCCACCTGCTCTCTTCCTCCAGTCTCTCCCAGTGACTACTGAGTGGGATGTGGCATGTTCTATCATCTGTTATTTAATCAACAAATATTTATTGATCACTGCTTTGTGTTAGAACTTTGCTAGGTAACCAATGCTATGGCAATGAACAAAGCAAACCCGAATTGTTGCTCTCAAAGCTTATCTATCTGTCTGTGGATGAAATATATAGTAATATGATTAATAGGTCTCTGGGTATGAAGTAAGCAAGAGGGTTAAAGTGAGCCATGGCCTAGGGTGGTGTGTGGCTTTGCCAGGGTGTGTGTGTTTGTGTGACTGTGTGTATGTGTGTGCCCTGATGCACACACATGTGGAGGCAGAGGTTGACACTGGGTATTGTCATAGTTAGAGTTAGTTTTTATCAATGCTACACACACTTAGACCTGAGAAGAAGGACTCTCAGTTGAGGCATTGATTCTATAAGACAGGCCTGTGAGCGTGTCTGCTGGGCACTTTCTTGATTGCCAATTGACTTGGGAGGGTCCAGCCCACCGTGGGCAGTGCCATCCCCTAGCCGATGGGTCTGGGTTGTATGTGAAACAAGCTGAGCAAGCCAGCAGGGAGAGAGTCGGTAAGCAGCATTCCTCCATGGTTACTGCCTCAGTTTCTGACTCCAGATTCCTTCCCTCAGTGATGGACTGTAATCTGTAAGCTAAATAAACCCTTCCTCATGTTGGTTTGGTCATGGTGTTTTACCATAGCAACAGAAAGCAAATCAGGACAGACGTCTTCCTTTATATACATTTTAAGAACAGTTTCTCACTGAACTCAACATTCTGACTAGAGCCCTCTAGGGTCTGCCTGCCTCCACCCCACCAGCGTGGGACTATAAATGTGTACCTCCATGCCTGGATTTCACTGGGTTCTGGGGATCCACACGCCACTCGTCATGATTACGCGGCAAGCTCTTTCCCCACTGAGCCATCACCCCAGCCCCCATTCTGTGGCTTTAAGGTGGGAGGTTGCTGGCAGGCTCTTGAAATTTTGAAAATTTATGTTTATAATGAGAGTTACTTGGTAATTTTTTTCAGAGCTTCATTTATTTTTATTTATGACTGTATGTATGTTTGGATGTGTGTGTGTGTGTGTGTGTGTGTACACATGTGTACAGATGCCTGTGGGAGCCATAAGAGGGCATTGGATCTTCTGGAGCTAAAGTTGCAGGCAGTCGTGAGCCATTGGGTGATGGAGAGTGAATTCTGGCTCTCTGCAGGAGCAGTTGGAGAGCCCAACCGCAGAGACAGACTCCCGCCTCTGATTGGTAAGTTTGAAACAGCAGATTCCTGGACCACACTCCCAGGGATTTCCATTCATTTGGTCCTGGGGGATGGACCCTTGGAATTTGCACATCTATGAGGCCCCATGTGAGGCTGCAGCTGGTCACACGCTACAGGTCACAGTCTGCTACAGGTCACAGTCTGCATAGTGGTGGCTTGGTTGTTTTTGTACAGTTTTGTGTAGGTTCCTGGCAAACAGGAACCATGCCCAGCACTTGGCACAGTGCCTTCTTATAATGGCTCAGTAAGTGAGTGGTGGTGGGTGGCTTATTTTGCTTTCCACCCACACAGTTCTGGGCCCAGGATCGGGTAAGGATGGGGAGTGGGAAAGCATGGATACTGAATGACTGGGGGCTCCGTTTGGCAAAATCCATGAAGTGGAGGTTGCTCTTACTGCCTAGCCTGTACTTGGGGGATCTGAGGACTTTACAGCAACTGTGGGGGCGAGATTTGCACGGCTTCCTTCTGCAGGGAGCAGGGATGGTCCTGTGGGAGGAGCCATGACCTGGCTGGAATTAAGGGGCTCTGCCAGGAGGCCAGCATCTCTGCAGGAAACTCTTTATGTCCCATCTTGTAGAGGGTCCTCCCAGGATTGTGCTTTTATATATCCGAAACAGCGGCCCAGGCCTACCGGGCTCACTCCAGTCTCCTGAGAGACTTTGAACATGTCATGAGCTTTCCCTGGGTTTCTGCTTCCCTGTATACAAAGGAGAATTGAATCAGTGACCATCACTCTTTCAGAATAGAGTGGTATGGAGATATAGTGAAATGAGCAGTTGGGTATCTTTTATAATTGTGGTGCATGGAGAGATCCTCCACCAGGGGGCAGTAGTGATGCTTTTTGAAGACCATGTAAGCCTGCTTTTCATTACTATAACAAAATACCTGAGGCAGCCTAACTTTATAAGAGAGAGGTTATCTTGGATTTCAGACTAGCCTCAGCTACATAAGGGAACTGTCTCAACAATAAAAAAATAAAATAAACAAACTTGGAGGTAAAAGATTAAAAAAAGGTAATTTAGCATATATATATGCTTGGAGGCTGAGAGTCCAGAAAACATAGCTTGGGCCTCTTGACTGCCTCACCTTGTGGCAAAGACACTAATGGAAGGAGCAGGTGTGGGAGCAAGTGACCGATTCTATTTCAAACCAGGACCACAGAGCTGGCAGAGGAGGATGACTTGCTGCCATGAAAACATCCCTCTCCTCGAACCTGAGGGTCCTGGAGCAACTCCCACTGGGCCTTTTGAGCGGATCTTGAGATGTCCTTGTGGTAAGGGAGGACTCTTGTGTTCCCAGAGCGGGCCTGGTAGATAAGGGTTCAGTAGATATTTGCTCGGGGCATGAGGGAATGACTGCGTGTAGGGCCGCCCGGTTGCCTCTATGCTAGAGGAACTCAGTCTCTTTGCCCCAGAATCTGAAGACTGTGGGAAGCCTGGAGTCTAGAGCAGAGCAGGGTCCAAGTGATTTTGAGTGATGGGGTTCAGAACTGTCCCATGAGGCAGCCCAGAGGATGGCGCCTAGTGAGTGCAGCAGCCAGCCGTGATGGAGCACTTGGGTCTGGGCACACTGCACAGGTTCCCCAGATCCTCCGCAGAGTCCCAAGATTGCTGTCCAGTGTGGGATGGCTGTGGAACGCAGCAGACCTGGAATTACACGCTGCCTCAAATGTCAGGAGCACAGAGAAGTTATTCGGGGGTCCAGTCTCTTCTCTGTCAAATGGCAAATCAGCAGCTCGTGTCTGAGGGTTGGAGATCACAGTCCTCATGGCAGCTAGACACACTTTCATTTTCATCCCCGCGAAACAGCACCAGAGTTCGGCCATTGAGGATCCGCTCTTGTCTCTATGAAGGGTGGGGCCTGGCTTTCCTCCCAGCATCCATTCCCTTCTTTAGGTGGCAGGGAAAACATGGCTTGGGCTGGTGACCTTGGGCACACGGCTTAGCCTCTCTAGGCCTTTTTTCTTGGACACACAAGGGCTGTGCTAGGAGGTATTCAACTCCAAGATGTCTCACCTTGAAACATGAAAGTGTCACCCACCCCTCGGGCTGCAGCATCAGCTCTGGGGTCACACGCTGCTTTACCAGGAACTGTTCTCCAGCAGGGACAGCTATAGCTCCAGAGGTGAGTGGTTGTCATCATTCATATCTCTGACCAACTTCTTCCTCTGTCCAAGTACGTGTCCCTCTCCTTCTGGGTGTCCACTATGTCCCCAGTCTTCCCTCAGACATAAACCATCCCTGGGCAGCTCTCCAGGTCTGATTATGTTTTCATAAAGCCCAGGTAAACCCAAGGTGAAGGGAACCCCCTCAGAACGTACAGGAAATTTGAGGAGGCCACCTGACTGTCCAGGTCCAGGCTATGTACCCAAGTGCTACAAGACATCCCCGTGTTCAAAGCAGAAAGATGCTTCCTTCCCCAGGCTCTAGGCTAAGACTGAGTGGTCCAGTTCCCTGACCAGCGGGATTGGCGTCACCCTCTTGACAGCAGTGCTAGCTTCCTGGTTGGCTTTTAGGTTTCCTAACTTCAGTGGCCTGGTGCCCTCCAGCCATTGGGCCAGCGTTCAAGAAGTTGAGCGCTCCTGGCAAGGGAGGGGAGCCACACACAGGCCGTTGAACTTTCCCTTCAGCAGAAGACCAAGAAACTATCATGGAGACTGGTCTGAATTTGCAAAACGGAGCCTCTGTCCCTCTACACTCCCCAGCCCCTGCTCCCTCCCGCTCCAAACCAAGCAGGCTGAAGTGTAGCCTGTGGGCTTCCTTGCCCCATTGCAGGCAGGCCTCACCACTGGGTGGACAGATCTCCCAAGGTGTTTTCCCTCTGCATGGGACACCCTCCCATGACTATCATGTCTCCACACACCCCACTCCCATTTGAGAGCAGCTATGTGACATCTTCCCAAGGGTCAAATGCTGCCACTGCCCCTGGTTTTGTTTGTGTGCTTGTTGGTTTACAGTTTGACTCAGTAGATCACAGATCCATACGGCCTTTCATCTGGTAAATACAAACCTTCTCATTGAGTGGCTGAGAATTCAGAATTCAGGATTGAAAATTCAGTCCAATCCTGAATTCTCAGCACCAAGCACACAGTAGGCCCTATAGAAAAGTTCACCATGTCGCTGAGAAAGCCAGCAATCCAGCAGCAACATGCACCGTAAAGCCCTGATCTTCCAGCTCGCTCCAGAAGGCACCGGAAATCCCAATTGCACCGTAGCAAGTTTTAAGCATCAAAGTAATTGATCAAAATTTATCACCCTGTGTTACACAACATCTTCTCTCTAAGATATAAAATTACCATTTACCATGACTCATTAAGTTAATAATTACCGACCATATGTTTTTATTGCTTCTCCCAAGCTGAGGTGATAAATCACCCTGTAGGTTTGGGTCTGTGTAAATACAGTGACTGCCAACTGTGCAGATACGGCATTTACCGACAGGAACACTCGGGGCTGAAGTACTGGGCTGAAAACCTAGCCCTGCGATCCTGCCAGCCCCTGCTATGTGTTTGAGTTCCCAGGTTGGGGCTTCTCTACCAGGGCACAGTTTTAGAATATTTCTGGTTGTCATAGCTCGTGGGTAAGGGGTTCTTCTGCCATCTAGTCAGTGGGGGTCAGGGATGCTACAGCGAGAATTATAATGCACGGGAAAGGCTCTGTCGTGGTGTATGATGAGGGCCAAGGTACAGGCTGTGCTGGGGTAAGGAAGCGATGTTCTGGGCCAGCAGTGATTTCCACCATGTATGTTATTTTCATCTGTGGTGACATCTACCACGTATGTTATTTTCATCTGAGTTCACAGCAAAAATATAAGATATGGTTGGTCTTTAGCTGTAGGCTGGGGCCAAGCCAGTGATCAAAGGCTTTGAACTAATGCATGGATCTCTTCATTTGCCCAGTTCCCAGCCTCAGCTGTCTCTCTTGGAACTTTACAGAGTTGGATTAGGAGGATTTTACCAGGGACTGTGGGTTGGGGTGCACCTTCCTTAGGGCTCCCAGGTTAACGTCTTTCTATCCAGTGGCATCTCAGTGTTTCTGATTGCTGTCATTTTCCTGCTGTCCTCTGGGCTCTAATGGACCAATCGGATTCTCCGATATACAGATCTGTATCTGAATTGTGACCATATATGCGTTATGAAGGCATATATATTTACCTCTACTTTATCTATGATAGATTAAGGTAGCTAGGTTTTTATTTTTGTCATTCTGTTGGGATTATAAGCAAGGGGAGAAGGTGAAAGTATGTTTAACAGCTGCCTAAAGTACCTAGTTCCTGCTTAGTGAGTTTGTTTGAAATTTTGTGGTATTTTTTTTGGTGGGGAAAAGTAAGGTATAAATAAGCACAAATCATTTACTGACCCGTTACCACTTGTAGGCGGGGAAACTGATTCAAATAGCTGTAGTACTGCAGGTGGCAGAGGTACCGGCCTTGTCTTTCTCTGTGGGTGGCCTCCACATGAAGCTCCCTCCTGAGAGGCGTGTGCGTGTGTATTCGTGTGTGTCGGTATTGTGCGTGCAAGTGTGCGTGTATCCGTGTGTGCATGTGCAGAGGCCTGTGTGCTGTTTGCTTCTTGCTTTTCCCATTGTAGAACTTTCTCTTCTAGGGGTCTGGCGGCTCCAGCCAGGCCCCTTGCCTTCGGTCTCAACTTCAGGCCTCATTTGCCAAAAGGTGGCTTCCACATTAGAACTAATTAAAGCGTGCTTATCTCGAAGCTGGGCCTCATTTTCAGAATGACTCAGAAACCTGTTAGAAATGATTCTGACTCCAGAGTTAACCCCAGGTCAATCTCATGCATAAATTTTGTTGTTGTGCTGTGTAGTGTTTCGGATGGACCTGGCCTCTCGAGAGAGGGAGGTAGGCCCTGGGCTTCGGGGCTTGCTTGTTCATCCTGCAAACTTTTGATGACAGCCCCATGGGTGATTCCTGGAGCCCCATGCTTCCTCTGTTCTCTGTGCCCACTTGACAGCTCAGTCAACTTTGCAAAGCCAGGTGGCGGAGCACATGCGACCGTGAGACCGATGAAGTTCCTGGGTTCATCTTCTGGGGCTGAGGCTGATGCTCTGTGACCTTGAACCTATTTCTCAGTCTCCTGATTCCCATTTTCTTAGTACTCTCACCTCATGTTGGTGTTGAGATCTCTGGGAGATCAGAGCGGTTGTTTTCTAGCTCATTCTTGCTACTTGGGGCTGCTCAGGTCACGTGCCCCTCGGGAGAGCAGCAGCGAGTATTGCCTCCAGCCAGGAGTTTATATCTTCAGGAGAGAATGCGAGAAGCTTTTCACTGCAGTGCCCCCAGGAAGCCTCAATCACACACTCAGACCTAACTCCCAAGACTAACCCTGATGAGGCATCTGGGCATCTGGCACTAGTGTCTTGGAAGCACTTATAATGGGAGCCACAGCTTGCTCTTTTCCACAGGAGATATTCTTGTAGCCATCTGTCCTGGAGGGGTCCCAGATAGTGGGATCAGAATATCTTCTCCTTTGTCACCTCCCTCTGGATGTTAGTCCAGGCAGTACAGAGGGACGAGTACATCGTGGCAGGTGTTTTGGGAGCCACCTTGCCCTCAAATCCTGTCCTCCACAGCGGCTACATGTCCCCTTAGCTGCCAGGGTCCCCCTAAGGGGGCACTGCGGTACAATTGTCACTGTGCTCAGGAAACCCCGCAGTATGGCTACTTTATCAGATAGTCATCTTCTGTAGATGGCGTCTCCCTTTCTGGGTGCACGTCAGCACACTGTGAGCACACTGACCGAGGGTGTGTCAGTAGCATCTGCTTCCAGTGGGTTTGCAGCCAATTCACAGCATAGGATTTTCTTGGCAGAGAGAGATGTGGGGTGGTTGGTCTTAAACTGTATTTGCTGTTTCATTTATTCAAAGGTGGTGTGTGGGTGCCCGTGCACATACACGCATCCACACACTCAAAAGCACGCGTGTGTGCACAAGTATGCATATGGATGCAGTTTACAGACACATGTGGGTGTGAGGAAGCCAGAGAGTGGTGCTGGGTGTCCTCCTCAATTGTTCTCCACCTTATCTTTTGAGACAGGGTCTTTCACTGAACCTGGGTCTAGACTAGTTGTCCAAAAAGTCTCGGGAATGCCCCCTCTTCTCCTCCTTCCCAGTGCTGGGATTCCAGGCAAACCTGGCTCTTCACATGGGTGCTGGGGATCAGACTCAGGTCCCTATGCTTACATAGCAGGTGCTTTAACTGCTGAATCTCAGTCTGCTTTGGAGGAATAAATTGAAGTCCTCAGGATGCTTTATAGTGCATTGTGCATTGCGCATTTTCTGGTTGAGTTCTATGAGACATATACACACACATAGGAATATACCACATGCACGAATAACATACACATGAACACACATATGCACAAATATACCACAACACACATGAAAACCCAACATACATGGATATATACATGAACACATACCACACACATGCATACATATATACATATACGCATGCACATACATCGTCCAAGGCTTTATCATACTCACCTGGAGTCCTACTTGGATGCAACACTTTATATGAGTCAGTGTACTTACCTTTTCCTCACCCATTCATCCCACCATCCAAAATCCATGTCCAGTTCACTATGTCCACGGCTTTGTGGCAGGTGCCAGGTATAGATGGGTGAGTCACATGTGGCCCCTACCCTGTAGGAGCTTCTGTCTTATTAGATATGTGACAAGGGTGATTTCAAATGTGCACAGTAGGCATTAGGTATTATAACTCAGGAAACCACAGATCATCAGCCAGGCCAGAGGCAGACGGTGAGAAGGATGCATGTCTGCTCTCGCTGGTGATCGGAGCCTGGGTGACAGTCACTCAGGTAGAAGGAACAGTGGATGTAGAGGCACAGAGGTGATGAATGGGTCAGAGGTGAGGAGAGAGAGGGGAGCATTTGGAAAGCTATCCATTATTTCCAGGCCTCAGTTTCCCCCTCTCCAAAACGGAAGCAGCAGTGTTTGCCTCTTTATGAAATCCAGTAAGGTATGATCTCATGTTTAAGCACCTGGCAGCATTAACTCAAGTTCTGTTTTCAAATCTAACTGCACATGCCCAAGTGCCGGGCTTTGATTTTAAACAAGATAAGAACCAAATAATAGAGTCTCAGCAATGTTGTCACACTTCCGAGGGTCATTTTTCTGTCCTTTCAGATGGAGCCCTATGCAGTGACAAAAGACCCTGGGTCCTGTCTTCCAGGATCAGGGTGGTTATCCTGGAATTGGCTATGTAGACCAGGCTGATCTTGAACTCTCAGAGGTCTGTTTTGGTGTTAACAATAAGTCAGCACTTACGGGTCCAGGCATCCCCAGGACAGTTTTCTCTCTGGTGCCCTGTTTGGTGTTGCTGTCCTGTTTATCTGAAAGGCAACCACCTCCTGCATGACAGCCCAGGACCTTCAGCTCTCAAAGCAATTCAGAGACAGTTTCTGTCCGGTGACTGAGTGTTGCATGCTGGGAGGGCTATGGAGCCTTTGCGGAGATCTTCCCGTGACAGAATCAGGTCCATCTACTCTGCGTGCAGAAGTGAGTTATGGCTCAGAGCTGCACAGCCCTAAACTGTGTCCTCTTAGAGCTCTGTTTGAACCTCCCGGTGCAGCATCCTCGCAGGGGATCTAGACACTTCCTGCTTTTCAAAACTCACCTCCACTACTTTGGGTTGAGCCCCAGGCTACAGGCTCCCTTCTGGAAACACAGTCAGCTCTGCTATCGCCTTCCTTTTATCCCTGCTGCCTGCCCTGTGGCCGTTCTCACGCCACTGTGCCATCTGACCTTGCCTGGAACGTCCCACCCTGCATCCTCGCACGGAGACTGGCACTGTCCCACCCTTCAGGCTCAGCTTTAGCCTCTCGTCGCACTCTGCTTCCTGACATGGTTGCCCTCTTCTCCGTCCATGTAGTGCATTCCTTTGGGGGCATCTGTCTGTGGAATTGCTTGACTGTTTCGCCTCTGGAGAGTGGATTGTGAGAACCAGTGATTTGCCTCATGAGCAGAGTAACATCTAGCACCTGCCGTGTTGTTTGCTACGTAATAAGTGCTCAGGGATAAGCCGTGAAAGGAAGAAAGGAGGAAAGAGGAGGATGTTTTCTAGAAATGCCCCCATAATGCATCCAGGCTGTGTTTCCAAGAATCTTACTCACCCTCTCTGGGCCTCCCCTACCTCCTTGCCAGGTGAAGCTAAGCCTGGGACTCTCAAGTATCTACAATACTAATCTCTTGGTGGCATCCCACGGGACATGGCTAGCTGAGCCAGGGAGGAAAGTGGGAATGCCCGTCCGATGGGTCTAAGGTGGAAATCCTTGGCCTCTGGCTTTGAATTCATGTTTGACCTCTAAGACAAGGGCCATCAGACCAGACTCACATCCCTGCCAAGGTGACCTTGGCTTTTCCAGGAGGGATACACGCCTCCTTGGTTGCTTGGACTGGAGGATCTAGGGCACAGTCAGCCTGGCCTTCGGAGATAAGGGGACTTCTCTCTGGTGTGGGAACGTTACTGTTGAGCAAGCAAACTTGTGAGTAGTCTGTCCTGAAAAGATGGTTCCCCTTCTCTTTACTACGCTGGGAGTCATGGATGTGATATTTTCTACCCAGAATCACTGTTTCTGGCCCACTGCGGATTCCAGAACTCTGCTCCTATTGGCCCTTTGCCCTGTTAGTATTCAGTGCTGTCAAGGGTGCCAAGCCCAGTCGGTCAGAGATGCCCCATTCTTGTTTTGTTTTCTCCTGGAAACAATGTGTCATTTACCTTGTCATTGTGTCTGTAGGCCCCATTCCTCCCTTTTTACCCTTCTAGAATCACTGCTTCATGGAGGTCTCTGGGGAACTGTGTCAGTTAGTAGAGCATCTAGCATGCACAAAGCCTTAGGTTCCGTCCCCAGTGCCCTTTGAACCAGGTAGGGTGGCACATCCTTATAGTTCCAGCACTTGGGATGTGGAAGGAGGCAGAAGGGTCAGAAGTTCATGGTCATCCTTGGCTAAACAGTGAGTTTGATGCCAGCCTGCACTATGTGAGACTGTGTCTTTAAAAAAAAAAATAGAAGAGAGTATGGTATATCTATGACTCCTGATTTCTGTTGGCATGTTTTTCTCTGTGTATGATGTGTATGCGTGTATGCATGTGGGCATGTAGATTGTTGCTCCTCACCTGCCACTTTGATACAGATCTTTTTGTTGCTTGCTACTGCTGGCCCATAAGCTTCCGGGGATTTGTCCTATCTGTCCCCCACCTCACACTTTAGGAACATAGGGGTTATAGACACACACTACTGTGTCCAATTTCACATGGGTTCTGGGGACTCAAACTCGGGTCTTCCGACTTGCTCAGCCTTCTCCCCAGCCCCTGGCATGCTATTTCCAAAAGGGTTGACTACATTCGCCTGCAGCAGGAGGAGGTGCCCATTTTCTTGTGCCCTCTACACACAGCTCATTATCTTTGGACAAACCTTCAATCGCGCAGACACCTCTTGCCCAGACTGCCTACCATGCAGACCCCAGGCCTTTGTGATGTGGAATTATACGCCCGTCAGTGCAGATTTCCGCAAAGAGCTGTGTTTGCCATTGTGGTCTGATCTGTTGTTTTTTTAAATGCCTGGGGTAATATCCTCAATCAGAGGGCAAACAGAGGCAGGGAAAATCGGTAATAAAAAATGAATTAGGGTGATTAGCAAAGGTGAGGGCTTCCCTCCTCGGGCGACAGGCAGAGTTGACGGAGCTTTGCGGGGTGGCTCCTGTCCAAACACGCAGCTGGATTACTGCAACCTCCAGGCTGGCCCTGGGGTCTGCTCGGCACATAGGAGTCTGGTATTGCTTTTAGTTTTGTAAAGGTCATGGGTACCCCTCGGGCGGGGATCAACCCCTGGTGGGTTGGATCAGGGTCTCCAAAGAGGGGTTACTTTCGAGGGGAAAGGAACTCCCCCCATTTCCATCTCTAACCGAGATGAGGACTTCTTCCTTGGAGCGGAGACTCTTGTGGGCCTGCTCTCTGCAAGAAGGAAGCAAAGGCTTTAATTGACTAATGCAAACATCGTGGCTGCGCAGCACAGTGTCCCCACACGGGGCTTTGGTGGGCCTGTCTAGAAGGTTGGACCCTGCCTCGAGGGTGGGGGATGGGATTATGCATAGCATTTAGAAGGCACTGGGGCTAGCTGTGCTGGTTCCTTCTGGGGCTGAAAAGAAGCAGAATTCTGGGGAGTGAGGAAGGTGTGTGGGAAGGACATGGCACTTCCACCTGGGCAGTGTTGGGATTTTCATCCACACAGGTAAAAGGAGACGTGTACACTGCACAGTAGCAGGCTTGGCTAATACTTACATCAATCACGGTTCCCCACAGCAGGATGAGGACAGTGAACCCCCCAGGGCGGGGAGCATATTAAAATGCAGATTCTGGTGCAGTACGTGGAGTGGGTGGCTAGAGATCGCAGTGGTTCTCAACTTCCTAGCACTTCAACCCTTTGACACGGTTCCTCACGTGTTCACTTCCTCATGTTGTGGTGACCCCCAACCATACAATTACTTTCTTTTTGCTACTTCATAATTCTATCTTTGCTGCTGTTAGGAATCGTAATGTTAATATCTGATACGCAGGTTATCTGATAGGAGACCCCAAAGGGGTCTCCACACATCGGGTGAGAACTGCTGGTCTAGAAGTTGCCGGAGGACCGGCCAGAGCATTGAGGGGTGTGTGTGTGTGTGTGTGTGTGTTTCTGTGAAAGGTTGAAATGCCTAACATCAGCGCCCACCCCAAGGGTTCTGGGGGAGGCCCCTGATGAGGCGAGCTCTCAGGAGAAGGGATGTGTCCTCAGCTTGAGCCATAACTTGATCCTCCCCTGCTCCGAATTTGCCAGTGTCTGCACCACCAGTGCTGAGATTACAGGTGTGCACCACCTTGTGCCCAGGTGTGAACTCATGTCTTCACGCATGCACACGTTTAACATTTTACCGACTGCACTATGTCCCCAGCCCCTCTACTAATGGGATTTTGCTCAGATACACAGAGCTTTTCGTCTTTGTAAAGGATCAATGGAGCCAATAGAAATGAGCCTGGAGAATCTGTTTAGCTGGGCAGTAAAGCCAGGTCTCCAAAGGGCTGGAGCCCTGGGACAGCTGCCGGGCAGTGGGGCTGAGTGTGGTTAGGGCTCCATCTGGGCTCTGGCCTTGAGGACAGTGGGATTCATTGATGCTTTTAAATGGGAACAGTGGGTGTTGGATCCCCTTTTCATTATTTCCTTTGCAAGGAACCTGATTGGCGTGGTAAATCAAGAGGGTCCTTTGAGGATGCCCACCAGCGTGAGGAGGACCAGATACAGGACAAGGATGAGGGGGCCAACGAAGGGTGATGATCAGGATGCCTGCAGTGTGCGGTGCACCTGAGTATAGGCTTTGTGGGGAGAGTCATCCGGGACTCAGCAGCCACGGTATCCCGGTATCCCTGCAGGCCTGGGCTCTACAGAGAGCCCCAGAAGCGCAAAGCGGTTTCAGTCACTTCCCCCATATGTAATTCGTTCAATGGAAGCTCACAGCTTCTCAGCTCTTACAGGTGCTGACAGAGACATCACAATATTGTGAAATGAGACGCCCGAAGCTGACTTCATTACCAGCTTACCTGGCGACGTAGCAGCTGCCTTAGCACCCACAGTTGGGTGCGACAGAGCTAAAATGGAACTTGGCAATTACCGCTCCTGCGAGGTTCTTGGTGCAGTGAAAAGTAGGTTCCATGGAAATCAACCTTAGTAATCACAGGGTTTAAAATTAGTTCGTTACTATTAAGGCTGCAGCGTCAGCAGAGGCAAGGGAGCAGGGGTGGGAACAGGTTTGGGCAGCCTGAGCTACTGTGGGCACACCTGCTCTGATGGTTTCCTTTTCAACTAGCTCCAGTGTTGGTGCCCAGGGATGCTATTGTTTCCTGCTCGACTCGCCCCTGCCTCTGTGTCCTCGGCCTTGGCGTTTCCTTTAGACCTTCAGGGGCTTTCCTGAGTCTCTCCATGAGATGTGATCCACGGAGAGCTCCACTCTGGATTCCTGAGCAGAGGAAAGAGCCATGAGACATGGCTGAATGTGGCCGAAGGTTCCTTACCCCTCTGTGGAATTTCTTTCCTCTTTGTCTCTGTTTCTGTCTCTGTCTATCTTTCTCGTGTGTGTGTGTGTGTGTGTGTGTGTGTGTGTGTGTGTGTTCTGGGGAATCTGGTCTAACTCAGATCTTCATGTTTGCAAAGTAAACAGTTCAATGACTGAGCCATCTCCCCACTGCCCTTCCTGAAGTTTCTGTGAATTGTCTCCTTGTGTCCCTATTTTGTAGATGAAGAAAGTGCAGGGTCCATGTGTGCTCACGACTGATTCCTGGTAGGTCATGGGAAATCTCTGTCGAGTGGCCTGGCTGTGTGCTGGATCCTTGCGACAGGGAAGACAAAAATTCAAATGTGCTTTGAGCCTCAGTTTCCTCACCTGTGCTGGGCAGGTGTCAGGGAGAGCCTTGTATGGGGGCTGTCATTCTTAACGGTGATGTTTATGAACCTCCCATTTTGTACCAGACTCTTCCATAGGTAACACCTACAGACCTGTACGCCTTTGCACACTAGCTCCAGGAAGGGGCTGTTATTCCCATCTTCACATTAGTGAACGAAGGCCCAGAGAGGTTTCTGAACAAGGAAGTCTAAGGTCCGAAGTTTGAACCCAGATGAGCTGGCCCCAGAGCCAGGCTGTGGTGGTCCCTGCCCCTTACTCTGGGATGACCTCCTTCTCCCTGTGAGCACACATCAAGAGCTGTCTCTTGGGTTTTAGAGAAGAGGGCAGAAATGGAAATGTCTTCCCAGCAGGCCACAGCCCCTCCACAGGAAGCTGAGTCATCTCTCGGCTGTGTCTCTGTTTTGAACCATAGCCACCCAGCAGCCTCGTAATCTGAAAACTAAGTATCTCAAAAAAAAATGCTGGGGGCCTCCAGGTGCAAGACCCCTCCCCCATCCGTGCCAGCTGCAGCTCCCCCAGCCCTCCCTGGGTGCCTTGGCCATGTGTTCAATGCTAAGCAGAGAGCCGTGGGCCTGGAGTGGGGCTGACCCACATTCTGAGGTTCACCTTGTCAAGGAAGCCCCAGTATTTAACCTGCTGGGGTAGGGGGATACCCATCCCAGCCCTGTCCAGCCCTGTTGCTGGCACATTCGAGGTGTGGAAATCATGGCTGGGAAGCTCACTGTCACCTTTGCATGTGTGTGGGACCATACCCAGAATCCTGCCTCTCAGCAAGGGCAGAAGAACCCAGTCCAGTCATCCTGGCCTTGGCCCCGTAGAGTGATGCCATTCCCCAGAGACAGGGTGTCAGGGGAGGAGTTCAGGACTGGGAGAATACTGTAAGAACTTCCTGGGATTATCCCAGGTTAACCTGCTGTAGCCTCTTCAAATGCACCCACTTTCTCTAACCAGATCGTCCCTGACTAACAGTGAGACCTGAGGTTTCTCTTGTTCGCAATCATACAAAAGAAGCACGGATTGGTGGCCCCTGTCTGTAACCCCAACACCTGGAAAGTGAAGGCAGGAAGGAGAATAGTGAGTCTGAGGCCAGCCTGGGCTGCAGAGTGAGACTGTCTCAAAGCAAACAAATACCAAAACCAAAGCAAAGCAAAGCAAGATGTTGTGAAAGCCAAAATGTGCCCAGAGGCTGGGGACCCGTCCTCCTAATGATCTCTGTGAGGACAACAGCCGGTCTGTTCCCTGAGACACTCAGCCACAGTGCCCGTAAGTGTCCTGCACCTGTTTAAGGTGGCCTGGGCTGAGCGGTGGCATCTGCAGTAGGGTTTCGATTTAGGGTATTTTCAGCTTACCGGGTATTTTTGTAAGTGAAGGAGTGCCTGTGCACCCTGATTCTGCTCCTTGTTTTAATCCCTCCGAGTGTGCGAGCATGTGTGTGCACGCATACACAGGGGGTGACTTGAGCGTTGTCCCCAGGTGTTATCCACTTGGTTTTTTGAGACAGGGTCTCTCGTTGGCCTGAAACTCACTGCTTAGACTAATCTGGCTGGCCAATGAGTCCATTATCTGCTTGTCTTTGCCTCTCCAATGAGGTGGGTGGGCTTATTAGCATGTAGGCCTGTGCCCAGCTAGGATAGGTGGTTTCTAGGGATTGAATTCACATACTCATGCTTTCTCAGCAAACATGTCACCAACTAAGCTGTCTCCAGAGCCCTGTAGCCCATCTTGAATGACAGCTGAAGCCCTCACTCCATGGATTAGCCCGAGGGCCTTAGTTTGAGCAGTCAAGATTTTATACCTATGGGTGTCCCATGTGAGCAAGGATGCCTTGGAGGGTGGAGACAGTATCGTGTTCACTACCTGCCTCCTCCTGGGAACCCTGACCGGCAGAGCGCGGTGGGCGGGCACACAGAGCAGATGTGTTGAGTGGCTGAGTGAATGGTGAATGATGACGAGAGGATTTTCACTTCCGCCCTTTATCTGCGATGCCACACACCAGATTCAGCAGAGTCCCCCGTTGCTGAAGAACACGTTTCCTAATGTTCAGTAAGATACATGTGCTCCTTTCCACGTCAACAAATGCTGCTTATTTTTCCCTGACTGCATAGCATTTTACTGTATGGAAAAAAACCCATCAGTGCCCATAGGGGCTAGAAAAGGGCACAAGATTGCCTGGAACTACAATTACAGATGGTTGGGAGCCACCATGGGGTGCTGGGAATCCAACCTGGGTCCTCTGGAAGAGCAGGCAGTGCTCTTAACTACTGAGCCATCTCTCCAGCCCTGGCTTCAAAAAAACCCATCCTGTGGAGTACCTGATTTCCATGTTATTATAAATAGTGATACAATAACTACCCTTATCCACATCAATTTGAGCCCAGACAGTTCTTTGTCATCTTAAGTTTATGTAAATATTCATGGATAGCTTCTTTTTTATTTTCGTTTTATGTGGATGTGGATTTTGACTGCATGTATTGTCTGTACCATGAGTATACAGTGCCCATAGGGGCTAGAAAAGGGCACAAGATTGCCTGTAACTACAATTACAGATGGTTGGGAGCCACCATGGGGTGCTGGGAATCCAACCTGGGTCCTCTGGAAGAGCAGGCAGTGCTCTTAACTACTGAGCCATCTCTTCAGCCCTGACAGATAGTTTCTTGTGGTGCCCTTAAGCCTTAATATGCTTTAACATCTTCAGTGCTCCTCTGAAATTTTTATTGGTCTTTATAACATACTTCACACTTTCTTTTCCTTCAGATGAGGGCCAGTGCTTGGTTTGACCTTAGAGCCATGGTTGTGTGCTCTCTGTCTTGAATGCCTACTAGGTATCAGGCCTTATCTAGGAGCTGGATCTAGAGATGACTAAGACAGTCCCAAGCATCTTAGAGATGAGAATCTCATGGGGGAAGACACACATTAAATACAGAAACATAACAGGCATGACTAAAGAGGCATGCTGTGGGAATATGGCTCCATGCTGGAGAGATCAGAGGGGCTCCTTGGAGATGAGACTTTCTGTCCCTCCCAGTCCCAAAGAAACACACAGAGACTTACATTAATTATAAACTATTTGGTCTGTTAGCTCAGGCTTATTATTAACCAGCTCTTACAACTTAAATTAACCCATAATGTTTATCTATATTTAGCCACGTGGCTTGGTACCTTTTCTCAGTAAGGCAGTCTCATCTTGCTTCCTCTGCATCTTGCTGGTGACTGGCTCTCTGCCTTTCCTCATCCCAGAATTCTCTTAGTCTGGTTGCCCCACCTCTACTTCCTGCGTGGCTACTGGCCAATCAGTGTTTTATTAAACCAATATGAGTGACAAATCTTTACAGAGTACAAAAGCATTGTCCCACAGGAGCTCCCTCAGGATGGAAGCTCTTGGAGTGGATTTGGAAGGGTGGGAAAGTCTGGGGAAGACTGTTACCAGCAGAGGGAACAGCAGGAGAAAGGCTCAGAGTCACAGGAACTAGACCCTTTCCACCCCCATTCCACAGCTCCCTCCTGCTACTCTGGGCACTGGCCCTTTTAATCACATGGATTTGCTATGCCCTGGCCCTTGTTTGTCCCTGAGCCAATCATTGTTACCAGTGTTGACTGGTGGGATTCCCCAGAGCTCTTCTTTCTCAGGCCTGGGAACACTATTAGCTTTGGCAGCACCCGTGTTTCTGTTGCTCTGGTGTGTTCCCAAAACATCCCATCCATGTAACAGCATAGACCATAGTTTATGGCACCCAGCAAACATTACTCTTCCCATTCTATAGACTGAGAAACTGAGGCCCAGGGAAGTCAGTTGTCCCAGCCAGCAGAGCTAGAATTTGAACCCAACTCCCTCCTTCTAGAGTCTATATTCTTCATGGAACCCTAATTTAGCTGTGTTTACATGAAAGCTAATAAGATTACTAGGTAGTCCATAAAGCTTGGAGTCTATACATACTCAAGCCTCATTTCCTTGTAATGGGTAACATTGACCCCTTGGCCTAACTTTAGCAAGAGTGATTAACAGGGAACTTTCCATGTTTGTATTTTGTTACGTATGTAACGTTTTTTGCCTGTGCAATAAAACAAAAATAACAGAAGTAGCAGTGGAGACTCTTCCTCCTGATCTGTGGGGAATCACAGCTAACCGCCTGGTGCCCTTGACAATATGACTCCAAGTGCACATGCTTCCACCCCAATGCACGCGTGTACACATGCCACACACATAAATATCCACGCACACGTGAACACACATGCACACATGTACATGCACACACAGAGAGTTCATATCTTTTGTAAAAACAGGACCGTGCCCTTCACTTTCTCTTCTGACCAGTTCCTCCGAATTGGCACCCTCAGACTAGCCCCATCCACCCTGGTCCATAGAAGGACGTGTCTCGTGTGTTCAGTCGGCTCGGGCTTCAGACGCTCATCCCGCCTCCGGTTCGCATAATGAGCAACATTCTCCCGCATGCCTGTATGATGGCTGCAGGTATTGCCACAGCGTGGGTGCTCAGGAGTCTAATTGCTGGATGAAAGGTGTGCAGATTCCGCACCTTCACAGGTGCTGCCAATTTGCCTTCTCAAGGGCCTTCGGGTACAGCAACTTCTCCCAAGCAGCATGCCTCTGAAGCCAGGGGTAACAGAGAGCGGGGCTGCCTTCTCTTCTGCTCCCGGAGCCCTGGCGTGGCGCTCCAAACATGTGGGCCCAAATTGGGATAGAAGATGGATTTGGATCAAAGAGGTTAAATAACAGGTTTTTCCGTTTCACCTTGTAGGAATGGGATGGGGGGAGGCGGGGGTGCCGGGCCTCCAGCCAATAGAGGGCCAAGAGTCGTCAGGAGGGCTTATAAAGCGTCTATTTCTGGCATTTTTTTTCTCTTTCTCTGCTGATTATGCAGCAGCATCTCACAGAGGCTGTCGCGGGCGCGTTCTCTCGCTGCCTGGGCTTCTGTGGAATGAGGCTCAGGCTCCTCTCAAGACACTGGTGCATTGCAGGTGCGTCTCTGCTGAAGGTAAGCAGCGCTGTCCGCTGCTTCAGGGGTGGAGGTGCTCAGGCTGGCTCTGTAGGGCCAAGATGGGTGATGCTGGATCCTGGGTGGGGCCAGGCAGGAACTGGTGCCTGCCACGTTCTGCAGCGAGGATGCTATGCAGGGTCCAAGGGCCTGGCGATGGTTCTTCCTCTCTGATAAGAAATTCTGCGTGCATTGGCTCTGCTGAATAGGATTAGCCACCAGTCTGGATGCCCAGGGTACTCAGGAAGCATTCATTCCTTCATGTATTCATACATATATTGATGTATTCATTCATCTTGCATTCAACTCACATATAGCAGGCCTCACCGGAGGTAGGTGCTTGTGGGGGGTGGGAGTAGATTGGGGCGGGGTCTTGCTCACTTAGACAGGAAGCAGTGAGAGCAGAGATGGTGACAGCCCATAAGATGTAAGGACCTAGAAGACCCTGGGCTGGAGGGTGGGAGGGAGTCTTCTGAGAAAGGGGTGTGGTGCAGCTATAGATGGTACCAGGAATCAGATTTGGGAGACTGGAGAAGCAATCAAAATTCTCCCCTCATTTACTAAAGGCCGCTTTTCCTCTTGTCAAGTAAGGATACAGGAAACCACCAGCTGGGCTCTCCATGGCCACCCTTTTGGAGACAGAAGCAGTGACTGGGGAAGGAGCATAGTCACGGCCCCAGGGGCAGACGCACAATGTAGCAGGTGAAAGAGGATCCTGTCAGTGGCATTTCCCAGCAGTCCCTAGGGAGGAGGCCTAGTTGGGAGGAGGGAGCCGGGGGAGGGGGGAGCCAGGACTCATTGCTGTTAACAGTGCTATACCTAGAACAGAAGGCCTGATCCTCTGGCACTCTCATTTCCCACAGCCATTGTTGGGGATCTGGTTTCATGCGTGTGCATCCCAGAAATGGAAGCTGACAGCTCAGGCCCATGTCTCCTCGTGTGGAACATCAGGGGAGCATAGAGAGACCAGGAACCGGCATCCCTCAGGCCTCCTGAGAGCATCCTTCCTGGTCCCCATAGAGTCACAACAAATTGTCCAGGGAAGGTCTCGCAGTCTGCGGACCAGGGCAGGAATAGCTATGGGTGCCTGTCAAGCAATACGGCCTGGGTTAGTGACCACATTCAAATCCTAACTTCACCCTGAGTAGTCTGTGACATAGCATGGGCTCTTCAAGCTGCCTGAGTCTTGGTGTTCATACCTGCAAAGTGGGTGCTGGCACCTTCTCTGTGGTGGTGTGTGCACATATGTGTGTACACACAGTCGTACATACGTCACTCCTACTTAGGCTAGCAGCTAGAAGGACCTCCATCCATGTTGAAGGGATGGATGGCCCAGAACAGCTCAGCTGAGGAGGAGGTCGGACACTTGGTGGGACATGTGGTCTGGTGCAAGCATGTGTGCCCACAGAGCCTCCCCGTGTGTCTAGAGTGGGAGGCACTGTGTTCTGGGTGGGGCTCTGATCACCCCCATGGCTTCCCCTATGGGGAAGGGAAGGCACTATGGGGCTTGCTGTTCCTGGAACCAGAATTGACCCTTAGCTGAACACTTCTAACAGTTTCCTGAAGACTTGTAGGTAAACTGGTGTTTAAGTCTTCCAGGGACAGACAGTCACCAGCTGCTGATTGTCACCTGTGTGCTAGGGGTCTGGGCTGGGTACAGGGAGTGGCTTAGAAGGCGAGAACTTCTTGCCAGGAATGGAAACTGGCTTGGAGCAGGTCTCCTTTCCGTGGGATCGCTGTGTGACCTCAGATAGGTCACTTTACCTCTCCAGTCCTACAGAACGACAGGTTAAGAGGACAAGAGACAAGAAACGCAGAGCCTAGTGCTGTGCTTCATGAATAAAGATGTCACCCCTTCCTAGGGAAGGGAACCCAGGGAACTTTGGGTGAGGCTCGGTGTCTACTGCAGACTGACATGTGACAGACTCCCACTGAAGGCTCCTATGAAGAAGGAAGGTGGCCGGAGCGTGAAGTCCGGCCATTGTGCCTTCCCTGGCAAGCTCCTCAGAGAAATAATTCCAGCTGGTCCCACCAACGGCTCCTGTTCTCCTGTGCTGGTGGTCACTGGTGTGAGGGGCACGGTTAGAGTGGGCTTCCTGCTGGAGATTAACTTCCTGTCTGAGGCCCACAGGGTCCTCCATGCCCTTCTCAGCTGCCTTCTAAAGGAACCAGCCTATCGTTGCTGAGATCAAGTACTGGAGTGGGCACCATTGGAGGGGGCAGCTCAGACCCAGCTGTGGCTGCCCTGTGACCCGACAGGGGCCTGAAAAATAGTCACAGGTGGGTGGATTCCTGCCTCTCTTGGACTCTGGGGGTCATTTTCGAGGGGGGCCACCACACCAATGACATCACCAGAGCAGCAATTATGAGGCGGGAAGGGTATTTTTCTAGCTAGGAAGTCCATGTCACTTCCCTACATCTGAAGAGCTATTGAGGCTCCAAGGCCATTCATGGCCTATGAAGGATGTGAGCATGGGCTGAGCACCAACACCCTGCAGGGCTCATCCTGGAGGAGCCGAGGCTGGGGGCAGCCCTCTCTTGATTCACCCCTACCATGCCCTTTATCCCACCCCTCTTAGTGACCCTTACTGCCCACTGGAAACTTAGGCACAGACCTGGATGCAATCTGACCTCTCTTCCACCTTGTTGTAGCTAATCCATCCATGATGCTGGCTGTCCCTTCAAAGCTCCATCATCTGCCGCCTGGGTGACTTCGGGAGCCTCCTGTCCTTAACTTTCCCATTAGAATCTGCCCTCCCTGCAGCCAGCTCAGTGAACTGCTTTAATGTGTCCATCCCTGCCGTAGACTCTTGGAAACAGCAGGCTGTTCATCTTGAAGCCTCCGCTGCCTGCCTGGGGATCATCCACTTCCACACTCAGGGGTTCCTGCTTCCTCTAGGATCTTGTCTGAAGGTTGCTAAAGCTCCTTCCTCAGCCAGGCTGCCCTGTCTCCTACTTCTTAAATCTTCAGGCTCCTGTGTTTCCGTTAGGTTTCCGTTAGACCCCCAACCTCCACTAATCTGCAGAGCTGGTCAGGATATTAAGGCTTTGCCAAAGGCCCCCCTTATTGTCTCTGTGCATGTTGTGGTCCCCCCAAGGATCTCACCCATGGACTATGCACCTTTATTTTCTTATCTGTTGGGCATTTCCCCTTGGGACGAACTCACATAGGCCTATGTGATGTGGGGAAGAATGCCCTGCAGTAGTAAGTCAGGCCCCATAGACAGACCCCTTCAGAATCCTCAGTCTGTGGTTGATGTGGCTGTGTGGCCTAACCTCTCTGAGCGTGCAGTGTCATGAGAACCAACACGATGGCATGTATCATACATCCCTTTTCCTTGCCGGGTGTAATTATTCCCCTGGGACACTCGGAACATTTAAATGGCCTCTTCCATTCACTCCAAGCAGAGAAAACTTGAAGAGAGGTTAGGCACATTAGCCCTCGGTGCCCCCACACAGAAGAATGTGCCACAGGGCTCTAAACGGGGGCAAAAATAGCAGCCACCAGGACACCCTGTGATGCGGAAGCCACAGAGGAAGCCACAGGCCCAGCGGATGCCAGCTGCCTCCAGGGGATGAGGTTGCTCAGAGGTGCTCGTGAAGCGGCCCTCGCGCCTGCCCTTGCTGCTCCCTCAACCACAGCATCAGATAAGCCTGTGGACAGCTGTTGGCTTCCTCTCTGGGGAGGGTGATCTCAATATTGTCTGTGGGCGTGCTTTGCCTCCCATCCTCTTTCTGGCCTCTGCTCCCTTTCCCGGCCTGCTCTGTCCACCCTGATGTCCCCTTGCTGACCGCGGTGACATCTGCACACTCCACATGAAGGCCTGGATGCAGCACGAAGGCTCCAAGGCCGCGCCATCTTGGCTGCTCCCCCTCCCCCCCACTGTCCATCTTTCTGAACTTCGTCCTAAAAGTCCAGTTTGGCTGGCTTACATGTTCTCCTCACCTGCTCACTGCCTCCCTTCCATGTGTGTTCAGCCTTCCAATGTGCTGTGTGAGCCACTTGTTTCTGAATATTGATGGCTTCTTCAGCTCAGGACAGTGAGCCCCACTGTTACTCCCTAGATGCCTATAGCAGGGTCTGGCACCAACCAGATACTCAATAAATATTCTTTCAGTTCATGGACACATGTGGGTATGAAGAACCATCAGGGCCACCAGAAGAGGCCAAGCTGGGTTTGGTATGTTTTCAGGGGCTTTAGGACTCTGGCATCAGGATTTTATTAGCTTTGAGCACAAGTCCCTGCTGACCCTGTAGTGATAGATGTCTGGGTCCAGACCGGGTTCTGGAATCCCATATTATACCTTGCAAGAGTTGATTTTTAGAGTTGTTAGTTTGACTTTGTTCATTGGCTTTTGAGAGAGGACCTTGCTATGAAGTCCAGGTTGACTTCAAACTCTCCGTTCTCCTGCCTCAGCTCTCTGTGTGCTGGGATCACAGAAGTGACACTGTGCCTGGCTCATGTGTTTGGCTTTGGGACCACACTCCTCTGGCTAGACCCAGCTCTCTCACTTCTCAGCTGTGTGGCCATCGCCTCTGCCTCTGCATTTCAGTTTCCTTGTATGTTCAGTGAGTAATGATTCTTCTGATCTTGATTAATTTGCAGGATTTTGTATCAGTTCTGTGAAGTCTTTCCTTTGTAGTAAAAGGTCAGTAAGAGGCTGTTCACTTAGAATGTATTAGGCTGGGCTATGCCTCAGTAACAAGCAGCCCCCAAAACTCAGTCATTTATCACAAGGATAATTTATTTTTATTTATTTATTTATTTATTGGATTTTTTTGAGACAGGGTTTCTCTGTAGCTTTTGGTTCCTGTCCTGGAACTCTCTCTGTAGACCAGGCTGCCCTCGAACTCACAGAGATCCGCCTGCCTCTGCCTCCCGAGTGCTGGGATTAAAGGCGTGCGCCACCACCGCCCGGCGGATAATTTTTAATATTATATTCACCCCCATTGCTCTCTTTTACCCCTCCCACTCCTTCTTCATCTCAGTGAGTAGTATGGTATATTTTTGTGCCTCCCACATGTTCCATGGCAGTTAGCAGAGAAGTAGGTGTCGGGCTCTGCCCCATGGAGTCACTCAGGGTGAAGGTCAGTTTTGTCTACCTCTAGAGTCCTATGACTCCTGCAGAGCCAGCCTGGAGTTCCTATGTTTGCCGTTCTGCACTTCCATAAGTAGAGACCATTTGTTTCTGCTCCTAGTCCATTGGTCTAAGCCAGCACCATCATAAGGGGGAACCTAGACCTAGGATCCCAATGTTGAGAAGAGAGGAATGAAAGACACCGAAGCACTATGGTCAAATCTACCATGGTGGGAGCATCCTTCCTGGCTGTCTCTGGGTAGAGGCACAGTTAACCCACAGCCTGAGGGAACTTACCCCGTGTTGGCTGAAAGTATATACCCTTGATACATCCGTGTCCTGATCTCTGAATCCTGTCACCTCACGGCACAAAACAGGCTTTGCAGATATAATAAAGATAAAGACCATAAGTTGTGGAGATTGTCCTGGCTTTCCTGGTGGCCCAGTCATTCTAGGTAGCTCCTGAGAGAGATGCAAAGCAGGGGAGTCTGAGGCGAGAGATGACGCCAGGAGACAAGCGGTGGGCCTTGTGCTTTGAAGGTGAAGAAGGGAGTCATAGGCCAAGGGATGCAGGTGACCACCAAAAGCTGGGGGTGTAAGAAATGCATTTCCCCCTGGACCCTCTGGAGCTGCCTTCCCTGACATGGTTTGAAGCCTGAAGGATGAGCTTGGGACTTCCGGCTTCCAAAGCTATGAGAAGATAACTTGTGTGTTGTTGCCACTATGTGTTTGGCTTTGGTCCGTTTGTGGTTTTGCTGGGGATAGAGCCCAGGCCATGTACCGCTAGGCAAGCACTCCACGTCGGAGCCCCCACCAGCCCGTGTGGTTTTGCACTAGTCAGTTTACAGTGGTTTGTCTGGGCAGCTCCATCAGCTCAGACGGAGCATGCCCACCTCTGTGTTCTCACGGGGTTCTGTGTCCCCTGCTCTGCCTGATACTTCAGCCTCTTGGGGCTGAACACAGGAGGGTATGGGGCAAGCTGGCAGCCAGATCACGTTCAGAGCCCAGGCCAGTCGCTTAGAGACTATGAGCAGGTTTTTCTGAATTTCAGTCCCCAACCGTACAGTGAACATTCAGGCAGATGGTCCCCTAGCAAGGAGGGGCTGGAAGTGGCAAGGGACAAATGCAAAGATAATGGTACTTGGTTCAACTCAAAAACTTCTTTATCGGAAGCCTCTGATGGGCAGAGGGAGCAATAGGCCTCTGTGATCAAACCTCGTTTTGTAAATATACGGCCAGCTCCTTTGGCCCTCAAACCTGGCCTGGCTGCGGCATGGCTCTGCACATGTAATACCTCCCGCTTGTGTAAATACTCACCTCCCGATTTGCGAATGCAAATGCATTTGGCTTCGTGTGTCACTGTCTTGCTCTTGCTCTTCTGGAAGCCAACCAAGAGGATTCTGAATTCTGGAATAGCATGGGTTCTGGCTGGTAAGGAGCTCTGAGTCTTGCTCCCTCCAGCCCCGCGGTGCCTGGAACCTCACACTTTGTTCTCAGTTTCCCAGTAGCCCACATCCTCTCTGTCCCCTGGGGCTAAGTTGGGTTCTGCTGGTTCAGGGCAGAGGTTAAACCCCAGGGCAGGAAGAGCCCACACATGTAAACCTTACTGCTGTGGATTTAAAAGGAAAAATCCTTTTCTTTTGAATTGTCAGAAAAAGAAATAAAAAGGAAGTTGTGACCAAGGAAAGGAAATTAGGGGTTGCCACCAGCATGAGTCACCCCCTTTCTGTCCCCTGAGTGGGGCCTTTGCCCTGCTTCATTTACCCCTGAGCCTCTCAGCACCAGCTCTGCAAAATCCTGGGGCTGTGCTGCTTTTATTCTGGCTGCAGACTTCCTGTTCTGGCCATCAGTGTGTGCTTCTCCTTCAGAGGCATGGTTCTGCTGTTCCGTTTGCTACTGCTACAGTTGCTGGTGGTGATGGTGGTAGTGGTGGTGGTGGTGGTGGCGTGTGTGTGTGTGTGTGTGCGCGCACACACGTGTGTACGAGTGTGTGCATATATATGTGTGGTTAATTAGTGGTCCAGACTTCAGGTGTCCTCTTCAAATGCTTCCCATCTTCTCTTTTGAGACAGGGTCTCTCACAGAACTGGCACCAGTTTGGCAAGGCTGGCCAGGGAGCTCCAGAGATCTGCCCATATTCATCACCCCAGAACTGGGATTACAGGCATGTGCTGCCATGCCCAGCTTTTTATGTGGGTCCTGGGGATCAGATGCAGGTCCCTATGCTTGCAAGCACTTTATGGAGCAATTGAGCCATCCCCCCCCGACCCTGCTTACTGGTGTAGTATCTAGGGTTTCTTCTGTGTGCACACCAGACACAGAATCTTCTCCTGGCCCCACCATCGGACCACAGCTGTTTCTGCTCATTCATGGGCAGACGCAGCTCTCCCCCAGGACCATTTGCAACTGCTCTTTCAACCATGGCTCAAATTCTGGCCCACTATGTCCATTCCCTACTTGTAGCCCAGTTGCTCCTTTCCTTCTGCTTTTCTGTCCCCATCTCTCTTCCATCCTCCTGCCACTGCCACTCCCAATCCTTGAGTGGGCCCTTCTCTCTTTCCAGCTCCCAGGCCTGGGGATGGCTCATCCCCAACCCCCCCTTCTCATCTTATGTCCTCACTCCCCTCACCTTGCCCACTCTGCTTCCAGCATGGACCCTGTCAAGGCTCCAGCAAGCCTGCCACTCACTCTAATTTGAACTCCTGCTTCTGACCCCACCATTGGATCCTAAGCTTCAGGAGGACAAAGATTTCTCTGTACCTCATAGATACTGGGGTGTCCTTGAAGCAGTTAGGCAGTGGGAGAAGGGAATGGCTTCAGATATAGGCAAGGGTCTTGGGTACTTTCCCTTGTCACCTAAAGACATTTGTGTGCGATGTAAAATATGCTAGTCCCACAATTGCTGGCTTGGTCCATGTGCATTTCTCCATTGCCACTTAAACAAGCACACACTCCCCCTTGCATTCATTTCTTGGAATGTTGCCTCTCGGTGACTTTCCTGTTTGAATCTCATGTCTTTTTGTCTAGCAGCATCTTGCTTTCTTTCGAAGTTGACGGAGCCATTTCTACATCGTATATATTAACTGTCTCGTCGTCGGTGCTGATATTTTCTTAGTCTGATGTCCTTTTCATTTCAGTTTTATTGCGTTTCCTTCCACAGAAGATATTAATGCGTGTATATTTGAACATGTCAATCTCTTCCTCCGTGGTTGCTTCAAGGGCTGAGGAAGTTGCCGCGCCTCTGCGGATCTGATAAACACAGTGTTCTCTTCTCTGATTGTTCCCCTCCAACGTGGCTTTGTGTACTTAACTCTTACCCCTTCTGCCGTGCTTGAGGTTGGTGGCTTGCTGTGGTTATCTACTTAACGTTCCCAAACAGGACAAGCCCGATGTCTTGTGTTTATTAAATAATTGGTCTTTATCTCTTTGCTTCCAAAAGGAAAGACTAAATAAAGGAGTTGTTATGAGCGTGACTTTTGGCGGAGTTATGTGTTGGCTTTGCCACAGTCCTGTTGTGTGACCCCGCAGCCTGCGGATGACATTCCACTAGTTTTCTCCTCTGTAGAATGTCATGTCCCTGCCCCCCCCCCAAGGCTGTCACAGGGTCAAATGGGATTGTTGTGTGAAGACTGTCTCATGGATCCTAGCACAGAGGGATGCTGTTTCCTCACCTCCTTGGGCTAACTTTCTCAGTTTGCTCCTCTGTTTTGTTGTTGTAAAGTCCTTATTTTGGGTCTGGGGAGATGGTTCAGTCGACACGGTGCGTAAGTTCTTGCCCTGCAGTCACGAGGACCTGAGTTCAGATCACTAGCACCCTTGTTTACAAAGAAATTAGATGTGTTGGTACACACCTGTAGCCCAGCACTGAGGAGCCTGAGACATGGGTCCCTGAGGCTTGCTGGCTACGTCGCGCAGCCATGGCTTCAGTGAAAGTCCCTGTCTCAAAAGTTAAGGTAGAAAGCTATTAAGGAAGAGACCACCATTAACATCCACCCCCAACACGCATGCATGCACACACATATGTGCACGCACACATACGTGTTTAATTTTTAAAGACTTATTTATTTTATGTGTATAACACCTATATGAACATATGCGCATCACACGCATGCTGGTGCCTGCAGAGGTCAGAAAATGGCATTGGATCCACGCGTGTTCTCATTTTCTGTCTCTGCCACCTTGCTTTGCCAGCTGCTCTGCAGAGCGTCTCACCCTCTCACCAAAGCGAGCTCCCTGCCCCTGCTCTGTGAACAGTGCTGCAAGCTTTCCTCATCTTTCTCTTTGGTGCTTGTTGGTCCCATCTCTCCCATTCTGCACTGGAAACCACCTCAGTGACTGGGAGACAGTCATCATCCCCTAGTGCGTGCGTGCGCGCGCGCGCGCGCGCACACACACACACACACACACACACACACACACACCAGCTTTCTCACTCCACCCCCAAGCGGTCTACCTATGAATCACTCTGTCTCTATATGACAGATGTCTGTCACTTGCATTTGTATGGCCAGTCCCCTTCATAGTGCTTCTTGCTTCTGAAGGCCAGGATGTCCTGAGAGCCCTGGGCTTCCCTGGAGATCTGGCTGTATTTCAGGTGCCGCCTTAGAGCCACACCTGGCTTACAATATCACAAATGCTTGGTCAAGGCTTGGGAAAGGCCTTTGAGCTCTGATAGGAATGGGGCAGTATCTAGAACGTTCTGGAGGCACACACAGATTCAGGGGATCCAACACTGTGATGTTGGTAACTCCTGATATGATATTGCCAAGAACTGAGGGGCCATCCACCAGCCTTGCCCCTGGTTGTCCTAGCGGAATGCAGGGAAGTTTGAAGTATTTGAAGTTGAAGAAGTTTGAAGGCCTGGACACCTCATGATTTCTCCTGAACCAGCACAGTTGAGAAGAAAGTTTAGAGTAACTCCTAGATATGGGCTGTGCTGTAGACGGTAGTTTACATCTCTGCTTTCTGAGGGGAAAAAGCCTGTTAAGACAGCCCCCACCCCCACTGCTTCCTTAGGCTCCAGGAGAGAGCCAAGATCTGGAGCATAAGGGTTCAGTGGTCAAGAACCCAGGGGTGGCCCTCGGCCTGGAAAGTTGCCCACATGAAAGGAGGAAGCTAGTCTCTCTAAGGCATTGTGTACTGCTGCTCACTGTCAGGTACGTGGCCCCATTTGTTTCCTCACGAAGTAGTGTTGGCTGACCTTGAACTCAGGATTCTCTGGCCTCAGGCTTTCCAAAGCTATTTGCAGCAGTAAGCAGCCACGCCTGCTTCCAGTCCTGTTTTACAGGGGAGGAATCTGAGGTTCAGAGAGTCAAAATCCTTGCTCATAACTACGCAGCAGTCAAGTGCAGAGGCTGGACTTGAACCCAGGTCTACAAACTTTCGGAGATGCAGCCGGTACCCTCTCCACGCGCAGGCAGTCCAAAGACAGATTGTAACACAGCGCTTTAAATGTCTACCAACGGTGTTTACAAACACGCGCTCCTCTGTTGGTGCTGGATAGCGGGAAGGGATCCTGGCATTTTGTCTTTGTTGACTTTGGGGTTAGACGCACAAGTGGCAGGTTCAGGTGACCTAGAAAAGCCTTTCTAGGTCGAATTACAATTTCAAAGGACTCTCTCTCTTTTTAAAACCACCCTGCGATCCAACACTGAGCACTGTCATGAACATATTTCCCATCCAACAATGCCAGCTCTTTGTGGAATGATTGAGGGGCTTGTTTTGTAGCACTGGGCAGAAAATATCTTGCAGATCATCTGCCGCTCATTGTCTCAGCCCCACCCCCACCCCCACCCCCATCACCACAGTGTCCCACCCTACAACAGGGCTCTTGCGGCTTTTAGTTAATTGTCTCTGGCACGAATCTGTTCTGGGACTGGTTCCCAACCGCACACAAGATGGATCATTGTCAGGCACAAATATTGGCAGTTCTTGGCAGCCTGGGGCTCTAAGCCGCTAACCACAGCCGTCTCCAGGGAAGGACAGGGCAAGAGCTCAGAAGGGACTTACCCTGGTCATGGGAGCATGGTCTTTCTGAGTTCAAACCATGTATCTCCTATTTCTTAGCTGTGTGGTCTTGAGCAAGCTGCTTCACCTCATCCCTTGGAGCTCTTCATCCCTTTCCTGTAGAATGGAAGCCTGGATCCTTATCTTATGGGTTTCAGAGGATCCAGTGAGTTAATGTGGGCACGTCAATGCAACAGGCTCTATGGTATTGTTATGCAAGTTACTTAACGTGGGCATAGGATCCATCCAGTTCTGTAGGACTCAGACACTCATCTTACATGCTCCTGGTACCTTCCAGTCCGGCATTACCCTGGCAATGGTTTCGGGTGAAGGAGGAAGCCTAGAGCCAAAGGCTGGCCTATTCCTGAACACAGCTTTTGGCTCTCTGATCTGGGACATCTCCTTAGGACCATCTTGGCTCCTAGTCCTCTTGGGACATGCTGCATATGCCCCACTGCGGCTCCTCCTTCCTGGCTTCCCTGCCGCGCACCCCAGAGAGCTTCCACCTATAGCTTTTCATCCTCAGAGTCTGTTTCCAGGGAGCCACCTAGATGCTGAGAGAACTCTGGCTTCTAGGTGAAAATCTTGCTTACTTCATTCACTTTTATGTGACATAAACATCTTGGAGGGGCTTTGGGGTCCTTGTCGCCCTGACGTCCAGGGTCTGAGTGTGTACCGCTTAGGCACCTCTGCCTGATGGCGGTCCTGCCAGGACAGGTCTCCTCCATCCCTCAGCACTCCAGATGGAAGGAGGAACTTGGCTATTGAACAAGCACACACTTAAGGGCCCACAGAGGGACCCACAGGGTTTGTTTAGTCTTTCCAGACACATATAAAGATACGGAGAGAGTAGAAGACTTGTCTATAGTCACTCAGCGAGCTACCGAGTCGCTTTCTTCCTTGGAGGAAGTCACCGGATATCTTACCTTATAAAGGTCCCCAGCATGTGGGACGTTGCGGGTGGGGCAATCAGTCTGGCTTAGGCGTGGCTTCTGGATGGGATAGCGGAGAAGCTGCCTAGGGACCAGCTGTGTAGAAAGAGATGGGAAGAGAGTTGCTGCAGCGATACAATCCCAGGATGCAGCCAGCTGGGTGCTGGCAGGAGCCTGAGCCGCCCTATGGCAGAAGAGAGCCATGGACGTGTTGGTTTGTAGTGTGAGCCCAGGCTGGGTGGTTGGGCTGGCAGGGAGATGGTCAAGTGCTTTGAGGACTACTTCAGGGATGTTGCCTCTTAACGGACATTTAGTGAGCAGTGAATGCCTAAAATCCCAGCACTTGGAATGTCGAGGCAGAAGGATTGCTGTGAGTTCAAGGCCAGCATGGGCTACATCACAAGACCCTGTCTAGAAACCAAGAAACAACAAAAACTTGGAGCGTTCCTCAGTGGAGGGTGATTTGGCTGAAAGCGGTGATATGGGGTCTGGAGTAAAGGGGCAGGCATGACGATCAAGGGTACCAACTGCACTGTGAGGGTTGGGGGTTCCTAGCTTCCCTTCTCCCCATCCTCAGAGAGGCTCCCTGGCATAGCTTAGGCTAGACCGGGGAGACATACAGATCCGGCTGGGAGCAGCTGAGCACACATATGTTAGGACTCCCACGGAGGAGCCAGGTGGAAGATCACCAGGTCCTAGACCCAGTCTGATGGGTTCCCAGCCCTGCCCCTTGGGCAACCGCCTCTGACCACACCCTGACCTACTTCCCAACCCTGGCCCCCTGCAGCCGCAGCCAAGCCTGCAGCCCCCTTGGCACCATTCCCCCTCGCAGCGGCCAAATGAAAATGTTTGTTGAAAACAACATGTGCATAATTAAAGCTTAATGAGCGCTTGTCTGTTCGGAATGTGCAATTAGATTTATAATCGGGGACGGGAGCGAGCTCCAAATGGCTTTAAATGGAGCTGAGAGAGAGGATAATTTTTGCCATAAATCTGCGGTAATGTACTCGATCTGCGAGGTACGAGAGGCAGCACCAGGCCACCATGCTATGCCCATTGGGCAGCTGCAGCTGAAGAAGGTGCTACGCTCGGACCCACCAGGGGTATTGGCGGAGGGGGCTTCTCCGGGTTAGAACTGGAGCACCCACCTGCAGGCCAAGAGATCTGTCACAGAGCCAACTGTGGGAGAAAGGAGCCTCTGCTCGGTCTCCTGCTCTGGCCCCAGGATGACCTGGCCAGGCCAGACTCACCCCATCCTGTAAAATGGCGGCAAGGCAGAGCCCTGGATTGCAGCACGGTCCTTGGCTCTGTTTTCTGCTGCATCCTAGAACTCAGAGCGCATCGTAAGACGTAAGACGTTTGTTGAATGAATGAGTGACTCTGTCAGCCTCTTATCTTCTGCAACTCTCGCTCGATGAGCCTCTGTTTCCCCATATTGGCAGAGAACTGGATTCAGTTACTGCTGATACTGAGTCTCCACTGTCCAGAGCTCTGGGTCTGGGGCAGATGGTGCATGGGCATGGTCAAGTAGAAAAAAGTGCAAATGGAGCTGGGTTGTAACTTAGTGACAAAGCATCTGGGCAGTATGTGAGAAACCCTGGGTTCCGACCGCCAATGCTGGGAAAACAGAAACACATCAAATGTGAGACAAACCACATAATATGATTTTGAATATCCTTGTAGCCACATGCAAAGGAAGTAAAAAGAGATAGGCAAAATTAACATATTGTGCCTTCTGGTTGACCCAGATCAGCTAAAGGATCATTTCTATTTGTAAACAATATGACAATATTGACGAAGTATTGGACATTCTTTCTCTCCTGGTGCCTTTGAGATCCGCTGTGCGTTTGGTACTCAATGTGTTGACAAAGCACATTTCTAGGAGGCTGGTGAGCAGTGCCAGGTGGGAGGGCTAGGTGTCCCCATCTGTGGGGTGGAGATGCGGTCCACCTTCCAGAGGAGCCCGGCACCTGGCAGCCATGGTACCATTTCCATCACACTATCTCTTGATGGTTTTATTGGCAGAACAAATGCTGCCACTTCTGTGGGCAGTGGGAAGAAGGGCCCCCAGTGGCCTGGGGCTATGGGCTTGCCTACAAGGCCATCCCCAGACCCTTGTTCCCAGGCTATGGCCAAGACTTTGCCTCCCCTCATAAACCAAGAAAACTCAAAGCAGAGGGTGATGAGGTCACCTGCTTTGGTCACACAGCTTGCATGAAATTGAGGTGGGAAACCAGTGTGACTTTTGTTTTTGAGTTTTTTTTAATTAGTATAAATTAGGGATACCTAATGAGTTCTAAATGACATTTTCATAAGCATACATACGTATTTGACAGTGTTCTCTCCCCGTTACTCTTTTATATCCTCTTTTCGTACTTGCAACCCCTGTCCTCTTTCTTCTCTACTTCCATTCCTTTTCCCCCTTCTGGTGAGCTGATTAGTTTAATTAGGGTCACTTACAGGAATGTGGGAACTTACCAGTGACTATACCACCGAAGAAAGTGAGCTTTTGGGGGTTCTGCACAGCCTAGACATATGACTCAGCCTGGGTATCAAGGCTGTGTGATCATAAGTGAAACCCCTAACCTCTCTGGGCCTCAGTCGGAGTGTTGGATTTCCAATGTGGGTACCATTAAGAACAAACACCCAGAATTGCGCACAGCAGAGCAGGGGCATCAGTTAGGAGGCTGATGTCATTGGAGGGAAATCAACAGTTGTATTTAAGAAGCAAAACAAGTTATCATGTAGGTAAAAAAAAAATCACCTGATAGCCCGACTTTCTTACATGTTTTATGTCAGGTTGTATGCTATAGGCAGACGTACTAAAGACCTCAGAACTGGAATGGAGGCCCCTATACAGAATTCAACCAAGCTGTTTAGCTAGAGGTGGCCGATAGCTTTCTCTGACCTGTAAGAAAAGGTTCCAAGCACTCCTCGCGATTTGACTTGCTTCATCTCAGTGGTGGCCATACCCATTTTTCAGACAAGGAAGGCAAGACTGAGTCATGGGCTAAAAGTAAACATGACATGCGGGTGGAGAATGCGGCCTGCCCAGCGTTTGAACCCTGGCAGCCTGGCAGCTGTGTCTGGATGAGCTGTAATTGCACTTCTCCATGTGGTGGTGGGCCTGGGTTTGCTCAAGTCTGCGGGTTCCCTTAGTTAGGCCAATTCTCCTCCATCTGCAAAGGCCTTTCTCCCCGTGTGTGTCTCCTGAGACTTCCGTGTGAAACCGGGCTCTCCACGCTCTCAGCAGAGCCCAGATCACAGCAGCCACACTCTGTCACTGTCTCCTCTTGCGCTCAACCTCGTCTGAGCAGACCGACCAAGCGTTGTCACAGGCTGCATCGGGCCTGGCAGGAGCAGCAAGCCGCTTTGATCATTTCTCTTCAGATCACCGCAGGCACATTGCCTGGTGCCCCGTGACTGGTTGAGCAGAGAGAGCTGTGCATCCTTCATCTTTGACCCGTGTCTCTGTGCAGAGCGGGGGATCAGCCGTTTCTTCACAGCTGCTGCTTTGGTACGCAGGATCAAGGCCAGGTTTAAAAGTCTTTGCTGGCTCAAGGCAAGCTCGCAACTACCCTGAATCTCACCTTGTTCATCTTTACAGTGGGGCAACCTTGAAATTTCTAGGGGATTCTAATGAGAGACCCAGGCGTAGCTCTGGGTCTGGGAACGTGGTCACTGGCACACGCTCACAACAACCTGGATGTCATGTTCCTCCTCTTTGTCTTGTCAGTTCCTACGCATGACCCCTACCTCAGCACTTCTACTGAAAAGCCTTCCTTCCTGCTTTTCTTCCTCTGCTAACCCAGTCCTGTTACAGGCAACTAAGAATACACCATTGCTTAGGTGTGCAATGAGACGTTATGCTCACTGCCTTGACTTTGGAGCTACAAGTCAAGCTGAGGCTGGTATTTGAATGGTTTGGGGAAGCATGGAAGCCTAGACGAAATAGTCAGGAAGAGGACGTGTTTGGGCTGGCACCGTGACCCAGTTGTGTCCCTGAGGCTGCTGAAGTAGGACTGTTATTGGCTGTTTGGCTCTCAGAGACCGGTCAATCCAAAGCTGCCCCTGGCGGGTCAAGATGGGCTGTCAACTGGGTCGTGGGCATCTGGTGTGGCTTAGAGTTGGACTGAAGCCAGCTGGTCTGTCATCTGCAAAGCTGGGGGAAAGGCAGGAGGTGATGAGCCATCGCTTATCCACTGGACTGGCGCCTTAGGTCGGGGCCATGTCTGATCACCAGGACCTACCTGGTATCTAGCGCGCTGTTTGAACACGGCAGGCAAGCACTTAAATCAGATCTTAGACCAGGACCAAGAGTGGGGGGAGGGCAGTCCTAGGAGTGCGGGGTCAAAGAGAAGGGACCGACCGTGAGCTGGACGGGAAGCGCTGAGCTTCTCTGGGTAGAAGGAAAGGAAACCAGAACGGGTGGGATGTAAGCAAGCTGGGCAGGTTGGGGGAGTCAGGGATGTGCCTGATGGCCTCAGCTTTTCAGTGACACAGGCAACAAGGTCATCAGTGAGATGAGAGGATTGGGACCGATAAAGGGATATGTGTGAGCTTATAATTACAAAGTTAGATAAGTCATTAAGCAACTGTTAGACATAATTAACATTTTAAAACACTGCGTTACTGTATAGCAGACATCAACTGCCATTGGTATCCGATTGCTATCGGATGTCTGATAAAAGATATCATAATTGTCACGAGATAGGAATAATAGCTTTTTAAAAAAGTGTGTGCATGTGTGCATTCATGCTCAAATTCGTGTGGGCACATATGTTCGTGCGGGTGCACAGGCCCATACGTATGTGTGCATATGGAGTCTTCCTCCATCGTTCTCCATTTTTATTATTTGAGTCAGGGTCTCTTGAACCCAGCGCTCACTGATTTGGGCCGTCTCGCTAGTCAGCTTTCTCTGGAAGCGCCCTGGCTGCACCTTCCAAACACTGGAGTTACAGGTAGGCCTCCTTGCCATCTCAGCATGTATGGCATTTACCCTGGCTCTATGGATCTGACCCCTGGTCCTTACAATCGCACGGACCTCCTCAACCCCTCATCGCTGTTTTATAGGTAAGAGAAATGAGAGCAAGAAAGATGAAGTCCAAGGCCGCCCAGCTGGCACCCAGAGGCAGCAGCGCCCAGATTCCAACATCCCTGCTGTCACCAAAGCTTTCACAGCCCAAAGCTGACCTTCCTGGGACAGAGGCTTTCAGGCTGGACTCAGAAGCGTGGAGTTTTAATGCTAGACTCTAGGGGTGGAGTGTGTAGACAGATCCCCTTCAAAGAAACAGAACTCAGAGAGAGTTGGGATTCAGGGAGCAGAGACGTGGAGAAGAGTGTGGTGGGCTTGCAGTGAGGTAAAAGCAAGGAGTCAGACAGCAGAGGCCCTCACAGCATCCAGGCCAGTAGTGTCTAGGACAACAGCATCTAGGACAGTGTGTTACAAGGCTCAAGACTTGTATAGAGACCAAGCAGGGCTTGTCTGAGGAACGAAGAGACCGACAAACGATGCCAGGCCAGTGGAGGAGCGGAGCAGAAAGCTCTCGTGGGTGGTCAGACTGGGGACGTGTGTGTAGGTAGAAGTTCAGAGTCACCCAGGGACCCTGAGCTAGGCCTGGGTGCGGTGGCATCTGTTATGATTAGAGACTGCCGGGGAAAGAATCAGTCCGTGCCCATGATGTCAGTGGTGGAGGTGCCTTCTTGGAAGTGGTCATGAACCAAATGGGAAAGTGGCCAGGGAGAAACTGCCAATTGGAATTTGGGGTGACTTAGCTAACGATGAGTTACCGAGGGGTGGCGTACTGCAGCGGTGAGCACATAGTCTTCCTGTTCAGGGAAGGTACAGAGTCGGGGGAGGACACACCAGACTCACCAGCCCTCTGCTAACTCACTCATGCAGTTTAGCCTGCTTCTCCCAGGCACCCACTCACCTCTCCATGCTTCCCAGACTCCCACCCCCACCCCCCATTTGTCTGTCTTCCCTGCCATTCCAACCGTTTTCTCAGAAAGAAATCGAAGAAGTCTTGGCAACCCCTCCGGGCAGTGACCTGCTCCTCTATCTACCTCCGCCTTCTCTCATAGGAGACTCAGCCATTGCGTCTCCAGTTCCGCCGTGCATGTACCACGCGCTCCTCTGTCTTTCCCTCATCTCCATCACACATTTCTTCCTTGAGGTGGCTTTGGAAACTGCGGGGTGTCGTGCAGCGGACCCTTCCACCAAGCAGCTTTACCTGTGAATGTTCATTGCAACGAGTCACTGGCCTGGTTCAAGGCCTCTGGCTTCTGTTACACCATTGATACCCGACCCTCACCAAAAGTCCTCTTGGATGTAATGGGGTTGCCCAGAGTCATGGAGATCCTGAGGCCGTGCTTCTGTAGGGCCAGCCCCTTCTTTCTCTAGCGGCTCACAGATGGGGTAGATGTTGGGGTGGGCCAACTCAAGGCCCTGGATCTGGGCTCTGCTGGGCCTTCCTACCCCAGAGGGGTGAGGCCAGCTCTCCCATACCCACACCACAGAGTGGGGCAGCTCTCCTATGCCCGTGTCACTGCTGATGCTGCAGGTCAGCGAGGGGTGGGATCAGTTTTCCAGAGTGCTCAGGCGAGAGAGGGGTGGGGTCAACTCTCCTGCAGCCAGTGAGGGTGGGGCCGGCTCAGCTTGAGGACAGAACATCAACATATCCTCAGCCCAGACCACAGACATCTGCATGGCCTTTGGTGGTAACACGGGTTACAGACATCAGCACAGACTCTGGCTACAGTAGGACCACAGACCCAGACCCTTTGCAGTAGCCCAGGCCTGGATATGACCATGGCCTCAGGGGGCTGTGCAGGGGGCTGTGAAGGCTCCTTTCTCAGCCTGGTTCTCACACGTCTCCAGGTTCACCTCTCTCCACGGCACAGGGACCACTCTGCTTCTCTTTCTCTCCTATCTCTCCGCCATGTAACGCTATCTTTCCCATCTCCCCATCGCGTATTTGCTCATTGTAGTGGTGCTTGTCAGGGTGCGTGCTTGGGTATCTCCCAGCCACCTAGGGCCCCTGGGGCCGGAGTGGAGGTCCACCACTCCCTCTTGACTCAACCATCCCATCCATAAATCCCAACCCCATCTAGCCATCTATCCATCACCCAAGGATCAGTGAATGAACAGGCAATCCTTTCATTCCTCCACCTCACTGATGAGCCATCTGATCAACAATTAATAGGTTAATGTTAATTGAATGTTGAAATCACATTATAAACATACTAGGATAAATAGAATACATTATGAAAATGAGTTTCCCCTGTTCTTACATCGCGGCTACTAGAAAAATGTAAATTACTCATGTGGCTCATATTTTTACCTTGTACTATATTTCCATTAGACAGTGAGAATTTATACTATCCGTCATCTGTCATCCATGTATCCTCCATCCTAAACTTCTCTACCCATAATTCCTCTACCCGCCTATCCATCCGTCAATCATTCACCTATCTATTCCCCTGTCCATCGTTCATTCATTGGTCCTTCTTTAATTGATCAATCAACCAATCCACCTATTATCCATCTATCTATCTATTAATCCATCCATCCATCCATCTACCCATCATTCTTTGGTTTCTTCCTTTATTTATGCATTCACACACAATCCATCCTCCCATCCATATAAACATGCATACATCAGTCATTCATTTATCCCTTTTCTATCTAGCCACCAATCCATCCATCCGTTCATCCATCCGCCATCAGTCCCTGCCTCAACCCATCCATCACTTACCAGCCCTGCATCTACTGATCCACCTGCGTATCCCTCATCCATCCCTCATTCATCTGGACCTGCATCAATCTGTCCATTATTTTCTTCCTTCCTTCATCTTTCTCACTTACCACACGTCTCCATCTCCACACGTATCTGTGAGACAGATATTTCTATCTATCATGAATCAGAGACTGTGGGTCAGAAGGATGGGGAAACCAAGGCTTCTCTATAAAGAACTTGCCTAAGGTAGGACAGATGGAGCTAGGCTCTGTTTCTATCAGATCAGGGCTCCTCGTTTTTCACTTTGGCTGCTTATTTGTTAGATACCTTTTAAGATTCAAAACAACCCTTTGGGCGAACATGACAAGCTTATGTTGGGGGGTGGCTGTTGGAATAGAGGCCTAAGAGCTCCTATCCCTGAGGCGACCACACAGTGTGGAGAGAGACAGACCCTTTAGAAGCCTCTGTGAGCCTATCCCTGGTGGCTGACATGAAAGGGTTATCCCCACACATTCAATATTTGCAAAAAAATGTGGGTTCTTTCAGATTCCAAAACTCATTTCCATGACAAAACTCTTGGGGAGAGAAGATGAAGGCCTGGCTTTTGCAGAACAATCTTCCAGCTGTAATGAGTATTGAAGATGGCGATGGGGAAAGGAATTATAATTAGAATATGAAATGGGGAAAATTAATCTATTCCAGGCAATGGTAAGAGGATGTCCTGACGTTTCAGAGTAATTCTTAGGCTGTTGTCCCCCTGTGTTTCTTCTGCGCATTTTAAAGCACGCAGAGGGTTGTGTCGTGTGAGAAATGGCTTTCGCTGGAGGGACCGAGAAACTGTGATGTACACAGAATTTCGCCCCCGTGCCGCCATTTAATGTGTCTCGGAACAAGAAATACATGTCTTCGCACCGGTGTGAGTTCCACAAACAGCTGCAGGTGTGCGGTGTGTTCCTGCTGCCGGCCCCTCCTTTCCTGACTGTGCACTGGGAGTGTGTACCCTGTGCTTGTGCTCTGAGCACATCGGCTGTGTCATGTATGGATATGAGACCTGTATGTGGGGCTGAGCTGGGTATGACATGGGTCCACACGAGCCTGGGCCTGAGGAACACGGGTGTCCACACTCTCTACTTTCCTCAGCTTGTCCTGGGAAGTGGGGGAGATGTGTTTGCCTTCTGAATACACATGCAGGAAGGAGGCCTTGCTCTGCCTGAGGAAAGGGGTAGCCTGTGACTTTTTCCTTGGTTTTTCTCATCTTTTTACCAAAAAGAGTCCTCCATGAGGAGGGGAGCAAGGGAGAAACCTCAGGCCTTTGTTCCCGGAGACCAAGGAAAAGGGAGCTCCTGAGCCCTTGGGGATCACCCTTACCTCATTTCCTGAATCCGAGTTCTCTGCCGGGCATGGCTTTGACAGAGGTGGGGAGACAGCTGCTCTCCTTCTGCCTTTGCCCTTGTGCACAGCTGCTCAGCTCGCTTCAGGACACTGTGTGAGGTACCCAAGACTCCCCCAAACTGAGGCAGACCAAGGCTCTACAGGAAGACTCCACCAACAAAGTCCTTCCTCTAAGCCAGAGCGAGCTTTACTCTAGCCTGTGACAGCTCTTTCCTCCACATTGCTTGAATCGACGGATGCATGAATGAATGGGTGAGCCTATTTGTGAGACTCTGGTCCACAAACAGGAGTCCACCGCCCTGCCCCCCTTATCTGCCCCCACACTCCTTGTGAAACTTCAGGAAGGCTTCCTGCCCAAGGCCGTGTTCCACTGCTCACTCTGGGTAACTCTTCCCTCTCCCAAGTCTCCAACACACTTGTCAACTGTCTGCTGTGTCTAGGGCCCTGGGCTAATGTTGACGGCATGGAAGGATCTAGAAAAGCCTTGGTCTCTGCTTAGAGGGAGCTTGCCGCATGATTGGGAAGAAACCTGGTGAAGCAAGCAAATGGCACTTGTGTGGTCTCTTCCCCGCCGAGCGACTAGCCCGCTCTTTGTGTTTCCTTGGTGTTCAGGGAGGAAAGAATGCTGTCCTCTTTGGACCATTGAAATCTTCCAGAGAAAGCATGCCGCTCTGAGCCAGGTAGTCATTCATTCACCGCAGTGGGTTTTGTCAGACAGGCCTTTTTCTTCCTGCTAACTGTCTTTTAAGCAGAGTTTAATAATTAATGGCTGTTACACAGGAGCTGGGGGACGTCTTCTAGTCTGTTTTCCTGTTATGATGTATCACTAACTCGCAGCATCCTGTGTAGTTGCTCTTGTTTTAGAAAATGTCTCAGCTCCGTGGTTAAGCTTCTCCTCCATGCCCAGCATGAAGTCCTGGGAACATCGGGCGTGGTAGGGGAATCCAGTTTTGAACACAGTGAACGTTAGAGCATGCTAGAAGGACACAGGCTGTCTTTAGACAGGAGGTGGTAGCAGGAGAGGCTATCTCTCTGAGTCCACGGGGTGGGTCTGGCCTCTGGACAGGCTGATATACACAGTTCTAAGGGAAGGGCTTGAGCAGACATCCACGTGGCTGAGGGAGTGTAGAGTTCTACGTCATGAGGCTACACAATTATGCTCACACAAATTAGTTCCCCAGAGAAGCTCACACCCTTGTGCAATGACTAATGCGGCCATGTTGAAACCCAAAAGAGAGAAAGTTTGCTGGGCCACAAGCTCCGCTAGTTGTCTATGCTGCCTTCTTACTGAGGAATTCTGGGGACTGGCAAAAGTGGTTATGTTCTGACACAGGTCACATTCCAAGATGGGTTTCCATCAGAAAATGAGACATATCAGTAACTACCAATGGGGCCTGTGCTTCTTCCTCTGCCCGTGGTGGGCAGTTCTGCCCAAATGCAGAAGCGGCAGGTTCTCCAACACATTGTGTCCCCTTGCCAGGGTCCACTGCGGTCCTCACATCTGTGGCCATGAGCCTAAAAGGAGACAGAAGTGGGGACAAAGTCCCTTAGGGTAGAAAGATGTGGTGGGCATCTCTGGGGCAGGCTGTCATTGGCTCCAAGGCAACGGACTTCAAGGCCCTTACCCGGCACGTGGGATTCCAGCTTTAGCCTCTGTCATTTGTATACTTGCAGGGGCGGGCAGCTCAGGGACCGGCAAGGCAGCCTGCTGTGTCAGAAGGCAAAGTGCCAACAGCAGAAGGCACGGCCTGTCTTTGTTCTCTGTGAGACTGATGGTCCTGACCTGAGGTTCCAAGGGCCACAGAACAGAACAGGGGCCGCTGGCATCCTGGGCCCGGTGCCTGCTTCTGCAGCCCTCACATCCCCTTTCTCTCAGCACCATCCCCTGACCTCCTTGGGACACAAGTCCTGCTTCCCTCCAGAAGCATTTTAATGAGAGCCACTTCTGTCTTTGTTCTAGTTTGATGGTGACAGTGCCTACGTGGGGATGAGTGACGGAAATCCAGAGCTCCTGCCAACCAGCCAGGTGAGTGCCCCTCCTCCCCGAGGGGGTCTGAGCCTTGGGCTGGTGGAGCCAAGATGCAGCTGGCATCGAGGTAGGAGGGCTGCAGTTGCCAGAGTTGTAGGACACGGCCTAAAGCTATTCTCTCATTGAGTGCTTATGAGGGGCAGTCAAAGCAGGACTGCGGTGCCGGCTGTGACTGAAGTCCCTGAATACTATTGACTTACAGTGGGCATGGCCGAGATCTTAACACTCCAAGTGTCTTGCCCACATTTCCTGTGTGAGGGGCAGATTTCACAACAGTGATTTGAGGTGCCCCATGTTCTCTGCTACCGTCTCTTGCCTACATAGCCTCTGGAGTGTGTGTCTACACACAGGAGAACAGATTCTGCCCATCACACAGAATCAGTTGTCTGAGACCACTGAGGAGGCTGACGGACGTGGCACAAAGGGCAGAGGGAAGAGGCTTCCCAGAAGGTCCTCTCTGGTGATCCGAGCCTCTGGGGCCATAGATGGGATCAGATTTTCCACAGAGAATCGAAAGTTGACATTTCTCACCTGTGAGCATCCTCATTACAGTCTGTGACCAGGGAGGGGGTCCTTGCTGGTGTCTGTGACAATAGGGAGAATGGTACCCTAAGGCAGGAGAGCCTGCAGGAGAGCAACAGCTAGAGATGCCAGATGGGGCCAAGGAGTTTCCCAGCTACTGGGAACCTTGGGGAGCTGGAGAACAAACCTGGCCTTGCTCTTGGCTTTTACCTCTGACTTGGCAACTGAAGTTGGCTGGCCCCTCAGCCATCATGAATGGTTCATATTTTCTGGCTGGAGGAAACAAAGGCCTCTCAATTCACAGGCATAATGTGCCTCACTCTGTGACAGGTCCCAGAGGGTTTTAAAGAAGATGTGAGCTCGCAGCCCATGGAAAACTCTGCTAATGAGGGATATAGTGTAGTCCAAGTTGCAGAGATGCCGATACCGGGGTGCCACACCCCACCCCTTCTCTGGCCTGCCCAACATGAGCACTGTGTTGCCGCTGCAAAGCTGCCTTTATGTTGTTATTGCATGTGCCAGCCTGCAGGAATGGTGGGCGATAATTCCAAGTCCTGGGTATGTCGCAATGCTATACCTGGTTGTCCAGAATCAGCTTGGAAACACGGTCATCCCAGATGATCAAGACTTACTCTGGACCTCTGAGTCCCCAAGTCCACAGCGAACTTCGTAGCATGCTGTGCTCTGACTTCAAAAACTACCCAGCGCCAGTTGGTTTTAATTTCTGCCTTCGTTACTGTCTGTGGTCTTCTACTGTATATGTGTGATGACTTAGCTTTTGTCTGTTTCCATTCAAGACTGTGACCTCCATGGCAAAACTGCCATGTACTCCGGGAGATTGTGGCTGTCACTCAGAAAGTACTCCAGGAACATTGGTGTGATGTGTGAAGGTGGCCTTTTAATCTGTTTTTTTTTTTTTTTGAATCCCACCTTCCCTAACAGGAAAGCAGGACAGGTGGGCTTCTTAAGAATTCTTCTAGATCTTTTTGCTGTCACCACAGGGTCTGCCTACCTTAAAAGAGGACGTTAGGAGCTGGGTATGATGATGCACACCTGGAGTCCCAGCACTTGGGATGCTGAGGCAGGAAGATAGTGAACTTGAGACCAGGCTTAGCTACCGAGTGCATACACCTAGTTTAGCAATACTCCGTCTAATAATGATAGCAGCAATAGAAATCTGTAAGATTAAGCTCGGCCAGTGACACAAGCCAAATTTATTATCCTCAACTTTGCAGAGGCAGCCTACACTTCTCATCGTATACCATTTTGTTGAGAAAGCAAGCGCTTCACAATACAGTGACGAAGACTTCCATGTGTAGCGTTCCAGGCTTGTATCGTTTGGCAGTTGGGCTGGGCATAGCTGGGCAGCAGCAGTAAGATCCGGAAAAGCCTCTTGCTAGTTGGTGGGGAGGTTGGCTTCTGCTTCTAGAAAGCCACCGTGCCCCAGATGGCTAGCCTGAGGCTGTTCGCAGGTTTCCTGGAGTAGCAAGCCCAGAAGCTGCCAGACCTCTTGAGGCGTAGGCATGGACATGGTCTATCATTGCTTCCGGCTCCATCCACTGGTCAAAGCTAGGCACAGGGCAAGTGTAGATCCAAGCAGTGGAAAGTAGATGCTAGCTCTTGAACAGAGGAACTGGAAGATACTGGAGGCTTTTTTCAAATGGCCAGGAAGGAAATGGAGACTATGAAGTTCATGCTGGTCTTGCTGATGGAGTAACTCAGGCTCCTCTAGGACACTGAGGCCCAGCAGTGGGATCCTACTGACCTCTGGTTTTTAATGGCGAGAAGTGGCCAAGTACTCTCTGTTTCCCCTGGAGTCTGTATTTGAACACACACACACACGCATACACACATGCCCCATCATGGGGTGTTTTCTTATCACGTGCAGGAATTGTCCCGTTCCAGTTGCCGTAGGACCCATGTGTGCATAGAGAGAATGAAGGTGTCAAAGGCCAAAGACATTTTATTTCTTGTCTGTGCATTTACCTCCCAGGTTCACCCAGGCAGCAAGGTTCCCTGGGCACCTTAGGATTCAAAGGTCCTGGATCTGAGCAGGAAGCCGTGTCGAGAAAACACTAGCTTCTAGGATGTTCCGAGCAGCAGCTGTAGGAGTCAGCCTGATAAAGATCAGTTCTCTCCTGGCTGAGAGCAGCCCCAGAGCTGCTGGGATCCAGAGGTCTATGTTGCATGCTCCAGGAAGAAGGGGAACCTACCAAGGAAGGACTTGAACTCCACAGAGCTGGACTCACATCCCTGCTCCTCTGTGCCTGGTACAGGCCAGATGTCTTTATGTAATGATGTCAGGTTTCTATTAACAGGAAGGATGGCACCCACCTCCTGGAGTCCTGGGAGAAGTAAATGAGGCAGGGCCATGGGGGCTGTTGGCACTGTGCCAGTGTAAGGTACCCAGGTCAAACTGCTAAGAGTTTTGACTGCTAACTTAGCTAGAAACCTGGCCTCTGACAAATGGGAACCAGATCCTAGGAGGAAGAGGGGCAGTCAGAAAGCCAAACTTATTCTTCCAAAGGTTAACTTTCTTTGCAGATCCCCACTGTAACCCCCACGGAGGCTGCATCCTGGTCATGCTGCAACCTGCACTCCTTTCTTGTTCCCGACATTCCCGCTCCTTCCTACCCTGAGTCTCGTCAGAGGAAGTCTCATCTCAGGCTCACTTTGGGCAAATCTAAACTAAGAGCAAAACATCAGTGTTCAGAGAAACCAGTGACGACTTACCTCTATTGTTTTATTCCCATAAATAATGTTCTGGTTACAGGGGATGAGCATCTGGTCACCTCTGTCAATACAAACACTGCTTCCTCTATGGGAAGCCCCTAGACATTCCTGCCCAGCAAAAGTCTGTCCCTTCCAGGTACCGCAAATGTTAGTCTCATGACGCCTTCCTGGCTGGGGATAGTTTCCAGTTTTATGGCTGTAAATAATATTTACATGAGAGTTCTCAAGAGTTTTTCCTAAAAATGTGTGTGTGTGTATGTGGTATGTGTGTGTGTGTGTGTGTGTGTGTGTGAGAGAGAGAGAGAGAGAGAGAGAGAGAGAGAGAGAGAGAGAGAAGCGGGGAGGGAGGAAGGGGTGAATGGATTGAGATGAATGATACAAGGTTTGCCAAATCTCTCAGTAGCATGAATGGACACAAGGAGACCCAAGGGAGGGTCTGGATTATGCAGGCAAAGGATCCTAGACTGTAGGAGAGGTAGAGGAGATGCGGACAAGTAGATGGTCTGGGGTGTGAGCTTGGAAATCAAGCTAGTAGATGTTGAGGGTGACAGATGCAGAGAAAGAAAGAAGGAAGGAAGGCATGCAGCTGGTCTGTCACTGCTTCCAGCTCCATCCACTGGTCACAGGCTACATGGCTGTGCTGTCTTCTGCCTTGGGGAAGGGCAGGCTTGATGGGAGCCGTCTTGGCCATCTGACATATGAGGGGCTCATTTCAATGGAGACATCCAAGTAGTTAGATGGCCATCCGAGTCTGGGGCCATCACATACACTGTAAATTCTCAGCCCACAGATCAAAGCCCTGGGGGGTCAATGAAACTTATGAAAAGAGAGATGAATGGGGAGAGCAGATTGCTGAACGATGGCCCCATCCCCGCCTTTTAAGATGGAGTCTTTCTGTGTCCTTCCATAGAGTCTTAAAGCCACAGGCACAGTGTGTCAAGGAGGAAGGGAGGGTTAGGGGAAAATGATGTGGGATCCGCAGTGCCTTTCCTGTCTAGAGCGATAAAATTAAAACCAGGCACAGCAGCCCAGAACCCTAAGGCAAGAGGATCACAGGTTCAAGGTCATCTTCAGTCGCACAACAAATTCAATGTCAGCCTGGACTACACAAAATTTGTCTAAAAAAATTTAAAGGCAATTTTTAAATCAATTGAAGATTTAAATGTCTGAGATAAGTCATAAATGAACCAATAAGCCCTCCTTTAAAGTACTTCATGGTTTTGGGCAGGGGGACACTTCTACGGGACACTTTAGAAGAAAAAGTTTGAAAATCTAGACCGCAAACTAACATAGAATGACTTTTGTGATACAAGAACGCCAGAGTGAAGATGCAGGTGGGAAACTGGACAAGAGTACTTTCAGCTCACAACCTAGATGAAGGATGAACTTCCTTAAGAAGTGAAGACTTACGAGAAATCAATTCAAAATCGTCATGGAGAGAAGGGAAGGAGATCCGAGCCAATACTTTACCGAAAGGAAATGCATAAGGGAAACATTAAAGTTCTCATTTGACGTTTTGGGCCAGCAACAAATCCCAAGGTCTGATGACACATTCCCTCAGAGTTCTTGTAGGAAAACATTTTACACGTTATTGCAGGGAGTATATGCACCACTCCTTGTGGCTTTGTATTGGAAGCCTCCTTCCAGTAGGGGGCAGTGTAGGATGCCCAGAGGGAAAAAGGAAAAAAAACTCTGGTCTCAAGGTTCTCCTCATTCATTTCCTATATTGTTCTCTTGCTGGGCCTCAGTTTCCCCACTAATAATCAGGAAAGGGTGTTGAATTTGTCCCCCCCCCCACACACACTCAAATCCACTAGGGAAATGGCTCAGCAGTTATAAGTACTTGTTGCTCTTGCAGAGGGCCGCTGGTTCAAGTCCCAGCACCCACAGGGTGACTCACAACCATCTGTAACTCCAGTTCCAGGGCATTGATGACCTTGCCTTCTTATGACAAGGGCAACAAGCACACATGTAGTGTAAAGACATACATAATGGCAAAATATTCATACACACACAATAATTTTTTAAATTGATGGTGATAATATTTAATATTTGCTGTGCACTTCCCTGGGTTTAGACATTGGAGTTAAAGGTCCCCTTTACTCCACACACATCCCTTGTTACTTAGCCTAGGTGGCTGAGGGCTCATGAAGCAAAATCACTTCCCAGAAAATGCATGGCAAGACAGGAGACCCTCCCACCAGGGTTGAAATCCGAGGCTCTGCGCTTAGTCACTCTGGCTTCCAAGTCTGTGTGCATTGCAAAGGGCAAAGATGACATGGCTTTTATTGCTTTAATTAAAACTGGGGTGAAGACTTGCAATTCAGATTTAAAATGAAAATTGTGTTTCGCCCGCTGCGGTGCGGAGAAGGCAGCGACAGCGATTACGCCTGAGATTACAAACAATCGGAGAGAAAAGGCCTTTTGCAACCATTTCCTGTCGAAGCCACAAACATCACACTTTAAAAATAATTATGGCTATGTTATTGGAACATGATTCATGAATTCTGAATAAATATGAGGGGCCGGGAAGGAAGGGGCTTCAAGACTATGGCTTTGCTCCGGATCTGATGAAATTTAATGTCATTTCCCAGCTGGAGAGTAAAATGCAGGGAGGGAACAAAGCCCCACCCTATGAACAGGGAGAAAATGGAGTGTGTGTCACGGGGAGCTGATATGCACACATCCTTCTGAAGCACGGGCTCAGAAAAATGCATGAGTCTCTGGGATTCATTGAAGGAAGGCTCCGAGAGAGAGCGGGTGCTTCCGTCTCTCCGGTCTTACGTTTGCATCCCGATGGCTAAAAATACATTTATTTTAAAGCTCCAGGTCCCTGCCTGTGAAGGGTTCAGATAGAAGACATTAGAGGACAGGTTGAGGGGAGAAACTTGCGTTCTAGTCACCGTGGGTCCCCGTCATAAAGAGATTTCTCATGTGCAGCAGTCAGGGTTTACAGCCCCGTTTGTTTCCTTCCAACTATTAGGAGCGAAATTGAACCCAGGAAACATTGGCTCTTTCAAAACGTGATGCAAATAACGAGGATTCGGGGGGGGGGGAGGTTAGGAAGGGGCTGGCGGCGGGTTGGAAATGTAATTTTAAGGGTGTTCATAAAAATGGAGCCGCTCCCCTTCTCCCAGCCCATCTCGAAATTACTATTCCCTGTAGGGCCTAGCTTTTACTGAGTCCCTGGTTTGACCCACATGTTCATCGCTGTGTGTGAGCTAACCCCATGAACAAGAGAAATATGACCGCATGTAGGGACCACAAAGAATAGCATTGGACTCTTAGCTTCTGGAGGGCCGTGAGCCTGAGTCTGGCCTCCAGGTGGCATCTCTCACTCTGTGCACTGGGGCAGGTCATTAGCCCTCTCTGGGCCTTGTCTTCAACAACTGGGGGTAAGCACCGATAGACGTATTTGAGGAACCTTCCAGGTTCTCTCAGCACTTGGAGTTTTCTCTTCTGTACCTGTCCAGGAATGCTCAGGAGGGACAATGTTTGCCCACAAAGCTAGTGAGTGTCCTTCTCTACCTGACTAAGTCACACCAATTCGGAGGGGACCTGAAGATGAGGTCAGTCGCTTTGAGACGGCTGTCAATCTACTGAAGCTCCAATAAGGGCATTTTATGGTGCCATGGGCTTGTCGCGGTGCTAACATGAAGACTGTGGGTTTGGACAAATTAACCAGCTTGCCCAGGACACAACTGCATCTTTAGAAGTCCCTCAGGGGGGGTACGGGGAAGGGTGGATAAGATGCATGGACACCCAGATAAACATATTTCAGCATCTGGCACACGGCAAGCAGTGGTGATTGGAAAGGGTTAGTGAGGTTCCTTTGTCTGTGGAAGGAAAAACTGTGGCCAGATGTGGCCAGCTCAGGAGTCAGATGCAGCTTCAGAAAGATGAGCCCACAGGATCTCATGGCTTGCTTATTCAGTGAAAACCAGATTAGGGTAGGCATTGAAATTAGAAGGATTCTAGAGAAGCTGTCTTGCTTTCAAATGTGCTAAGAAAGTCCCTAGAAAAATCACAAACTAGTAAAAGATGCCTCCAATCTGTTCTCGTCCCTTGGAGGTAGGCAGTCCCTCCCTGCCCAGCACCCCCTGCCATGTGAGTGCCTGCTCTGCCTAGGTCTCTGGCTCACAAGTCTCAAAGGCACCTGGCAGCCGTTATCCTGCCTCCCATACACTCTAAGCCCAGTCTCTCCTGGGAAGAACGGCCCAGGAGTGAGGTTGTGCCTTATCGAGGCCTGGGATCTCCCCATGAAGATTCCTCAGGAAGGATGGAGCCTGATATATCCCTTGCGCGCCTGTGGTTCCCAGCTCTGCCCCTTTGACTTTGACCAGATTCCTTGACCTCTCTCAGTCTCTCTTTCCACCTCTGTAAAATGGGAGTGTGAATACCCAGCTCTTAGAGAAGTTAAGAGACCCACAGAGCAACGTGGGGTAACTGGCTTGTGTGTGCTGGTCTGAGCCCACTCCTCAGATAAAGCTGCGATGTGATTTAGAAGCGAGAAGCAGTGGAGGAGGTAGGAGGTTTGTTCTGTTTTCTCTAGGACTGGGCACAGTGACTAAAGGGTTAAAGCTTGTGTTTGGGATGAGAAGTTCAGCTCAGAGACCCTCAAGCCAGGGTAGTGCCCCGGACTGCAGAAATGCATCTTTTTGCTTCATGCCCGAGCTCTGCTTACAAACACCTAGGGGCATCTAGATTGATGGAGAGGAGGAGGTGGTTCATAGGACTGGTGAATTGGGGACCTAGACAGCTAAGGAAACGGGGTATGGGTTCTATAGAGGAGGTTAGACCAAGCTGGGAAGGATGGGGCTGCCAGCTAAATAGGGAAGGGTGAAGCAGGAGGCCTAAGAGGTGGGTCTACCTTGCACCTTGTGATGGGCTTGTCCTATAAGAAAATAGACCGTGAAGGCCTGGAGAGGCTCAGGGGCTTTTAGACTCGACTCTGTGTTACTCTCAGCTGTCCACTGTGCTGAGACGAAGGTAGGCTCGTGGTTACATTTGTGTCATGAGCGATCGCTGAGTAGTCTGTCCTTGCTGCCACCCCCACTGAGCGGTTACTAGAGGAGGCAATAGAGGCATAGCCGGGAAAGGCATTTTTATTTTTTTTATTTTTTTTAAATATTTATTTGTTTATTATGTATACAATATTCTGTCTGTGTGTATGTCTGCAAGCCAGAAGAGGGCACCAGACCTCATTCCAGATGGTTGTGAGCCACCATGTGGTTGCTGGGAATTGAACTCAGGACCTTTGGAAGAGCAGGCAATGCTCTTAACCTCTGAGCCATCTCTCCAGCCCGGGAAAGGCATTTTTAAAGTTGAGAAATACTGTCCCCCACATGGACAAAAAACAGAACGCACCGTATTAACAAGAATTTGGAGGACCTGGCGTGCTCCTCCGGTGCTGTGTACAATCGGTACAACCGCTTTAGAAAACCATTTCTCAGTGCCAACAGCTGAGCATACAGCCCTGTGGCCTGCAGATCAGCACCGTGAGTGCATCCGGAAGTTCACTGAAGGATGCATCAAGAATGTCCATAGTAGCATTTTTAAAAAATAAAAGCAATAAATAAATAAATAAATAAAGTTGGTTAGATTTAGTGGCATAAACTTGAAACCCCAGCTCCTTAAGTGGTTGAGGCAGGAGGATTGAAAGTTCAAGGTCAGCCTTGGCAATTTAGAGATGAGATGGGGCTGGACTGAGAAGGACAAAGGTGTCTTTGTGAGTGGCTGTCACTCAGAAAGTGGGAGAGACAAGGGACGAGGAAGAAGTACCGTGAAGTGGCTCTTCGATGCCCTCTGAGGAAATGCAGCTGAAGGTCCTGTCCTCTCGAAATCAAACGTTAAAAAGGGACAGAGGAATACTGAATACTGACTAGCACACAGGAGACCCTGGGCTCAGTCCCAAGCAACACAAACAAACAAAAAAATTAAAACACAAAGCTGGCAGCGATCCAAACATCTATCAAGGGTAAACTGGATGGAAGACGGGATGAATCTTGTCCGGGGCATGTTCTGCAGCGGTGGCACTGAATGATTATGACAATCTGCAGTAATGTGCATGACTCACCAACACGTTGAGCAAAAGGAGCCAGACCACAAAACAGATCGTCCTGCCTGATGCCTCTGACACGGATCCCATGAACTTGTCCAGGGTGATAGAAAGGTGAAGTCTGGTTCCCCTTAGTGCAGTGGCTCTCCGCCTTCCTCATGCTGCGGGCTTTAATACAGTTCCTCACGTTGTGGTGACCCCAGCCATACAATTATTGTTGCTACTTCATAGCTGTGACTTTGCTACTGTTATGAGAAGTAATGTAAAATATTTTTCGAGATAGCAGTTTGCCAGGGAGGTCGTGACCCACAGGTTGAGAACTCCTGCCTTGGAAAGTAGGTAAGAACAGAGGGGATCTGAAGGTCTGAGGCAGGGGTGTCTCAGTCTTTCTCCCCTCGAGCTTGTGGGACATGTACACACACTTTGCGAAGTTTTGTTGAGCTCTTTGCTGGTGGTTTGCTTACTCTTTTGTTGGTCTCCTGTGTGTCTCTGAAAGGAAACACCCAACCAGGACTTTGTCTTCAGACAGGCATCTCCTTTAGATGGAGGACACTTATATGATTTTGCTAGACCATATGTTAGTAAGTACGCCAAAGTATGTTTTCTTGATGAGCAAGTGACACATGGGGTAACATTCTTCTTGGGTTGGTTCTCCTGAGAGCTTCACTTTCAACCATTTGTCTTTTGGATGCTGCCGTGGTCCCTTCCATGAGGATGCTGGCGATGGCTGGTGGTGAAGAATACCTTGCTGTGTTGTTCTATCGCGGGTCCTTCTTGTTCAAGGTGTTTGCCTTTGTTGCACATGCATGCGTGCATGTGTGAGTGTGTGTGTGCACGCGCACGTGTATGTGCGATGTGTCAATGTGTTTGTTTATGCTTGTGTGTGTGAGGGAATATGTGAGTGTCAGGGTGCATGTGTGGAGACCAGGGGACATCTTTCAGTTGTCCTTCCTTGTCCTTTTGCCTTGTGTGAGACAGACGGTCTCTGCCTCTGTGTAACCCAGGCTCACTGGCCTTCAAGCTTCTGCAGTCTCGTCTCTGCTTCCCATCTTCCTAAGAGTGCTTGCTGGGATGACAGGCAGACACGTGTGCATTTGCCTGGGGACTAGGGATCCAAACTCAAGTTGTCAGGCTCATGTGGCAGGAGCTTTTACCCACAGAGCCATTTCCACAGCCGCGGTCATCTAATCTGGTCTTCTACATGTGGTCACGTGTCCCTGTGATTATGCACAGAATCTGCTTGTGAAGTCTGTTTTTTGGTGGGGATTCATTTGGAACGTCCACAGAGTGGTGTCACAAACGACCTTCCTACCATCAGGTGTCAGTGATGTCCTCTGCAGTCATGATCATCCCGGAGAGAAGGACGTGTAGATTTAAGACAAACGAGGTAAAGCTCTGTTTGTAGCAGGAATAAAGACTTCAGTGTGGTTCTCTTTGGTAGCACCCACCCCCATGCCATGCCACCATGGTGCTTCAGGGTCCTTATCAGGAGGAGAGGAACGAGATGCTTCCGAGAGAAACTGCCCTCCAAGACAAGTCTCCTTCAGGTGTCCCTACGTGTAGAACCTGGCCATGACTGATATGTCCTTACGTGTAGAACCTGGCCATGACTGAGGTGTTCCTATGTGTAGAGTCTGGCCATGACTGATATGTCCTTACGTGTAGAACCTGGCCATGACTGAGGTGTCCCTATGTGTAGAGTCTGGCCATGACTGATATGTCTTTACATGTAGAACCTGGCCATGACTGAGATGTCCCTACGTGTAGAACCTGGCCATGACTGAGGTGTCCCTACGTGTGGAGCCTGGCCATGACTGGGAAGGGAAAGGCCAGGGTTGGTCATTTATATCTTGGACAGTATGCTCCCAGTAGAAGCCAGGCTGGACTCACCTTGTACAGTTTGTGTAACTTCCTCGGAGGGAAATTTCCTTTAGTCTGACCTGGCTCCAGCAATGGCTTGCCCCAGGAAGCAGACACGGGCGCTTTCAAGGATGTGTTTGGCAGGGCAGCCTGGGGCCAGTACTTCCATCTGCATCAACAGAGTTTTAGGGCGTGTTCAGATCACAGATGTCTCTAAGTTTGCACACACGTGTGTGATGGGGTTTGGTGATGATCTGATGCTACAGACCTGGAAGATCTGGCTGATAGAATATTTGAAGATGCCTGGGGAAGTTTCTCCAAGCCAGGTCTGCTCACGCACACACACATGCACACAACTGTATACAGGCACATTCACACGCAAATATGAGCACATGCACACACACGTGCATGTAGACACAGTCACTCACAAGCATCCCTCCACAGGGCAATTAGTCAGGGTCTCAGCACCTCAGTTTCTTCCCAGAAGTGAAGGCGGGGCTTACTCACTTGTACTTCCTACACACACACACACACACACACACACACACACACACACACTATTGAGATTCTTATCTTCGTTTGTTTAATGACTATCTCCCTTCTAATCTGTGAGTTCCTGGGGACATGGCCTCTAGGAAGAGCTGAGTTAATTCTGAGAGAGAGACAGAGACAGAGAGAGACAGAAAAAGAGAGCAATCCCCCAAGGCCCCCTGGTTCAGGTGCTGATGAATTTTTCTTTCACACACACTCACACGTGGGTTTGTGAAGGGATTTACACATCTGGAGACATGCTGACTTGTAGAAATGAGTGCAAACAAGTGTCTAGACTCAGCACACAGGAGGGTGAGTTTGGCTATAGTTAAAAGACTCTGGATTGGGATAGAACAAGAGTTCTGTATATGTCTCTAACCTACCAAATCACCCTTCTTCCCATCTTTCCTCCTTCCCTCTCTCCCTCCCTCCCTTCTTTCCTTCAACAAAGTCTCATGTAACCCAAGCTAACCCTCAAGCTCACTGTATAACTGAGACAGATTCACCTGCTTCCATCTCCCAAGTGTTAGGATTTCAGGTACCCAGTGCCACACCCATCTTGGTTCTAAGCAGCTGCAATTTATTCTGTGAGTCCAAGAAAGTGTCTCTTCCTCTGTGAGGTTAAGGACTCTCCAGCCAAGATGTGATGGAGCTAGGCTTTGAGCCATTGTCTGTCTACGGCAAAGTCTATGCTATTGATACCCCAAGTCATGGTGCCCAGAGTGTAGTGGGACCAGCAGCATCCTGGAGTTTCCAACTTCACCCACCTTGGAGTCAGGGTGCATTGCCACTGCAAGGCCTCTGTTGCGTGGGTAGTGCAGACCAAAAGCCTGGTGTGGGGAGCACTGCCTGCCTAAATTATTTGGCAGGTAGAGAGCCTGTGCTTAGGGGTGTCTAGGTGGGGTTGAGACAGACCCACACTATAGAGCAGTTAAAGATGGAAGAGAAAGAGCTGTCTGTGAAGACAGCGGGGAAACACAGGAGCGTGCACAAGAAAGCCCAAGTCCTCTATTTCTAAAGAGGCAAAACTACATGGTCATTAAGAATACAAGCTCTAGGGCTAATGTGGGCAATTAAGTGAGATCTTGTCTCGAGACAAAAGGAAAGAAAGAGGGCTGGGGATAGGGCTGGCTGGACGGTTGAACACTTGCCAAGTGTCAGGCGTAAGGTCCTAGGTTCAAACCTCCAGTACCACACGCTCTCACAGACAGGTCTGGGGAGATGGCTCAGTGTTTGACATGCAAGCAAGAAGACTGGATGTCAAGTCCCCAGAACCCACATGAATGCTAGGTGAGCATTGTGTCCCACCTATAACTCCAGCCCCAGAAGGTAGAGACTGGGAATCCCCAAAGCAAGCTGCCTGGTAAGACAAGCCAGATCGCTGAGTTCCGGTTTTGATTGATGATGTGGGAGGTCCTTCTGTATATGTGTTGCTTTTATTGGATAATGAATAAAGCTGTTTCGGTCAATTGCTAAGTAGGGTAAATTCAGGTGATAAATTGGAACAGAGATATAGAGAGAGAAGGCGGAGACAAGGAGAAAGACGCCATGTAGCAGCTCAGAAAGCAAGAGGTAACAAACCACCAACCTCATGGCAAAATATAAATTAGTAGAAATGGGTTAATTTAAGATGTAAGAGCTATCTAGAAATATGTCTGAGTCATATTTCTAGATGCAAACAGTGTTGTATTAATATAGTTTCCGTGTGATTATCCGGGGCTGGGCGGCCGGGAAACAAACGAGCAGTCTCCGGTTTCAGATTGACAGAACCTGCCCCACTGAATAAGGTGAAAGATGGATTGAGGATGATTCGTGACATCACACAGGCATGCTCCCATGCACATAAGAACACAAATACATGTTGCATGCAAAGCACACCCAGAGATGCATGATATATATTAATTATTATATATCATTAATTATATATATATTAATAAGAATTTAAAAGAGACCCGGCTGTGGTGGCGCACACCTTTAACCCCAACACTCAGGAGGCAGAGGCAGATGGATCTGTGAGCTTGATGCTAGCCTGATCTACAGAGTGAGTTCCAGGATAGGCTCCAAAGCTGCAGAGAAACCCTGTCTCAAAAAACAAAAAGACAATATCAACAAAAAACCAAGCAAATAAACAAACAAACAAAAGAGAGAATGCAAATTCACAAGCCAAATTCTTTTCTTTTTAAAGCCAATACAAATCTTTCTGCAGATGAGGATTTTGGAGTGGCTTAGCTAGGTGCCTCTGGCTCAAGGTCTCTCGCGAAGTTTAATACAGCAGTTGGGACTGTGGGCGTAGTGAGGGGGTGCTGCTGAAGGAAGAAACATCTCAAAGTCGCTTTGATAGTCATCCCCACAGCCAGTTCCCCTGACCGAGACTGCCAGGTGCATCCCTGGCTTCATAATCTGTCTTGAATTTGGGACAAGTTTCTCATCTCAAGGTCATCCGGTTTATACAGTGGCTAAGATGACAGCACCCATTCATGGTTGATAGCATTCATACATGAAAATTTCATGGAGCAGGGTCCCTGCACACATGGTACATACTATATAAATGTTAATGTAGCCATCATATTTTTAATGAAGATGTAGAAAAGTGGGATGAGCCAGGCAGTGGTGATGCACGCCTTTAATGCCAACACTCAGGAGGCAGAGGAAGTCGGATCTCTGAATCTGAAACCAGCCTGGTCTACAGAGTGAGTTCCAGGACAATCAGGGCTACACAGAAACAAACAAACAAGCAAAAAGGAAAGAAGGAAGGATGGGGAGGGGGAGAGAGAGAGAGAGAGTGAGAGAGAGAGAGAGAGAGAGAGAGAGAGGGCAAACCTGAGGGCCGAGTCACTTCTTCATTAGTGACTCTGTAGGACCCAGCACAAGCCTTAGGATGGGTACTCAGTAAATCTCAGGGGAGTGGATTTCAAGCTACAGCCCCATAATGAGGTCATTTACAGGAGCATGGGGTCCCGACTACTGGAGGAACAGGCCTTTATCCATTCTGCTCAGAGCAGGCCTGCTGTGCTCGTTCCAATCTAGCAAGGCAGAGGAGTGTCATGATAGCCCTGTCAATGAGCAAGCATCACCTGGGCAGGCATGGGGAGGGGGACCGGCTAGTGGCCTGTGCAGGGGAGCCAGCACATCCAGAGGTACGCACTGTAGGGGGAGGGGGCATGTGGCTGGTGTCAGGGGAAGTTATATTGTCCAGTCCAAGCGCCCACAATGCTAGGGACAGTGGTAGAACCTTGATCAGAAGGTAGTCAACCTTGTAGTGTCTGAGCACTCCTAAGGTAACCCAGGGTTCGCATCTGCCCTGCTCAGCCTCTCTCGGGCCTGTGCAAGGGCCATGCGCTCTGAGAACTCCTGCAGCTTTGTTCCGCTGCTGGCTCTGCACATTTTTTTTTTTTTTGATAAAGCTACTTCTGTGGTTTCCAAAAGGCAGGGATGGAAAAGGGGGTGGGGGGGTGGGAGCTGCAGAGAGACATAATAGACATTTCCCCAGAAGCTATTTTAGCACAGAAAGGACCAGAAAGCATGCTCATCAGTTTAAAATGCTCTCAAACACAGCTCTGCCTAAGTCTGTCTGCTACCTGCAAACCAGGCCCAGGGGCAAGAATGACGTCTGTGTTGAAAACCCCCAGGCCAGGTCCCTCTTTTTACAGGCAACATTTGAGGCCCAGAAAGGGATAATGACTTGACCAAGGTCATACGGCCCATTGGGACCACCACTGGGACTCCATGCTTCATGAAAAAAAAATGATTTCTAAGATGACCAGGGGCAAGAAACCCCCACCACTCAGGGTCTAAATTAGAATCCCCTGCAGTTACTCTCAGGGCAAAGCTGTTTCTGAGCTTGACTGGCTTCTGAGAACTTGTTCGGAAGGGAACACAGAGCTGGGCCTGGGACTGCGGGCCACGGGTCCTCATTCACATAAGTCCCCGTTCAAAGACACTCTGATGCTGGGCAGGGTGGCTCACACCTTTAATCCTATCTGGCTCCCAGGAGGCAGAGGCAGGCAGATTTCTGTGAGTTCAAGGCCAGCCTGATCTACACAGTGAGTTCAGGCCAGCCAGGGCTACACCGTGAGACTGTGTCTCAAAACAAAACAAAAGCTTGCTGACTAAGCATCTTCTGTGTGGTGGGGCTGTGGAGCAGCTGCCGAGATGTAGCCCCGAGCAGAGCAGTCAGCACTCCTTCCTCAGGCAGCTGACAACAGCCCCTGGAGCACATAGAGGCAAACAGGAGACTTGGCTTTAAAAATGTGGGCAACAAAGACTGGCCCCTGAGGTTGCCCTCTGATCTACATAGAGCATGTGCAAGACTGTGCACATGTATACATGTGCATGCACACACACACACTCACACACTCACACACACACACACACCACAGCTCAGTCTACCTTTGTCACTGATCAGTTTGACCATGGCAGGTCCTGACCTATTCCACAGTGGGAAGACTGAAGCAGGTGGTCTCAGAACCCTCTAACTGAGGAAAGTGCCTTCGCTGATGGTTAAGGAAGGTCTGAGGGTCAGGTGAGGTTACACGCGGGGTCAGGCAGTCTCAGTGACCAGCTTCGCATACATTCAACATAGATTATTTCTCCTGAGTGCCCAACATAGCTCTGGGTCCTGAAGGCTCAACATGAGACAAACAGAAATGGCTCCAGCCTTCCTGGATCCTTCACTCCATATAGGAGATACACAGCGATCAGGGGAGAAAACAACAGAGAGAAAAAAATGTGGAGGATAAGGCAGACTGCTGCCAGGAAAGGGAAGAGCTGGAATGTGTGGCTATCAAGGAAAGGCCTAACGGGCGCTGGTTCTGGGGCCATTACCAACAAGAAGACAAGGAGCCAGCCACGCAGACGTGATTCTTGTGCGAGGTGACAGAAAGGGAAGGGTCGTGGTGTGTTAGCTGCCATCCGTGCTAATCTGTGACGGTGAACGTTTTTGTAGGAGATGGAGATTGGGGACCAGTTCACTTGGGGTCTTGCTGGCCCAAAAGGTTTCACCCTGTGTCCTAAATGCAAAAGGGATGTCAGGTGATGGAAGCAGCACCATTGGGTTTGTAGGCAGATCTATTGTCTGGGCTGCTAGATGGGGAACAGACTGGAAGGAACAAGCATAGAAGGCAGAAAGCCATCGGGGAGGTGATTACAGATGTCCTGGGAAAACGGTGACCAGGGAGTCACCTGGAAGATGGATCATAGTGGGGGGCTTGGGATACAGTGACATGTAGAGCCAGCAGGATTTTAGAGCTCACCGGAGTAGGTGGAGTGGGAAGAGAAGGAGGGAGGGAGGGAGGGACGGAAGGAGGGAGGGAGCGAGAGAGGGACTAGGCCTCATCTCAGGCTTCTGGTGTGAGCCATCAAGTAGAGGAGAGGAGCACACTTGATGCAGAAAGAGGGCAGGAAGGAACTCAGTTGTGAATATATTGGTTTTCCTGATCGATTAGGACACAGGTCAGTAAACCGCGATCCGTGTGCCAGATCTAGCGCTCCACTTGCCTTCTGTAAACAAAGCTTTATTGGAGCACAACCACCCTCGTGACTTTCAGTATCATCTACGGCCGTTCCCATGCTACAACAACAAAGTTGAAAAGTTGTTTCAAATATTTATTAGCCGGACCTTTGCAGAAAAGGTTTGCTGAGCCCCTCTTGTAGTAAACCCGAGGAAAAATGCCAAAAGACAGGTGAATATGTGGCTATAAAAAATGTTATTCAAACAGATAGGAGCTGTAGAAATGGCTCCACAGTTAAGGTCACGGACTGCTCTACGAGAGGAGCCAGGTTCAATTCCCAGCTCCCAATATTGTCTGTAATCCAAGTTCCAGAGAATCCAATGCCCTCTTCTGACCCACAGGCACTGAACACATGTGATGCACATACATACATACATACATACATACATACACACACATACACACATACATACATGCATACACACATACATACACACATACGTGCATACATACATGCATACGCACACACATACATACATACACACATACATACATGCATATAAGCAAAATAGCTGTCCACAAATTTATTTATTTATTTATTATGTATACAATATTCTGTCTGTGTGTATGCCTGAAGGCCAGAAGAGGACACCAGATCTCATTACAGATGGTTGTGAGCCACCATGTGGTTGCTGGGAATTGAACTCAGGACCTTTGGAAGAGCAGGCCATCTCTCCAGCCCCAGCTGTCCACAAATTTAAAGTATTATTTAACCAAACAAATGAACAAAGCATTTCTATTCCTAGCCATGGAAGTGATAGTCCTCCTGTGTAGAATGGTGGCTTCCTCTTCAGACTGTTATGCCTCATTCCAATGCCAGTGTCCCCAGATTACCTGAGCTTCGAAGTTCTCCAGGGAGTACATTTTCCTAACAAAGAAAGCCCCAAACCCAACTACAGCCCCGCATCTTTCCAGAGCCCCTTGTCCCCCAAAGGTAAATATCATTCAGGAAGCTCCCTGAGCCTCTGAGACTGGTAATTTCTTGAGCCAGAACTCATGGTATTATCACACTCATTCCCATAGACAGCTAAACAAAGCTCATGTTCCATATCGTCTGTGGCAATCCAAGCTTGTCAGCGACAGCCGTGAAGCAGCTGAGGCTGCCAGTAGCTAAGGATGTTGGACATACTCCTCCGGATGGCCTTGCCCAGATCTGATTGAGGTTCTGCCAGTGAACAAAGGGTTAATGAATGTCATGTCCCTCCCCCACATCACACAGAGTCCACAGTTGATTTGCATAGCACCGCTTTCCTGCTCCCATTTGCTTAATGTATACTACAGGCTTTGCTTTTTATTTCTTTATTTATTTATCAAGAAGCATTTTGAGTGCAGGAAGGTGGTAGACCAGCCAGCAGGCATAATCTCCCCGATTTCATATCTGATATACTTGCAAGACATGAGTCAGAAAGATTCTATTAAGGAGCTCTGGGGTGGGTGACGCAGGCTATTATTCTCAAGATGATTAACTTGATTTGGGCATTATGGACACAGACAAGCTTGACAAAAAACAAAAACCCCACATTCCATTCCCTGCAGAATTCTTAAACCTCTGCAGGTATAATAAGATGGTTAAGGGTTGAGATAGCCACTCTAGTTGATGGAGTTTGGGTAAGATAACGTTTTCCTTGCTGGGAAAACAGACCTGGGCAATGGTGAATTGTGTTTACAGGCATTCAGCTGAGATGCACCTATGGAGTGCAAGGTTTTCTTGGTAAAGTGGTGGCAGGTGGTCACATAACTTAATGTCCAATCTGGGACACGTTTAGAGAGAAAGAGAACAGCCTTAAATGTTGCTCCGTTGTTTGTATCAACTTGACAGAGCCTAGAGCTGCCTGAGAAGGAAGTATCAATGAAAGGATGGCCCAGCTCAGATTGGTCTGTGGGGTTAATTGACGTAGGAAGGTCCAGCCCACTGTAGGTGGCGCCATTCCCTGAACAGGAGGTCCTGGGTCATTTGAGAAAGCTAAGCTGAACCAGAGTCTGGGTGATCCAGCAAGCAGTATCTCCCCGCCCCCCCCCCCCCCCACGGTTTCTGTTTCGAGTTCCTGCCTGAGATCTCATCTGGTCTTCCCTCAATGATGAGCGGTAACTTGAAAGCTGAAATGAACACCTTTTCTCCCCTAAGATGCCTGTTTGATGTGTTTTACACAGAAACAGAAAAGAAGCTAGCATGCCTATGTAGACCTGGAGGAGGCTAAGTCAGCACCCCACAGAGACCTCTGCACATCTGTATTACTGAGACCCAGTTTGCAACAGCCAAGATGTTGGTTCAGTCTAGGTGTCCATCAGCAGATGAATGGGTGCAAGCGTTTGTTCAGCAATCCTGTCTCACGGACCCCAAAGCAGGGGCTACAGATGCACAGAGCCCTGACTAGCATTTTACCCGGGTTCTGTGGATCCGAACTCAGGTCCTCACGCTTGTGCAGCAAGCACCTCATACGCTGAGCCGTATCTCCAGCCCCATGCTAATTTTCTGTTAGTTTCTCTCGGGAAACTAACTCTATCTTTTATTTCTTATCTATGATGTGTTTTCTCTTTCATTTTTCTTTCACCTATTGACTGTTGCTTAATTTAGTTTTTCTGTTTTTACCTTCTTCAAGTGAGTTCTGAATTCATTTGCTTTGCCCTGTTTTAATCTTCTCATAAAGATATTAAGTAAAGGGGCTGGAGAGATGGCCCAGAGGTTAAGAGCATTGTCTGCTCTCCCAAAGGTCCTGAGTTCAATTCCCAGCAACCACATGGTGGCTCACAACCATCTGTAATGAGGTCTGGTGTCCTCTTCTGGCCTGCAAGCATACACACAGAAAGAATATTGTATACATAATTAAAAAATATATTAAGTAAATGGTATCAATTTCCAATTGTTCATGTATCAGATTCTATCAAAATAATAGTTTTATAATTTCAGTCATAAGAGGGGGTTGGATCTCCAGGAACTGATGGTTGTGAGTCTCCACATGGTTGCTGGAAACCTTACCTGAGGCTTCTGTAAGATCAACAAGGGCTCCTAACCACTGGGCCAGCTTTCCATTCCCCCTTATTCATTTCCTTCTGGTTGACTTGTTCAAGAGATGTGTCAAAATGTCTCACTCCGTTTATGGCTTTAGTCTGGGTTTCTGTTGCTGTTATTTGCTTGTTTAAATGGGCCCTTACATAGCCCAGGCTAGCCTGGAATTCCCAGGGCTTCTGCCTCAGCCTTCTGAGCACTAGGATTTCAAATGAGTGGCACCGGTGCCAGGTTAGTTTTATGCTTTTCATGGCTTTTAACATTTTATACTCCTGTAATTTATCAATGTTCATGAAAGTTTGTGTCTGCCACTCCTTCATGGATTGTATCGTTTGTCGCAGAAGTATTCCTCGAAGTCTCTTTAATACGTTTTGCTCTGAATTTGTCCTTAATTTGCTATTAATTTTGCCACATTACTCTTCATTTGCCTGCTAGCATCTGTTTATTTAAACTGTTCCTGACATTTTATTTGGAGCGTGTCTGTTATAAACATTATCGGCTAGACTCATTTGTTTTAAATCAGAATATTGACTTTTTATCTCTCAGGAAGTCAGTTGAGAGGCTGAGGATCCCTTGCGGCTGGTCTTCATCGTCCGGCTGCCATTTCTAAGACAGTTCCTTATGAACACCATCGTAGTTAGCATTTTGATCTCTTCAGACTCTAGTTTAATCGTATTCTATTCTTTCTTTCTCTCTCTCTCTCTCTCTCTCTCTCTCTCTCTCTCTCTCTCTCTCTCTCTCTCTCTTCTCTAGTAGTATAGACTTTCTGCTTTCCTTAAAGTTATAAAAGATAGTAAATGAACTTGGCAAAGGGTCAGGGTATAAAAGGAGCGTGGGAATAGCAATTATGTTTCCATAAACCAACAATAGACAACTCAAAAAGAAACTAAGAAGACTCTCCACAGGCAACAGCACCAGGATAAGGAGATAAGAAGGGGGAACTTTAGCCAAGGATGTGAAAGATTCAACAATGGAAAGCTATAGAACACAGCTGAAAGGGAGTAAGGGAGTGGAGACCTGCCCAGCGAAGGCCCCGCTGCCCTGTGTGTGGCCATTAGAAGATAGCATGGATGCCCAACTTGTTCACTGCGGATCCTGTCAGATTCCCACTGACCCTTTGCTCTAGTTTGCTTTCTGTCACTGTGATAAACACCAGGACCAAAAGCCACCTAGGGAGGAAAGGGTTTATTTGGCTTACACTTCCTGGTTACAGTGTATCGCTGAGGAAACCAGGGTGGGGACTCAAGCAGGCGCAAGAGCAGAAAGTGTGGAGGAGGCTGCTTACAGGCTTGCTCCCTCTGACTCCTGCTCAGCTTGCTTTCTCATGCAACCCAGGACACCTGCCTAGGGGTGGCACTGCCCACAGTGGGCTGGTTCTTCCCACATCAATCATCAAGACAACCCCACCACAGACATGGTCACAGGCCAATCTAGTCTGGGCATCTGAGACCGCCTCTTCCAGAGTGACTGTTGGCTGTGACAAGATGATAGTTAAAGCGAGCCAGGACACTTTTATTGCAGAAATGAAAAAAAATATGAATCTTAAAATTCATGTGGTATTGCAAAGAGCTCTGGGTAGCTCCAGTAATCTTGAAAGAGGAACTTACAGGACTCACAGTTGCTAATTTCTCTAAGCACAAGTAACACAGTCTTTGGATAAGGACATGTACATCAATGTAATAAACTTCATAGTCCAAGGCTAAACTCATGTATCCATGGGCCTCTTGTCCAGGCGGAGTTGCCTGGACCATTTACAATGAAAGAACTGTCTCTTCACCAAATGATGTCATGACAGACACGTGAACAGTCACATGCAAAACAGCCACGTAGGACTCTATCTCCTGCCGCATACACAGTGATGCAACTGTGGATTGGGGCTGTGGATTCCTGAATATGATATCCTGAATATGAATCCTGAATATGAACTGTGGACAACCAAAAAATTATCAAAATTAAATTGTAATGACTCTATTTCGGTGCTTTGTCCCAACTAAAACAGGGACAAAGGGCTGGAATAAACATTTCTCTAAAGTTCAGACAGCCAACAAACACATGCAAAGGTAGTCAGTCATTGCTCTTTAGAAAAATACAAATCAAAGCCACAAGAGGTTGTTACTTCATACCACGAAGATGATTATCACAAAAATATTGAAAATCTTGGTGCTGAAGATGTGGGGACATTGGAACTGTCGCATATTGTCAGCAGAACCATGAAGATAAGCAGCCACTGTGGAAAGGTCCTCGATAGTTTCTCAAAAGTCAAACAGGATTACCACATGACCTAGCAATTCCACTCCTGTGTATGTATGAAAAAACACCCTGAAAAATAAACAAATGTGTGTATACATTTATTAGTGGTTACCCAACTCCCAGCAGCCAAAGTTAGAAGGAGATTTAATGTCCATCAGTGGACGAATGAACAAATTGCGGCACATCCATATATTGGAATAGCTCATGACCATGAAAAGAAATAAGGCTCTGATATAGGTCACAAATCTCAAAACGCTTCTGTGATAAATGAACATTATGTAAGCTTGATTCTAAGTAGAATATAGATGAACGTCCAAAACATAATGTAAAGTAAAAGAAGTCTTCAGTTTACTTACAAACAGCCAGACTAGGTAAATTCTTAGAGGCAGAGTGACATTGGTGGACACCAATGGTTGAGGAGCCACGGGAAGCAGGTAGAGATTGCCTAATAGGAATGGAGTCTCATTTGGAGATGATGAAAACATTTAAGAACCAGACATAGCTGGCATGGTACCTCGTTGTGATGTACCTGTGACTGCTGAACATTATCTGGTGTCTCAGTAAATTTTAGTCATTGTAGCAAATATATTTAAGCCTCAGTTTCCTTGCCATCTAAATGACACCTCGGTGTCAGGGACCTCTTCCAACAAAGTCTGGATCGCGCCTCTGGGTCTGGGTCTGTCTTAATCTAAAGCTACACTTCCATCTCAGCAAGCCTTGCTGAACAGCCACTAAGTTAGAATGACAGACAGGACAGCCACCTAGTTAGAGTGACAAACTAGGCAGCCATCAAGTTAGGTTGTCAGACTAGACAGCCATCAAGTTAGGTTGTCAGACTAGACAGCCATCAAATTACATTGACAGACTGGACAGTCATCAAGTTAGACTGACAGACTGGACAGCTGTCTAGTTAGATTGACAGACTGACAGCCATCTGGTTAGTCTGACAGACACTGTGGTGGTTTTCAGCTCGATACTGTGACTAGAATCTCTTGGGTTCGAGTTTTATCCTGAGGCTCTAACTTTGAGGATCTTTCCAGAAAGGTTGGCTTAAGATAGTGCTATGTGAGATCCTTATATAATAACACAAAACATATAATAAAGTAAGATACAATGCTAGGCATTAAGATCCTCTTCCCAGAGATCCAGGGGTGATCAGCTCTCCTCTGGCCCAGTAGCTAGCCTCAGGTCACTCAGATGGGCCCACACTCTTCTCTCCCTTGACCTGGGATATGAAAAATACATCTGATGCCTTCCTTCTGTGTGTCCCAGAGCCCTTAGGACCCTTGGCACCTTGAAGCTGCCCTCTGGGTTTTCATGAGCCCCACCCCCACCCCTGTGTGAGGACCAGAGTAGGCATGATCTCTTGCACAGCAGGGTCTGGAATAGCATCTATGAGTCTTCTAACCCAGTGTGGGGGATGCTGACATCACACTCATAAGGCCTAAGTCAGAGACTCTGGCTATAAGACACTTTTCTCAGGCTCTGCGCTCTGCCTTCCCTGTCTGAAGAACAAAGGTGATACACACGCCTTTTCAGAACAGACACGGTTAAGGGGAGAATGCATGAAAATTCCAGAAGCTGAGACAGGCACACAGTAGGGACTCAGTGAAGATCAGCCCCAGGACGGGCAGGCTTGTGCTCAGGTGTCAGGGATCTGACTACACCCCAAAGAGGCAAGTGTGTATTTGCATGCTTATTTTTAAGTGTGCTAATTTCTTCTTTAGAGGAATTATCATAATTGTGTTATTTCAATATTTTGATACAACACATGCTTAATTTTCTCAAAGGCTTCTGGCTGATTGGGTGTGTTCCAGAACCTTGGGGTTCTGGCTTGGATTTAAAAGAATGGACTTTTGTGGTCATTTGGGATTTATTGGCATCCTGCCCTGTGTCAGCACCTGTTCTGGATGCTGGAGGACAGGCAGAAAGGTAGTGTTTGATAGCCTGAGACAAAGGTAGCCAAGGGACAGTAGTCTGCTGGGAGGGACAGATACAGAAACACCTGGGTGAGGCTTGAACCTAGATCCTGGAGTGATCCATTTTTGTGACCTCATTCAGTGCATTGTAACTGAGTTCTTTCTAGGTGTCAATCACTGTACTCGGTACTGGGAACAAACCAGACTTACCTACAGCCTTCATGGAGCCTGGGGCTTTGTAGAAGGGATACACAAGCCAAAGGTAGAGATGAACCACAAACAGCTATAGGAGGTACCGAGCGCCGTGAGAGACTTGCAATGTGTGGGGCTTGGAGGTGTCTTTGCAGAGGAGGGGCAGGACAGTTGAGAAGGGCTCTAGGATGTTGGGACCAATTGAGTCCTGGCCTTCAGCTGCTCTTCCCTGTCTAGAGCCTTCTAATTGAAGTTACTAAAAGCTGTGCTTTGCCTAGAGGATCAGAGGATGGGGTTTTCACCTGTTGGCCATTGACTGCAGGGTATTTAAGTCTCCCTGGTGCTATTAAAGAGGGACTTTTGACCTCCAGCCCCTTGCCCGAAGCTCGTGAACTGGATTCTAGCGCATAGAGCACAGATGGTGGGGGGAGGGGCACTAGGAGGAGGTGACCCTGGCCTTTGCATTCTGGAGTGATGCAATACCCATGGTTGAGTCCATCCAGACACTTGCTCCCAACCCATCTTGGTGGTGAAGCTGAAGACAAGCTAACTCACGGGACATGAACCTGTGGCACAGACATTAAAGAACACACCAGTGAGAATGCCGAGCCAGTGAGCAGCTGGCATCTGTTCTGTCTCCTTGGAAAGGTCCCTTAATGCCCTGCAGTTCCAGGAAGAGCAGTCCTGAGCTGGCAACGACCAGACCATGGGAGGACTTACAGCATCATGTTTGAGACCAAGATCTTGGACCCAAAGGCCATGGGGTTCCTGGATGTGTACCTGAAGGACTCTAAGCCAGCATAGCCACACGTCCAGGGAGCATTGCTAATGATGGGAGAGCCAGCCTAGACAGAGGGTAAGGACAATGTGGCACGACGGAGTTTTACTCAGACGTGAGGAAGGAAGCCATGTTATTCGCAGGGAAAAGATAGGAACTGGAGCTCCCCGTGTTCAGTGTCCAGACTGAGGCAGATATCACTTGCTTTCTCTCATATGTGAAATTTATATTTAAATACATATACATAGGCATATATATGTAACATGAAAGTGGAAGGGGGGGGATAAACTGGGAAAGGAGAGGAATTTATTATGTACATGGTACACCTCTGTGAAAATGTTGGAACTGAACCCGTGAGTCTGTGCAGTGAAACATTAGCAATAGTGATAAAGCCAGGGCAGCTGTCTGAGCATGCTCAGCACAAGCAACTAGTGGGATGATTCTGTCTCTTCATTCATTCATTCATTCATTCATTCATTCTTTGTCTTTTACATCCTGCCTCCCAATCCCACCCATCTCCTGCCCCAACCCAAAATAAAACAAAATAAAATTTAAGAGAAAAAGTGGGAGAAAGAAAGAGGGAGAGAGGGAAGGAAAATCTTGTCATAGAAGCTTCAGTGTGACACAGTGAGTCACGCAGTAAACCCTTTATCCATATATCTTTATATGCAGGCATTTATTGAAAAGAATCATTGGTACGGTTCAGGGCCCCTGGTCTCTGCTGCACCATCAATGCCGGGCCCTCACTGGGACTCTTCCTGGACGTCCTGTTGGGTCCTGTGTTGAAGATATCCTCTGGCTCCTCCCCTGTGCTCCTGCAGGTCACAGATGAGGCAGATGTTGGGGTGGGCCAACTCATAACCCTGGTTCTGGGACTGGGTCCCAGGTGCTGCAGCTGATGAGAGGCAGGGACACCTCTGCCATGGTCACGGCTTTGGTGCTGGCTCGCCCACACCTCCACGGACAGGGCTGACTCTATACCCAGGGGAGGTGTGGTCCTAAGAGGGAATCTTTCCCTCACCTCTGTCACCACCACCTGGCAGGTGAGGGGCATGGTCAGCTCTCCCATTCCCACACTCTCAGGGCCCACTAACCATGCCCCTGTGAACAGGCTCATTGTGCAGCCCAGAGGAGCAGAGATCCTTTTTCTGAGTGCGTCAGTCAATAAGGGGCAGGACCAGTTCTCCCAGTGTTGCGGCCAGTGAGGGGCGGGGCCAGCTCTGCACAGTCTTATCCTCTCTGCCTTTGGTGGTATCAGGAGCCACAGACATCAGCAGAGCCCGGAGCTGCATCAGAGACTGAACCCAGACTTGCCCCCAGAAGCAGCCCAGGCCCAGACATCCCTGTGGACCTCACCCACTCCTCATCTCTTTTACCTTTCCAGTTATGCCTCTATCCACAGGACATAAATATTCTGTTTCTCTCTGTCCCTTATCACTCCATACATTTGCTCACCATTGCCGCGCACCCGTCTGCGCTCTATGCACTAGAACCCAGTTGGTGAGCTTCGGGCAAAGGGGCTGGAGGTTGAGAATACACACGCAGAGACTGACTGACGGACGTACAGACCTTCCAACACTGGTACCAAAAGCCCCTCTTTAATAGCACCATGGAGGCTTAAATATGCTGAAGTCAATGGCCAACAGGTGAAAATCCCATCCTCTGATCCTAGTTACAGCTTCTAGTAACTTCAATTAGAAGGTTCTAGCAGGGAAGCAGTTGAAAGCCAGGACTCATTAGTCCCAACACATCACAGCAGTGCCCATTTGCCTGTGGCTGCAAGGTGCCTGGAGGGCCAGTGTTTTCTTCTCGGAACCTGGGGCTCACTGCCCCAGGCCCGAGTGTGGGGTTCCTTGTCCAGCTTAGACCATCGTGGCCCATAACAGGACCACTCTCCCTCAACTTAAAAACATCATAATAGTGCCCAGTCTCACCCAGTGGGCTCCTCCTTGGTGCGGAAGTGTTGCTGGAGACCTCCAAGTCTGGCTAGAAAGTCCGGGCTGCTGGCTGCGATCCGTTGAGTTCTACTGCCCCGCTGCATGGCGTGGGGCAGGAACGGGATGATTCTTTTTAGAGAAGATTCTGGTTACAAGAAGGAGTGTAGGGATAGGAGAGAGCTGTGGGAGACCAGGAGGAGGCTGTCATCTTTGACCCCGGTGGGGTGAGAGGTGGTATTGGACTATGTAGAGTTTAAACGTATTTTGGAGTAGTTGTATTGGAATTGAGAGGTGAGTGAAGGGGAGCACCAGGTTTGTGCATGGAGGGTGACGTCATCTGATGAGGTCAGAGAATATGGGTGAGTGCAAGGTAGAAGGAGGGACGACATGTGGGTATGGAGATGTCCCGTTGTGGTGCTTGGGTGAGCAACCAAGAACAGAGGCTGAACGAGACCCCTACAGGGCTTTGAACACGAGGGTTGTTGGGGTATCCGGAAGGGAGTGTAAGGGAGAAAGAGAAGAGAGCTCAGGTTGACTGAGGCAAACTCCAACCTGAGAAGAAAGCCAAGGGAAGTCAGCAGTTAGGTGTGGCCACCTCTTCCAGACCCGTTTACCTATCTGTGTGGTAACTCCATAATATCCCTGTAGAGGGAGCCAGTGAGCAAGAAGCGATGTTCATTCTGGAACCTAAGGAACAAGCCGTGTGTCCCTGCTCTGTCATAGCTCTACCCAAACCTCCCTATACACACAGCTTTGTCCATCAATCCATGAGAAAAGGGCTAGACTTCGGCGGGGAGGGGGATCGCTAGCTAGCTGCTCAGTCTGTATGCTGGATTCACAGAGCAATACAGAACGGCAAACCACGTCCTTCCTCCCTCTGGACAGAGCCCAGTGAGTGCCGAGTGAGCACTCTGCCACTGAGCCACCTCTCCAGCCCCACTGTGCCTCAGGCCTTCCATTCTCTGCATATACATGTTAAGGAACGTTTTCTCCTATTCACAAATATGTCTGGTGTCTTTCGTCTCTTCTGGAAGATCTCAACCATTGCCTCTTGTAGTACTCCTCTGGACCATTAAAACAGAGCCCATGAGACCCCTGCTATCCTCTGTGTGCGACTTCTCTTTTTCTGTTTCTGGTGGGTCATGGATAGTTTCTTCAGCTCTGACTTCTAGTTCACATAGCTGTCTTCTATTGGGTCTCATCTCCAGAATATGGAGAGGGAAGTCTGGCTCTCCAGGCATGGGCATCGCAGACAGGGAGATTGAAGCTAATCTCACACGTGGACCTGATGTGAAGGCCTTTACCAACCAAGTCCAACACTGCAAATATGCGCGACAGATCAGAGCCAAGCAGGATTTGTCCTAGGGGTGCAGGGTGTCCAACATACCTATGACCCCCAGCATAAGGGGGCTGAGAGTTCAAGGCCAGCATGGGCTACAGAGTAAATTCTTTCTCAATAAAAAAAAAAGGAAAGGAAAGGATGGAGGGAGGAAGTGGAATAAAAAGAAACAAGGCAAGTTTGCTCTGATATTAACTAGATGACAATGAGAAGGGCACCCGAGACTTTCAGTAGACTATGGGGGAAATAGTTTGATGAGATTAAAGTGAAAAATTCGAGATGACAAGAGGCACTTGTCATCAAGTCAGGCCTGAGTTTGATATCCAAAACCTACATAGTGGAAGGACGCCCACAAGTTGTCTTCTGACCTCCACATATGCACCATGGTGTGACAGACAGACAGATAGACTGACAGACAGACAGACACACGTAATTAAAAGTCTTATAACCCATGTATGATTTTTAAAAAATTCACTCACAATGACAAAAGGAGGTCCCCTCCACCTACTGAAGCACACCCAGGGTGTGTGCCACAAAACCAGGGCTCAACGTACATGCTCACCGTGATCTATGGTAAAACCTGGGACGGTTATGGCAAGGAGAAAGCCAAGTGTAGTGCTCACAGTCTACTAGCCTTGTTCTGAGGCCTGCTCATTGGGGTGGGAAAAATGGCCCAGTAAGACCTAGAGGAGGACTGACCTAGAGGAGGGCAGCTAACTGCTAGTCTGTACCACGACAGGACAAATGTTACTCACCGAGATAAGGACCACGAGATGCCTGGGGATGCCTAAGAGACTCTGACTGCCTGAAGCCTCCAGTCCCCAGCTCATCTGCTTACTCTGCTTGACTGTTCTCCTCTGGACCAAGTCCCGCTCTGTAAAGTGGGTGGCCGGGGGAGGGTGGTTCTCAGGTGACCGTGGGCCAGGTCTGCTGGGAAATCAGGAGCAGATTCAGGGAAATCCACTCTCCAGGAGTCCAAGCTCTTGTCTGCAGACTCTCAGCGGGAGGAAGATTCACTGAGGAGTGGAGCAGGACCTGAGTCAGGAGGTCGCTAGGCCTTCTGCCTCATATGGTGGTCCTCTCTTTGTCAAAGGCACTGTTGCCACTGCTGCTGTTACTGATGCTATCAAATGTGTTCTGAGAATTTGAGACACTGACCCCGCCCCCTCCTCTGCCCCTCTGATGTTTTCAGACCTACAGCAGCCAGAGCGAGAGCAATGAAGACTATGAGATTCCTCCTATAACGCCTCCCAACCTCCCTGAGCCATCCCTCCTGCACCTGGGGGACCACGAAGCCGGCTACCACTCGCTGTGCCACGGCCTTGCGCCCAACGGGCTGCTCCCTGCCTACTCGTACCAAGCTATGGACCTCCCAGCCATCATGGTGTCCAACATGCTGGCCCAGGATAGCCACCTGCTGTCTGGACAGCTGCCCACGGTGAGTCCATCTTCCACACGGGCCCCATGGCTCCAGCAAGGGTGGGCTTGAGGGGAGCAAGTAGCAGGGCTGAGCTGAGGAGCCCTGATCCTGTGCCTGGATTGAGTTTTTCTGGCTAAATTCAGAGAATCTGTGGAGTGTGGGATTGGCATGGAAGGAAACTGTTTCTTCTACAGCTCTGTTCGTGGCAACTTGGGACTGATTTTATTGGTTGTTGATAGTATAACCTTAATCTTATTTCTAGCAGATTTGTTGAGATATATGCATGCCATCAATTCCCAAACACAGAGTGGGAAACTGTACAATCCTTGTGAAAATGTTTTCCTCTCCCCGCACCCCACACACACTAGAAGAGGCTTCAGTCTTGCAAGTAGTGTTTATTGCAATCCCAGCACAGGAAACACAAGCGCATGCCACCACGCTTGGGTCCTCATGTTTGCAAGGCAAGCACTTTACTAACCGTGGTACCTTTCCAGCCCAGTTTAGCTAGGTGACTAACAGCAAGAGCAACCATTCCTGCTTGTCCACTTTGCCAAATAGTGGCTAGGACTCTACCTACATCATCTCAAACACGGTGACAAGGTCTTGATGGCTGATGCTACAATTCAGGGACAAGGAAAGGGTCCCTGATGTGAATCCCAGGGCTCCAAAGTCCAGCAGCTACTCCGCTCCCAGTCTTTACTAAGTGTGGCAGCCCAGGGCAGGGACCTGTGGGGACAATGACGCTCCTCATCCCTGTACCATGACGCTCATAGCATGTGGCCTGGCTCTGCCCTGCCTTGTGTTGTAGGGAATCCCCAGCAAAGGCACCCAGAGTAGTGAGGATGTGTTAGAAAATGAGCTGAGATAATGGCAGGGGCGGACCAGACAGAGGCCACGTGACTGTGGAGTCTGAACCAGTCACCCACTTGGAAGAGGAAACTGGGCTACTGCTGTGTTGAGATGGACAGATCAGGACCCCTGGAGAGCAGAGCACACATTTCCATTGAGTTTTTCATTAATTATTGACAAGGTCTCACTATGCAGTATACGCTGGCCTTGAACTCACGACCTTCTTGCCTCTGCTTATATCAGCTGACAACCAGGCTTTGAGGAAAGCTTCAGGCTCATGGGAGAAGTGGGAAGTCCCTGTAGTTGTCCCCTGGTCTTCACACGTACGCACTGTGACCAGTCTCACAGCGGCCTTCCCAAGCCTCCCGACCACAACAGCTCCGATCCTCACAAGGCCTGCTGTCCGTGGATCACAGACCACCCCTGACTCCCCTTGGACATACACCATCACTTACACGAGCACCGTGTGAACCAGTCCTTTGCAGCTTTCCTCACAACCGGCCCATGTTTAGTATGCGTCTCAAATGCACAGTCTCAGCTCTCCATTAGTCTAGAACTGCGGGGGTTCGTTCGATTTTATATCCCCCCTCCTTACTTAATGAGAACTAAGCCTGACCTTGTTACCCAGGGCAGAGGCCCCCACCGAAGGGGAAAGCCGGATAAGAGCGATATGCTGGGGTGGGGTGGTAAGAAGGCAAGCGGCCTTGACAACAAACAGGACTTCTGAATTCGGGAGAACAGCAAGCACGAAGTGTGTGTGTGTGTGTGTGTGTGTGTGTGTGTGTGTGTGTGTGTGTGTGCCACGCAGCTGTATGTGTGAAGCAGGGATTATGGAAGCACCTGCTGGGTGTCAAACAGCATGCAGAGGGATTTGTAAATGCTTTCTCACGCTGCGCTCCTCTCCACTGAGAGAGGCAGGGAGGGCCACTCCACCAAGTGATGCAGAGGGCTGGAGGCTTCTGTTTTCCATGGCTGTTCTAGCAAATTCCCACAAGCCGGCTGCTCAAATGCACCAGAGATCTAACTACTCACAGCCCCAGAGGTCCAAAACCAGTACCTCAAGTTGAAATCAAGGTTCTGGGAATCTGTGCTTGCGCAGGAGATTCCGGGGTGTCTGTCTTTACCTCTTCTAGTTTCCAGAGCAGTGGTTCTCAATGTTCCCAATGCCGTGCCCCTTTGATACAGCTCCTCATGGCATGGGGACCCCAGCCATAAAATTATTTCACTACTACTTCATAACTGTAATTTCGCTACTGTTATGAATTATAATTTAAATATCTGATTATGTGACCGGGGTCATGGCCCACAGGTTGAGAATCATTGTTCTAGCGGCTTCCCAGGCTTGTGATTCTGTCTCTCCCTGGTCTCTGGCTTCTTTTTCATTACTGATAGCTCCTTGCCCTTCTCATAGGGACACTTATGATGGACTGTAGGTCTAATCTAGAATTAGACCAATGTTGTGGTCCCGAGCTTGAACTTTGTCTGTAAAGGCCACTTGCTCTTGTGACATTTGCAGGTTCTAAGGACTACGGCTTAGTATCTTTTCTTTCTGAGTGTGTGGCATGTGTGTGCATGCATGTGCCACAGCACACCTGTGAAGGTTGGAGGACTCTTCTTCCTCCATGTGGGTTCTAGGGATCAAACTCCAGCTGTCCGACTTAGCAGCAAGCGCCTTTACTCTCTGAGCCCTCTCACTTGGCCATGATTTAATATCTTTAGTAGGGTATGGCATTTTCCCACCTGCCCTGCCAACTGATCTTCTTGAACCCCTTCTGGGTGCCAGGCGTGGCTACGGGCTTTGTGATCTCTGGGATTCATTTACATACACCAGATGCAAACAGAGAGAGGATCAAGAGTCTGTGATGAAGTTCAGATGTGGTTTTGTCCCCTGAAGCCAATATGAAAAACTCAGACCCTGGGATGATGGTGTTATGGGGTGCTGTGGGCCTTTAAGAGGAGGAACCTAGTGGAAGGCCCTTAGGGACAAAGGGCCGTGGTATTCTGGTCTCTTTTCTCTCTGGTTCCAGATGTGGCCCTTCACTCATATGTTCCCATCATGCTGTGCTACCCTCAACAGAGGCCCAAAGCCATGTGTTCCCTCAACCAAGCCACAGCAATCCTTGGTTAACCCTGTGAGCTGACCCAGGGATGTTGTTATAGTGCTGAAAAGCCAACAGATGCAGTCTGCTTCTCAGACAACGCTGTAGATGTTCAGCTAGTGGGCGGGGTCTGTGTGCCTGGAATAGACATCTGACCAGGACGGGGGAGGCAATAGCTTTGTATCTGGGAGCACTGGCCTTCGTGGGGGTGGGAATATGATAAAACACAATTTCTGTGGAGTACCAAGACCCCAGTACCTCAGCGGCCTTGTCTGCCCGAGGCCATCGTTAGCAATACTGACTGTGGCTTGGCCAGTGGTGGAGAAGCAGCGCAACACAGGATAGCAGATGATTCTGTAAACTACCTTGTCCCTCACATGGGAAGTGACAGTTGGGCAGGAGGCAGACCTGTATGCTGTCTTTGTGAGTGAAAACGCCACCAGCTCTCAAGCCGAACTTCCGGAGGTCACACCTACCAAGTCCTTCCAAGTATCTCTCACTTCTACCAGAGGGTGAAGGATTGCACAGCCAGGCTCAGGGAGCACAGAGGATGCCTGGATGCCAGGTGTTGCTCCCAGAGATGCCATCTCGATATGAGTAGGTGAGACTTTGCTCTTTGGAAGCCATTTCATCAATGCTAAGGCCCCCATAGTGTTGACTCCAGAGGCCACCAATGCCTTCTGGTCCCCTGCTTGATTATTAAGTCTCATGGGCATGTGAAGGCGGCTCCTCTCCTGATGCTGCCAGGGGGGATTATAAACGACGCTAGAACCAGACCCCTTTACCAAATTAAATATGCTCACAGCTTTCCCCCTCAACTTCAATGTCTTAACTGATTAAACATTCATTTCCAAGACAAAAAGAGTCAATTTAGTATGAAAGATATATTTTGCCAGTTTAATTTAAAGCACTGTACCTCCATCTGACCTCTATTTTCATAACTCGATAATTTTATCCTGTTGATTGTTTCATTTTGAGAGAGATATTGTATTTATAAATCAGCCTCTAAAATGCTCGCAGAAACTCAGAGTGGAATTTATGGAGCTGTTCGTGGAGTCTGAGATCACTTCTGGAATCCTCTGGGAAACAGTTCAGGGTCTCTGAGTACTGAGGGGAAGGGGTGGGGCTTCATCTCTACCACATAGGAAAACCCTGCCTTTGGGGAACCAAAGCTATCCCAAGGGTGAGGGAAATACTTGGGCAGGTGGAAGCAGGCTCAGCATGGCCACAGTGGTGGTTAGGAATCTGGGATCCTGAGCCCTTTGTCTCATCCCAGTCCTCAGCACAGGAGCAGGACAGAGGTCATGCAAATATTCTCCTCCCATCTTTGAGGACTCTGGTTGTGTGCTTAGTTGTGTGAAGGCTGAAGGTGGATGCTTAGTGTCTTTCTTAAACACTCTCTACCTTATATTTAAATTATTTGTTTATAGGTGTATGAATGTTCGTTTGCATGTATGTCTGCATGCCCCTTATGTACATTGCTCTTAGGGACCAGAAGAGGATGTTAGATCGCCTGGAACTAGAGTTGGAGATGGTTGTGAGTCACCCTGTAGGTGCTGAGGATCAATCCCAGGTCCTCAGCAAGAGCAGCCAGTGCTCTTAACTGCTGAGCCATCTCTCCAACCCCTCCTCCATCTTGTATGTTGAGACAAGGTCTCTCACTGCCCTTGGAGCTCAACGATTGGCTAATGGTCTGGTCAGAGCACGCAGGATCCTCCAGGCTCTGCCTTCTAGCACTGGATTACAGGCACAGAGATCCCCTGCTTTTTTATATAGGTGTTGGGGATCCAAAATCAGATCTCCATTCTTGTGCAGCAAACACTTCTCCCCCAAACCATCTTCCCAGCCCCTACTTTGTGTCTTGTTGGATTTCTTGGGACTTTAGGCAAGCCACTCCTCCTTCAACCTCAGTTTTCCTACCAGTGAACTGTGTTTAGGATCCCAGTTTTGAAAAAATGGCATAGCTGCTTTGCCAGCTCCACTAGACTAAGCAAGCAAATATTTGGGGGTGGGGAGACTCCCCGGGGCCACCACTGCTTGTGACAACTAGTTGGGAACCTACAAAAACTAAGATCAACGTCCCCACTGCTCAGTTTTAGTCCCTTTGTGCCTTACTTCCTATTCCAAAGCGCTCACAGATCAGAGTTATTCTCCCAGCACACTAGAGCTGGGCCGGACCTGGGGGCTTCCAACCCAGGTGAAGTAGCTCGGGGTAGTTGTTAGAGGCAGACCCACAGTCTACGTGCCCTTGGCCAGCTTGCCTTAGAGATGGTTTCCATGAGAGAATCTACACAGCCTTGGGTTGGGCCTAGAGCCTGGGAGTGGTGGGCCCAGCCTGTGTGTTACCTCTGCAGGTCTTTAACAGACCTCCAACTCAAGCCACTGTCCCCCAAACTTCTTAGTGATGTGGGAGTGGACACCCCCCCCACAAGGCCAACCCACCGTTTTTATCCTTCTTAATGTGTGAATGTTTTTGTTTTGTGCTTGTATAGCTAGGTCTGTCCTGTAGCAAATTGCTACAACTCTTAACAGCATAAAGCAATTCATTTTAATTATCTCCTATGATTCCTGAGTCAGCGGAACTGCCTCGTGTGGTTTCTGGGGTCAGGTAGCCATTTTTCTGAGCCCAGTGTCTAGGATAGTCTTACTTCAGCCCCTGGCTTGTGTCCCCTGGCACCAGTTGAGGTATCTTAGCTATGAGTCTCTCATCACCAGAAGCCTGGAGAAAGGGTGAGCCCTAGGGTGCAAACTTTCAAACTTCTTATCAGTTTTAGGCCAAAGCCAGTCACATGACTAACCCAGAGAGGCAAGCAATAGAGTGCTAAACCCACCTCGCCGAGGGAGAAATGGCAGAGCCATGCAGAAGGAAAGGGCTTAAGAAACAGGATGGTGGCCATTTCTGTAACCTGTGGCTTTCACTGTCAACTTTACCCAACCTGGAAGAGAGTTTCGACTGGAAAACTGTCTAGATCAGGTTGGATTGTGCATGGCTATGGGGATCGTATTAATTGTTAATTGATGTAAGAAGACCCAACCCACCGTGGGCGGCACCATCCCCTGTTGTGCAAGCATTCACTTCTCCCTGGTTTAGCTGTGGCCGCGGTGGGAGGAGCTGCTTGAGTGTCTGCTTTGACTTCCCCCAAATGATATTCCGTGGTCCAGAATAACCACATAAACCCCCTTTTCCCTAAAACATTTTTAAAAGCATTTCCCTGGTGAGTTTTTTTGTTTGTTTGTTTTTTGTTTTTTTGCCACCTTAGCACACGATTGGGTCATTTGGGAAAAGGGAATCTCAACTGAGAAAAAGGCACCCCAGATTGGCCTATGGAGAAGCTAGTGGGGCATTTTCTTGGTGATTGACATGGGAAGGCCCAGCCCACTGTGGTGGTGCAATCCCTCAGCAGGTTGTCCTGGACATTATAAGAAAGCAGGCTAGTGAGGCATAAGGAACAAGCCAGTAAGCAGCTCCCCTTCATGGCCTCTGCTTCAGTTCCTGCCTCTGGGTTTCTGCCTTGGGTTCCTGCCCCTGACTTTCCTAGGTGACAGACTATAAGCTGTAGGATGAAACAAACCCTTTCTTCACCAAGTTACTTTTGATTATGGTGTTTTATCACAATAGAATAAACCTTACCTAAAACAAATTATCTATCATCCATCCATCTATCTATCTATCTATCTATCTATCTATCTATCTATCTATCTATCTATCTTGTTTGGTGTGTGTGTGTGTGTGTGTGTGTGTGTGTGTGTCTGTCTGTCTGTCTGTCCTTCAGAGGACAACTTGAGGGAATCAAATCCCTCTCCTTCCACCATGTGGAACTGGGGATCAAATTCAGGTCATAAAGCTTGGCAGCCAGCCCCTATAGCCACTGAGCCATCTTACTGGCCCCACCCCAAGTCGCTTTTGTTGGGATATTTTTATCACACAGCAATAGAAATAAAAGTAGGACACTTATTGTTTTGCTTCCCTGGGTGTTTTTTGTTTGTTTGTTTTGCTTTGCTTTGCTTTCTTGGTTTTTAGCATCTTCCAAAAGTCACAGTCATAGGCCCTGTGCTCAGGTTGGCCTCAGTTAAGAACCCAGATCCTGTACTTCTTTCCAGCACTCTATGACCAAGAGCAAGGTGTTCATCGTCCTGTGCCCCAATTTTTTTTCATTTGTACCATGGAGGTCAGGCACTTGCCCTGTAGGAAGGAGGAATCTAAGTGGCACACAGTAGGTCCAACCTCAGTGACTTACTGTAGTTAGTAAAGCATTCTGCTCATTGACTAGCTGTGACTAGACTCTGTCTTCTTTAAGTTCCGTCAGCCTGACCTGCTGGGTGTAAGCTTTGCCGTGGCAAGTTTCCGGTCTGTTCGCCAACGCAAATCAACAAGATGGGCAGTTGGAAAACCAAGTGGGATGCTCTGATGGCTGGAGGTGGGGTGGGAGGAGTCAGGGGTTGTGGGAGGGAGCATATCTGTTATGGCGGATGTCATGATGTCATTCGGGCCTTGGCATTTAAAACCAACATCAGTGACAGCTCTACCTCTAGTTAAGAGAACTTAACGAGGGCCCAAGAAACAACCCATCTTAGCTCCATGACTAGGCCGGGGGTGGGGACACCCATCACAGGAAAAACAGAGGAAGCCATGTTTTCATCCCAGGAGTGGGAGAAAGACAAATTTCCAAAATGGACTCTGGAAGGACAGAAATGGGGACACTCAGAAGCCCCAAATATTCTTGGTATGCACTGGAGTCTGGGTGCAACTCTTTCCCCCATTTTTCAGAAGCCGTAAGCCAAAGAAATGTGTCTTTTTATATTTTATAAAACTCAGGGAAAAAATGGCTTTAAACAGCTTTTACTCCCCTGCTATAATTATTTATTTTCAAACACTCCTGCAGGGGACTGCTCTGTCTTCTTATCCCGGACTCCTTTTGCTCATAAATGAACCATCACTTCAATAAATCATTATGAAAACAGAGACTAACACCAGCTCTGAGAGGTTGAAAGATTTATGTAACACATTTATGTCTCCCATTTTCTCATTCTGGTTCTCCGCTGCAAAAGCTAAGCTAATAAAAGCTGCTATTAATATTTCTTGTTGCCTAGCAACCCTAGAGCGGGAGTAATAGCTTGGGCTAGAAAAATAGATGACCGATAAGGAAAAATTCAATTCTTTTATTATCTCAGGGGAAATGCCCTTTTACTGGTACATTATGATGTACGAGTGTGAAGTTGAACACAAAAGATTGGTGTGTGTGTGAGTGTGTGTGTGTGTGTGTGAGTGTGTGTGTGAGTGTGTGTTTCTATTTTTAATGAACACCACTTTACCTCCACTAACTCTTCCTGAGCACTTTTGTTTTCTTTTGCGCCCTCCGCCATCCCATCCCTCATGCTTAATTTAACAACTAGAGTAGTTAAGAAGCTGTCAGCGTTTCTTTTTTTAGTTTAAAAATGGTTTCTGCGAAGGTTTACAACTCGGTCATAAAAATTCACTCCCCGTTAGGGCTCAGGGCAGCGATAAGCCAGCACGCAGCCGGATTCTCCACGAATGGATCACATTTGTTGAGAGATAAGATTCATGGAGTTTTTTTCTGAGAAGGAAGGTCAGAGCAGAATAAAGCGTGTTCTTCGCGGTGTCGAAGTTTTCTTTGGAATCCAGGGACGCCGTCTCTTCTAAGTCTGGGGATGTGCTGAATGGGGACAAGGTTGGGGCACAGTCATATACTGAGTACCTGCTGTGTAAAGTTTGGGTCCATTGCTCCCCCAACCTCTGTCCGATGTAGAAAGGAAGGCTTAGGAGGGGTGAGGGTAGCAGTGTGCGCCATGAGGTCCTCGTACGTGTCTTAAGTGTAGGATTTTTCAACCTCGAGCCCACTGACATGTTGGGCAGGGCAGCCCACTGCGGAGGGCTCTCCTGTGTACAGCGTGATGACTCTCAGCTGCCCCGGCTGCCACTCCCTATGCCCAGGGTCCAGTACCTCCCTCCTCCTCAAGGCAAAAGCAGGCAATCTCTCCAGGACCAGGGAGGTAGCTCAGTCAGAGAAACCGCGAGCACTTGCCTTGCAAGCCTGAGAACGTGAGTGTGATCAAAGAACCTCTAGTTTCAAAAGTCAGGTGTGTGCTATGCACGTGTAATCCTAATGCTGGGCAACAGAGACAGGCAGGTTCCTGGGGTTCACTGGCCAGGCAGACTAGTCTGCTTACTGAGCTTCAAGTTTGGGGGGACCCTGTATCAAAAATCAGAGGTGGGTGGCATCTGAAGAGCGACTTGTGTATATATCTGTTTAGACATGCACACACCCACAGACAGACAGACAGATGCACGTGCACACACGCACGCACACCCCTCCCCCACGCACTCACTCTGTTTCTACACATTACCAAATGTCCCTTGGGGGAGAGATGATCATTTCTAAGCAGGAACTATTAGGCACAGTTCCCTCTGCTCAGAAGGCTTCTCTGTGCTCTAGGATTGAGAAAGGCAAAGGTATCAGTCATGCAGTACAAGGGAGTACCACAAAGCTCAGAAGTCAGGACAAATAATGTTTTGATCAGTCTTTTGTAAGATTTGTATTCGATTTATTTAGCGTGTTTGGAGAGGGGATCATGCACACAGGCCATGGCATTCTGGTGGCTGTCAGAGCACAATTCCCAGGAGCTGGCTTTCACCACCTACCGTGTGGATCCCAGATATCACACTTAGGTGGTCAAACACGGGTGTGGGCATCATTTCTCCACTCCAGTAATTTTCCATACCAGAGCCCACACGACAGCACAGACTGTGAGTGTATCAGACATCCTCATACAGGTGTGAGCAGGCTGACCTCATGGAAGGACCCACTATCTGTTTCTAGGCTACATGGGACACCCTGAGCCAAGCCTGTGTTTACCTTCTCCAACACAGGCTTCTGGATGTCTGGTTAGCACTGGGCAAAATGGGAAAGGAGAATTAATTGCCCAAAGTCACTTATCTAGAAAAATACAGAGCCAGAACCTAAGGCTACACTTGGGACTTCAAGCCCAGTGCTCTTGGCATCCTTAAAACTGGATGGGCTGGCTCGCCATTGCCAGAGTTGTACTCAAGCTGTGAAACATGCAAAGGCAGCCTGGGTTCTCCCGGTATGGGGGTGGGACTCGAACGGCTATCCTTGACTTTGGCTAACATCCACGTGGCCCTCCCGTGACTGCCTCACTTCAGTCCCATGAACTCCATGCCAGGCAAGAGCTAGCAAGGACCCAACATCCTCGAGAACGGAAGCACCGTAGCTGGCCTTGGGTACTACCCATGAACATGTGGTCTTGTGTATCCTGGCATTTGGAGGCACACAGAGCACACTTTGGCCATGAATCTTCTTGTGAACCTCCCCTAAGTTGATGAGCCCATTTTTCTCTCACAATGGTCTGCTGACTTCGTTACCACTGACTAAGAGCCTGGCACACTTCTCCTTTGGCACTTCTTATTTCCTTTACTCTTCCACTCTGAGGAGGTAGTGCTGGGATTTTTGTTTTGAGGTTTGGAAGTTTGCTTTTGTTTTTGTTTTGTGTTGTTTTGTTGACATGGCGAAGTGTAGACAGAAATGACTTGGCTACACAGCTATCAAGATGAGAGGTCAAGGTCTGAATGCAAGAAGGCTGACTCCCCCCAGCCTTGCTTCTATACCAGTGAGAAAGTCAAGACTGAGACCTGATTTATGGGTTTCACTCTGATAGGAGGCTTTCGGGCTCTTGAAAATCACATGAGATGTGGGGTACTCCAAGCTAGAAGTTCCCTGGCGCTCCGAGACAAGCAGCGTCTATTATCACAGGCATGGATGGGAGTTTAGGGGACACACGCTGAGATCTCCAGGTTTCTGTGTTCCGCAATAAAGAAGAGTTGGGCAGGGTGTTGGGGGCCTGGAGAGATGATTCCATTGTTAAGAATATCTGCTTCTCTCCCAAATAATCCAAGTTTGATTCCCAGCACCCACATCAGGTGACTCACAACTGCATGTAATTCCATCTGGGGGAGAGGGGCATCCAACTTCCTCTTCTTGCCTCCACCATCACCCCCCACACACACGACATATACTTACAAGACACATAATACACATAATAAAACAACATATAACCAAGTGTGGTGATCCGCACCTTTAACCCTTGCACTAGGGAGGTAGAAGCATATGGTTCTCTGTGAATTCAAAGCTAGCCTGCTCTGTGTAGCAAGTTCCAGGACTGCCAGAGCTATACAATGAGACCTGTCTCAAAAACAAACAAAATAAACAAACAAGAAGGTTTGGACCAGGGACACAAGGACAGAAACAGATCGTGGGAGAGGGCCAGAAGCTAGACAAGGTTGGGAGCTCAAATGCCATTGGGCCGTGAGGATCTCAACCTTTTATGGGTCTTGTCCTCAGCCCGCTCCCCAGCCCTGCCTTCTCCTACAGTGGTATGCCTTCTACTTCTCTTGGGCATGCTCTGTCCCTTACGTGTAGCCCTGATGGGGAGATTTCTAGATATTTTACCCACTGCTATCCTTGTGAATCTCCGTGCCTTTCTCCCCACCCTCTTCTGGCACAGTGTCAGGGAGGGCTTCCTGGATGTGCTGACTTTAGGACTGAGCCTTGGCGACAGACAAGAAGACAGCTGCAAAAGTCGGAGAAAAATCTTGACCTTGTAGCGATCTCTCTGTCAGTCCCAGGCGCCACCCTCCTGCTATGACTCGGAAACAGTTTGAGATGTTTTATGGTTGCTTAGCTGCCCTCTGGAACCGACCCCTCCACCCCCTGCCAAGCTGCTAATCGGAGCCGTGACCCCCTGGCCTTGGAGCGCGCAGGGGCCAGGTGTTTAACAGTCTCCCAGGCAAGATGCCAAGCTTAGCAGCAGAGTGTGAACTGAGAGAATTCCGGGGAAATCGCAGCGACATTCGTCAGCTGCAGCGCCGATATTGCTGTGTATAATGGCCCTCTCCTCCGAGGGCATATTCAGTACCATGTTTGGGAAAATGAGGTTTTAATGTACCATCGGCATAGCTGAGAAGCCATCGATGGTTCCGCGGAGTGTCAGGAGCACATAAAACTTGAGATTTATGGCAGTCGTTTTTCCCCTGCTCCGGCTGGATAATAAAAAGTCCGTTCTTTCTCTCAGCTGTGGTTTTGGCTGTGTAGAACTTGGAGGAGTCTTCACAAACGACAGCTAGACAGGCACAGCTCATCTAAACAGAAAAGCTCCAGGAGGGCGCATGCGCTCCCTGGGAGACTCCGGGTACACGTGTTTCCAGGAAACTCTTCTTGTTGGAGGGTGGGGCTTACCAGCAGAGGTGCTGCGGCCAGGCTGTGGTGTTGGCAGCCAGTGCCAAGCCCTTCACTGGAAGCCCAGAGCTTTTCAGTCCTTGTTTAAGGACAGCTTGGAGGAATTTGTTCTCTTCTTCTACCTCGTAGGTCTTGAGGATTGAGCCTAGGTCATCACACTTAGTGGGAAGTGCCCTTACCTGCTGAGCCATCCCCTGGCCCTCTACCTTAGTTTTTCTGAGACGGGGTCTCCCACTGAGTCCAGAGCCCACTGGCTCAGCTAGAATGACTCCTGTCTCTGCCTCCCCGGCATTGGGATTAAGGCATGCCTGGCTTTTCCTGTGAATGCTGGGGGCTGAACGCAGGAGCTCGGACTTGCAAGTCCCTAACCAACGGGCCATCTCCACAGACCTCCTCGTACTCCTGCGGCAGGGTTAGACCAGCGTCAGGAAACAGGTATGTCTGACGCTGGGCTCCTCAGTTGTCAACACTGATTGAAGGTGTTTGCGGGTCTCATGACTGTTAGGCCCCAGGCCCATTCCTAAGATGCTATGTTTCCGACTTCTTCTCTACCAGAGATCTCCCTGTTGCTAATTTTTGTTTTATTTATTTAGTTGTTTGTTGGAGTTGGCCATCAGAGTTATGCTTGAATTCTATTATTTTTCTTCCTCTTAATTTATTCATTTCTGTCTTTATGTTTATTAATCTTACCTTCCTTTGTAGCATCTGCAATTTTTCATTTTTGAACCTCATGTCCCTTTGTTCATTTACTTTTATTGTTTATTGTTTAATAATAAAGGTTATGGCAGTACATATTTTTTCCAAGTATGGCATTGGCTGTGCCCTATAAATTGTGCAATGAAGTGTTCTCACATCTTTTTCTTCTTTCTTCCCCAGACAGAGCTTTGTGGATTTTATTAAAATGCCATGTTTCCATTGTTTTAAATATTAAAGAAGGAAGGAAATCTATTAAAACCATGCTAGTACCCACAAATAATTTTTCAGTCTTTCCATTTGCTAAGTATCTTTTCAGTCATTTTCATGTTTTAGACTCATAGAGAACCCCAAAAATGGCATCTTTTGCTGTAATTTCTGGACTGTTCTGTCAGAGCCGTTCTGTGAGCCACCAGTTTTCTGTGGCCTTCGTAATGGTCATGCCTCCATGTGTGGGATTATGGGTGGTGCCTGTCTTAGTCTCTGTTCTATGGCTGTGAAGAGACACCATGATGATCTCAACTCTTACTTAAAAAAAAAAAAGAAAAACATTTAACTGGGGGCTCACTCACAGTTTCAGAGGGTTCGTCCATGATCATCATGGTGGTAAGCAGACTGGCATGGCCCTGGAGAAATAGCTGAGAGCTTTACCTCCTGTTCCATAGGTAGTAGACCCAGAGGAGGGGGGGGAAGGAAGAGGGGGAGGGAGAAGAAGAAGGAGAGAGAGAGAGACTGGCCTGGTGTGGGCTTTTGAAATCTCAAAACTCACTTCTAGTGACAGATTTCCTCCAGCAAGGCCACACCTCCTAATCCTTCTCAAACAGCTCCACTCCCTGGTGATGGAGCATTCAAATAGATGAGCATAGGGGCCATTCTGATTCAAGATACCACAGTGCCCTCTTATGGTAGGACCTTAGCATTGCATGGTTTGAAGTTCCCTCAAGAACTTGACTTAAACAACTCTTCGTATGTATGGTGTGTGTGTGTGTGTGTGTGTGTGTGTGTGTGTGTGTGTGTGTGTGCACTCCATAGCACGTATGCGGAGGTCAGAGGGTAGCTTGCAACAGTCATTTATCCTTCCGCCATGTGGGACCTGGGCTTTGAACTCGGACTGTCAAGCTTGGTGGTGAGTGCCTTTGCCCACTGAGCCATCTCCCTGGCCCTGCAGACAGTTCAATCCATGCAGAGCCTCGTCCTAGCTAAGCAACGCTCCACTGCTGAACTCTACTCCACTTGCTACTTTTTATTTTGAGACAGGATCTGGTCAAGTTTCCCACACTGGCCTTGAACTTGCAAAACTCCTGCCTCATCTTCCTGAGTAGCTGGAATTCTAGGTCTGAACCACCAGGCCCAACTTGGAGATATTTGATTTTTTTTTTCTATTGTCATAACTGGAGTTGGTAGAGGCTATGGGCGATGCTAACCATTTTACGTCTTACCCACACTAAGCAAGTGCTCTACCTTTGAACTATGTGGCCAGCTCAACTTACCAGTTCAGATCTCTGTCTCTCTGTCTCTGTCTCTCTCTGTGTGTCTCTCTCTGTCTCTCTCTCTCTCTCTCTCTCTCTCTCTCTGTGTGTGTGTGTGTGTGTGTGTGTGTGTGTGTGTGTAAAGAGTGGGAAGCTTAGAACTTCAGTGGCTCCTTTCAATAGCTGTCTGGTTTTTCTCAAATTCTGTGTCACGCCTCCATTGGTTTTCATTCAAGTTCCTCCAAAAACTGCCCTGTTCTGGCTTTTAATGGCTCCACGTCACTAAGCTCTGCATCCCACCTGTGCCATCAACCTTTGACACAATTAATTACTTCCTCATCCTTGCTCAAACACTCAGTTCGTTAGCTCCCAGGACAAACTCTTCTGTCCAGTCGGCTTCTCCTGTCATGGTCTGTGGGGCACCTTCTAGGGACAGGAGGCCTCCAGGCAGAGACCTCAGACTCCTCCCCTCTTGTCTACCCTTGGACACATACATCATCCTCCCCTCTGGGTCTGTGGTTCCGAATGTCCTGCACGTGTCAATAACTTGTTTTCAATCGCTGAATATTTCTCCGAGTGTCTAAAATCTCCATGGCCAAAGGCCTGGCCGTTGCCCTGCTCTTCCACTTCCCCTGCCCACCGCCATCTTCCCCTGCCCACCTCCATCCTCCCCTGCCCACCTCCATCCTCCCCTGCCCACCTCCATCCTCCCCTGCCCACCTCCATCCTCCCCTGCCCACCGCCATCTTCCCCTGCCCACCTCCATCCTCCCCTGCCCACCTCCATCCTCCCCTGCCCACCTCCATCCTCCCCTGCCCACCTCCATCCTCCCCTGCCCACCTCCATCCTCCCCTGCCCACCTCCATCCTCCCCTGCCCACCTCCATCCTCCCCTGCCCACCTCCATCTTCCCCAAGGCCTCCTTCCTATGCATGCGCTGACTGCAGGCTCTTGGCCCACCTGTTCCCTTAGCCTGCAGCTCTCTCCTTTGCTGCCTGCATGCCTGTTGTTCCCACACATCTTAGAGGGATCCCAAATGTCCCTTTCTACACAAGGCCTTGTCCGGCCACCCGTTTCTAAAATTGCCTCCCACCCCCATCTGTTACTCCCCATCCATTCATCTTTCCTGCCTTATTTTCTTCCATGGCATTTAACACTATCTAAAATACAATATACTTACAGGCGGGTCTTCTGTGACTTTGGTCTTCTTCATGGGAATGCAGGTTCCCCCAGAGCAAGAAGCGGGTCTCTCTTGTTCATTGCCGCAGTGCCCAGTACAGGGGAGGCATGCCATAACTGTAACAAACCTGAATGGGTAATAGCCTAGAAGGTAGGCACCTTTGTAACCATTGCCAAGTAACTAGTTAGGGGAGCCGGTGGGACGAGCCGGGAAGCCAAAGTATCTAGGGATTTCTTCACACACTATCCACCTCATGCCGTGTCATCTGCCCTGTCTCATGCTTCCACAACCGGCCGAGAGTCTCCTATTTTACAGGTTCGGGAACCCTTGAGGAAGTGCCCCCACCAGACCTGCTCTACTACCCCGATTTCCCAAGAACGGGGTGTAACAGCCATTCCTCCAGGTGCCAGGATGCCACTCTTCCCCACTCTGTCACCAGGATTTGTGGATTAATATCCCTTTTAATTAATATGATGACTGGAATGTTTTTGTTTTGTCCCATTTCTGAGTCCTAAGAGGAATGAGGAGCCCTCCCTGGACCGCAAGGCATGACCTCTACCCTCAGTGGCAGAGCAAATGAAAGCAGGGGAAAGAGAAGGAACTGTAGGGCTAGCAGGCTCCAACCCAGGCCAGCGTATCAGAGACAACTTCGGAACCATCAGAACCTTCAGCTGTCCCTGGGAAATCCATGAGGCTAAATGAGGAGCCACTTGGGGAAACATCCATCCCAGGTGTTCGTGGCTTGGGAGGCCCTGAAGTGTGTAATGGGAGAAGAATGGACGAGTGGGACCTCAGACTGAAGGACTGAGGGGAACCTTTGGCCTTGAGTGGCATCGCATGACTCAGCAATATATAACCACTGACCATGGAGGTCTGGAGCCAATATTGGCCTCATCTGCCTTCTGGGCATTGTCCCAAGGGCCAGGTCTCCTCAGATCTCTTTGCTGATTAATTTGTGGTTAACTAGGCAGCAGGAATCACCCCCAGAACACTGAGTCCTGCCTATGCCAGGGACCCACTCTGCGCCTTCAGGACAGACTTAACCTCTGTGAACCTGCGCCTCCCTCCAGCCCCTTTGGGGGAGACGCCACCGAGCCCCATCCCTGGACCTCCCTGCTGAGAGCGGCTCTCTGTACTCCCGTCCCTCCTGCTTCTCCCAACCCGGCCCTCCAGGCGCAGCTTAACCAGGCAGTGCACACTCCTCCTTCCTCGAGAGTTCATAAAAACACGTAAACACAGGCGAGGATACAAAATATTGAGCGGCAAGGCAGTAAAACACGGCGGTGTTTGTTGTGTTGATTGAATATTCATGAGCTGACTGTTTAAATTACAGTTCACAACTGTTGCCGGGGCTGGTGAATAATTTAAACAAGGGTGGCCGAAGAGATTTCAACACTGCATTAGCAGACGGCTCGGGATCAGCCACAGAGAATCTATAATTAGCTCAGGACACCCGGTAATAAATTCTTTGGAAAGACGGTTTTAATTAGTGCATGTGCTAACTTAGAATGTCAACTGTTCCTTGTGAAGGTAGGAGGGATGGCTCGCTCTGGCTCTTCCTTTCGGCTTCCCTCTCACACAAGCCTCTCACCTCTGCCAGGGAGCACCAAGTAGGGCAGAGCCCACCTGAACCCACCACCAAGCTCTGACAAACCCATTCCTTCATTCCTGCCCTGCTCCGGTATCTGGCATCCCAGCTCAGACATCTCGGTCAGGGACCACTCTTTAAACTGGGTTTCTGTCCCAGTATCTTTTGTTCCCATTCATGCCCTTGGAGCAGCCAATGTAACCTTCCTAAGGACAGATCTGGTCCCATCTGCCCTTAATTGAGGGATGTGAAGTCGGAGGAAACTGCCAGCTGATGTGGGTCAATGGCTAGGTACGTGCCGGTGAATGGGGCATCCCTTGCAGAGGGAACCACACGGGCAATGGTGAGGAGGCACATGGGCTCACACACTCACTGAGGGACTGCCAGGAGAAACAAGTCAAGGACAGAATCCAGCTGTGATGTCCCTGTCCCTCCTAAGTTCCCCTTCACTTAGGAGCTGGGGGAAGCTGCCCCTGAGCTCCCAGCTCCCAGCCTACCAGACTCACCCTGTCACCTTTACCGAGTGCCAGGCCTGGGCTAAGCCCAAAGTAAAGCAGCCACCGTTCCCCATCCACAGCCGGGCATGCCTGCGACCGCTCAAATGGAGGTTTGGTGACAGCAGTGACACCTTACCCGCAAAGCATGACAGTGTACACGAGAGAGCTCATGGAGCCCGGGTGAGGCGATAAAGCTGAGGCTTCCTGGAAGCAGAGCATCTGAGCAGAGCCTTGAAAATTAAGGAGGAAGCTGGAAGGCTGGCTCAGCTGTTAAGATCACTGGCTGCTCTTCCGGAGGACTTGAGTTCCAATTCCAGCACCCACACGGTGGCTCACAGCCATCTATTAGTCTCCAGAGAATCAATGCCCTGTTCTGAACCCTCACCTGGCCTCTGTGGGGACTCTATGCATACAGCACACAGATACATACATGACATGCATACAGACAGACAAAAATCCCACATGTACAAACTAGTAAAAATCATTTAAAAGTTTTTTTTGTTTTTTTGTTTTTTAGTTTTTGAGGTGGGGTTTCTCTGTGTAGCCTTAGCTGTCCTGTAACTCTACACCAGACTGACCTTGAACTCAGGGATCCTCCTGCCTCTGCCTCACAAGTGCTGAGATTAAAGATGTGCAACACCATGCCTGGTATTAATTTTTTTTTAACCTGAGAATTGGTTAGAAAGATGAACTGAGTCTGTGGGGGAGGGGCTGGCCTGCACTGGCACTGCCCACTCCATGGGGAGGTGCTGGAGATGGGATGAGATGGGATGGGGCTGGAGGAGCCTCCCTGAGAAACTTACCTGCGTATGGGAAAAGGGGAGCTTAGCTCTAGGTGGAGGAGTCGTCCTCTGCTTCCTGGTGCCAAGTCCTGGGCACAGCGCTTACGGCAGCACAACCCTGAGTGAGACCTGTGGCGTTCTTCCGCCCTGTTTTATTAGGATGTACTCCGGCACTTATTCTCCCGTTCTACAGACCTGCACTGAGTCCCTGCTCTGTTCCAGTCACTCTCGAACCCCAGGCAGTGAACACAGCAAGCAACCCCCCTGACCTGTGGAACTCACGTTCTAGTGGGATAGACTGACAGACAAGATAAAGGAGTAAGAGGTGCCCATTGCCCAGGTGGGAAAGCAAAGGTCCCTGCCATGTACACAGGTGCACCCTTCCAGAAGTCCTCCATCCTGACAGCCCCAGGCTGAAGGCAGAGGTGAAAGCTCTCAGGTGTAGAAACATGTAATAGTCATAGCATAAACAGGCTGGTTTTGATTGCCAACCCCTACTGCCACCACTCGTGGCCAAGGCCAGCTGGTTCCACTTCCCCAGCTCATCCTGTCCATCAAGGCTGGCCCTAGAGGCACCTCTCACTTATGAAGCTGAGCCAGGAGGTCCCTGTGCTCACAGACGGAGCTCTGTTCCTTAGTGATCTGCCCCTTCAACTCCTCCAGCTTTATTCCTGCTGCAAGCCCAGAGAGTAACAGTCCTCCCAGCTCCTGTGTCTCTTGAAATGCTTCTGAACATCACACGCACCACACACACACACACACACACACACACACACACACACACACACACACACATCTTCTGTGATCACCGAAGTTCTGAGGTGGTTAGTCACCGACTCTTCAACAGGTCCCTCCCGTTTCTTCAAAGACACAGAAAGATAAGTCACAGAGATTCATCAAAGCAAGACAGGTAACTGTGCTGCCTCCCTGTAGTGTGACAAGAAGACCCAGACCCTTGGGGACAACACTGTCACCACAGGCAAGGAGACACGGTCAAGCCGGCGAACCCTGGTAGCCCCTTTGCTCTCAGTAGTGAGAAGCTGACATAAGGCTTAGCATCACCCAGGTTCAGAGGCGGGTTCTGCAGCACACAGGCTACCTACAGGGAGTGGTCGACTTCATACGCCTGCATGCAGTGCCCTTGCCCCATCTGCCATTCCTACCTCACAGCAGCATTGGGCCTGGGGGCATTAAAAGGGCTGCCTGAGGACGCGGATGAAAACAGGACCCGGAGAGTCAAGGTCACAGTGCCACCTCCCCAGTTCCCTTTAGCACCTCAAGGGAAAGTCAGGCAGCCCCTGACAACTTCCAGAAGCCCCAGGCCAGCCTCATGGAGCATGCTGGTTCTGGTCACACCCTCACTCCCAGTCACTTTGGCTTCTGTTTCCCCATGGCTGTAAAGCTGCCCTGATTAGGGACCCTGGTGGCCTCTGATTTGTCAAATCCACTGATACGTGACATCTTTCTCACACCTGACAGACAGACTGACCTCTCTCTCTTTTTCCAAAAATCTCCCTTCTGCCCTTCCATGCGACACACTTTGGTGTCTTTCGTGACACCACTCACGGACCCTTTGTGTGTCTCCACCCTGCTTCTCCCCCTCTGGCTCTCAGACCCACCCCTTCTAGCTGAGTCTCAGAAGGGTCAGCTCACCTCACTGTCGTCACGGGTTCTCAGCCGGCCACGCTGGTCTACAGCACTCCCGCAGTTTCAGGACTCAGGCATGGTATTCAGATCCCCCCAGTCCTGTCCTGCCTAGTCCTCTAGCTCCTCCTTCCCCATCCCTGCCCCTCCCTCCCACTGTCCACCACTCCGTGCAGGACCCTACTGAAGCCCTAGCCTGGCTTTGATGTTCGACTTCACCGCTTCTTGGTGTAGACCGAGCGGGGTGTGGCGTTAACGCCATGAGGCAGGGGTCACCCGTGCTTGTCACTGAAACTCCCTGACGGCTCCACACGGTGCCTGGTACAGAGGAAATGACACATACAGACATGACGACTGTCATGTATCCAACAACTTATTGCCAAAGAGCTGCCAAATGCTAAAAATAACTATTTACAGCCACAATAGGGCTGGGACAAGCACTCCGGTATGACAAGCATGAGCAGACAGGGAAAACCAGGGCCCATCCTCAGGCATGTAACTCTAGAAAACACGTTTGGTCCTCACTGGCCCTCACACCCTGCTAGGTGCTGGCCAGTAGTCGGGGAACAAAGCAAAGGTCTCTGCCCTGGGCAGGTTATATGGGGTGGGGGACACAACAACAAACTGATAAACAAGCCACGCACTGTTGGCAGGTGCTTTGGAGAAAAGACAACAGCAGCCCAAGGGGCTAGGACTCTCTGCCTGCTCCCCAGTGTGTGTTGGGGGGACAGGTTGCAGCACTATGTTGCTTGATCAGGAAAAGGTTCCCAGGGAAGGTGAGGCTTGAACCAAGTCCCCCAGGAGTGAAGGAGTATGCAGGGTGAACGCTGCCCTCCATGGGGAAGAGCAGTTCGTGAACAGGGCAGCCCACACAAAGTGAGTAACTTTGGAGGTGAGCTGTTCTGAATTCTAAGTCTTCCTGTTATTTTAGCTCTGTCTTCCAGTTACAACAACCAAAAACGTCAACCAATGTCCCCAGGGGGCAAAAATACATCAATTCTAAAACAGTCCAGAAGCAAAAACCCACTTGAGTATTCAAGGAACAGTAGTGAGGGACGAGACCAGAGAGGTACCAGACATTGGGATTTAAGGCTGTGGTTGGGGGACTGTGGCTTAGGAAGGACCGCACTCTTGGTTGTGACCAAGTAGAGAGCTAGGGCTGACTCTGTAAGGAGAGCCTGCCTCCCAGAGGAAGGAACTCAAGGACCTGGCGGGCCCCCATTCCAACAGCAACAGAAACCTCCCATCCTGGTGGAGCCTGCCAAGCGGCTCAGCTGCCTGTTTGCAAACCTTTCTTCAAAGACAAAAACAGCCCCGAAGGGGACAAATGGCTTTCGATTCACATCCTCCCTGCTGGGCCTTCATATTCATAACAAGATGATCAGTCTAACCAGGAGTGGGCTGTTGCTTTAAAGGATAAATTAGTGAGACTCTTAACTCAATAATTAAAGCTAGGATGGCGCTTGGCCTGCGGGGATAATGTACTATTATTATAGTCGTTTGTTTCAATTAAATGCTTGCTGGTTTTGCAATAGCAGCTGGGCACCTGTGCACGGGGGTAATAACTCTGAACAAGACGTCTACATTTCAGGAGGAATTTGTCAGCCTGCAAAGGATCTCCCGCCAAGCATGAAAGTTTATTAGAAATACTTGCCAACGGAGCTTGCGGGCGAGGGGCAGGCACTGGGAACGGTTTGCTATTGGCTTTCTGCTGCTGCTAAGGGTGTGTGCGTGTGTGTGCACATGCGTGCACCTGGACATTTTAAAGGGGGTGATTTTCAAACATTTGTTTCCCCAAGTCCACAGATACTTCAGAGTGGAATGCACATGGGAAAGGCGGCTTACGAGTTTAGTTGTGACATCCCATAGCACTGGCTCCGAGGGATGGTGGACTAAAAGGCTTCCCCGCCCCTTTAGAGTGACATCTAAGAATGCTAGTTCCCCATGGGTCTGTCCCTTTACACAGCTCAAGGGTCCTCATAGATGCGGTTAAGCTGAGAAGTTCTTGGCTATCAGGGACTGCGGACAGTAAGGCCCTCCTGGAAATGAACTCACCAAGGAGACAGGACCTTCGAACCTCACTTGGCTTTGAACCCCACTTGGCTTCGAACCCCTTGGAAAGGGATGTAACCAGGGGGTGGGGCAGTTCCTAGAGATGAATGTAAGTAAACTGTTAGAAGTCGGCATGCCCAGCAGCAGAGTCTCGAGGTCCAGAAGTAGCTTTGGCCATATGCCAGAGCATTCCCTACAGGAGCCTCAGTGGTCATGTCAGAGAGAGACTGCAGCTTGAGGTCATAACCAGACCCCAGTGATGACCATGGCATGGTTTGGCACAAGAAGACTATACAGCAGGTATTTGCTCTGCTGTGAGGGCAGGAGGATGGACTGCTGGTTACAGCTAAAGACACCGGCCTGGGAGTCACCCAGACCTAGACGTGAACCTCAGCACTAAGTGACATTGAACAATGTCCTTCTGTTCTGTGACGGCCACATCTGTAAAATCTAAGATAAGATGAACCCTCCTTCTAGGACCAAGTGAGAATTCAGTATGGTGAGCTGGCTGCTGCCAGGCAAATGGGGACTGCTGGTGAAGGGTGGACAGAGGTATCACTGTTATTTTTATAAATGGCATTCCAGTAATAAGGAAGTTGACAGTATAAAGCCAGGGGTTAAAGGCCCTCAAGTCTTCTTGTGAATAAATCTTTATTGGCACACAGCCCCAGCCATTCATTAGCCCGTTGCCTGTAGCCTCCTTTCTGCTATGGCAGCTGAGTTAGGCAGTTACAACAGACCCCATCTGAAGCCTAAAATATTTAATATCTGGCCATTCACAGAAGCTTGCCAGTTCTGGTAATAAGCATTATGATGTCTTGTTTGTGAAGTGCCAACCCTGGGCCAGGCTTCATCCTCTTGTGTGTATCATCAAGGATGTCTCCCTCCTGGCTATTTGCCCCTGTTTCCAGAAACTCATCTTAGTTCAGGTCAGATCCTGTTCAAACTCACACTATGAGCAAGTTCATGGGAGAGGAAGAGGGAAAATTCTGGGTTGGATACTCGTATGATTCGCTATGTAGAATACTACCTCTCTTTGGTCCCCGAAGGGCAGGCTCATGGTCACCCTGTTCCCCTGTCAGAACTGCTTGGTTTTCTGTGGGCACAGAGGACCCCAGGCTGCAGCTGGGTGGAATTCTGAATTCCCCGTTTCCTAGATGCGGGATTCTGAGGCAGTCGCAAGATTACGGTACTCCATCCCGAGTTTCAGTAGCTTCATGGAAAGTTGGGGATGTGTTTGCACCCAAGAGTTATTCACAAGCTCACTATGCAGCGCTCTGGGCACAGTTCCTGCACATAGATGGTGCACATATGCTCACACGTGCACAACGGGGCCACGCACATAGTGCACACTCACTAATGTGACAGCAAACATGGCCAAGTACCTATTGTTACTGCGCTCCGTAGACAAAGGTGCTAACGTCTGTTGCTACAGGTTCCCCAAGACTTTCAAAAGATTATAAAATAAAATGCTGGCCAGTGGCCTCTAGCCCCATTTTGGTCTCTGATGAGATTCAGAATTTAAGGAACTTTTGAACTTGGTGCTTTACGTGACCGAATATAACAGAAAGGGAACGTCTGCAGCTTACATTGAAAAAACAAAAATATTCCAATTCCCCAGTCTGTTCAGGATAGCTCAGTGCCTTGATCTCCTCTGAGGAGGAGGACGGGATTCAGTTCTGAGGACTGGCAGACGCTGAGGGGAGGTGCGATTTCTCACCGTCCCTAGTGGGACTGCTCTTGGCATCTAGCACGCTCCACAGAGACTGCAGCTGGCCATGTGTGAAAAGCTCCTGGCATTCTACAACCCTGAGAATCTATTAAGTCTAATTATGTTTGCAAGGCTGCCACCTCCCTCCTGCTCCTCTGCCTGGGTCTGCAGGAGGGGGTACAGGAGGGGGTACAGATGTGGCTTCTGCCAGACTGCGTGTTTGCATGTGGGAGCAGAACACTTCATACCATTCGTAGGCGTCTCCTGAGCAAGGCTGTGCCAGCCAGGCCCTCACCCTGATAAAGGTCTCTGCACATCGAGCCACCAAGGACCCAGGGCAGGATCTTGGAGAGTTGGCAGCAGAAGGGGGGTGGGAGCTGCTTTGGGGGAAGAATGCCAGCTCCGAGAGGTTGGTGACAGAAGAAAGTTCCTGTCTAGAGAGAAGCCCTCAGGACCCCAGGGAGTCTGCTGCTGGGCAGGCAGTTCCCATTTAGCCAATAATGCTTCTCTAGGTAAGGAGACAGGTGCCAGTGTCCCCAGCACCTGAGAGCTGACAACATCAGCAGGAGACAGGGCTCAGGTCTGACCACTACATATCCCCTGGCATCAGACAGCCTCAAGTGGCAGGCCTTTAGTTGGGGGCATCATTTTTACTTTGGGGAGTTAGGACAGGGTTCATGAAGTAACTTAGAAAGTTGGGGATGCTTGGTGGCCACATGCACTTCTTATTAGTTTGTAACTGCATATTGTCCCGATGTAAAGGCCTGTGCCCTGACTGACTGTGAAACCTTCAGGGCTCTCATCCCTGGGGTTTAGCACCGGGTCCACGTCAACAAAGAAGTCCCTGAAAGGCCGACCAGCGTCTGTGAGCTCAGCAAGAGCAAGTTTGGTAGTGAGCTGGAAATCTCCCCAGAAGGCATCCAGATGTGCTGTTTGGCTTTTTTTCTTTTTTTTACCAAGTGCTCCACAGAGCTTTTACTGGAGAATTTAGGAGGGAACCCCTTGAACGACTGTAGAAATCTCTAGATCTAAAGATGCCTTATGAGGCCCACGCTCAGGGAAACGGGAGTCGGAGGATTCTTCCTAATGAACTGTCCAAGTGACAGAAAATTCAGAATCAGGAGAGAATGTGTTCTGACAAACCGAGGGATGCTCGGATTTTAAAATCTAGTGGCGTCACTGCCCAAGCACAGCAATGGCCACTGACACAAAAGCCAGAAGCTCAGGGTTTTCTTCCCAACTCCACGCTCAACATACGGCCGAGGATGAAAGAGCCTAACAGGTCAGTGTGTGTGGAGCAGAAGGGTCAGAGAAAGACCAAAGCAGCCATCAAATCAATAGCAGTAGACATCACTCATCTGGCGAGGCAGAAAATGCTCTGCTCAAAGGGATCGATGGAGTACCAGTAAAATTAAAAATATTGCCTCCATAAATATGGGTCATAGGGATTTTTTTTAATCTCAAAGAACCTTTAAAGTTTAAAAAGTCATTATTGGGGCTGGGGCGATGGCTTAGTTGGTGCAATGCCTATCTTGCAAGCATGAGGACCTGGGTTCCATCCCCAGGACTCAATATAAAAAAAAGAAGAAGAAGAAGAAGCTGGGATGTGGGACTCATGCTTAGAGTCCCAGCACTGGGGAGATGGAGACAGGTGGGGTTGGCCACCCTAGCCTCATTAGCCAGTAAGAAAGCCTTGGACAGCATCTGAGAAATGACCCCCAAAGGTGCCCTCTAGTCTCTATACCTACCCCCAAGAAGCACATACGTGCACACGCACAGATATGTATACCCATACAACACATGTATATACACTAAGCCATTATTTACTGTCAGATTATTAGACAACTTAGATCCACCCCAGGAGGCCAAGGGAAACTGGTTTGCACCTTTGTTTTGAGGCAAAGTCTTGCTATGAAGCCCTGGCTGACCTAGAACTCTCTAGACAACTGGACTGGCTTAAACTCGGAGATCAGCCTGCTTCTGCTTCCCAAGCATGAAGACTAGAGGTGTGAGCCGCTGTGCCTGGTGCAATGAGCATTTTAAATTGAGAGTAAAGGGTAGACGGACCTGGCTTTCATGTCTTAGAAGGGTGTGTCGTTCTCGGAAGGAGAAGCGTGTGACTCACCATGAAGAAGAGCCAACAGCACTCAGTGTGTCCAGGGCTAGGCCAGGGGTGTTTGGAAAGGGGGAGGTGGAAGCTACTTCCCATGTCTGTGGCTTGGGTAGCTGCAGAAATGATGGTGCCATGTGCTGTTTTGGTAGAGCTAGGGAGAAATAAGGATTTTCTTCGTACTCCGCCTGAAGTGTTTCTGGAAAAGGGGTGCCAATCAAGGGGAATGTAGAGCCTGGAGCTAGCCTGAAGACGAGGGGCCCAGTCTTTGACATCATCTTATGTGAAATGTTTCATGATATGTAATATGGCCAATTAAGCCATGGGGATGCCAGCCACTTCTCCCTCCCAGACTTCCTAGAGCCCATCACCCTCTAGTTGGAGATTCTGCTTTGACAAGCCTCTGTGATCACCCTTCTGCACCAGCTCTGCTTTTGACAGAATAAAGGGTGCTTGAGGAGCCAGTTCAGCTCTCCCTCATGGCCTCCACTCTGAGCACAGCATCACCATGCAACACATTTTGCATAAGGAGTTAAAGACATGGGGCGGCCTATGTCCTCCGAGCCCTCTCTCGCTCCTTGTGCCTTCTCGTTCAGCTGCTCCTTGCTTCTCTTTTTCATTCACCCACACTGGTGAGTGTGGCTGTAGCCATTCACACTGGCTTGGAGAAGCACTCTATTATGTGGATAAGCCCTGGTCACTTTCCTCAGGTGGCGTGCCTCCACGATAGTTCCAGCTTTCTCTAGAATTTAAAGTTCTTCTGTATTATCTTTATTGTATAAATTTCTAAGGGTAAAAATAAAACTATGACTTTCATACAAACAAAACATGTGAACCTATCAAAACTGTATTTAACTGGGTATGAATGAGGAAGCCAGTAAGATAGTAACACTCAGTTCAGAGAAGAGTCCGAAAAATAGACAAACACTTAAGCAATCGGGGATGCTGGAATAAATGTACCAAGAACTAGAAAACTGATTGGTGTGATAGAGCAATTGAATATGATGATTAGAATCGTCTTTTCTATAGTGCAGGATCAATATCTCTACCAGAAAAAATATATATTTGTGCTTTTATGGAGACGAATTAGTTGCCATCTCCCTGATGCTCATCCAATGTTGATATTACAGTTTGGATCTTTAAAAAAAATCTTCCAAAGGCCCATTAACAGATAAATAGCAAAATATGGCATGTTCATAAAACAGAATATTATCCAACCTTAAAAAGACAAAAAAATTCTGACTCATGCTACAAGTGTATAAATCTTGAGGTTATTATGCTAGGGGAAATAAGCCAGTCACCAAAGAAAGTTTATATGGTATGATTCCACTGATATGAGGTACCTAGAAAAAGAAAGTAAAATAATAGTAGCTGGGGAAATGATTCAGTGGGTAAGAGTTCTTGCTGCACAAGCACAGTACATGCGTTCCCATCCTTAGCCACGATCAGGGTGCGTCCTTGTGACTTTAATGCTGTGAATAGCAAAGGCGGCCAGTTACTGAGGCTTGCTGTCCGTCAGCCTAGTTCCAGTTCAGTAAGAAATACCATCTCAAGGGACTGTGTGGAGAGCAATAGACCCGGATTCCCAACACCCTCCTCTAGCCTTGAGGCACGAGCATGCCCAAACACATGTGTGCATACACCCTCACACACATACCACATACAAAGGAAGTAGATTTGTGTTTTCCAGGGACTTGGGTGAGACAGAAATGGGAAGTTATTATTTAACAGGTGTTGAGGTCAAGGTAATTCTGTAGATTATGGTAGGAATAGTGTCATGATGACCTAATAACAGATTTATGTCTAAAAATGCTTACATTGGTGCTGGGGAGTTGACTCAGATGCTAGGCACCTACAGACATAGATCCATCCATTTGCCTGCAAATTTCAAGATATCATTTTTTCTGCTGTGTAGTACTCCATTGTGTAAATGTACCACACTTTTTCTTATCCATTCTTCGGTCAAGGGGCATTTAGGTCGTTTCCAGGTTCTGGCTATGACAAACAATGCTGCTATGAACATAGTTGAGCACATGTCCTTGTGGCACGATTGAGTATCCTTTGGATATATACCCAAAAGTGGTATTACTGGATCTTGATTCCTGAGAAATCTCCACACTGACATCCAAAGGGGCTGTACCAGCTTGCACTCCCACCAGCAATGCAGAAGTGTTCCCTTTACCCCACAACCTCTCCAGCGTAAGTTGTCATCAGTATTTTTGATCTTGGCCATTCTTACAGGTGTAAGATGGAGTCTCAGAGTTGTTTTGATTTGCATTTCTCTGATGGCTAAGGATGTTGAGTATTTCCTTAAGTGTCTTTCCACCATTTTAGATTTTTGTTGTTGTTGTTGAGAGTTCTCTGTTTAGATCTGTACCCCATTTTTATTTATTTGTTCTTTTGATGACTAATTTTTTAGTTCTTTGTATATTTTGGAGATCAGTCCTCTGTCCAATATGGGGTTGGTGAAGAACTTTTCCCATTCTGTAGGCTGCTGTTTTGTCTTGTTGACCGTGTCCTTTGCTTTACAGAAGCTTTTCAGTTTCAGGGGGTCCCATTTATTATTTCTCTCAGTGTCTGTGCTACTGAGATTATATTTAGGAAGTGGTCTCCTGTGCCAATGCGTTCAAGTGTACTTCCCACTTTCTCTTCTATGAGATTCAGTGTGCTGGGTTTTATGTTGAGGTCTCTGATCCATTTGGACTTGAGTTTTATGCATGGCGATAGATATGGATCTATTTTCATTCTTCTACATGTTGATATCCAGTTATGCCAGCACCATTTGTTGAATATGCTTTCTTTTTTCCATTTTATGTTTTTTGCTTCTTTGTCAAAAATCAGGTGTTCGTAGGTGTGTGGATTGATATCTGGATCTTCGATTCAATTCCGTTGCTCCTCCTGTCTGTTTTTGTGCTAAACCAGATTGTCTTCAGTACTGCGGCTCTGTAGTAGAATTTGAAGTCAGGGATTTGTGATGTCTCCAGAAGTGAGGATAGAGAATTTAAAATCTCTTGGACTGTATAGTAAGACCATGCCTAAAAGAAACACACATACACACAAACAAAGAAGAAAGGGCATGTTTGTATTGGTGGTAGAAAGGGAGAGGGATGTTTAGAGGCTCAGTCATAAAGCCTTCTACACGTTAAGGAAGTTCGCTTGCTAAGCCTATTTTTCAGGTTTCTGTGATTAACGTACTAACACGGATCACAATGTATTGCGAACTGGGTTGCAGACCAGCACTCACCCATACGCTGTTTTCATGATGCACATCTGAAATGGTACAGGATGAGAAGAAAACACGAAGGAAACCATGACAACAGCTGACAGAGTAGGATGGGAGGCAGAAGCATTCATTTTCATCAGAGCAAAAATGCTTCTGTGCATAAAGAGAAGCCTTCATGAAGACAGAGCATTCTGGGACATCTGGATGGCTTCACATCAGCACACCTGAAGAAAACCCCTTCACTCCAAATGCTCTGGAGAACTGATGGGGACACAGGAGGGACGCTAGGCTCTAGCTCAGTTTCCTCAGTTTCACAGCCGATGTCAAAACAGTCCTTCAATAGACATTGGGAAATTTTTTATGTGACAGAATGAACATCAGTTACTTTTCCCCCAGTGCTAGGAAGCGAACCCTGGGCCTCACACATGCAGGGCAGGCATTCTACCCCCAGAGCCACGTTGTTTTAGTTCCACATGAAAATTTTGCAAGACGTGGTCCTGTCCTAAGGCATAACGGAAACCTTGGCATATTCAAAACGCAAAATTCTAGGATTCAAGTCCCCTGACCACAATGATAGCAAAGGATACATTCTATTAACGCGCTCTTCCAAACAACCTGAGAGAAGAAAGTAAAATCTTCAGTCTTGAGAGAAATGAACAGAGCACTGCAGAGATTTTCCTGGGGGGCGGCGGGGGTGAGGGGCAGCAGAGCTGCTCAATCCCAGCATACACACATTTGGGGACACAGAACTCTTTGTTTGGGGGGCAAGAGTGGAGGGCAGCCATCCCACATACTGTAGAGAGTTTAATAGCGTCCTTTGCCCCACCACCAGGTGTCAGGAGCAGAACCGCGGTTGTGAGAACGGAAAATGTCTTTAGACGCCTTCTGTGTTTCCTCCTGGTGAAGTTGCTCCTGTCTGAGCCCTTCATCTAGGTCTTGGCGGTTCTAGACCAAACAAAGAGAGCATGCCGTAGATTGCTTAATTTGAAACGTCTGAATCAAAAATAGCCTGTGACACATGTGGTTAGGGTTCAGTAACATGTGATCAGGGAAGCTGCTGAACTGAATTTCTAATGGAAGAACTGCTTCTTCTGATGCCCTTCCGGGCCTCCACAGGCACTGAACACCCACGGTTCACAGACATGCACGAAGGCAGCACACCTGTACACAAAAATATAAAATCTCAAAATGACAACAGTAGATAAAAGACCCTTCCCTTCAAGCCTGACAACCAAGGACCTGAGTTGTCCTCTGACCTCTGTGGACATATGTGTGCATGCATGCATGTGTATGTATGTATGTATGTGAACTTTTAAAAAATATTTTTAAAATCATGGTTTTGTTGTGGAAAACAAAAATTTGATATTTTCACAATAGCTTCCTCAGCATTTAAGCATTAAATTATTACATCTTTGGATTCTACTTTTATGGAATGTTCTTTTTCTTAATTGCTATTCGAGTTGCTGACGTGTTTCATAAGAAGTTGGCTGGTGGGTTTTGTCTTAGGGTTAGGGCAGGATTGCCGACTGTGTCTGAAATGGTGCTAAATATACCTTCGACATTCTGTGCTATGTATTTGGGCAAAGCAGTTTCAGCCTCAATGATTATAAAAATCAAAATATTGATCAATTCTGAAAAGTTGACCATGTTCCCCATCTTGCAGTTCCAGAGTTCAGCCAAGATCTAACTCTTCATATAAAAGTAATAAGTAAACACATTAATCTCACTAATATGTAGATTTGCCTCCGTCTTTAATGTGTACCAAATACTGGTTTTTAAATAAATCCTTTCACAATTTCTCAGCATTTAAGTGTTTGATTTATATGCCTATTTTATTTTTGCAGGGTCATATAAAAGTTTCTTGGATGATAAAGGGGTCACATGTAGAAAAAGTTTAAAAATCCCTGACCTAGACAAGTTAATGTAAGATTAGAGACCCAAAACTAAGAATAGAATCTAACCAGTAAACCGATGCTACCCTACTGCATCATGGCCACGGCCCACCTCAGTAAATGGTTCCCTACTGCATCATGGCCACGGCCCACCTCAGTAAATGGTTCCCTACTGCATCATGGCCACAGCCCACCTCAATAGATGGTACCCTCCTGCAATATGGCCACAGCCCACCATTTGCCTGGAAGTACTTTGGAACAGGTAATGATTTAATTATATTTGTTTTCCAAAGGAAACCTTAACAAATTCTCAGAAGTACAAATGGCACACTGTGAAAACATTCACCTCTTCTGTGACTAGAAATTCAAGACAAAGCAGCAAGAAGCAAAATTATCCACTTGGAAGTCACTGGATTCTGCTTCCAAACTCTAGGGTCAAAGAAAAAAATTGAAGAATGAAATACCTTTATATAAAAGAGATCAATAACGAAAGTCTTACATAGTATTCTTTGGGGCCAGAGAGATGGCTCAGCAGTTGGGAGCTCTTATTGCTCTTGCAGAGGACCCAAGTTCAGTTCCCAGCACTCACATGGCAGCTCACAACTCTCCACTGGATTCTCCAGTCCCGGGGAATCTGACACCTTCTTCTGGTCCCTGAGGGGACCGGGCACACAAGAAGTGCACACACATGAATGCAGGCAAAATAGCCATGCACATAAAATGATGAAAAAATTAAAAAAATGTTCATGGTAATGTCTATGAGAAACATTCGAGGACATTTTAGCATTAATTTTGAGTTGTAGGGAGAGTGGGCGTAAAGGCGCCCATGCATAGTGGGTGTGTGGAAGCCAGAGGCAACCATCGTACTTCTCCTCTACTCCGCTCGGGTTTTTTCTTTCTTCATTTTCATGTGTGTGTGTGTGTGTGTGTGTGTGTGTGTGTGTGTGTGCGCGCGCGCATGCATGTTCGAGTGGTCACAATCATCTGAATTTGATGGCAGGAATTATCCCCCATTGTCTCTTCTCTGTCACACACAGAGCTCAGTGACACCAGAGACATGGTTAATCTTGCTAGCCAGCTGTGGAGGAACGTTTATGGGGAGGGATGAAATGGAGACAGTTGGATTGATCCTACCATGTTGGGGGGGGGGATTAAAGGCCTGCGCCACCACTGCCCAGCAAGATCTCATGCTTTTAAAGAGAAGTTGTAAACCCCACATAAAATAGGAAGCCACTTGCTTGCTTAATGAAGGAAAAGCTGAGAACAAGGGGGTGCTTAACGTTAGAAATCGGACAGAATAAATAACAAATGCAGAGGAAATAAAATTAATTCTAAGATTGTTCACGTAAGCCTCCATGAATCACGCATGTCTGTTTGGGTCAAGAATACACAGTATTCTAGATCCTGGGGAGCAGTCTGATTACACATCTTACAGATGAAGAAGCTGAGGCCCAGTGAGGTCAGTCGTGGCCAGTGTCACCTGGCCAGGGCCTGGGCCAGGATTCAGAAGTAGGCTTCCAGCATCAGCGCTTGCGGCTGCTCATTGTCACACAGCAGACAAGGCAGAGCCGTGTTCAGGATGGAGTGTGTATCAAGAGATGATCCGTTTACAGCCAAGGGACCCTCGGGGCTTCGCAGGTGCTCTGCACTATGCAGAGGTCCGGGAAGAATGGCGCTCCACCTTGAGATCCTCCTAAGGGGATCCCTGTGGGAAGCACAGGCCAGTATGGAAATGGCCACTTGCCTCCTCTCATCCACAGGTTCCTCCTCTGAGCCCGAGAGGCAAGTGCAGCGTTTGGCAAGGCAGAGCCTTCTAACACAATCATCCTGTCTTCTCTCAGATCCAGGAGATGGTCCACTCGGAGGTAGCTGCCTATGACTCTGGCCGGCCAGGGCCTCTTCTGGGCCGCCCAGCAATGCTGGCCAGCCACATGAGTGCCCTGAGCCAGTCCCAGCTCATCTCCCAGATGGGCATCCGGAGTGGCATTGCCCACAGCTCCCCATCACCCCCAGGGAGCAAGTCAGCAACCCCTTCTCCATCCAGTTCCACACAGGAGGAGGAGTCAGATGCCCATTTCAAGGTGCGTGAAATGGAAGGGTGTAGCTACCAGGTTATCTCCCCAAGTGGAAAAGGGGCTCTGCCAGGTCATTCCACCATGACCCTCTGGAAAAGACTAGAAAGGAGGTTTAGTCCTTTGTTGGAAACCAAGAGTCAGCATGTTGACCTCTGGTCAGAGGGCTGGCACCTGAGCCCTTAGGACATCAGGCTGTAGTGGCTGTGGCTGCTGAATCTACTAGAGACCCTCTCCTCCAGGCAATGCTGGCCCTGAAGAGGCCCAGGGTCCAGCCACAGTGTCCATAACAGGAGGCCCTAAACTGACCAGGGGTCTGTATGCTTCTCAATTTGATCCGGCATCATTCTGAGGATACACTGGCCTACAACAGAAGCCAAGTAGGGATGACTTCTGTCTTCCTCACCCCTCTCCCTCACCTCTTCTTTTCTCCCCCTGCCTTTTTCTCCCCCCTGTTTTGCCTTCCTTTATTTCTACACATTCCTGGGGAGTTACCCTAAATCCTTGCCTGGGTATGAACCCCTGGCTGGGCAGCCCTTTCTCTGCTTGGGAGAGAACAGGACTAGATGGGTCTGAGGTAAGCTGCCGAGAAAGCCTAGCTCAGCCCAAGGTTAGCTAGAGTCACTTTGGCTAGGACCCCCTTGACCTCTTCAGTTTACCGACTCCTCCCACCTGGCAGATCTCGGGAGAGAAGAGACCCTCAGCAGACCCAGGCAAAAAGGCCAAGAATCCAAAGAAGAAGAAGAAGAAGGACCCCAACGAGCCACAGAAGCCAGTGTCAGCCTACGCTCTCTTCTTCAGAGACACTCAGGCCGCCATCAAGGGGCAGAATCCCAGTGCCACCTTTGGGGATGTGTCCAAAATAGTGGCCTCCATGTGGGACAGCCTGGGAGAAGAGCAGAAACAGGTGAGCCTTGGTCCCCTTCTAAGTTGTCCCTGAGACTTGGGGCACTGGAACCAAGAGTGTGATACCAGGCTTGGCCTCTGGGGCTAGAGGCTCCTGCAAGGGGCTTTGCTGCTTTGTTTGCTAATCTATAAGCTGGGAAGCTGGGTTCCTTCCATCCCTGCTGACCTCCAGTGCTGTGTTCTACCACCTTTGCTGGGCCCCTGCTTCCCCACCCATAAACCAGGGAACATCTCCATCCAGCAGTTCCCTTAACTCGGTCCTTTCTGCTCCACTGGCCATGTGGGCTCTCTGAAGGCCTCCAGGCGGAAGGAAGCTGAGCCGGCTCCTGCCGTTGGAAATGCGTTACCAGCTACTCACTTCAGATTGACTGCCTAACCTCTTTGAGTCCTGGCTTCCCTACCTACTGACTACCATGCTTGGAGCACGCCTAGGCTAAGCGCCGTGGGGATCCCCCCCTCCATCGCCACATCCATCTTTACAACACCCCTGGGAGTCACCATCCATTGGCTCTTTTGAAAGTGGACGGTGTGGTGGGGACTCCTTTGGATTCTGCCTTGCACCGCAGGGAATGGAGATGTTGTGCATGGGGCCTGTGGGAAGCCCAGAGCAGTAGCAAGCTGGACCACAGATGTGAGTTGTGGTCCTATTTGGCAGTGTAGAGATTCTGCAGACTAGTTGAGGGCAGGTAGTTTTAAAGATGCTCTAAAACCTGCTGGAAAGAAGTGGAGACAAGAAGCCAGGGAAGGCAGAGGACATTGTCAGAGAATTCCCACCGTGGGCAAGAGGAGCTCTGGAGCCAACCCTTTGTCTTTGTTAACCCACCTGAGCTGCAAGGGCACCGGGTGAACCCTGGCTTTGCTAGTCATAACCTGAGAGCCGGGTTCGTGTCAGAATACAAAGATAGTGCAGCGTTAGGATGTTGGTGGTGTTCTGGGCCAAAGAGAGGCTTCTGGGTGACTTGTCTTTCTGTCGTCACTTGTGCCAACATCACGGCTGAGGAACTGGAGGGTATCCTGGCCTCTGTCCCCACAATCTTCATCCATGCCTGGCCCTGGAAGCCCCCCTTATCATCCCAGCCTCTGCACTGTGGCTCCTCTGTGACGTTTTCTCCAGAGTTGCCCAATGTCTTGGATCTTTCAGGCATATAAGAGGAAGACCGAAGCTGCCAAGAAGGAGTACCTGAAAGCCTTGGCGGCCTACCGAGCTAGCCTCGTCTCCAAGGTAACTAAATCCCTAGGCAACGTCCTGATGAGAGTGTACCACGGGAGGGATAGAGCAAAGGCTGGGGCTCAGAGAGGATGAGCAACACACGTGCATCACACCTTGGGAGCACCTCCACTGTGGCTGGCTTCATGTGAGGCTCATTTCATTGGCTTCCTTCAGCAGGAGGGGCTAGCACTCAGAGAGCTCCGCAGTGAGCCTGGGATTGGCCATATGAGTGGCTGTTGTAGGTTCCAACCCGGCGTTGCTGTCCTAACTCCTGACCATGCTCTCTACCTCTCTGTCCACACCAGGAGCACAGGGGGAAGGGGTAGGGCCAAGGCCCCAAAGGAGGCAGAGCATTGTCCTGGAGGCTGTCACAAAGAAAATGACACCTGAGTTGGGCTCAAAAGGGTCAAGCAAAGGGCGCCTACTGAATTGAGAGAATTGCATGGGCAAAGGTGGGAGGCTGGGAGGGCATAAACAGAGCATGGCTCATTGCTGGCATTGATCTTGCTGCCAGGGTGAGGATAGCGGGACCATACTCCCAGGGGAGCCCACATGAGGGTAAAGGTGGGGCTAACTGCCTGATTAAAACCGTGTACCCACACATTCCTGCATAGTTATGATTTATTAGTTCACAACCGGCCCCGTAGCACAACACAGAGCTGTCCAGAGGCCTTGCAAGCTGCAGGCCTACCTAGTCCACAGTCCAGGTTCTGCCCTATCTCTGGTTTATCCCTGGCTTCTATCTTCCTCCAGAGCCCTCCAGACCAAGGCGAGGCCAAGACTGCTCAGGCAAATCCACCAGCCAAAATGCTCCCACCCAAGCAGCCCATGTACGCCATGCCCGGCCTGGCTTCCTTCCTGACGCCCTCGGACCTGCAGGCCTTCCGCACTGGAGCCTCTCCCGCCAGCCTGGCCAGGACGCTGGGCTCCAAGGCCCTGCTGCCAGGCCTCAGCACATCCCCACCACCACCCTCCTTTCCTCTCAGCCCCTCATTGCACCAGCAGCTGCCACTGCCCCCCCACGCGCAGGGCGCCCTCCTCAGCCCACCTCTCAGCATGTCCCCTGCCCCTCAGCCTCCTGTCCTGCCTGCCTCCATGGCACTCCAGGTGCAGCTGGCAATGAGCCCCTCGCCTCCAGGGCCACAGGTAAGCAGGGCCAAGCAGCAGCCGCCTGTGACTCTCACCAAGAGGGAAGGCAGATGGGGTGGGGGTGGTGGGGGTTCATATACTGGCCGGGCCACTTACCAGCTGTGCAAAATCAGCCACGACACTGTACTTCTCTGAGCCTCGGTTTCCAGTTCTCTGAAATGGGTCTAGAACACCTACCTGCCCAGAGAGATACTGGCTACTCCAGGCAGTTGACTCGTTGCCAGCTAAGCTTTGCTCCAGAACCTTCTCTTAGACCACTGTGACCTCTGCCAGATTGTCCCAGCTCATTGCCATCTCCAAAGCCCTAGCTTCCAGTGATGGTTCCACAAATGGTTCCAGAACAGGCATGCAGCACAGTAACCCCATTTTACAGATTGGGAAACTGAAGTCCAGAAAAGGAAAAAAAAAACAAAAGCAAAGCCACCTCCCCTCCAAACTCAGCTGAGACAGGGGTTAGATTTTCGTTTTCACTTTTTCTTTCCTTTTCTTCTCTGTCACGCTGGAGGTGGAAGCCAGAGTCCCACACACACCTCCATCGCTGGGCCACACGGTCCGTCAGCTCACACTGAATTTTCCCAAAGATCTTCTACTAGGGAGAAAGAGAAAGAGGCAGAGTGGTCATTCTGTATGGACCCAGGACGTGTCTCTGAAGCATACACACCCTCAAACACACAAAGATGACGCCACCTGCTGGAGAGGCTTCCCTTGGTCTCTACTATGCTCACCACCCACCCCTTCTTCCCCTGTAGGATTTCCCACACATCTCTGAGTTCCCCAGTGGCTCTGGCTCCCGCTCACCTGGCCCATCCAACCCTTCTAGCAGCGCGGACTGGGATGGGAGTTACCCCAGCGGGGAGCGCGGCCTCGGCACCTGCAGGTCAGTCCTCCTCGGGTCCCCTTCACAGTCTCTTCCTGATAGAGGGCGGGGGTGGCAGGAGGGCAGGGGGACACTGGGGGAATGTGAAGTGGGCACCCTTGGCCCACTGTGGTGGATGTTTGGAGTACAGGGAACAACACAGATCAGAGTAAAGCTCCAGGGGGGCGCAGCTGATTGGATGCCCGGGCCAACAGGGAAACTGGGGCTGGCCTTGGTTCATGCCTTTTCTTCTTTGGTCCCATATTTTCACAAATGGAGGGTGAGGTCTGAATATTTAGCGGACAGTGGCCATCTCCATCACCAGGCAGTGTGTCCCCATTCCTGGCCACCAGCCTTCCAACATAGGCTCCTCGCTTTGCCCAGCTTGCTAGTGCTCCTGGCTCTTTATCAACCCTGCCCTTGCCCCCACTCCTGACCTTCTAGGGAGAGCCCTTGAAGGTGTGCAGACTCCAGTAGGCAGGGTTCCCTTCATAGCCCACGCAGGCACAGACTCTCCCCCAGCCCTTCCCTTCCACCCAGGTTCCCTTCCCAAAAGTCAGGGCCAAGGAGGAGTAAGTACGTTGTATCTGAACTTCTCCCCTGGGTGACAATGTTTGATCCTCAACAGCCTGTTCTAGTCTTGCTTGTTAAATGTGAAGTTTTTCGATGTAACCCAGGCTAGTTTTGAACTTGTGAGCCTCCTGTCTCATCCTCCCATGGGCACAGGTCTCACCTGTGCATCATGGGCATCTGGCTCACCCTGTGCAGTATTCTACAGAGAGGAAGGTGTCTACTTTCCTGTCAATCTGTTTGAAGTGTACAGATGATGGTGTTATGATTAAATGTAGAGATGGGGAGGGGGGGTGCTGAGACATTATCTCAGTTGGCAGAACGTTTGCCTAGAATGCAGAAAGCTCGGGGTTTGGTCCTAGCACAGCCAAACCTGGTGTGGTGATGTATACCTAGGATCCCAGAACTCAGGGTGGAGGTTGGGATGGAAGCATGAGAATCAAAAGCTCTAGGTTACCCTCAGCTACATCTCAAGTTCAAGGCCAGCCTGGGATACAGAAGCTCCTGTCTGTATACAAACAAACATAGTAGACATGAAACAAATGATAAAAAAAAATTAGGTGGTCCCTGGCAGGATGCCAGGAGGGGTGCTTGGTTCTGCTTGATGGGCAGCCCCTCCTTCAGCCTCAGAGACAGCTGATGAGAGTGAGGGACACAGGGCCGGGGCACCAGGGTGGGCTCCAGTAGCTGACGGCCCCTACTCTCTCCTGCAGCCTGCTCCCCAGAGATAAATCGCTCTACCTCACCTAATCCCGCCTCCCCTCCCTCCCTGAGGCTCTCCGGAGGGCACTGCTCCGAGCCGGAAGGGCTGACCACAGGAGAGAGGCCATGGCAGCAGGCAGGGTGACCGGCCAGCAGTGATACACCTATGCCCCAGGGCTGAGTCTCTCCCTCGACCTCCCACCAGACTCTGCAGAGGCAGCCCACCGCCCACCACCAGCCCAAAGAACCTGCAGGAACCTTCTGCCCGCTGACCTGCTTGCTCCAGGGTAGCTGTGGACCCCACTCCTTGGCCTGCACACAGTCCCCTGCGTCTGGACTTCTGGCCTCAGCCCAAGCTCACCGGGCTGCCCCCCCTCGAGGTTGCTTAGCAACAGACACCCACCCCAGATGCTGGGCCAGCTACAGGTGTGCTCTCGGTGTACACAAAAGATGCTGAAACCCACGCTCTGTGGGTTCCGTGTAAGTAGTTCACTGTTTTAGAACCGTGCTGAAGACATCTGTAAGATTATTTTGTGGGGAGAAAGAAAGTTTCCTTTAAAGTAAAAAAAAAAATTTTATAAGACCTTTAGCACAGTTTTTTTTTTAAGTTTTATCTTAAGGGAGACATGTGCACAAACAGCTGTCAAACTGATTCTTATCTGCACACAGAGAGAATGGATGCTTTTAAGCCACATCCAGGGCCGCCGCCGCCTTCTTCTTCTTCTTCTTCTTCTTCTTCTTCTTCTTCTTCTTCTTCTTCTTCTTCTTCTTCTTCTTCTTCTTCTTCTCCTCCTCCTCCTCCTCCTCCTCCTCTTCCTCCTCTTCCTCCTCCTCCTCCTCCTCCTCTTTCTCTTTCTTCGTTCTCTTCCTCTTCTTCCTCCTTTTCATGTTTTTCTTTTTCCTCCTCTTCCTCTTCTTTTTATTTCTTCTTTTTTTTTTGATCATATATCCACCTATTTAAAATTGCCAGCAACGATTTTGGCCATCTATTTATGAAGAAAAGTTGAGAACAACGTTGTGGTTTCTCCCAAGTGTGTGTGGTTTGGGGGTTGGGTTTGGTTTAGGCTTTGGTTCGTGTTGTTCGCAGCTGTCTCCCAGCCCTTGCAATGTCCGTCCTGGTGCCCCCGTGCTTTGCTCAGACCTCTTTGTAATAAAACTTCTGAAAAGTGGCAAGCAACCCTGTGTCTTCCAGCACTTTTTCACCCAGGCCTGGTTACCCTATTCCCCAAACCAGATGAATAAACAACAGATACAAGAATGTTACACTAATGTCCCTGATGACATAGGTACAAAAAGTTGCAATAAAGCTTTTACAAATAGAATTCAAGAACACATTGAGGACTGGCAACATGGCTCAGCTGGTAGAGGCACCTGCTGCCAATGTGACAATCTGAGTTTGAGCCCCGGGACCCACTTGGTAGACAGGAGGAACTGATCCCTGGAAGTTGTCCTCTGACCTCTACACACAAATCATGTACCGATAAGTTTTTAAGAAGCCGTTAAGAACACATTAAGAAGATCATACATCAGGACCAAGTTCTTTTCATTCAGTGGCTGCAAGATTGGTCCTGCATCTGAGCCAGGCCTGGATCCTGAAGTGGCACATAGTGGTGGCTTCACCAGGTCAGAGTTTCTTCTGGGGAAACTAAGAGCAGAGTCCTGCCTGCCACTCCGCAAGCAGCTTGAGTGCCTGTGTCCAGGCAAAAGCCACCCCTGACCTCAGCTGTGGTATGGGCAGAAGGAGATACAAAACTCTCTCAGTGTTGTGGCTCAGAGTAAATGCTCAGTAGATCTGTGTTGTCAGGGTGAAGGTGATCATACCCAACAGTGTGAAGATACAAGAGAGGGTCAGCCTTGGACTTTCCAGGTGAGACTTAGCTCGCTGGCCACTGAAAGGCTAAAATCCCAGTGGCTAGAGTGTCCCCAAATGTCAGCATATCCTGGAGAACACTGGTGTTTTCATATGCACAGTCGGATTTTATACGATTTCACTGTGGGGTGGGATGTGTCTCTGTGGTCGTCTAGCAGACCAGACACCTAGTTTCCATTCTCAGAACTACATAAAGAGAAACCATCTTCTAAAAAGATGTCGGTGTGAAATAGATCTGACGGAGCAGTGTAGATGTGAACATAATGTCTGAGGGGAAAATATCAATGGGATAGAGCCATGGGCTCCTGGCGGCGAGGAGTGGGGTTCTGGGCACAGTGTCACCCCTCAGAAACACACACCAGCTTGAGACAGTGTGAGGCCAAGGGACGGGAGGGTTTTCTTCAAACCTTCCTTCAGAGAGCGTCCTAGACCAGAGACTCCTACACCCAGGCTCCCCAGCAGCTGTTAGTGGTGACACTTGAAGGTCATAATTGTCACAAATTGAACTCTGCAGGGAGGAAGGACAGTGGCCTGGCAGGGAGGGGTTGGGAGGCCGCTGTCACACCCCGTGACACCGCTCTTGGCTTGGTCTCCCAGTGTTTGACCCAACTCTTTGAGGCAGGGGCAGCTGTCCTGCTCTGCACAGAGGAGTCCCGCATTTACATCATCTCAGAACCTCCCATCCTCCCAACCAGCCACACCCTTCATCCAGAGGACGCTTAGATGTAGGGGCGGGCTTGCTGAGAGCGGTTTCCTTTCAAGGGCATATTGTAATCCTCCTGGGAGAGAAACAGAAGAAAACTCCGAGCACAGTCAGCCACTGCGCAGTTGCATCGGGCACAGCCTGGCAACGCGGAACACAAACCTCAGTGGAGCTGCACTGTCCTTCCTGAACATGTGGAACTCGCTGGAGCCGCGGCGATGGCTTCCACAGCTGAATAGCCATCTCTTGCTTTTATAAGACACCACTAGACCAACAAGGACAGTCCCAAATCAGCAGAGCCTGAGGCCATGGGAGTCCAGCAAGCTGTGCCTGCATTTCCTTGTCGTGCCAGGCGGGTGGGGGTCATTTGCAAATAGTTTGCATGGCTGGACTGGCCTTTTTGGGTGTTGAAGAGGATGCCAACTGTCTTCTTCCATTTGAGCCGCCATAACAGGGTACACAGGTGGGCTCATCATCAAAGATATCTTTGGTAAGGCTGAGATGCTTCTGAGGGACGAATTCCCAATCATAGAAACGTGCCTCGTGCCCTCACACAGCAGAGGTCCAGGCAACTGTTTTGGGTCTATTAGGGCACAAATCTCAATAATGAGGGCTTCATCTCTTGACCTAATGGTCTTCCACAACCTCCATATCCTATGATATCGAGGGCTAAGGTCCCAATGACTCTGGAAGCCAGAGAGGTGAGGGACAGACATGTGGCTTGTAGCACCAAATACAGTGGGTGCTGTTGACATCCTCCCAGTCTCCTTTACTGTTCCCACCCATAGTGACACCCTCGTCCTAGAAGGAAGTGCAGGGGACAGAGAACCCCCAGAGCTGCCCACAGCTAATGCCTTGGCAATGGAGAAGCCTTACTATGGAGGCAACTTGAGCAGGGTCGCAAGAGTCTTGTCCTCCCTTAGCTGCTTGGAGCCAATGCCTCTCTCCACTCTAAGAGCCTCGCTCAACCAGAATCCACGTCTTTGGTCCCGTGTGTTCCTACAGAAACAGACTCCGGATGCCAGCTGAGTCCATGGCCACAGTTGGGCCACATCCATGCTATTCATAAATAGTTGTTTCTGTGCCCACAAGTCCCAGCCTGTGAGCACCAGCCCAAGCCATGGGAAGTGGAGTTCTCTTCATTCCACAGTAACCACAGCCACACCCCACGGAGCACCCGGTCCAGCATTGTGGGCTGTGCCTGGGCTCTGGATCTTATAGCTGTGGTATGGGCCAGGGACTCCCACGGCTGCAGTGCCCGTCATGGCCAGGGCCAATCTGTGGTCTGGACCTAAGAGTCATAGCCTGTCATTGAGAAAACCTTGAACTGCTGCAGCAGCCTGTCTCCGCTACTCCAGGGGCCTCCCCTTCTTTCATAAAACCAGACTCCTGCCTGAGTCCCTCTATCCACCCTTTTCCACAGCTAGGAGGGGACCCCAACAGGAGACAGTTATTCCTGCTGTCCTTCTTTCCTAGAAGAAGGCATGGCTGACTCTGAGATGGTCCAGGGATCTCTTCCTTTGGAAGAGACCCGGAAGGTTATCCATGTTAGAGTGTGGGCAACACGCAGAAGAATTTCCAATGTCCACAACGCTTGAACTCAGTCTGCTTGTGCATCAAGAATGAAACTGAGAGCCACCTTGTCTCTCTCCACTAGGCCCCAGGGACACCAGTCAGAGAGGGGCACAGATTTTTGCCTCTAGTGGCTTCAGAAACATTCATGTTAGCTAATTATAAAGTTGTAACCTTATATACTAAGTCACATATGCAGATAATTAAAATGCCAACCATGTGCGTGGTGGCAAGAGGAGAATGAGGGAAGGGCAGAGACGCTCAGTCCATCTGAGATCTTGGTGATTTCCTTGGGGAGGTGGCATTTGAGATATGCCTGAACCAGAGATTAGGGTTTTCGTGGCAATGGGATTTGGTTAGGTTTGGGTTTGGACTGGGATTAGAGTTGGAGCTGAGGTAGGATTTGGGCCTGGGCTAAGGCTACAGGTAAGACATGCACCCACACAGGCTTCTACACATTCACTTCGGTTCCATGGACCGGTATTGGTGGGATTCCAATGACTTCGGGGAAAGAATCCAGAGAAATTCACATTAAGCTGGGATTCCCAGAGACATACTGAGGCGTTGAGTTGTGATGATAGGCAGAAGAGCCAAATGCAATCGCCAAACACACAGGACTGGCTAGCAGCCCTTTCATCCATCTGGGGGTGAGCAAAGAGCCCTTCAAAAAGTAAACAGAGGCCAGGGGTGGTGGCGCACACCCTTAGTCCCAGCACTCCGGAGGCAGAGGCAGGAGGATCTCTGTGAGTTCAAGGCCAGTTTGGTCTACACAGCAAGTTCCAGCCTAGCCAAAACTCTTTTTAAATTATGTATTTGTTGTATGAGTGCAGATTTGTGAACATAGCAGCCTGGAGGTAGGAACCCTAGTTCTAATGCACGCACAGCAAGAACTGTAAGATCACTATGCTCTCCACCCTGAGCCCTTTCTCCAGCCTCTTAGTTTTCTTTGCCTTGCCCATTATTTTTGGCTTGTTATAGTGAATAATATACAACAGGGAACTTTGTTGGTTTAGGGTTTTTTTGTTTTACATTTTTTAGATGTTTTAAAATTTTTCGTGTGTATGAGTGTTTTGTCTGCAAAATCCTCCTCCCCTCCCTTCCCTCTTCTTCCCATCAGTCCCCTCTACCCATCCCCCAGAGAGTTTCACTTCCGCTTTCACGTCATGTATCATTCATGATTTTATGTGGCTGTATGAAACGCAGGAACCGCAGATGAGAGAAATCATCTGCTATTCGTCATCCTGAGATCGGCTCCCTTCCCTTAACATGTCACAGGTATTGCCAAAGCTCCCTTAGTTATTAGCAAAATCCTGTGCTTTCTCCACTGGCGGGTCCCCTTTTCTGGCTTCACCTATGACTCATCTCTGTTGTGGTGGGGCTCATCTCCCCGTAGCTTTCTAAAGACTATCTCTGCACAGAAGAATCCTGGTCTTCATGTACCTTCACCAGCATGAGAAGCCTTCCCTTCCCTCATCTCCTTCGTCGTCCCTGCCTCTCTGTACTGTTCATTCTCACCGTGTGGTCACACAGCCAGCCGGGGCACTGTTATCATCCAGGCCTCCTGCACCTCCATCTTCCCGGCCCCTTGTACCTCCACCCTTCGGGCCCTCCTCCGCATCTCTGTTCTCGTACTTCATCCCTGGAGTTTCTGTGTGTGTCCAAGTCTCATCTCGCGAGAACATCAGACGGACTGAGTCCAGGCACACACTAACAGCCTCGTCTAAGTTAGCCGCTCTTTAAAGCTCATCTCTAAGGCTCCGCGTTCTGAGGCCTTGGGCACCAGGACGTCAACGTGTGGGTATGGGGACATTCGATCTTTTCCGTAGTAGTGTGAACGCTGCACAAAGCCACCTCCCCACTCTCCAGCACGACAGTTAGCCATAGTTATCTCTCCTTCTTGTCTCCAAACTCCACCCTCACGTTATGATGCTGGCCCACAAAATGTCGGTATCACTGCGCCAATAAACTATGTGAACACGAGTGGATTATAAACTCGGGTGACGCTGGACTGGGCAGGCAACAGAGGAAAGAGCTTAGAGAAGAGCATGGCTGAGCGGAAACACTGCTCTGCCAAAGGAAGTGTTTATGTCCAGTGTGCTTCAAAACATCTGCTAGCCACCCACAAAAAGAGAACTCCCAAGCTCTTCACCGCCATGCAGCCATAAGCACCCCTTCTACCTGACCGTCCCCGAGGATGTGGCTACAGGTGAGTTTGAAGGCACATACACAGACCTGATTTTGTATCCTGGATTTTTAAAAACATTTTTAGTTAATTTTATGTACATTGACTTTTTTTCTGCGTATATGTCTGTGCAAAGGTGTCAGATCCCCTGGAACTGGAGTTAACAGACAGTTGTGGGTGCTGGGAATTGAACCTGGGTCTTTTGGGAGAGCAGTGCTCTTAACCTCTGAGCCAGCCCCTTTTTAATTATTTGTTTATGTGTTTGGGCATATTGCCTGTTATGTATCTGTACACCGTGTGTGTGCCTGGTGACCCTGGAGACTAGGGAGAGGGTGTGGAACTGGGGTTACAGAAGGCTGTGAGTTGCCATGTAGGTGATGGGGATTGAATCTGTGTCCTCTGGAAGAGCAAATATTGGATTCTTATCTGCACAACACAGTACTGGCTTAAAAAATCTCAGAACTTATGTGAGGGACATATAGAATAAAGCAAGTAATAACTATGACAGGTTTTATTTTGAAATTAATGCCTTTTAGAGCGAGTCTGTGCTCATGTGTGAAGCAGTTGCGCCCCCTGGTGGTAAAAAGTAGGAACTGCACCTTACATAAATAACCCTGACGCTAAATTGCACACAATGTATTGGAATCCAGTTCTGACCTAAGCAGAGTTACATAGGTCATTCCCCTTCATGCTAAGCCTCCATATCCCAGTCCTCTCCCAACAGTTATAGCCACCCTGAAGTGGCCATGACAACATTATAATACCACTTGGCGCCCAGTAACCCTTATGAGACAGTGCCAAGACAAATCTATCCAGGCTCTGGCACCTTCTGGGCCCACACCGATACCCTTCCATCTGGTGAGCAGGTGAGACAGAAGAATACCCAGCTGGTATTGTTTGGTTGGATGGTGGATTGGTTTGGCTTGGGGTCTTTGGTTTGGGGATTTGTTTTCTTGTTTTTGCTTTTTTTTTTTCCACTGGGTGGCAATAAGGAAGGGTGACCCTGGCTTGGAGTCCCTAACCAAAAAAAAAAAAAAAAAAAAAAGAGTAGATCGTCGCAGACTCTGGAGATTTCACAGGAGTAAAATGTGCCTTTGGGGTATATGAAGTGCCACCCAGATTCCTCTCTTAAGCAGAAAGTGTGCCCCTCCCACCGAGAGTATAACTGTGGGGGGGAATGGGTCCACCCCCCCCCCCCCCGTGGTCAGGTTTTAAAACGTCATCCCAGAAATCAGACCAAGAAAGACTGAACTTACCATAGATTTTCCTCCCAGAAAGGAAGAGTTCGGGGTCACTGGGGGTGGAAGGTGGCGATACTTCAGTTACCTCCATTTGCCTCTGGCAACCTTGTCTGTGTGCCTGCCCCTGCTGTGGCTGCTTGGACAGTCCACTTCTCCAGGGACTGAGGAGGAACCCACATAGAAGGCCTGCCCGGAGCTGGCAGCCCCTCCCAGGAGATGAAGCGCTGGAAGCCAAGCCTGACTGCAGACTGCAGGGACCCTGGAGAGGACTCCCCGACCCAGCCCTACCCTCCTCCCACTCTCCTCAGAACACTGACGTCCTCTGTAGCACTGGTCACAATTGCTACCTTACAGAAACAATCTGTGGAGTCACGGTACGGGCCGGAAAATGGAGGCAGCTGGAAACAACGCTAAGTGGATCAACCCCATTTCAGAAAGACAAAGATCACATTTCCTCTCATTTGTGGGTCCTAGATTTTTTTAAGCTAAATTTTTTCTTTGACAGTTCATGCGTGTGTGCCTGTGTAGATGTGTGTGTGTTTGTGGCGTTCTGCATCTCTTACCCCTGCTCTCAATTACCCCCTTCTCACCTCTGTCAATGCTTCTCCCTCCCCACGAATCTCTTTCTCATACACACCTTTTTGTTTTGTTTTATGGCCCACTGAGTTTAGCCAGAGCTGTCTGTATGAGCACAGGTTCAGAACCGTTCAATGGAGCCTGGTATGTGTGTCTCACCAGTATGGACACATTTGAAGACAGGATTTCTTCCCTCCTAGGATCCACAAGTAGCCAATAGTTCAGCACAGAAGAATGGAACTCTAAGAGCCTAGTTTTTTAGACAGGTCTTCCCGTGTAACCTAGGCTGACCTTGGACATGCAATCTCCCTGCTTCAGCCCCACTGGAGATCATGAGTGTGTGCTCCCATGACCAACTTTCTCCAGGCTCCTTTTCCAGCCAACAGAAACATAATCTGTGTGGAAGGCAGAGGAGAAGGCCTCTGCTTGTTCCTAGAGCAGACCCTTCTTTCCTGCTGCCCTATGGGGAAGAAGAGCATGATGTCAGGCCTGCACTGACAGAGCCCTGTAGCCTGGGCTTACCATGAATACCAACCACCTCATTGTCTTCCCTTTAATCTGTGCACTTGTGGATTACCTGAACTTCACAGATGAAAGGACTGATGCCCAGAGGCGTCAATGATTGGCCCAGGGTCACAGAACTAGAAGGCAGTGGCGCCTATGTGAGTATCAGCCACTGTGGTACCTGATTTTTCTCCCCAGTTCGACATCTGCTCCTTAAGAAGCCACTCTTTCCACCTCAAAGTCAGGGGCCTGCAGCTATCTTTCCGCTTCTCTTATAAACAGAGATTGAACCCATGAATCCATTCCTAGGCTGATGGTGACTGAGCAAAGCCAGGCCGTCAAGCTGACACTCTACCCAGTCCTGATGAAGGGACCTAGTGGATGTGGGACTGGCCTTAACTGGCTCACGCTGGACCAGTTTACCTTTGTTTTTAATGTCTGCATTTTCTGAGCTAAATATAGCTCCCCAAAGTGCTTTCATGAAAGTGTGCAGAGCTGTATTGAAATCCCCAGAACCCATGAAAGACTGGACATGGTAGGACCGTCTGCAATCCCAGCACTCTATCTATGGACACAGTAGGGCCATCAGCAATCTTAGCACTCTGTGGACACAGTAGGACCGTCTGCAATCCCAGCACTCTATCTATGGACACAGTAGGGCCATCAGCAATCTTAGCACTCTGTGGACACAGTAGGACCATCAGCAATCTTAGCACTCTATGGACACAGTAGGGCCATCAGCAATCTTAGCACTCTGTGGACACAGTAGGACTGTCTGCAATCCCAGCACACTGTGGACACAATAGGACCGTCAGCAATCTTAGCACTCTGTGGACACAGTAGGACCGTCTGCAATCCCAGCGCTCTGTGGACACAATAGGACCGTCAGCAATCCCAGCACTCTATGGACACAGTAGGACCATCTGCAATCCCAGCGCTCTGTGGATACAGTAGGGCCGTCTGCAATCCCAGCACTCTATGGACACAGTAGGACCGTCAGCAATCTTAGCACTCTATGGACACAGTAGGGCCATCCACAATCCCAGCACTCTATGGACACAGTAGGACCGTCTGCAATCCCAGCACACTGTGGACACAATAGGACCGTCAGCAATCTTAGCACTCTATGGACACAGTAGGGCCATCCACAATCCCAGCACTCTATGGACACAGTAGGACCGTCTGCAATCCCAGCGCTCTGTGGACACAGTAGGACCGTCTGCAATCCCAGCACACTGTGGACACAGTAGGACCGTCTGCAATCCCAGCACTCTATGGACACAGTAGGACCATCTGCAATCCCAGCGCTCTGTGGACACAGTAGGACCATCTGCAATCCCAGCGCTCTGTGGACAAAGTGGGACCGTCTGCTATCCCAGCGCTCTATGACAAGCTAGGCAGTAGAAACAGAACCTGAGCAGCCTGTGAGCCGGCTAGCCTGGCTCTGCAGCAGCTAACAAGCCCTGACTTCAATGAAGTAGAAGCTAAGGTCATCCTAGGTGGTCTTCTGGCCTCCACCCATGTGCGTAGCACAAGGCACACACAGGCTAGCATTCGTCTGCAATGTAGATTCTACATGAGCATTCACACACACACACACACACACACACAGAGAGAGAGAGAGAGAGAGAGAGAGAGAGAGAGAGAGAGTTCAAATAGGCACAAAAATTTGAAGATTCTTAATTTCTATTTCAAACCTGTTCAAGAAAATCTTTTAAAAACCAGGTCTAAATTATTTACTCTAACATGTTTAAATTTTAGGGATACAAACTGGTAGCTTTGGGCCAATGCATGTGTCATTACCATTCTATACCAGATGCCTTCACATCCCCCCAGAAACTCACTCACACCTCTTGCCAGCCAACCCCCACCTGCTCTATGGCCACCACCACCCCTTCCAGGCACCCGCTATGCTAACTCTGTTACTCCAGCCTGGCTTTGCCTGTTGGAGAATTCCCTACCTCCACCCGTGCTGTTTCCATGTCTGCTTCTCTCACCGAACACAGTCGTTTTGAAGTGGGATCCTGTCGTCTGTCATGGCTCCTCACTGTTCCGTAGCGGATCCCTTAGTGACGGGCAGAGCCATTTGTTTTCTGCTTTGCCTGTTGACAGTCACATGAGTTTCTAGCTTTTGGCAGCGGTACCCGGAGCCACTGTGAACATTCTTGTTCACGTCTTCTTGTACATATGTTTCCATTTATTTTGGGTAAATATGGGGGAGTGAGAATCCTGGATCATAGGGTAGGTACATGTTTAACTTCAGCAGAAGCTGCCAGACTGTCTTCCCGGGCAGGCAGACAATCTGGCCAACTGATTTCAACAACCCATCTCACCAGCCAGAATAAGCCACCAACTGCCCTCCTTCCCAGAGACTACACAACTGGTCTGTGGGTTTCTGGAGGCTGCAGTGACTTCAGGAGCCACGTCGGCACTGGCCAGAGGCAGATGAGAGATGTGGAAAGATGACCACATGGTTTGATGCCCAACATCTTCCCAGCTCCGCTGCAGACCTCCCAGGGCCTGTATGCAGAGAAATTCTGAGATGCCCCAAATGTCGTTATGAAAGCCGGACTGCAGAGTGGGACAGAAGGGACGGTCATTAGTAACTGCTAAGGAAGGCAACAGAAAGACCCATTCCCAGCCCTGAACACCAGTGCCTGGAGGTGGGTCCGCGGGACACCACTGACTTCATATGAGCTTTCCGATGGCTAACGCCCCGGAGCCAGCAGTGAGAGGTTTATTGTGGTTAGCCCTCTATCCCGAGGCTCCCCCTGTCTGAATTCCCTACACTTCATTTATAGCCAGTAAGGGTTGGGTGTCGACTGCTATGGTTTCCCAAAGTTGTAGAAAACTGTCTTTAATGAAAAAGAATGTAGCGACCGCTTTCAGTCAAAGCACTGACTCTTCCCTTGGGCCTGCAAGCTTCCAATGGGCCACGAGAGAAGCCATGAAAACCTGGCCTCTCACACGGGGATGCCGTTCAGTTCATAGAATGCTTGCCTAACATGCACAAAAAAAAATTTAAAAATTAAAAAAAAACCCGGACCAATCCCAGCACTGGGAAAACTGAGTGTGGTGATCATACCTGTAATCACCACACAGAGGAAGTGGAAACTAAAGGATCAGAAGCTTCACGTCCATGTTGGCTACAAAACCCTGCTAAGATACCTGAGATTCCAGCTTTGAGAGAGAGAGAGAGAGAGAGAGAGAGAGAGAGAGAGAGAGAGAGAGAGGATATGTAGAATATGTGGTGCACTTGCCTTGTGGGTACTTGTGGGTATACATGGATGCCTGGGATTGGCATCAGCATGTCTACCTCAATTGCCCCTCCACCACATTTTTTTAGACAGAGTCTCTCATTCAACCTGGGGCGTGCCATTTCAGCTAAGCTGGCTGCCCAGCAAGCCTCAGGAGAGGAGCTACCGGCATGCGTTGCTGTCTTCCACTTCTGTGCAGATTCTGTTGATCCAAACTCAGGTTCTCAGGCCTGCACAGCACTTTACCCATTGGCCCAACCCTTCGGACCCTATCAGTCCTTAATGTGACGCTCATGGTAACCCCAGAAGTTAGGCAGGGTTACCCCCACTTTGTAGATGGAACACTATAAATGGAGGCTCCAGAAATAAAGTGTCCAAGCCAAGACTGCAGGCCAGAAAGCCTCCATCTCCAAGGGCAGGCTCTTGCTGCTGCCAGAAGCTAAGCAGAGCAGCCTTTGGAAAAAAGACTATGAGAGATGCATGGTCCTGGGCCTCTTCCAGACTGGAAGCCCCTCGGCTACCCTTAGTGCTTTATGGAAGCATCTTTAGAAAGAGGATGTGATGCAGTAGGACCCGCCACCTCCCAGCCTCTCCTGCGTCCTTCACCCAGCAGCCTCCACCCCTCATCCTGGACCCACAAGCAGACACCACACCACAGCTGGATCCGTGAGAAGATGCAGATTTATTTTGGGAACAGACTTGGCATCCTGAACCCTAACCCCTCATCTCATACCTCCTAAAAACAACTCTGGTGGCTCCGACAGTCACAAGCTTGTCCCCAGGGCTGAACCCAGACCCAGAGTAGAGCAAAGACCTCAGAGTCAAGGCCTGGGGCCTGTCATCGCCTGAGTAACCTCCACCCACCTACCCCCATTCCCTAGAGTCCAGGAAAACCCAACCAGAGGCAAAGTCCTGCCCACAGTGGCCGGAACAGGAGCATCTGCAGGTTCCTCTCTGTAGAAAAGCAATTCCAACCAAGTCACCAAGCCCAGCAGTGCTGGGAATAGCCAGCGTGACACTCAAGGAGAAGATGCCCAGGGACTGAGAAGAAAAGGAAGCTGAACCCCAATATCCATATTCGAGGCTGCTCTAGGAGGAGGCCTGGTTTTTGTGCCCAAGTCCGAGGGGTTTGAAGAAATGAAGTCAGAGAGTATCAGCAGCTTCCTCCAACTCAGCTTGGATGCCACTGCCTCCTCTTCCCTAAACGTGAGGGACCTGGAAACTATTTCCCCCCATCCTTTTGGAAATAGGGAACCACAGGTCCTGAGCTGCCAGGCTGCACCCAGGCAGCCCAAGGGCCCAAACACGCAGTGTGGTGCAAACGTCTTTAAGTGAGGTGCATGCAAGTAAACCTTCTGCCAAGCACAATTTGTTATTGCACAGGCTGTGCCCAGCTGGAGTCCAGACCGACTCCTGTCTTCCTGGATAATGCCTGTCTCCGGCTTCTCTCTGTCAGAGAATAAGCACCGGGGATGTAGCCCTTGACTTCCACAGGTTTCCACACCATGCTCCCCTGATCCCACAGCGGATAAGCCGATTCATAGTACATCACAGTAGCTGCAGCTCTCAGGCCTAGGACTCCTACACAATGACCCGGGGCCCATCAGTGACCCCCAAATGAACTCCAGACTCAGACTCACACTCAACATCGGGGGCCATCACCAACATGCCTTGCCCTCTTCCCACCCCACCCGCAGACCTCTTTGGTGACTCCCAGCCAGAGGCTCAGATGCTCAGGTGTCCCCTGCTGCTGGTCCTAGGGGATGCCAACTGGACTGATGGGACGATGCAGAGCATTGCATGCTGGTATATTCAGCGGGGCTTCTCCATTTCCTACACTGCCCTCCAGGACTCTGTAAACCCTGGAGCAGCATGGACGGGGGAGGTCTGCTCTACCACAGGCCCTTCACACCTTCACTACCCAAGCGACTTCCGCACCTGTCATCTTCCTGGGTGGCCTCAAGTCATCAACCAGAGGACTAGGTTGGTGGTGGCGTAGGAGGAAGAAATTTGTATTAATATCTTGCTTAGGTGACATCTCTCAAAGCACACAAAAGCCCAGGGAAGGGTGGCAGGGCAAGGCGAGGCAGGGCGGAGGATAGATGTGGGAGCAGGACAAGGGGCTAGGGACCACCCGGGCTCTTCTCGCAGCGCATCCTTTGCCCTGGAGGGTACCTAGACATTCTCTTCCTCGGGCATCCCAGCACCCAGGATGGGCTCACGGTGGCCCACTTTAACCATCCATGGAGTGGGCGGAGCAAGGCTTCAGGTCCACAGTCCAGTCCTCCTGGGACACCTGCTTGGCATTGCAGAAAGACAGATCCTGGCATCCTCAGTGGAACTCCTGGCTCTAAAGGAGATAACACCGTTCAGCAGAGGGAAACGGCTCCCAAGGCTGAGCCACGAGCTGGGCAGGGACCAGGATTCTGCCTTGCAAGGGAATCAGAGACACGCCCCCATCCCTGTCCCCTGATGGCCCACTGATCCCATCCCTTTCCTGCTATCTTCAGGGTCACTTCTCCGGTTCTTTAGATCCCAAAGTCGTCAGTATCTGAAGAAAGGGCTCCCAGGTGTCCAATGACACAAAGAATTTCCAGAGCTCAGCATTAGACCCCAGAGCTATGGCCACAAGGCTAACACTGCCCCTGGCTATTACACAGTGACAAAAACAAGAACTTCCTCTCTCCTGGGGCTGCCTGGAAACTTTCAGTCCACACTAAGCCAGGATCAAAGCAGGGCGTCTCTTGGGGAACACGGCAAAATACAGTGTGGCCAAGCTCCAGGCCTGGGCTGTAAGGTTTTTCCCAGCAGGAGGGAGATTTTCACAGCTGTGAGGACCTCTGTGCTTTAGCCAAAGCCTAAACTCCACCCTGAGGAGAAAACAGAACCAACTAAGGGCGTATGGAGGGGCAGAAAACAAAAGGCAGCCATGGGACAAAGTGGAGAGAGAGGGTGGAGATAGAGCTGAGTGCGTGGGAGCACACACACCAATGTGGGGGGTGTAAGGCCCATCACACCTGTACACTAAGGATGGGCGTTACCTAACCACAAGCTCATGCCCAGTACCATGTACCAAGCACCCCCCCACACCCTGAATTCCAGGCTCCACCCTCTGGCCATACCTGGTAGATGAGAGTCAAGTCAGGAGGTGAACAAATAGGATAGCCAGACCAATATTCAGCAGGATCACCATACAGATGAGGACAGTGTTGGGTACCTGAAGGCATGAAGGAAGGCTGTCTGAGTCCCCAGGGCCTCTATACACCTCCCACATTCCCAACCAGGTCACAAGGCTGGGTCAGTCAGGTCTTCTGGAAGGATCTTCCTAAAAACATACTGATTTGTCCTCAGTTGGCCCCTGCATCCTGGTCCAGCTGGAAGAATTCTTGGAACTAATTAACCCTTGAAAGGACATATGACAAGTAACTTGGAGGGCGGTCTGGAACCCCTACCACTCGCCTTCCCGATGGTTGGCTTTACTCTCTGCTGCTGTGCTGGGTTCCTGGACTGCAACAGAGGCCCAGAACTCAAGCCCCGTGGGGAACCTCCTCCACCCCCAGGAAGTTCTCCCTGCTGTATCCTGAACCGAGAGGTGACTGGTACCCTGGCCGAATGCCATAGACTCAGCAGATGCCCTCTATTGCTCAGTCTCCCACCAGCCGCTGCTCCTCTGCCTAGTGTCCCACTACCTCTGGAGTTGGCTCTTGTCCTGTCCTGCTTTCAGTTTCCCAAGTCATTCCTCTCTCCGCGCACGCACACACACACACACACACACACACACACACACACACACACACACACGCCTGGAGCCCCAGGGATCTCAGAGGCTGGCCTCTGTACGCAGCATCCTCACCTCCTCTACCTCCACCTCGGCCTCTGCCGCCAGCGCCACCTCCTTACGACCCTTCTTCTTGACCTTGCTCAGCCCTCTGGCCTCTGTCTTGCGCGCCTTGGCCCTGGGTTCTGCTTTAGGGACAATGGGCTTGGGCTCCAGAGTGGCGGTTGTGACGGGCACCGGACTTCGCGGCGCAGGGGGCTGCTCCTCCGGGGCGGTGGCAGAGGCCGGGGACGGGGGCGCTGAGTTGGATCCGGAGACCTCCGGCTCAGGCTCGGGCTCGTCCTCCAAGGGCGGGGGCTCGGGAGGCCCGGTGCGCACGGCATAGCTGTGGTAGCCACGGTACATCGCCACCTCCGGTTCCCGCGACGGCGCGGGCGGCGGCTGCAGCGCCTCAATGGCCATGTGCTCCGAGGCTGGACGTGCAGGACTGCGACGGCCAGAGCCATCAGATGGCGTTACGGGCCGGCTGCCCTCTCCACCGGGCTCGCCATTCCAGGCGCCCGGACTCAGCAGGCCGTCCTTGGACGCCCCGGGTCGGGGCCTCTTGGGTTGTGGGGGCGTCCCGGCCGGAGACGGAGGTCCGCCCTCGGGCTGCGGGGTCTCACGCTCGTGTAGCTGCGGGCTCTCCCGGGGCCGCTCCGGGAGGCCGGCGCCCGCACCCCGCTCTGGGGGCTCCAGCAGGCTCTGAGAGTTCTCCAGGATCTCCTGGAGCAACCGACGCTTCTGATACTCTGGACCTGCCAGGGACAACAGAAAGAAAGGTAGGCTTCGAACCCAAGGCCTGCTGGGCAGTCCTGGGCCAGCCGTCTGTGAGCCGCATTCATTTACTAGGCTGCCATTCATTGCACTGGGGGTCAGGCTGTGGTGGCAGCAGTCAATTTTAGTAACCCTGTGAGGTAGGTGAGATTGTGAATTCTGTTGCAGAGAGGAAAAAGACATCCAGGGACGTTAAGTCATTTGCCCAGCATCACGCAGCAAAGGGTCCAGATGAAGGGTTTATCTGGTCTTTTTCCACCCATTTGTTTGAAAAATAGGGCTAATCACCCCTTTTCCTAATCTTTCAAAAGTTTACTTTGCAAAAGCCGCTGAACAATGGTCACCCAACGCAGGTTACTGCAGTGCTTCTTGTGACCAGCAGGGGGAACACTGTGACTAGAAAGAAGACGCACCCCCTGCAGTCACCGACAGACCTTAGGTGGGCGAGCTGCAGCCAGAATGATGTTTCCAATCTCCGCACTCAGCAGCCAGCGCCGCAGCTCTGTCAAGTGCAGACTGTGTCCCCTCCCTGATTCTGCACTCAGCCCCACCCCCACTGCCTGCTGCACCCTCTAACTTCCTGAATGACACTCAATCCCATTTCCGTACTTTGAACCAGCAACCCTGTCTTCTAGCTCCATCTGTCGGAGCATCCAGTAGGTCTACCTGTGCATTGGCTCTCAAAGGTGATTTCAGATGCTCCATCGCCTGCTCTGGATCTCATTAGGTGTGTTGCTCACGAGCTCCACCCAGACCCACTGAATCCGGAACTCAAGAATGAGCCCAGTCAGTGTCAAGTCGGACCCACAGACCTGGCCAGGGCCCAGAGTCCTGGTCCGAGCATTCGGTTAGAACTCATTCTCCATGTGAGATGCAGGAGACAGGAGCTGCAGTCACTGCGAGTTCACAGCAATCTTTACATGCACTTAGCTCATGCCCAGAAAGTGGGCACTATTCTTGTACCCATGTCACAGCTCAGGGGTTGAGGGTTACCATTCGCCTTGCACAACATCTCAGAGCTGGTGAGTAGCAGGCAAGGATTTAAACGTAAGAATCTGTGTTAACCAAGGCAAAGCTGCCTGTGTGACTCTTCCTGATTCTGGGTCCTAGCTGCATGTCCCCAGAGTCCAGCAAATTATCTGACACACAAGCAGTGCCTGATCAATGCCCCACTATTGTAGAATATTTGTTTAACTATGTAAAGATGTGTTGCATTTGTTTAACTATGCAAAGGTGTATTGCGTTTCTTTATGTTGGAGAGCATTTGTTTAACTATGCAAAGGTTGTTGCATTTGCTTAATTATGTAAAGATGTGTTTACTTGCCTGCCTAAGGCACCTTATTGGTCTAATAAAAAGCTGAATGGCCAATAGCAAGGGAAGAGGTCTAGGCAGGACTTTTGAGCATGGGGAGTAAATTAGAGGATGAATTTAGTCTCGAAAAAAGAAGAAAGAAAAGAGATGACAGGAAGGCTCCAGGGGTCAACCAGCAAGACATGCAGAAAGCAGAAAAGTAGGAAATACAGAATGAAAGAAAGGTAAAAAGCCCAGAGCCAAGACGTAGATGAATAGAAACAGGTTAAATTAAGTTAACAGAGCTGGGTGACAGACCTAAGCTGAGGCTGAGCATTCATAGTTAATAATAAATCTCTGTGACTTTATTTGGGAGCTGGTTGGTGGCCCAAAGAAAATTCTAACCGCATCCCACAAACTTTTGAAAGGTACGGAGAGCCCTTTGACCCCTCCCCCTCCCCAATGCACCAGAGACCTGTTCATCTCAGCGTCACCAGCTCCCATCATTTCTCTTGCCAAGCAAAGGGACAAGAGACAAGCTGGGGTGGGTCCCATCCACAGTAGGAGCCCAGTCTTGCACAGGACAGAGATGCGTGTCACCCATTAACCCCTGCATCCTCTCATCTCTTGTTCGTACCTCCGCTTAGGCATCTCCACCTTGTAGCAAGTGAGGAAAGGAGCCCACCCAAGGACTCCCCTGCCCACTCCACTCTTGGCTGGCCCTACCTGGCTGGTAGAAGTCTGGGGCCAGCTCCTTGGCCAATGTGCGGGCGATGTTGGACTCCTGGTTGGCAGCCAGGGCAGCCTGTTCTGAGGCCTCAGCCTTGGCTTTGGCGTGGCTTGTCCTAAGGAGACAATACGGTGGGAGATTTAGAATCCAGCTCTCTGGCCATCCTGTCTAAGACAGAGAATCACCCTGGGCAAAGGTTCTCACTTGGAATATGAGTATTACAGTCTCCTGGCCCAGGCTACGAGGCTTTTCCTAAGCCAGTCCTCTAGTCTCTAGGTATACACAGACTGTATTCCCCCAGCCTCCCTTACACTTAGGTACAGTTAGATGACTGCACCCTTCCCAGTGCATTCTGGGAAAACCTGTTGTATGTTATTTCCAGGTCTGATTAATAAAGCCCTTATCCCTGTGACTGGTTGAATATAGAAGAGGCTATAACACCCAGAACAGGGTGTTTAACCTCTTTCATGTCACCGATTCTCTCTCCCTCCTTTGGCCAACTGATGAAGCCTCTAGACTCCTCCTCCAGACAATGTTTTGTTTTGTTATTGAGACAGGGTCTCTCACCGTGTAGCCCTGGGTGGCCTTGAACTCGCTGTGTATACCAGGTGGGTCTTGAATTCCCAGAGATTCACCTACCTCTGCCTCTCAAGTGCTGGAATTAAAACCATGCACCATCCCATCGGCCAGAACCAAGTTTTAATTACAGAAAAAAAGAGACAGGAGAGATAGCTCAGTGGGTAACGGTGCCAATCAAGCCCGGACTCGAGTTCAATCTTGTGAACCCATGTGAAGGTAGAAGGAAGAAACCAACTCCACAGAATAGTCCTGTGACCTCCATGCAAGCATACACACACCATAAACATACGATAATAATAATGATAGCAACAAGGTTCTAAAATGTGCAAAGTGTATGGTTGTGAAGAGCTGCAGCTGGACTGATACACTTAATAAAATATTTTAAAAAACAAATCTGTGGGGCCGGAGTGATGGCTCAGTAGCTAAAAGCCTATCTATTCTGACAACCCAAGTATGGTTCCTAGAACCCACATCAGGTGGCTCATGACTGCTTGTAATTCTGGCTTCAGGGGATGCAACAGCTTCTTTGGACTATTGAGCACCAGCATTCACATTTACATCCATATACAGACGCACGATTAAAAAAACAACTCTTAAAGAATACATAAAAGAAAAAATTCATAATATGGCACCTACAATAAAAATATCTACCAGGTCTACTAACCGCCACAATTTAAAAGTATAAATGAGCAGAGCTAAATGATTTCTATTAGAGACAAAGTCATAGGTACAGCTAGCATTCCTATGGCCGACTGCCTATTCCCAGAACTGAAGGAAATACCAACCTTCAGTTTACATGTGCACGGGCACTTTGGGTACCCGACCCAGCCCCTTCGTGGAGCAAATATACCTGCCTTAGCTGCTGTGACTGCCAACTTGCCCATGACTCCCTGCCACCCCAGGGAACTGCAACCAGCAAAGCTACTGTGCTCAAAGTGAAGGTGCCACTTCCCCAAGCCCAGAGAGTCCCCTACAGACTGGAAGATGCCAGCCCGCTCCCTCTGCGGCCACCAAGTTCCCACCCCCCAGGCCCCTGCGCTAAGCTCAAACACATCTGAAATTGAGAGCAGTCCTTGCGCAGCCCCTTCCTTTCCTGTCTATCTGCTTTTCACTGCCCCCTCTCCTGAGAGCATCTTCTCAGCATCACTAGCTTGGGAATAGCCACCTCAGGCTGTGTTTCGTGGGACGTGGACCCCTGAATTCCATCCACAGAACCTCTGGTGAGCTGCAAGAAATGAAGTAGAGGAACTGGAGAGATGGCTCAGCGGTTAAGAGCACTGGTGCTGGGAACTGATCCAGGGTCAATTCCCACACCCTCAGGGCAGCTCACAACCATCTATAAATTCAGTCCCAGGGGATCTGATGCCCTCTTCTGGCCTCTGTGGGTCATGTACGCACGTGGTGCACACACATTCAGGTCAGACACCCATACACATAGAGACTTTTTTTTAACTAATAAAAATATTTTACTCGAAGAAACAGAGCAGAGGACCTGAGCCTGTCAGTCAGCACGTAGAAGGAAGACTCTTCCTGAAGTCCCACACTGGAATGCCACAGGAACAAAGGCGAAACATTTGTTCTGCCGCATGCTTGGCATTGGAGAGATATTTGTATCAGCTGTTGGCACGGTTCGTAATGACTAACTGAAGAACAATGCCCACCTCGGTAACAGCCCCTGTTCACAAACAGGCCGGGCGCTGTCCAGAAGGAGTTGCACAGGATAGCTCACGAGTCATGAGAATGCCTTAGGAAGCTGGTGCTCCCGGTCTCCTCATTTTACATGGGAGGAAACTGAGGCACAGACAGGTTAGTTAGCATGCTGCCAAGGAATGTGGAAGTTGGCACTTTTGACCCTGCCCCCGAATTCTGTGCATCTAATGCCAGCTTTGGAATTCCAGCTGTGCCGAAGCTGACCATCCTTGACTGGGTAAGGCAGCTCAGCCCTGCCGCGCGACAGCAGGAGTTTCGGGTCGCAGCTGTGAGGTGTGCCCAGAGGGTCTTATAGAACCCGAGGATACAGTACAAGAAAACTTCTTGTAGAATGTCGGTGGAGGTTGGCTGCTGGGGGGCAGGGCAGCAGAATTCAGTCAGGTATGGGGATGGAGACTTGATGAAACAGAAGAAACCTACCAAGGAACTCGGTGAGGAAGTGACAGCACTGGGGAACTAGAACCAATGCTGTACCCACAGGTTCGCCTTCCACACGTCTGATCTCCAGTCACACAGCTCAGATTCCCAGACCCTGCCTTCTCCACCAGGCCATACTGTCTCCCTCTTTGTTTCAGGAAAGACTCAGTCTGTGAACATACACACAGGTACCTGTGTGCACACACAGTCAGGAGCTTCCCAGGTCACGGCGCATACACACAGGTACCTGTGTGCACACACAGTCAGGAGCTTCCCAGGTCACGGCGCATACACACAGGTACCTGTGTGCACACACAATCAGGAGCTTCCCAGGTCACAGTGCATACACACAGGTACCTGTGTGCACACACAATCAGGAGCTTCCCAGGTCACGGTGCATACACACCTGTGCACACACAATCAGGAGCTTCCCAGGTCACGGCGCATACACACAGGTACCTGTGTGCACACACAATCAGGAGCTTCCCAGGTCACGGTGCATACACACCTGTGCATACACAATCAGGAGCTTCTCGGTCACGGTGCATACACACAGGCACCGAGTGCACACACAATCAGGAACTTCCCAGGTCACAGTGCATACACACAGGTACCTGTGTACACACATGCTCCAGGAGCTTCATGGTGAAGGGCAAGACTTTGGGGGATCAGAAGCTTTGCCCTCCAGTTTTGGCTCTGTGGGTTCAGGTGAGATGAGACACTCAGATGACCAAAAAAGCTCAGAAAACAAGAGAAATAATATTTTATCTTAATTTTTTTGCTTATTTGCATGTGTGCCCTGAGCACATGTGTATATATGCTTTGCATGTGTGCAGGCACATGTGTGTGAGTTCACATGTGTGTCATGCATATGGAATCCTGAGGTCCATGCAGGTAATCATCCTAATCACTCTTCCGTCTTACTCACTGAGACGGGGTCTCTCAACCAAACCCAGGGTCTTGCTAAGCAGTTTGTTCTGGGTCCTGCCTTCATATTCTGACGAAGGAACTACAGGAGTGCTGCCCCACCCACTTGGCATTCATGTGGATTCTGAGGGCTGGACCTCCAGGTCTCATGATTCTGTAGCAAGCGTTTTAACCACTGAAACACCCAGCCTCCCTAAATCATATTTTAATGCAACATTTTACAATAAAATTGGTACAAACATAAAATGCCAGATGAACAAAGAAGGAAGAATATCTTAAATAAAGACGAAATTGGTGTCTGCACCTCCCCTTACCCCAGTTCAGCTCCAGCAGGACTCCAGAGCCTCCGGCATGTGGCTTTCCCTTTGTACCACGGAAAGGTGGAGATGATAATCCTCCCCTTGTAGAATTTCTGAGAACTGAAATGAGCGGCAGGTAGGACATGTTCCCTACGTCATGATGACAGTTGAGACAGGTGGTGTTGGTGGTGGTTAGGGCCAGAAGACATTTTGACATCAGAGCAGTGTGGCAGGTAAGCCCCCTGCTCAATCTGACCCGTGTGCGGCTATGTGTGAGAAAAAGCCACTTCCCTGGGAACCTGCAACCTCAGGTGGGGGAAAGAGAAATCCTAGGCCGACCTTCCTGCTGAGAAGGGAAAGAGAAATCCTAGGCCGACCTTCCTGCTGAGAAGATGCCTTTTTTGGTCATGTGAAGTGAAGAACTCCTCGTTCCTGTCGACTTGGGGAGCTGGTAGCCAGCACAGACGTGGGGGTGGAGGTGGCCACGCTGTTCCAGGCATGAGGGCTGCGGGGACGGCAGGAAGCCAATCTTTTGTCCACCCCATAGCCTGGCTGGCTGATCCCTTATCATTCTCCCTGCACCCACTGGTCCGGACTCTCTGGGTCCCCAAACCAGCCACCCCTCATTCCCTGTCCTTACGCCTCCACCCTGCCTGCACCTGCCTTCTCCGTATTTGCCCTGCACACGTGTCCAGAGCATCTGCTCCTCCCTATACCCGAGGGCCTCGCCTTGCATGAGCTTCCCACCATGCTCTAAATGTGGCCCAGCTCTGCAACACAGCAGCTTTCAGGGCTCTCCGCTAGAGGTGACCTTTGGGAGTGGGGATTACCATGCCCAGCTCAAGGTAGCTTTCACGGGGTGCATCAGGCGACCCTAGAGTGAAGGATGGGGGCACTGCTGTCACCCAGAGGCCACAGCTTTTCGTCAGTGCCACTTGGCCACTGAACAGTCCCCGGCGTCATCACCTCCTGGGGTTCGTCAGAACGCCAATTCTCAAACTACACTGGAAACCTACTGATTCAGAATGGAAGGGACCTACACCCTGCAAGCTGTCCAGTCCCTCTTCTGCTGACTCCAGTCTGAGAGGCAAGTGACCACAATGCTGAGGCCAGCTCCATCCTAAGCTGTCCCCAGCCTGCTGGTGGGGGTGGGGTAGGAGCCTCGGGTAACTGTCTTTAATCGCCAGTGGCCCTCCCCAGCCCAGGCTGTAATGGGAAGCACAGGGGTACGTACTTCCTTCCCTCTGGCCACCTCCTACATCCAGATGTGGCCTCTGAGTGGGGGGTCTCCTAGGGTGGGTGCTGTGCCCGCTGGGGGGAGGGCGGGGAGCAGTAACTGGGGCAAGGGGAGGGGCAGGGAGACGAGCTCTTCTTGGTAGCTTTTGGATTATCTTTCAGTAGCCGGGTTAAAAATAAGGTTGGTAGTTCTGGAACGGTGCAGGGACATCACTCAGCACGGCCCCTTTGGGGAGCACTTACACCCCCACACCAGACACCACCTCTTTTTCCCATCCCTAGGCTCCAGGCTACTTGATCAGAGACAGGATTTTTCCCTGTTGCCCACAGCACATATGAGTGGCTTCTTGGAGCCAAAGGAGGATGGATGTGCTCTGACTCCAGGACTTAGGTTGGTCTGTTCCCCAGCCTGAAAGGCCCTTCCCCTCCCCCCATGCTCAAGGCCCTCGTCCATGCATTGGTCTGCTCACTTACTTCAACTTTTTGGAGTGTCTGTCATGAGCCAGGCACTATTCTGGGCCCCCTCAAACACAACCGCTAATAGAAAGCCTTGAACCCCTCTTAAAGTTAGTGCAGGGCTTGGCCAAATTCAGTCTCTGCTTAAATATAGCCTCTGCCTGTTTTTTGTATCACTCTGGCTAAAAATGGTTATTTTATTAAGTGGTTGGAAAAAAATAATGGAGGGGTAATATTTTCTAACGCGGGAAAGAGGCCCGGGATCCAAGTGTCTGTGTCTGTATAAAGTTTCGGTGGAGTGCCGCCACATTCACTCGTTTGTGTACTGTCTGGGGTTAGGTGGTTGCCATAAAAACGGTATGATGAGCAGAGCCCGAAGAATTTCCCTTCTGGTATGTTACAGAAAAGTCTGCCGCCCTCTGTCCTAATGGCGAAGCAAACATTTCTTCTCCTGAGATCACCAGCGTTCACTTGGCTGTCTGAGAAGCACTTTGCACCCGGTTTGTGCCGTGGACTACTGGACAGGCACGAGCTTCACGGGACGGGGTACAGTCATGTTCTAGGGACCCAGCCATCCCGCCCAGCAGGAAGCAAGTCTTTAAGGTAGCAGGCTAAGCGGCTGCCGAGAGGGCTCGCTTGGTAGAGTGCCTGCTGTGTGAGCCTGAGGACCTGCGTTTGGACCCCCAGCACCTGAGCTAAAAATTATGCTCAGTGGTGTGTCTGTACCCCAGCACTGGAAAGGCAGAGACAGATGGGTCCAGGGATCTGCTGGCTAGTTACTCTAGCCAAACTGGTGAGTTCCAGCTTCAGTGAGAGACCCTGTCTCAAAAAATAAAAAATAAATAAACTAAAATGGTTTTTCTGCTTCTACCTTTACACAGGTCTCAAGGGGTGAATCCAGGTCCCTGGGCTTGCACCCAAAGCACCTTTACTTGCTGAGTCACCTAGCCAACTTTTCACTTTCTTAACGGGACTCTTTGAAGCACAAAAGCCTCATTGTAATGAGGTCCATTACCTTTTTCTCTTGTTATTTGGACTTCTGGTGTCATATCTAAGATTTTTTTACCTAACCCAAGGTCATAAAGAGTTCCCCCTATATTTTCTTCTACGTATTTTACAGTTTTCATTTTCCTAGTTAGGGATGTGAGAATTGTTTCTAATAAGAAAAAAAATGACAAAGAGATTAAGGGTTCGCGCCGCTCCTAAGCGTGACCCTGCCACTGAGGAAGACGGAGGCCAGTCACTTATCCATTGGTTATTAAAGTGAAAGCTGAGCCATACATGGCCCCTGCTCTGGGAAGATGAAGAGTCTGGGGGGAGAGATAAGACAAGGTGAAAAGTCTTGAGAGTGGAGTGAGTGGGAGGCTGCTGGGAGGAGAAAGACCCCTGGGCCGGTTACACGGCCATAGCTGGAAATTTATTATTTCTATTTTATAATATGTAAACACATATATAAGCTTATCTTCTTAGTTCTATATTCCATATTTTAAATATGTATTTTACAAATATTATATATCATAGAATAGCACTAGTTCCCTGTAGAAGAAAATTGGGAAGCAAGTAGTTTTATAAGGAAAAAATTGCCACTTAAATTAGTGTTTAGAGGTGTTAAGAGCATAAGTATAAAAATGAGTGGCTTAAAGTTCCTGTGCCCTGATTCTTTTTTCAGCTGTGAATGGTGATATAGACAGCCCAGAGTCATAGCATGGAGTTGCTGAGTTGTGCAGCAATATACAGAAACCAGTTGGAATGGGGGGGGGGGGCCTGTTATGGTTATCTCAGTTTTCAACTTGATGAGCTGTAGAGCCTTGTGGGAGACAAATTTCTGAGCACACCTGTAGGGTTGATGATCCTGATCAGGTTAATGGAGGCAGGAAAACCTGCCCACTAGAGGTGGCACCATTCCCTGGGCTTGGCTTCCAGCCCACATAAAAAGGAGGACCCGAGCTGAGCATTCATATTCTGTTTCCTAACTATGGGTATAATATAGCTAGCCACTTCAGGCTCCTGCCGCCTTTACTCCCCGTCCCCCCATGATGGACCGTACCCTCAAACTGAGAGCCAAAATAAACCCCTTCTCCTTCAAGCTGCGTTTGCCGGGATGTTTTATCATGGTGCCTGGAAGAGGAACTAAGACACAGCCCAGAGCGGATCTCATGTAAGTGTTTGCAGCCTTCAAATGTGGATATTTAAAGTGGGCATCAGAGGTGACATAGGGGTGTGGGCCCCAAGTCTATGTGATACCTGCCCTCCCAGGAGATAGGCGGAACCTCCCCACTGTGAAACTCATCCTGAATCCCCCAGGATGGAGGGAAGGATGCCTCCAGATCGTGTTCGATGTCTCCTTACAAGAGGAACCTCCTGTACAGAACCTGCTCCAGCGTGTGGGAGGGTGACAGAGAGGCCGTCCTTCCAGCCGGAGACTAAGAGTTGGCTCACTGGGAAATTAACTGTATTCCAGCCACTTGTCTTACTCGGGGGACTGAAAAAGTAGTCCCAAAGACTCCTAATCATAGACACCTGTGAGCATCCCCTTATCTAACAAACAGGCCTGGCAGATGTGAGACGGAGACTGGGTTGGGTTAGGTAGGTCCTACATGTAATCCCAGGTACAATTAGCCACACTAGGAAGAACTGACAAAGGAGGAGGAATTGATGTGTGGGGACCAGAGAAGTGCCCTGAGGATGCAGAAAGGGCCATGAGCCAAGTGTCACGGTGATGACCATTTGAAGCTGGAAGGCAACAAGTGGGCTCTCCTACCACTGAGCACACAGTGGTAGCCAGCTCTGCTAACACTCGGCTTTAGCCCGGCTCCAGAACTGAAGGGAAGAATCTTCAGTCTCAAGTTGGCTGTCATTGATTGTAGCAGCAATAGGAAGCTGCTATGGTTGCAATCATCTTTGAGACACCCCAGTTCACCGCAGAAGAAGAAGTGCTGGCACAGAAGATCATTCCCCTAAAGCTTGCTGCTTGAGAGAGCCAGGGCTGACCGGAACTGAGCCCAAATTCCCAGCACTGAAGTCCTCAAGTGTGCTGTTTGGTTTCCAATAGTTCACCTCCAGTCACAATCCAGAACAGCCAGTGATTAAAAATGCCCTTAAGCCAACCTCTCCCTTTGGGAGCTTTGTGTGGACCCTACATCCCTGCAGCTGGTCTGAAGGGCCCCAGAATGGGTGGTCACCAGCAGGGTCCCTCACCTCTCTGTTGGGCTAGTAGTTCCTGGTAGACTGTGGACCACACTTTGGCAACTAGAGAAGCCACAGCAGGGGATCGTGGGCCTGCAAGCCCACCAGAGCTTGCTGTGCAAAGGACAGAGGTCTTTGGAGTCTCTAGGGGAACCTCCCTGTAGTGATATTTCATTTGTATTTTAATAAATAAAGTTTGCCTGAAGTTCAGAGAGTAAAACAGACCAGGCAGTGATGTCACACACCTTTAATCTCAGTAGCCACACTAGTTTGCCATAGGAATGGGGCAGCAGTGGTGCGTAATCCCAGCACTAGAGAGGATGATAAGACGGGAGGAGACAGTTCTCAGACACAGTCTCATTCTGAGATTCCCGGAGGCAGGATCACCATTTCGGACCGAGGTAGATGTTAAGAGTCAGTGGCTGGCTGTTTTGCTTTTCTGACCTTTGGGTTGAACCCCAATTTCTGTCTCTGGGTGTTTATTAATCGTGCTACATTTCCCTTTGCAAACAATTCACTCATGAGCCAAGGTACAGCAGCAGGACATTTACCAAGCAGGTACCAAGCCTCAGTTTCCAGCACAAGCACCAAATGGAAAAACCAAAAAACCAGTGCACTCATTTTGTTTTGTTTTTTGAGGCAGGGTCTCTCTATGGCGCCCTGGTTCTGTAGTCCAGGCTGACCTTGAACACACAGAGATCCTCCTGCCTCTCCAGTGAGTCACCATGCCTGGCCCAGACTTCCAGTTTTTTTGTTTGTTTGTTTTTTTGTTTTGTTTTGTTTTCTCGAGACAGGGTTTCTCTGTGGTTTTGGAGCCTGTCCTGGAACTAGCTCTTGTAGACCAGGCTGGTCTCGAACTCACAGAGATCCGCCTGCCTCTGCCTCCCGAGTGCTGGGATTAAAGGTGTGCGCCACCACCGCCCGGCCAGACTTCCAGTCTTTAGATGACATTTTATAAATGGCCGGAAGAGAAACCCTCGAAGCAGCAGCATTCAAAAGCCACCATGCACGAACCAATAGATGTATTTGTTTTGGAATCTGCCCTCCTGGTGTGTTCATACTGGCACTGGTTTGTGAACAGGGCTGTGAACACAAAGACTTAACTGAGCCACCGAGGTTAAGACCACGAGTCTATGACCATGTGATCTGAGGATTTGAATTCCCGACTCCCGCCCTTCCTAGCTGTGTGACCTATACAAGTCACTTAATCTCTCTGCATTCCTCTTCTGAAAACTGGGGTACCGGGCAGGTTTCTCGGAGGGCTCCTGAAAGTCACACCCTTGTGTAATTCCCTCCCTTTGAATGTGTGCTAGATTAGTGGTTACTCTAACAAACAAGATCTGCCTAAAGTGATGATGTCCAAGGGGCATCATTTGTATAAATTTATAAAAGACTGTCCCTCCTCTCTGGCTTGCAATGCTGGCTAACAGGTGGGTAGGCTGGGTAGCCAGCCCACACACTCCAGCAGGAAAGGGGCTGGAATTCCATTGTGGCTGTCACGAAAATAAGATGGGAGGGTCCGGGGTGCTTGCTTAGCATGCATAGCAAGCCATCCAGCAGAGAGTATGAGCGCCCCCTGGGGCTTGTGGGCTGCTACCGAAGACCTCCCACAAATGGTAGTCGCTGTTTTTTGCTGACAAGGTGCTTTGCCTCCTCAAGGGTTGAACTTGTCACACCCTGAGGTGTCTGGGTCTGCTGGGATCCTCTATCCCAGAGCTTGCTGACTTAGCTCTGATTGTGTTCATCCTGCCCCACCCACCTGGTGAGGGTGAGGCGTCTGTCCTGCCATGGCATCCTGCAGACCCAAGTCAGCAGACATCTCCTGCCTAAATAAGGACAAGGCGCCCAGGAGCTTTCTCCCTGAGGAATGTGACAGCTGAGCCCTCCCCAGTCTGCACCGCCCCCTCCCCGCCTCTGACTCCGGCCCCTCCCCAGGTGGAGCTCAGCTGTGGCATTCCAGCTTTCTCCAGTGCAGCCCCCAAAGGCACCAGCACACCCCTTAGCCCCATCCCAGAGTGAATAGAAACTGATAAGGACCCCGGGAGGAATTCCAAGCAGCTTCCATTTCCTCCTGGGGCCTGGCAGCCCATATCCCCAGCACCTCCACTGGGACCCTGCAGGAAGAAGCGCCCTGAGAGGTCCCTCCCACCCCTAATCAGAAATCATGTTCCTGGTCCCAAAGACTGTTCCAGTGACTGCCAGAGCAGGCCGTGCCAGGCTCCAGAAGAGACATCCACCATCACTACCTCTCAGCCACAGAACCGCTCAACAGCTATAAGGATGAGTGTGTCCCTGGGATGTGGTAAAGCCTACAGCTACTATGGGTACAGTGTTGGGGGATCAGGGGACCCATCCCAGAGGTTTCTGCTGAGGGAGGGTTTGAGCAGAAAAACTCTGGTGACACCTGGCCTGGGTTACAGCCCTTTCCTACCTTTTTAACTCTTTCTTCTTTTCTTTTAATCTCATTTACCTGATTGGCTTTCTTTTTCGTGTGTGTGTGTGTGTGTGTGTGTGTGTGTGTGTGTGTGTGTGTACATGTGTTACGAGTGCATGCATTCAAGTGAATCCTTGTGCATGCTCAGAGAGGCTAGAGGACAACCCCATTGTCATTCCCCAGTTGCCATCTACTTTTTTGAGGTAGGCTCTCTCATTGGCCTGGAACCCCCCAGAGTATGCTAAGCTGGTTTGTCAGCGAGCCCCCCCCCTTGGAGGGAGGGCTGCCTGTCACCTCTTTTCCCAAACTGGTATTACAAGTACACTGCCATCCCCCTGTACTGTTAGTCTGCTTTTGTTAGATTTAGTCAGTTTTTATACATGTGTTACCTGCATGCATATGTACCTGCGCCACTGGTGTGCCCTGGTGCCCACAGAGTCAGAAATGGGCACCCAATTCCCCAGAACTGGAGTTACAGATGGTTATGAACCACTGTGTGTTTTCTGATAGTTGAACTCAGGTCCTCTGGAAGAGCAGTGAGTGCTCTTATCATAACCCCTGAGCCACCTCTCCAGCCCCTTGTTTCGTTTTTTTTATTATGGGTTCCAAGGGTTGAACTCAGGTTCTCATTCTTGAGTGGCAAGCACTCTACCAAATGAACCATCTCCCCAGCCCACGGCTATAGTGATGGAGCCATCTCCCCAGCCCACGGCTATAGTGACGGAGCCATCTCCCCAGCCCACGGCTATAGTGAAGGAACCATCTCCCCAGTCCACGGCTATAGTGACGGAGCCATCTCCCCAGGCTACGGCTATAGTGATGGAGCCATCTCCCCAGCCCACGGCTATAGTGACGGAGCCATCTCCCCAGCCCACGGCTATAGTGATGGAGCCATCTCCCCAGGCTACGGCTATAGTGACGGAGCCATCTCCCCAGGCTACGGCTATAGTGACGGAGCCATCTCCCCAGGCTACGGCTATAGTGATGGAGCCATCTCCCCAGCCCACGGCTATAGTGACGGAACCATCTCCCCAGCCCACGGCTATAGTGACGGAGCCATCTCCCCAGCCTACGGCTATAGTGAAGGAACCATCTCCCCAGTCCACGGCTATAGGTACAGAACCATCTCCCCAGGCTACGGCTATAGTGACGGAACCATCTCCCCAGCCCACGGCTATAGTGAAGGAACCATCTCCCCAGGCTACGGCTATAGTGATGGAGCCATCTCCCCAGGCTACGGCTATAGTGACGGAGCCATCTCCCCAGCCCACGGCTATAGTGACGGAGCCATCTCCCCAGCCCACGGCTATAGTGACGGAGCCATCTCCCCAGGCTACGGCTATAGTGATGGAGCCATCTCCCCAGGCTACGGCTATAGTGACGGAACCATCTCCCCAGCCCACGGCTATAGTGAAGGAACCATCTCCCCAGGCTACGGCTATAGTGACGGAGCCATCTCCCCAGTCCACGGCTATAGTGACGGAGCCATCTCCCCAGCCCACGGCTATAGTGACGGAGCCATCTCCCCAGCCCACGGCTATAGTGACGGAGCCATCTCCCCAGCCCACGGCTATAGTGACGGAGCCATCTCCCCAGCCCACGGCTATAGTGACGGAGCCATCTCCCCAGCCCACGGCTATAGGTCCAGAACCATCTCCCCAGTCCACAGCTACAGGGACTGAGCCATCACCCCAGCCCACACCCCTACTTTTTCCTAGTCTATGACTCTGACTGACTTACCTTACTGTCTGTGTCTTTGTTTCCCCATTGTGAAACGGGGGAATCCCAAAGTCTTGGTATCTGAGGGTCCAGAGTCTTTATAATTCTAAGCAACTATGAGTGTGTACACCTGGAACCAACCAGGACGGCCCCAGACCTAGGGACTATACCACACCAGGAAGCCCACTAAGGCCAGATATTACCCTGTCTCTCTCACAGCTATAACCCCTGCATCCCTGAATGCTGTGCCCAGCGCACAGTAGGTCTACAACTGCATTTGTGTACCATTACACCCCAAAAAGGTTTTGCTTGTTGTAACAGGTTTGACTCTCAAATTTCCCGAGAAGAATAACCCACACAGTGAAGTCCTTTAAAACCAATAATATTAAGGGGTTTGAGATAGTGACTTAGAAACATTTGCTGAGCCCTTCAAGAGCTTATGAGCCTGGGCCTGGAGTGGTAGAAAGAAGGAACAAGAGGTGTCCTAGTGGGAAAAGACAAAGAAGCAATGGGTTCGATGCCTGGTGACCAAACATGGCTAGTTAAATAATGAGGAAGGATGTGGAGGGCCTGAGATGCTATGGGCAAGCCGTGGGGCCTTGGGTAAGGCTAGCGACATATTCATAGGAACAAGTCAGAAGGGAGTGAGCACTCAGGGGAAGAAGGGGACAAATAGAACAAGAGTGGAGAGGTGGGCTGGGAGGGGACATGCTAGGCCCATGGGGGAAGATGGCTAAGGGCATAGGTCCGGGGCCAGGTGCCAATCCCTACTCCACCCAATCGCCAAATTTGGCTGGACTTGTGGTTCTGCTCCCCACAACAGCAAACTGGACCGCCCCAAACCCAGCGAGGCAAAATCTACCAGATTTTGCTCACTCAGTAAATGGCTTGCCTCAGAGGTACAAAGACCCGAGTTACATCCCCCAGCACCCACGTAAAAATGCCAGCTGTGGCAGCTCACCACGTTTATCAAATGGCTGAGGAAGGTGAGCAGTTCACCAACGCATCTCCACTTCTTCCTGGGCACACATCTAGACTGTCTCCGAGCATCCCTTACAGGCTACGTGACTATCTCTGGCCAATAGAGTGTGAGAGTACTATAATCTAGCCGCTTCCCAGCCTAGCCAATAAAATCCTTCCGCGGGTATCCAGAGTGTGTTTTCTCTTTTTATCAGCAACAGAGAATGAGACCTAAGAAGCCACGTGCTGAAGGTAGCAGAAATACAAGGTAGATGGATCCTGGTCCCTGAACTGTCAAATGGAAGAAGGGCTGCATGTTTTCTTTCCAAAAGCCCCCAGAGTCCACACTCTATCTCTGAGCTACACCTCTAACTTCAAAAGAATGGGAAACATGCCAGCCAACCCCCTGAAGCCAGAGCTTTGAGTAAATCAGCGAAGGACGGCTTTGCGGCATCATACCATGCTGTGTTATTTTTTTCCTTTCGGCTACTGGATTTTTACTTACGGTTCTATAAAGTTCTTTTTATCACAAGTAGTCTAGGTTTAAGAAATTCAAAATACGTTTAGATAGTAAGGGATGGCCCACCCAGATGGTAGGTGGATATAACATTCTTTGGGACGGTACCTAGGTAGCCAGCCTCTGGGAACCTTATGTTAACTTCGCGTCTAGTCACAGGTACGGTCCCTCAATTCTGTCTCGGCTGAAGTCGTGTTCCAGGGAAGTCAGGGTAAACAGTGGCTGTGCACGGCTGGGATGTGGCAAAAGCTAAGCAAGGAAGTGGATCGAGAACGGGTTTTATTGCCATTTCTCCCCCACGGATATGACAAGCAAAACAAAGACGCCGAGAAAAAGAATCCCACCGAGAGTCACAAAGTTACCCGAAGTCTGTTGGCAACCAATGGTAGAAGTCTCCCTCCCGAACGTGACTCGGAATGACAAACTGGGACCACCCCTACAGAGAACCCTGCATCCAGCAACTGTGCTTAGAGGAGGGTTCTAGAAGTTTGCTGGCCTGTAGGAGAAGTGATGTGTGCACCGCATGACCTGACTCAGCAAACCACACTCAACACATTTAATAAGAAATAATGAATTACATGGGAGTTTGAAATAACCAGGGAAATGTCCCTAATATGTGCGGAGCAAAGAAGAAAAAGTTGAAAACTGTACATATAATGGGCAACGTTTGTGTGAGAAAGAAGAAATTATGGGGTCGAAGAAATGGCTCAGATCTTCCAGAGGACGGGAATTGGTTCCCAACCCCCACATCAGGAGGCTCACAACTGCCTATAAACATCTGTCTGCAACTCTACCCAGGGGCTCAGGAGCCATCTGCGGACTTGGAGTTCCTCTTCTGGCCCCTACATACGTGTGGGACACACACATACATACACGTAATAAAAAACAGCGAAGAAGGAAGTAGGTCTGTAAATGCACATTTTCTTAGAGCTGGTTGGCGAGCATGACCTGTCTCCACATTCCACTTTCAATCTTTGCAGAAAGGAATCCACAAACAGCAGCAGCCAGTGACAAGAAGCAGCGGTGAGGACAAGAAGAGGTAGACTAAGTTTAGAACCAAATGAATGTCACACACACGCACGGCCTCACGTGCACTAGGGAAGTGTTCTACCATTGAACTACAGCCCCAGTTCTATTGGGATTTCGGGGGGGGGGGGTAGGTGTTTTTTGGTTTTGTTTTTTGGTTTGGTTTGGTTTTTGGTTTGTTTGTTTTTTGTTTTTTTGTTTTTTGTCTTTTGTTCTTGTTGTTTTGGCTTTGGCTTTTGGAGACAGGGTTTCTCTCTATAGTCCCAACTGTCCTGGAACTCGCTTTTCAAACTGACCTCAAACTCACAGAAATCCACCTGCCTCTGCCTCCCAAGTACTGGGATTAAACGCATATGCCACCACCACCTGGCTCTCTGGTTTTTGTTTCTGTTTTTTTTAAGGGGGAGATCCTGAGGGCCACTCAGTGTGTCTGTCTATAAGATACATACATCTACCTGCTCCAGCTAGCTCTTCAAAAGAGAACTCAGCCAGGGTGAAGGGCACCTCTGAGAAATTCTTTTCCATGGCATCATCCTCAACCTGGGGATCAGAGTCCTGTACCCCCCACTCAGCCCTGACCAGACTCAAGTCGGTCCACAGCAAGCCCTGTGAGGTTATAAGTCATAGCTTAGATGCCGGGCTGCCATGACCTTGTGCTAATTCCCCTTCCCAGACAGGAATGAGGGAAGCGTGGACTGATGGGGAGGGAGCTTCAGCAGTTAGGCAACAAGACAGCGTGAGGGATGTGGTTTGCCCATGGGTGGCTTTGGACATAGGGCCCCATGCAGCCCCTCCTATCTGTGCTCTCCCACTACACCCCCCTCAAGGTAGCCAGAGATAGGTTCTACTGGGGTCACTATTGGGAATGTGAGACTCTGGGGTTTGTACCGAGAGCTCGCCCTGTTCTGGACTCCGGCTCTGCAGTCAGTACCAGCAGGAGGAAGATAAGGGTCATAATAATAAAAATGGCCGTTGTTCTGTGCCAAGCATGGCAGCTAGCACTTCATAAGCACTCACAGAGCTATCTCGTGTGCCCTTACAATACCCCAGGCTCTAGGCACCAGGTCAATCTCTCCCGCCTTCCACAGCTGGGGAAACCAAGGCTCAGGGAAAGAGCTTGCATAGGGAGCGAGGGTTAGCCAACCCCAAAGCCTGCACACCTGAGCATAAGTGCTGTGCCTCTACTCAAGAAGGCGGGAAATGGATGGGAACTTGAAACCAGGGACATTGTGAAGGCACAGAAGACATATGAGTGCAGAAGGCTGGAGACAGAAGACCACAGGTTATGTCTAGGTCTCTGCAGGGGTGTCGGGGCAGATGTTAGTGGCTCACCCATGCTCCCTTTTTTCCCCCCAGGAGAAGCCTATCATACTCAGAAGTATGCCTAAAAACGTCTTTGCATCCAGCTTAAAAAAAAAAAAAAAGACCCTTGGGATGGGGCAATCCCAAGGTTTAGAGGTGGATAGCGGTGCTGTCTTTACCAAGGACAGAAGCTATGTCCTTCTCTTCCTTGCTCTTCCCTCTCTTCCTTCTCTTTCCAATGACAAGGGTGCTTGTCTCAGTTTTAAGTGTGATGCTAGAAGCTACTCTCTAAAGACGGCAGGAGGGTAAGACAATGAAATGGGTCACCGAGGATGTACTAGAGTGGCCACAAGCCCCAGCGAAGGCACCAGCAGCAGCCTTGACGATCCACCTGGCTGACCCAAGTCTCAGGGAGCAGAACCAGGATCTGTAGGAAGAATTCACGGAGTGCAGAAAGGCTAGCCTAGAGGATCCCAGGGCCAAGGGGCCCAAAGTTGGTCTCAGCCATCTCCGAAAGTGCTGAGCTTCCGTGCCTGCCGAGGCAGAGGCAGTGAGCGAATGGCCACTTGGCAAGAGTGGTGGGAAAGGCATTCTGGTTTTGGCTCGGGCTGCACTTAATGGCCTTGCACGCTTCAGTCACACACACCTTTGGAGGTGAGGAAAGGGCCCTGCAGTGTGTGCCCAGTTCTGTACAGCATACGGTGATGGCCTGCAGTGACCTGCACGGCCACAGAAAAGCACTGCCCAACAAAATTGGGAGCAGTAAGAATGTTTAATATCTGTGCTGTCCAAAGCGGCAGCTAGCAAGCCCTTGAAATGTGGCTACTACAGCTAGGGAGTAGAGCTTTTAATCGATTTAATTAAAATAGCTACTTGTGAGGACGAAGGAGATGGCTTAATTGGTAAAGCGCTTGCCCGGCAAGCACGAGGCCCTGACTTCAACCCTCAACAAGCTACGTTAACAAGTCAGGTGTGGTGGCAAAAGCCCGTGATTGCAGCAATGGACAAGCAGAGCCAGGTGGGTCCTGGGGCTCATGGATCTGCCAGCCTGGCCTACGCAGGAAGCTTCAGACCAATGTATGACCCTGCCTCAGAAAAGGTGGCTAGTGCCTGAGGAGCTGTATCCAAGGCTGACCACTGGCTTCTGCCTGCACGTCAATACCTATACATCTACACAAGTGGGCAGCCACATGAACATGCATCTGCTTGTTCATACATACCTACACACACACACACACACACACACACACACACACTACGTGTGGTCAACAGAAAAGGCTGTCATCTCTTTCTACTCCACCCCCACTCTCTCTGGCCTCTGCTTCTACTCCTCCTTCCCTTTCCCTCCAGCCACACAGGTCTCCCTGCTTGCCTCATTTCCAAGAGCCCACTCAGTTCCAGGCACGGACACTGTCGCACGTCTATGACATCACCTTTCCCTACCCTCTCTCTGCACCCAGCCTGCTCTTCCTAGACTGTCCACTGACTGATTCACTCCGACCGATATCTCCACTTAACTGCTCTCTCAGTGAGGGCCTCCCTGGTCACTACACTTCTCTAACAAAGAAGGAAGTCTCAGACCTTCAGGTTTTCTTCCCCAAGCCTGGCACACAGCTGGTTCTCCATAAACATGCACTGAATGTGTTTGAAGCCTTGAGAGGGTGCACAGGGAGTGTCTCAGCCCTGGGGGACTTTTCCATCCCACGATGCTTGAGAACTGCGTCAACAGCCTGCTCTCTGAGGCTTGCGCTTGTGCTGGGTATTAAGCCAGGTGCTGATGAGCATAACGCAGCGAGTTCAGACCGGACAGGAGCTCGGGAGAGGAAGTCATCCTTGGAGGGGCTATGGTTGGACGTGAGTGATGGAAATTCAATGTGAGTTGGCACTGTTGGGGTGACCCAGGGCCACAAAGGAAGGCTGTGGGCATTCTAGGAGTCTGTGCTTTCTCCTACAGTGACATCTCTGCTCTCTATAGAGTGTCTCCTCTAACTAGTCCCAGTTAGACCCATGGCAGTGGAGGACAGGTCTAAAGGAGGTCACAGTCCCCAGAGCTCAGCTGTCCACTGTCCACCCAGAGCTTGCTTGAATGCAGTAGATGCTGTAGGTGGTCCTGAACCCTCCTCCTATACAAGTCCAAATCCAAACCAGAAATGGGAGATTTATTTCTTTTTTTCCTTCCTTCCTTCCTTCCTTCCTTCCTTCCCTTCCCTTCCCTTCCCTTCCCTTCCCTTCCCTTCTTCTTCCTGTTCCTCTTCCTCTTCTTCTTTGTTTGGTTTGTTGAGATAGGGTTTCTCTGTACAGCCTTGGAACCTATCTTACGCTCAGTTGACCAAGTTGGCCTTGAACTCACAAAGATCCGCCTACCTCTGCCTCCCAAATACTGGGATTAAAGGCGTGTGCCACCACCAATGGCCAGTGAGGTAATTTCCAATCCATGGAAGATTTAGTAAATGAGAGATGAGAGGTCAGGTACCACCTGTCAGGAAAAAGATCTTGGTGGTCCCCGTGTTTCAACCACGTCTAGCACCCGCAGTCTGCAGCAGTAACTCGGTCACACGAGCTCGTACTGGCTGGTCCCTCTTCCCTGTCTCGCTTCTCCCACTACCTCTCGTCCCATTCCTTAAATTATCTCCCAAATAAACTGCATGAATAAACCCTTGTCTCAGGCCCTGCCTTCTATAGTATACAGGTTAAGGCCCCGCGAATGTCAGGCTCACCAGAGTGGACAGGCTGGTATTGGTAGGGACTCACTCTGGCTGCACCCAACAGCAAGAGTGAAGAGCCAAGGGGGATCTTTAAGGGGACAGGGAGAGGGGGCTGGCAGTGGCGGTAACAGGAAGAATGGGCTAGAGTGGGCTTGGCAGGCCACGGTGCTGCTGAGGCCTGGCTAGGAGAGCCAGTCTTGTCCCATGCCAGCCTCCATCCCAGCCTGGCCCCGGAGACCTGCTGCAGAGGCTATTTTTAGAGAGCTGGGTGTTTGCTCGGAGGATTTGAGGCCCGGCTTTATTTTTAACTTCTTTCCTGGGGCAGGGCATGACTTCTCTGAACTAAGAAAGGGAAGTGGAAGTCCAGCTTTGGAAACCCAGCATGGCAAAAGACAAAACGACACGTGGAGCAGAAGGAAGCCTGAAGTCGGAGCCAGCTGGTTTCATCAACTCCACCGCCTGGGTGTCAGGGAGGCAGGAGGGTGATGAAAACTGCCTTGGCCTCTACTCCCCGAGCACCCACAGGACTCCATGGCCACGCAGAGATGCCCACAGCACCCCTACCTCCTGTCATCCTGCTATCGCCCCAGGAGGCAGGACGGGGGTTGCCCCATTCTACAGACGACGTGGGTGAGGTGAGGGGCAGGATAGGAACCTAGTTCCTCAGTATTCCTGGCTTGCGCTGCCGCCAGTTCCACCAGACTGAGCATGGCCAGGCAGTCAACACTGGCCCACAATCACAGAGCAACCCTGATGCCTAAAAGCTGAGAGGCTGTCTCCTCTGCAGGGTGAGTGGACTGGAGGCCTCGATGGGGCTGCTGTCCGGTGGGTGTCCACTGCTTTGGTCAGCTGTGAGAGACGGGTGGCGAAGATCTCTCCGTGAGAATGGCAAAGATGAGGGTTCTCAGCGTGGAGCCTGACTGTGGGCTCCCCCACTTTATATTGAGATAGGTGGTGTCCCGGACTTGTCACGTGACTGAACACCTTCCAGGTCCTCTCTCCAGCCCACAAAGCCACTTCTCTCCTGACCTCCAGCTTATAGAGGACACGCAGGGAAGGAAGGTTACAGAGAGGCCCTGTAATCAGTATGTAGGACTGCAGGCCAAGCCTCCAGACCCTGACAGTGACCTTGAGTTCTTGGGTTTTCCTCTGGTGACAGCCACAGCACCTAATTCCACTCCTAATTCCAGCGTGCTGGCATCTGGCTCCTTCCATTGCTGACCCCTAAGTCCCTGGAGCTCAGCTGGGGTGCCAGGGCCAGGCCAAACATGGCCTTCCCCGGAAATGGGGACACCTGAACATGTACAGGGAAGGGCCCTTTTCTCCTGAAGGTATAGACTGCCTGCCTGTCCATTCTCTGACTTTTCTAGTCAGGCTTAAAAATAAGGTAGAAAGGCCCTTTGGCTGTCTAGAAGCCCAGTTCATAGGGACAGGGGTAGGGAGGCCAAGTCTCCCTTTCCACCACACAGGCCCCAGTCCTTGGTCTGTTAGAACCATTTATGTGCCCAGAACCAACTGAAGCTTCATGAAGGCACCCCCATCTGCTCAGCACCTCGGCCCTATCTGCTTAGACATAGCACACCACACACCCTGGCCGGGCCCTACCCCTTCCCAGCTTGGCACACCACATACCCAGGTCAGGCCCGTACCCCTTCCCAGGCTAGCACACCATACACCCTGGTGAGTTTGCACCCCTTCTCAGGTCTCAGCTTCCCCATTGTGAACCCAGAACACCGGGTTTCATTTCTCTGAGGACAAACTGGATGTTTGCCTGGGTTCTCTGCTCACCAAGCTTGGAAGGTCTCCTAATTCTCTCAGCCTCAAAGCCACAGCTGCCTCATGTACCCCGCGGGAGTCCCACCCTGACAACTCGGGACATTCCACCCACTACCGTCTTCAGTCTCTCTGAGCGGCAGAGGGAGTTTGTCCATCTGGTGAGTCACAATGGAAGGACTCAGGGAATGGAAGGGCTCTGAGCTGGAACCTGTCTGCCGTTCCAGCCCATTTCTGGGGAGGCTGACACTAGACTGGTGGAACCTTCGAAGCACCAGGAATGTCAGAGACAAGTCCCGGGGAAGACGCCACGCAGCTGTCTGTGGGGGGTGCTGAAAGTGGTCCTGAGAGCATGGCATGTGGTCATGTCCTCAAATAACTGGCAAAGAAGCTAAAAGTGCATGGTGTTTGCACTGAGGACAGGGGAAGGGGTCCATCTGGTGAGAGCTCCTTGGAGATGATCGGGGCCGGGGGGGCGGGGGATTCTGAGGGCAAACACACAGTGCTTGGCCCCAGAAACTCTTCCTTTAGGCACATAACCCACCCCTGCAACAATTGTTCTTAAAGTATTTGTGAGATGTCAAATGACTGAAAGACACAAAATGCTCAACCTCCTCAGGCCTCAGAGAAATGCAAATCTAAACAATGCTGAAATTCCATCTTACACCTGTCAGAATGGCCAAGATCAAAAACACCGATGATAGCTTATACTGGAGAGAATATGAGGTAAAGGAGACACTCCTTCATTGCTGGTGGGAGTGAAAACTGGCACAGCCCCTTTGGATGTCACTATGGAGATTTTTCAGAAAATTACAAAACAACCTTCTTCAAGACCCAGAAATAGGCCGGGCGGTGGTGGCGCACGCCTTTAATCCCAGCACTCGGGAGGCAGAGGCAGGCGGATCTCTGTGAGTTCGAGACCAGCCTGGTCTACAAGAGCTAGTTCCAGGACAGGCTCCAAAACCACAGAGAAACCCTGTCTCGAAAAACCAAAAAAAAAAAAAAGACCCAGAAATACCACTTTTGGGTATATATCCAAAGGATGCTCAATCGTACCACAAGGACATGTGCTCAACTATGTTTATAGCAGCATTATTCATAATAACCAGAACCTTGAAACAACCTAGATGCCCCTTGACCGAAGAATGTAAAAAGAAAATGTGGTACATTTATACAATGGAGTACTACACAGTGATAAAAAAAATGACATCTTGAAATTTGCAGGCAAATGGATGGATCCAGGAAAAAACATATTGAGTGAGGTAACCCAGAAAGACAAATATAATATGTACTTACTCTTAAGTGGTTTTTAGAATAAAGCAAAGAATAGCCAACCTACATTTCACAACCCCAGAGAACCTAGACAACAAGGAGGACCCTAAGAGAGACATATATGAATCTACATAGGAAGGAGAAAAAGACGCTATCTCCTGAGTAAATTGGGAGTGTGGGGGTCATGGGGGGAGGGTAGAGGGGAAGAGAGGAGGAAGGGAGGGGAGCAGACAAAAATGTATAACTCGATAAAACCAATTTTAAAAAGAAAGCAAGTACTTGTGAGATGTACGGGAGTGATATGGCCACTGGAGAGGGATGGTCCAGGAGCGTGTTTGCGTGTGACACCGGCTCCACGGTGCCAGGGCCAGCACCAGGAGAGCCCACTGAGGTGGCTATCAGAAGGTAACCCCTTGTAGAGATTTGGGTGAGGCAGCATTATACCAAGGTCCACCATGGATTTTGTGTTGTTGAAGACAGAGTCTTCTGCAGCCAAGGCTGGCCTCCAACGCACTCTGCAGCTGACCTTGAACTTTCTGCTCAGACCTCCCAAGTGCTGCAATTGCAGGCCTGTGCCACCATGCCTGGCTCACGTGGTGCTGGGAACTGAATCAGGGGCTTCATGCATGCCAGACAAGCCCTGTACACAACAGCTCAGGTCCAAAGATGCTAACTAAATGGATATTCCTGAAATGAGAGATTCATGAGCACACGTTTTAACTAACTCCTGTTAGAGTTTCGAATTACAACTGCTCTGTTGCACCTCTGAGAGTTGCTGAAAATCTCCTGCTGCACCTAACTTAGAAATTAACCTTTATTGTAGGATCTTACATAGGGAAAGTGTTAGTGTATAAGGGTCCAATACTGTGCATGTTTGTTGCTACACCTTAGAGCATCCCCCATGGGTAAGTGGGACGTATACAGTTCCGATGAGCCCTAAGGATGCTTGGCCATCTCTGGGAAGTTTCCTAGATGGACCATTCCCTTAACCAGCCACTGTGAGCAAGGAGATGGGTCTTGCAGTGCTCACCACAGCCTTGTTTGTGGCCATGCAGACATTAAATGTTTTCAGGCACTGTGAAGAAACAAATCATGGTACCAGCAAATTAATGGGGGTGGATGTCATATAGCTCCTGGAAAGCTCTCAGAGCATTATGAAGGCAAATGTAGTGATGCAAAACAGAACCAAACAAGAGCAGAGAGGGAAACGGAAGAATTTCCCCAGTGAACTCTTGACAGTGGTCCCTTTGAAGGCAGCTGGGGTAGGAGGGATTTTTAATTTTTTTTATTATTCTGCCCTTCATTAAATGTTAATGAGTGTGCTGTAGAACAATGTTTAAGATGAGGGAAGAGGGGTGGAGAGACAGCCTCGTCAGTGAAGGGTCTGCCATGTATACATAAGAACCGGAGGGGCATTTACAGCACCTGCATGTAAGCCAGCAGTGGCGGTACCCAGCACTTGAATTAATGAGGGAGACCCACAGATTCCCAGAAGTTTTCCCATGTGAATATGAGCACTGTGGCTGTGAGCACCGTGGCTGTGAGCACCGTGGATGTGAGAACCGTTGCTGTGAGCACCGTGGATGTGAGAACCGTTGCTGTGAGCACCGTGGATGTGAGAACCGTTGCTGTGAGCACCGTGGATGTGAGAACCGTGGCTGTGAGAACCGTGGATGTGAACACCGTGGATGTGAGCACTGTGGCTGTGAGCACCGTGGATGTGAGCACCATGGCTGTGAGCACTGTGGCTGTGAGCACCGTGGATGTGAGCACCATGGCTGTGAGCACTGTGGCTGTGAGCACCGTGGCTGTGAGAACCGTGGCTGTGAGAACCGTGGCTGTGAGAACCGTGGATGTGAGCACCGTGGATGTGAGCACCGTGGATGTGAGCACCGTGGATGTGAGCACCGTGGATGTGAGCACCGTGGATGTGAGCACCGTGGATGTGAGCACCGTGGATGTGAGCACCGTGGATGTGAGCACCGTGGCTGTGAGCACCGTGGATGTGAGCACTGTGGATGTGAGCACCGTGGCTGTGAGCACCGTGGCTGTGAGCACCCTGGATGTGAGCACCATGGATGTGAGCACCGTGGATGTGAGCACCGTGGATGTGAGCACCGTGGATGTGAGCACCGTGGATGTGAGCACCGTGGATGTGAGCACCGTGGATGTGAGCACCGTGGATGTGAGCACCGTGGATGTGAGCACCGTGGATGTGAGCACCGTGGATGTGAGCACCGTGGATGTGAGCACCGTGGATGTGAGCACCATGGATGTGAGAACCGTGGATGTGAGCACCGTGGCTGTGAGCACTGTGGCTGTGAGCACCCTGGATGTGAGAACCGCGGATGTGAGCACCGTGGCTGTGAGCACTGTGGCTGTTGAGCACCGTGGATGTGAGAACCGCGGATGTGAGCACCGTGGCTGTGAGCACTGTGGCTGTGAGCACCCTGGATGTGAGAACCGCGGATGTGAGCATCGTGGCTGTGAGCACCGTGGCGTTTGGTTGAAGATGTGTTTTGTTTCTCCCTTCTGCTTCAGTTTCTCTTCTCTCACCACGTCCTTCAGGATGATTCCTCTCCTCTCTGCCCCTCCCCTGTTCTGGGACTAAGTTCTCTGATCTATCATGCAAAGAACTTAAGATTTCACTATGTGGCTTCATGGGAAACAATATGAAGTGTATAGACCCTCTTAGTAAGAGTTCAAACCAGAGAAGTTGCTCCTGAATCTATTTTAGATAAAAGTTGCCAGAAAGGTAGAAATCAGGAGAAAGAATATACAGGAAACAAGTTAAACAGTGGCATAAGAAATCCAGTTGAGCCTGGCGGTGGTGGCGCATGCCTTTAATCCCAGCACTCGGGAGGCAGAGGCAGGCGGATCTCTGTGATTTTGGTCTACATGGTGAGTTCCAGGACAGCTAGAGCTACATAGTGAGACCTTGTCTCAAAAAAAAAAAAACCCAGAGTTTTTGATTAGACAATGTTTTCTCAGGTAGCAAAAGGAAAAAAAAAGTAGATAAGCTGACGTCATAAAAGTTTAAAAAACTTGAGTGCTTCAAAGGGCGCTAAAGTGAGAACTCTGTACACTAATTTTAGAAATTAGAGAAAAATAAAGACAAATAAAGAGTTGAGCATGTGGCACACACTGGTGACACCAGGAGACTTTAGAAGCAATTTGAGGAGGTGCTGGAGGCAGGGAATGGGACAAGGGACAGAACCAGTTCAGGGATATCACTCTAGTAAAAATCCTGAGCTCTTGGGAAGTTCATCGTGCAGGGGTGTGGATGGAGCCCTGGGCAGTGCTCAGCAAACAGACTCCTGTAGCATGATTAATAAAAACCCAGAGACCAATATTGGGGTTCAACCTGAAGATCAGAAAAGCAAAGCAGCCAAGCCACTAGAGAGCTCTTACGTCTATGAAATCTTCAGACAGAAAGAGAGTGAGGCTCCTGTCTCATCCTGCCTTATCGTCCTTTCTTGTCCTGGGATTAAAGGTGTGTGCCACCACTGCCTGGCCTGTATGGCTGACTAGTGTGGCTGTTTTGTCTGTCTTCAGGCAAGCTTTATTTATTAAAATAGAAATTAAATATCACTACAGACTCCGCTGTAAGCCTTGTAAAAGCTGTGTGGTGGAGAGAGATCAGCCTTCTGTGAGAAAGGAGGGAAGGAGGTGCTGGAAAGGAACCAGCAGCAGGCAGCCAGAGTCCTCCCTCAGCCCTCCCTATGCTCCTCCCAGAGGAAGCCATGAATTGGGATGTGGGAGGGTGTATCAACCAGAGAAGCTAAAACACCTCCTAGCCTCCCTCTACCGCCCAGATCCATGACCTTAAAAGGAGGTACAGAAAGAGCTCTTGGCCACAAAATACAAAAGGCCTAGATCCCTTGGTGGCTGTGGGCATGATGTCATACTTTCTGTGCCTCAGTTTCCCCAGGTGGTCAGAGAACTGGTTAGATTATCTCTGAGGGGCTGAAGGGTTCTAAGACTCTTGTTGGGTCCCTAGCAGTGGGACCAGGACCTGTTCCTGATGCATGAGCTGGCTCTTTGGAGCCCGCTCCCTATGGGGGGATGCCTTGCTCAGCCTTGATGCAGGGCAGAGGAGCTTGGTCCTGCCTCAACTTGATATGTCATGCTTTGTTGATTCCCATGGGAGGCCTTACCCCATCTGAATGGAGATGGAGGAGGAGTGGATGGGGGGGCAGTAGGATGGAGTGAGGGGAGAATGGAAGGAGAGGAGGGAGGGTAAAACTGTGGTTGGTATATAAAATTTTAAATGATAAATGTAAAAAAAATGTGATGTAAAAAAGCCATATACATACATCCATAATTATGGTTTTTTTCTAGGATCCACCTTTTAAAAAGTAAAAGGAAACAGGTAAAATTCATATCAAACGTCTATTTCCCCTTACCACAAGATATCTAAAACGCAACCATTTCAACATTTAATCAGTATTATGTATGCACAAGTGTGCGCACCATCTACACATGTGCACATGCATGTGGATGCCAGGAGTCAATCTCAGGTTAGTCCCTCAGGAGCTGCCCGCCATGTCTTCTGAGACAGGACCTGTTACTGGGACCTTGGGCTCGCTGATTAGCTGGGTGGCTGGCCAAAGAGCCTCAGGGATCGGTCTTTCTCCACCTCCCCAGAGCTGGGATTACAAATTCATGCTAATATGAAGTGTGTGTGTGTGTTTTGTGTGTGCATGTGTGTCTGTGTGTGTGTGCTTTACGTATATCTGTGGGGGTGGTATATTGTGTGTCTGTGTCTCTGTATGTGTATGTCTGTAGGTATATGTCAGTGTGTGTGTTTGTGTATCTGTGTGTATATGTCTGTGTGTGTATCTGTGTATGTAAAGGTATGTGTGTGTTTGCGTATGTACTTGTATGTGTGTGTCTGTATATGTATGTGTGTGTTTGTGTGTGCATGTGTTTGTGTGTATATGTATGTCTGTGTGTGTGTGCATATGTGTGTGCTGGAGATCAAACTCAGCTCTTCGTGTTTGCACAGCAAGTACTTTATCAACTGGACCATATTCCTAGTCTTTAATTATTTATATTTTTTAAAATTTTAACAACTTACTTTGCCTTCTTTTTGCAGTAAGTCTCTAAAATCTGGTGTATATTTTCCACTTGTCAGTTGAGACTAAATGCATCTCATGGGCCCCACAGCCTATGACAAGAGTATAGCACACTGAGCAAGGAGGGTCTAGAATCTTTTTCTGTCCATTGCCCTTCCTACAGGGGCGAGACATGTAGGTTTCCTTCCTTTGCCTGGGAGAGATGCCCTGGTTAGGGATGCTGAGCTGATGGGTATATCCAAGTCCAGAGTCCAGAGCTAGATGCTACAGAGGACTGAAGCCCAGCCCCCCTGAGACCCAGGAGGCTATGGGTTGCTGGGGCTGCTTCCTGTCCCTCTGCATCACCAAAGCCCCAGGGAGTGGGAAGCCTTCAAGGAAGATACTGCAATCCTGTGTTTGCTCCTAACCCAAAGACTCCCTTAATTGGAAATTCTGCTGGGCTTGAATTGGAGCCCGGGCCACTCCCATTCAGGGTCTCAGCTGCCTAGTCTCTACGCTTCCAGCTCTCCCCAGAGCTTCCTGTACACAGCCAGCAGAGCTGTACATAGGAGAGGCTAGGTACCAGTTTCTCATTTCAGAAGCACAGGCCAGCTGCAGGGCCTGGGGACCTCCTTGGTGACAGTGCCACATACTCAGATGCAAGGGTGCTTGCAAGGACAAGGGCAGGGGAAGTAAGAGAGCGGACAGGAGTATCTCTGCTCCACAGGGAGAGTTTGGGAAAGCGCTCGTTACCCAGCATCCTCTGCTTTGTCTTTAAAACTGACAATGCCTTCCACTGCTCGCTGCTCCATGCCAATCAGTAGCTCCTTTCCTCCTAACTCATCTCTGCCCTATGAGGCATGAGGATCCCACAGTCAGAGTGGGGAAGATCACACAGCTGGTACAAGGGGCAGGGCATCATCTCAAGGTCTTCTGAACCTGTTTGTATTCTGTCCACAGGTGATCCAAGATAGCCCCGGCTCCCACCTGGCACAACCATTGGAGGGACTGAGAAATGATTGGGATTGGGTGCATGATGGGAAATTCCCAAAGAAGCAATAAAGAAACTATGTTAAAAATAATTTTTTTAAAAAAAAAGGAAGGAAGGAACAAACGAATGAATGGAGAAAGAAAGAAAGAAAGAGAGAGAGAGGGAGGGAGGGAGGGAGGGAGGGAGGGAGGGAGGGAGGGAGGGAGGGAGGGAGGGAGGGAGGAAGGATCTTCCAGCTTTCACCCCCTAATATCTCACTCCGAGTTTTTATTATTAAGACCGATCAGAGATTTGTAACACTACAGCAATTACACTTCCCCACGAGTTCAGATGGAAGAAACATTCTAACCTTAGAGGCTTTAAGCAAGAAGTCTCCAGAAAACCGCCCTGAGTTTCTTTCCTGTTTTGCAGTACTAACTGCTACACTCACAACCATTTGAAGTCTAAGGCTGTGCAAGTTAAAGCTTTGGAATCAGAAGGCTCAGGCTTAAGATTTCTGCTTCCTTTCTTTGTAGTATTGGGCACTGTTATGGTTTGAAATGGAAATGTCCCCACAGGCTTACGTTCTAAAGATATTTATTTGTTATTTTGTGTGCATGTACAGGCACCTGAATATGTATGGACATACATTTTCATACACATTCATACATGAGCCTGCAGAGTCAGAAGGTGTCACATCCCCTGGAACTAGAGTTGAAGGCAGCTGTGAGTGCTGGGAGCCAAAGCCAGGTTCTCTGCCAAGCAGTGAACACTCTCTACTGTGAGCCACCTCTCCAACCACCATGCTCTTTAAATGCTGTTCTCCAGCTGGTGGTACTATTTTGGAAAATATTGGAGGTGAGGCCTAGCTGGTAAAAAGGTCACTAGGTGCAGGGCATTCTTAGCCCACTTCCTGTCTCAATCTCTGCTTCAGGGTCGATGCAGGAACAGCCGATGCCTCTGCCCCACACTCTGGCCACCATGAGTTGAGTTATTCTGCCTTCCCTTTCACAGCAGACTGAAACCCTCAAAGCTGGGTAAAACAAAACCATATCTTCTCTGTTTCTGTCAAACAATGGCATCACCGTGACACAGAAAGTGAGGAATGTACTTTGTAGGCTTTGAGCTCAGTTTCGCATCTGTCAGACAAATCTGTTGAATGTCAGGGACTCTTGGCATCACTGTGCCTGAACTGCGTGTTTGCACTGCAGTGGGTACTATAATGAACCTTCCAGATTCTGCCTCAGGATCCAAGGCCTTCCTTCTCACACCCTTGTCACTTGGAGAACTACAGACTACCAGCCCTCTCCAGGGATTGAGCCGGGGCTGAAGGGAGTTACCCAGCCCCTAGGCCACACTTCTTTCTGGAGAAGAGTCTACATTCTACCTAGAGGGGTTGGTCCAACTCCCTCATCCCAGTAGGGATGACATCCCTTTGCAGAGCAAACCACGTGGTCAATGGAACTCTTTGTGGAGACCTCATTGCTATGCAACCTCTCCTCCAGCCCCATCTGGCTTCTTCCCTTCTTCTTCATCCTAAGAGTGCTTCCCATAAACATCTTCCTGCATTTGGATCTCCATCTGAGAGTCTGCTTCCAGGGGACTCACCAGGAGCACTTTGCCTGCGCTGGCTTTGTCAACCCTCAGAACAGCCAGCCCTGTTTGTACAGAGGAGGCTTCTCAGCCTTGAGAAGAAAACACAACTGACCAAAGATGGACAACTAAGAAACGGTGACACCACATGGTGAAACGCAAACCTTCTGGGCGAGTGGCTAGACAAAGCTCCTTACTGCTCTGAGCCTCGTTTAGCTCATCTGAAACAGCACAAGAAACTCCGGAAGGTGGCTAAAGGCATGAGAGGGGTCAATGTTGTTTAATACATACTGGAAGACCATGTTAGAATTCCATCTGCTTTAGAATGAGAAGACAACGGGGGATGGAAAGTAGATGATGGGGGTGGGGTGAGCAGGGGAAAGGGTAAGCACAGCAGGCAGGCTGGATAGGTGAGCAGGGCTGAGAGACTGGATGTGTGACCAATGGTTGGATGGAGGTATGGTTAGGTGTGGAAGTGACTGGATGGCGGCGGACCCGTTACTGCTTTTTACAATGGGCGAAGTAGTTAAGTAAATAAAGATGATTGGCGGATGGGGGATGGATAAGCGCACAGACCTGTGAGTAGTTGGATCAGTGGTTGTGTAGACGATTAGGCAGCCAGAGGGGTGAAAAGGGGTGGAGAATTCACTGTGTGGGTGAAGGTGAGCGTGGGCGTGTAGATGGATAATTACTCGGGTAGATATTAAAGAGATTGCATGACCGGAAGTGGTTGGATGGATGGAGGCTCTGAGTGTTTGAGAAGCTGTGAAGGGATTGGAGGGATGTCTGGGTGGGTGACTGCTGGGTTTGGTGAAGATGGATGGATGGATGGATGGATGGATGGATGGATGGATGGATGGATGGATGAGTGGGTGAGCGAGTGTATGGTGGTATAGGTGGGTGATTGCTTGTGGTGTGGATGAATGGATGACTGCTAACCAGAGAGATATGGCTATTAGACGGGTCGTGTGAGAATAAGTTACGCCAAGGGCTGGGACTGGTGGGTGGCAGCCGCTGGAGTGGATGGCTGAGGCACGATGTGTAGATAACTGGCTCGCACAGTACAGAAATTTAGGACTAGACTTGGCTCAGGCCCCCTAGGCTGCAGATCCCACCAGGTTCTTACCTAGAAGCCGCAATCTCAGCCTTCTGGCGAGCGATGGCAGCTGCACGCTGTGCGCCCTCGACGCTATGCTCCACCTTCTGGCGTACCTTGTTGCTCTTGAGCTGCAGCACGCGGCGCTTGGTGCCCTTGACCAGCACGTTGTGGCGATACTTGCCCTCCTCGCGGTGGCCGTCGGGCAGCGTGGTACGGCCATAGCCGTGGCGCAGGTTGTCCAGCCACTCGCCCTCGTAGCGCAAGCCGCTGGAACGCTCGCTCACTCCAAAGCCTGAGCGCTTGTCGTTCTTCCATTCGCCCATGTAGGTCTCGGTGGTGGTGGCGTCGATGTCGGCGTCAAAGGGCGCGGCCGCGTCGTCGGGGCCCTCAGCGCCCTCTGCCAGGCTGCCGGTGGACGCGGCATCGCTGGCGCCTGAGCTCAGCTCGCTCTTAAGGAAGCTCAAGCGACTGCGCTGGCTGCCCAGCGATGTGCGCGACTCTGAGCGTCGCAGCCGACCCAGTAGAGCGCCACGTGTGAACAGCCCAGGGGGACGCGCAGCCTCGGCGGTGGCTAGCAGGCTGAGCGCAAAGCCACCGCGCGGTACCGGGGGCGAGGGCAGCACTGGCCCGTCCGCGGCCGGCGAGTCCGGAGCCACCGTGCCATTGCTGTGCTCGCTGCGCAGCGAAGACAGCGATGTGCGCAGCGGGGAGCGCACCACCACCGCCATCCCATAGGGTACACTTTGGCGCACGCCGTAGCCATGCCGCATGCCGTTGGTGAACTGGCCTTGGTAGGTCCCTGCGGGGCGAAGAGAGCCGTGTCAGTGGGCGGAAGAGGGTCGGTGACCACCCCCTCCCCTATGGACAAGACAGAATGGGGTCCAGAGAGAGAAGAAACCATTGAAAGAACAAGAAATGCACACTGCTGTGCCGACATGGAAGGTGGCCTCAGTAAGAAACAGGAACCCTAGCATGTGACCTGGGTCGTGGTCAAAGCAGGGTGGGGTCCAGAGGGCAGTTTGGCTATAGGAGGGATAAGCATGTTGTTGTGTGTGCCTGGAAAGTGGCCTCAGGAGGCTACAGGCAGGACCAGATGTGGGCAAGGCTGGAGGGCACCATGACAGGGCTGGGCCATCGGAAGGACAGAGTGCTTGGCCCCTTGTGTACCTGAGAATACAAGTATGTCAGAGCATGTTCCAGTGGGAAGCCAGAGGGGGAGGTGTGGCCACCAACACTGGTGGGTGATGCGAGTCAGAGAATAAATGTGAGCCTGTGTGATTGATTAGTCGAGGTCACAGTACTGGATGACGTAAAAGGAAGATGCCAGTCCAGGAGCGAACCTGCCAGAAGGAATTTGTGGAATGGTATGAACACTCCCCCTGTGGGAACATGCTAAGGTCACAGGTATGCAACTGAGCGGGAGGTGTGTGAATCAGTGTGTTCCAGTGTAGTTATCCCAGCAGGTCAAGCTGAGAATTCTACTTGGATGCGTGCCCAGATTTTGAAGTACACGGACGGATGGTAGCTCTATGTAGCACTGTGGTTGATGTGGAGGGTTGGTGCAAGGCAGTGTCACGCAGCCTGTCTGAGGGCTTGTGGGAAAAGCACAGTGGAGATAACTTAAGTCTGTGGGTGCTGTCCGGGTCGGAACTGCAAGTTTCCTTTTCAGTGGGATCAGGTAATCAGGGGTGGAAGAGGGGAAGGGGTGTGAAGAGGCAAGACCCCTCTGGTATACAGAAAAAGAATGCGCAGCTGTCCTTCTGTCCAAGGTGGTGTGACTAGCGAGGGCCATGGGCAGATAAAACAGCAAGTTTACAGAGCAGAGTGGACGTTGAGGTGTGTGTGTGTGTGTGTGTGTGTGTGTGTAAGAGTCTTGGGTGCAGGCATGCATCTTTTGACTACATGAGATCACAGGTGTGACAGTGTGCAGACAGGAAAGCCAGTGCCAATAGTCCCATGGAAGTGACATTATGAATGTACATGGAGTTCTGAGTGTGCAGGGCCACCTGAGTGTAGTATTTTAATAAATAAAGCTTGCCTGAAGATCAAAGAGTAAAACAGCCACATTAGTCAGCCATATAGGCCAGACAGTGGTGCACACACATTTAATCCCAGCAGCCACACTAGTTAGCCATAGAGGCCAGGCGGTGGTGATGCACGCCTTCAATCCCAGCACTAGAGAGGAATGTAAGGCGGGGATGAGACAGGAACTCCTCTCTTTCAGTCTGAAGATTTTGTAGAGGCTCCACCCCACACTGGTTCCACACTGATGACATCATCTAATGCTTTGTCACCCTCGTGTGTGTCCTGCTGACCTCCAATAATATCCCTGGCCCCTGTTCCCAATGTCAGCCTGGAGACAGATGTCTGCTAGATGTCACACGCACACACATCACACGCACACCACACACACACACGCACACACATCACACGCACACCACACACACACACCACCTTCTTAGTTTTTCCCATGGCAGCACTAAAAACCAGTCCTCTGCCTCTACCTCTTGAGCTGCCACACACAGCGGTACTGTGACATCAATGTCACCGCCCTGAAGTGGCGATTCAGAGCATCTTAAGTGTCCTTCACATATCTGTGTGGTGAAGGCTTGGTCTCCAGCGTGGCTGTATTCAGAGGAGGAGCCTTTAAGGGGTGGGGCCTAGTCAGAGGTCAGGGGGGTGTGTCCTTCCTTTCTCTCCCCCGCCACGAGGAGAACATCACAATATAGACCTAAAAGCAAAAGGGCCACCAGACTGGGGACAAAAACATCCCCCAACCAGAACCTTTCAAACCTGCTGCAACCATCAAGATGTGAAAGAAAGGCAGGACACGCCCCTGTGACCTAAAAACCTCCTGCTAGGCCCCGCCTTCTAAAGACATCATTACCAACGTTGATGGTTTTTTTTCCTGTAGCTTTTTTTTATTTTTTTAAATTTATTTATTTATTAAGGATTTCTGCCTCCTCCCCGCAACCGCCTCCCATTTCCCTCCCCCTCCCCCGATCAAGTCACCCTCCCTCATCTGCTCGAAGAGCAATCAGGGTTCCCTGACCTGTGGGAAGCCCAAGGACCGCCCACCTCTATCCAGGTCTCCTAAGGTGAGCATCCAAACTGCCTAGGCTCCCCCAAAGCCAGTACATGCAGTAGGATCAAAAACCCACTGCGATTGTTCTTGAGTTCTCAGTATTCCTCATTGTCCTCTATGTTCAGCTAGTCCGGATTTATCCCATGCTTTTCCAGACCCAGGCCAGCTGGCCTTGGTGAGTTCCCGATAGAACATCCCCATTGTCTCAATGTGTGGGTGCACCCCTCGCGGTCCTGAGTTCCTTGCTCGTGCTCCGTCTCCTTCTGCTCCTGATTTGGACCTTGAGATTTCTGTCCCGTGCTCCTCTGTCTCTGTCTCCTTTCATCGCCTGATGAAGGTTAATATTCATGAGGATGCCTATGTGTTTGTCTTTGGGTTCACCTTCTTACTTAGCTTCTCTAGGAACATGCATTATAAGCCCAATGTCCTTTATTTATGGCTAGAAACCAAATATGAGTGAGTACATCCCATGTTCCTCTTTTTGGGTCTGGCTTACCTCATTCAGGATAGTGTTTTCTATTTACATCCATTTGTATGCAAAATTCATTTAAATAAATAAAACAAGGAAAATTCAGAAGACAAACAACAACACCCAGAAGTGTTTCTGAAAAACCCCACCAGGAAATATGCAAGTGGACCTAGAGTCCGGCCCCTCTCGGCGTCCTCACTTAGAGCCGCTGCTTGCCATCCTCTGCCAGCAACTGGCAAGCGCATCAGAGGGGTTCTGTCCAAACATGCGAGCAGAGCTCCCCATTCTGGCCCTTCTCACTCCAGGGACCCACTCGACCCTCCCTAAGTTCATCCCCTCCACGTCTCTGTTCTCACCGCCACCCTCCACTCTAGGCTTAGGGGCTTCTTGGGTGTTCCTCTCCATACCAGCAGTGGTCCTCCTCAGAACCGTCTCTGTGTGCTATTCCCACTGACCAGAACGTTCTTCCCTCGGGTACCCACATGGTTCGCTCCTGTCTACAAGCCCTCACTCCTGTCTGATGGAGTGATGGACTGATGGACTGCCTTCCCACAGGAGGTTTCAGTCCCTGTGTTTGCTTCCGTCTTCCTCGTAACATATATAGACAACAAACCAGCTTCTTTCTCTTTGGTGCATTGCCCTCCCTGGCAGGAGTCCCGTCTATTTTGTTTATTGCAGAGTCCTCAGTGCCTGGAAGAATGAGGACTAGAACCAGACACTTAATACAAATATTTTGCACAACTGGATGGCATGTGTCTCTTCTACAACTTTTATCCTCTTTTCGCTTTAACTGTGAAAAAAGCCCGGAGCAAAGCTAAGGCTCGGCAAGGATGAAAGACACAGAAGATGACGTAGCTCCTATGTCACCGGAGTCGAAGCTCCATACCTAGCTACATTCCTTCTGCTTCTCCACAGAGGAGGGGGCCCAGCGGGCAGAGACGCTGGGAAATGGGGGCAGAGAGGATATCTAATCTCCAGGTTGGAGAGGTTTGCGAAATTGAATCTGGGAACCTACCTGCAACTAAAATTTGGCCTGAGACGGGCTGACAGGGTCCCTTTAAGCCCAAGAAAACCTGAGACTGCGGCAGAGAGCCACTCTTGGCCACCAGTTGGGAATGAAACAGAATGGCTATATTAGGAAACTTACAGACATGTAGTAAGAGTTACCAACACCCAGGGGAGATTGATAGTGACAGGGCCCTGGGAAGGAGGATAATGCTATGGAAGGGCCATCTCCCTGTGTGTCTAAGACAGGGCAGTCCTCCTTGGGGACAGGAGGCCCACACCTGCAGACAGAAGCTTCCCGACAGCTATGTGGCTGACAGTTCCGGGGGGCCCGAGTGCTTCCTTGG